>NC_052502.1:78194369-79605548 GCF_016617805.1 Bactrocera tryoni
AAAGTGGGCGTGGCCCCGCCCCCTACTAAGTTTTTTGTACATATCTCAGAAACTACTATAGCTATGTCAACCATACTCTACAGAGTCGTTTTCTTCAGGCATCACTATATACAGTTCAAAAATGGAAGAAATCGGATAATAACCACGCCCACCTCCCATACAAAGGTTATGTTGAAAATCACTAAAAGTGCGTTAACCGACTAATAAAAAACGTCAGAAACACTACACATACCATGTCACATAGTAAATACACGTATGTGTTTGTGCAGGCATTAACCGTTCAGCGCAAAAGAGCATAATTGATAACATTTGTAGACGAGTATAATGATAATCGCATGAAACGGTTAAAGCGGAAAATGACGATAAGCGAATCGGTGTATGTATATGTGTGAGTGTGTGCGTGTCAATGAGTCAAGCACATATGTATTTATTGTATTGCGGCGAAATCGGGGTGATCAATGAACTTATAAATGTTTAATGTGTGTATGTGTGTGCTTATCAAAATTACAAATGTACGATTGCCATCAGCAGTTAACCGCAACATGCCACAAATATTTTTCCACTGATATTTAAATAATGTTTTACCTTTTCACCTTTTATAAACTGTATTTGTTTTTTATTTAATTTTTTCCATTTTTCCACTGCCGCCAATGCGCAAATGCTTGCCTGTTGTGACAGTAAAAACGCTTTACACACGTAAATGTTGCATAAAATTCACGCAAATGCAATTGAGTGCGCGCACACACGAACACACACTCAAATAAAGCGGCCTTGCAATTGTGGGCATTTTAAAGCGCCGCTGCTTGTAGGGCGAAAAATCACTCGTTTGTTGCAGCAAAGTAACGTTATATTTTTAATTTAATTTCAACACAATTTCTCCAATTTATTTTTGTAGATTTTTTAACGGTTTTTATTTCGCATTTCTTTTGCTTTTTCACTGTCGCGCGCGCCACATCTGCGTTTGCCAGTTTAATTAATTAATTTTCATTTCCCATTTTTCTCTACTTTTTTTGTGCTGTATGTGTTGTTGTTTTTGCGCTATCATGCCGGCGCGTTGTCTGCCCCTTTGTCTCCTGTCGCGGCGCTGTGGAGCGACACATGTGTGTGTGAGCTAGTTACAAATGACAGCCACTCAGCAGCTGCGGTATACAAACACACATAACAGATACAAATATATAAACACACACACACAGTCACATCTCACTAGCAGTCAAGCACGGTCACATAACTTGAGGTTCCATCCCCGTTGCATTTCAACCATTTGCCCTGTCTTCTTGTGTCGCATATTATTTGGCCGTTTGGCTCTAATTTAATACGGAGCCCGGCGGCGTCGTTTCTATTGTGCTAGGCTGAAGTTGCTTCGCAGCGCTTACATAGCGCTTCAGCCGCAATATATTGAGTGGACTTCTGTATTTGAACTATGCATAGATGCGAGCTCACAAAAGCGCAGCTCAGGCTTGTCACGCCGCCGCTTGAAATTTTGATCCACAAAAATGCGCGGCGGCCGAATGTGTCTTAAGTAAAGTTGGCTCTGTGTCTAGGCGTTCTACTACAAAGCTTCAAAGTGGTGAAATTGTAGCGCAAAGGTCAATTCGAAGTAAATAGCTGTGAAATTTTCATCAAAACATAAAAGAAAGTTAAAAAGAAAGACACAAGGAGTGAGAGGCGTAGGACACTTTTAAATTCGAAAGCAAAATATTTTTGAACAGTTTACTTTAACAAACATATAAGCTCCAAAAAAAAAATCTAAATAAAAAGAAAAGATACATCAAGAAAGCTTGAAATCTATTGGGTAGGCGAAAAAGTTTTTTCGTATTTTGTCAATAAATGTCGTTGCAGTGGTATATCTCCAGTGCTACCAACCACATTGTGTAGTACCATAAAGTGTTGGAAAGGTCTCAGCTTAATTTAGCCAAATTAAATTCGGGGAAGTTGAAAAAAAGTTACAGCTATTCAAAAATGAACAATAATGAATATTTTGAAATTGCCAAGCAAGCCGCCAATAAAGTTTGTGAAGTTTACGGAGATGACGATGTATCAGCTCGTTTAACACAACAATGGTTCGCTCGCTTCAGTTCTGGAAATTTCGAAATTTCGATTTACACTGATGGAATAATGTCTCTAGAAGAAAAATAGCGAAAAGTGGTCGACCAAAATGGTACAGATTTGTTTATTTATTTATTATTTTAAGTAAAAAAAAAATAATTAAAATTTTTATTAGAATTACGAAAAGACTTTTTCGACTATCCAATATATGTACATATGGTACATACTATGCATTTCTGAGTAAACTCTTACTCTTCTATAGCTCTTTTCGTAGAAAAGTTAGAATCATCACCTTAACTAAGCCTGCAGAGGTAACAAAGTGTCAGATCTCTAGAAATTTCATAGCCACTAATCTAGGTAATCTCCAGTTTAGCGTCAAAAAGCTTCAAAAGTTCCTCTGGCAGCACACTGACCTGAGACCAGCTTTGATATGGTTTCAATATCTAACTCTAATCTAAGCAAGTTCTCAGACCAGTATATCGATAATATGTAAGCGTCTGGGCACAAAGTGGTTTGAATTGCACCAGTTTGCGCCTGTAATATATTTTAACAAGCAGCGTGTTAGTGAAAAAGCAAAAAAATGCTGAAATGTATATTGAAAAAATAGAGATTAAAGTGTCGAAAACTTATATGATTATGTGTTTTTGTAATAGTGATAACTGTGATATTAATTATAATAACAACAGAGGTGGTTGTGACAATGCCACGCCAATGAAACCGCTATCAACAACAACCTGTGATTATTAACCATAAATCAAGCTGCTGATAATAATAATGACTACAACAACAGCAACCACAGTAGTTATAGTCAAGCAATAAAGCAATCAACAGCCAATATATACCGTTATATTAGCATTAACGGATTGCGCTCATGTGCATGCGTGTGTGTGTGTTGTTTACTATGACTGAAAATGATGAAGTGCCTGCGCTGCGGTGTGAATGTATGTGTTTGTGATGTCTATATTTAACCAACTCATTGCCAGCAACGCAATTGGCCTCCGGTTGCACTTGTTGGCTACAAAAAAAGAGTTCGTATATGTTTGTGTGTGCGTAAACTGATATGAGTGCATAAACCCACAGCACACTGTTCGATGCGTTGAAATATTGACAAAAGTGAAACGCGGTGCGCTTTGAGCGCGCGATAAGGTAATTTGCGTGTGAAATGCACCGAAAAGTTTTGATATAATCAAAGTAGTCAATTCTATGCGAGTTTATTTGCAAAATTCTCAGTTGAGAAAATGCTTTTAAATTTCATGAGTTGCAGATAAAATGCGAAAATAAAATCGCTCAAAGTTCGAAAGCCATTTATCGCGCAGGTAAATTGACACTAATTCCGTATAAGTTCAATAATATATCTTAGCTCTGCTGCCAATATTAGAACTTTACTAAAGACTCTGTACATAGAAACAATATTCAGCTTTTCACAAATATAAGTTTTATTCTTCTTGGACCAGGGTAGATCAGTTTTGTAAGCAAAAAAAAGATCATGTTAGGATGAAACTCATCGGAAACGAAAGATAAAATAATGAAAATTATGGGAAAATTAATGAACTAGCGAGCTGAGGTCGGGAAAAGTAAGAGGCATGGTTAAATTTTCAAGGGCTAAAAGCGGTTTATATCGTTTTGGTAAAATTACGAGTACTATAAAAAAAATATTCGGTATTCGAAAAAGTCTTTTCGTATTTCTAATCAAATTTTGACATATTTTTTTAAATTTATACTAATAAATAAATAAACACCACTTTTTTTTTGAAAGATCTCTAAATTTTGCATACCGACTTTGTTCACATAACCTCAAAATTTGTCTTAAAATACAAATAACCTAGCTTTTGGGCTTTCTACTTTTGTCCTGTATAAAAGCTTGTTTGCTTCTTTCATAAGATTTGGCTTAAACTTACCTCCTTATGTCCCTAACACCGTTTTTTATATAAAATATTTATTTTTTCCTCTTATATTGACCTGCTAGTATAACACAGAAGTTGGTACAGACAAATTTAGTTTCAGAGCGACATTTATTTAACAAAGAATCAAAAACATTTTTCAGAATACATTGTAATCCCTTGGTCTCACTCAAACTGAACATTTTCCACTTACTCAAGGTCATGAACGCTGACTACACGTCGGAGTTTGCACTCATTGATACCTTGTAAGGTATATTCAAGCACAAAATCAGTCGAGTTAATTATTCTGAACTCAATACGAACTATTCTTCGCGTTAAAATACACTTTTCATTCGTTTACTATCTCATCCATACAATTCTCATTGAGTTTATGAAATCTGATACTTCCTAGGGTAAGCTTAAACACAACATTAGTCAAGCTATCGGCTCCGAACGAACGCAATTGTAATTATTTGTTACTTAAAACACACACTTTTCATTCGTTTTCTATTCCATCCATATATTTATCATTGAGTTTATGAAATCTGATACAGCTTCGGGGCAGCGAGCTAACTCAATTAGCACAATTTTCACTTAAATACATACTTTTTCATGGACTTCTCATTGGGTTTATGAAATGTCATCAACTTTTGTTGCTTATAGCGATAGTCTCATAAATTCTTATTCCTAAGTTTAACAAATATCCGTTAAACGAGCTCTCTATATCAAATAATGGCTAGTCGAAAAAGTATTTTCGTATTTTGTCAATAGATGTCACTGCAGTCGTATATATGCAGTGCTACCAATCACATTGTGTCATGCCATATAGTGTTGGAAAGGTGAGATTTTGAGCTTCAACAAAAAAATTTAAAAAAAAGTTACAGCTGTCCAAAAATGAGTGAAGATAATGAATAAATGCGCTATATTTTGAAAAATTTGTATAAAAAAGGGTAGAATGACACGAAAGCCACCAATGAAATTTGTGAAGCTTACGGAGATGATGCGATATCAGTTCGTGTAGCACAACAATAGTTCGCTCACTTTCGTTCTGGAAATTTCGATATATGTAAGTTAAAGTTTGATTAGAAATACGAAAATACTTTTTCGACTACCCAATATTTTATGTTAAACTGATTAAATGCATCATGTAATTCTTTCCATTGCCATATTTTTCGCTTTAACTAAAAATCTCCTTCTTCATTCAAGGACTTGGTTGCAATGAAATCATTTGCTTTCGTTCTTGAAATCTGGTTGAGGTTATTTCTATTTGCAAACATTTGCGTTTGTATGCATTTACCCATTGGCAACTGTCTGCTCTGTGCAGCTGTATTGGGGCACCAATACATACGCATACGTATGTGTGTGTAACTGACTCATGTATGGTATGTAAATAAGGCGCTGCCTGATACGACACATCAAATGGCCAATAAATTTTTGAAATGTCATCAGCACACACCAACACACGCATGCACTCACGCTCCGTGGGACAATGTGAGAACATCATTAGTACGCAGGCAACGCATAATCGCAGCAGCTACTCTTGTTGCGCGCTGAAAGTAGATGGGCGCGGCGCGTCTAGTGGGCGGCGGCTGGGCGTTAAGTGGAAAAGACCCATAAGGCGGATATTGAAGTATGAGATGGCGACCCTATGACACAGCGGCACGGCGGTACGGTTATGATGGAGTTGCTGCTATTTATTAAGTCAGTTTTGCCTTGAAAACATTGCTGTTGTTGTTGTTATTGTCGTTTGCGCTGTCATGCCGATATTCATGGCAGTTGCTGTTGTTGTTGTTGGTTTTTAAGTTGAAATTGTTTAACATCAATATTGACGCTGCTGCCTCATGTTTTCCGCATATCTCACACACACACACACACACACATGCATACATTGTTATTGTAGTTTGCTGTGGTTATTAGCGCAAAAAGGTCAGTCAACGAAGTTAGCGAACGAGCAATTTCTGACTTTCGGAAGCACATCAAAATCGAACTTTGACATATGCACGCAGCCGCATATACACACACATATATACAGATGCATAAGCCAACAATTGTTGTATATGTGTGTGTGTGTAGGCAAGTATTTTTAAGTGTTTTTCATGTGTGTGAGTGTGTGTGTGCCATGTGTGCAGGTGACACAAACGATAATCACGCACGAAATTGACATATGTCAATTCGCCTGTGTGTGTGTGTGTGTATTTTGTGAAAATTGTGTTGTGCTCGGTGTACCCAAACTACTCGCACACTCACGCGCATACACACACTCAACTTTTTTCGCACTCCAGCTCCGCTTCGCGCCGCTGTGGCCGCTTTTCAACGACCTGAGTGTGACCCTCGTCTGCGATTATCGCCTAAATTTATGCAAGGCACATAAATATGCTATCGAATTGCTTGCTGTTGTTGCAAAATGTTGAGCATGGACGGAGAGGGCTGGAGAGGGCGCGTGGTGAAAAGCGGCAGCTATCAATATTCCATAACTGCAGTGATGTCAGCTGCCGCTGCGGCATATTTTATGTTATGACACTGGTCACTCAAACATAACTCAGACTTTGACAGAGTAAAACAGCAACAAAAGTAGAAAAACAGCAATAAAAGTAGAAAAAATGTGGTTATGAAAGGAGGAAAAGTGAAAAAAGAACATTTATAGCAAAAAAGGGTAAGGCGTAGTGCAAAGTGTGACAAAATATATGCCAAAAAACGGTTAGACGCAACATCAGCTGCGGCATGATGAAACAAATCACTGTTATGCTTACCTAAACATACATACATTAACTAAAACATACTTAGATATTTTTATAACTGCACTGTAGGGATGTGCTGAATAATGTTTAGAATTCGACTTTTTTAAGCAATATTTTTCACTTGTTAACTTTGCTTGTCCCAATTGTTTGTGCCAAACCTTTATAGCCATTAACTAAAATTGAGATTTTAAAGTGTTCACAGTAATTCTAAGACGAAGCTATGATTTTTCGCAAGTTTAACGGAAATTGATTTGTCCCAAATTTTTGTTCTAGTATCTTGGGTCACAATAATTCTAAGACGAAGGTGTGATTTTTTCGCAAATCTCAAGGAAATTAATTTGTCCCAAATTTTTTTTTCTAGTATCGAGGGTCACAATAATTCTAAGACGAAGCTGTGATTTTTTCGCAAATTTCGAGGAAATTGATATGTCCCAAATTTGTTTCCTAGTATTTTAGCGTCCAGATATCGTAAAACGCATAAATACAAGATGTAGCGCTTGATTTTGACAAAAATTATTCTGTCCCAAATTAAGTGACGGCTACTTTCTTATATTTCTGCACACAAGTTTTTTGTTTTATTTAATTAAAAACAATTTAACAAAATTTGTATAAGAAGTTTTGTGAAAATCAAACTCGTGTCGGTTAATTTTGGTATTGCTTTTTATAATTTTTTCCCCAAAAATTTTTCCCACAACTGTAGAATAAAATTTCAACAAATTTTGAAGAAAAACAATTTTTAATCTTAAAATTTCGTGTGTAGTTCTCTTAGAGCGAGGTGTAGAATGCTATTTTTGTAATATGTTGCTCCAAAAGTTGTCCCAATTTTCGTTTATGTAATATTTTTTGACATTTGTATAGATTTTTGCATAGAATTGATAGTTTAAGCTTTCTGAAAATATGTTTATGTCATATTCTGGCTATAATATGTTGTCCCAAAAAGTGTCCCAATTTTTCTTTGTATTTTCATTGACATTTGTTTACATTTTTCTAAAACTGAAAGTTTAAGCTTTCTGAAAATTTGTTTATGTTGTACTAAAGGTGTCCCAAAATTGTTTCTCAAATAGTACTTTCCAGTTGTTTTACAAATAGTGTAATCAGTTTTCACATTCAGCCATTTTTATGCGTCCAAAAAATATTTAAGTAATTTTCGAAGAAAAAAATATCAGATTTACCCTGTCGGTCCTTTTATTTGTCATTACTCTTTCCAGCTTGGCGGCTCCGCTCCTGCTTGGCACACTCTTAGGTCACAGCTGTGGCGAGCAACCAAAAGAAAAACATCAAAAATTGCTGCGGAAAATATGCTTAAAAATATGCTGTTTATAAATAAGCGTGGCATTGAATGACAGCAGCAGTAAGCATAAGCACCATGCAAAACAGAGAGGAAATTATAAAAAGTAGTAAAAGTGAAATGAAAACAACACGTACAATTCCAAGTGTCAGCATTTGCACCCTTTCGCCTAGCCATAAACACACGCCCCCATCCATACATAGGCATAAGTATGTACAATGCCAGCAGTGAAGTGCGTCACGGCTTAGCCCTCAACGCGGCGTGTGGTCACAGTATATCTCTCCATTGTAGTGGTTTCAAATGATTTTCTGCTACAAAATTCACTGTGTGTTTGTTGTTGTATTTGATTTTTACTCTCACTATTTTCGGAATTTCACCAACGACTGGCGTATAACATATTTCCCTTACATTGGTTGCGGTCAACTGCAGACGAGCACGTTTCGACCGCCAGGGCGTATGAGTGATTAAAAGCTAGTGGTGCTTAGTTTCAAGTTCGTGAGCATTTTGGCGCTGAATTTGTAAATTCACAATTAGAAATAATTGGATAGCTGAATAGAGGGTACAAACGAAAATGTGGAAACGTATTAAAAACTTAAATGGGGCTGACATACAAGTATCGAATTGAAGTGAGATGAATGGGAAAGTGAAAAGCGAAAAGGAAATAAAAAATAACAGAAGTTCAAAAAATTGCGCAATTTGTAAAACCTCGAAATTCATACCACACGTTCAGTATGTCCAGTAGTTAGCAAATTGATGGTTACTTGTTGGCGTGTGGAGCAAAGTTTTGCTTTCACTGGCCATTTATGCTTAAATGTATAAAGTTCGATTTGCATTTAATTCGCAATAACGCATGCAGCGTTTATATTTCAAACTTAGCTAATGGCGAATGAATGAAGCCTGTTTATTTTGGACATTGACCTAAAACATCACTGGTTTTAATATTTATGTGCTTTTTGTTAAAACGCTGTTTAAAGAGAGTAGAAACTGCTCATTTATGAATAATATTGAACACTTTTAGATAAAAAAATCCCGTATAAGAATTATAAGTGTCCCAAAAATTGTCCCAAAATTTTAAACAGCCTAAAATGCCATAAATAATGTTTCAGAATGCAGCTAGCAGCTTTGAAGATATGAAAAATTGTTTTCGAAACTGTCCCAAAAATGTTGGGTCTCTCAAATTTTAAATTAGTTTGCAGTTATAGATAAATGCAATACTGTGTAATAAATATAAGTGTTCCAAATATTGTCCCAAAATTTTAAACTGCCTCAAAAGCCACAAATAATATTTCAGAATGCTGCTTACAGCCTTTAAGATATGAAAAAACTTTGCGAAAGTGTCCCAAAAATGTTGGTTTTCTCAAAATTTAAAAAATGCGTCGTAGAAAAATATATAATCCACTCTAAAATCGATTTATTTTAAGGGTGATTGAGATTTATTTATTACTTTCATTTTTAGTATTGCTTTGGTAAAAAATACTGAATTATTGTGAATCCCAGATGCAAATGACTTGTCTCTAAAATGTGCAGAAAATTTACTCACCAATATTTGCAGCTAACTAACGCCAACGAAGCTATGAATATCATAATGTAGTTTCCAGCAAATTATGTCCCAATTATTTTGTCCCAAAAATTAACAAAATTCTTGCAATAATTTAAAAATTAAACCTATCCTCGCTACTGAAGAAAAAACACAAGCTAAATAAATTTGCCCCAAAATATAAAATTTGATATTTTTATTATTAAATTCATGCATTCGTATATTATTTCGTTTAAAATTCGCCTTTTACTAACAACTTAAGCCACATTTTCGTGTACTCGCAAAATATTCGTAGCATTTATTTATCTCCGACATTTAATAAACGAATAAATAAAAGTAAATACGCAAACAACTTGCAATTACTTGCTTTTTATGCACAACTGGCGCGTACATATCTGTGGCTGTGGCGCACAAAATTGCAAGTACGACTGCAGCAGTCGTCCGCCACTTTGAACGCTTTACGCTCCATAACTCAGCAGTCGCCGCTGCTCGACACATTTTACGATGTTCGAAGCGCCGAAATGTGTCATATTTCGCGTTCACTTTCGCTTTCGCTTAAGCTAGTGCGCGCTTGTGTATTTTGGCTTGGCAAAAATACCACTTATCATTGAAATTTCGCTACAAAACTCGCATATTTTATGTGGCACGCGTAAAAGCAGAAAAGCATACGCTGATTTACAATCATTGACTCATAAATCAGTGTGGACGCAAAGTTTTTCATTTGTGGCGCATTAAATATGCAGAATATATGTTTTCAATAAAATATGCGCGGCATGTCATATCACAAATTGATATTAAGACTAAAAACATAATTTCAAAATTCGCAGTAAAAGAGATAAAGAAAGTGTCTATATATAAAATTAAAATAAAAATATGCTTTCCAATTTTTTACTTGGCTCCGCCCTCCACACTTAGTCGCACTTATTACGGCTTCCCTGTTGCTTGTTTGCTTTTCCCCTCGCACGCACGAACACAGCGACCGACAGCTGCGCTTCATCATTCCTTCCGCTATCCTTTCGAAGGTCGCCCGCAAATGAGTGCGTAATTTAATTTAAGGTTTCGTAATATGCAACGTCTGATTGAATTCCGGCCTAAAATTTATTTATTTCCCCACAATTCTCCTTGCTACGGATATTTTAAAGAACAGACGCCGTCCAATAATAGCTGCAGGCGAAAAGGATGGCCCAAATATGTTGAGGTCACGAATATTGAACTGGTTGTTGATAATAAGCTGGAGTTTATGGTAGAACAAGGAGTAAGCACAAGACTGTGAAGTTAATAAAACGGAAACCAAAGTAATGATGAAGTTGACGATGAGATGAAAATGAGAGAAAAAAGAAAGTGAGCTACTGCTTGAAGAGAGAGCAAGTAAGGAAGGGCGAAGAGGGTGTATTGTAAGCGCAAATACTAGAAAAAAGAACAAAGCCAAAGCTGTATGCTGAGCAGTTCTATGAAATTTTAACAAAAATTTGCCTGTAGTTGATGTAAAAATGTTGGTGGAGTATCAGCACAATACATATTGTTGATTTTTTCTGGTCTCAAAACTTTTCAACCGAATTACTTGCCTAAAATTTAACTGAAATGGATTTTATTTAACAAAATTGAACTAAATTGTCTTATATGGTAGTCGAAAAAATTGTTTCGTATATCTCATCCAACTGTGATTGGTAGCCCTGGAGATATACGACTGCAACTACATCTATTGACAAAATACGAAACGACTTTTTCGAATATCCAATATTTTCAAAAGCGTGAATTATAAAGCTTTCAAAAACCCCCAATACTCTCATAATGCTTAAAATGCTTAAAATGAATTGTCTCAAAATTTGTAATGCCTGCCGAATCACTTTCAAGTCTATTCAAACGCAAAGTAATATTTTTTTCAAAACAAGCAATCACTAAATGGCAAGCTTAGCATATCCATAGTCATCTCCTTTATTATCGCGCTTTTCTTCCTTACTCTCCCTACTCATAACACGAGAATATTACAAATCTGCCATTATCGCACTCGAATCTCTAACCTCAGTGCGCACGGTCAGCGTTAACGGCTAGACGACCTTTATGGCTGGCTGAACAATGCGTCGGCTTGAGAATTGACTGTAGCACACAGCCCCTTTACCCACTGACCGCCAGCTCACAGCAGCCGAGTGAGTAATGATTGACTAATATATTTGTGGCAGCTGCGGCGCACGTGTTCGTGTTCGTGTTCGAGGGAGTTGAAACAAATGGACTGCCAAATAAAGTAGAAAACAAAAAACGCGTGGAGAATGACCAAAGACATACCAAAAGGCGCAGTGGCGCTAAAAGGCGCGTTCGATGACCGTTCGAATTGGTGTGCGCTGCTCAAACGGGCTCTAAACTTGGCCGCAGATTGTCATTTTTTAACATGCCATATTTATCGGTTAGTTACATAAAATTAAATGTGTGTGGGTCTTGGACGACGAATGGCTGGTGTAGAAAGTAGGCAAAAAGGCGCATAAATATATGTGACAAGTGAATATATGAGTGTATCTGAAGCTATTAGCAGCGTCTGCTGTGCCATTTGACCCAAGCGATAAAAATCAAATTCTTTCACTTTGTGGGTCATTGTTTACTGGACTTTCTTTGTTTTTGCGCAAGCATAATATAATTTTCAATAAGAAAATGGCTGTAAATCGGGGCGAAAATGCCATGAACTCACACACACGCACACAGTATTTCATGATTATGTGTTTACTTTGAGTAACTTTGGGTTAAAGAGTGACACATTTTCGGCTGCTGAAGGCCTACAATGCCCGCGCGGGTGGAGCACAAAAGTGTTATTGAATAGAATTCTTCACAGCTTTTCATGCTTTCGGTCAAAAGCAAATACCGAAATTAATATTTTTTATTATGAAGTAATTAATGGCAAGTGGCACGTGCTAAGTAAGTGTACAAATAAAGCAATTTGACTTGCTTTGGGACAATATTGCCGTGGAAATGGACGATTCATTGAAAATAATTTCAAACGCTGGAAAAACGGTGTCCTTGTTAAAAAATTTTGACTACTGTTTGCAGAAATTTGTGTCCCAACATTTTGGATTTTGATAAATTTTGTGAAAGTATTGTTATTTCTGATTAATCTAGACAGTTGCACATAAAGTTAAAGTAGAAAGGTTCAAGTAGAAAGCAAGTTTTTGGCTTGTCCCAAAAAAATAAATAAATAAAATTGATGTAAGCAACTGTTTTAGTCAGTTAGTTGCTCACTCTTATTTTAGCGCAAAAATTATAAATAACTTTGAGAGATGTAAGTTTCAGATTCTCCGTCCCAAAAGAAGATTATGTGTTTTGAACACAGACATATTATATATAAATTTAACTTATTTTTGTTGCAGAATATAAGCCTTTTAGGTATTCTTTAAAAAAAAATCGTTAAAAAAGTTGTCCCAAATTTTTTCTTTTCGAAGATCTACATAAAATAGTGTTATTTTTGTTAATGCATATACCAGCTATGAAAATGTATATGTTTTTACGCAATTACATTGAACGGCTTGAACTTTCAACTGTACTTATGAATACACAAATGTCAAAATGTTTTGCAAATTTTGAATATATTAACAAAAGGTAAAAGCGCAAATTAAGCGAAATTAAGTGGCATCCGATATGAAAGGCAAAGCGCCTTCAGAAAACAAAGTGTTGTTGCACTCGCACAGATTTATATTTTATCCTTTTATGTGCGTCATCAAGCATGCCAAAAACTTTTGTGATACACACAAGTCACTCATGTGAGGGGATGCGCGCCAACATCATATGTGTAAACTTATTTATAGTCTACCTATTGTGTAAACTTCTTTGTAATGCAAATGTGTTGGTGTGTGCGGCTCTTTTGTGGCACTTGTTTTCCACTTGGTCTAGACAAATTCGGTTTTGCCTTACGCACGCAAAATAAAGAATATTTTTGGCGCTAAACAAGCTTTCATATTTAATATGTGGCACATTCATCAAATAGCTGCAGTGAGACAAATGAGTGATGGCTTGCTTGCCGCGCCAGGCACCTTTGCGACAGCATGTAGGACCAAAGCATATATGTGGGTGCATGTGCGCGCAATGTTAATAAACCCTTAAAACGGGCGCTGGAAACTGATTAAATATTCACTGCTTTAATATTATCCGAAATTCCAGTAGAAATTTGCAATTTGAGGCGGGCAGTGAGGCATCGGTATTTTGTGCGAGTATGTGATTTCAAAGTTTTTATACACTTGTGGAATTACTCAATATACCTATGTACATATGTATGTATTTTCTAACTGCTCTTTTGTAACACAACTTCGTTTTTTCAGAAGTCTTACAAGTGCTTTAAAAATAAAAGTCTATATATCTCTAACCATGCTCTTGAAGGCTTAACAAACTCGTTTTTCCGTAGAAAGTGTGTTCCAAACTGTGTCCCAATTCATTTATAGCTACGAAATCATAAAATTATTTGTTGTAGTGTTATATAAAAGTTTCAATCAGCTCGGTTTTTAGCAATTCTTGATTGAAATAAGTCTTAATACACTGTCCCAAAAATTGTTCAACCCACTACAATGACTATTTTATTAAAAATTATTAGAAGACTTCCAACTAAAATATTTTGGAATATGAATTTCAGTTCACACAGACATAAAACTGCCAATTTCGGAACTCTTAAAGTTCTTTAAGACTCAACAATCTTATTACACCTAAGAAAATGTGTCCCAAACCATGCCCCAATTTATTTACAGCTTCGAAATCATAAAATTGTTGGTTGAAGTACTTTAGAAAAGTTTTAGCTGCCTCGACTGATAACAATTGATTAAAATCCCAATACATCCCGAACCAATGTAGTATTTTTATGAAAAACCATGAGAAGACTTCCAACTACTCCAACTGTGCCTTAGGGATCTTTCAATCAAGTCCTAACCTTAATTTTTGCTCTAAATTTCTTGCAGTGTACTGTCCCAAAAATTTTTTTAATCCGAACCAATGTAGTATTTTTATGAAAAATCATATGAAGGTCTCCAATGAAAATATTTTAAGCGATGTTTCATATAAATTTCATTTCAAATAAACATAAAGCTGTCAATTTCGAAACTCCATAACGCGTTTTAATTAATAAAGTTTCATTGGAATTGGTTTTATACCCTGCCTATATTATAAAAATCAGCCAGATGAACGAGATATCATAAACTCGGAACATAATTAGTGAGCATCGAAATGGCTTTTCCGGCGAACAAAAGAAAATATACCCCAATATCGTATACGAATGGAGGAAGTGTAGGGAAGTGAAATATGCGCCGATAAGAGTAACGAGCGGTGTGGCTGCATGCTTAAGTTTTCATAGTAAAAACCCAATTTTATGAATTCCGACAAGTACCCACAGCAACACATCATTTAGTATATTGGAAGTGGCTTGGATTTATGCCTGATTCAACTACCACTCACCTGTTTACATGCTTTTCATAAAGTACAGCTGCGTATATAGTTTGTTATGGCATAGAATCGCTTGCCTCAGCCACGTCATTGACGCAAATAGTCGAGTGTAATGAGCGCTTCGCCTCTTTGCCACTTTATCCCATTATAGTTGAGAATTTTGGGTTTCAAGTTGATTTCCACATGCAAATGTGGCAACCCTTACTACGCGACGCACGGCACATACTGTGCAAACAAAAACACCCAGCGCATACAATTTTAACGCCAAACTTTTCAAAGTTATTATCGTCCTATTGTGTTGATATTTAACTGTGTATACTTTTTTCTTCTCACTGCAAGTGACACACACAACCCTTTTTCACCTACCTACATTCGAATGAATACATATATGTATGTATGTGCCCAAATGTGGGTGTAAGTATGCCCGAAAAAGAGGCGTCAGAAACAAATTCTCATAAATTGCGGATTTTCCATTTAACAACTCAACACTGGGCAAATGGACTGCTGGCCAACTGTTTTGTGGGTCCTTCGCACACATGCACACACATACACACATGCTTATAAAAATTTGCCTTTCACGTACGCCATTAGCCGCTTAACAACTCCCCTACGCCTTTATCGTATACTCTTTTTTTCTGCCTTTTGTTCTCCATTTTACATATGCTCACTGTCATTCACACCCGAATTGCCGTTCGTTTTTGGTCAAATATTTGCATTAATATGGACTTAGTTGATAAAGTTTTAGTTCTCTATGAATTAATGTTAGTGTGGCAACGCAGTAAGGAAATATAGGCAAATATCGAAACTAAATATAATGTGGAGCAGCAAATAACGAAAAATGTTATAATTTTCTAGTGCTTGTCATATTAAAAGTTGTCCCAAAGTTATATTTCTAACTGTGAGCGCCACAAATACCGAAACTTACAGAATGTCAGTGATTTGCTTTGCTATAAAAGCTTTACAAAAATTTATCCCAGGAAGTGTTCTTTATTGCAAAATTTTGTTTGAATAAATTTCTCCCAAAATCTACAAAAATTCTTATGAATAAAAAGTTTTTTGAATGTTTGTCCCAAATCTCAAAATATTTAAGTGTTTAATATGATTCTACGACCTAGTCCTAAGATCCTATTCTATCAAAACACTGTATGTTTTTAATAAAAGAAACTATGCATAAAAAAGTTTGTCCCAAAAATTTATTTTTAATAATTGCAATTAGTTATGTATGCTTAACATGATTCTAAACATAATAAATCAAAGTCTTGCATTGTTTTAATTTTGGGACAAAATTTGTCTGTCCCAAAGATGTAAGAAATTTACAAAAATACATTTTTTGTATCTTTGCAATATTTTTTGTTGAAGCAAATGAATTTTGTGCCTTATGAAAATATCTCTCGTACATAAAATAAAAGCTTTGAAGCACACTGTGTTGTTTATTTTACTTGTTTTCGCTGTTTTCAACTTCAAAATTGAGTGAAAACTTATAAAAATTTATAGAAACGATTTAACAAAGTATATCAATAATTGTTTATCCCAAAATTGTTTTCTCGAAAACTTCGAAAAAGTTACATATGTATTTAGGGTGATTCTAACCCTGGTTCATCAAACCAACGTGTTTTTGTATCATAAGAAACTATTCAAAAAAATGTTTGTCGCGAAATTTTTATTTTAGAGATTTAAATTACATATACATACATATGTGTACAGCCTCTTGATAAACTTAATACATCAAAAAATAGGATTTTTTTAAATTTTGGGACAAATTTTGTCTGTCCCAAAAAATTAAACAAAAATTTATTTTACTTGTTTTCGCTGTTTTCAACTTTAGAATGTTATAAAATAATTGTAAAGAAAAAATTTTAGAAGATATACCAAAAATGTTTGTCCCAATTTTTTTTTTTTTAATTTTTAATATTTAAGTGCTTAGTATGATTCTAAGCCTAATGTATAGAAAAATTTGCGTAAGAAAATAAAAAATATTTGTCCCAAAATTTTAATTTTTAAGAATTTCAAAACTTTATGCATTTAAAATAATTTTAAGCATAATACATCAAAAAACTTGCGTTTTTCTATTTTTGGACAAAATTTTTCTGTCCCAAAAAATTTAATAAATTTCAAAAACTACATTTCTCTATTTACATAAGCTAAGCTATGTGGGTGTACTCTATGAATATTTATGGGCATGCCTGTATTTACATGCCCGCATATTTGTATAACTTGTGGACGCACAGAAATTTTTACTCAATTATAAAAGTTTCCACATTAAAACTGACAAACTAACAACAAAACTAACCAGAAGCAACGCTTGTCATATGATACACGCTACCAGGCAAGTGGCTGCGTGTGTGCGTATTCTTACATATGTAAGTGTGTACACAAAGGGTTTTGTGGTTGTTGTTGTTGTTGTGGCAAATGAACGACTGTGGCGGTGAGTGCCGTAAAACTTTTTGCGCCGTGCAGCTTCGGTTTTTATTTAAACGAATTTGACTTCTATGCCTCTCGACGCTTTCTATTTTTGCTTTTGTTGTGCTTTTGTTGTGCATTTATGTGTTTTTGTTGTTTTTATGGCAGCAAATTGTTAGGCAACTAGATTGGAAGAGACCATAAAAGCACACAACAAGCATAGCAATTCAAATTACAATAACCACAGCACAAATAAGTTGCAATAAAAAGGCTAGAAAAAATATAATAACAAAAGGGAAAACGAGCCTAACAACTACAACAACAAGTTGCAAGAGAAAATTGTAAATTTTTCTTATTTGCTACACAAATGACAGCAGAAGTGATAAAAAGCGTGTAAAATAGTAGTTGCTTTGCCTGCAGCTGGTCATGTGTACACACGTATGACGCTGCTATGTGCGTGTGCATGTGAGAGTAACGTATGTATGCGTTAACGGTTGTAATTGTGGCCATTCTCTCATGCCAAAAATGACTGTTTCAACCGAGTAGCTGAAGAGACTATTCATTTTTGGCCACTTTTTATTTGCCTTGCATTTAGTCAAGATTTGCTCGCTTCCATACATACCAACATACTGACATAGGAGCTGTAATACAAATAACACGGTAATGCAATCCTGCAGGAAATAGAAGTTCAGAAATGTTAATATTTACACCCTAATAATGAAGTTGTGAGAAAAAGTATTTTACTGTAGGCAAAATCAATTTTTTGGTTCACATTAATTAAACATTTAATATCCACAAAAAGCATCGACATCTATTGACAAATTACGAAAAGATTTTTTCGACTACAATTTTTATAAAAAATATTTATAAAAAATTTGCCTTATTGATAAACCATAAAGCTTTGGGACTCTTATTTAATGCTCTCCATCTACCAGAGACTTAAAAAATTTGCTCACAGCGGTAGTTAGTCAAAACTTTATGCACCCTTCTAAAGCAAAAACATTTTGGGACAGTCTACAGACAATATCTCTGCTGAAGAATCTCCTTATTAATCTCGCTAATTAATATGGATATAACTTTAGTGATTTTGATATTTTGGGACAATTGAAATGAAGTAATATTTATGCACACACTTAGCAAAAACTTTTAATTTTAGTTGAATCAGGTATTCAGAAACAGATTATAAAATCAAAAAAAAAATACTTTGGAACAAATTTTTTTGAAACCAACAATTTGGGACAATTATAATGAAATAATTTTAATGTACAAACTAAGCAATATCTCATATTTTTAGTTGAATTAGGTTTTTAGGAAAGTAATATCAAATGTAAATGACTTTGGGACAAATTTTTTTGAAACCAACATTTTGGGACAATTATAATAAAGTAATTTTCATGAATAAACTTAGCGAAAACATTTATTTTTAGTTGAGTCATGTATTTAGAAACATAATATATAATGTAAATGACTTTGGGACATATTTTTTTGAAACCAACATTTTGGGACAATTATAATGAAGTAATTTTCATGAATAAACTTAGGAAAAACATTAATTTGGAATTAAATTAAGCAATTCCAAAAAAATATCAAAAACAAATGATTTTGGGACAAATTTTGGGATGAAATTAAAAACATAGTTTGGGAAGCCAGTATTTTTCTGATAAAAAATTTACACTTTTTGTCTTACTAGAAAGAATTTTTTCATGTTTTGGGATAATATTTTTTTTTTGTGATATTTTTGGAAATATTTTTTTTTATATTTAATCGCTTTAACATTTAAATTCAATTCTGTACTTATAAAGTTACATATGTATGTAAGAATTTGCGTCAATTTTGGCATATGAGAGTCTTCGCTTGCCACTAAAAGGGTTTCAAACAAATTTTGAAGTTACGTGTCATATGCATAACATCCGTTAAATATTATAATTTCGAAAGCGGTTGAATTTCAGTTTCCACAATTAAGCCAGTGAGACGTGACCAGTAACAAAAATTTCCTAGAACTCCATTCTACCGGCATTTAGCGGTAATTCACTTTAAAAGTCACCACCATTTGAGGTCACACGGCCACACACACACGTTGCACAAAGGCAGCTGTCCGTCGTTGATGTACATGAAAACTAGCAAAAAGTCTCATCAAACCCCAAATGTTATATACATACATACATGGTATACACACACCCACACGGTTGCGTAAAAGTTGTACACGCATGTCTATATGTAAAATTAAGTATTAGCATAAAAGCTAATGAAGGGTCCGGATGTAGCGGAACGTGCGGTCACAGCCTCGGGCCGCACGTGTGTCAGCCGCGCGAATATGTGTCTGTATGTGCGCTTGGTTGAGTGCCGCAGCGCTGCGCTTAAGTGTCGGCATATGTGCAAACTTGAACCAGCACGACACACACACATACTCGCTGGGATAAATTGAGCTTAACACTTAGTGCCCAACTTTGCCCCTTCGGCGTTGCCGTGACTTCGCAACAGTTGACCGACGTTAAATCCCTGCAAAATATACCCGGCTGACCAGATTTACACACACATATACCCAGTTTACAAGGCGCTCATTGTGGCATGAACGCCTGTACGCTCGTGTGTGCGCGTTTATTGTCTGTCTTCATGGCGCTGCCCCGGTGGCTAAATTACGGCAAAGTATGGTATTTAGTAACAGTTGCTTAAGTGGCAGATTCGCTAGCGGAAATGGGCCTGTAGCTGTTAGAAAGCCTGAAAGGCTATTTACATATACATATGTATATGAGTATGTGTGTGTATAATCACACATAAAATATGTAGATTTGCACGTCGTGTATATGTTTATGTCTACATTAGCGTAACAAAGCCGGCAACTGACTACGTTTACCGCAAACGGCTCTTCGTTGACCCAGCAGGAAAACGGGCCAAACGGTTGAAGGCCCTGCTTGAGCTTACAGTCATATATTTTTCTCTCGTTTTCAATCGGGATTTCTTTAATTTTCCTCTAACCGCCACTGTAATGCCTTTTATAATATCGGTTGCATTTCCATCCGAAAAAGAGCCAGAATTAATTTGGTTTCAGAGCTTGCCACGAGTTCCCATGTAGCTCCATCGAAGCACACCTCGTTTCGAGTTAGAGAAAGCTCCAAATTCCTATTGAAAGCCTGTTGAGAAAAGCTTCGTCATAGTATCATGAGACATAAGAGTCTGCAAAGCCTACCAAATGAATTTCCACATGATAAGTAGATCGATTCTATCGACTTCTCTTCTTCATTACAATAACAACATCGCATCAGTCGTTTCTTCTTTTCACAAGGGAGCGCCAATTGGAGATTCCAAGCGAAGCCAGGTCCTTCTCCACCTGGCCTTTCCAACGGAGTAGAGGTCTTCCTCTTCCTCTGCTTCCCCCGGCGGGTACTGCTTCGAATACTTCCAGAGCTGGAGTATTTTCGTCCGTTCGGACGTAACAACCCAGGGTCGACTAGAAGAAGATTTTATATAGCCTGGCAATGGAAAGTTCTCCGGCCAATTACGATAAACAATGCCAAAACTAAGTACGCAATGTCCCACTGGCCACACATGACTATGATTTGAAACGCTATGCGAAAACCTCTTCAAAGGAGCATTTCAAATACTTTACCAGGGCAAGTCAAAGAAACCACAAACATTCAAGTTTGGTGTTGCGTAGTTTACAGCGTGTAATTGCATTTTTCAAGCGTCTTGAAATTAACTGACGAGTTTCATAACTGAAGCGCCAAGTTGGATTGTTGCGAATTAATAAATTATAAAAATGAACATATGTAATTCGATTTGTATGTTATGTTCAACGCTCTAAATGTATCTCTTCTTTCTTTTCAGGTTATGGCGGTATCTCGCCACGCACGCAGTGGGGTCGCATTGCCGCACTCATCTATGCGCTCTTCGGCATTCCCATTGTACTGCTGTACCTATCCGCCATGGGTGAGGGTCTCTCCGCCGCAATGCGCTGCCTCTTCCGCAAAGCGCGCTCCAAAAGCGCCGTAAGCAGCGGCAGTGGACCTGGTAATACAGGCAATAACGGTAGCGGCGGCGCTAGTAGCGGCAACGGCAAGTTGCCACCGAATGACAGCGGCAAAGGTGCGAATAAACATTATCATCACAGTAGCGGTGGCAGCGGGAAGCTACATTCTGCTGCTGCGCATCACTATGGACTGCCCAAGCCCGCCTATCATCACAGCGGCTCCATAGGTATGGGTATGCACGCGTCGACACACAGTCCCAGCGTGCCCATTTCCATATGCGTCATGGTGCTGGTCTGTTACGTGACTTCAGGCGCAGTGCTCTTCCACAAGCTGCAAAACTGGAGCGTGTTAGAGGCGCTTTACTTCTGCTTCACCTCGTTGGGCACCATCGGTTTCGGCGAATTGGCGCCTACCGGCAACCTCACGCTGTATCTCGCATCTGCGTACATACTCGTCGGCATGGCCGTGGTGGCCATGTGCTTCAGCCTCATACAAACAGAGATCGTCATGTGGCTGCGCAAGTTCAGCGTACAAGATCATGTGATGCCGCAAGGCGAGGACGTTGCGCTTGTCTCCGTGGCAGTTACGCCGAAGTCCTCTTGACAACGACCTGCTGCTGAGCTGCTCGCCTTGAGCGGTGGCGGCGGCGGAAACGGCAGCAATGGCAACTCCAATATGCCGACGCAACTTGGCGGTTTTGGCGGTAACACACTTGGCCACCACCAGACGATGTTCTTCGGACCGGCGCATACGCTCACACAGTACAGTTCGCTGCCACGGCGTTCGGCGGGTTCTGCTTTCCAACGCAACACACCCATACGTCGCTCCACAGGCATACCCGAGCACCACATGGAGTATTTCGTGCCGCGCAGCGTTAGTGAGTTCAATTTGTCGGGTGTCGGTGATTTAGCGCTACCACCGGCGCGCCGTTACTCCCCGACCATACAACATGGCGGTGGCGGCATGGGTATGGCTGGCGGTCTACCGCACGCTCTGCAGCTGGGCCCACCACAGACGCTCATTTGCACCGGGCAACCGCCGCCACCGCAGCAAATGCAGATCATTATGAAACCGCGTGAGAAAATGGTCACCTTCGAGGACGAGTCGAAAGCTATGAATGCGGCAGCAGCGGCAGCAAGTGTGAACACTTCGAATGCCAGCACAGCGACGCATTGTCCACACGGCGTGCCGACGACTCCGCGCAAAGCGGGCGGCATGGTCGGCGCTGGCGCTGACGTCTTTATGTGACGCGAATCGCTGAGATGACCGCACAGCCTGCTGCTAAGCGACAAGGCTGGTGACGATGCTGCGGTAGCATATGCGGCGATGGGCGCGCCCACAATGCTGGATGACAGCTTAGGTGGCGTGGCAGCAGGCGCGGCGTCCACAGCCAACGCAACGACGGCGGCGAGCACAAGCGCGCACAGCGCGGGCCTAGATAGTGACAACGAGCACGACTCACTGGCTGGCAGTCTCAGTGAACTGACGACCAAGTCGAAATCGACACCAGGCGACGTGATACGCGTGTGAGTGCGCGGCAACGCCATTTTTTATACTAAGCTAAGGCTCAAGCGAAAATTCATCAGCACAACTTCGAGACTCATAATGTAAATGTAAGTCAAGCAAAGGGGGTTTTGTTCTGTGCGTATGTGGGGGTGTGAAACCGCTTGAGGTTAACTTTAACGCATGAAAGCCAATTGACGCGTCGTAGTAGTAGGATAATATATTTAAAGTTGGAGTATGCTCTAAGATTTTAGCTAAATGTGACTGAATTAGTATAAGTAGTGTGAATGTGGTGCGAGATTGTAAATTTTTAGCCATTTTTTATTATTTCTGTATCCTAATCAGTTAGCCAAGAAGTTTTACAATACTTAGAAAGAAACGTCAGAGTTGTATATCAGCGTCACGAGCTTTGCCATGTTCGCCTGCCTGTATATACGCAAACTAGTTCCAGAGTTTTTGAGTTAACAATTTGAAATTTTGCATACGTTCTTTTCATGCCAAGCGACTGTACGTTGCCGAAATCGCCGATATTGCATCACTGTAGCATATAGCTGCCATACAAACTGATAGATTAAAATCAAGTTGTTGTATGGAAAAAAAATTTTATTTGACAAAATATCTTCATGAAATTCCGATGGTCAGAGCTATATTCCCAGCCAAGCTCTCCCAGTTTTTTCCGAGTCATCAACTATCGTTGTCCTGATGGAAGACGAAGCCTTTTCTGTTCTGATCTGTTCTGGCCTTTTTTTCGATTGTTTGCTTCATCTTATAATGGATGATTCCTTTCCAATCCCACCAAACACTCAGCATAACCTTTCGAGGCGTCAATCTTGGCTTTGCGACCATTTGTTGTATTTTGTCTCCTATTAGCATTCGCTTCAGAAATTGTTCGATTTCATTTCGTTTTACCAAAGGATCGCCAATGTTAATTCGGTTCATTAAATTTTTCACAGACAATTCATATAATACCCAAATATCAAGCTTCTTATTGTAGCCAGCCGTTTTTGAATGATTCAAAACCGTTTGCTGATGAATGGTAAGTTCCTTAGCGTTATCATGGCTGCTTATGTGCCAATATTTTTCATAATTTCAACGACTTTTTCGACGATAAGTCGACCAGAGCGAGGTGCATCTTTCACATCGAAATTTCCAGATCGGAAGTGTGCGAATTATCATCGTAAGCGTCGTCTCCGTAAAGTTCACAAATTTCATTGGTGGCTTGCGTGGCATTTTCCCCTTTTTTATATAATACAAAAATTTCAAAATATAGCGAATTTCTTCATTATTTCCAATCACTTTCGAACAGCTGTAACTTTTTTGCAACTTCCCCGAATTTAATTTCAAAATCTCACTTTTCCAACACGATATGATATGACACAAAGTGATTGGTAGCACTAGAGATATACTATATACTACTGCAACGACATTTATTGACAAAATACGAAAAGACTTTTTCGACTAACCGATATAAAGGTTACTGTGCTTCCGAACAAACGAAGTTATCTTCGCTTTTTGTTTTTACGTTTCTTATTTAATTTTTAAGATTTCTTTATGTTTGTATATGATATAAGTTCTGAATTGCTCTCAGTTTTCTGCCTCTATAAATTTTGTGTTGTTGTTCGTTCCTTCTCAGCAAGCTCTTGTATAGTATTACTTGAATTATATACACTAGAGAATGCTTAAATGGCGCTTTGTCTGTCTACAATAATTTTAATTTAGTTTTGAGTATTTTAACCACCGAATGTTGTTTAAAATTTCCTGCGAATTTTCGGCTTTAATACGGCATAACAACTCACTAATTAACAAACAATCAGGTTTGCCAAGCGAAAACTCGACAAATGCAAATTTCGCATTAATTTAAATTCAAATACATACCGTTATTGTAGCTGCCAAAGATCATACAATTAAGATACGAGCAATTATATGAAATAATACCCAATGCATGTGTGGGCATGTTTGCGCATATTCCATAAATGAGACGAGCCCAACACTATCGCAAGCAATCAGCACAAATATTTCAGCTAGTTGGCAACGCCACAATCACACACTTACGCACACTTGCAGACATACACATACATACATTAGCAGCCACTAAATTTGCCACATTTCATTTAATTAAAAAGCCATGTGTTTTATATTAGCATAAATGCCATATGAGTGTGTGTGTGTGTGCGTGCTGGTTTATTTGCTGCAAGCAGACATATAAAAATTGCTAACATAAATTTAATTAAATTAAATTGAATAACGTTAACTGAAACTAGTTAAAAACTGAAGTCGGTCAACCGATTGGGCAACTTCACTGCACCACTACAGTCGCATAAATACCGTTTATACAGCTCGCTTCGTTTGTGTGCGTGCAATTTGTTGTAGCATTTGTCGTGTATTGTGTGCCAGTAATGAGGTGAGCCGGCGACAGCGTTGACATATTTCTCCGCAGCTGACCCTCGCAGCCGCAAATAACTGTATATTTTATATTTCTGATTGTTGTGGCATACTTTGCGGCGTATACTTGCTAACTGACCACTTCAGCTGCCTGCCAACATGCACACACACACACATGCAAACGCGCTGTCATGGAAATGATAATGAAAGGTTCAAGCTGCCACACAGCCTGCACAAGCACACGCACATGAACGAGTATATGTATTTGTATATTCGAGTGTATGTGTTTCTATATGTGTATATGTATTTGTATACTCCACATACAATGCGTGTGTATGTGTGATGTGCATTTATTTGCGTCTAAGCATACTTTGCGGCGCACTGTCTACACTGTTGCCATTGTGGTTTTGACACAATTTTTTCCAGTCTTATGATGTTACTGTCTTCAAGTGACTTTTGAGATGTCTTATTAGTCGGCAGTCACACACACACAAACACACAACATACTCACATAAACACACATATTTGCACTTATACATGGAAGCTGCCAGCTCAGCTCGAGATATGAGAAGATTTATGAATTGCCTGTGAAAGGATGCAGTCCGTCGGGTTAGCCACATAAGCTGACTTTTAGCCATACATATATGTATGTGTGCGTGTATATGTGTGGACATAAGAATTTCTCGCATATAATTCGGTTAAGTTGGCTTTGAGTTATAGACCTGCTAGTATGGCAGTGCTCTAACACAGTTTATTAGTTTGAAAAATGGTTGGCGAGAATATTTGAATTTTATTAAAATGCTTCCCAAAAATGAGCGTAATATTTCGGCAATTTATTTTCGGCATTTCTGGAATGAATTCACATATTTTGTAGACAGTTGTAAAAAATAACAATTTTGGTTTTGAGAAAAATTTAGTTTAGTTTGAATAGAGTTTTTGAAAAAAAAATTATAATTTTTAAAATTTTTTTTAATTAATAATAAATAATAGCTTATTTTTTTAATTTTTTTAAAACAATAATTTATTCACACCACATATTTAAATTAAAGATTTAAAATAATAAATTGAAATTACATTTTCTAACATATTTTTAATTAAATAAAATATACAATTTTAATTTTCTTATTTTGCATCCATTTTAACCATTTCGCTTTCTGAAATTACCTGTTAAAAAATTGAACTTCAAATTTTTTAAAATTATTTTTTTTTGTAATTAAAATTCAATTTGTTAAGTTTTTTTTTGTAATTAAAATTCAAATTTTTCACATCTTTTTATTTTTTCTTGTAATTAAAATTAAAATTTTTTTAAAATTATTTCTCTTGTATGTAATTAAAATTCAATTTTTTCAATTTTTTTTTAATTTTTTCTTGTAATTAAAATTAAAAATTTTCAATTTTTTTTTATTTTTCTTGTAATTCAAATTTAATTTTTTTTTAATTTTTAAATTTGAACTTTTATTTAATTTAAATTTATCATTTTTTGGTATTTTTAATTATTAAAATAATATAAATTGAAATTTTAGAAATTTTTTGTTTAAATAAAAAAAAGAGTAAAATTTTATTTTCCTTATTTTGTAAATCAAATTCAGTTCTTTAATTCTTACATAACATTTATTTTTTGGTATTATTTTTATACATTTTTTTCATATTCCTCATTATATAATTTGTTTTTCACATTATGCACTTGAAACAATTTACAAATAACTTATAAATTGGAAAACTGTTCACAAACAACTTCAGCTCTGTTTATCAAAAGTTTGTTTTGTACTTATTTTGTGCACTTCTGTGCGCTGCTTGACCCACTGTCGCTGCATTGCCACTCAAGACACAAATATCGTGCTCAGCGAATTCCAAGTGGCTGGGCGATATGTTCAGCCACAGTAGGACAGCAGTAGCTACAACAACAAAACTAACAACTACCAGCAAACAGAAACTAAAAATAGAAAAAGTGGAAAGGGAAGGCAAAAACAAGCGAAAAATGCCAGAAACTTGACTAAACTACCACATATGCACATACATATGTATATGTACGTCTCTGTGCATGTGTCTGGAAAGCTACATTCCTGTGTGGCGTGGCGAGGAGTTTGAAGTGAATTGCATGCAACTGGCACTTCACCGTCTATCGGAGACCGCCATTACACGTAAGCTCGCATGTTGATTACGTATGCGACATGATGTACTACAGGCTGGCTCGACTCGGCTCGGTGTGGTTCGGTGTGGAAGATGCTTGAACTGGTGAAATTTCGCAGGCGAATGTTGACATGTTGCACACATGCAAGCGCACACTCACTTAACTGCATGGGTGTGTGTGTGAGCAAGTTGCAAACCAGAAGTGCTCCAATTTCTTTGCTATTTTCGTTGTGCAAAGGAGGTGAAGTGCGACATGAAGTGATGTGATGCGTCGCTGCCATCACTGTTAGTGCTATTTTTGTTGTTCCTGTTGTTGCTACTCGAAATGCAGACCGCTTGTGTGGGATGGAGTAAATTTTCATGCACTGCTGCATACAGCAAATATGAAAGCAGAAATGAAGATAACCAACTGAGCTTGCTGGTAATGCGAAGCAAAGCAGGCGCTTGCGAAAAGGAGAGACAGATCAGTTAAAGGCTGTGCTTTCTGCTGTGGTTGAAAACTTCAGAGGCTGTTGAATTATAAGCAGTATCATTTGTGCAAAAGTGTTTTTTTATTTGAGCAGTTGTATGTACCCATTATTGATTTTATTTAAAAAGAAATATTCTTAAAAATTATTTCGAATATTTTTTTTTAATTCTTAAAAACTATTTCGAATATGTTTTTTTTTATTTTTAAAAATATTTCAGAAATTTTGTTTTTAATTTTTAAAAATTATTTCGAATATGTTTTTTTTTAATTCTTAAAAATTATTTCGAATATTTTTTTTTTAATTTTTAAAATCTATTTAGAATATTTTTTTTTAATTCTTAAAAATTATTTAGATTTTTTTTAATTTTGAGAACTTAAAAAGTGTTATAAATTTTTATACTCATTTTTAACTTATTAATTTTTTATTTTTTTTAATGTTTTGTATTAATTATTTTTTTAGTATTCTTAAAAATTTTACATAATATTATAACCCAAAAAATTATATCATATTTTTTTTAAATTTTTCAGTTATTTAAATTTTTTAAATTATTTAATATTTTTTGTGATAAATGGACTTATTTTAATTATTTAAATTGTTTTTGTGTGAAAAATTGACTTATTCTCAATTTTTATCTCCATAATAAAACTACCAAGAAAACATTTATTAAAAAGTATTTAATATACATATGTAAGCACGATCGTTAATTACTAAATATTCATTATTTTTTATTTGTGGCAAACGGTCTAAGTTTTGTTATTATATCCTAAAATTCCATAAAAAAGGCAAAATAGTTTTTTTTTTTTAAGTAAAGACGGTTTGTAGTCTACAGCCATGCATTTTAGGTAATTTTTGAAATGTCGAAAAAGAAGACTTATTTATTTATACCCCCATTTTATTTAACAATTTTACTATTAGTTTTGCATTAACATTACAAGAACACACCAAAAAATCCAAAAAAAAGTTTATTAATTTCTAAAAGTAACAGCTGATAAAGTTTGGGTCTCAAAAAATTGGTATGTGACCATGGCGAATGGGATCAACCCTTCAATCTGAAACCAAAAATGTTGAATAAAGTCACAATGTCTGGAGCTACAAAAAATTAAAAAAAAAAGAATTACGAAATGGCGACTGCCTTAAAAAAGGGAACAATTTTGGGGCCTATTTTATTGTTTTTATTTTTTTTTATATTTTTTTTTATTTTTATATTTTTATATTTTTTGTAATTTATGAAAACTGATTTAGGTTTCGATTTTTACCACCAACATTTATAAAAAACAAAAAGATTTTCTCCAAAAGTACCCGCAACCTCATATATGAATGCATATATGTGTACAGGGGCACGTTTGTTTACACTCGCCACTAAATAAACCGCACAACCGCGAACACACACAGTCCCATTAATAGCACGCCCACATATTCATCTTTGGCAGCGACGACAAATGTCCGACAGCTGAGAAATTATGTGTGCCACTGACGCGGTGGTCGCGCTACCAAGCACACACTCGGTTACGCATACGCCCTGGCTAACACCCATCATACAGACTCTTTGGCCCAAACACCCATGCTTACGCCTGTAAATGTCGCGAAATGAAGTCAACAAAACAGCAGCCAGCAGTGGTATGGCGCAGGACACATACACACACGTGCGGAGAGCATTATTTTTGGTACTTTATTATATTTTTTTTTTAATTTTTTGTTGTGGATGCTTTTGTTTTGCTCGTCTTTTTGTCGTGGATTTTTCATGTGTTCTTACTGGCACGTTTTTTATGCACTTCCAGCCTGTCAATGAATTGCGGTTTCAGTTTGTTTTTTAATTTTTCTTTTAAGTTTGCCTTAATTACGCCATTTTTACTTAAACTTTTCGCTTAAAGTGTGAATTCGGGCGCTTGAAAAGCAAAAAAACAACGTAAGTTTGCCTTTGAAGTGCCGGCGAGTGCGTATTTTTTGCGTTTTGTGCTTGAAAATTGTTTGCTTTGGCACTCAAAGCGTTAATTTATTTTGTTTTAGTATTAGTGTGTGTGTGTGAGCGTAATTGCGGTAGAAATTGAAATGTGTGAAGGCAAATGTAAATAATAGTTGAGGTTGAGCACTAACACAGCAACGCATATGCTTTTCGTCTGTATGTATGCGGTATTATGTACATATGTGTGTTTGTGCAAATTTTTATGCAAATTTCCTTACTGAAAAAAATTAATTAAAATATCTAAACCAAAATTGAATAATTTAATTCATGCAAACAAATAGCGTATGTTTCTCAGTCTATGTATGTATATAGTAGCTACCTGTGTACATACCAACAATAGCACACATATGTGAATGTATTTGTAAGTGGTTAGGTAAGTGCTCAATTTAAGAATCGAGCGAAAAAATATTTAATAAAATTAAGCAAATTTGCATGGAATTGCATTAGAGAGCACAATGTGTGAATTAATTAAATTAATAGCAACAATAATTGGAAACAAATCGAACAACAACAAAATTTAGCTTAAATGTGATTAACGGGTATAAGCGATAACTGACTATATAAATGTGTTTGAACAAATAACAAAACATTTGTGAAAGCATTTGCGGTCCGAACTTTGTAAATAAGCATGCAACAAAGGCAACAGCAACATGTTGTATTCACAAAAAATATGTAAAAACTGCTAGTCAATGAGGCAATGTGTGTGTTGCTAATAGAAAAAAGTAAAAAAAAATTGAATTAATTACTAATAATTAGCTAATAAAATGCGCTAAATAGTGGAAAAGCGGCAAATAATGCACAACTTCCATTAACAGTTGCATGAAAAACTTTAACAAATATCAAACTAAATATACACAATTTTTTGCAACAATAACAAACAATGCAAGCGTGTTAACGCTGGGGGATAATCACTAAATCACTTGAAAAATAAATGAAAACGCTCTCACTATGCTTGCAAACGGCATGAAAATTTGAAAAAACAGTGTTACTCATACGCCACGGCATACAAGTTAGAAAAAGTGTGTTACTCATACGCCACGCCTAACCCTACAGTTTGTTTTGTAATGCAGTAAACTTTGTGAGAGTTTTATGTTTTTTTTAGCTAGTTTAGTCCATGACAGCTACAATATATTGGGTAGTCGAAAAAGTATTTTCGTATTTTGGTAATAGATGTCGCTGCAGAAATACGAAAAGATTTTTTCGACTACTCAATATATGTGTTTTTTAATACTTGCTGACGTTTATGATTTTTCTCGACTATATTTAACATCATTTGATAACTTTTAGTTGTATTTATAGCTTATTTCCTATTTACTACGCTCGTTTGATTTTTTTATATTTATTTTAAAGAATTTTTTATATTCTTATATTTATTTTATCTATTTTAGGAAAATTTTTAATATTAAATTTTTATTCGTAAAAAGGTATTACTTAGTTTATTAATTTCTTTTTTATTATTTATATCCAATTCCTTATTTGAATAAGGACTTTGGTTGCAAAAAATATTTTTTTTTACTTAAGTATTATTTCTTATGCTATTCATAATTTTTTATGTCAATAATATTTAATATCTACACAAAAAATTACTATTGACATATTTTATTTCTGATTTACTTTTTATTAATTATTTTACTAAATTCGATTGAAATTTTTCATATTTATTTTAAAGTAGTTTTTAATATTACATTTTTATTTGCAAAAAAATATTTATTGCTTAGATTCTTAATTATTATCAGTCGGTGAAAAAGAAGTTTTTGAACACTTTATTTTTTATTATTTTCTGAACTATTTATAATTTTTTTATTTCTACTAGTATATATTGGTAGTCGAAAAAGTCTTTTCGTATTCTCCAATAATAGAATATTGAATTAAACATAGAAAAAAATACAATAAAAAGTTTATTCAAAGTAACAACTTTAAAAATTATTAAATAGCACACATCACAAATTTGTTAACAAATTATTTACTTTTTCAAAAAAATCATGCAATTAATACAAAATACAAAGTATTAGTACTTAAAAGTAATAAATATTTTTAGTTTTTTGTATTGAAATCAAGTATTTACGAAAACTGTTGGGACAAAAGCAACAAAATAACTGTAGAAACTTGAAATAGGAGATCAAATAATTTACTAGGTTAATTAATTTACTTTAAAAAATTAAATATTAAGTAGTTTTTAGCACGAAAGAAACCAGTTTAACTTAACTCAATATACATAGCTTAACTTATAGCTGTAAGTAAGGTTAGGCAAAAATTATATGTATGTATGTATATTAGCAGTATATTTGTAAATTATATAACTAGTTAACTAAATAAGCGAATACCAAAAAGTTAAACTAATAATGAGTTTAAGCAAAGAAAAAAAAATACAATATTCTTAATTAAATTAAAAGCAGCGGAATAATTGCAACTGAAATGGAATTCAATGCATTTTATGTGAACTCAGTAGGTTCAAATAACACATACGATAACAATGAGCGTAGTAAATAGGTAAAAGTAATTTAAGAAAAAATATGAAAAAAGAAAACTAAAAATGTCAAATTGAAAAAAAATTTAATTAAGTTAAATAGTAAATTTAGACAACAGAATTACGGAATCTTAAATAAAACTAAAAGTTTTCAAATCAATAAAAAAATAATATTGTTTTATATGCACAAGCTTCGCGAAAACAGAAAATTGTAAACTAAAATTTTGCAGGTGAGTCAAAAAATTTTATAAAACCATAGAATAGAGAGCAAATTTAAGTACTATTTTAATTAATTTTCTGGCGTTTTGCATAATTATTCTTTCTTTTATTTCATTTTTCATTTTTTTAATATCAAATAAAAAAAAAACTATATATACCATATGTATGTATTTCTTATGCGTGCTTATGTCACTAAACTCCTCTTAAACGACTGGACTGATTTTCATGAAATTTTTTGAGTGTGTTCAAGGAGATTCGAGAATGGTTTAAATTCACAATTTTTTCCAATTTTTAAGCTAAATACTAACTTAAATACGATTACGTCTAACCTATTGACGGCGAGTGTATGTACATATCTACAAATTGCACAATAACTCAGGGCACCGTTATTTTCGTGTGAGCCACCGCTAGTAGCTGTATATAATTTAATTTCCCAAAATTCGGTAAAGCTGAAAATATAAAAATAGAAACCAAATTAATTTTAATTAAAATAATTAAGAAACTTAAAAGTAATTAATACTCTGACAAACTAAATAGAAAACACCTAACAAAATTATAAATATAATTAATTAAAATAATTAAGGAAATTAAAATTAATTAGTTTTCTGACAAACCTATTTTTTCATAATTATTATTATAATTATATCATAGTTTATGGTATTAATTATTTGAAGGCAAATTATTTTTACTTTTACAAATTAATTAATTTTCTGACAAACTTAATTTTTCATAATTACTATTTTTCATTAATTAAGTAATCAAAAAATTAAAAATAATTAATTAATTTTCAATCAAACTTAATTTTTCATAATTATTATTATAATTTATGGTATTAATTATTCGGAAGGCAAATTAAAATTAAATATTTTACATATTTTTTTTACTTATGCAGAAGTAATTAATTTTCTGACCAATTTAATTTTCCATAATTATTAATTAATTTTAATATTTCAGAAACTCATTAATTAAACAACGAATAAAATTATAAAAGTCATTTAGAAAAGCATTTAATTTTTTGCTGACTTTCTATTAACGTTATAGTTAATTAAATAACTATTTTTTTAATTTTATTGTTAGTTTTGAATTTTGTTTTTTGTTTTGAATAATTTGCATATTACTAAATTCACCATTATAAACTTCGTTATTTTTAGCACAGGAAAGTTAAAGAAAAAAAAACTAAAAATAAATTTTAGCTTGTCAGACAAGTGTTCTATTTTCAGTGTCAGCAAATTAATTGAGCAAACACACGGAAAAAACTATAAATAATCGACGCTAATTGATGGCACTCATACCTCGGCCGTGGCTGTCGGAAGTGGCGAACTTGTCAAAGTTAATTGTAACAAGTTGACACTTCATTTTCGGTTTTATTTCATTTTATTTTTATTCCGGTTGCTGTTTTTGTTTCATCAGCGAGATTTTATACTTTTTTCTTGCTTTCACTTATTTTTCTGGGGTTTGTTTTATGCTTGAAATTCACTTTGGTTATTTTGTTCTCCAATTTTCTTTTTTCTCATATTTGCATTACATTTTATTTTACTTTTTCTATTTGTCTATTTTTTATTTTTTCATTATTATTTTTCCTTTCTTTATCTTTCTATCAGCTTCACGTCCTTCTCTGTGTCGAATTTCCCTTACTCAGGCAGATAAAGTTCGGTGCGAATTTGACAGCGTGCCCTCAAAGCCACTGGCGAAGCGGACGAAAACGTAATGTGTGCTGCATGTGAAGGGAGTGCAGTGAATGTGAAGTAAAAGCACGCATGCATGCACACACACAAGCATTAGATTCGATTTCGCACTTTCGTCGAGTCTCACACAGGTATGTACGTTTGATTTTACTCACGCCTTGTTTTTTTATATGTATGTGTGTATGCCTGACAAATGAACACCGCTATATGGCAACAACGCATGTATCATGTTGCTTGAGTGATTGCATGTGCGTGCTCCTAATAGACTTTTGGAAGAAAGTGCTCTTTGGCTTGCGAGTCGAATTGCGTTAGTTTCTGGTTTGGACTTCATTGTAGCATACTTTTCAGCGTCGAGTCAAAGAAAAACGCAAAAATGTATTTTCCTTTTCATTTTGCGGCTGCTGCGCACTTTTGGCCTAGTTATTTGGATTTCGAATTTATTTCTGTTTTAATTTTTCTCACTTTGTTGCTTCAACGTGCTTTTTCTGCAATTTTTTTAATCCAAGGTCATATAGAGAAATATACGCGTGCCCATGACCCGAATTACATGCGTAAAATGTCTTGGGTGAGTCAAGACAGCAGCCCGCCGTCTTTGCACATTTCATCGCAAGAAAAGGAGAGAGCTTCCCACAGACAGACTCATAAATGTGAAGGCTTTGAAGTGCTGAAAAGTTACAAAAGAATTATATTACTTTCGCTGTAGACCGCACAGAAGTTTAATACAATAGTGTTAACTTCAGATAGTCCTTGCTCGCATAAGATGAGGCTTAAACTTCAGACAAAGTTGTTTGGGTTGAGCGCACAGGATTGAGACCGAGATTTGGCGGTATCTTCAGACATTCAGCTCGTTTAATTCAATTCATTTCATTCCTCGCTTTTAATTCAATGATCTTCCATCCACAACTTGAACTCGACTATTTTCTCTCCATCAGTAAGGCCTAGCAGTGTATGTGTGTTAGGCCTGATTGGACCTGACTTCAATGACTTTTCTTTCTGAAGCTTTGACCTATGGGCAGGTTTGAGTTTACCGTTTCTCTTCAATTTCTTTACAATATTGCGGCAGCGAACTGGTTTGTTTTCACTTCGAACTGTCAAGCTATCTGGCAGTTTTGTGACATATGCTAATGGAGCCCTCAACTCCACCGAACAGAAAGTTGTTATTTATCTATAAATCCCAGCACCAATATTGCTTCAAATTTTTCGCGAATAGTTTTCAGTGTGAAATCTCTGAAATGACTTTCTCAAATTTTCATAAATTTATTCTTCGATCTTCGCTTGGAGTATTGAAAAACAAGACCTCACAGTGCGCTTAGTTGGACTCTGATGGTATAAACTTTCATTGGCCGCCAGCATATGATTTATTAGTTCTCTCTATTTTGATCAGTTTAGAAAGCAAATCGTACTCGGAGAACCCTCGTGGTCATTCAGCAGATTTCTTGTTCGCAAATTTCCGGTTTTTGTGGAGCAACAAGCTCATTTGGTAGAGGGCTTACATTTATCGACCCCATTGGGATTGAACGATATATGCAAGATTGTAGACTGGTCTCCACAAATTTTTACGAAACTGAGTGCTTTTTCTTAGACTTTGTGGAAGACTGGGATCTCTTGTCATCTTCCCGGTGCCCCAAAATAATTTTCATTTCACTAAGCACACGTCTCAAGTTACTTGGCACGCCTTAACCACAAAGCGAGGCATACTTTTAGGCGTACGCGCCAGCCAAAGCATTGTACACACTATTAAGCAGGCAAAAAAAGTGTAACAAATTCGCTGGGATTTGGAGCAACGCAAGTTGCCGTACGCCGCCAAGCTTTTGGCAGCCGCGCAGACGCTTAGTGGCGCTGTGTGTCAGCAGAACTTGGCCAACGCATAAATTCGCTGTGTTTTCCAAGCCGCGGAAAAATGATGCGGCGCTGAGGAGCGAGCGGGTAAAAATCCAAAAAGTTCGCACAAAAATTAAAAAGAAGCCAAGTAAAATGAAAGCTGGCAGCCACAGCAAGCAAAGTGAAATTTGAATTGAGTGTTTGAAAATTGAAAACCCGTTGCGTGCGCGCGTGTGTGTGGCGCTGAAAATTGCCGCGCCGAAATTATGCCCAGCTTCTATGCGCCAGCATTTCGTGTGACGAGTGTGGCCCAAGCTTGCGTCGGTGGCTGCGGCAGCGTGTGGGCGCGCGGGCACGTATGTAAATACGTGTAAACATGCGCGCGCGTATATGTGTTTGTGTGGCTTTGTGTGCGTGCGCGCTGCGCCAAGATAGTTGTTGACACAGAAAAGTGAAAACTTTTTTGGCTGCGTAATTTCTTTTTAATTGCAGCAAAGGAGTGAGTGAAAAAATCGTCAACAGCGCTTTGTTATGATTAATCTGCGCCTTTTCTCCCCGCTACCCCGCCGCTTGTACGCCCTCATGCCGCTTTGTGTGTGCAGTTCGGCGATGCATTCACAGATTTGGCATTGAAAGTGAAACACAGAGATTTTCATTTTTGTGGCGTCGCTTTCAATTGTGTACTTGTGTGTGTGTTGGCATGTGTGCGGACATAACTATTTACTTTGCACTTCCTTTTCAATATTAAATTTGGTGAAAGTCATGTTTTAACGATTTCGAATTTACCTAAAAATTTCCTTAAAAATTGTTGAACATTTTTTTTTAGTTTTATCGAGGTTTCAAGCTATCCTAGCAGCCTTAAAGCATATCTTTATAGAAATCTCAACTCCGCCACACAGAAATTCGTTCATATTTCTATGAAATTCAGTAGCGGTATTCCCTCGAACCAAAAAATATAAAAATTAAGGGCATAATCATTTCATAATGTTCAAATATAGAGTTGTCGAAAGAGTCTTTTCGTATTTGTATATTTCGTATGAACCAAATATGCAAATATGTACCATTTTGGTTGACCACTTTTTGCCATTTTTCCGCTGGATACATTATTCTATCAGTGCAAAACTTTTCTGGTTTCTCGGCGAAAAACTTCACAGGCTTCCCTTGAATCCAACTTTCCTCCATTAAGAGAGTTCTGCATTGAGCGAAACAAATGGTAGTCCGATGATGCAAGGTCAGGGCTATATGGTGGATGCATCAAAAATTCTCAGCCAAGCTCTCCCAGTTTTTGCCGAGTCACCAAAGATGAGTATGGTCTAGCGTAGGCCTGATGGAAGACGAAGCCCTTTCTGTTGATCAGCTGCTTATGTGACGGTCCTGGTCAATCTTTTCCACAGTTTCAGCGACTTTTTCAATTTGAATATTCATATATAGCAAACCTATGTAAATGTAACTCGCTCACACTCTTCAGTTAATCGGTGACATTGAATTTCACGCACATTAAAATATCTAAAATTTTCACTTTCAATTAATTGATTTTAATCGACGCATTTCTTGCATATTTTACGGCACTTCAGCGCAACAGGTAGTTGCCTAACGAGTGACGTGCCCAAATTAACACAAAACCACAAATAAACACCAATCAAAAGTGATTAGCGTAATGCGAATATTTTAAATTGTTGAGCAGCAGTTCAATTTGGCAAAAGTTTACAATTTCATACAAAATTTTATTTACTAGCGAAAACTAAGTTAAATTAGTGAATTTAGGCTTTTCAGCTCAGGCAAAATTTTGCATAATTGTGTTTAATTTTCATTCACTAGCTACATACTATTCTAAGTGGAGGCAAGTTATGCAGTGCGTATGAGTGACATGTAATATGTCTTGCTACGCATATTTGAAGTATTTTCTTTAGATTAACGTGCAATTCGAGTTTTAATTGAAAAGTTATAAATTAACATAACATTACAGATATAATTAAAAAAGTTTTAGTATAAAGAATTTATTTCAAACACTGATTGCTGACCTACCATATAGCTATCCTCTTCATTCCACATCTGGCACTCCTTCTCTGCTCACTTCCCTCCTCACTATTCACATGGCATCCTTCCTTTTTCACTTCTTTTCCTCACTTTTCACATGGCAAACTTTCTCTTCTTACTTCTCCCCCTCACACTTCACATCTGGCACTCATTCTCTTTTCACTCTCCACATTAGACCCTTTACTTTTATGCACTCGCCTCGTGTCTTCGCTCTCAACTAATACTACTAACAGCTAAACCCTTCAGCTATTTGGCATAATTTCCTTCATCCTTCATCGCCCACGTAAGTGCTGTTCAAAGACGCTGCTAATCCTTCTCATTTCTGTTCACCCTTCTCCTTCATATTTTTCTGTTTCTTCACATAACTCCAACCACTCCTTCCTCTTCTACTCATGTTAAAACTGCCGCTTGACACTTGCAGCGATCAACATCGGTTGCACTTTCTAATTATATGCAATTTTAGCCTGATTTCAACTCTGTGACTAAAACAGTAAACAGACTTCGCTTGTGAGCGTAGAGTGCACTTTATGGCGCTTGTCAGCCATAACTTGCATGGAAGTTGGGAAGCGTTACTGAATTGCCAACGGAAGCGTGAGCCATGTAGGAATACCAGCGGTTGTATAGTCTCAAAGTTGTGAGTTTTTGAAAACGAGTGAGGTTATGACTAGCTACAATTTGTAGTGCCACGTTGGTTGGGCTAATATATTCCCTCACCAATCGTTAGTTACTTTTCGCTACTGCAGACATATGAGTTGAAATACGTTATGTTAAGACCTTGGCTGGAGTTACGGAAAAAGAGGCTTTCATAAGGGTATTCCTTATATCTTTGGGAACCATTCGCTGGCAGCTAACCCGATCACGACGTCAGAGATGTAATAATGTTAGACGTGCTATAGTTGTGACACAAATACCGCAAGGTCGGACCGTTTCCCTGACGTAGCCCGTTCCCACAACAGTCGGGACTACGTAATCGGAACGGACCCGGATTTTTATCGGGCCAAGGACTGTCAACTCGGCAGAATTCTGCCGCTACAACAACAACAACAACAACCGTTTCCATGCCAGTTGTGTCCACGTAACCGGAACTTAATTTTTATCCGGCCAATGACTGTCAAGTCGGCAGAACATTCCTTACAACAACCAATCATCTTCGCTTGGTGAAGCATTTTTCTGTAAGGAACCTAAAAACTAAGGAGAGTTGAGATATCAGAAAGTAATCTCAGCTAAACACCCCTTGGTGAGACTGTTTCCATGACAGTCGTGTCTACTTAACCGAAACGGACCAGGATTTTCTTCCGGACAAGGACCGCCAACTCCACAGGGTTGCTTACAACAAACAATCATCTGCGGAAAAGAGTAATCCTTTACGAATTTTAGAGCCTGAGGAGAGTTCAGAGATGAGAAATTACTAACTGGCATATATGAAAATCAGTTTGCGGGTCTCCTGTGTGAAAACAGTATTTCATGAGAACCTTGGTCGTCAAATAGAAATTTTGTTAGATTCTTTCAGGTACCGAGTAAGGCTTGAGAAATCAAGGTGTAAAGACGTTCCACTAAAGTTAGAGCCAGATTTAAAGAATGGCCAACTCTCTTCTGGTGGGACTCAATCTATTAGCACATAGCTAAGGTGTATAAAAGATTATTAAAATTACCTTTACTTGTTCTTGAAGCGGCAGAATTTTGCCGAGTTAACAGTCCTTGGCCGGATAAAAGCCCGGGTTCGTTCGGCATCCGCGCTACCACAAGCCTAAGAAATAAAATATTCGCACTGGGTACTAGCATTTTCCAACTTTCTTAAGCATCTTTTTGTCCAAATTTGTACTTTATTACTGCAGATGCATGTGTGTGTGTGTCTGTATATGTGCCTAAGTTCATTGCATACTAATTTCGTTAAACGCTTCGTTAAATGATTATGCCTGTTGTCTCCCAGAGGAGTTAGGCAGACCCGCTGTATGTGTCTCTAAGTCATTTGCATAAACATCCTATGGGTAGTGTGTGTGTGTGAGAGTATGTACATATACTTGCAACCCAGAACTTTTCAAATAAACTTACTTTAGAAATTCAAAATTCCACTACAAATGATTAGTTGAGGCTCTCCTGGCGAATTCATTCCTGCTTGTGTAGGTGAGTGATAACTGGTGCAATTGGGACAACAACAAACAACGTGATGAGTACAAACACGAATGTAATTTTACAAGCAATGACGAGCACATGACATGCATACAGCAAACTGATGTAACTCACCGATATTTGTAAATTAGGGTGTCCTTTATGTACCATGGTGGTTTTTCTTTTGCGGAGAGCCGTTGCAGTTTCCGTTCCGGCGTGGATTATGTTCCGTCTCATGTTGTTGTTGTTGTTATAGCGGCAGAATTCTGCCTAGTTGACAATCCTCGGCCGGATAAAAATCCGGGTCCGTTCCGATTACATAAACCCGACTGTCGTTTGAACGATGTCCCATCTCATCTGGCTGAAGGTTAGACATTCGCATATATAATGCTGCAGCGTCTCTTCATATTCCGCGCGTGCTCTGCATTCCGCCGAATCCACTTTTTTCATTCCCATTCCCATGAAGTTAGGATCTTTTGTGAATGTTCCCTTTTATGACCCCTACAATGTTACTAAGCTCCCTTTTGCTCAGCTTTTTGGTCGATCCACCATCAATACTACCGCAAACTATCTTTGTGGTATGCTCGATTGTGCCTGTGTTCCACGAACTGAGGTATTTCTCTAGGGTCAATGTTTATGGACTAATTTGAGCAAAAGCCCATTACACACCTTCTGTTATGCCCATAGTTTCTGCATGAAAGACTGATTTGTAATCATTTAGCTAGAAGCTGCCTTCTGCGTATGGATTACTACAGAAGATACCCGGTTCTGTACCTGTACCTTTGTTACCCTTTGAACCGTCAGTGAATATGTAGTTTTTTCCGTAGGAAGTGTCAATCATTGATCCATTGGTTCAATCTTCTCTTCATTAACAGGTCGAGTATGGTACCATGCTCGCAGTGACGCCTAGCCTGGGGTCTTTTCTTTCTGGTAATAAAAAAAAAATAGTACGGTAAAAATGTACGGTGAAGAATCTTACCGTTACTATTAAGAGCTCATACTAAAAGATCCTTTCTTAGAGGTGTCTAAGGACCTATTTTTATGAGGACCAAGCGGAAAGGAATATTCGCTTTTTTTGACCAACCCTAATGTATATTTATATTTATTTATAGCAGCGCCTTCGGTAGACCCCGCACACAGACATTTGCGGTGGCGATATTAACATGACTTTGTTTATATGTAAACATGTGTGTATTGAATTCTAGTATAGATATATACATATATATGCGAGCAAAAACAATAATAATGCCGTGTTATTAATGAAATAAAATAAGAAAATAAGAGATCGACGCGGTTTGTTTATGTAAATGAACTCATACAGCGCGACACGCGCCTTGCTGTTGCGTTCATATTTGGTAGTGGCATGTGGCATGCGACATGTGGCACGCCACGGATGTGTCACACGACAGCTCAGCGGCGGAGATTGTCACAAAAGACACCCACACGCACGCGCTTACCTATACGTGAGTGTATCAGTGTAGCGCACTACCTTGATGCCTGTTTTTTGTTGGTGTTGCTGCACACTCTTGACTGCGCGCATTAATTTTGATGTCTCACTCTCCGCAGCCAGCGCATGGCTGCGTTTCTTCGCTGTCAACTCTCGTATTATTATTATTATTGCCTTTTTGTTTGTTGTTAACGTTGATTTTGTTGTTGTTGTGTTAGCTGTTTTCATTGCTTGCGGTTGCGGTTGTGCCACAAGCATTCACCATAAACCCGTTGATGGCAAAAATACGCACTTGACATAATTTCATTATGTGCGCTCGCCTTCACGTCTCATTATACACGCGGCGCAGCACGCACACAGCAACAACACAAGCGCGCATATGCACATATATGTTTCTTATATATATTTTATTAACTTGTTGTGCGCCTCGTAAGGTAATTCGCTTCCAAAGTATGTGTCTAAGTGAGCGCGAGGCTTTCCAACTCTTTGCTCAACTGACTGTCGAACTGTGTTTGAAGTCTTAGGCCTAAGTCCACATATGGTTTCGCATGCGCAAATGTTGATGTTTACTTTTGTTTAAATATAGGTAGCGATACTTGCTGTGCCTCGGTACAAATTTTCTTGCTTTATTTTCATTTTTCACATTTCCTACTTAACCGCAAGCCCATCCGCACTTCATCTGCCTTGCTGCTTGGCGCGCCTCAGCGGTTTTGCCGATCGCTTGAGTGCCAAGCAAACAACTTGGTTACGCTTGTTCGATTTCACTTTTATTTTGCAGCAGGCCACTGCTGCTTCTAACAAATTCCTTCAGCTTTTGTTGTTTATCCTTATCCTTCAGCCACGCATCAGCCACATTTATCGCTGCTGACTTGCGTCTACTTTTAATTTTGGTTGCCTTCAACAAGTTTGTCCAACTGTCTGCGCTTTTAGCATTATCACACACACACACGCATATAATTACTTACACACACACACTTAAATAAACACACATTCCGCAATAGCGCGTGTGATTTTTAGCAAAATTGCAACAATTCTCGCTTAAATCGCAAACCTTTCGTTGTTAAAGCGTGCCTGCGCATATGTGTGTGCGTGTGTGCATACATTGTAAAATATGCACGGCATTTCAATTGAACTCTATAATTATAATTTTCAATTTTGTTTTTGTTGTTGAAAATTTTAGTAAATGCTCATAAATTTTTTAAAACCGGCGTAACCAAGCTGAAAATCCGCGCATTTCCACAAATTTGCAAGCAATGAACGCGTTTAAATTTTAAATTTAAAAAAATTGGCATTTTAAAACTGTAAATAATTTTTTTATTTTATTTTCTTGTTTGCATAATGAATGAGCTGCGCACAATGCTTGGCAGTTTCGCTCACAAATTTAATTTCGAAAATTTCTAATAGCTCTACTCGTCAATTCTCGTTAATTTAATAACCTGCTAAGCAAATTCAAATAGTATTAAATTCAAAAATTTTATGCCAAATAAATTCGAAATTAAATAGAAAATTTTTAATTTATTGCACTTTTTCTGGAAACATAAAAAAACAAGAAAAATCGTCAACTTCGGTTGCAGCGCATAACCTTTACAACGAAAAGTTCCTTAAAAGACCTTGATTCTGATCGTTCAATTTATATGTCGACTATATGATATAGTGATCCGATCTGAACAGTTTCTATAGAGATTGCATAATTGCTTTAAACAATGATTATTGCCAAATTTCGTGAAGATAACTCGTCAAATAAGAAAGCTTAGCTCACAATATAGCTATCATCAGATCACTGATCGGAAGAGTTTCTACGGAGATTGCATAACTGACTTAGACAAGCTCAATCCAAATTTCTTGAAGATACATCTTCAAATGAGAAAGTTTTCCTCAAAATACCTTTATTGCCATCGTTCAGTTTGTATGGTAGCTATATCTAATCAACTTTCCAGCCAAGTTCCCACAGTTTTTGCTGAGTGATCAAAGATGTGTGTGGTCTGTTGAGCAGTTCTAGCCGTTTTTCGTTTGCTTGCTTCAATCTCATTAGTTTCTGGCGGTAAAATGTAGAATCAATTGTTCAACAAGGCTGGAGCAGCTCATAGTGGATGATTTCTTTCCAATTCCACCTAACACTCAGCATACCATTTGTTGAGCTTCACCACGCTTGGACCCTGATCTTTTTCGCACATTATTGTCGTATTTAATCCACTTTTCGTCTCCCGTTATCATTCGATTCAGAAATGATTCGATTTCATTTGGTTACTGCAAAGAATCGCAGTTGTTAATTCGGTCCATTAAATTTTTCACAGACAATTCATGTGGTACCCAATGATGATGAATGTTAAGTTCCTTAGCGATGTCATAGCTGCTTTCCGCTTGCTGTCCGGTTCAATCTTTTCGATAATTTCATCAACTTTTTCCACGATAGGTTGGCCAGAGCGAGGTGCATCTTTCATATCGAAATTTCCAGAACGGAAGAGAGCGAACGGTTGTTGTGCTACACGAACTTATGCTCGTAAAGAGCTCCTAATCTAAGGCGAAAATGTGTTGCTCTCTACACTTTTCATTGGCTGAACTGCAATGAAGTAATGAAAAATTTTCCATATTAAAATTTTCGCAAAATCTTTCAAGAAGCAAAGCATGAAAAACTATCGAGAGTTTAGACCTGTTACTGATTTCGCCTTAATCTAGTCAAATCCTCGTTAAATTTTCATGAACACTTCCTCATTATACAATCTCGCACTTGTAATTAGGCTTTTTCCTCACAATGTTCGTATATTATGTGTTCACTACATGTTCCCTCTGTTCTTGTTCAATTTCGCCGTATCTTTGCCTATCTACACTTCAGTAGGGCTTTTGTTACACGCCGCTTTATTATTCATTTTTCTTTGCTTTACGTTTTTTGACCACTTTAGACTTCTAGGAAACTTCTCACCAGTCCAATTGGGCTTCTGTGAATGCGCCAACTGCTTGCGAAGCGTTCAAGTATGCAATTGCTGTTTTCTTCGTTATGCTCTTGCACCGCACTCATACACAAACATACGCTTAAAAGCCGTTGCACATCCCATGTAAATTCTGCAGGTAACTTCCAATATTTGATCCCAATTCGGCATTTGAAAAAAAAGAAGAAAATCTGGAAAATGCCAGCAAAAAACTCGAACAAAATGAGCAAGCAGAGGTGATAACCAAGCATTCAACTGCACAGCATTTTTGCTTGATACCACGCTTGTACCACATGCTATCCAAACATGCACGTTTATGTGTGTATTGTTAGTACATTATGCGCCTAAATGTATGCGCAATATTTTGCTGTCGAAAATCGTAAATATCGAGAGGCGCTTGATTGATGAGTTAATGGTGTTCAGGAAAAATTCAGATCGGGCTGTGGCGTGTGTAAAGAATGGCAGATAAACTAACTAGCCACTCACTCCGAAATTCGGCTGAATATGTATGCTGAGCTATGTAAAGCAGCTATGTGCGTTAGTTTAGGCGCATTACCACTGTTTACCTATGATGCACCTTAATTGAAATGAAATCAGCTTTTCATAGTATAGCTTTAGGCGCTAGTTTCAAAATAACAGTTATGGCTACGGAAATGTTATTTGTTGCTTTAGATTAGTTGTTCGGTATTGATATTGACTTTGCAATACACAAAGTTCATAGTTTGAGGCAACAACACCCGTTGCATTGTGTTTACGCCTAAAAGTATGCAAGTACATAATTACAATTTTTATAATTTTTAACTGCGCTTTGCACTTCTACGTAGCCATCTTCGGAGAATTAAAAAGTTATGTGATTTTTTTTTTTTTCAAAAATCACTTGCATTCTACTTAAACTGTCTTTCATTGTGGGTTCCTAGCTCAGGAGTTGGTTTCAATTGTAACTGTTCTCGGTAGTCTTCAAAGTTTGAGCGCTGTTTTTTTGCTATGCAAGGTGCTTTTTCCAAAATTGAGATTCTCTGCTCCACTCTTTTTTTGAGCTCGCGCATCTTTTTCAATTTATCACAAATATTTCGATATCCTTCTTCAATTTAAAATTGTAACTTTCTCGCTTGAGCACTATCATCGTAATTTAATATAAAATCCAATTCAACCAAGCGTATAACGAGTATGAAATTGAGTCGCTGAGTATCGTGGAAGAGCAGCGTGCGCCTCTCCAAATTGCTGAGTGCTGTAATAAAGCTCGCGAACGCGTGTAGAGAAAACTGAGTTTAACGGTAACGGCAAACAAAAAATCCAGTGCGAGAAAACCAAATAAAAGAGGAAATGCTATTGAAAAAAGCAAATCCGAAGAATTTTGTGGAAAAGTGTAATTGCGAGAATAATCCAATATGGCTACACGAATCAATTCGAATGCTTTGGATCAATGGGCAAACCAATAATAGCCACTGACAGCACGAAGGCACGAAGGGAATACCAAAAAGAAAAAGCACAAATAACAGAATAAACAAAAACACAACGGTTAGAGAAAAAAAAAGTAATCTAAGCAAACAACAACAACTCCACATCACGTCACTGCGCAGTTGTAACCAGGGGCAGAGCGAAGTGCAGCGACAGCAGACGACGGCGACTGGCGACACTCAGTTTTCAGGCAATTTCTCGATTTTACACTTGCAGTTTTGCTATTTCCCACAGTGCGTTCGTCGTTGTTGTTGTTGTTGTGCGCTTTTTCCTCCTCTTCACGTCTTCAAGTTTACATTTCAGCTATTTTTTGTCGCTTTCTGCGTCATTGGTGGCTCATTTTGTAGTTTGAATTGTAAAGCTTTATTGCTGTTGTTGTGGCTTTTTTCGCTGGCTGAAACTGCTCTGTTTCAGCTGCAGCTTAGTCGCTGCAATTTTTGTCGCGTGATTTCCAAGGCACTTAAAGCCGCCGGTTACTGTGATTTAATAGGCATTCTTGTTGTTGGTCGGACTAGTGGAAGTCAGAGAGGAATAAAAACTTGTGTCAATCGGAATTCAATGCTTGTTATCTTTAGACACAAAAAGTAAGCGATTTCTGCGAAAAGCTTGTAGGAATTGCAGATCTAATAATTTTCTTGACGTCGAACTCAACTTTCAGGGTTGATCAGAATCGGCTGAGTTCTGTTGTCGTGGAGGTTCGGCTAACTCCTAACAATGATATTAGAAATATTTCAAGAATCTTCATCTTCTGATCTTAAACCGAAGAGAAAGCACCTCAGCATGAAATTGAGATCCACATTTGTCAATCCGACTGATTAGCCTTCGATTCACACTGAGCGTGTTTTCCTAAACTGTTCTCAAAATCCATTGACTTTGGGCCACATCCGACCGTTCCGACTGTTTCAGCTTAGAAAGCCCGTAATTTGAACCTTGAGCCTTCGATCCGCCTAGAGCGTGTTCCCCTAAACAGTTCTCGATTGTTTAAGCTCACAAAGTCTGTAATCAGTGACTTCGATTTGCATCGAGTAACCGATGTCTCCAAACACGATCCCGAATTCTATTTCTTTGCGGCGCGTCGTCCTACCGGCCACACCTTCGACTACCTGCTCGTTATCGTACCTTATCGAACCAACTCGGTCAACTGCTAATTCAATGCGTAGACAACAAAGGCGCACAATAAAACCAAACAAAACTCGAAAGGAAGTAATCTGAAATGGAGGTAACGAGAAATAACCAATAATGGTTATCCAAGCACGCAATACGATGCAGTGAACTGCGAAGCGTAGCTTGCGCCAACAGATTACGAAATTACGCTATTGACAAAGGAGGAAGCGGAGGCGATGAAAAAATCTGTACAATTCGAATGAAAGGAAATCAAAATCAAAATAAAAGAGATAAAGCGCAACTCTGGCAAAATGGGAAAAAGGAAAGCGATGAGAACGCAGCAAATAGCTTGCAAGAGATGTGTGCAAACGTGCTGAGAAAGTACAAACCGGATAAAGGTGCAAGAAGTTCGAGCGGCTCCGGCTGCAGCTCGAGCGAGTCCAAGCAAGTCCTTGACTAGCGTAACGGAGTCGATCAAAATGTCTAATGGCATTGCTGTAATAACAGCAACAACAATGGGGAGACAGAAAACAATATTGGTGGTGACTGAGACAATAACTGCAACAATAATACCAACACCAACAACCACTTCAAATAGATAACACACAATGGCATTGCGACAATGAAAATAGCCTCGAAAAACAATAGGACAACATATACGGCCACTCCTGGACTACGTACCACGCCTACGGCTACGGCTAGAATAACGGCCATAGCAACAACAATAACAACAACAGCAGTAATAACAATCGCTAGTCACATACACCGCATCATTGATTGGTTGGCCTGGAAGTACAACAGGCAACGGTTGTCTCATTGCCAATAAATGCGATAATACCAACAAAAACTACAGGCGCAGCAAAAAGGATACATACATACGTCCATGCCAAGAGAGCAGGAAATTTTCAATTCAACGCCTACATGCCTCAATGGCTCGTTGGACAACGAACAGCGGACAAGGAGGGGGCACCCGGAAGTGAGCACATGGCATAACAGTGGCAATAAAAAGTGGAGAACATGCGTTCGCAGCGACTGAAGTTCTGAAGTTGTGTACAAAGGATGCTCGAAATGAACGATTTTGTAAGTGGACACTAGAGTGAATTAAGTGACACTGTGCCTCGGTGGCGACGGAATGAGTGGCAAATATTAGTTTTTGTTAGCCGTCAGGGTGCTATCGAAGCGGGAAAAATTTGCTGGTTGGTCCACTGCGGCTACTGCTGAGCTTCAGAATGTTATCGGATCACTTTATGTGGACTTCAACGATCTTAATATCGTGAGAAGCGCCAAAGTAATGGAAGGAAGCACAGCTTAGGTTAGAGAGAGTTGCTGTGCTGACAAAATTGCATGCTCCGCTTTCGCTTTGGATGTTCTTGGATATGATATGGTTCCGATCTTTGCTATCCGCCAGCTACTCAAATCTCAACAATACAATAGGGTGTAGGAAGAGCTTGAATCAGTTCTGCTTTACCATAGATGAAGAATTCGTTAAATTTACTCAGAATATAACAGACTTCTGACCTTTTAAAGAACAAAAAGGAACCTTTTGAAGGGCCTGGATATTTTTTGTTCTTAATAGCTTTTTGTACGAAAGCGTATTTTATTTTTCCAACTTGACCTCTCGAGTATAAGTCTACCTATTAATCGTAATACAATTTTTATATTCGAATCGAATCCGAAACAGTCCCAATTGGAACTCGGGGCTGACAAAATCTTAAAATATTTATTATAGTAGCGTTAATCTCAAAATTTTATCAACACTCTGCCACTTATATAGTTACCTATTTGTTACCCAAATATATTTCTGGAATAGCTTTGTAAAAGTAGTCTCGAATATCGAACCTTGGTTTATAAAAATATAGTGAAATTCGCATTGAACCATCACTCTTACCGCACTTTTTGACGCTTTCAAGGTCACATCCAACTTTTATCGCGCTATTTGTTCACTTTCGGCCCACTGTGCTGCTGTGCAACAAATTCGATTTCATTTGATTAGGCACTGATTGAAGAGTTCCGACAGTTCGGACAGAATGGACACTACGGATATGCTAGCAAGGACATGCATGCGATTGTATAAGTCTACGCACGCACACGCACACCAACACACATCATTTACACAAGCCTATATGTGCGCACTGTGGTATGGTAGTCGTATATAGGCCACATCTGCTTTATTTTCAGATTACTGCCTTACACGCTCTGCTCTGCTTACAACTCCAAACACAAATGCACCTACAGCAAAAACAACAACTTTGCTTTTCCGCACAAAACTTGTCCGTGTTTTCTTTTGACTTTCGGTTCTTACCTCGTTTTTGCTTCTTCAAACCGCTACACTCTACGTTCGAGTCATTTTTTTTCGGCCATCGCCGGCAGCTGCCATAAAAGGTTAGTTATATTAACAAAAACACATTTAAACGCTGATTTTATGACCTCCCACCTCCTCTAGCTTGTGTTCGTGTGCGTGCGTGTGCTCGCTCTATTTGCCATATGAACGCATTAGAGTTGACAGGCGAATAACATTTGTGGCAGAACAATAAAATTAGCAAACAAAATTAAAATTTTATGCAAATTTGCGCAGCGAACCCATTCGGTGTATTTATTTAGTTGGCGGTGGTCCACACCCACCGCCGAACTACTCATGCCACACCCACCGCCGAACTACTCATGCCGAAATACATACAGCCAAGCGCTGAAGAAGTGCTGAGCATGAGCGAAGGCGGGTTCCTTTTTGGAGTTGCTTTTATGAGGATGAGCGCATGAATTATTCATGGCTTTGTCGAAAGCTGAGCCGAGAGACGCTGTGGACAGCTTACGCAGAGATAAGTCTTTTTAGGCAAGATTACCAATTGCTGCTCTGCGGTATCGAAGTTATTATTAGGCTATGAAAGCAAGAAGTTAAAGGGAATGTATCTACTGAAGGCAAATATTTGAAACTTAGTTGTAAAAATGTGCAATTTTTTAAAATCCAGTCGAAAATTTTTTTCTAATGTTACTGGTGCAAATATTTTATTATAGTGCTTCAGTTTTTGAGATATCGTTCTGAAAATTTTCATACATCCTTTTCTCCCCCAAAAGCTGCATATGTGTCAGACTCGCTGAAATCGAACCACTATAAGATGTAGATGTCATACAAACTGAACGATCGAAATCAAGTGCTTGTATGAAACAGTTTTCTATTTGACAAGATATCATTACGAAATTTGGAATAAGTTATTTTTTCAGTCATTGCTGCATACGCTGAATATATTCTACAGATATGATCGCTATAGCGTATAGTTGCCATACAAACTAATGGATGAAAATCAAATGCTTGTGTTTCACTTTTTCATTTTATGAGATATCTTCACGAAATTTGCCACAAATTATTTTCTAAAGCATCGGTACAAGTTCCGAGCAAATTGTTCAGATCGGACCACTATAATATATAGCTGCAATGCAAACTGAACGATCGGAATCAAGTGCTTGTATGAAACACTTTTTATTTGTCGAGATATTTTCACGAAATTCGACATAAATTATTTTTTCAGTCATTGCTGTAATCCCTGAATATATTCTGCAGATCTGGTCACTACACCACATAAGCGCCATACAAACTGATCGATCAAAATCAACACAATGTTATTTTTTATACCCTTTTATGGCTGTAAGACATGCAACTGTGAAGGATATTCTGGTTTCAGTGCAAGGGGTGTTATCGTGTTGTTGTTGTTTTATAAATCATTTGAGCCATATTATATAAATAAGCCCAAAAGCTTTTACATCAACGGCATTCTCTATTATACCACTTAACTGAATTATTTACTTTCCGCCCAAAAGCCGAAATTATCATTGCATTTCATCAAATCCACTTCCATGCGCAAACGTTTCACGCTCCTCTGTGAGCTGCCAAGCTTTGTATTCAGTATAATATTCCTGCAGCACAAGCGTGGTGTAATCATATTCCAGCCTAACACACACACACACGCCGTTATATGCATTTGTGTACGTGTTGTAATGTAAGCATATTTACCGTTCATATTGCCAATTATGAGCAACTGAATTATACAGCAAATATAACGCAATCGATTGAGCGTTGTGCCCAATAAAATAATCCTTCCTGAGCTAACGGTAAATTACTTTGAATCGCACACAAGCGTAATTGAGGCAATAACGGCGGAGGGTCCGTAGTAGTAATAATAATAAATCCCTCATAGGAATCAATCAATTAAATACGTAGAGGAAATATGCAAAAAAGGCCAGAGTAGAGAAATTTGTGCGTTCATGTGGAAAAGGTTGCATATGCACAGGCGCCACTTATTGCTGAGTACACACAATAACTTTGCCAGCACACCACATAGCACTAGAATATCAACTTCAACGCCAAATGCACACACTGACACGCATACACCAACAACAACACCAACTCACACACGCACTCACGCACACTTGTGTCTGCATTCAACTCGGCTTATCTATCTATGCCATCGAAGCCCAAAATATGCATACAAATCATATTTGCTCGGCCACAAGTGCCAACATAAATGATGTGTGGCCAGCATATGAAGCGACAAAGAACAAAAACAAAAAAAACAAAAAAAAAAAAGAAGAAAAAAACTAAAGTGTTTCGCCGGCCTTTTTTGCTTTGGTCAAAATGTCATTCATCTCCGCGCTGCTGCTGCCCGCACGGCTCACAAAGCACACCTAAAAGCCTCGCTGCTCCATTTTATGACATTCAATCACTTTGCACATGTGTGTGAGTGTGTGTGTGGCGCATATGAATTTGCTGTGAATTGCCGGGCAAATCGAATATAACTTACTTTCGTACAAACGAGTTCAATTCAGCTGTTGCCTCGGCAAAATATTCATAACTTTGTTTTCTACGTCCGCCGACGAATGGAATTGGTTCATTCAACGCGCACACACACGTGCACGCACGCTTATGTGTTTACACTCGCCTGGCCACTTAGTTACATACATATGTGCATATGTCTTTTTATTTACACATACACACACACACACACAAGTGCTTACGTGTTTTCGTTAGCACTCGAAATTGCCTCGCCTGCGTGCTCGTTCGCATTCAAAGGTACACCCGGGTATTGCACTCATTGTCCAAATAGCAGTCAGGCTAGTCAAGTGACACGTCACAAACGCCCAAACGCATGTCCGCCAATGCGACATACACCCATACACATGCATAAATATGGGCGTACAGTTTTCATTAATGGCACACACACACACGCGCGCGCGGCGAGTGCTCTATTTGTATGGAGATAGGCATCGATTCATGCATATGCACACATTCACACCTCATCGACGCAATCGCATATTCAATCATGCCGAAAACTTAATTTTCTCACTGGCACTACATGGCGTATGAGTAATTTTCAATTTACCGCCAATGGAAATGTTGAGCACACCAGCCCACAGACAGACGGACAAACACCGAAATACATTGTGCAGCCAATACAGCAATATATGAATTTATTTAAATGCATGTATGGGTTGCAAGTTTGTGTGTGTGCGTGTGTGAGATGGCTACGCATATGTGTATGCAGTAAGCTGCGTCTAGGCGTGCTTTATGTTTTAATATGCACGAAAATCTGTGAATACATACTTGCACACTTACAACTACACGGTCATTTATTTTGACATTTTTATGCATGAAGGCAAAACTGTGCCAGCGCCAATACAGGGTGTGTCAAAGGTTTTGAAATTGAAACGAAGCTATCTATCGAACAACGATCTAAAACGCACAAATCTATTTTTATAACCTGAATAGGGTTTGTTAAATTTGCTACTAAGTTTGTAACACCCTGGAGAAAACGTCGGAGACATTATCAAGGATATATGTATATAGGGTATTCGAAAAAAGTGTTTTCGTATTTCTAATCAAACTTCAACTTATTTTTTATGCTTATAATGAATTTTAATGAATCAAATATGCAAACATGTACCATTTTGGTTGATCACTTTTTGCCATTTTTCCGCTAGAGACATTATTCCATCAGTGTAAAACTTTTCTGGTTTCTCGGCGAAAAACTTCGACAAGTAATTTTCACAGACTTCTCTTGAAGCTAACTTTACTATATTAACGGAGTCCTGCATTGACCGAAACAAATGACAGTCCGATGGTGTATGTTCAGGACTATATGTTGGAAGCATCAAAACTTCCCAGCCAAATCCCCCCCGGTTTTGCCGAGTGATCAAAGTTGTGTGTGGTCTAGCTTTGCCTTGATGAAAGACGAAGCCCTTTCTATTGATCGGTTCTGGCTGCTTGCCGATTGCTTGCTTCAATGTCATCAGTTGTTGACAGTAAAATATAGAATCAATCGTTTGACCAGGTTGGAGCAGGTCATAGAGGATGATTCTTGTCCAATCCAACCAAACACTCAGCATAGCCTTTCGAGGCGCCAATCCTGGCTTTGCGACCATTTTTTGAGCTTAATGACGCTTGGACCATGATCTTTTTCGCATATTATTGTTGTATTTGATCCACTTTTTCCACTCTCCTGTTGCCATTCGCTTCAGAAATGGTTCGATTTCATTACCTTTCAGCAAAGAATCGCAGATGTTAATTCGGTCCATTCAATTTTTCACAGACAATTCATGTGGTACCCAAACATCGACCATCTTTTTGTAGCCTGCCTTTTTTTAAATGGTTCAACCCCGTTTGATTATGAATGTTAAGTTCCTTAGCGATGTCATAGCTGCTTATGTGACGGTCCTGGTCAATCTTTACCATAATTTCTTCAACTTTTTCAACAATAGGTCGACCAGAGCGAGATGCATCTTTCACATCGAAATTTCCAAAGCGAAAGCGAACGAACCGTTGCTGTGCCACACTAACTGATACAGCATCGTCTCCGTAAACTTCAGAAATTTCATTGGTGGTTTGCGTTGCATTATTCCCTTTTTTATGCGAAATTCAAATTTCGAATTTCTTTATTATTTTCCCTCATCATTGATCAAAACCCAAATTCAAATGAAAGGCATACGTTAGTAAGTCAGTCTAATAATTCGTGGGCGAAGAGATTACGAATATACACTTGCAATTTCTTTTTGTCAAAATTATTTTTTTTTTAATTTAAAATGAAAGTAGAAGTTCAAGGCCACGCTCTAATTTTACATTCAAGCGCGTGCGCTGCCACTTTGCTTTTGCATTCTCTGCTAACATACATATGTAATCGATGTAAACCAGTGCCTAATTTAAAAATCCTGCAATGTCATAAGCTGCACGTTTTATAATAAATTTCTAGCGCCTATCAGCCACATTACTAGCAACGAAAGCGAGTACTCGTGCATATTACACCAAGTAGACGTGTGGCACGTGGTAATTCCACTGCGGTGTGCTACATTAAGAAAAACGCATTTTCCTACACCACCTTTGGGGAATGCTCAATCCCATTTGAGGCTGTTTTTAGACACACCAGCTCGTTCGCTAAGTGTCTGTTGGTTTATAAAGTGGTGTTATGTACTGAATGGAAATAAAGGTTTGCGTGGTTCAAGACTTACCACGAAGTTTATACCAATGCTTTTGAACCAGAAGCTTCTCTTCTTGTGTCTTTAGTTGGCGCTCACGGTACGTATAGCGGTTTTTTCACTCATTTTTGAGCAGCTGTAACTTTTTTTAACTTCCCCGAATTTTATTTGTTTTTTGTAAAATAAAGTTTAAAGTCTCACCTTTCCAACACTATATGGGGTGACACAATGTGATAGGTAGCACTGGAGATATAAGACTGCAACGACATCTATTGACAAAATACGAAAAGCTTTTTCGACTACCAATAGCTCTTTTGGGACTCAATTTTTTCGCCGTCCTTACCTTCCTTTGCCTTCCTAATGCTTTAAATCTAATTGCCATAGCCCTCTTTGAAATGATTTTTCGTTTAGACTCATTTCTACAAAGTAAAATACATACCGTCCGTGAGTCGACTAATTATTTTATAGCGGACTAAAATTTATTTTTTGTTATAATTTTCTGTTATTGTATTGTATATTGGCTGTATTACAGCCTCACCTTTGATTTCTTTTTTCCAATTTTTTCCTACAGGGCTTATATGCACTTTTTCAGTTAATACATGAAAAGCTGTGTGCGCCATTAGCTGCTGCTACACCGGCCATGACTTTCTGTGTTTATATTTAGACATTTAACTCTTGGCATTACTTCCGTCACCTGCTGCCTAATGAAGCTTGTGTTGCTTATTGTCTCTTCCATCAGACGTTTCTGGCAATTTTGTGTGCACAAACTTTTTACAAAGGCTATTTTTTGCAGAAAAGTTGTTTTTCACTTTTTATTGAGCAGTTTTTCCAGTGGTATTGTGCCTTCGTAATATCGCATAACTTTTTGTTGTTGTAAAATGAAACTTTTCTACTTTATGTGAAGTCTTCAATTACCGCAGCACAAGCATACACCGATCAGCATAGATTTGCGCACAGTCAAAGCGCTGCCCTTGCAACTCGGTGCTGATGTCTCGTCTCCACTCAGCAGCGCTCATTGCGTCTCCTTCTAGCTGAAAAGTTCATGTTTTCAGCTCCGGCTGTCATTGTACACGCCATTATTCCGATTTCCATTTCGATTTGTTTCAGTTTGTTTCGCATTTGTTTGTTAATAAATTCAATTTTCTTGTGTGTCGCTCGAGGAAATGTCGTGCCAGCTCACCAGCTCAGCACCGACTTTTGTGCACCGCTCGCCCACAAACACGGTTTCTTGCTTCATTTATATGCAATTTGGTAATTTTATACAAGAAGTTTTTGGTCGTTGGGAAGGCGGACTCGCTAGGTACACTGCAAGCTTAGACGCAGGGCGTTGCTCCTTTTTCGGCTTCGGCCAACCCGAAGCAGCGCCGGCCCGCAAAGACCTGCATGGAACAACAAGCTTTGTGTAGAACATTTATGAGCACCCAGTCAGCACTCAGCAGCTTTTCGCCGCACACACTTGCACTTATGTGGCTAACTGCTTCTTATGCTAATTTCCAATTTCCATTGCTCTCTTCAGTGCGCCGTGCTCGCGCCACCCACTTCGGCTGCCTTCAGTTGTGCCTTTTGCATTGCAAATAAATTAGTTTGGATATTTTCGATGTGACAGCTGACAGCAGTTACGTGTCCCACAAACTCGGCAACAACAACTAAATCGTAGCAAAACAGTAAACAATATGAGCCAATACCGCCCTCAACTTCTACCACGCTCAAGCATTGCTTTGATTGTAGCGCTCAGCAGGGGCTCCAGCGCTCAATTGCACCAACAGCGGACGCTTTTCCTGTTTGTATGTCTCTCTTTCCACGCTCTTTCCTCATTCCCACCTCTGCTGCCGCACTGCGGCCTTCGTTCATCGTGCTGTCAACCAAAATTGATAAATCGTACATGTAACTATTATCAGTGTGTGTAAGCTGTAGTGCGCTCCCACTCCCCCCCAAGTGCAAATCATCACTTGGTCCAAGCGAGATTTCTGTTTGTGTGCCTTTTGCGCTTGGCTTATTGTTTTCATTCTTTTTTCTCTGTCACAGAGTTATTGAACACGCTTTTTGTTTGGCTTCTACTTTTGCAGACGTCGCCGCTTTGGTCTGTCGCATTTTTGAAAGACTTTGGAAACAGTTATGCGCGTCAAGGTTAAGGCACTCGGGCTATCGAACACTGTAATGGCAAGTTCGGTAAATTTTTTGGAGGCAAGAAAAAGTTTTTAGCAATTAATTCACGAAACAAGCCAAGGTCATATTCGTAGAAGCCACGGAAGCTAGAGAGCTTTGCATATAGTGGGGATTATATAAAATTCAATTAAGCGTTCCTGTTAGTCTCTTGAGCTAAGTGTATCCTTGAAACTAATTTTCCATGGACTTATCTATGGGCTTAAATTTCCTTCATATCAAAACTGAGAACGTGGTGGATCGTCGAGGAAAGCATTTTCCTAAATTAGTACCACTTAGGCAGCTAATGACGCCTATCCGATGTGCTGCCTAGAACTTCTAAGTATATCGGGAAAACGCTTTGAGCCCGCCACAAATTTATTGAGGCGACTGACTCCAGCCAGTTCACCTGGTTTTTAGAAGGTATGAGAACAAAGTTGTTATAACCTTAATCTGGCGAAAGCTGGACAGTGGAGGAGAAAATTCTAGATGCTTCCACATCAGCTCTCTCCACGCAACTTTGACAAACTGCGTCCGCTAAATCTCAAGAAACACTCATATATACAACTCAAGAATGGAAGGGAATAGAGGAACACCGACTCGTCGGCTTTCCAGTATGGTGATTCCCAGAAAAGTCGAACTGGAAGTAACTTGAGTTCCTGTCAATGAGGTCATGTATTCCTTGACTTACTTTGAGGCACTATTAGCGTGCTCAAGGACTGTATCTGCTTCTGTTTCAGAGTGAATATATATCTCTCTGAATGAGTCTGCTTATAATTTCGTAAATATGAACCTTATGAAGAATATAGAGTGCGAATAAAACTGTAATTAGTGATATTTCTGTATATTTTTCCATAAACTGTTTAAGAACTTCAGCTCATTATTAATGGCGAACGAAATAGTTAAATATTAAACACCTAATATAGATATTCGTAGTATTTTTTCTCTTCGTCTTCTGTAAGGAGCTCTCCGTCTGTCATAGCTTTAGGCTGCTGATCCACAATAGTGTTTTTCGGGCAGAAGCTTCGAAGTATGACTTCTTTAAGGTAGTTCAACATTCTCGTCCAGCAGCAAAGCGACAACACTAGCATCGAACTTGCTTGCTATGGGCTCAAAGTTAGTCAAGGAGCGTCTGTCCTCTATAGAAATTGCATTAAGGTACTTCAGCATCAGATTTGTTTGGATGCCTTGTCACAGCGGAATCGCTGGCAACTTCAAAGCCGATGACCTAGCCAGAGGATGCCTCCTTGCTCAGACATCGGAATGGAACCGAGTTGGATCTCCATTGGCGTCTTGCACTCTAGCACTGGATCGACGACAAGCTCTTGTGCGACTGCCAGATTCTTCTGGTCTAGAGATCTACGGATCCTTGCTTTCTTCTTTCGAGATCCTTATGGCTTAGACAAGATAGCAAGAGATATACTGAACTATTTGCCCTGAGCAAAGTTCATTTTGCCTCAATCGTAGGAGTTCATACTGGATACTAACCAAGAAACATTCATGCGGTAAGGTTTAAAATCTTTTCGGACGCCAGTTTTCAAAGCTGTATAAAGGAGGGTGCGGTGGAAATATCCAGACACTTTCTCCTTCATTCTCCAGCCTTAGCAATGTGGAGGCTGAAACAACTCGTTAATCTTACCGAAACTGATATTCTTCTTCTTCTTTACTGGCGCAAACACCGCTTGTGCGATTATAGCCGGGTTAACAACAGCGCGGCTGTCGTTTCATCTTTTCGCAAAGTGGCGCCAAAACCAGGTCCTTCTCCATCTGGTCTTTCCAACGGAGTGAAGGCCTTCCTCTTCTGCTTCCCCGAACGGGTATTGCGTCGAATACTTTCAGAGCTGGTCCATACGCACGACATGGCCTAGCCTTTCTCTCGAAAACTCGAAACTTTTAACGGTCTCCGCCGCGTTGTTGTTCTTCAGACGGGTAATTGCTATTCGAATGGCAATAGAACGTCTGCTCCATAGGTATCGATTAGGGAATTGAGTTCACCTTCTCTTGGTGTTATGCTTTCACTGCCATTCAGCAGGTTGGAGAACTGTTCCCTCCAGAATTTTAGTATGCTCTGGGATTCGGTTGCTAAAACACCTCCGAGGATTCTACAAGAGTGGTGTTCGCCACCTCAAAATTTGAGATTGCCTCAAAACGCTTTGTCGATCTGTAAGGGTCTTATGGTCCAGTATTAAGGAGTTTTTAGGTATCTCAACGGACTAGCCGATTTTGTTCAAGTGAGGTCCGTATGATGATCGAATCGACCTTTCAACCTAACCTAACTATGAATATTATGTAATACACTTATCGGTATTCTGTACGCAACTCGCGCACTCTGCGCATAATTAAAGGAGTAATTCCCGTGTGATTTGAAAATGTTTCAAAAAATTTAGGAGTAACTAACAATTACGCACTTTATTGTCGCCGCCAAGTGTTTGGGAAAGATACTAACCGACGCTCGTAAGACTGTTTAAGTTGATTTACCTGCGCAATCTTCGCACCTCCATCATTCGAATTTTAATGCTGCCACTCACTTGGCATTTAAATGATTTTTTTTTTTTAAATTAGTGTCTTCTGCCCCAAAGTAAACGCAGCCAAGCAGTTAGGCAGTCAGTCAATCAGCAGGCGACCACTCAAATACGCCAGCTAATCGGATTCATTAGTGAAAAGTATGCACGAACGGCGCCTGTTGAGGGCAGGAGGCGGTCGACAACTGAAACGGCGTGCAAGTGGCGGCAACGCTTATTCACGGGCCGCCGTTAAATACAAACTAGATGAGATGCGCGCATTTACGAGTGCATAAAAAATCATCATTAAGTGCAAATGAAGAGCAGCGAAATGTAAATGGAAAGTGCGAATGGAATGGGAAATGGCAAATAGAATATAGAAAACGAACTGCCCGTGTGATAAAACGAAATGAAAGGCAGAAAAAATTAAAAAAAAAATGCGCGAAATGAAAAGAAAAAATATACACGCGTGCGACGAGTTGCAAATGAAGTGCAGCGGGGGGTGCGGCGGTGCGAGGGTGAGCGCAAATAGCTTAAATGAGTTTTAATCAAAACTTCGCAGTTGCCACGCTGCAAATATGCTGCACAAAAGCCTTGCGAACACATTACTTGATTCAGTGAACTTCGCGCTCTTTTCGTGTTATCATTCGCACTTTTTTCGCTCAAAGCCAACACACACACACACACCTGCCGCTCATTAGTTGCCTGGTCAGCAAGTGCTCAGCGCGCTTGTTGCTGGTTGCCAGGCGTCAGCTGTTTCCGCCCGCACAACAAGCCGCGTCAGTCGAGTGTTGTTGCAACTGCTGGCCGCCACAAGCGCACAGGTGTGGCCACCTTCACTGCCTGTCTTGCTACCGCAAAGCTCACATCTGCGCCGCGGTCTGCTGGCGGGCGTTGATAACTAAATGTGGCGCGCGGCTAATAGCCAACGGCGCATAAAGCTCAATTATATGCTGCAATTTTTGTTATTACTTTTCATTTCTTTAATTTGCTTTTTAATATGTGTGGCGTGTTTTTAGAACTTTTGCTTTTTTGCCTTTAATGCCATATTATTTTCACACTGGCAAATGACCCGCGGCGCGCGTGCAAATGTAATGAAGTTGCTTTTTGCTGCGTCTGCGCTTTTTAAATGTTATTTGATGCGCTTATTACTTTGTGATAAGCAGAGCGCTTTGAAGGAGAGTGAAATTTTCTCACTTTTGTAGCACTCATTTAAGCGGTTGAGAGGCATGAAGTTTGCTAATTTGTAGCATACAAAGGCAACACAAATGTGCGGCATGAGTTTTGCTGAGTATCGAAATTTTGCTAGCAAAATAAGAAGAAATAGTTATTATTTAGTGATAATTGCATAAATTTAACTTTGAAAAGACCGAAAGACTATCTCTTTCTCTAGCTAGTATAGGGTTTGTCCGGAAAGTAAAAGGACCGAGTCGATTTAAAAAAAATTGTTGAACCTATCGTTACGATTCCTTAAAAACTTTCAAAATAGGCTCCTTCTCCGTCGATTTAGCGTCACGAAAGGCATTTTCCGGAATAGCCTTAAGTGCCGTGGTGCATGCTGCTTGGATCCTCTCTGTCGTCTCAAAATGCTTGCCTTTCATCGGTCCGGGGGCTGTAGGGCGGCTGCGGAAGCGTTGGTATGCCGGCCTTGATTAAGTATCTGTTCACAAGAAAAGCGGTGTGAGCCGAGGCGTTCTCGTGGTGCTGTGATGCCTTGTCGGACCCGATTGACACTTCGTTTGAGTCTCTTAGAGATTTCCATGTAAAAATTGGCGTTGACGGTTTGTACAAAAGGAACAAATTCATGGTGGACAATGCCTTTGATGTCAGAAAAGACATTGAGCATCGTTTTCACTTTGAATTTGCTTATTCTTCCATTTTTAGGTGAGCAGACGCCGGCGTGTGCCATTCGGAAGATTGCCCCTTTGTCTCAGGGTCATACTCAAAGATCCATGGCTCGTCAATCTGTGATTACGTTATTCCACCTCTGCTCTAACGAACGCTGCAAAAGCACGCATGAAATGTTTGTCCTGACTCTCCAGGTGCTCGGAAACAACTGTCCAGCTGCTCGTTTGTTAGCTAGGAACGGTAGAATCCAGTCGGTGCGCGCACGCTCCGAAGTACAGTCGCGGCGGAAGAAAGGCAGTCCTATTAATTTCCGGACAAACTCTGTATATATCTGAAACTAAATCACCAATTTGAAACCGTCTCTAGTTTGGCATATACCGTTCCACTTGTATGACACCGCTTGTTACTGTGCAAACCTTGGATAATATTACATCCACTGGCGCTTACTTCACTTATTTTTTGGCTGTAGTTTACTGAAATTCCTACATTAAAGCTTGTTTAACTGTCAAGCTTAAACCTTTGAGCTTCGCTAAGGAAACCGACGCTTCGGCGATAACTTAAAGCACTTAACTCGCTGGGTTAGACCAAATTCCTGCAATTTATATATAGCTGTTAACTAGTGGCGCACGTGTTTTGAAAATATTTCTTGGCGCCTAAATGTAGGCAAGCATATGTAAGGTGTTACTCCCTGCGGCGCTTGTAAAAACATTTCTCGCACCTTTTGTGGCACTTACTTGCAGCTGCCTGTGTTGCAAATAAAGTTTTGCAACACTATTTACGGCATGCAAAAGTACGCAAGATTTTGCTCTGGTAATTTCTTGCTGTTTCTCACATTGCTGCTTACTACGCCACACCCTCATTTATTAAGCGCCCGAAATGCTCATAAATGTTGGTGGTTGTTGCCAAAAAAAAGCCAAAAACAAAACGCTGCAAAGACAAGAATGCAAGCGGCACACGATTGCTGGTGGCAAGCTTTGGCGCCTTACGGTATGCAACACAATGCATGAGCAAGTGCGCACGTGTGTGTGCGTTACCTTTAGTAACCTTTCTCATTTGCGAGCGCTATTCTTCATTTTTGGACTATTTTTTATTTTCATATTGCATTCATTTGTGTTATGATTTTCATTGCTTGTTACTACTTTTGATTTATTTTTCGCTACACTTATGCAAATGTTGCCGCCAAGTGCTAATAAATGAAAATAAAATTGCACCAAAAACTTGTTTTGTCTCCTTTTCAACTACAAGTTCGCTCGTCTTGAGTTTCGCGGCTTTGTTTGCCGCTGCTTTTCATCATACTTCAAATAATGGTTGCGAAACGAAAGTTTCAAAAGAAAATTTTATAGGAAACTACCCTGGAAACCACTAACTGGCTTAAACGTACGTACAAAATAATAATAGCAATAATTTTTAAAATTATTTTAATTTTTTTTTACAATTTTTGAAGTTGTGCATATGTAATTTTTTATAAAAAGGTTCTCATTAAAATTGTCGAACCATATCTGTTCATGCTGTGCATGCTTAAAACTTACTGTATTTATTTATACATGTGTCAGGGCAACATTGCATTGCTATAATCACTGCATGTTGAACTATGGCACTTAACGCAAGTAAAGGTGGCTATTAGACTCAGAGAATCTGAATTCTTAAAAGAACACGTATCTGAACACTCGGATATCCTCACACACTTTGATTGCGTTCCGGATCATCTGGATCATGGAATCGCCATTTCGAACTCTGGCAGATCCTTCTCTACCCATATACCGACGATGAAGCTATGGGTGGGAAGAAGCTGTTGGAGGAGAGGGGCAGGGAGCTTAGTTACGGATTGGTCATAGCTTGGGGGAAGGTTAGTGGAGGGGTTTACTGTCGGGAGCTCTCTATCAACTCCAGTTTCAGACTTCCTGACTATTGCAGTATCTTCCAGGGTGAGGTTTCAGCCATCAAGGTTGCAGCGGATTTCCTGCTCCCGAGTGCGTCCTCTTTTAGAGAAGTGACTAATCACTCAGATAGCAGAGCAGCGATACTATCCTTGAACTCACAGTGCGTTCAGGGTTGGTCGAAAAGTGTCTAACCTCCCTATCATTAGCATCGAGTGGCTTAGTGATAAGACTGGTAGCTGATGAGCTAGCAAGGAAAGGCACCCTAGAATCATTTTCGGTAGAATGGGAGCGAGTCGCTGCTCCTGCATCCTCTTTTGTTCTACTACTGGATAGGTGGGCCTCGCGGACGCTTGGCCAACGCTGGATCACTATCGGTACTTGCGCAGTCGCAAAAGCCAGATGTCTTATCAAACAAAAAAGTTTTCCACACAAGCATTTGATTCCGATCTTTGAATTTGCATGGCAGCTAGAAGCTATAATGGTCCGAAATCGACGGTTCCGACAAATGGGCAGCTGCTTAAAGAGAAAAGGTATAGTATACATTTTTTTTTTTTTGCAAATTAATCACAAATTTGATTTGAGTATTTTCACTGCATACCTATATGTATAGTTCCCACTTATAATAACGAAACATAAGTGCTCTTACTTTCTGTTATGTTACTTCATATTAAAAATAAAATTAAATTACATTTTCAAAAGTGTTGATATCTGTCATTGCAAAAGTTAGTTAAATGGTTTTCCCGAGACGAAAATTGATGGCAACCCTTTCTAAAAATGTTTATATTTTCTAGTTTCTTGTATAACTTTCAAAGTTGACATTATTATTCAGCTTTTATTTTTATTACTGCATATTCAATTCAATTATATTTGCATTTTCATCAAAAATATATTTTTATATATAACTTTCATTTTTTGTTTCGTTTCTTTAAAGACTAATCGCCTCCCGCAGCCTTGAATGGCGATCATGCGTGGTGATTCAATTGTCTACACAGCTATCACACCGAGCGCACTCTACACGCTGTATAATATGTGCTGACCGAGCTCAGCAGCAAGAAGAAGACATGTAAACAAATAGTGCTGATCAAATAAAAATAAAGTGCGCGTAATTAAATACGAAATTGTGATTTAGTGTAAATAAAAGCAAAGTTAAAAATAAAAAGTGCAAAAGTGCGTGCAATTGAGTGAAAAATGTGTGTGTAGTGCAGTGCAAAGTGCGATTTAGTATAAATAATAAAGTAAAATAAATAAAAGGCAATAATCCGTAAATCATGTGTTAGAGCAGAGTGTTTGCAAAATGCAAGTGGAAAGTGTGAAAATGTGAAAATATGTCTTTTGCAATGTGAAAAGTGTAAAATGTGTATGTGTGTGTAGTGAAGTGAAGAGTGGAAAGCAGTGAAAATCCATGCAGCAAGTGACTTGCCGCGAAAGTGGACACTCGGTGGCGGCAGCTTAAGTGGCTGACAGAAGTCGGAAGGCATTTAACATAAGGAATGTGCAAACAAATAAGAATGCGCTGCTGGCAGACGCGCTGAGACAGTAAATAATGCAAGGTAAGAATTGTTGGCAGTCACAGTTATTTATATTCGCGCTTTTGTTATCGGCGGCGACCATATTTATTTGTTTATTTATTTTGTTATAAGCGCGGGACAACAATACAATTGAGAGGAGGTTGCGTATGAAGTGTGAGTGTTGTAAAAGGGTGGCGGGGCAGTGTAAGGAAAGCTGAATTGAAATAAAAGACGAAAATCAAAACAGCGTGTGGAAATACGAAACAACACAAATATATTTATATGCGCATGTTTATGGGCGGAGCGCGAAGCATAAATAGTAAATAAAAATAAAATGAAAGGAACAATGTAAAAAAGTGCCGGTTGTGAAAAATTCGCGCGCCACACACAGGAAACACTTGTTTGACTTATGGCAACAGGAAGGATACAGCCAAAGTGGCAAAAGCACCTGTGCACACATACGCAGACGCTTTTTTCCGTGCTGGCGTTGGTGGCTGCACCGCTAACGGGGTGTATGCATACGAAAAAGGGTTAAGCGAAGACATAAAAAATATTCCATGCCTGCAATAACAATAATAAATTACCCGGCTTTGGTGGCATAGGAGCAAAGGACATATTCGCCAACTAAGCGGTTGAGCGCGTCAGCAATGGCGTGGGCGGCTGGAGCGATAGGCCACAATAGGCAAGCGTTGATGATGATGATAAGGCAATGGTGTGAGAGATGTGAGTGAAATTTGATGGTGTGTGGCGATGCAAAGATGGTATACATTTTGGTAAGCCGAGCCATTTAAAGAGTGGTGTTGTTGTTAAGACTGCCGCCACCGTAGAAATGCAAAATTGTCACCTGTCGGACAACAAAAGCCGGCAACCAAGTTGCTGACACGCCCGCCGCGCTATTTACTTAACTATGGGTGTAAACAACACTGCGGATTATGGTTTGTGTCAGATGCTACAGCCTGAATAACGATGTGCAAATTGTGTGAAGTGGGCGATGGATAGACGAGGGGCAATATTTGAGTGCAGCGCATATTTGAATATACATACATATAACAGCAGCTTGAGTTGTAAGACCAACTCTCAGCATTTAAGAATGCATCCGGGATTATGAAATTTGCTTTTGCGGGGAAAACGAGGAATACCTCAGCTATTGGTTGTTGTAACGGTAGATAAAATTTCCCACATAATATTAAAAGAGGCTGCTAAGTTGGAAGACCTTAGCTCGAAAAAAATTCGAATCCGTTTCGATTATATGGACTCGGGACTCGATGGCCGTGGGGACTGATTTCTCAGCTACTGTTGTTTTTAATTTAACGGCTCTAAGCACAGTTTGTTGATAGTATGCCAGCTATTGTCATCGGGGTCAACTAAAGCGCGTTCCAAGTACGCGTTCGTTCAATTGAATTCGCAGCAGCGGAAAGTGGTGTTAAGTCTTCCGCTTTTCGTTGAAATTTCCTATCGGATTATTGTTGTAATTAAAATCGCACACAAACAGATTAACAAATTCATGCGAAACACTGTCTTTATCTGCATCTTCACTTTCACTTACACTTTCGCAGCTGCTGCCACACTTTGAGACTCTTCACCACCGCTCACCGCCACTTTAATCTCACACATTTTCTCTTTTATGCGATGTTTGAAAATAATTGAAAATTAAGCAAAGCCATAAGAAATGTTTAATGCTTTTTGTTTAGTGTGAATAGATGAAGCGTATAATAGCCTCAGCTACTCGATAGTAAGCAAATGAGCGCACGTGCTTGAATGAGTGTATGTTTGTGTGGATGTGTGTTTGTAATAAAATAAATTGATAGCGCATTAGAAACTAATGTGTTCTCTACACACTATGCGCAAAGTCTCATGCATAACCTTCCAGCGCGACAGAGAGATGTGGAGTTGGTATGATACGTATTGGAAAAGGCTCCGCTCGCTACGTGATATGGTGCTAGTACTTCAGCACCGTCTATGGAAAAGCAATAGCAATTGGTCCTCGGTATGAATGCTAAGTGTTATTAAGCCTTGAGGTATGCAAACAGATTTTAATAACGTAAAAGTTTAATCGCGCTTGCATTGATTCCACTAGATTTTGAAATAATGAATTAAAATAAGATACAGCTTTGGTATATAGTCATGCAAATACTGGTTTTACCGGGCGGAATTGCTTAAAGAATAAATTTTTATTAGACAACTTATCGAAAAGCAGCACTTAGGTCGCTGAACTCCACGCGAAGTCTTGGGTTTGGAAACAATTGGTTTATTCGAACGGCTTGGAATAGTTATTTGCTAAGTTTATGCCGCTTAGTTAGAACTACTTGTAGACTTTTCTAATCCTTGGATAAATTTAAGTGTGTTTTGGTGTGGATTCTTAAACTTCAAAGCTTCGTGTAAAGAACGGATGGATTTTTGGAAGATTTCTAAAGTGGTTGCGCCAAGTGACTGCTGTTAAGAACTCTTTTAAAAGTATATATAGGCAACACTTAACTTTCGCAAAGTCATTGGATCTTGTTCAGTCCACAACTGGGGTCTCTTCATTTCAATAGATTCGCATTTACATCGCATTTATTTTAAGCTTGATCGCGTATGATGAGGTTCGAATGCCAATTACGCGCCTTAAGAACAAGGAAGGGGCCGGAGACGAATAATTACCGGCCGAGCAATTTATATACGGTGGCGAAGAACTGACAAAGTGCAAGCATCAGCTTCTTCATGCCCGACGATTGAAACCTACAGGGTTTGTCCGGAAAGTAATAGGACTGAGTCGATTTAAAAAAAATTATTGAAATAGTCGCTGCCATCGCGATTTCCTAGTATTGTAGGCGTCACGTAAGGAATTCTCCGGAGTAGCCTTAAGAGCCGAGGTGTACGCTACTTGCATCTCCTCAGTCGTCTCAAAATCCTTGCCTTTCATCGGCCTTTTCAGGCAAGGAAACAAGAAAAGTCCGGGGCGGCTGCGGAAGTGTTGGGATGCCGGCCTTGGTTAGGTAGATGGTGTGAGCTGGGGCGTTCTCATGGTGCAACTTCCATTCAGCTGCGATGTCTTGTCGGGCCCGATTGCTCCTTTGTTTGAGCCTCTTGAGGACTTCCACGTAAAACTTGGTGTTGACGGTTGGTCCAGGAGGAACAAATTTATGGTTGGCGATGCCATTGATGTCAAAAACGACAATGAGCATCATTTTTACTTTGGATTTTCTCATTCTTCCGGTCTTTATCAGAGACCTCTTCCCGGCCTGGCTTGATCTTAAACATATCAAACGTCTCTGTACATGCCCGCTACAAAGTACACGCGCGGCGGAAGAAAATCAGTACTATTACTTTCCGAACGAACCCTGTAAGTGCGCTCTGCCCAATCCACAAAAAGGTGGACGAACCCCACAACCTGAAAACTGAAGCGTCATGTACCCGCCGGTGGAAGCAGATATAGAGGATGACCACCACTCCGTTGGAGAGATCAGACGGAGAAATCCTGGCTGCACTTGATATCTCAAATTGACGAAAAAAGCGAAAAGACAGAACGACTGCCGCGCCGTTGTTAACCAATGAAGGAGTTTTTATTCACAGTGCAGTAAAAATCAGCATACTCAACTCGTGTATCCACTGCCAGAGATATTAGTTGTAAGGTCATACTTTCTTCGACGAAACTCTTGAGCATACATGATACGCTGTCAGCGTGGAATAAAATCCAAATTACATTTCAGCGAATGTAATAATAACTATAAACCGGATTTTACGACTAAGAACCAACTGCTTTCCACAGAAGCAATTTGCGACACATTTTCCCACAGATTCCCAGAAACTAAACAAGTTATTATACTTTCACCTTGAAACTGTAGATAAACAAAATTGGAACTACAAATGATTTATTCATATCTACGTACGCACCCACGGTTTTTTGCATGTATTTTTCGCCGTAACTTGAAGAGATTTGCATTGAAATGAGCGTGCGACACCACAAATGCAATAACGGAATTCATTTATTTCCCTTGGAGGCGGCAGTAATTTATATAGACGTTTCAGCGCCTAAAAGCAATCTAACACTTTCTCTGTAATAAAATACGTAACTGTATGCTTGTATATTAAAAAATTCCCACAATCTGTCAGCTGCTTTTAGGCGCTAGTTTTTCGTGCATAGCATAGCTTACTTGTAGGCACTCAATTTTATGCGACACCAAGAATCACAAATAAAAGCAAACAGTTGTTGTTGTGCGCGCGCTAAAGTGCCGCCAACGCGTATGCATATGTATGTGTAGAGACAGCACATAGCATATTTATGGGCGCCCGGGCGTTATGATAAACGACGTGCGGGTGTAGTGGTAGAAATCGCGTTGGAAACTCGTGAAATTGGTAACAAGAAATTGTGAGTGTATACAGTTTACGTTTTTTTACAGGTGTATATGTGCGCGTCAAAGAAAATGGCTAAATAATGTGCGCTTTGCTTACACACACACTCGCGTGCTTGTATATGTTATACAAATACCCCACACAGTTGTGTGTGTGCGTGTCTGTCTCTGCCGATATTCCTGCAAATTTGCGCTTTCTCCGCGGCGCTGCTGTGCGCTGCCTGGCAGGTGGTCTCTGCAATTCAAAGCTACACGCCGCACCAGCCATATACACCGCGTGCTGACATCACTACTTGTATATACATATGTATGCATGTGTGTGCGTGCTTGTGAGCTTAGCGCAAAAGAAATGAAATTCAAATGTGTATAGTGAAGTGATTTCTGAAGTTTGGCACTTTTGCTATTTTCCCTGTCAACTGCGCTTGCCGCAAGTGTGCCTGTGCGTGTGTGTGTGGAAGTGTATAACTGCGCAGTTGGAAATCAATTTGGCAGACAGTTAGTTTTAGTTTCGCATATGCAAGAGGTAGCGGGCGGTGGCGCTTTTAAAAAGCGAAAAACAAAACACCGGCTTCACACACACACACACACATCTATATGTTGCTTGCAAGCGAGTTGCGTCACACACATACAAAGATAAATTAATATTCAGCCAAAGTTTCAGCTTTTTTAGCCATTTTTGTGAGCGTGTGTGGGCGCTTTTTGCCAGTTTAAGTTTCAAAGGCGCATTCGCTGCTCTTTCGGCAGCGCGTAAATAAATTAGAAAGCAGCAAATGTTGCTTGCCTTCAACGCCAACGTGTGCATTTATGAAGATCCAGAATAAATTTCGACGCTTAAAGTGTTGCAACTTTTTTGCACAACAAACACATACAAACAGTGTGCTCGAAATTATTCGCTGCAAGCAGCTGCTGCGGCTGTGTACCAAATTATTTTTGCAATTTTCATTGAATTTTAATTTTCTCTACTCAAAATTGCACACAAAAATTGTTGCTTAAACGCTTACGTGGCATCTTTTATGGTTGAATTGACAAACAGGCCAGCGAGCCTGGTTTTGGTTTTTGTTGTTGATATGCGAGATGTTGTTGTTGTGGCAATAATTGCTGATGTGTTATGATAATGAAATGTTTAAAGGCATAATTGAAATTGAAAATGCTCACACACTTCTCCGTGCACTTTGGGCTACAGCTACATATAAGCGAGTGTAGGGTTGCCAGACAGTGCTGAAAAACAAGCTTTTTTTTTAATATTTTCATTTTCCAATCGTTTTGTCAAGCCTTCAAGGGTGCGTTAACAATATGTTGCACGCTCCTTTTGACGGATTAGATATACATAGTATGTATAGAGATCGGATCCAGAAAAAGGAACCACAAGAATAACTACAGTTAGCGCCCATTCTTAAAATGTAATGATAATCACATCTGAGTTTGTTTTCCACGACCTTGACCTTTGATAAGGTCTCCGTATTGTAGTTTGCCACAGGTTAGATTATGTTTTGCCTTGTCACTGCTCGCCTTCAAACGGATGTTCTTAAACTACCAAGAGGATAATTGGTCAAAGACCGGAAGCCATATATAAAATAATCGTTTCTGGCAACTCCCAAGGGAATGGCAAACAGAGAACTTTCCTCACTTGCGTGAACTTCTGCACATGACTCCATCATCCGCGATATTTCAATCTCAGTCTGGCAAAAGCCTGGCAATAGAGGACGAATGAACAAGATGATTCCACCTCGCCTTTCTCCATACCGTTTTGACAAAGATCGTCCGAGAAAATACTTAGTCGTGCGCATGTGCACCTATTGGACAGTATCCAGTCAGAACCCCAACAATAGGCAGATTGATCTCGCACGGCACGGTGATCTCGCACAGATCTCACAGTCAGAGTGGAAGCACACCTCACTGAAGGAGACTACACTTCGGAGCAGTATATCTACCGCAGTCTTGATGGCAACCATGTAGTCTACCTAAGTTGTTACAAGGAACCCATCTCTTAGTAAAATCTGGTCAGTTTGGTATATTCCAATCTTGAGTGACTTTATTTCAGTACTCAGAGAGTTGCTGTGACCTGGTCTCATTACATCAATTTCCAGTCATCATTTTAACTAGCTTTTATCCACTTTTAATTGATAGAAGTAAAATTGAACAAACCAAGTGTCTCTTATGATAGTTTCATGACTTACATATGTCTGACTCATTTCCTTATACTTTCCCATCCTAAGCCTAACGAACGCATTTCGCAAATATTTCCCAACCTCACTAGTAAGGCTGCAGAAAAGCATCTGGCAACCCTATACGACATCATGCATACGCTTTGATGAGCGTAAAACTGGCAAGCACCAACTTAAATTGCCAATAAGTGAACTTTAAATGGCCACAGGAGGAGACAGAAATAATGCAAACAAACAGTCAATGACGGACGAAAGCAGAACCAATAAAAATAACAACAACAGCAGCACCAAGCAAGCAAAAAGCCACAAGAGTACAACAAAAACAAACCGCAGCGTTGGCAACAACAACGATGACGTCAGCAAGAAATTCAAAAGGCGTTGAAGAGAGCGACGATGAAGCAGATAATTATGATGAGGTGATGGGAGATGGAGAAAATCGATGTCGAGAGGAATGAAGTAGCAATATGTGAAATAAATGCGTAGGCTGCTGAAGCAGGCAGTGCGGCGTGCGCCTTGAGTGAAAGAGTTCAAGTGTATGTGTGTGTGTTTGTGTGGATGAGTGGGCGAAGGCTGCAAGTGCAGGAAGTGTGATAATTACGTGTGAATGTCGAACGTGGCTCCACATCCTGACAACGGCTGCCACAGCAACGCATACACAGCTGCGGTTGACGTCGCCATCAACAGACTCATCAGGCACACCAACAGACACACCAGCAAGCCGCTCAGCAGCGACAGCAGCATAGCGACGCCCACATTTCCGACGCCAGCGCACCTATGTTCGTCATCATCTTTGCCATCAACGTCTACTCAGCTCAGCTCCGCTCCGCTCGGCATAACCCAGCTCTGCGCCGCTTTTTGGCCTGTGGCGCTGGCAGCAATGTTGCAAAAAATTTAATTATGCTCGCTCGCTCGATTTGCAAGAAATGCAATTTTCCACCAAACGCGCTGCCCGCCAATTCAAGACGGATGGGGTAAGGCCGGCGATTGACTGCTCTGTAGCTCGGCGTGCAGTGCGGCAAGAGCACTCAGCCGCAACCGGCAGAAAATCAATTCGGATTCTCGCCTTTGGCGATGTCTGAATGCGCTACGTAGCCGACTCATAACTGTTCCTGCCGGCCTGTGTGTGTGTGCGTGTACGCTGACGACTGTTCACAACATGTCATATGCCAATGTGGCAAGATTACTACGTTGGTGTTGCCATTTATTATATTATTCGCCATGCACACGCATATCAACGCACACAGTTCTTCTGCCAACCTGTTTATTTGTATGTGTGTCTGTGCGACTTCGTTAGCTTGTGCGACGGTATTTATGTCTATCCGCCGCTGCATTGCCGCAACAGCATCAACTTTTGCGCTTTGCGGTGGTTCGCCTTCAGTGTTGGCCTGAATAAATCAAGACTCAGAGCCAATTGAGTTGTCTGCGCGGCAATGCGCGACTTGCCAGCCGTGCTCACGGTGATCGAATGCATATGCCAACTAGGCATGCACACACGCTCTCACTCGCTCGTCCCGCAGAAGAAGTGACAATGAACATTTCGCTCCCAAAATGTGTGTATATTTGTGTGTATACACTTGTTAACAGAGTCTGAAATAAACAGTTGCCTCACTTCGAGTGCCAAATAAATTTTCAACTGCCACTTACGAATGGTCCTACTGTGGCGTGCATTAAGATGCCATACAAACATTTTTGAAGAATTTATTCTTGCGCCATCAATGTAGTTTTCGTTATAAAATTTGTGGGTCTACATTCCAGTCGTAGTAGCTTCATATATAGTCGAAAAAGTCTTTTCGTATTTCTAATCAAACTTCAACTTATTTTTTTTATATTTATAATGAACTTTAATGAACCAAATATGCAAATATGTACCATTTTGGTTGACCACTCTTTGTCATTTTTCCGCTAGAGACATTATTCTATCAGTGTAAAACTTTTCTGATTTCTCGGCGAAAACCTGAGACAAGTAATTTTCATTCCTCCATTAAGGAAGTTCTGCATTGACCTAAACAAAAAGTAGTCCGATGGTGTAAGATCAGGACTATATAGTGGATGCATCAAAATTTCCCAGCCAAGCTCTCTCAGTTTTTGCCGAGTGATCAAAGATGTGTGTGGTCTAACGTTGTCCTGTTGGAAGCGAAGCCCTTTCTGTTGATCAGTTCTGGCTGCTTGCCGATTGCTTGCTTCAATGTCATCAGTTGTTGACAGTAAAATGTAGAATCAATCGTTTGACCAGGTTGGAGCAGGTCATAGAGGATGATTCCTGTCCAATCCCACCAAACACTCAGCATAGCCTTTCGAGGCGTCAATCCTAGCTTTGCGACCATTTTTTGAGCTTAGTGACGCTCGGACCATGATCGTTTTCGCACATTATTGTCGTATTTGGTCCACTTTTCGTCTCCAGAAATGGTTCGATTTCATTTCGTTTCAGCAAAGAATCGCAGATGTTAATTCGGTCCATTAAATTTTTCAAAAGCCATTCATGTGGCACCCAAACATCGAACTTCTTTTTGTAGCTAGCCTTTTTTAAAAGGTTCAAAACCATTTGATAAAAAATGTTAAGTTCCTTAGCGACGGTCCTGGTCAATCCTTTCTATAACTTCATCGACTTTTTCAACGATAGGTTGACCAGAGCGAGATGCATCCTTCACATGGAAATTTCCAGAACGGAAGCGAGCGAACCATCGACCAAAGACTTTTTCGACTACCCAATATTGTGATAAAATGAGGACTTAAAGTAGTAGAACTTCAGGGAAGGTATACACGTCAGTTAAGTTCTGGTTAACTGCAACGAAAGAAGGAGTCTTGGTTGCATTAACCGGAACTTAACTGACGGTTGGCTGCTTACCAGACATTGAGACAACGGCCGTGAAATTTTAGGAATGCACCACAACTTGTGGTCTATTGTGTTCTTTCCTATTATTACAACACTTTATTTTACCCAGTTGAATCAAAAATTCGTATTAAAGCTCCAGAGCTAATAGTTGTGCCATACCATATTTTTACACCAGACTAATTAACCCTCTTTGGGTTAATTGCGTTATTTTTATTATGCGGTTTAATGCCACTTCATATCTTCTGCTCAGATCTAAATTGGTCAGATATGATTTATTATGTCTCTGTGTAAGTGTGTATACCAAATTCTAGATTATATTTCTTAATTTACCTCATCACTTCGTCTTTCTTTAACTCTTCATAAAGTAATGAGATACTGAGTTCAAAAGTGGAATACCAAGGTCGCACGATTATCTAGTTGGCCCCCAAGCACTGCCATAGTTGGAGCTCGTCTCTAATATCCTCCCTCTTCTATGCCCTACGCCATTTGTAGTGAGTTCAGTAGGCCATGCTGCCGATTATAACGAGCTATTTCCTAGTCCATAAACTTGCTAGCATCTGAATTGCTGCCAACAACAGCGCCTATGCGTTGTGCAGCTCCTCAAAAGCAAATAAATAAATTTTGCTTGGAAGTCACAAAGCTCTGTGACATTCAAAATAATCAAATATCACGTGAGTTGTCACTAATATTATAGGTATGTATGCCGTACATATGTTTGTTTGTGGATACTCGTATGATCCAATGCTTGTTTACCAACAACAGACGTTCTTAGCCAAATCAAGTTTGCGCAACTTTCAGCTAAACTTTACTCCAATGGCATTTTCTGCGCCAACTTCGTAGTCGTAAATTGTCGAAAGTTTGGTTTGTGGTCAAATGGTCCTGCACGCGCTGCCAATGCTGGCTGAAGTGACAGCCAACCGCACGCCAACTAACGGTACGTTTGGGCAGATGTGTGGTGTGTGTGTGGGAATGCACTTTTGAGTAAGTGAGCGTGCGTATATGTCTCGGTATTGACTTAAATCCTCAGCTCAGTGCATGCGTTTGGGGATCTATTAGAAGTAAACCGGGCATTGTCACTGCGGGCGCACAGTGAAAACTTTCAAATTGGGAAATTTTGACAGATTTGTGGTTGAAAGGTTTAAGAATGCTATCAACTAACTAACTGTAAGTCATATGGGCAGCTCAAGAGCATGATGCATTTATACACTCTACTTCGGGAATGTGGCGTGTGTTCGCTAGGTTGGAATGCGAACTGAGAGAGAGTGAGTCTGTAGAGCGGGTGTTGCAAGTGCAGCATGTTCTTTTGGCAGCAAAGTTTTGTGGTTGCATTGCATGTGCACAGGGCTTCGGAAGTTAGTCGCTGTGGCGGTGTTAAATGGTTAACTTGGCTTAAGGAATTTTCAAATCAAGTTTTCTATGAAAACTAGCGCAGATCTTTATATGTTTGTGAGAACGATGTGGGGATATATTTTACGCATGATTTATCGTATTGTTACCTTCCAAATTGGTCATTCTGTTCAGTCTCCATTTATAATGTGTCATGCTAGCAACTCATCATTATTTGTCGTTCATTCTGTATCTCCCACATTCCCGTCCTGATACATGGTGCAGAGGCATGGACATTGGCAACCTTTGATTAGTCGTAGTTAGGACTGTTCAAGATAAAGGTTTTGCAGAAGAATTATAGTCCTTTAGGCATTTTTCGTTTCCAGACAGTCGGGTCTACGTAACTGGAACAGACCCGGTTTTTTTATCCGGCCAACGACTGTCAACTCGGCAGATTTCTGCCGCTACAACACCAACAACCGCAGTCGATAGTTTAGCAAATCCATATATAGCGCCTACGTTGGCTAGATCATCCTATTCAGATGGTTGACAACACCACATCTTTGAATGAAATCGATTCAGTATTCGACGATGGAAGCAGAGGAAAAGGAAGAACTCCAGTCCGTCGTAGAAATAAGGTGGAGAATGGCTGCACTAGAATTGGCGCCAAATAGCGAAGAGAAGAAACTACTGGCGCACCGCTTTTAACTCGGCTATAACAGCGTCAGCGGTGTCTACGCCAGTAACTATTTCTATTTATCTTTCACAGTACTATTTTGCTTTCAATCTTTGCTGATCTATAATTTTATCCGTATCCGTAGTTCTCTCACTCTCCCACTCTGTTGTAATTTTTTCTACCAATACATCTCTCTCCCTCTGCCTCTAACTATATCTCTCTCCTAACCTACTATCTATCTCTAGCTTTATCTTTGGAACAGTTACTCTCTCCATGTTACTCTATCTTTGCTCCTTCTTTCTGTCTCTGACTCTACAAATGTCTTTCTCTCCTAACGTATCATCTATCCTCATTTTTACATCTCCGCTTTTTTCTGTAAATGGTATTCCACTCATGCTGCTTTCAGTTTCTCCCCTCCACTAGTAAACCACAAATTTTATGAATATTTTCGCAAAAAATTCTAAATCAAAACTCCACCGATATTAAACGTAGCTTTTATTTTTTCGCACATATCGCTTGTATATTCATATGTGCATTCCTATTGCAGCAACAAGGAAAAAGTGAAAACTCTGGGGCAAATAAAAACGTAGCAAAATCGTAGCAAAACCTCGCTGAAGCATTGCGAGTGTGGTGTGAATGGAGCTTCGGCCTAAAGCCTTAGAATAACCAATAAAAGTTAACGGCTATGAAAGCTTATAGCGTGTTTAGATTTTGGTGTGCTTCCGGTTTTTATATGCCCAACTTTTTTACACTCGAAGCACACATGGAAAAATAGTTGCAAGCTGCTTTATGCCATAAACAAATACCCAGTTATACAACAAACCATATAAACGAGCAACTACGACAAACGGTGTTTAGATACTAAAAGTAAACAGTAAAAATGTAGTATGTTGTTGGCGACTGGTAGAAAAGTATCAAATGAGCGGCGGACAACCACTGTAAGCGTTGTAGAACTGTACCAAAAGGGTACTGTCGCCTCGAAGAAGAATCCAGAATTCTCAGGAAACTCACTGGGTTCTTTTCTATACGGAGACCGTGATATATTTGCAAAGAGAACAGGAAACTCGGAAGTAACTAATTGGAAAAAACAAAGTCAGCGGCTCAACGAGTTATCTAACTTTGCATGATGATCGAAGAACCTCCCAGCACATGGACACAATTGAGTATACTTGTCTTCTTTTCATCCAGATATTCGTTACACCACACTAACTCACATCAGCAGCTCATACTGGGACCTCATTGCTGGAAACCTCCCGCCAATGCGTGATATTTCGCCCAGGCTCTCAGTTTATGTAGTAATTTCTTGATTAACAGCATTTAATTTTACTGCGCCTTTAACTTTTTACAACCAGCGGTATGGCAACTCTGCACACACTAAAGTAACACCGTAAATTTTACCACAAAACTGGAATTTAGTTTTCGAAATGTGAAAACTTTTCCACCAACCTTTCGAGACTCACTCATTCGCCCATCAACTTGCGCACAGTAGTGCGATTCTCTAAATTTATTCATATGCTGATTCGGAGCTGTCACTTTGCATGCACTTTTCACGCTGCTTAGCCTTTGGAGTTATGGTGCTGAGCGAAGGAAAAAAGCTTGTAGAATAGCGAAATAGAAATAAACGAGTCGGAGAGCGGAAGACAGTGCGAAAAATCATTTGTGAGTAAGTGAGCGCCACTTGTGAAGAATCTATTCGCTATGAAACAAGAAGGTTCTTCCTTCATATATTTATAGCTGCAATTTTCGCTGACGAAATGCTGAAATGAGTATGTCAACTGCTTTGCTGTTGTTTTCATAATGAGCGTCATTTAATTTCTAATTAAAATTTTCGCCATAAATAGTTATATGCCTGTAATACATACAGCGCTGGCTATAGATGAGCTCTAGTTTAATTTAACTTTTATGCAATCACACACCCACACATACGCAGCCACACGCGCGCATAAAGCATCACCGCAAACCGCAATGTCAAAAACGAAATTTCCACTATGCCCGTTAAAATGCTGATCCTAAATGTATGCTTCACTCACTGCCGCACAACGGTTGTTTGCATAATACTTCGTGTGAGAGCGCGCTGACTTTGTTTGAAGCACTTTTGGGGTTAACATACTTTTAGGCGGCAGTTAGTAATTAAATGCTTACGCAACAATTACGCTACTCATGAATATTTCACTTCTAGAAGAAATTGCAAAATATTTTAATTCATTTTTCAGGGCTGATTTTGGTGTAAGACACAATCGTTGTGTTCTGAAATGATTAATGATGTATTTTTGTTGTCAAAGTCTTTGATTAACACCTCCTAACGTAATCAAAACTTATAGTTTTTGATAGTCGAAAAAGTCTTTTCGTATATCCAATCAAACTGAACTTTAATGAACCAAATATGCAAATATGTACCATTTTGGTCGACCATTTTTTGCCATTTTTCCGCTAGAGTCATTGTTCTATCAGTGTAAAACTTTTCTGGTTTCTCTGCGCAAACCTGCGACAAGTAATTTTCACAGGCTTCCATTCCTCCATTAAGGTCAGGGCTATATGGTGGATGCATCAAAACTTCCCAGCCAAGCTCTCCCAGTTTTTGCCGAGTCATTCCGTCCATTAATCTATTGACAAAATACGAAAATACTTTTTCGACTACCCATTATTTATGCCTTAGAAAAGTAATTATTTCTTTATGAATGATTTTTTTCGCTCACATAAGTCTTCGAACTTTAAAAATTTAATCACACAATATTTGTAACATCACGTAGGTTAATTTCAAAAACTAGGTTCATTAAAAAGTCTACGCCAACAGCACTTGAAGGCATATATTTAGGCGCAGCACCACTTAGGTATGCGTAAATCATACATAGCACACCTCAAGAAAGGCAAGCTGGATGCTGGAAAGAGCCGCAACAGCAGCGCTAGGCTATATAACGGTACAACTACTTGTGGCACGTCGCCATTCGCACGTGCGTATCCTTTCAATTTCTACGATTTTCAAAGCACCGTTATAAATAAATAAAAAGGATTTTACACCCAGCAAGCAGTTCACAGACGCACGCACACATACGTGCCTATTCGCATACACGCATGCATTGCATTGGCTTTAGTCAATCTTATTTACTTCTATTTCTGATGCCATTTGCTAAGCCACACAGACTCATTCATTTATTTATTTATTTATCAAATGCACCACTGCTTCGGCATTGCAATTTCGAAATTGCAAATTTAATGGCAAACTAATACATGCCAACGGGCATATGCGATAGGCGAGTGCCTGCATGCCCGCGAGCGTGTGTGTGTGTGTGCGTACGTCGTGAAAGGATTGAGAAATTGAATGCGATTTGCGTTGTTTGAATTTAAATTAAAGTTCAGCATTAATAATTAAGCTTAGATTTCTCGTTCAGCTTCGCACGTGCTCCCTATACGTCGATTTGTCGGTATGTGAGCCCGCACGTAGGGATCCCCGTCTTCTCGCATGCACACATTCGCCATTTGCGTTCGCAGCGAAAACGTGAAATTAAATGCTCACTTGTCTTTGGCGACGACGTGCGCTGGCAATCAATGAGTTAAGTGAGTGTGAATGAGTCAAGCCATCAATGGGTTAACTCACACACACGCATACACATCGGCGCATAAGTGGCGTAGCGCTGCAATTATTACATACCGACTATTGTAAGCGTGTACGCTTTTAGCCGCCAGTCAATCAGTTCATTTTGGTTTAATTGCGCGCGATTTTCTCTTTGAGGCATTCAATCTTAATCAAGCGCGCTCTAAGCGCATTTACATCTACTGCACACACACACACATATGACAATATCTGAGAATGCGTGTGCATGTGCGGCTTTGTGCAAGAAGTATCTAATTACATACAGTGTGCTTTCATTGCATTTTTTTGCATCGCTAATCCTCTGCTAAGCACTTGGCAACCATTTAAACTCATTACAGCGGGGGAAAGCACTAGCAAAGACCTATTTTTGTGGAATGAGAAAATTGCATGCATGTGACGTTCTGGCCGTAATTGTCAAGGAATGTATATTCAAAACTCCCTAAACCCGGGGAGAAGCTATGCGCCCTGTTTTTGCCCCTCTATAAAAGGGACTGTAGGAAAATGATCGGAATACTAACTGGTCACTGTTTGGTGACGGCACACGCCCGCAGAATGGGACTGACAGATCGAGACAGAAGACCAGGGAAACAGTGGAGCAACACTTTTCCCGCATTGGCAAGACTACGCTGTAAGCATCTGCGTTCCCCTTGGTATGAAACACTGGAGGAGGTATCGATAATGAAGCCGCAGAGTATGTTAAAAGCCGCGTCAAGGGCAGTCATCCTAAAGGATGACTACTTTTCTTGGACCTAGGAACTGAACTCCTCGCTGAGGACCAAGACTGGTCTATGCGTGGCTTATTGTCTACCAGTTTAACATAACCTCGCCTACAGCTATGGCTTCCATCCACTTCAGAATAGAAGCTTAGATCTTCAACATTAGTTCAGTAGCACTAGGCTCACCTAAAGCTTTCGTACTCTCGGGTGTTACTTTTGTACATATACATGCGTAATATTTTAACTCCTTAGGTCGTTTGTTCATACTCCTTGCACATCTGAGAAAGCACCCACTTTGGGTTCAGTTCCATCCTCCCTATACCTAGCTATACCTAAAGAGCTCCCTGCTTTTGCGGATACAGACAGAAAATTCTCACATAGATCCTTCTTTTAGAACTTAAGTATGAATCAGATGTGATAAGACCTTTCTTTCCTTAAACCAATTACATCAATTATTGCTTTATTTTTAAGCAATGCCGCAATGGATTGAAAATAAGAGAAGAGAGAACTTTTTGACATTTCGTTTTAATATAAGTAAATGTATTCCACAAATGCCCCAATCTTATCACCAAGCAGAAGTACCATGTTCATTAATTCTACTTTTTTTCTTCTTTCGCAGATTCTCTACATTGCATACACTGTCTCTACGCGCTTTAAAAAGGTAAGTGCACAGACGCATAAATATTCGAACACCTGTACGACTTTACGTAATTTTTTTGGCATTCCGCGAAGGAAAGCATTACCGTTGTGGCTCATATAATTTCCAATGACTTCTACAAGCAATTTTACCTCATTTATTGTTATTTTGCGTACCTTTTCGCATGTATTTTGTTTTTTTTTTTGTTGTTTTTCTTCTCCTCCCTGCTAGAGCTGTGACATGGGATTTTTGCTCGCATCGCGCAGTTAGCATTTTTTATGGCGTTATAAAAATCACTTTTATGATCAGCTTAAATTTAATTCAGTGCTTAGCGCAGACAGCAATCAGTTAAAGAGAAGCATTAGGAAGAAGTATCTATAAATAAATGAAGGGACACATGTCTATTGACAATAACAACTGCGTGAAATTTCTAAAATCACCACACATCACACTTAGTACTGAACGCTTTTAAATATGCTTAGAATGTGGTTGCAACACGAGTGAGTGTAAGTGAGTTGGTGGTTTGAGTCATGGGTAAATGCAGTGAGGAGTTCATGTACATATTTGTCACATCTTGAAGTCTCAAAGATATCTATAGCGCAATTTTAAACTCTTTGAATTTCAGCAGTTGAGAAAAAGTGTGATTGGAACCAAATTTTTTTAACAAATCTGCATTTCTTTATTATTTGTTATTAAACATATCTTCCAAATGCGTTTTTAAAACATATAGGCCATTTTCAGACTGTTGTTGGAGCCTTTTCTACTTTCTTAAAATCATAATGAAATCAGTTTAACAATTAAGCTAAATATCTTATAAATTTCTCTTCCCACCAAACTTTTATGATCATGAAACCTCTTAACTGCTCAGAGAAAAATGTAAGCATGGCATAAATCTAGCGGTGTGCGTCTTGACTAAAAGTTCAATAGAAATCCACAAATGTGTGTCTTGGCTAAATGTTGGCATCGCGTTCAACTCGTTTTCTTTACTTTTCAAATATCTTTTCGCACTTCATTTTCCATGTATGTATGCTGCTCTTCACCTCGCATCATTTTCCCATAACATTAATTTTTTAGCAATAACATACTCTTCCAACACGCTTTTGCTTCCTTTTCTACTTCCATTTCTATTTGTATTATTTTTTTTTTTCACAGAAATCCCAAGTTCTAGTTTTTTAAGTGCACTCACGCGCATATTTACGAGCCCAAGCAAGTGCGCTTCAGTGGCCGATTTGACCATTAGAATATCGTTGAGCGACGGCTAAAACGTTGCTTTAGTGGCGGCGACGTGTGGCCAGCAAGCCTCAGAGCTGTGGCCGTATCTATGGCGATGGTCACCATAGCTGCCTCGATGGCTGCTTTGACTGCTTTGGCGCTCGCCTTTCGGTGACGTTGCTGAATTTTATATTACTCTATTTTGTTGCTCGCATTGCATTTTTAGTAGTTTTTGTTTGCAATTTTTCTCCTGAACTCCACTTGCTACTCACTCCTATTCCTTTCATATTCAAAAGGCCATTTGGTGCATTTTTTAGTAGCTGGTTGCTGGTTGCTGGCAGCAACAGTTGGCGCAAATACAAAGCGAAAACCATACGCAAATCACTTCACGAGTTCAATTGTGTGTGCGAGTATGTGACCCTAAACCGAAAGGCTTTTTATAGATTCTGTTCCCAGCTTTTTGTGGTTCGAGGTTCGGTCATTGCTACCTTGCGGCACAAAGAGACGTAATATTTTAATTTTGAATGTTAAATTTTATAGAAATTCTATAATCAGCACTAATTTTCAAAGCACAACTTCCCTGGAGGACTTGAAAAGAAGATATATTGCTTTTCAAACTCCATGTACTACCAGCTTCAGTGGTGGAAGAGAAGAAAATCGAAGCTCGTTTCTATGCCAGATGAAGTGACAGATCTAAGATTAAAAAGGGTATAACAAAAGTCTCGACGTGTAGGGTATATATGCTATAATAGCCAGGATTTTGCTTAAACCATGGAAATAGAGAACAGCGAAAATATCGAACTAACGTATTGGTGCTAAAATATAACAGAAGAGTGATTATGATTGCTTGAAAAGTTTTGAAATCGTTTTTGGTTTTATTTGGATTTAAATTTCATTTTTCGTTAAGACATGTCTCTTTTGACCTCCATTCTATGTCATGCATATGAAATCTTAACTTGTTTAGAGTATACCTCATGCGTCTTGTTCGTCTCTTCGGCCCCTGCCAAATCCTAGTCAGTTCACCCTATAACCATTCATTTTCACTCCATACTAGCTGTAGTCATAGTTCGAAGCCAGACCCAGAAGCCAGAGTTTCATTATCACTCTTCCGCTGCCTTTCAGTTCCGGTCTCTAACCCGTTGCTGCTCTCAGCCAATCTGCTTTCACTGTCTTTAGCCGCGCAAATGCATAAGGTGGTGACTGCCGATTTCAATTCCTTACACTTCTCCCACTCTTCCTTATGTTTATCTGCGCTTCGGCCCTTCTTCTGCACGTAGCCGTATGCGAGCGTTTTTAAGATCTGCGCATAAAAGCCCAGCTTCGTCTCCAGAGCCATATCTATAAAGAAACGCTGAAAATCCAGACGTCGCAAGCGTCGACTGCCAAGCGCATAATAGTCCGCATTCGAATTCTCAAAGCGATATGTCATCATGATCGGGTAGAATTGAGGCAGCAAACGCGATACGTGCACCTTAAAGTTCACTTTGGTCATCGCCAGCGGTCTGCGCTGCTCCAGTTCGGGTTGCAAGTGACGTGAAAAGTACGCACTCAGACAATATGTGCAGCCCTGTGGCTGCTCGCTCACCGCATCCTTTTCCAGATGCACCTGATACTGTGTGTTAGGCGTGAGGCGCCACATGCTCAAGTAATCGTAGACCAGCTGCACCAGCTGATGCAGCGAGAACTCGTCAATGCGAAACCAATCAATGCGCTTATTAGCATTAGTTTCGGTAACAGCGCGTATGCTGCTTTGTCGCTCCTTCGCCGAAGTGGAAGCGCTTTCGGTGTCAACGGGTATGAGCTTTAAACGATTGTTCGCTTGTACCTCGCACTCCCGTGGATATTTGTAGAGGAACTGCTCTGCGGGATCGGACACTATCCATGCGATTGCTTCGTTGATGGCTTTGCTCACGGCAAAATTGGCGCAAAGCTGTATGTCCCCCAAGGCGGTTTTGCTGCAAGACGCTTTCTGTTGCATGGCTCAGAGAGAAGTGTAGTTCTGGAGCACACGAGAGAGATTCGGAAGTTTAGTTAATGTAGAGATCGAAAATTTACAATTTCACAATAAATTTTTATGAATTCTACTCCGAACAAAAATTTTATAGTACAAATCACGTGTTGTACAAAAATTTTGACTAGAACGACAATGTCAATTATTGAAAATAAAACGAACGAACTTGTGAAGGGTTACCCAGTGAAAAATAATAAAGTTTCGTGGAGACTTCATTACGTAGGCATCGGCTCGGTGCTGTTTGACTAAAAAATTAAATCTCAGAACTTAGATTTCTTTTATGTAGTTTAGCTCCGCATTTTAGCTAACCCTCTAGTCGCGTTGCCCCAGCCTTTGAGCCAGTGAACAACAGTTTTTGACCAGCAATCAATTGCGTTGACCACTGAAGGTATCCACTGTTCGTTTTTGTTCTATTTCTTACCCAGATTCAAGCCGTGTGAACCTGAATTTGTGACCAGTCTCCAATTGAGTTGACCACTAAAGGTATCCTCTGTACGCTTTTGCTCTATTTCGTAGCCAGAGCCTTGCAAAATAATCATTGAACTCAGTGAAACCCTAACTAAATGTGACCGGTACTTCGGAGCTTAGTGCTTTGTCTTTCAGATTGCGGACACAAAGTTGCTGGCGGAGGCCGATTGAATATATACATGCCTTCAAGTTATTAACATTTCCTTATTTTCCATTGTTTATTACGAGCTTCCCACCGCAGCTCTAGGGAGCTGTTTCTTTGTTTCATATTTTCGTACAATTATTGTAAACAACTATTTAATTGCAACCATTCGGCTTTCAGTATGTCACTGGGGTCACTCATGCCAGCCCACAACACACACAATCTGCTGGCCATTCTTATCGCAAGCCAGTTCAATGTACGCTACCGCCGAACAATGGAGCTCCAATGGCGATGCTCGAGCATGGGTTTAACATTAAGCAGATCCAAATCAGCAACAAATCCCCAAAGTCCATGAAACGCTCTTGAGACGTACATAAATTCAAAACTGTTCACAAAATTAATTACATTTGCTGTTGCCCTCGATTTGGCGCGTTGCTTGACAGCGATGCAGACAAGTTGATAAAGAATGTCCTTTGTGTGAATGTGTATGTTTGTGTATGTAAGCAAAACAAAAGCAAAGATTGTACACAAAAAGCGCAGCCGAGAATTGCGTCTGTTGAAGTTGAACGTATTTTATTTCGCTGCTTCTTACTTCTATTTACGCCACGCGAGCTGGCGAGCTGAGTGGATTGCCACGCTGAATGTGGGAGCAAAGTGATTTGTCGCAGAAACACTCGCAGTCAAATTCCAATGTAGTCAGCAGTCAGACATGCCACTCATTCACTGGCTTTTCGGCATGCTTTCGCAGCCTACATCTCTTATCCACCCTCTCTACCAGGAATCGTGAGTCGGTCTATCTTTGCCTTGCATTCCTTGGTTTTGTTAGCACAGCGAAATCAGCATCTCATTCATTCCTTCTGCGCTGCCGTCGCTCTGCGCCTCGTATACCTGATTGTTAATCTGCAATTATAGCATTTGTCTCTGTGCTGATGCGATTTGTTCCCTCGATTTATCCACTTCGTTCCACAATGCGCGCCTACTTTCACACTGCTTAGGGCGCTGCACTGCTGTCTGCGATTTGACACAATGCCGCAAGCAACAGTGCTGGACTCTAGTTACTCATAATTCTATTTTCGGTTTCACCCCCCTCTTTCATTAGTGCAACCCACTAGTGCCGCTACTAAATTCCCCAAATCGCCTGTCAGCGCTACAGGTGAATCGGTATCGTGTGCGAGCATGTGGTGCCCAATTTACCAAAGGCCTGGCAGTCAACAAGATTTGTTGTCGTTGTTATTGGTTTCCCACGCAGCTCGGTCAGTTTGGCTTACTGTCGATTTTCCGTTGATTCGCCGCCCTTTTTTATTCAATTTTTTGTCATCCTTTTGATTTCGAAACCTTTAACTTTATCAGTAAGGGAGAAACTTTAAAAGTGGCCTGAAAGGTAGAGAGAGACAAAACTCTGTTTTAGAGAAGTTAAAGAGGAAAGCTTGTGGTCGCAAATTTGGCTTTTGAAAGTTACAACTCAGTCCAGTTTCTCTAAGCTGATGGCTGATCAACTAATTAAAATTATGGTTCAATCTCGCGGATAGAACCTCGCGGATGGCTGGTAGATTCCGCACTAAGTTTTGGATTTCAATAGCTAATTGAATTTTTAAAAGCTTCCCTAGAAAACAGATCTGAAAATTGGTCCTCCGAGGCGTTACTGATGTATCTCCATTGTTTGTATAGAATGGTTCTACCATATATTATATAAGACATATTTTGAAGTCCATCATTTGTTTGGGAAAATTTTCGTATATAAGACCTTTTACTTCCCGGAGCGAATTCGAGAATAAATGATTCGCTTTCTGGGGCTTCTGAAAGATGTATCAAGCGCGAATTAGAATTCAGTTGACTCTACTATTGTTCTTTTGGTTCTCTCATTAACAACGTTAGGCAGATTCAGGGCCTAAGTGATTCTGGTTTGAAACTTTTCTATACAATATATCTCCATTTACCTCTATCTTTCTCTCTAACTCGCATTTCAGCTCTTTCTCTCTCTTTATCGCTCTCATTCTCTCTATCTCTGTCTCTTTTTCGCAGATGGTGTCATTAAAGACTTCTCGAGGGTAGCAATTATGTTCAGACTGCAGGTTCATTCACGCTTAAAAGATTAGACCTTCTTTATCCCCTCGTATCTCATAATCTCATAAATTATTTTTATTATTTAACTTTAATTTGAGCATAATACTTCAGTTTGCTGGTAGTCACGTGACATGGTATTTTACAACATTAAATTTGTCAAGTAAATAGGAAATAATAAAAGTAGGCAACAAATCTAAGCGCAACAACAATATTGTTGCAACAACAGCCACAAGTAATAATCAACTAGGCGTAAGCAACGACAAATGGTTGCGACAATTTACAGCTGTCGGCTGCAGTCCGCAAGCGACGGGCGCGACGTGACTGACCAAATAGCAACAACAACAACAGCAGTATGGCATGAGGACAGAAGAAGGAAAATGGATGAGCGCAACCGGAAAAAAGGAGTGCAAAAGCCGGAAAAGTGGAGTGGAGAAGCACGAGAACCGAAGCGCTGACTTATGATAGGCACACAAGCAGACGCAGACAGAGACACCGAAAGGGCAACAGTCAATATGCGTTGGGTGAGAGGCTTCTGACTGTGAGCAACAATGTTGCGCAACATTGTTGCTGTTTGCCGTTTGTTGCCTGCTGCTGGCGCTTGGTTGTGCAAAGCCAGCGTACCGGGGCAATAACCCAGCGTTGTCTTCGCTGCTTTTATAGCTCGTTTGTGCAGCGAATTTTTGTGCTACAACGGTTTTTTGCTGCCATCTTTTCGCATTCATTATATGCATATTGTTGTTGTCGGGTTACTGTTGCATCTGCCAGCTTCAGCCGTGGCTACTTCCGACTGCATGGAATGCGAAATGTCAGCGGCAACAACAATGTAAAGCGTGAAAGTTGTGTGTAAACAGCGCCAAAAGGGTGTGAAAGCAAAACAATAACGTTGATGTGGCCAGCAATAATAATGCAGTGAGCAGTATTATGCAATAAAAAACGTGGCAGAAAAGGATTTTGATGTCAGACGTCACTAACACGCTCAAGCGGTTAAGCTTAAGTAACTGCCAGCGCAGCATTTGCTCATTAACGAGCACTGTTTTTACGGTGTTGCTTTGCTTTCTTTAGATTTCGCAACGACTGTTTTTCAACTTGTCGCAAATGGCGCTTCTCATTCTCATGGAAGTGCGAAAGACTCGCCTTACATGAGCCGTTAGTTTCAATGAACGGACAAGACTGAACCTTGAGTAGACTATACAATCCGCTCCGTCTCCACATTACCACCAGTTGGGTTCTCACTGTTAGCCAGCAATCATATTTGTTACCTCGCCTCATCCACATCATTAAAATATACGATAATTTCTTAAAAAAGTTGCTACATCCTTTAGGGAAACTTTGATATTTTTAAACTCCAGTGAACTCACGAAGAATACAAATAAGATCCTCACTAGACATCTATTGACTCCGTTCTCTGTGGCTTAGGTATTCAGTAAAATCAAGTTCTGGTTCCTTTTCATCATCTAATGCTTCGCTGTTGCTCATTTCATCGGACTACAGGGTTTGTCTGGAAGTTAATAGGACTGGGTCGATTAAAAAAAAAATTATTGAACCAATCGTTACAATTATTTAAAATCTTTCTAAATAGGCTCCTTCTGCGTCGATGCAGCACTGCCAGCGCGATTTCCAAGCATTTAAAGCCCCACGGAAGGTATTCTCCGGAATAGCCTAAAAAGCTGAGTTGCATGCTACTTGGATCGCCTTCCATCGGCCTTTTCAGGTAAGGAAACAAAAAAGTGCGGAGGGCCACATCCGGGCTGTAGGGCGGCTTCGGAAGCGTTTTAGCGATGTCTTGTCGAACCCGACGAAGGGTCACGTTTGAGTCTGTTGAGGACTTCCACGTAAAACTCAGCGTTGACGGTTTATCCAGGAGGAACAAATTCATGGTGGACGGTCAATTTGATGTAAAAAAGGACAATGAGTATCGTTTTCACTTTGGATTTGCACTTTCTTCCGGTCTTCATCAACGACCTCTTTCCGGTCCTCCAAAAAGGCCTGGTGCCACCGAAACATACCACAAATCAGTCCTATTACTTTCCGAACAACCCCTGTACTCTCACCGCATTTACTTACCGTTTTGGAATTTTTTAGTACTAAACTCAGATAAAATAGTTGCCTCTCAAGAGCTTGGATGAAACTTTGGAAACATATGCTTGGTGTTTCATTGAAAAATATGGTTTTGGTATTGGTGATCTAAATTAGAACACTTAATTGCTGCGATAACCAAGAGTTCTTTTCAAATCTATTCACAACGGTAAGCTGATCTTAGAATATCAAGCCAGTTAAGGAAGCCTTTTTGTTAGACTTGACCTTCTTCAACATAGACCCTGTTGGCTTCTCCCATAATCCACATGAAAGAGGGGTCTTTATAGTCTTTTTTTGTGCTTAGTGTCTCCTTGATAAACTTTCCATTAAGGTTCTATTATATCAAATTTCATAAAATCTTCGCAGCGACTTCTTCTAGCAGTTTCGCTCCTTTCTCTCAACAAAGCCAGCCTAGAGTTAGGCAGCTAGAGTTTTCTTCCCTCCAGCTCTGGCAGAATTTTTTCTTCACACTCACGTGGTGAACTTTCTGTTCCCTAAGCCATTTACATTGAGGAAACTTAAAAATGTATTTTCATGTACTTTTTTCTGTCCCCTTAACCAAACTATGCTCACTTCCTCGTTCGCGCGAGGCGAGCTCAAGGACTTTTGGGAAAATTACGAATTCATTACTGACATTTGACATTCACGCTTGCCAAATATGCCATGATTTATTTTCTGCCAGTCATTAGAGCATTCGAGAGCAAGAAGTACACAATAAAAATATACATGGACCAAACAACAACAACAGCAACAATGCAAGGCGTTGTAGAAACAGCTGTAATGAAGGCAATGCCGAGCTGAGCGTGACACGAGCGAGTGTGTAAGAAAGAGTTGAAATGTCTTATTTTGGAAGGCGAAGGCGATGGCTTTTTTCGCTTGGCTAATATTGTACATGCCGGATATTTTTGTAGCGATGATTTGTTGAAAATGCACAAGCAGCAGCAACGACAGCAGCAGAAGGGCAAGTAGATGAAGAATAAGAAGAAGAGTGATGAGCTATGGCATTTTGTTAAGTCAATCAGGCGTCAGCTGGGCGAACAGGCATAGCAAGGATGTGCTTGCAGAAAAACTAAAAGAAATAATAAAATTCAAGGAAACACAAACACACGCACGCATGCATACATAAATGCATAAATACGCATGTTTGTGTAAGATGTTTTTATTAAAATTTTGCAATTGCATAAAAATACAAAATTTTCACTTACGCCTCACTCAACCAACACTACAAACACCGAATTTCACAACCTCAGAAACTTATTAATATTCACTATGCAAATATTTGGCTGCTCCTTACATACATGTACACTCACACATATACCATACATACATACGCTTGCCTGCATTTGAATGCATGCCTATCACCTGCACGCGTCAGTCTACTTGGCTATGCGTGTGCCTGTGTTTGTGTGTGTCTTGTTTGTGTATTTTACTCATTTCCAATAAGCGTCTCGGCTGGCTATGAACTGCTCTGGCGCATAATAAATGCTTCGCTTTGTTCTATCTGTCCTGAGTTACTCGAACTTTATGAATATAACGAGTGGCCTTGAAATCACATAAACTTTTCACCTCTGCAGCGGCAGCGGCCGGGATATAGCGCTAAAGGTGAAGAAGTAAGACAAAAGTAAAAGAAAGGTCGCATATGTCAGTCACTTTCACTCGAAGAAACGTAAACGAATATGAAATGTCGTAAATGTCAGTCGAAAGTAAATTTCCATGTTTACAACCGCACTGCGGCCAGGCTAGGCTGAAATCATAGACAAATAGCCTCGTAGCGGCTGTCGGTGACAAGCTTTATGCTAAGGGGCTGGCGAAAGTGGCAACGGCGCAAGTTAGTTTTTGTTTTTAAAGATATATAGAAAAAGTTCAAAAAAAAAGTTTTTCCCTGATTAGATTTTGAGTAAAATTACTTTAAAAAATTAAAGACACATTTTTTTAATGTAAGAATCCTTGCTTTCCATAAAAACAAAAGTTTCAAATACTTAAACCAATGCAAACGCCTAGAGGTATACTTTGATTTTTGCTAAATGCTCTTGATTTGGCAGCAAAGTTCACAATTTTTTTTAAATGTAATATAAGCAATAGCTTGTGACTAATTTTTAAAAGTTTTTGCAAATTCGTTAGAGTGCCGGCTTATGCATGTATAAGTTTAAAATTTCAGCAAGCGCCGAATAATAACCATTTTGGGTATTTTTTCCAATTCAAAATTAGTGTTTCATTTTTACAAAAAACGCTCATTTCATAACGGGACACCGCATGACCTGTTTACCAAGCAAAGTTTTCCTTTAGTCGGCATGCGCCTAAAGATAAACTATAATTCAATTTTTACAAAAAACGCTCATTTCTCACCGGTACACCTAGATACATCATGGTTTTTCCCCTCTTAAAAGCAAACTTTCTCCATGCGCCTAAGGTTAGACTATAATTTTTGACGAATATTTATTTAAAGCGCCTAAATATAGACTATAATTTTGAACGAATTTTCATTTAATGCAGCGAATATTCATACAACCTGTTAAATTAACATTTTTATTCGAGTTAAAGTTTTTGAAAAATTGCTTTAATTTTCGCATTTCAAACAATATTTTTCTATTTTCGACACGAATATCTCGCTAATTGGTCTCACTGCCACTGGTCTAGCCAATTCTTTTTTACCAAGAAAGCGTTGGTTGGGTTAGTTACTTATATTAAATTAAACGCCTGCGGTTATGCTAGAGTTGTTTAATATTTTTTAAACCTACAATATTTTTTCGTTTAATTTAAAACTTATGCCTGTAAATTGAAAATATTTAAAAGTTTTACTATATAGCTGTCGAGCGCTTATAAGTAGGCTAACTTTTATTGAAAGCGGGCTTGTACACTTTCTTTTTAAAAAATAATTCAATAATACTTTTGATTAATGAACGCCTGGATGTATGCTACACTTTCTATCATCAAAGCAGATTTCACTCCTTTTCTTGAAAATGTGTTTTGCGCCACCCCTAATCTCGCAGCCGCAAACAACACTCCACCAAACCTAATTAAACACACATCAGCAAGTGCCGTCCCCTCACCCGCAGCGGTCGCATACCGTGAGAACCCTTCGCGGCGCTTGCCAACTCGCGCATCCCACTAATACCAGCTGTCAGCGAAGTGGCCGTTAATCCGTTGTACCGCCATTGTCACGCTGTCAATGCTAATACCATTGTTAACGGTTGTCTGTTTTGTTTGCATCGCATGTGTTTCGGGCGCTTACGTTTGTAGCCCACTCGCTGCCGATTGCATTGAATTCGATTCAGCGCCATGCTCGGCACTCCCGCCACGACTAATGACGTCTTTTAAGCTGTCTCATGCAAATGCTGCTGGTATCGGTATGCAGGCTGACATACAGCAACCTGGAAGGGTCGATACGCCAGCACAACGACAGTTCCTGGTGTTGTTGTTTATTTTTGTCTTTTTCATCACATGATTTTGCCACTCCTTATTGCCACGTTTCCGCTGTAAATCGAAGCTGTGTACTTAAAATCGCCAAGCCTGCTGGACTTCAACGTTATTCTCCCTGTACTTCAACCACTGTCATGTACGAATCCCACTTTCGCTTCTCCCCTTGCTCTTTCCGGGTTCTTTCGCTTTCATTTTTCAGTAAATAGCCATGTGTTTATTGAAATTTTTACAATTTCGTTGATTACAATTGTGTGCCAGCTGCCACGCCCTCATACTCATACGCTCATTTCCATAAAGCGTGGACATTACTGCTTTCCCCGCCGGACCGCGTGCTTCCCTGGCGATTTGTTTGGCATTTATTATTGTCACATTTCCACGCGCGCTCCCGCGGGCCACACATTTCCCTTTTTCTCCACACATATATATTGTTGTTGTTTTGTTTACTGCTGACCGCGTCATTTGACATTCCGGGCACCTGTTCCGCGCCAATGTCCGAAACGGTCGAAAGTTGTCATATTTGACGTTGCATTACAGCGCGTGTAACGGCCACGGCTGCTGTTGTTGCTATGTCCGCTATTGTTTCTGGCTCCACTTGTTGTTGTTGTGGCATATACAGTGTATTCACTTTTTTGTAATTTTTCTTTCACTTTACTGCCAGCCAACATTTGATCGCATCTGCGCTCGCCCAACTGACACAGAATTCGCCAATTCGCTTTTTCTCTTTCGCCGTTAACCGCAGCGTTCAATATAAAATTTTTATTTCGCCCACTCCCGTTAGTCGTTAGAATTTTGCACTTTTTTGCCACGAACAATTATAAAAGTAATTGCGATTTCTACTGTTTCGTAATTTAATGTTTGCTGTGCACTTGTATGCTTGCATATTTACATTAAGGCTGCTCGTATTGCCATGTTGAATATTTTTGGGTTAACGATCAACTAAAATGTCTTACTTTCCATCTGATCAAATTTGATCCGGACTAACAAAAATAAAATGTCTTACTACTAATAATATCTTACTTCCATCTGATCAAATTTGACCCGGACTAACAAAAAACATTTTCAATCCAATAAAATGTTTTACTTTCCATCTGATCAAATTTGACCCGGACTAACAAAAAAACATTTTCACGTATCTTCATGAATTAATAAATACTTTCGTTTGACTCAAACATTAATTTTACTTCGTAAAAGCTTCTGGTAATTGCTTTATTTGCTCCTTAAAAACTGTAATTTCTTATCAACACATTTTGTTTTCAGTATCACATGTCCTATCGTTCCACCTTTATGTTCAGTGAAAAATTTACACACATTCTCTTGCACTTGTGGCTTTTTTGGTCATCAATTTCCATTCATTGTGCGGCAATTAATTTGAGAATTTGTGCAATTTGCTACTTTTAATCACAGAAGAAAGCCATGGCAAAGAGTTTTTATTAAACAAAATTTTAATCTACTCCTTTTTAGTACAATTAAATTTTAATTTTAATGCATTCAACTGTTGACTGCACGACTGATCAAAAAACAAACAAAAAACATTAACTTCGGTCGCACCAAAGCAGCAAAACCCTTCACAAATGGAAAAGATTCCTTATAAGACCTTTGAGCAGTCAGTTTGTATGGTAGCTATAGGCTATTTTAATCCGATCTGAACAATTTCGTCGGAGGCGGTCCAATATCTTGAACAATAACTCATGCCAAATTTCAGGAAGATATCTCATTATAAGAAAACCCTTTACATACAAGCTCTTTATTCCATTCGATCAGTTTGTATGGCAGCTATATGCTATAGGCCATTGTGACTCATGCGCAGCTTGTTGGCGTGAAAAGAAAGAATGCAAATTGTGTAATGTGAATGTAATGTTTTTTTCATTTCTCTTTCTGTTAGATTACTTCCATTTTTTGCCTTTTACATGCAATATTTAGACTTTCAAACTTTTTAAGATAATTTTGTCGCGAATTTTGTGTTCCACACACACTGTGTCACAATTAAAATGGCCTACACACCTGCTTCGCATGAGTCAATAACTGCGGTACAGTTATTTTAATAGCCAAAAATAGCACGCAAAAAGTCTACACCAACAACAAGTTTATGACCAAAAGTCAGAGAGTAAAAGCGGAAGCGCGAACAACGGTGTCGAAACACGAAACTCCAATAAAAAAACACCGCACACACGCATACATGCGCCGATGAGTGGAGTGCCGAAAAATGCGAAAATATTAAAATTCGCGTAAATTATTTATTTCATTTACCCAAAATGGCAACGAACATAAAAAATGTTGCCGACTTTTGTTTTTATTTGCCGCCGTTATTTATCGAACGGTTTTGGTGAAAACTGTCAGCCACAACTGTTGGTCAATTTAATTGCTGGCCGCAATTAATTTTGCCATTGTGGCAATCAGCAGTGGGAATACGAGCACCCACACGTCGGTGCATACATATACATATTTACATGAACATACATATGTATATACATATATATACATATATATATATGAGTGTGTGTGTGTGCGAGTTTGCTTTGTAGTTACCGCTATTTTTTCTATGATTTACTGTTTTGCTAATTTCGTTGATATTTGAAAATTGCATTGCAGTCTTCACTGTGCTGACCAACAGCATATTTTGCTTTCAATCCAATTCAATCGAATACTTTTGGTTTTCAATCTGTGTGCCCATTTGTCAGCTCAACTTTTTTTCATTTTCAGCGCATTTGTTGGCTTTGCGGCGCCTCCCAGCCACTGCATCCCGCCACCGCTCGCCAACTACTCGCTTTTCTTCGGCCATTTTTCTAGCTTCTCACTATGAACAACACTTAGGTTTTACTCACACATACACACGCACACTCCCATGAACTCTTACACATTGTTAATGTCTTTTACTTTGTTGTCTTTCCTTGTTTCTTGTTGTTGGCATTGCTGCCTTACAAACTCATTTAAAGTTGCTCTGTGCCACGCGGAGCATGTTTGCTCCACTTCCACTCATTTCGGTTGCCATTTTTATATTCTTTCTTTTGGTCATTTATCGTTATTTTATCTATTTATTCTCTCTTTACTTTGCTTTGCTTTTGCTTTTTCTTAATTGTTGCTCATTTTGTGCTTTGTTTTTTTTTTTTATTTTTCTCTTTGTGGCTAAAAAAGTGTGGTTATACTTGTTGTTGTTGCCGTTAATTGCTTTTCTACTATTTAATCAGTATTTGTAGTCATTAATTACGCATCCGCCAGCGCTGCTTTGCCCACTTCGCCACAGTGGATGTCTATGTGCTTTGGAGAAATGCGAAACTGTGAAATTAAATCAAAAAGTCAACAAAATCTCCGATAGGAAATCCCAAAGGAAGTCTCTCAGTGGCTTTAAATTGACAAATAGTCAAGAAACCATTGAAAAAGCTCAAAAGATAACGGTATAATACGTTATTCGGGCGATTATAGATGATCTTCAGACTTGGCAGCTCTACAGTGGTTAAAAAACACCTGAATCTAGTGGAGACATTAAACCAGTGTAGACATTGAACCAAGCATTGAGTATAAGTGAAACGCTTTTGTCCATGATAGGGTCTAAGATTTATGATGGGCCATTTTCTGGGGTTTGACAGATTAAATCACTTTTTTAAAAACCAGCTCGCTTATCAGAGAAAATCCATAAAGACAACCACAAGAGAGATGACTGTGATTAAGGAAAAAGTGACCCGCAGACACACTGGGAATCGAAAAGGCGCATTTCTCTACTATATTTCGGCTTAATTCCAACACTGTACTAGTTTTCGATACTGTTCCAGCATATATCGAACTACTTGTCAATAGTCGAAGTCAATAGAAAGAGTACGACGAGATTCAAAATCTTGTTGTTAATTACTTGACGTAGACGCTGAAGCTGAAAGGAAAAATTTCCTTGCTCTACTTTATTCTTCGTCAGCTGGCGTTAGCTCAACCTTTTTGAGCGTCTTTAGAACTTTAGACTCAAATTCATATTTAGCATAATGAAGTGAAGAGAAAGATAAAGTAAATTTCCACAGCAGCGTAGTCCGGAACAGATCCAAGAACCAGCACTGGACTCTCAGCACATGAGTATTTCGGAAAGAAAAATCAAAGCATACCTCAAAGGGCAGCTAGCTTTAGGGGTCTATAAATCAGGTAATTGATTAGATCAATTAACAATAAATGATTTTTTGAAAAGTTATAGGCTTGAGGGTAGTGAAAACATTACAAATTTGTATAGTTGATAAAAATTCAAAAATTGAAAATGTGTTTTTTAGCGCGCAATTATTTACATAGAAAAATGCAGAAGGGGCAACAAGAAATAAATAATATACACATTTTTTTTATTAGAAATGGTTAAAATTTGAATAAAAATCAAAAGTAGGCGAATTGGAGAATTGTTGAGCATATTCCAAACGACCATAAAGTCAACAATGTATCCAGCTCCTAAGAGTTCTTCTCAGTACTGAAAATCTTTGGATTAAAGTGCTTCAGTTCTTATAACCCGGAGCTCATAGCATTCTCGTGCGTGACCGCACTTAAAATCCAGTAGCTTTTGTACCCTTCCGCTTCCGCTTCAAGGGTAACTTCTGTTTATTAAATTTTTTCCCAAATGCTTCCGTTTAAATTAACGCACGGAAAAATGTGTTTTACTCGTAAAAATGTTCGCACTCTTTTAATCAATTCAATTTCCCTTTCAATTTAAAATTTTCCCGCAAACTTTTTCCAACCGACACTTTTTAACTCGAAATTAATTCACTCATTTGTATTTTTCATATTTTTGTTGCTGCTGTTTTTGTTGTGTTTTGCTTCGCCGGGGCTGCTCTTGCTTGCTGGTGACACTCGAGGGCACACGCGCGTAAATTTCCTTGCTGGCTTAGCGCAAATAACGGTAAAAAAATAACCGAGCACATGTGTTTATGCTTTTGCGCTTATGTGTGCCTGTGTTTGAGTGTGTTGGTAATTGTGTGCCAAAAACAAAATACTAAATAATTGTAAACAAAACTCGAGCATGTGCGCTAACAAGTTTATTCTTATGAGCAATTGAAGTGCATATGTGTGCGGAACACACACACACACACGGGCACGGTAATTAATTTCTTTTAATTTGGTCGGCAGTAATGAGACTAAAAATGTTGCCAACAAAAATAACAGCGACAGCAAAAAGCAATAGAAGACTTCACAAAAGCACAGCGCAAACCAAAATTGTGGCAAAAAGTGAAGTCGCACAGTGGGACATTTAGAAAAATAATAATAAATTGAACAAAAAAGCTGAAACTGTTGTCTCTGTAATAGCACCCTGCGAGCGATCATGCGTTTTCTTAACTGAAACTCCACTTCGTGGGAAACGCCATGTGTCCATTGACCCAATATAAGAATTATAAAAATAGACAAGCTTTCGTTTCGTAAACAAACAGCTGCGAAACACACACTAATTGACATATGGAGATCAAACCTCGCACGAACATAAAATAAGAAAAAATTTTGTCACACTATAAAATAAAGATTTATCGATGCGATGATATTGGATATTTTCTATTTTTTAATTAATTTTTCTTCGTTGAAAAGAAAAAGTTGGTTAGTTAAAAGGGGAGGCGTCTGCGCGCAGACGGTCCAATGTGCTTTCGGGTGGTAACCGATTTATGTGTTATCAACCCAGGAACTTGGTAGATTTAATAAAAAAATTAACTATTTCCACCCGAAGTCTCTTAAGTTGGAGCATTGAGAGTAGTGGAATATGTCATCCCGCTGAAAGCTGGGTCTCAACATCTTCCGCGTATGCTCTGCATTTCGGCGAATTTTCAGAAAGTTTGTCCTTAAGGGTCCTTTGCTGACTACTACAATGTTGCTAAGCACCCTTTTGTCCAGAAGTAGGAGCTTTTCGGTCTGTCCACTATCAGCGCTTCCCCAAAATTACTTTCTGATATGCCCTGTGTTGCTTGTGTTCCAAAACCTGAAGTATTCTTCTTGAAAAGAAATATTGAAGAATTCTTTTGAAAAAATAAAGTCTTTTCTCGACTCGTACTTCCTGACGTAGATTATCTATACTTTTGTAGATACCTCTTTCAAGCTGATTTCTGGAATCCCAATAGCAAAAACTTCGTAGAATCTTAACGCTCAAATTGGTAAAAAACTATTTCTAAACCAGCTCCGTGTTTCATATTATAACCACCAGCATAAAACAAGTTGGACTTAAACTCAGGTTTAAACTCTTTTAATTTTATTTATATATTTTTTAGGCTCTCTTTTCCCGCACTGTGCTCATGAAGAAGCCTGTGAGACATTGCTAAACAAACTAGATTAAAATAAGAAAAGTGCTCGAGATAAGAATAGCAAATAAACGGCACGCCGGCTCTAAGGCAAACAGCATAGAGAATGCAAGCTTGCTTTGCCGGCAATTTTTCGCAGTTTTTTCGCACAACTTTTGCCATGCCATACTTTGTTGCTGCCTTTGTGTCGCTTTCCATTTACTTTTGCTCCGCTTTACTTGGCTTTGCTTTGTTTACTGCTTTCTTATTTTTACCAAAGCAAAAAATCCCAACAGAACGGCATGCCGCCCACGCGCCGAACTCCACAGGAATGAACAAAATCAAAAAAACATGTCGGGGAAAAAGAAGAAGCAAAAAGAAGCAGGGCGCAATACAAAATAAATGGAGCGAATGCAATCAATGTGCGGATAGGCGAAGATTGAAGGCGATACAAGACTGATAACGAGCTGCAGTGAAGTCGACAGCTGAGAGGGCGGCCACTGGGGGTTGCTGGAGTTGAAGGAATGTTTTCAATAAGCAGCGGCGAGTTGTGCAAAAAGTGCACGAAAGAAGCTTGCAGTTGGGTTGTAAAAAACGGTTTTAAGCGTTTTTTCTTCGTCTCTTTTATTTTCTTATTTATTCATTTTATTTTATTGCATCATTCCTTCATCGCCCAGTCTTTTTCGTTTTTACTCCCTGGTCTCTCGGTCAAAACTTTAGTTGCTGCAGTATGGCGTGTCACGCACGGCGTATGAGTAACACTAACATGCGCACACATACACACACACATCTGCACGCATGGACGACAACAACGCAAGCAACGGCGGCCTGAAATCCAGGACAAGCTATGATGAAATTAAATTGTTGCGAGCACCGTGTGTATTTGTTGCTGTTGTGCTTAATGTTATTGTTGTTGCGCCCACTTGCAACCAACGACAATTGCAATGAAAATGAAAACATATTGAACTGCAGCGATTATTGTGAAAACACTGGTAACTGCAGAACTTTGCTTCCTTCTAGCTGTTGCTTTTGTTGTTTGGTCTTAATGCTTACCAGGCTTTGTTTTTGCTGTTTTTTGCACTAAGCTCGGCGACATCTGTTGTCATCGAGGAAACACTCACGTTTGACACTCTGATCTCCGCCTCCATAGAACGACGCAGCCGTGGGACTCCAGCTGACACATCGATTTAACGCGAAATATATATATACATATATATATATATATATATATATATATGCTAAAGCTGTAAAAATTAATATATATTGTCTGCCATACAGGGTTTGTCCGGAAAGTAATAGGAGTGATTTTCTTCCGCCGCGATTGTACTTCAAAGCGTGAACTGGATTCAGTAGAGGGCGTTCCTAACTAATAAACGAGCGGTTAGTCAGTTGTCTCCGAGCACCAGGAGAGTCAGGACAAACATTTTCGCGCGACGTGTTTCTGTGAGTGATGCAAGCCGAAAGTGCAGCGTTCGTTACAGCAAATGTACGCGATTAAGTCTGTAACAGTCACTCTTAGCCAGGTTTATTAGCTATTAAAATTTTGTTCCGTAAAATATATAAAAAGTGCAGTAAAAAAACGTAAACAAAGTAACTTAGCTCTTAATTAAGTGTGTGCTATTTGAATACTTCAACGAGAGTCGTAATTTTCCATTTTTCCAACCCACAAGGACTTGTCATAATCGTGGATAGGTTTACCCAAATAAAACAAAAAAAATCTATTGTGCCTTAAGGCGTCTGCTCTTGCCTTGTCTGTGTGCTCACCTTCGTTAGAAACTCTCGTGCCCCGTGCCTTCCTGACCTTGCTCTTCGCCTGTTTGCTTCCATAAATTTTGTAATTTTTTGCTCATTCATTTAATTGTTTAACCTTTCGCTTTATTGACGGCCGCCAACCCGTTGTGAATCCGCTAACATTCACCAGCTGCCCGGGATCTCTCGACAGCTCGCCATCAAGCGGACCTCAACCATTCGACGCGCTTCATTGCAATTCATTTTCGGTTTTTATGCTTGTCCTTTGCATGGATTTTTATGTTTTTCCATTATATGGCTTCAATTACGCAAGTTCGTTCCATTAAATGGCGGCAAAACAGTTCTACTTTGTTACTCTAATTTATAAAAATATTATTTTTCTAATTACTCCCAGTAAAAATATGCTTTAGTCAAATGAGCCAAGGGAAGATACTGTAAGCGTTAAGTGCTGCGACCCCTAAGGAGAACTACCAGCACAGTGGAACCAACCCAGCCACTATGGCAGTAATGTATCCTAATGTAACTTCATACTAGGTTTCGGAAGTGTATACACAATGTATATTTGGGATTAAAGGTGCTGTTCACGAATCGGAGAAAAAGTTTACGAACTCCATCCGCCACTCTTTTATATTGGCTAGAAGTTTTTTCCGAGTTCAGATTGAAATGGGCTTGCAACTACTGGTTATAGTATTCCTTCACACAATTCACGATAGTCGGTTCTACTTAGCCGAAATGAATTGGGATCTACAGGGTTTATCCGAAAAGTAATAAGACCGATCTTTTTTCGCCGCGACTGTACTTCGAAGCGTTCCTAGCTAGCGAACGAACGGCTTGCGGTGCGATTAAATTCTGTGTGAAACTCGAGAAATCTGCAACAGAGGCGTTTGATATGATCAAGCATGCTTGATGTTGCTTTAGCAAGAAGCGGCGTGTTTCAGTGGCTTCAGGCCTTTTTGGAGGGCCGGAAGGAGGTCGGTGATGAAGACCGGAAGAGTGAGCAAATCAAATCGGAAGTGAAAACGATGCTAATTGTCTTTTCTGACATCAAAGGTATCGTCCACCATGAATTTATTCCTCCTGGACAAACCGCCAAAGCCAAGTTTTACGTGGAAGTCCTCAAGAGATTGAACTGAAGGGTCAATTAGTTCTGAGAAGACATCGCAGCCGATTAGAAGTTGCATAACGACAATGCCCCGGCTCACACTGTGAACAGCTACTTAACCACGACCGGCATCCCAACGCTTCCGCAGCCGCCCTACAGCCCAGATGTGACCCTCCGGATTTCTAGAAGTTTTTTCCGAGTAACTTTTAAGTGTCGATGTGTAGATTGAGTTCACAGCGCGACGGATGGGCTTCCAACTACTGGTCATAGTATTACTTCACACAATTGACGACAGTCGGAATGAATTAGCCGTAATGAATTCGGATTTATATTCGGCCAAGCTTTGTGACCGTGCAGCTTGCTTCCGAATGATTTGGAACCTCAAAAACCACATAAGGTTCACAGCTTTCCTGAATTATATCTCATTTCTTGAGTGCTAACAAAGAGCTTCAACTTATAATTTCGCCTAGACTGTCTTGCTCTTGCGGTTTAGGCACAACAACACTACTAATCAACGTTTTCTGAAGCAACTAAGGGTCTAGCATTGCTCTTCTCCTTCGTTCTTTGAACTCTTATCACACTTTCACGCACACAGAGGCCTTGAAATCCACTTTATCCGAGTATTTTAGTTTGTTCTCTCCACAGCTACACCACTGCAACTACCTGACACCCACCTGTGTTGGTTCTCCAAATATTTTGCCTGCGGCGCGTAGCCACTCGTACGCAAATACAGTGCTATGATGTCTCTCGTGTTGATGGAAATCTGCGAAATTAGTTTTCGTTGTTCGCTATATTTTTCTACTTTCTACTTTCATTTTTTAAATTTTGTTAATTTTTTCATTTTGTTTTGTTTTTTTATCAGCTTTGCATTCCAACTCCGCGCTGATAACGGAATTTCGCCAGTAACAATCTTCCTTTGCCTTAAGCTCTTCCATGCACACACAACCAACAAGTCGTAGGGATAATCTGCGTCGCTTCTTTTTACTTCAGCGCCCCTCCGCGCGCAACCCCGCTATCTAACTCGCTTCACTACGCTTAGCGAAAATTACTGCAGTTGCACAACTTTATAAGCCACTTCAGTTTAGTTACTTTGCTGTGTTGGTGTGTGCGAATGTATGTGTGTGCCACATATTTGCATGCAACGCACCTAAACGTTTACCCACACACGCGCATATACATTTATATAGCAACTGTAATTAAATTCTAACATTTCGCCTCAGCACACCAACACCAGCGGCCATCGCCTCACACGCTCTTACACACTCTCACAGCTTTCACAGCCACTTACTTGCATCCAATTTCTATTTTTCCGCTTCTCCTTTGCAATTTCTTTACTTTTGCCACATTTTCACTTGCATTTTCGCTTAACTAAATTTTATTCGCTTTTAATGGCGTTGCGCAAAAATTCAGTAAAATTTTTTGGTCACACTAACACATGCATATACATATATCGCCCATACCCTTTGTTCTTGTTGTTTCTGGCACTGGTGGCACTTTCTATTAAACACATAGTACCGTTTACCACTCTACTAATTCAACTTACAGTCGTTTAAATGCGCACACACATACACTCTCACTCCAACCTAAAACTATTGCAGTTCGCCTGCAACGTTGCTGTTGTTGTTGCAGTTGGTTTTTAGTACTTTTTCGATGAGTGCGTGCATTTTAAGTGGAGGCCACGCTGAGTGTTTAATCGCATTTTTCAATTTTTCACTTTGAACCAGCATTTGGCGGCTGCGACGTCGACGCTGCATCGCGGCAGTAAGCGGAGTCGTCGATGCCGTTGGCGTTAGTAAAATGTCACTTTTATTAGATACTTTTTCACACGCTCACCTGGCTGAGAATGTGGTAATGTTGTTGCTTTTTACTCCTCCTAATTTGAATAAGCATAAAAGTGGTATTTAATTTGGTGGCAACAACGAAAATTTAACTAGTTCATAGTTGATCGAGGAGAAGTGAAGAAACGCCACCAAATTTATCAAATGGGAGGCATGGTGAAGCCAGAGTTAGAGATTAGCATGACAGAGCACGAAGATGAGCAAAGGCGAAGCCGAACGAGAGGAGCTGATCATAAAGATAGAAGTGCTAAGAGCTTTAAGTGAACACGGCAAGCGTAGAGCAGTTTTATAGCCTTGCAAAAGTTTTTAATTTGACTAGAGAGACTAGTCAGTCTGGCACTAAAATGCAGCCCTATAAAAATGATTCGACTGAGCAAAACATATTCATTTTTATTATTATGTAGATGCGATGAAGAAACGGAAACCATGTTGTAGTGGTTATTATAACGGGTACCTAATCCCTGTAGGGATAATAAGGGTTAGCCAGGTTGTCATCGACGTCTTCTAACGGAAGGCCCTAGAAACCTGCGGTTTCAACAGGGTCGGACCAAAGAGAGGGGGGTGTTAGATGTGTGGAGTTGGTGGGGGATGCAAAGAGGTGGCCAGTGTCATGCGGACACTCATTGCACGCAGGAAATATATTGGATATGTCTGGGTCTATTCTGGATAAGTAGGAGTTTAACCTGCTACAGTATCCAGACCAAGCTGCGTAAGGGTACTCTCGTTTCTCGAGGCAACTCGAGCTCTTCATGTGCGATTGGTGGTAGTTTGACTCCAAGTGCGCCATTCACAGGAAGGGCGTCGGTGAAGATGTTGATGGCTCTACTGTAAATGGCGGTGAGTGTTTGTCGGAAGTTTGTTGCGCCCGAAGTCTGGTCGGCGTACTGTCTCATGTCGTCGACGTAATTGAGAAATGACCTCTTGATGTTTCTAGGAGGCGGTTCCGCTCCAAGCAGGTGACTGCAGGGTGATTTCTGCGAAAACATCCTAGCAGGAACTGCCTGGAGAGGAGTTAATTATGCTCCTTAACTGGGAGCATAATCGCCTCACTATGTAGGTGTTCAATAGGAGACATCAGGAGGCATCCTGTTGTAGTGCGGACTGCAGTGTTCTGGCAAGTCTGAAGCTTTTCGATCTGCATTCCACTGCAGCCAGACGACCATATTGGTGCGGCGTGGTTGAGGACCGACCTGATACCGAAACCCTCTCTTTGCTAAGGTATAGCTATAACGATTTAGATTAATTTATAATTTATAATCTTACACAGTATGAGGGTTACGTTATTAAGCCTATTTTTATGCAGTACTTTCATAGTTTAGTCCATTTATGTAGCGTAAAATCAAGCAAATTTAACATCTCGTGAATAGACTAAGAAGAGTGATTCCAGTGCTTTCAGGTCTATCGCAGGAACACTCAAGAATCCATAAACTGAGTTAAAGGCCTCCTCTGAAACTCTTTACAGTTCGCAGATTTAATACAATGACGAATAGGTAACACTATTCCAGGGCAGGTATCCCATTGGGACTTCTAAGAGAGCTCTTTGAGTGGTTAGAGGATTGATAAACGCAACCTCCTAGGAGTTTCTGAGCGTTTCATAAGCTTTTGGGAGAAATCTACTATTATACAAAACTTCTGTATGTTCCGTGGTAACTGCATAATAGAAACTTAAAGAGTTAAACTCCTAAATTTATATCCACTCGCACTTCTCTAGCTGCCACTTGAAGCCCCCCACCCACACAACCCACCGCTCAACCGAAATTCATCACGTCGCATGAGCATAATTCACATCACGCATTGATTGTCACTGACATTTTTGTTTTATGTCAACTGGCACGCTTTCGTTGCGCGACTTCTCCTGCGGATTTTGCTTGCATTAGCGCCTGATTATATGCTTCTAAAAGCATTTCAAAGCTCCTCAAACGCTGCTTTAATTTCACACCAACTTTATTACCACTCTGCCACATTTCACTGCTTGAGTCAGCAAGGAGCTGTGGCAACTTCAAAGCGCACGGTGCTTGGCGCGCCTTAAAATATGCAATATTTTATGTTTCCACGCTTTATTGCGAACACGAATATATTTTATTTTGCTTTTCTCGACAACTAATAAGTGCCGCGGCGGTGGCAGAAGCAGATGTGTGTCTTTGAAAGAGGTGAGTGTGTGCTAATATATACATAGGTGCGAGTGCGTGTGTGAGAAGCCACAGCAAGCGGAAGGTGTTGACAGCGAAAACACTTTTGGGCAAATCTCCGATGTAGTCGCACAGATGGCCAGGGCCACGTTCACTCGTGCCAACCGAGTGCTGCTTGTCTAATTGTTGTAGCGGCACACACACATACATATACAAATACCTGTGCAAGTGTGCGATCTTTCAGCTGTGTGTTTCACCTTAGCCGCTGTTACTGTAGTTCCTTCTTATGTTTTTGTTGTTGGCCGCCAGCACTTGGAACAAGAGGCTCACACACTGAAGTGCCTTTTAATTTACGCCCGAACCTTGTAACAATAATATCATTTGCCAAGTGCAGAAAATACAAAATAAACAAACATGTACCAATACAACAACAAAAACAACCACAACCCAACATCCACTAAATCTTCATAATAGCCCAGCGTGTCGACGTTTAAATGGCGCAGAAGCGCAGCAAAGCACACACGAACATTTGTGAGATATATGTTTGGTTGGGTGTGTGTGTGTTTCTACACGGCCATAACTGTAATTACACTTGCTATTAAATGTATGTGCGTGTGTGCGCGTCAGCTTTGTGCCGTCATTGCACTTGAACTTACCTGCACGCCAAGAACAACAACAAAACCGGCAATAACATTTACCCTGCCGAGTTATGGTTAAACGTGCACACAAAGGGCAGGATGTGGGCGTGCACCGGCTCGCGTATAGTGTGTGTGTGTGTTCGGCATGTGAGCGATGTGTTAGGAAATTACTCTTTCGCGTTTGTTAGAATTTAATTAACATTTGCAGCGATGATTTTGAGGTTGGCCGCGAGGCAAAAGCAGCGACCCAGTCACCAGGAAAAAGATTCGTAACAAAATACTTTCGAAATTCAATTCAACGAAACAACATTTGAAAGAAACGAGATTCATCACAAATTGTTCCTAAAAAAGCTTGACGAAAGCTTATTCTTTAGGTTGACTAAGTTCGATTGCTAAAAAAGCATTTGTGTGTTTTTTGTGAAAGCTTTATATTTTTCGAAAACTACTTTATTTCTTTTTTCAAAGCTATGTTTCCTGTATGCTCATATACAAAAGTTTCTATAAAAGTTTTCTTGTATAAATGCTTTTGGTAGGGATTTTAAACAATCTCAACTTGTATTTGACTTGTAAATTCCCTCCAGAAATATTTAAAATAACGATTTAAAGTATTCTTCTAAAGCTTCACTTGTATAAAGCTTTCATCTTTCCGTCACTTAAATTAATTAAAGCTTTCTATGGAGGTTTTACCAAAAAAATTACTAACAAGCTTCAATTGTATAAAGCTTTCATTTGAACTATCATTTAAATTAACTAAAGCTTTTAAAACAAATTACTAAAAAAGCTTCAATTGTATAAAGCTTCCATCTTCCCATTACATAAATTAATAAAAGCTATTTATGAAGCTTTTATCAAAAAAAATACTAACAAGTCTCAATTGTATAAAGCTTTAATTTTTATGATCATTTAAATAATTTAAAGCTTTCTATGCCAGCTTTCACCAAAAATATTACTGAAAAAATTCCTAAAAATGGTTCGATTGTATAAAGCTCCTATGAAGCTTTCATCAAAAACAAAAAATACTGATGACTCACTGATATTCAACTTGTTTTAAGAAAATTCTGAAAGCTCTTTTGTTGAGCTTTCATTTTTAAGCTGTCACATTAGTTCTATAAAGCAATGTATTTTATATAAGTTATAATTTTATATATGATTTGTTATCTCAGCCAGTAAAAATTTGTTATTGAAAGCTCTCACATGAAAGCTTAGTAGCTTCAATGCAAGATCCGATGTTAATTAGCATATCTTGGAATGCCGATATTAAAATATTGAAAATATTAAAAATATTTTTACTCTCAGCGAAAGATTTCTGCAGTAAAAGGGTTTGTGCATTCGAAATGTAACGGGCGAGTAACTCTTATGCAACAAGAAAAATATATTTGTTCACTTCACAACCTGTCGTAAAGCATCGTAAAATCGTAAAATTATAAATTTTTACACTTGCTTTTTATAATTTTACGATTTTACAATGCTTTACGACAGGTTGTGAATTGCTCAATTATATAAAGAATAGGATTGTTTGTTTGGTTCGACTATGAACTTCTTGGATTGTCTACAGACCGCTTTTACTGTAAATTAAATGTGCTTCGAACTTTTTTTCGCCTACTCCCACATATGCATGTATGTATGTATGTTGTTTGTGCGCACAGTGGTGCTCATGTAGAAAGCTAATGGTGTTGTAACGGAAGTAATGACGCACATTTAATAACACCAACAACAAACAATAAAGTGGCACGTACAACAGCAACAATGCGAACAACAACAACAACAACGCATGATATAAAGAATCACAATCAACCAGGCAGCAACTTCGCACCAACGCCTCTTTCAAACGCCAGGCAGGGAGCTCTCCTGGAAGTTACAACAAAAACGCCAACTCATCGTCACCGCACAGCGAGGCGCATCCCCACCCGGCAGTGCCGCATTGCCACACTGTTGCATGAATTTTATGAACATGTTTTGCCGCTTATGTCAGCCGCGAGATTAATGATGTCGTTCGTGCCGACCGGTCGCAATGTCAGGTGTGCGCGACGTCAGCGGTGGCAGCGACATAGGAACGGGCGCATTTAGCTAGAGACGGCTTCAGCGCTCGACGTGCATACGTACTTCTGCGACACATTCGCGAGCACCGACCGAACTTCATGCTCACGTACATTCTTCAAACACATACAAATGGCGCTTTTTACAAAAGTAATCCGCAGCGAGCATAGCACACCGGCTGAAACAACAACTACGCAAAGCGAAATGAACGAAAAAGCGCCAAATCAGAAAAAGGTTTCTGCTTCCTTCTTCGACTGCCGCCGACAACCATTTTTCTTTGCTACTTTGCTACATTTTAACACCGGGCGAAATTATTTAATTTAATTACATTATACAAGTACTTACGCTCGCATGTACACACGTGTGCTTGCATGCACAAGGTTAGCGGCGACAGAACTAAGCTCGTAGCCAAAGGCTGCCAGCAGTTGCAACGCATTTATTCCACCTCGCTTTGCTTTCAGCCACACGTACACACACATACATACATACACACACAAGTCTAACGGCAGTCGTTTGCTGCAGTTTAATTGTTGGCGAAAACCGAAGACTCTTCCTCCACACTCAAATCTTCCATATTAAATTCTACCTTGTTGCCGATGGTGCCGTAAGTGCTGGTGTCAGCTCAGGCTGAAGTGTTGTAATTTATGCTGTAAATACCGGTATTTATGGACATTTATGCATATGCAAAGTTGCCAAGGACCATAAGGGCTATAGGGGCCATGACTATGACAGAGAGATAGCTCGTAATGTCACTCATACATGGCGAATTTTAAGTGTCTGCCAGTCTGCAATCGCAGCGCCGACATGTGTGTGGGTGGCAAGGATTTGTTCTCGAGTGGACGTACTTTTATAGTAAAAAAATAGCAAGATGCTTTAATTATGACTCATTTATTGGCAGACATTGCCAGTCGCAAATCGTTATTTCCACCTTCAAACTCAAACTTAGTGGCATCTGGGTAAGCGCACTGGCAAGATTCTTACATTTTGTCATTAAAGTGTGGTCATTTGTTCCAATGGTATCTTAATTGGGAAGTCTAATTAATCTCTTTTTTCTTGGTGTTCCTCAACTCAACTCAAGAAGAATGAAATCTGGTCTGGGCCGTGAACACAAAACTTCGGCAGTTGTCTGCATCCTTTGCGAGGTCACCCCAGTTGTACATCCCAAGTGCAAACAGATCGCTATGCACTTGGTCCTTCCATTGGATGCGTGGGCGCCCTTGCTTCCGTTTTCCACCCGTAAGTCTCGAGTTGAGTTCCATGCGAACGACATGGCATAGCCAGCGTTTAACTATATCAATGCCAACAGTGATGTAGCTCCCAAAACTCGTTGCCTTCAGTTAGTTTGTCTTCCCTAGTTCACCACAAGATCACCGCTTCTAGGCTGGAATAGGCTACACTGACGGTAATGTTGTTAAGGCCACAACAACGCCGCGGCTCACAACGCCTTTCTTGTGAACAGCTACCTAAACAAGGCCGGTATCCCAAAGCTTCCGCAGCCGCCCTACAGACCTGTAATGGTCGATAAAAGGCAAGCATTTTGAGACGACAGAGGGGATCCAAGCAGCACGTACCTCGACTCTCAAGTCTATTCCGGAGAATAACTCCCGTGACGCCTTCAATGCTTGGAAATCGCGCTGCATCGTCGCAGTAGGAGCCTATTTTGGAAGTTTTTAAAGAATTGTAACGATTGGTTCAATAAATTTTTTTTAAATTGACTCAGTCCTTTTACTTTCCGGACAAACACTGTAGAAACGTTGATTGGGTTGTAAAACCTAATAAGTCCTTAAGGTCCAAACTCTGGATACATTTTTTTGGTGTTATCTGGTTAGAGTCTTACCTGAACTGAGAGAATCTTAAAAATATTCCGTTAGAAAGTTAGAAAACTTTTTCTTGAGCCAAAGACAATATCGAAACTTATGGGGTTCCGTTGGTCAATACTATAGTACATATCGGTCTAAGTTTGCGAAAATATACCAAATATACTTATATTTATGTTCACTCCTCGGTTGCTCTGCTCAGCAGGTTCTGTTACAACAGAACAAATAAGAATTCATAGAAAAACTGGTTGAAACTTTCAACCTGCACAAAGAAAGACGAAACGAAAGATATTCTTAAAGTTATCGCAGACCGACTACAACACATTTTTACTAATGAAATAGTTGGAATTCAAGGAATGTACAAGAGTTAACTAAGTGTAAAGATCTACTTCGTTGTTAAACTTGTGGAACTTGTGGAAGGGAAAAGATTTGGCTATCAGTACTTCGAAAATTGTTGTGCAGTGAAAAGAAAAATTCTTATAGTTAAGCTTCATGCAAGTACTCCTATTCTCCTAAATATTTTCTGTTTGATTTTGTATCTTCCAAGAATTTACCGCACTTGCTCGGTTCATTATCCAGGCAATGCAACAGTTCAACGGTCCATTATGGCATGCGGTTAGGGCGGGCCAACACAATGGTTTGAGCAATAAAACAGGCAATTTTGCAAAATTATAGAAGCGCGCTGGCATTTTCTACTACATTTTTTACGTTTTTCTAAGCGGTCAGCACACTGCCGGTCGCGCCACTTCAGTCATGGAGGGAAAACGGAGCTTCGCTCGCCGATTTTTTGCTTCACTTTTAATTGCTACGTCTACCCTGGTTTTTTTTATTTTTTCAGTAATATTAATTTTCATGATGTCTTCCTTCATAGTGGATTCGCGCATTCCATGCGCTGACTGACTCGCCACACTCTTCGCAATCCGCAGCCGACCATTGCCCTACACTAATTTGATTGAACAAATCCACAAGCAGCGCAGCGCTCGCGCAATATCCGCCGCCTCGTCGCGGCGCCTACACCCGCCATCACTGCGCATTGCTGGACTTCACTCACTGGCCGCTTCACACTTTCTTACAATACAATCACTCACTTCTTTCCGCATGCTCTTCTTCCGCCGGATTTATCATTTCCTTCATTAACTTCCCGGCAACTGTACTCAACGCAGCAGCCGCACGCCTGGCCCCCGTCGCGCCCGCCGCCACTGTGCCGCTGTGTCTGCTGTCCTTCATTTGCAGTTCAGTTAGCCTAATCTGCTGTCAGTCGCACCCCCGCCCCGTCGTTCGATGTAAGCTGCAAATAACGGAAGTTGTGCAAAAAAATGATAAATGTTGCAATCTTTGCTTTTTTCCCCGGTTTCGCAGCGAGCAGCGCCGAGTTTTTTATGTGCGTACTTTTCGTGTTTGTTTCTGTTGTTGCTTTCTTAGATTATTTATTGTTGCTGCGTTCGGTATTAACTCACTTGAGTTTATCGCATTATTATATTGCTTATTATTTTTGTTTGTCTTTTAAAGCATTGCTGTTGCTGTTGCTGTTGCTTTTGTTGAGCTTTCTTACGCTCCCTCATCCTCCGCCAGCTTTTGCGCTATCTTTCAACTTTTATCTGCCCCTTCTGCGCAGCTTTTCTTTATTTATGTTTAATCTTACTTATAATCTGCCATCTAAGATGCCCACGCTTGTTGTGGTTATTGTTGTTATTGCCATTTAATTTAGATGCTTATGTTTCCTCGTCGATGCGGAAAAAGTCGCTAATGATTGTTCGGCAATTAACGGTATAACTTTTCGCATTCGCCCCGTGCCTGTCGTTGTTCTTATTTGTTCTTGTGTTTTTATAATCGCCACAATTGTTGTCGTTGTTGTTTCGTTGGTCGGACGTGCTTGGCATTCTTAAAGGAATTTTTCCGAGAAAAATTAGCAAAAATCAAAGATTATACTTGCACTGTTCAAGTGTGGTAAAGTTTACAAGTTTTGGCTGCAGAGAATGAAATTAAAAGAGATATTTCATAAAATCTGTGGAAAAGAGTGAGAAATTAAAAACTAAGCGCACTTACAGGGGCTTAAACAAGTTTTATTTACTTTTCCGCTTTTTAAATTTACTTTAAGTCCGCTTAAGTCTAAGACATTGTGGTGTGAAGCAAGTAAGGCACTATCAACACAACACGCGGAGCTAGAAAGAGAAACCTGCCAACTGCTTCTGGGCCGATTATGCTCAGCGCTCATAGCAATTCTCTCAGCAAGTACATCTTCCCTTTTGTTTTGTTTTTTGTTCCCGAAGGTGGGATCTTCAATAGATATTGATACTTAGTAGTATGCGGTATGCAGGATTCCTGCTGCTCGCTAAAGGTACCCCTCATTCGGGCCCGCGCCTAATACGTATTATCTTACTAAATTAGACTTGTGAAACAGTACGGCTACGTACTAAACCCTTAAGTCCGTGATCCGTAGCTTTGTAGAAAGGCCCTGCGGAACCGCCGGAACCGCATTACATCGCAGGGCTAGTTTAGCCCATTGACTCACGTCATTATCTCGCTATTTGCGGCTCAAGCTTCGCTGCTTCTTTGTCATTCCATGATATACCATACTTGTTTCGTTTGCAGTATATAAGACACTTTATTATCAGGTGTTATTTGGCCTGCCACTTCCATCTCCAGCTCTTGCCGCTCTGTTTAAATCTCGGGCAATAGAAAATATTATGCTCCACATTTTCGCTACTGCTACCACAGAAAGAGCAGGCAACTCCATTGTCATGACCGTACTTATTCAGGTACTCTCTAAAACATCCGTGTCCTGCGTCATCTAAAATTCGTTCCACGCATGCTTGTACATTTCCGATTAATCGGTGCGTACATCTTCCCTTTCCTGCTGTGTCCCAACGATTTTGCCAATCCTGTAAGCTGGCTTGTCTTTTCTCTTCACGCTCAGCCATTGTCAGCTTCCTGTCTATAATTTGCTTTTATCCTAGATTCGCTTCAGTTCTCGAGCCTTTATGTCTGGCGGCATTATCCCAGATATAATGCTAGCGGCTCTATGAGACACCGTGCGGAGCCGGAACACTGATTTGCCATTCTTGCATATGTTTTATGCATCAATTCTGGTCAGGAGCGGCGTACGTTAAAATCGATTGGAGCGCTCTTCGGCTTGTTTTGGTCCTCCTATGTTGGCCATGATTCTGGATAAGTCGCATTTACACGGGCGTCTTTTCCGTATACTTGTTCAATGTGAACTTTGTAACTGAGTCTTGCCTCTACGAGTATCACCAAGATGATTTAGGGTTGATTATGCTGTAATGCTGTGTCCGTCAGTTGAAGTTTTGAGCTATGTAGCCAATACTTTATAGTATTTTTGGCCACAATCGCACTAGATATGCTCTGAATTTGGTGAAGCCCTTTGGCTACAAAAATTACCGCTACATCAGCGGCGTATCCGATAATCTTCTGACTTTTGAGCAGCGGGAAACGTAGTATTCCATCATACAAGACATTCCTTAAGAGTGGACTCTGTATGGAACCTTGTGGCACACCGCCAGTTACAGTATACTCTTTTGGTCCTTCGTCCGTGTCATCCTACCTGCAGTCTTCGTTTCAATGTGTGCTTAGCTTGGGTTTCTGAGTGTTTTTGTAGACCTGGATATTCTCTATCGGCTTAAACTAGATTAATAGTACTCAATAATTAGATCTCTAAGTTTTGGACTTTCCAGCCGTTGCTAAGAAAAAAGCAAAATAAAAGGCTCCTACTAAAAGTTCAAATAAGCGAATTTGTCACTCTTTTTGGATACTATTCTCCCGTTCATCTTATGTGATTGATAGATATACAAGCTTCTAGGTTCTCCGAAACAATGGGTCGGACCATTTTTTGTAAGCTCTACAATTTTGTTGTTAGAAGTGTACGTCGGACTGTCTAAGCCCTCTTATAATAGAGACAACTGCTAAGCTAGCCAGGTTGCTAAGAAGGCTGTCACCATCTCTTAAGTTACTTCTCGATTAGTTCCACAATGAAATTAACCTATCTAAGTGCTTTCGAAAAATATGGGTTGATTGTCGAGCAGGTCAGATTTTTCCTGATATTCCGGCTAGTGTCGCCTCAGCTATTCATTCACACTGGGCAACGAGTAGTCTATCATCAAAATTAATGAAACATGGTTTCTTACAGATTTTGCGAAGCTGTCTCTACACTTTGCAACAGTAGTCTAGCTTTGTAGTTGGAAGCTTACGATCAACAAGTAAGCCTAGGAGTGCTTCCGGGACTTCTTAGTGTACATTTTCACACAAATTTTCTCAACTCATGCCAAATATAGCTCTTCTATAGAAATGCCAAAGCGATGGAATGATGAAGCAATTTGCATGAAACTGTGTCATTGTACAGTTATAAATATGCACACTTTTTGCACTTTACGAAGAAAGCTCGCCATTATTTTAAGAGCAATTTCTAAATATCAAAAATGTATGGGCGCACACATTGCCCCGCACTCGACTCGCTCGACACACATTTGACCAAGTTTTGGTTGTCTGCCAGCGACATAATGCCAACACTCAAGACAATAAAGCAAATATGAAAAATGGCATGCATGCGCTGACACACAGGAAGTTGGGAAAGTGAACAACATGGCAGCTCCAGCAGAACAAATGAGCAAATAAATGAATAAATAAATACAGAGAAACATAGAAACAACAACAGCATTAGTAGCAACAGCAAAAACAGCAACAGGAAACACTATTACGGGTAAGTGCTTGTGCTTATGCTTGAGCTTATGCTTGAACGTGTGCCTGTGCCTGTACTTTGGAGCACAATGACTGCAAAGAAGTGACATAAACAAAGAGTCATATCCAGACACACACACACACAAGCACGTACAAACAAAAGTACAATCACGCATTCAAGCATTTCGAACGCAAGCAGATACTCAGCACAGTCAAAAAAAACGGCCAAACAAGGCACAACATTTCATCAACATGCCATCAGTAGCGACAAAAAAAGAGCCGTGCAAGAAAAGAAAAGTGTGAAAGTGACAGAAAAAGTGTGGGGAGGGCAAGGCGTCTGGCAAGAAAGCTCAAATGTAACTTGGCATGAAAGAAAGCCTGGCAGATTTGCACTCCTCGCGCTGTTCATGCTACTAATTTGTTGTTGCACTTAACTTTTTATTTAAAACTCACCGCTATCCCGCCCTATATACGCAGCTGGCGCTGAACAAAAGCATAAAATGAAAATCAGACAATTTTATTGTAACTGCCGGCACAACGACAGCAGTTAACTGCCTGCTTCCTGCTTACATGACCACAACAACACAGCGAGTTACAGATAATATAAATAAAAAATTCCGTAATAAAACTCGTTCGCCTCAGCAACAAGCTCCCCACATCCGCGCCAACTACACAATGTAATAACAAAAATATGTGTCCTTACAACAACAACAACAACAATGCGTAACATTTAAGCGACAACAGCCATAATTGCCATTACATGGTTTGTAAGTCGCAAGTCCCCACCTCCGGCTACAAGCCGCTGACTCTTGGCTATCGCGGGTTACACGCACCGAACTCCTTGCCACGCGCTGCCTACACCCACGCGCTCGTGTGTGGCTCACCACTCGAAAGGTCGACAAAACGATAAGGGTTTGCCTTTTCACGTGGCGAAATACACGATTGTGCGGTAATATGGCACAGTGAGGCAATAGTAACGCAACGAAATGGTATAACTCCAACCGAGACTTTACAGGGTTTGTCCGGAAAGTGATAGGACCGAGTCGATTTAAAAAAAATTATTGAACCAATCGTTAATCGCCCACATCTGGGCTGTATCGCGGCTGCCGAAGCGTTGGGATGCTGGCCTTGGTTGAACGATGCCTTTGATGTCAACAAAGACAATGAGCATCGTTTTCACTTTGGATTTGCTCATTCTTCCGATCTTCAAAAAGGCCTGGTGCCACCGAACCACTTCTTGCTGAAGCAAAATTTGGATAAGCCTTCTTGATCATATCAAACGTCTCTGTCGCAGATTTACCGAGTTTCACACTTAAATATTGTGAGTCCTTTCTTTAAGAATTACTTATCTTTCAAGTCCTTACCAATTCTTTATATCCTTCATACGACTTCTGTGCGATCCTTGCAAACTCGGTACAGTTTTACTTGATTCACTACATAATCATCAATCTCTAACATCCATCTGACAGCTGACATCTGACGTCTATCTGACATCTTTTGACAGCAGTCTATCAAGTAATCAAGCGAGACAAAGTGTCCCCTCGGAATTTCGGCATCTTAAGGCACGTAGACCTCTATGTATTATAAAAACAGCCAGAGCCCCTTTGTACCACATTCAGCCCACTGTGGCTATATTTTTAACTAGCTCTCTCTTATAGGTGCCCATACACCAGTATGTGCGCATAAGTTGTCCATTTATGAACTCTTAAGGCAAAAATTAAAAATGAAAATCTTGGTCAGGTCGGTCGGTTGGTCGGTCGATGGGCAGAGGAAGCGCATAACGTTTCCAGTAGCGCGTCGCTGGGTTAGTCGATGGCTTTGTAAGTTGGTCAACTGCCCAACACAAAGTGGCTAGGCATTATGGTAACAATGAAATGCCTGCTTACACACGCACTTGCATGTATAACGGTAAATATTAAAATATGCGGCGATGCAGTGCATACAGACAGACCGAAAATTGTGAACCATACCGCTCACAAGTCATCGTCTGCAACCTCGTCCCTCCCTACCGAGTTGCAATTTCTATTTCAAGCGTTGCCTGAGAGGCATAGATGTGTGAAAGATTACAAAATCAGCGCTAATTTAGTTACCGTTATTTTTGCAGTTTATTGCCTGCTTTTGTTATCGCCACTCATTTCCGTATGCATGGCGTTTGCGGTGGCGCTTGCAACGGTGCCGGCGTCATTGTCATTTCGTTTATTTCCGCTTCGCATTTGCACCTCAAATTGCAGGCAATCAAAATGCTGGCTCACTTTTGCTTCACAACTGCAGCGCGGTAAGTGGCACGCAGCGCGGCAACATGTTTACCTAAAATGCATGCCTCACATTGTTGTGCATCATCGTACATATGGTAGATGTAATCTCCGCCCGGTGCAGCCGCCGCTCACAACTTCCCCGTCGCCGCCAACGCCTGTGGCATCCGGCGTAGCAGCCAGTTCACTGTGCGCGGCCCCTGCTCCGTGCACGCGCCTACGCAGATGCCAAGGCGGCATAGTAATATGTTTAAAATTTGATTAGCAGTAGCAGCGGCAGCAGCGCCAACAACACCAAAATGTCAACAACAACTGCAAAAGTGGATACTCAACACTGGCACGAGCCACTCAGCTGCGCAGGTCAGTTTCTCTCGCGGCTGCACTTCGTTTCGCTTGGAGACTGGAAGTCGCATGAATTTACAAAAACAACAAGTCCAGTGTGGAACAGGTGGCGCGCGAGTTTGACAGTCGGCTGACAGCGTACTGCCTTTTTGGTAGTGAACACAGCCATATTTTTTAGGGGTGAAACAGCGTGCACTAATTTTCGCAGATTCTTCATAATACAATGCTGTAAGAAGTAAAAGCAGCCGTAGGCTGCGCGCTAAGCAGATTTGCAAAATATTCTGTGGAGAATTCTAATTTCTTTACTTTAAAGCTTTAACGCTAGGAGTACAATGTAGCGAAAAGCTATTCGGAGACATAAATATATTGGGTAGTCGAAAAAGTCTTCGTATTTCGATGGTTTATGGTATGACACAATGTGATTGGTAGCACTGGAGATATACGAATGCAAAGACAACTATTGACAAAATACGAATAGACTTTTTCGACTACCCAATAGGTTGCCTATGCTCCACCTTGTGCTTGGCCCAAGGTACCCAACAAGCTCTAAACTGAAATTTTTTCAAATAATTTTGATAAACATTTTTCTTCCACATTTTTTATTGTTTCCATTATTCTCATTTTTCGTCACACCGTTCGCTTAAACCCATTTAACATTTCTCCCTTCTTATGTCAACACTTCACACAGCAGGCCGGAAACTCTCCCTCAAATAATTTGCGGTTTTCACAAGTTATTCGCAGATCGCTGCATCTGTAAAACAAAGCAGCAAATAAAATACTTTCATTCTGTTTTTGAATCGCTACTGATAAATCTGATTGATATGTTTACTTTATTTTCATTTAATTAATTTTTTCAATTAACTTTGTTTTCACTTTGGCTACACTTCACTTACTTGATCACTTGCGTCACATATTCCCTGCTGCAGCGCGCGCGCTGTACGCAAATTCCGTTCGTGTTGGTGCCATAATCCACATATTCCACGCTCTTATCTGTGGCGGCATCGTACGTTACGGCTTGAGGGCCGGCGGTCAGCGCGGTGTAACTGCAACTCTTGACAGAGGCTGTGGAGTATTTCCGAAGATTTTTAAACTGCTGATAATTTTACTTAACAAAACCACTTAAGCATGCATATACAGGGTTTGTCCGGAAAGTAATAGGACTGAGTCGATTTAAAAACAAAATATTGAACCAATCGTCACAATTCTTTAAAAACTTTCAAAATAGGCTCCTTCTGAGTCGATGCAGCGCTGCCATCGCGATTTCTAAGCATTGAAGGCGTCACGGAAGGCATTCTCCGGAATAGCCTTGAGAGCCGAGGTTCATGCTGCTTGGATCCTCTTTTATCGGCCTTTTCAGGCAAGGAAACAAAAAAGTCCGGTTGGCACATTTGGACTGTAGGGCGGCTGCGGAAGCGTTGGGATGCCGGCCTTGGTTAGGTAGCTGTTCACAAGAAAGGCGGTGTGAGCCGGGGCGTTGTCGTGGGACACTTCCAATCGGCTACAATGTATTTTCGGACCCGATTGACCCTTCATTTGAGTCTCTTGAGGACTTCCACCTTAAACTTAACATCTGGGGAATTAAACGAATACTTAGTCGACGGTCTGGGTTCAAAACTTTGCGGACACGAGTCACATTGTCGGTGTTCGTCGAAGTCGCAGGTCTCCCAGCACGGTCTTCATCAGCGACCTCTTCCCAGCCCTCCAAAAAGACCTGGTACCACCGAAACACCCCACTTCTTGCTAAAGCAACATCTGGTTAAGCCTTCTGGATCATATCTCTATCGCAAATTTACCGAATTTCACACAGAATTTAATCGCGTACCTCTGCTCTAACGAACGCTACATTTTCGGCTTGCACCACTCATGGAACACGTCGCGCGAAAATGTTTGTTCTGACTCTCCAGGTGCTCGGAGACAACTGACAAGCCGCTCGTTCGTTAGCTAGGAACGCCCTCTACCGAATACAGTCGGTGCGCGTACGCTCCGAAGTGCAGTCGCGACGGAAGAAATTCAGTCCTATTACTTTCTGGACAAACCCTGTAGAACTTATATGAAAAGTTTATTATGTTAACGAAGAAAAAAATATCCGATCTTTTGCAGGTATCTCAAAGGTGGCCGCGTCCGCGTTTTTGCTACTTATGTAAGGTCATGAAAGATCCACCAGTTGTCTTAGTATTCTCTTTTGAGAACTATATTCGCATTGGCCTGTCTTCTCGAAACCCTTGAATTACTATGCCAATCGCAATTTTTCGCTGTATATTCAGAAAAAAATGGGGAAAAGACATAAAATCGAAATTATCCGAAACCATTAACCTTTCAAGAGTCCATAGAAACCCTTGACATTACCCAATTTGTTCACAAATGCGTAAGAATTCTATAGTCTGTTATCAAGAAACAAATATGTTGAGATGTTCAGCTGTCAAACTGTGGTTCAACCAGGCGCGGATCCAGAGTAGAATTTTGGTGAGGGAACTATGTATATAATTTTGTACTTGCAACTCCAAGTATTTTTCTTCGCGGAGTGTCACTTATGATGGAAATAACGTATAACTTTTAACTTTTGGGGTTCCAACCCTCCCCCGTGGATCCGCCCCTGGGTTCAACCAAAAGAAGCAGAGTTAAATTTTTTGAGACCTAGAAATAGGCGGATTTGAACCCACAATACCAAAACCGAGAGTTTTTAAATTGAAGAACCCACTACTACTAGCTTGAGAACGGACCACTAAACATATTGATACTTATGGATGCATCAAGCTAAGACTCCTGTCTAGTAAAAATCTTCCGGAGTAGACAAATATTCAAGTCTATCTCTGCTTCTGCGCTGAATCCGGTAGTAAAAATTTCATTCCGAATGCCACATTATTTGCATATACATATTATATACATTACTTCTGGTCAATATTCACCAACATCAACGAGGGTGCGAATAGGGCCGGTTAATCAAATTTAATTTCACTTACACGCTTGGGGACTGCAGAGCACAACCAGCAAAACCAGCACACAAATAAATTCAGTTATTTTCATTTCAGTGGAAATATTTCAAATTTTTCGTGGATCACTTTGAGTTAGAAAACTTTTCGTGAAGACTTGGGGTTATATATTTGTCACAAAATTTAAATATAAATTATGCAATTTTAAGAAAATTTATTTAATTATTTTTTTGTTTTTTTTTTTTGTTTTTGTATAAAAGTTAGTCTTAACTTTCTATAAACTCAATTTTCATCCAACAGAAAATAAATCTTTCCATTCGCCGACTGTTTTCGTTCAAACGGTAAAAGCCGAACTGAAACCCGAATTTAATTTTCCACTCGCTTTTATAGCGAACTACCCAACGCACAAACAACTCAATTAAGTGATGGAAAAAATTCAATTTGTAATTACGAGTATTATGAAATTCTTACAAGTCGCCACCATGAAGAGCCCTCAACCGTTAACCTTCTGTGACTTGCACCAGATTTATTTGTTTACGCACTTTCCCTGGCAATACGCGAGCAAGGCAAGTGATTTTAATTATTTTTTTCTTCACTTGTTGTTGTTGCGCCAAGCGATTACATGAAGGCGCCGAGCGTTGTTAGTATGTATGCACAGTATGCGCCGATAAGCTTAAGAATTTCGGTGCGCCAGCAAAGATCGCTTGCAGAGTGCGCTTGGACAATGCCTATTGCACGGCACGCTAACCCTAACCCCTCGCCCACAAAAGCTGTTTTCAGTGTCAAAAGCTGGTAAAATCTGGCAAGCAACTGATTTCTTCAAGTGAGCAACGTGTCTTCTGAGTAGTAAACTGAGAGCCAGTAAAAGGAATGCGTGAAGACGCAGTGTAACTTTCTTTTGTAGAAGTGTTAGTCTTTATAGTATTTTACTGCTTTAAGCGTGTAACGTTATATTAATGAGTGTGCAACCGATCGTGCGTGCAAATTGATAACGGTATCGGAGTATATATTTTTTTAAGTTAATGTGCCCATTTCCATTTTACACAGAGTAACCTTGTGCACCAACTTCATTAAAAACGATTGATTTTATCTAAGTGGTTTTATGGAGTGAGAGTGAAAACTAGGTAACTGTCAGCCGACATTATTATGTCTTAAATTTAAAGAAATGTGTGGAATTAGGTTAGGTGAGTCCACGAATAAGCTTATAGAAGATTGTACCTGCCCGATTAAGTTCTGCAGCTCAAATTATTTTTTCCAGCAGCAGATTGAAGGGAGTCGCGTTGTCTGAAACCTCGTTTGGTATCGAACTGTTGGGAGAGCTCCTTCCTTCCTTTGAGCTTTAGTCTACCGAATAGATTACTCTTGCAAGCTTTACCACAAACTCAAGAATGACAGTAATTGAGTCCGCTCTGTAATTTTTTTTGGAAGCCAAGCATTAAGCCACGAGTCGTCGAGGGACTAACGAGTTTTTTTTTAACTTTTCAAGAATATGGCAACATATTTTCCACAGAGGATTTCATTATTAGTTTTCATAACTTTTTCATTACTATATTTTATATATTAAATTTAATCATTAAGGTGTTTTTCTTTTTGATTTCGGATGATTTTCAACTTACTTCGCACGTCGTAAAAAGACTGCATACCCCTCTGACTTCCCCCACACCATATTAATGCTAATTTATTATTAATTATTGCTTAATGTGCTTATTATATATGACTTTTAAAACCACTCGAATGACGCCACACCGTCTCAAGCCTCAGCATCTGCCGTCGCACCTTTGGCAAATCCGCATTTAAAATTTAAAAAATAAATAAATCCCAGCTTGTCGCATACACAAGCAGTCGTCCGACAACCAGCTTGCTAAGCAGACCTACGCATAGATCAATACGGTGTAACAAACAGTAACTCAGGTGAAAAACATGAAATTGTTAACAGTAATAAGCCTCGCATTCTGCTTTTTCGCGACTGCGACAGCGCAGCCCTTCTTGTCCTTCGTTCCCAACTCGTCTGATCCAAGTAAGCTGCAGTGAACTGTTTTGATAACAAACTTTGCTCATACTTCTTAACATATCCACTAGATAATCCGGGTCATTGCTTCCACAAGGAGCTGCAACTCGCCATCAAACTGGACGAGACCATTACACCGAGCAATGTAGACTTGTGCGCCGAATTGACCTGCGAGGAGGGAGGCCTTATACGTCTCAACCAGTGTTCACGCGTGCAACCTATCTGCGAGGACTTCCAGTATCACCCCCTAGATTTTACTAAACCCTTTCCGGACTGTTGTGAAAGCTACACGTGCAATAAATAGTAGTTGATGAGGTACCGTAAGGTGTTTGTTTTCTCTTTTGGGACAGTCTGTCCTTTAGTGAGCTTTAAAAATATGGTTTGTTTTATTCAATTCGAGGCCCCCTTTTTCCGAAACGGAAGTACTATATAGTCTAGCATTTGTTTAGCATATTTTTATAGCAGTTTTTACTACTGCTTATACGGTATTTTTACTCAAAAAGTAACAGTTAATTGATTCCAAAGCTGAACACTCCACCGGCTGGGATATACTTGCGATTAAGTAAGCAATTGAGAAGTAAAGTCCTCTCTCAGAGAACAAAAACCAAACTCTACAAGTATAAGTATCTCATTATTCCCGTCCTGCTATATGGGGCAGAGGCATGAACGATGACAACATCTGATCAGTCGACGTAACGAGTTTTCGAGAGAAACGTTCTGCGAAAGATTTATGGATTATGAATATCACATTCGATGGAACGATGAGCTGTATGAGATAAACGACGACATTGACATAGTTCAGCGAATTAAGAGACAGCGGCTGCGCTGATGGGTCATGTCGTACGTATGGACGAACACTCTTCTGCTCTGAAAGTATTCGACGCAATGCCCGCCGGTGGAAGCATAGGAAGAGGAAGACCTCTACTCCCTTAGAAAGACCAGGTGGAAAAAGACCTGGCTTCGCTAGGAATTTCCAATTGGCGCCACCTTGTGAAATGAAGAAACGACTGGCGCGCTGTTGTTAACTCGGCTAAAACAGCGTTTCTACACCAGTAAAAATGAAGAATAATAGGTTTCCTGAAGTGTCGTCCTCTTATTACAACCCCGAGTAATCGAAAAATTAATTCTTTAAACTTTAGTCTATCAAATACATTACTCTTGCGGGCTTTTCCACAAACCCAAGAATGACGTAAATGAAGGCCACTCTGTAATTGTTTTGGAAACCAAGCATTAAGATGGGCCGCGAATCCTCGAATGACCAAAGATAATTTTTTTAAGAAATAGTGGTTGTGAGATGTGGATCATTGAACTCCATTTATGTTTCCACAGAGGATTTCATTATTAGTCTTCATAACATTTGTAATACTAATTTTATATATTTAATCATTAAGGTATTTTTCTTTTTGATTTCGGTTGATTCTCAACTTATTTCGCAAGTCGTAATAAGACTTCGTACCCCCCTAACTTCCCCCACACCATATTATTGCTAATTCATTATTAATTATTGCTTAATGTGCTTATTATATATGACTTTTAAAACCACTCGAATGACGCCACACCGTCTCAAGCCTCAGCATCTGCCGTCGCACCTTTGGCAAATCAGCATTTGAAATTTAAAAAATAAATAAATTCCAGCTTGTCGCATACACAAGCAGTCGTCCGACAACCAGCTTGCTAAGCAGACCTACGCATAGATCTGAACGGTATAACAAACGGTAACTTCGGCGAAAAACATGAAATTGTTAACAGTAATAAGCTTCGCATTGTGCTTATTTGCGACAACGCATGCCGAGTCCTATGTTCCCAACTCGTCTGATCCAAGTAAGCTGCAGGGAACTGTTTTGATAACAAACTTTGCTCATACTTCTTAACATATCCACTAGATAATCCGGGTCATTGCTTCCACAAGGAGCTGCAACTCGCCATCAAACTGGACGAGACCATCACACCGAGCAATGTAGACTTGTGCGCCGAATTGACCTGCCAGGAGGAAGGACTGATACGTGTTGGTCACTGTTCACGCGTGCAACCTATCTGCAAGGACTTCCAATATCACCCCCTAGATTTTACTAAACCCTTTCCGGACTGTTGTGAACGTTACACGTGCAATAAATAGTAGTTGATGAGGTACCGTAAGGTGTTTGTTTTCTCTTTTGAAGCGCTAAGTTGAATGGGGGGCTGGGAAGGTCTGTCATTTTGTGTGCTTTGAAAATGTGGTTGCTTTTACTCTTGACAAATTTTGTTGGCAGCATTTTGGGAACAACTAATTCGTAAGGCCACCCTTGTTCTGAAACGGAAGTGTAGTCTAGCAGCTGTCTATGTTTCGCATCTTTTTATTGCTGTTATTACTACTGCTAATACGGTATTTCTACTCAAAAGGTAATAGTTAATTGATTCCAAAGCGGTACACTAAACCGGCTGTGATATACCTCTCATCATTGCATCTATTATTTAACCTGTTCAGCAAACCCGTTTGCGTCTCTAATTATAATAAAAAAACGGTTGTTTGTAAATACTTTGTAACAGGTGACAGATCTGTATAACTACTGGCATTGTTTAATAATTTGCTGCTAGTGAATGCATTCTTAGGTTATCGACTTTATGCTTTTATCGATTAACAGCTGATGCAGCACATTAACAGATGTTTTTTTGCCAGTTTTGTGTAAGTAATAAATAGTCAAGGGTAGATTTAGCCACAAAATCTATTTCAAAGTAATTCAATAAACAAAATCAAAATAAATCAAATTTATAAATTATATATTTTTCATTATTTGAATATATTTTTTAACAGTTTTCACTGTTTATTAGGTCCGATAAATCGGCATCAGCCAAAAATTCAGAATCGGTCGAACGCTATTTATATTATTTAGTACTCATCCCTGCCATTTAACATTTCACACAGCACGCTGGGAATGAGGTTTCGACGTCTCCGCGATTATTGCAATCCACTTTGTAATCATTACAGCTGCAAAAAAATATTAATAGCAATCGATTAGCAAACAAATTATCTATATATGGAAATATGTAATGTCGAGGCACATTAAAATTATAAACTCTAGAGTCAGACCACCAGGTTTCTTATACTATTATTGCCTGCAAATATACTCCATCCGAATCCCCCTTCTTTCTGGTAACTTTATAGTTAATACTTACGACTCGACCTTCGTAGAGTAGTCCTCCTGGCACACAGCTCTTTGCGAGCACACGCCATCATTTTCGCTGCCGTTATCAATGTAATCCTCTCCCTCCTGTATGCCGGGGAAATAATGTAAGAACACCATTTTGCCATCGAGCGTGGTATAGCCACAGACCGGCGGTGATCCTAACGAAATAGAGGAATAGTAGTAAATCGTTTTTCATTTTTAAGTTCGTTTTTTTGTTACTCACTGGCTTCGCTGCCGGCGTACAAACACACAGCCGCCAATAATAACAATAACAAATATGGTTTCATTGCTCGTGACGCTTTGACACTTCGACACTTCGATTGCGATTGATTCGCTTAACAAATTCGCGCACAATTTTATAGACACTACAACAACAACAAAGTGAAGAGGCATTAGCAATGCAGAGCCGACGACTGCAACGGCTCAAATTAAGTATTCGTCAAATGATAAGCAAATATCAAATGCTTTTAGTGCGCAGGTGTGTACGTGCATTACACTTTGGCTAATTACAATAAATTTGCACGATGAACACGTTATGAATTCGTTGAATGGACACACAGTGGCAGACAAAAGGCGACGGACAGCTATTTTGTTTTTGAGGCGTGTTGATCAGATGAGGACGAAATGACGATTCAGAGCTGTCCAGCTAGTTGAAGTGATATGAAAGTGCAAGCTAGCCAGCTCGGTTCTATTTCGCAACATTTGGCACCCTGTGATTGAATGTCACAGCGACCGAAATTTACCATATGCTTGTCTCTGAAAGAAAACGTCATTTTCTCTTCATGAAACTGCTTATTTGTCGTAACTGCCGATATCGGACCACTATAACATATACTGCCATATAAACTGAACGATCGCAATCAAGTTCTTGTGTGGAAAACTTTCACATTTGACAATGTATCTTCACAAAAGTCGGCACAGGTTATTTTCTATGGCAACAATGTAATCTCCGAAGAAATTGTTCACATCGGTTAACTATAGCACATAGCTGCCATACAAACTGAATGATCGGTATCAAATGCTTGCATGGGAAACTTCCTCATTTGACGTGGTATCTTCACGAAATTTGACATGGATTACTGCTTTAGGTCATAATATAATCTCCGAAAAATTTGTTCAGATCGGTTAACTATAGCATATAGCTTCCATACAAACTGAACACATAATTGCTAAAAGAAATGCACCTGTGAAGGGTATATTAGCTTCGGTGCAGCCGAAGTTAACGTTTTTTCTTGTTTTTTCTTGAAGTGAGTATGGTACCTGGACTTTTGTCGGCAACTGTGTATAATTATAATATGAAGGTGTGTAATATAAATATTTTATTTTATTTTGAATAAATTTCTTTTGATTAAATTTTTAAATATTTCTTTTTTTATATAAAATTTCATTATTATTTGTATTTATTTTTCCTATCACTTTAATAAATTCCAAAAAGTCGCATATATATTGTGTTTGTAAACGTGACAATCTATTTAAAACAATAATAACAACAAAGTCAATTGATAATTGAAAGAATTAAGTTTCAGCAATTAAGTCGCAATTAAAAAATTAAATGAAATTGCTGTCGGTTTGACACACTAAGCGCGGACAACAAGCTGGATATGCGCGCCGCATATCCGATTCGATGCCGCAAGTCGCGTTTGGCTGCAGGTTGTGACGGCCGCAGCTGTGGTGAGAAGGAAAATAAAAATAAAATAAATTAAAACGAAATTTGCGCTCGTCGAACGGCCGCATGATGCGGAATATTACGCATGAAATATATATTTTATGCACCATAAATTGTTTTGCATAAATTTTCGAACTTACTATCGAATTTCGAGCACAAAGTCTTTGCGACAGAAAATCGATTCGCAACGACCATCACGGTTTATCGGTTTGTAAGACTGATTCGTGGGTATCGGTTGGCGCAGTTCCTCGTAGTAGCATTGACCAGGGTAATCTGACAGAAACACGAAAATTATAAACTATATAATTTGGCAAAAATTTATGAAAACCATTTTTTGAAATTTTTTTACTTATTATTTGACTATTTAATTATAAAATTCTTCATATATTTATGAGAAATTTAGTTTTATACCATTTTTTTGTGTTTCCATTCTTTTTTATTTTTATATTTAAATTTTTTTTTATTTTTTCCAAAAACAAAAATTTTGAATTTTTAACAAATTTTATTATATTTTCAAATAATTTGTTTGCATCATAAATAATTTAATTTTTATAAAAACCCATCATTCTTTATGTTCTTTTTGGTTTTGATTAAAAGTAAAGAAGGCGTTAATAAATAATAAAAATTAAAAAAATTTAAATTAAAAATTTATAAAAAAAAAAATAAATATTATTTAACAAAAATTGCGATATTTTTAACAATTAATTTTCTCGGTCTCACACACCTGGATGTACTGCATTGCCGCGGTAGCGTAAATCCCCCGAAACGCTATGACAGGCCAAAACACCCAACAACAAAAAGCACAGCAAAGTGGCTTGCATGACTTTTAATGAGCAAATTATTTTCAGCAAAACGATTTATCGGCAATTATTTGATACTATCACTATATATTTATAACTTTTTCGAATTCTCTTTCGACTATTTTCGCTATTTGTTGTATTTTTTTAATTATTGTTTTCAAGCGTTTGCGATTTTCCACTTCTCACACCTTCGAAATGGTCTCAAAAAACTATCCAAACACTTTAAGCAGGCGCGTACACTTCGCTCTGCGACGTTATTTTCGCGACTGAACGCTTTAAGCCATTGTTGTTGCTTTTATATAAAATTAATTATGGACCATTTGTGGGCGGCGCGTAGTGTAGTCTTTGCAAGACAATAAGTCAGACAAGCAGACTGACTTGCTTTCAAACACTTGCCGTCTGCACACAACCAAACACACACTCGTTTAAACATACATACACACGCTCACATACCGTTATTTTACTACAAACTACTCATTCAGGAGATTCATTCGCAGGTCTGTTTAATTTTTGTCTTCTTCTTCTTGCTCTAGTTTTGATGCCAGCACACGGCTCTTATTGATATTTTTACTTTATGACAGTGATTACTTTTGCTTTTGTTTTTGTGTTTGTTTATCCAGTCGTGTCACCTTCGCGGGGCATTGTTTGCCGTCTTTACACATTGTTTAATTAATTAAGTTCAAGCGAGAAGCTGCGTCTCATTGAAAATGAACCATAAATGTAAGCGTGTTTGGGTTCAGGCTCAAAATTGCAAGTGTCAGTCAAGCGTTGGAAAGCGAAAGTGATGAGATTGCTTGGAATATGTGAGAGTTTTTAGTTCTCTGCCTTGAAAAAGTAGATCTCTATCGCAGATTTAGAACCGAATTCATCTCTGCATCCTCCTTTTTACTATAATGGCATGTAGTACCATGATGTGGGTGTATCTCTGCAGAGCTAAAAAGTGAAAATTGTTACCCTTCTCCACAAAGACTTCCTCAACTTCTTTTGAGGGAGAGCCACAAATCTTTTAGGCATAGCAAAGAAGGCAGAATAATTTAATAAAACTTCGAGACTATGGTATTTCTGCTTGTACCAATAAAGATAGACCCTAAAAATACTAATACTAAACCTAAGTTCAATAGATAATAAATTCGGCTTCATTTCGAGACAAAATAACTAAAAATTCTTTTAAACCTTCCAAAAAAAGGAGGACTATTTATTGAGAACAAAGTCAGCTAAAGAGCGATTAAAAAACTTAATATGTTTTTTTGAAAATATTTATCCTGCATTCAGAGTCTCCTTTTAGTCTAATTTGCGTACTTCAAGGAGGCCTTAGAAGATCCAAGAACAAACTTTTGCTTATAAGTTTTTGTATGGTGAAGCCACAGGCTCGAGTTATCACCAAAAATTGTGATGAAAATTACTTCGCTAGGTGTCAAGTCGAACTAATATATATGACCCAATATCTGTGATCTTATGTTTTAAAAGTAAGCTTTGCAGTGGAGTTTGCGTCATCGTGCAAAACCGCTGAAGGGCGCCTGATTCTAAATATTTCGCCACATGCTTATTCTCTGAAATCCTGACTTATTTATACAGGGTGCGGCAGTCAATACTGCAATTATAAATAGCGCGCAGGAGCGTAGGAGTGGTGGGGGGCGAGCAGCCAAGGTCACCATTGTGTTGTCCTATTCATAGCATTTCAGTAGACATGGAGCCGTGGACTAAGCAACAACGTTCGTTTGCCGTGAAAGCTTTTTATCAAAGTGGTAGCTATTTAGCCGCTCGGCGTCGTTTCCGAACGCATTTTCAAATTAATCGCAATAGACCAGTGCCTTCGGTAAACGCAATAAAGTTGTGGGTCGAAAACTTTGAAAATATTGGTGAAACGACAAGAAAAAGAGGTGGCAGTGCGAGATCAGTGCGAACTCCAGAGAATATTGAACGCGTTCGAATTGCTGTGGGAAGAAGCCCTCGGAGATCAGCGCGTCGACAGAGTACGGCACTTGGAATTTCTGACAGAACCGTCCGAAGAATTTTGAGGTTAGATTTACATCACCATCCTTACAAAATTCAAGTGGTTAACGCTTTGAATGACAATGACTTTGATGCTCGACTGCGTTTCTGTAACCATTTTTTGGAAATGATTGATGTTATGAACAGCTTCGCAAATCGCCTGCGCGAATGCCGTGCACGGGAAGGCCGCCATCTTGCTGATGTTATTTTCAAACAGTGATTATTTTCAATGTTTCTTAAATGCTTTTTAATGTAGAAAAATATTTTATGAATATAATTTTGATATCTATGTCCGTGTTTTTTTTACACCTACTTCAAAAATGCGGGATTGACTGCCGCACCCTGTAGTTATATAAGTATTTAAGGGGCTATACCAGTGTGACACTTTCAAAAAAAATTTTTTTTTTTGCTTTTTCGATAGTTTATATATTTAAAAATATCCTGTGAAATCAGCGAGGTCGTATCTTTAATAGTTTTTGAATGGCAGCGTTCTAAATAGCGACCGCTCAGAGGTGCAAACATATATAAGTGAAACTTTAAACGCGTTTTTCTCGAAACGACATTTTTCAAAATTGCTGACATTATAACTCAACGAAAAATTGACCGATCGACTTCAAATTAAAACTGGATATAGTTGAATACATTTGCTATACAATAGACTACGATCTTTTTGATTGGTTGAAAATTGTCAATTTGGCATTAAAAAAATCACAATTTTTTTCGTAAAAACACGATTTTTTTTTTCAAAATCACGCCATTTTCTTAATTTTTGATATTTTTCAAAGATCGTTGTTCATTGTATAGAAAATATATTAAAGTTTAATAAACATTTTGAATTTTTTTGATTCAGCTACTCATTCGACCGGAATCATGCCACCAGTTGAGGCATTTTTTTTCGGCACTTCCGCAGACAGCACATAACTCCGTTATTTTTCAATATTTTTGTAAAAATTTTTTTTTTTCATATAGCTAAAAATATATTTTATTACGTCCATAGAACGTCGAAAAATTCAATCTAGTACTTTCTTTTAAAAATATTCACGAAAATCGCCTAATTTTTCATGCGTCACACTGGTATAGCCCCTTAAAATGAGAAAAAAAAACAAATAAGAAAACAATAAGTAATCTTTGGGGAATTCGTAAAACAAACAACAATAAATGGAAACCCATTAAAAATCAAAACAAAAATCCAAAGAAACTAGCTTAAGAGTAGTCGAGACAACGCTTGTCCGCTTGGCGCTCACGACTTCAGTGCTAATTAAATGCGCTAACAACGCCAAGCTGACGACAGTTTTGCATTAATTAAACACGTCATACACACACATACTCACAAAAGCGACAACTCGCAGATTTTTATAAACAAATAGATATATGGTGTTATGTTATTAAGCAATTTGTAAAAATAATAAAATATCTGCAATAATTCCGCACCTCGAAGACACCTGCCTGAGCTCTTGTTGTTGCTTTTCCTAGTTGTGATACTTATTTACTTAATCTTGGGTCAATATACCGTAAACATTTCGTTCATTACTTAATCCTAGGCCAAAAAAGACTAAATTGCAGTTAATCTGCTCTTTCCAGTTCATTTCAGTTTTATTTCAAGTACACAACAAACACGGCAAACTGAAATACACCGAGCGAAATTCGTTTAATATTTAAAAACTAGTTCACAGATTTTAGCTCAAGTTGTGGCTTCATTAAGTGGATGTGATGTTTTATATAAGAAAGGTTGGTAGCTGCGCTAGCCAGTCATTTCGTGGTGTGAAGTGATCTGAAATTTCGGCGGGCTTCTTCTGCTGGCTTGCCGCCTATATAAGAAACGCTGGTAGCTGCGCTAGCCAGTCATTTCGCTCATGCTGTGATGTGATCTGTAATTCCGGCGGGCTTCTTCTGCTCGCTTGCCGCCTATATAAGAAACGCTGGCAGCTGTGCTAGCCTCGCCAGTCATTTCGTTCATGCTGTGATGTGATCTTTAATTCCGGCGGGCTTCTTCTGCTGGCTTGCTCGCCTATATAAGAAACGCTGGTAGCTGCGCTAGCCAGTCATTTCGTTCATGCTGTGATGTGATCTCTAATTCCGGCGGGCTTCTTCTGCTCGCTTGCCGCCTATATAAGAAACGCTGGTAGCTGCGCTAGCCAGTCATTTCGTTCATGCTGTGATGTGATCTGAAATTCCGGCGGGCTTCTTCTGCTCGCTGGCCGCCTATATAAGAAACGCTGGCAGCTGTGCTAGCCTAGCCAGTCATTTCGTTCATGGTGTGATTTGATCTGAAATTCCGGCGGGCTTCTTCTGCTCGCTCGCCGCCTATATAAGAAACGCTGGCAGCTACGCTAGCCAGTCATTTCGTGATGTGATGTGTCTACCATTACTATGAAGCTATCAAGACATCATATGATCTAAATCAGCCGGTGTAATGCGTGTTTAAGTCAAGTGCTTAATTCATTTCTTCTCTAAAAGAAACGCTTCCAGCGAAACTGGCTACCCACTCACTGTTGTTTTGGTGAATTCTTGGCATCTATTTTAGCCTTTATGATTCGTTCTTAAGTCATGTCGTTTATAATTGGCCGGCCAGCTGCCCTCATAAGCAGCTTGTTGACTGAGTTAGCGACCCCTGTGATAACATACATTTGGGTATGTGTGTATGTCGTACGAGCTCAGTGCATGAGTGCGAATTTGAACGGCTGTTGATAAGGCGACTAACAGTGTGTTTAATGGAACCCACTGGCATACATAATGTATGTATATACATACATATGTTCTCTTATGTATGTATTTATGGAATTTGATTTCTTGTTTATAATTTTTTCTTAATATTATTATGTTTTTATTATTACTACAATTTCTTTATTTTCAAAAATATTGTTTTGATAGATCGCAGCTGTTTTTAAAGTACTTAATGAACTGCTAGACCTATAAAGCACACGTACATATGTACATGTATGTATGTATGTACATACGTTAACTCAATGCATGTAATGTTGTTAGTACACATGTACTTATGTATGTATGTGTGCTTGCAGTACAGATTGATAGCCTTTCAATGCCTTCTGTATTTTTTAGAGATTAAAAAGATAAGCGTCAAGGTTTAAGTCTTGAAATATTTTTTTTTTACTGTTTACGCACCAAATTGAGTTTATGCTTTTGATGGATTACTGATTTTTAGTGTTTTTTTTAATATTTTCATTAAAGCAAAAAAATTATTTGAATTTAAGTTTTTTATAATTTTTTTTTACTTTTCTTATGTGTTTTATTAATTTTTTTGATTGTTTCAATTTACAATTTTTTTATTTTCATTTATGTATATAAAAACTATTTATGATGTAATTAATTTAAGATTTTGCTTTTATGTTTAATTTTTTTTTAATTATTTCAATTTACAATTTTTTTATTCATTTATGATATAAAAATTATTTATGATTTAATTAATTTAAGATTTAATTTTTTTACTTTTCTTATGTTTTTATTTTTTTTTAAATTATTTCAATCTATAATTTTCTTTTGTTTTCATTTATATTTTTTATACATACATATGTATAATCAAATAATTTTTTTTTATAAATATATAATTTTTTTTTTATTTTTTTTTAAGTTTCCAGTTTCTTATGTGCGGCTGTTGTCAGTTTCATATTTCTAAATATATTTCTCGTGTCTGTTTTATAGTATATTTTCGGGTCTTAGTATATTCTTGGAATTTAAAAAAGTAAATATCTAAATAACTTTGCTATTTCTTGCTCTCTAAATTCAATTTCTTCACTGAATCACTCAAATTCCCTTCCCGCCTCCAACCAATACAATGTGTTTCTGTTTGGATTACATTTCTACAAAACTATTCGACAGCAAATAACAGTTATTTTCTACACATATGAATATGGAAATAAATAATCTCACGCAGTTTGAACTTGAAGCCGTCTGAGTCGCCGTCGGCGTCGCAGTTCGCATCGGTGTCGTCAACTCGTAAGCCTCACCAGTCGCGCCAAGAACGCCTCTCAATTCATTGTTATGATAATCCCCATGCCAATTAAGCGCCGCTTATTAGTCATAAAGCGAAAATATATACTACATACATATGTACATACATACATGCATTGAGAAGCTGTAAAATTTTTAATTTTAAATCAATATTAACTTTACACTACGCTCTTTCGGTCATCAAAATTTGCACAACGAAATTTAGTAACACTCACAACTCCTTCGCAAGCGCGGCCGCTACTCTGACATTGCTACACTTGAACGGGGCGTGAACACCAACAAACATTAACGCTAAAGTAATCAGTCTTGTGACCGGGTAATTACTATATATTTCTTTTGTGGGGGTTGGCGTAAGAACTATAATATATATATGTAGATATGTAGATATAAAAATTAATATTCCTGTGAAAACCATCCATTAACGTTCAGTATAATCATTATGTCTAAAGCTGTCAGTGTTGCATTTATCAGCAACATTCTAAGATGCAATGTTACTCCGAACCCGAGCGAGGATTTTTGCGAAATAAAATCGTTCATAGTAAGGAGCAAGAGAGCACTCCATGATGTTCTATGTGCAAGCAAGGGAAGCGAGTTTAAATTGAGACTAGTCGCATTCAAATCTCAGTCTGAAATATATTGGCAAACGTACTTTAGACATATTTTAGTCTAGGAAGCATTGCGCTTGGACACAAAACTGTTTATTTTTTTCTTATTTGTAGTGTTGTTAAAAGTAAGCCTGCGTCTTAGTGCATTACTTCATTGAAATATTAATCTTCATTTTCAGAAAAATATACAAAATGTCCCCCCTGCTCGTTTTCATCATTTGCGCCACATTGCCGTTAACTTGGACATTCTCTACACAGTATTATGGCAACACCAAATATGCCGGTAAGTCAGTTATAAATGATTACTATTGATTACTCCACATGTACTTATATCGGGTGATTTTTTAAGAGCTTGATAACTTTTTAAAAAAAAAAAACGCATAAAATTTGCAAAATCTCATCGGTTCTTTATTTGAAACGTTAGATTGGTTCATGACATTTACTGAAGATAATTTCATTTAAATGTTGACCGCGGCTGCGTCTTAGGTGGTCCATTCGGAAAGTCCAATTTTGGGCAACTTTTTCGAGCATTTCGGCCGGAATAGCCCCAATTTCTTCGGAAATGTTGTCTTCCAAAGCTGGAATAGTTGCTGGCTTATTTCTGTAGACTTTAGACTTGACGTAGCCCCACAAAAAATAGTCTAAAGGCGTTAAATCGCATGATCTTGGTGGCCAACTGCCCATGCATCCCGAAAAATGCACTGTTTGGTGTGGTTTGTACGCTGGTGGAATCATTGGACCGTATTTTTTCAAAGATGCTGTTGGACGCAACGTTACGGTGAATGGCGATCGCTATCGTTCGATGCTAACAAACTTTTTGTTGCCAAAAATGGAAGAACTGAACTTGGTTGACATGTGGTTTCAACAAGATGGCGCTACATGCCACACAGCTCGCGATTCGATGGCCATTTTGAGGGAAAACTTCGGAGAACAATTCATCTCAAGAAATGGACCCGTAAGTTGGCCACCAAGATCATGCGATTTAACGCCTTTAGACTATTTTTTGTGGGGCTACGTCAAGTCTAAAGTCTACAGAAATAAGCCAGCAACTATTCCAGCTTTGGAAGACAACATTTCCGAAGAAATTCGGGCTATTCCGGCCGAAATGCTCGAAAAAGTTGCCCAAAATTGGACTTTCCGAATGGACCACCTAAGACGCAGCCGCGGTCAACATTTAAATGAAATTATCTTCAGAAAGTAAATGTCATGAACCAATCTAACGTTTCAAATAAAGAACCGATGAGATTTTGCAAATTTTATGCGTTTTTTTTTTAAAAAAAGTTATCAAGCTCTTAAAAAATCACCCGATACATTACATCAGCAGCAGCGGTACATTTGACTAACACTTGCTTGCTTTTTAAATACTCAAAATTTTTTAAAAAACTGTTTTTGTATTTTTTTGTAGTGTAATTTGTTTCTAATATGAGTAGTCGAAAAAGTCTTTTCGTATTTCTAATCAAACTTCACATCGAAATTTCCAGACCGGAAGCGAGAGAACCATTGTTGTGCTACCCGAACTGATACAGCATCGTCTCCATAAACTTGACAAATTTCATTCTTGGCTTACGTGGCATTCTTCCCTTTTTTATACAAAAATTTTAAAATATAGTGAATTTCGTCAATATTTTCACTCATTTTTGAACAGCTGTAACTATTTTTCAACTTCCCCGAATTTAATTTTTTCGGGTTAAATGAAGCTTAAAATCTCACCTTTCCAACACTATATGGTATGACACAACGTGATTGGTAGCACTGGAGATATACGACTGCATAACAAAATAAGAAAAGACTCTTTCGACTACCAATATTTTTCATGCTTTTTTAATATTTTTTGAAAAACTGTTTTTGTATTTTTAAGTATAATTTGTTTTTAATATAATACATTATTTATACAACACTTTCAAAAAAACGAAATGCGCGGAATCTCAAATCTCTTATCTATGAAATTGTCCAATTTCTTGAATATTTTTCACAAATTTTCAGCATTCGAAAGTTAACAGAAAAATTAAGCAATTAATTCAAAAAAAATAATAATGAAAGTGCATGGAAAACTTATTTTCATTCCTCTTACGAAGAAGAAGTTTTATGCAAAATATGTAGATATTTCAAAATTTTGACCTTTTATTTGCCATTTCGAGAAAACACAAAAACAATTTTCTGTCTTATAGTTAGCTTCTTTTTGTGTGAAAGATTTTTATGAAAAAAATTGTGAAACAATCAACAAAATTTTTAAACATACATAAACTCTTCTGTTTTTTTGAAAAATATTCAATTTTTCTAACTAAGATTTTTTAATTTTTTTTTTGTTTTTTCTTCAAACGTGTTCGATTTTTCATTTCATAAACTGTAACTGCAATTCCATTAAAAATAATTCATTCGAATTAATTTTTATTCAAAATATTGGATAGTCGAAAAAGTCTTTTCGTATTTTGTCAGTGGTCAGTTTGAAGTTTGATTAGAAATACGAAAAGACTTTTTAGACTACCAATATTCAATACTTTTATTTATAGAAAACTTTTTATATGTCGATTTTTGTGTTCCGCACTTCAGCGCTGCCAAACCACTGTTACTACGAGGAATTGAAACTAGCGGTGCCGGTCAATGACACCCTGTATCCAACAGATAAAGAATTTCAATGCATAACGGTATTTTGCCGCTATGATTATGTGCTGGTGATAAAGCAGTAAGTTGATCCATTTTAATGTATAAAACATATATTTTTAATCCGAGCACCTGACTCTTGGCTTTTAGACTGCCAACTTCACTCTTTGCGAGCTTCAAAACTAATTTTTATCAAGTCCGCAAGACAAAATAGCCTTTTCGGAAATGTCATCCTGTTTTGTGTCCTCCTCCCATGCTAATATTAATTTTTCACTTACAGCTGTGACCGTTATCTGCTGCGAAATGGCTGCATTGAGCAGCCACCCGATTATAGTAAGCCTTATCCCGATTGCTGCACCCAAATTAAATGTGCCGATTAAAACCTGATGATTATTTTAACTTCGCATGCATTTGTAAAGTGTATCTATTAATTTAAAATTATGAATTTAGCAAATAAACAAATCTTAATCGCATATACAAACATGTCACTGACGTAAGAAAAAATACCCGGGCACTTGTTTGGTAATTATCAGAAAGTACATAAAAGCTATAAAATCGCTTATAGCAGCAGCTCGAGCATCCAAAACATTTGTGTTTGTGTTAAAAAGTACTCACCCCCTCTCACCCTGCCATCCCACGTAGATCCGAACCGGTTCGGCGTCGTTGTGCAATCCTCTTCGTAATTCAAAATCGAACAGAACCGCGCTGATAATTGTACTGTTTGAGCAGGCAATAAAAATATTGAATATTAATCATTAGAAACAAAAACAATAATCAACAGCAAACATCAAATCGAAAAGTATTCATTAGCGCCGACATTGAGCCGGCAGCGCACAGTCGCTGTTTGAGTTTGGTCGTGTGAATATAGTTTTTTCAGCCTTAGAAATCTGCAAAAGTTGCTATGAAGTTTGTAGGTGTTGTAGCATTGTTTTTGGCGTTGGTGTTAGCTGCACTGCTGGACTGCGCAGTAGCCGGTAAGTGAGACGACACGACGGCGCATTGCCGGAAATGGACGAGATATTATATAAAATTTGTTTCTCCTTTAATTCGACAAAAGCCGATTGCGAGTATCGCGGACAAAAGGCAAATAAGGGCGAAAATTTCCAAATAAAAGGCGAGTGCAGCCAGTACACCTGCGACGGACCCGGCGCTATCTCTGCCAAAACGTATGTTGCTGCTCGGACTTTGTTCCTCCAGTTACCGTTAATTATTTTTTCGATTTTATTGTTGTAGTTGCCCATCCATTTATGCGCCACCAAGTTGCAAGTACACGCCGCAGGACGACTCGAAGCCTTACCCCGCCTGCTGTGAATCGTATGATTGTTAGTGACTTACGCGTGCCCGTCAAATTGTTTTTGTGTTTTTTGAAATGCCAAATAAATGGACATTTTATGGGGCCAATGACCGCTTTTAGTCTCCTAGGTTTTATTGTATGGACACACCACATATTCACAGAAGAAATAGACGTAAACACACAAGTCTATTTTAGCTCAGCTACAATAATTAAAAATTTAAGATGGATGTTTGCGTTCGAATGCCGAAAATTCCTACTACACAGTTACCTTGTTTATTTATTTTTCCCCTCTTTAAACCCAAACTTCCACTCGGTTTGAGACTTCATTGCCCAGTAAATATAATTAAGTTAGTTATTTATTGGATTTTATTTTTATATTGTTATTCTCACTTCGGCTCCACCAGCTCCGTGCACTCGTTCCAATCCTCCTTTATAAATACTGCCGCGCGCTCGCCGATCATAATCGCCGGCGCATTCGTATTGCCCCGTGGTACATCCGGCATAATGCTGGCATCCGCTACACGTAAATTCTGTACGCCATGCAATAGTAGGCGTGGGTTGACACATGCGTCCCGATCGCTCTTTGGACCCATTTTCACAGTGCCAACGTGGTGAAAACCTCCCTCTCCCATATATTTGATGTAACAGCGCCAATAGGCGTCCGAACGGTACTTATAGCTGTCGCATTCGTCACACGGTATATGAAGCAAAGTTGCATTAAGTGCGCGCATGGTCTTCGTGCGCTCCAGACTTTCAAGAAAGCGGATACCGCGAAGCATAGTCGCTATATCTTCAGGATCATCAAGGTAATTGGAGTACATGCGTGGCGCATCTAGATAATCGGCACTGCGTAGTCGCAATTTGCCAACGGAACGCGGTTTGGCGAGTATCAACATAAAGTTTATCAAATGCGAGTCCTTGAAATTCTGATTTATGCTTGCAATTATCTTTTCATTACGCCTGGCCATGTGACCTAGGAAGAGTTGCCTATTTTCACTTCGATAGAGATTATAATGGAACTCTATGTCTGGAACAGAGCTGTCACCTTTGGTATTTAGGAAAGACGTAAGACCACTGGGAATGCCGCTCAAATTGCCTCGATTATGTATTAGATAATCATAGATGGCATCTGTTGGGCGCAAACTATGATGACTGGGCTCAACTAAGGTGTTATTGGGTAATCTGAAAAAGATCGTAGTGATAACATGATCGCACAAATTCGCGCCAACCGCCAAGTCGCGCACCACCGAAATGCGCAACTCTTTGAGATGCTTGCGCGGGCCCACACCGGATAAAAGCAACAACTTTGGTGAATCTATAGCACCAGCTGAAAGCACTACCTCTTTGTGCACTTCGGCGCTTAGCTCATGCACGCCACGCAGCAGAAACGTTACCTTGGTGGCTACCTTACCGCCACGTTCGAAGTGTATCTTGCGCACATGCGCATTTTTTATCACGTGCAAATTGGGACGCCCGGACACTTTCGCCAAATGCACTTTGCCCGTGGACATCCGTCTACCAACTCTCGCCGTTACTGGCAAATACATTGTACCTATTTCTATGCCATTCTCCAGCTTTCCCAACCGTGGTAAGCCCAACTCTGCGGTGGCATTGAAGATCACGTTGCCTATTACCAATTTTTGGTCTGAGTAATTCTCGTTCAGCACTACATATCCTTTTGGATGTGTGGCATTGCCCACTGGGCGCACCGCTTTCTCATAATAGCGCTTGACATCCGCCCAGCCCCACTTTGTGTTGCCTGCGGCCAGCCAATCGTCGAAATCCTTGCGATGTCCTTCCACGTACATCATTCCGTTGATTGCGCCCGAACCACCTATAGCCTTTCCGCGTGGATGAAAGCAGAGGCGGTGGATAAGCCCCTGACAAACGTGCGCAAGCGGTTCGGAATAGTAACTCCAGGTGTAAGGGCTTTGCTGTACAGTACTAGTCAAGCTAGGTATCTACAAAAAAAACTTGTCTAAGCAAAAAAAAACGCAATAAAAGAGTGTGTTTAACCTCTGACTCTTGTGGAGGGTCGTCGCCAGCTTCCAACACCAACACTTTCCACTTGGGATTTTCACTCAAACGACTTGCCACCACCGAACCTGCTGTACCGGCGCCTACCACAATGAAATCGTATTTTCCAAGTCCTTCCTTTATGGCCGTATCACCATAATCCTTTGGCCAATTCGGCTCTGCTGAAATAGCACATTGTGCTGTTAGCAGTGTTTGGACCAACGTAGACACCAAACTGTTGACTGTACCTAAGCTCTGCGATGCGCAAGGCAGCTGAAACGAAGCGCTTGCCATAACGGGTATTTTGATTATATTTACAAACTTGTGAAGATCATATGTTAAAAGCTGTTGTCCCAATTTCGAAACGCGTGTAGGCGACTTATTGTTTCACTGCGATTTGTATAAGGCCATTGTTTACGGAAGTAGGTGTCTTATCGTATAATTAACTACAATGAGAATAAGCGATTGTATGTTTGGCCGTGGTATACTTTTAGTCTCAGCAGTAAACTAGCAAAAAGGTCAGTAGGTTCTTGAAAGTTTGGAGATCACTAAATCATATCTATAATTGGATGATGTACATCTGGGAACAGAAATACTTCATCAGCTGTCGCTTACAGGCTGTAGAAAAAATATTTTTTTAGACATTTTGCTACCAAAGCAGTCCTTATGACAGTCCTTGGACCGGGACATACGAAACAATTCGGTTCATCTGAAAGTTCAAGTTTGTCAACTCAGAAAAAACTGGGCCACCTTTGACCGGAAAAATCAAAAGGGAAGGAATGCGTTTTAGGTTTTATTAACGTTGATGAACACTCTGTCTTCACAACAAATGCGAAATATTTCGAACATATTCTAGTATAAAATATAACGGCATCGCTTGTGCTTCACAGACAGAGAATGTCTGCACCGGTTTTGATACATACTGCGCCAATCCCAATGCGGACTTGGCGAGCAGTTTGGTGAACACCTTGATACAAACTTTCATTACTGCGCAATGCGCCATATCCGCGGAGGATAGTTGGCCTAAAAACTATGGCAAAGAGGCGCTGAAAAGTGGTTTGGAGATACATACATATGTATATGATTTTGTGATTGCTGGGCATCTGTCGCTTTATCACCTTTGGGGGCTCTACAAGAGTATGCTTCGGTCTTGAAACCTTCTATTAGTCGCCACATCTTTTCGTAGGATTTTCGAACATTACCCCTGTCGGCTAGCTTGTCAAGCTCTTCTCTCTATCTATCCCATCCCTCACGTGTTGTGGTCGATTGTTACGTTGCGAGGTGGGCAGTCTGTTTTCTCTCTGCTGCAACACGGCCTTGGAGCAATGATGCTACAAAGCAGGCATTGTGAAGATGGGTTCGCCAACTGACGTCGCTACTGTGTGCACTCTCAATTGCGTTTGCAAGGAACTTGGAATGTACGTGTGGCAGATGCTAGCATTATGCCCGATGTGTTCAGCGCAAAAACAAATGCCACCACCATCATGATAGCGGAGCGTGCGGCCGATTTCATGAATACAGATTGGGCCGCTCTGAAGGCGAAGATACAAAAATAGCCAACTAACATGAAATCTGAACACTTAAGGTAGTTGCAAAATTAACTGTATTGTTGTAGATACCAACTAACTTCCCCTCCATGAACTCTTAAAGGATTCTTTGTCCCTTTCTTAATTTCTAACGCCGTAATTCGATTCATGTCCGTATGATAAAATATTTTCTTATTTATACTTCCAAATTTTGAGTTTCTAATAAGAATTTAATTGTGAATGGCAAACCTACTTGAGCGAATTCATTTCCAACTGAAAGCAGTTGGTATTGCCAGATAGGCATTCCCATTACTTTAAAATTTTTTTGTTTGTTGTCTGTAGAATTTTCTGGAAAAAGTGTTTGTGTGTTTCTTAAGCCCGAATTGGCAAAACTAACTGAAGCTCTTGCGTACGTAAGATCAGTCATTGCTGTTTTTCGCAGAGGGATAATGAATTGTAACACGCTATATCTATCAATGTGTTTTAGTTCCGGGTAGTCACGTCTTGTAGGTAGGAAAATATGTGGCAACTACTCATCCAATTTCGCCACAAAGCAGCTGTTTACAGCGCCCGCAGCTGCGGCGAATTGGCCGCAATTTTCAGTAAACGTCTTTTTTATCGTTCTTTTATTGGCATTTGCTTTGGTGTTGTTTTTTTTTATTTTTGCTATTTGGGGACTGATTTGCCAGCTGCTCCTCATTTCTTTACGTTAGTAAACGTCAAATAAACGAAACATCAGCGATTAACAAAGCTCAACCAGGAACTCCCGACCGTGCTGCCTTGCCCGGAAAATGCAACACCGGGCCCATTCACTGTCAGTCTTGCCGTCATTCTCGTAGCAAACTCGATTTTCGGATTTTGACAGCGAAGCTACAAGACGGATATGTTTTTTTAAAATAATTTTTCATATATTCACATAAGTAAAATTTCTATTTATTATTTGTAAACGTCTTTTTAACCATACGGGAAATAAAATAATAAAAAAATTCCATTACTATTTGATCGACAACATTGGACAGTCAAATAAATTTTCTTGTGCAAAATTGTTTGTATGCCGTCGAAGGAGAGCGAAGTTTTTATATGAATTCGGTTCTTAGTTCAAATTTTTAATATATTTTAACTATTGGCGGAAATCGCCAAAATTTTGCGCTTGGTGTACAAGTGGAGAGTTTTTTGGCGTGTCCTTGTGAGGTGGCTGATAAGCATTTCTTATCGAAAATAAGTGTTGTAAAAAATTTTGCCGTGGAGTACCAAAAATTAACTTGGAATAAAGGGGCTTCAAGGAAGCTGAAGTGCCCAAAAGGTGTTGTGAAAGTTGTACTTCGTAAAAGCGGCAAATACAGTGTTACCGTAAAAAATTCACATAAACAGCCAGAAATAACACCAACACCAAATAAAATATCAACAACACCGCCACAAGCCCCAACAGAAAAATCACAAGTTATTGAAGGCATAACGAAAATATTGCCTAAAATTGCTCCAGTTCGGCAAAATAAATCTATAATCCGGCTACAAAGAAAGCCGGAAACTCGGCAAATCGGGAAAAAAATGGAAAAGAAGTCACACAAAACAATACGGAATGGCAATGTGATAATAAATAGCGGCGGAGGAGTCACCGGCAGTGCAGTCACATCTGCAATAACCCTTAACACACCTACGCTAGTAGCTGGACAGAAACAGCACACTACAGGCGGTGGCGCCGTATCCACAACTATTGGAAATACCAGTGGTCCCAGTAGTGGCAGCAAGCATCGCAGCAGCAACTCAAGCCATCACTATCACATCCACCACGGACACGCTACTAGTCATCATCATTCTCACACACACAGTCAGAAACAGCAAACACAAATGCATCACGCACCGAGTCCAGCTTTAATGCTTGCTGTCGGCAAAACGGCCAACGAATCCAGCAAAAGCACAAAAGTTATGAGCACACAAGTCACCAATGCAATAGAACACGCCGCAGCGATGGTAACAACAGTCAGTCCCAAGTTAACAACGACAACGGCGATGCGCAACAAAAACGAAGGTGAGTGCACTTGACACATAATTCTACAATGTTTATCATTTGTTTGCATGACAATAAACCGAAAGTGAGAAAAGCCCGTTAGCATATGTATGTATATAGAAAACAAACAATAAGTAACGAAAAAATATTTAAATTTAGCTTTCTAAGCCATGACCATTAATGGAATTTCTTATCGGGCGTTTTGAGTGCGAGATATGTGAATTTTGTTGTGCCGTGTCGTCATTCATACGTACTTATGTACGTATGTACAAAAATAGCATTGTGATAAAAAACGACCTTTGCTAAGGTTGCACCAGGCTAGGCAATTTTATCCATCTCTAAAAAGTGTACTAAGAAAAATAATTAAAAGCTTTTCTTTCTTTCTGTTTATTAGAACAAATTCATAGATATTTAGTTTAAAACTGTGCCTAAGTAAATTAAGTACTTTACGTATACTTTACGTGTACATATTTGCAATTTTAGTTATTTACATGTGAATATTTGTAAGCTTCTATAACAAAATTTTATAACTTAACAGTTAGATAAGTTTACGAGACTAAAACGAAAGCAATAGAAATACACTCAATCCTTTTTTTACGCGATTTTTGGTTCTGCCACTAATCGCGTAAAAAAAAAATCGCGTAAAAATGGTTAGTTTTCCAATATTAACTAACGAATTGGTTCCGAATATAAAAAATATCGCATATAACAAAATATACGCGCAAAAAAACATTACAATAAATTTCAAATTTCAGACATTCATAACAACATAAAAAATACAAAACAAAAACCATATATAAAGGAGAAGAAAATAGAAAATAGGTAGATTTATTGAAAAACCCGTTGAATGCTGTTTAATCACTGTCATTATCCGTAGTGGAAATTATTCTTAGCCGCTTATTTTGATGGCCGGCACTGATATCACTAGAATTTGTACCAGAATCAATAGTAAGAACTATGGATTGATGTTCTGATTGACTTAGCATCTCCGACTGAGTTTGCACCATAAATTCAGTTAATTTTGTTTGAATGCTTCTCTTTGGACCCAATAAACTCCGATGTAGTTCTTTATATCTTAACATGCAGAGACTCAATTCTTTTTGAAAAATTAGTGCACGTTCGGCATCAGTATCATTTGCTACAAAATAATTTTCCAATTCTGCTGCAAGTTTAAGACCAAGCAAAAAACGAAAAAGAGCAATCGCGTTAAAGTGAGAAATTCGCGTAAAAAAAGGAATTTGCGCTGCAAAAATAACCGCGTTAAAGTGAAATATCGTACAAAGAGATCGCGTAAAAAAAGGACTGAGTGTATTGCATGTGCAATCGTTTAACAATGTTTTACATAATTCTATAATTAACTAAGCACTCAAATAAACAATTGCGTTGAGCCAGAGCACAACTGTAATCTATAAAGTTGTTAATAATTCATCTACGTAGTACTAATTCTCCGCCACTGATTAAGCGATTTATTGCTTTTATGTACAAATATTTATATTATGTATGTAAGTGCATGCTCGTACATAACTTTCTTATTTGCTTTTTTTTGTATTTTATCTATAAGTATTATCTACATACATATGTACATATGTATATACATAATATCTATAGTTTGTGCATACTTCCATCCATGCATGCCTATACGTCACACAGATAAATTCATCAGGTACATAATTCATTTTTTATAACTATATTTATAGAAGCTATCAACGACTTACGTCAACGCATTCCTGAAATCGAAAATATATTCGATGTACACAGTCGCATCGGTAATGGGACCTTCAGCACGGTGCTTTTAGGCACTTTAAAGAAGGAACGTGATTTACCAGAGCACATGCGACGTAAATTTGCAATCAAACATCACATACCCACCAGTCATCCAGATAGGATAATGAAGGAGTTGCAGTGCATGGCCAAAATCGGGTAAGTGAGGGTAGAGGGAAAGCGTTTAATACCTTCTCAACTGATAACAGCCATAACTACATACATACATACATATGTACATGCATGTATAAACGTTCATTACAGTTGCTCGCGTTATCAAAGTATTTGATTTCAAATATGTACATACATATACATATGTATGTACATTTTATTTACACCATTTTCCAATATATTTTCGAGATCGTCACTAACCCTTTACTATATGTATATTGCTTTGCAATAATGAATTTTATTTCATTTGTCATTTCTTTATTTTGAAGTGCCCACCAAGTCGACATCTGAATCCATATCTAAAAATAACCATTTCTTTTGTTGTCTATTTCCACTGAATTTAATATTACGGCCAATTTCGCAAAATTCTACAAAAATATTTCATCGTACATACATAATGATTGTACACATTTTTGCTGCCATCCAGCGTTAAGAATTAGAACACGCAGAATATCATGGGCATACCCGTGTCAAAAGAAACATGTCTATTTTATAATTTTTATTCGCTTGCGAAAGAGTGGAAAATATTGCCACTCACGCGCCCAAAATTTGACGTCGTCAACCGTTGGAGCTTATGACGTATTTCGGAAACTGCCAAGATTTTCGTATTCAAATAGATATATGTACACTAGCCAAGACGGCCCGAAAAAAACCCTAATATTTCCCTTAAATGTGTGCTGGGGACGCCTACGGGTTCATGACGGGCACTTGTAGGCATCGAGCAAACTTAAATATATTATAGATACATATACTTTTACATATGTTCTATATTTATGTAGAATTACAAATGCGCATACCAATGTGCTTCCATATCTACATACATACATATGTATGGTATGTATGCACATATCATTGTGGGCAAAGCGCCCACCGTATAGCGGCAGTCATCATATTCTATGGGAATCAATGGCAACGTCAAACTACTTTGCAAATGCGCATGTTAAAAGAGCAACAATCAACTGTCAGCACCCTACAATGCCCCCACCAGCGCCGCGCACCGCTCACCCCAATTACATCAACGCAGCCGGTTAACGACAATAGGGATGGCTTTGTTGCTACTGTTGATGTCTTTGTGGTCAATCGATCGCCGCTGACGTAGCGCCTTCATACAATTAGCATGGCGTACGCCGGCAGCAAAGTCACCTCATAAGCACTTTGAGTAAATAAAACAAACTACTACTACTAGTGCTACTGTCTGGTCTGGTCTGGTCGGGCCGGGTCGATATTGCCCGCGCAACCTTCACCTTCGCTGATACCCAGCTGAAGGCAGTCGCGCGCTGGCAAGGTTGCAGTTATTGCTGTTCTTGCTTTAATTGATTTCCAGCGCTACACACTCGTACGCAGGTACTTACATATGTACATACATACATACCAAATGCAAATAATGACTTTCGCCTGAATTTACTGGCTTGTTTTCGCTTTACGCGCCGAACATACCGTGCACTATCGCACATTTCAAGTACTATCATCAGTTGATTTGATTCTACATTGTATTGTTTGCTCTTTTTTTCTACCGCTTTGTACATCTTCGATAGCGCAGCAACGTCTAAGTGGGCATGGATGTACGTCACAGCTTGAGGACGCGCGTCACAGCAAATTTATTTCTATTCAACTCGTTGAATAGCTGTCTGTCTCGCTATCTGTTCGTCTGCCGCGCTGCCTGACTAACGTTCATATACGGGCGGTGTGCCGGCAAGCTTGTAGGCCACCTTCTTAAGCTAACTGCTAGACGCCGCGCACTCTTAAGGTGAGCCTAATTTGTCACCTCCAAACTCCGTAAATTCCATATCGAATCGCAATTTAAATGAGTTGGGGCGATCCCTTATTGCTGCGCACCCACAACCACCCACTGCTGACGCTCAACAAGCGCAGCTATAAACCTGTAAAAAGTTGATTATTGGTTTATTCATTGTACGATTCGTATTTAGTGTACGTTTATTATACAACATACAGTTACAATATATTCGTTTGTTTGTTTGTGCATCTCTTGAGCGTCAGTCAGGCGCATGTTTTTTCTGACTGCGTTCAGGGGCGGCGGCGGAGACGTGACGTCCACTCACGCTTCCTCTGTGAAACCGTCACTCACCCAGCGTCTGTTGTTGCTGTAGTTGCTCATTGGTGGCTTAGGTTTATTTTTATACACCGAATTTTTATTTACGTAAATAACAGCGCCTCGTACACTTTCGCGCTTTGCAGTCGATGATAATTGCTAATATTAATGTTCGAGCTTCTGGGTGAACTCAATTATTCATATTATTATATTTTTTCATTATGTGACGCACTAAACGCATTGTTTTCACACCGCAATCTCAAGTATTTAGTGAAACCATTTTTAATTTTTTTTTCATTGCATACCGGAACTGTTCTAAGAAAATATTTCATAGCTATTTGCGACGCCAATGGTTGTTTTCACGAATCACAGGTGTCACAAAAATATAACCAAAAAAATAAAAAATATATATATGTACATACATACATATATACTTATGTATAATGAAACTTTTTATAAGCCGTCCCGTGAGATATCTGTTAGGATCAACCATTTAAAGTAACTTAACAAGCACAACGACTTATCATTTCACTATTTGTTTTAGTATACGAATCTTTTAACTTTGAAAACAATGTTTCGAGCTTAGGACCGCAGTTTAAATTAAATTAATTTTAAAGAACTGTTGCACCCTGAGAACTCCGCCCTGGTAGATATTGCCCCCGATCTCCATTCTCTCTTTCAATTATATTTCGACATATTTCGGTACTAAATTTGGTTTCTCACTTTTATTTTTACAGCGGTACAGACAATGTAGTCGGCATCAACTGCTGCATCCGCTACAACGAATCGGTGGCCTTCATCATGCCATACATGCAGCACGATCGGTTTCACGACTTCTTCAACAAAATGGATCTAGCCGAACTGCAACACTATATGCGCAACCTGCTGATCGCATTGCGGCACGTACACAAATTCAATGTTATACATCGCGACGTGAAGCCGAGCAACTTTCTTTATAATCGCCGTAAACGCCAATTTCTGCTTGTGGACTTCGGCTTGGCGCAACAAGTGCCTACAGCACACATCCCGAGCGCACTGGAAACCGGTTGCGAACAGTCGAATGCGGCAATCGCGTTAACAATCGGCACGGAGGGTAAGCGACCTCGCGATGGGGACGAAACGACGTCCAGCAAGACGATTGACGGTTCCATCAGCAGTGTGGCGCCTGGTGATGCCTATGGTATTTCGAAACGTCCACGTTGTACCGGTCCATCAGGTGAACAAGATTTGCCGGCTAATGCGACGCCAAATGCGCGTGTCGCCAACAGCTGCATTGTGGGTGGTTCGCCATTTAAAATGCCACTAAAACAATTGAATGAGATCACAGCGGCTGCTGGCAATAAGAATAGCGCCACAGGCTTGGCAGCTAGTACTGCTGTAGTCAACAACAATACTAACCAAAATAATAACGGTGGCGGTAATGGCATTTGCGAGACACCGCTGGGTCGCCAGGTGAAGTCGGCCATACTGGGTAGTTCCGCCAGCAATCGCTTCCAGCAAAAGATACGCCAAAGTGCGGGTTGTGTGCGTAATCCCAACAGCATTGCACCGGAAGGCGCCACTGGTTCTAATGCAGCGGCACAGTGTACGGATATAGCCAGCAAGTACAATACTAACCGAAACCTCAGCACCGCCAACGGCCCAAAGTGCGTCTGCTATGGCAATCCACAGGTCTGCAACATGTGTCTCGTCAAAAAGGAAATGCATGCGTCGCGCGCCGGCACACCTGGCTATCGACCGCCCGAGGTGCTGCTCAAGTATGCCGACCAAACCACAGCAGTGGACATTTGGGCGGCGGGCGTAATCTTTCTATCTATACTGTCGTCGGTATATCCATTCTTCAAAGCCCCCAACGACTTTGTGGCGCTGGCGGAGATGGTGACGATATTCGGTGACAAAACCATACGTAAGACTGCCTTCATACTCGACCGCCTACTCACGCTCAGCCAAAAGACTAAGCCCCTCGATCTACGCAAGCTGTGCGTACGCTTTCGGAATCGCGTTAAATTCAGTTCGCCGGATTTGCTGAAGAAATACCAGCGCTCAGATGGCACCTGTGAGGTATGTCGCAACTGTGATCAATTCTACTTCAATTGCCTATGCACGGAAACCAATTACAATACCGAGCCGCTAGACGATGATGATCCATTCCCCGCCAGTGCCTACGATCTATTGTACAAACTACTCGAAGTCAATCCACTGGAACGCATCACTGCCGAGGAGGCCCTCAAACATCCCTTTTTTAGTGAGATGTCCACAAGCGGCAGTGCCGCAAACAACAACAATGACAGCGGCAGCGCAATCGCCTTAGAGAGCACTAAGAAGAAGGGTCCACGGGATAAGGTAGAGCCTTGAAATTTACTTAAACGTCGTGGCAAACGTAAAGGAAAAAGAAAGGGGAGAGAGAAACCAAAAGAAACAAGATGTATGGAAGAGCAAGTGTAAAAAATGTTTAGTCGGTGAAATTCGTTGTTAATTGTTGGAAATTTTTCAAATTGTTGAGCATGTGCACCTTCGGTATCGATTGAATCTAAAAGCAGGCAGCTCAAATTGCATTGTAAAATCATACGACGATAAAATCGTATTGTGGATTTATTTATATTAGTAATTTGTGACAAACGCTTTGGACCATTCTCTAAATCGACAAATGTCTGTATAAAATTTACAAAATGCGTTAGAAAAATTGTGTATCATAGTGTAGTAGCGTTTTTATATATATAAATAGTATAGAAATATATTTTTCAAAATCATGCCAATGTGCAATGATTGTTGTAAAGAGCAAATGAACCAGTTATACCTCTCTAGTCCACAGCTAACGGAGCTTTGGGCGTTGGATTTTCGAAAACAACCCAGTTATCCAGTTATACACATATGTAAATTGTACGCTTTATTTCGTAAAAAATTCCTTAATTTGTTTTAGTTTTTAGTTTTTGTTGAAAATTTGCGCTTATATACATATATATTAGTTGTGTCTATTTATTGAGTATTTATTTTTAATGAAAATGTAACGGCAAACATTACAACTATGTGTTTACTGTGCAATAATTTTACTAGTTTCTAAATATTAGAATTGTATGATGTGTATAAATTGTGTTTGTTGTGTGATTTAGCGTATATACTAGATGATAACTACATATATGTACTTATAAACGTACTAATTAAAATATTTGTTGCTTTATACAAAAATACTAAATTTGTTGCGTTGAGATTTTTTGTTGTAATTTTTATTAATTAATACATCGCAGTTACCGTTGCTGTGTAGATATACATACATATGTACGTAATGAATGTTCCACATATTTTTTAATTTCATATTTTAATTTTCGAAGTTAGGCTTTTGCAAAATATATAAAACGGGAAATTTAGGCCCAAGACACCTCTTTAGGCGCGCATCCTATATTCACTTGGCTAAAACGACAGTCGGGTCTACGTAACCGGAACGGACCCAGATTTTTACAACAACAATATTCATTTGTGCTTGGAGCGTTAGCTCAGTAGCTTTGAGCAAAACTTTTTATGCTAATACATCACACCAAATACCGCCTACAATTATTTATTTTGTATTTTTTAGTGTACAGTTAAACTGTTTTTTTTTTTTTTTGTAGGCATACAATAATGTATGGGGAATGTTGCTGAGATGGCAGTAGGTTGATGTAAATCCGGGTTTGTTCCGGATGCATATATCCAACTGTTGTTGGGACGGAACTATGTATTTACAATGCAGACTATGTCTCTATGCAGGCTTTCCTAAATTTTTTTCGGTACAATATTACTTTTGTTTTTTTAATTAAAAACGTTTTTGCAAATACAGCAAAACGATTACCAAATGCTACTGAAATTTTATAAAAGAGTAGTAAAACACTCAATTAGTTACAATTCTTATTCTACTTTTTATTTATTTATAGCGTTAGTTTTTGAAAGTAAACTGTATTATTTTTAGAAATTTAAATGCTGGTAAAATTCATGTTTGCATTTTTTCCACTTTTCTCTTAGACTTAGGCGCTTCATCCTCCACCAATTTCTCTTTCAACTGTATACGTTTACCCTTTTTCACCTCCTCCTTTGAGGGTTGTGTTACAATTACACGTTTTTTCGGCGCTTTGTAACTACCTTGACCAGCAGCACGTTCGGCTTCCTCAACTGTATATGGTTCCAATTCCAAAGCTTTCATGCGACGCTTATGCACTTTGGTGCGAAAGTGTGCTTGCATTGCATGGTCGTCGATAAAATATTTGGCACAGTGTACACAGTAGAACTGTGCGAAACCAGTTTGTTCAAGATCCACCTGTTGATTGATGAGCTCTGCGGATTTCGTTTGCAGGTCGTCATCAATCTGATCAAGATCACGCCGTCTGCTGCGTACACGCCAACGTCTTCGCAGGTGCGTATCACCAGAGTGCATTTTCTTACGCTTCTGTACCATACCCATTTTGAAGCGTGTTCTTCAGATATTACACTTACAGGAGAAGAAATTCAAAATATACCTGGTTTTAAGTGAAACTGAAAATAAATTATTCATGAATAGTTTGAAGTTTTTTTTTTATAAATATTTAATAGTTACCAATTGAATTACGACTTTAGGTGAACACGCGTTTTGTTTTTATGCAAGCATATACCTAGAACGTTATCATATGTTTTTGACAGTTTGCTTTATGTGACATACTAACTTTGGATTCGCAATAGAATAAATTTTTGAATACAAATACTTCTAATATTATTCAATAAAATTTCATAAATAGCTTCTTTTGTTAAAATTTGACATATTTTTGTAAAATTTGACATATTCACAAGCTGCCTCATATGCAATGAAACTGCACATTGTCATTCACAATAGACTCGGCTAATTATGCATTTCTGTCAACAGCTGTGCACTCTGTAAATGTGTGCTCTCTGTTGGTGGGCTGGTGGAGCTCAGCGCCAGAAAGTTGTCAATCGGTCGAAGAGCACTGAAGTGATTGGTTATGTGAGTTTTCCATTGTAATTAAATTTATAGTATTTGTTATTAAAAGATGTTGAATAAGCATATTTACTTCCTCCACATAAAGAAAGTGTAAAAGTAGCAAAAAGATTGCTGTGAGTAAGCATTTACGCCGTTTAGAGTGACAAAGTGTCTGAATGTGTTGGGTAACTTGGAGCCAAAATCGTGATTGTGCACAGTGATATTGCATAAAAATAACACTAAATTCAATAAATAAAAATCAAAAAGCATTCAATGAACGAATGATAAAAATCAATTGGTTTAAATAAGTTAATGAATACATTCCAATAAAGTGCATTCAACTGCTGTAGAAACCAACTGCGACCTAATTAAATCAACTGGACTGGATCAGCTGGTACGGCCATAACTGCTGTAGTTGTACATTTGGTCTTCCATCATATCACACAAGCGACGACAGCACAGCAAAAGTGGTAAGTGTTCGAACAGTAAATGTATTTTGACTTCCCAGATAGTGGAACCTTCTTATCACTTAAGCTTATCGGTTTTTACAGTAATTAGTAGCATTTCATATATATTTACACTCCCGACGCTAATTCCCAAATATTAAGTTGTTTTCGATTGTTTTAGTTTGTTTGCCACGCATAAATATAACTGTTATTATTTATTTATACCATTTAATTTGTACATGTTATCAGTTTGCATTTATCTCAAATATTATGCGCTAATGTATAGGTTGGGTTTTGAATGATGTAACGCGTCAGCTAGCAAAGCAATCAGGTGTGCACACAGCAGTCGAGCATAGCGAGATATTCACGTACTCATGCGTATACAAAATAGCATTCCATGTACGAGTATATTCCTCAGGCGAATGCGATAAATGGCAATGTGTCGTGACATAGAGCAACGGCTTGGGGCAATATCACATTGTTGCCTAATCAACAAACCGGTTTGTGCCGAGTACCATATTTCAGTGGTATTTCACAAAACTTTATGCCAATTATATGAAACAAAGGTACAAGCGCTGTATGCTTGCATCTGCTGCTAATGATGAGCTCCATGACTTGTTGGGGAAGTACAAATATGAAATATTTAAACACATAAAACCTTAAGACCTACCAGAAGCTTAATTTCTTTCTTATCTCGAGGTTGTGTTTAGATAAAAATTCAAGCAAACTGTAATTTGTATGATTGACGTACTTCTAAACTTCTCACACAAATTTATCATTTTCGAATTTTTTAAATGTTAATGGAGACCGAAATATAGGCAACAGGTTGTTGTGCCAGACAACAGTCAGCGCTAGTAATACAAATGTCATGCATATCTATATGTACATATGTATACTATATATCATACGTAGATGTGTACATAAACACGATTAGTTTTTATAATCGGTAAGAAATGATTGTTGGTAATTTTATATAGTTCCGTTTGTTTGCCCAACTGCTAAACCGCTAAAATTGCACTTAACTAGAAGCCTGTTTCTGTTTATGCTTATCCGCTTACATTATACATATACATATATGTGCATATATGTATGTTTTGTTATAGAACTGGTTTTAGCATTTCTAAAAAACAATATTTCTGTTATATCTCGTTGTTTCTAATGCGAAAGGTAAATAAATTTTGCATTACTTGTTTGCTATGCATTAATTAAGCCAGCGCTTGTATATCAATTAAAAATTTTTGCGGCAATATATACATAATTTTTAAAATATTAATTATGTTTTCCATATTTTTCGAAAAAGTGAGAATAAATACCTTTTTCTACAACTTTTAAAGAGCACAGCTGGCGGGAAAATTAAAAAAAAAATATTATAATTATTGTTTTTTCATCTTTCGATGGTATGTGCCATTAAAAATACAATACTTAATTATAAATAAAGCTCTGTCAGTTTATCTTTAAACGTATACTATGTATGCATGTAGAAAATATTCACCTTATGTTTATTTACTAGCGCATGACTTTTGCGCAGAATATTCCTGCAATGCAATCCGAATTCGCTTAAAAAATCGATGGTTATCGACTTTCGCACGTTGTCAATCTGCACTATTTCATATTTGAATTCGTAAACAATACAATAGTTTGCTATTAACTCTTAATTTTGATTGAGTTAAGGCACGCTCTTAATTTCAGTTTACATATTAAATATTAGTACATATGCACACATTGTATACTAGAGTGCTTTGCATTAAGTTATTATTGTAATGGTTAACTAATTGGTGCAACCGACTGAATTATTTACCACAAAAAGAAATGTGATTTTCGATTTTTTTTAATGAATTGTAAAATTCGTGTGCAATCCTCAATGTCAATGCCAAGCGGCCGCCACCGGTATTGCCGGACATTGATGGACACATAATTAATAAGCCTACATTTTCACGTATTTGTTTGAACATACTCGTAATTACCGTCACTGGTGCAGAGCGATCGGTCAGTTCTCGCTAATTAATAAATTCACTTTTCACGGCTGCCGGTATTGTATGACAAATTTCAATACTTTAAAGTCGCCAATATGCGCCTGTACAGCACGTTTTCAAGTTAGAACAACAACGGCGGTTTGCAGCAACAAACACTAAAGTCAGCTGCAGCTTCAATTACATTCAACACATATGCTTGTGCGTTAATTAGCCGCTAATAAGCAATGATGACAAGGGAAGTTTCCAATTTCATAAGTGCGAAAGGTGTTGCACGGCTGCGTTGCAATTATTATTATTACCTTTAAATGTTTGTGTATGTACGTAGGTGTAAACGCAGTTGCTTGCCGGTTCGAGCAAATAAAATAAATAAATAAAGTTGGAAATGTGGACAAAGAAAATGTAAATCGGCGAGCTGATCGCTTTAAGCGCCGCAGAGTCACGTTGAAAATCGGTTTACGCAGATTGTATGTGTGCAGCTGACTATAGTCACATGTAACTGTACACTTTAGAACACGCGCGTGCACAGCCGCAAATTCGAAAAGAGAACTAAATTCTTATCGAGATGCATTCCAATTTTTCGGCAACGTCAGCCTTGCCAACAAATTGCTTAGCTGGCAAAGCAATTTTTTAATTTTCTGCTGATTTGGCGAATCGTGCCGGCACTAATATCGCTGCAGCCGTGGTGAATTATGTATTTAGTGCACCTGTGTTGGTGCTATGGCCCGTATACGCAACGTTTCTTTTGCTAAAGCGCTGGACACACACACACGTGCACGAGATCACACACATACATATGTGCTAAGTTTGTGTACAGTTGCGTTGCATAAGCACTGCAAAAATTGTGCTTTCTTCAATTATTTATTACCAATTTTTATTACGGCAGCTCATATACATACAAACAAACACACATAATATATGTATATGTATAACGGCATCACATATTACCCACTGCCGCGCTGTGCATGCATTTCAGCGTCTTTGTTTTGCTATCTGACTGGTTAACAGTTATTGCTTTTGCCATTTCATGCATTCGCTTGAGTTTATTTCCCAGCACATGACTGCTGCTTCCACGTCGGACCTGCCCACTTCAAGGCAAGCCAGTTGAACGCGCTCAGACAGTGAATGGTTAGCTTAGATTTTAGTGCTTGCTTTAGCCAAAGTACTCATGTGTTGCCACACCGCTAAATGTTGGCTAATGAGCTGGCAAAAAAGATTAGAAGGTGCAGATTGCCTTTCGAAATGCAATTAATGAATGTGTACAACAACTTGACCCAAATTCTCTTTTTGTGATTTTCGAACGTCGCTATCAAACTCACGATTTCTTTGTTTTAAGTTTGAATCGATGCAAAAGTGGTACATTGTAGCCCAAATCCAGCGATAAAAGAGAAGAAACGCTTAGCAAATGAGACCTCTCTGCGTCTTGTTAACTACGATTACTCCGAATGTGATCTTCGTCGATCTGCCGTAAATCCACCAAAGGCATAATGTTATTTTAGGCGAATTTTCTATTTAAATTAAACAAAAGTTGCTCGAAATCAATCTTAAATTAGTTAAGGGAGAAGAGAAATTTTAGAGGAATAAAACTGATCAAACACGAGGAAAAAAATCGAGTGCACCGAGGCTATATCACTCTTTAAAGTTTAGTATAAAAGGGTATAGACCTTTATCTTCATTTTGATGGGTCGATTTGTATAGTAGCTATATATTATAGTGGTCCGATCCGTTCCCATGACAGTCGGGTTCACGTAACCGGAACGGACCCGAATTTTTTTTCGGCCAAGGACTGTCAACTAGCAGAATTCTGCCGCTACAACAACAACAATAACATCATAGTGGTCCGATCTGAAGAATATGTTCGGAGATTGTAGCGCTGCTTGGAAAATAATTCATGTCGACTTTCGTGAAGATATCTTGCCAAATAAAAGAGTTCTCCAAACAAGCACTTGATTCCGATCGTTCAGTTTGTATGGCAGCTATATGCTATAGTGATCCGATATCGGCCGTTCCGACAAATGAGCAGCTTCTTGGAAAGAAAGGGACGTGTGTATAATTTCAGATCGATACCTCAAAAATTGAGGGACTTCTCGAGTATGCACAAACACTTATTTCTGTGGAACCCTTCAACCGAATCTACGTAGCTTCAATTTTTTTGCGATTTTCGTTGCCGCAAGTTATCCCTTCTGATCAGCCAGACCTCACTTAAACCCACAACCAAACAACTGACTGTTTCTCGCACGAAACAAAACATTTTCAACAAATTAAGCCAATAACATTTTGCAATCTCCAACATATCCGTCCTTAAGGCATTAAAAACTTGCAAATCATTTGTAAATTGCACAAAGCTGACGTTACATTTCACATTCCAAGTAAAACAAATACTGATTTAATCAAATGGCGCAAGTTTTTCAGCAAAATCACTCAGGTCCGCTTTGAAATATGCCAAACCAGCGGGTTTGTTGACCCAGAAACGTTGGCAGCAGCCAAGCTCCGACTGCGCAAAACAAAGAAGCGTCCATAAAAAACAGTTTAGCCAACTGTGTATGTATGTGTGCACGCGCGCGCGCATGTTTGTGTGTGTGCAGTGATTTTCGCTTGCAGCCAAGCTGTGCGCGCATGAAGTACAACAACAAAAACTACTATGCAAGCTGTGCGCCACGAAAGTAGTGAAGTGAGCGCTTTTGCGGCAACTTTATGGCGTTCTCTTTCTGTATGTGTATGTGTGTATGCATAAGCGTTGCATAAAGCTTACTTTGCATTTAATATTACTTATGAAAGTGAGCGCGCGTGCAGGAAATGCAATTTGCACTCATTTATTAGACGCTAATGTGACTTGTCTTGTTTTTGGAAGTTCGCTTTCCTTATTTACATTTCTACTATTATTGCTACTTTTTACAAATTTTTTAAACTTTTGTACACATTTGTTCATTTGTTCTTATCATTTAATGGGCGTTATTTACAGTCTGGAGGTCTATCTTATCGCTTGTATTCATAAATTACACCAACTCGCTTGCCTTAACCCGCTCCAATAACAACAGCACTGTCAAGCTTTCGACAAAAATAAAATGTTTGCCAGTATAATATAGTATATGTATATTCAATTTGCATATTTAATTTAATTTATTTAGCTTTTACTAGCCAAAAATTATTTTTCAAACTCTTTTTTTATACCCTGAACAGTATGTCACGACGTTTATAAAAACCTGCAAGGAAACATATGAGACTCTAAAAAATATAAACACAAACTTAATTGATCATCGTCTGTCTGTTCATCGGTATATACGCGAACTAGTCTCCAGTTCCCCAGAAGTTGCTTTTTTGGTGGAATCGCCGATATCGGATTACCATAGCGTAGAAACTCGACCTGTCTCAAATTCTTGTAAGGAAAGATACACTAACGAAACGCGGCGTGAGTTATTGTCCAAGTCAATAGTGTAATCTCCAAAAAAATTGTTGGCGTTGGACAATTGTAGCTTAGATCTGCTATACAAACTCAACGACCTGTATCAAGTTCTTACATGGTAAACTCTTTTCTTTGACGAGATATCGTCACAACATTTGGCATGGATAATTGTTCAAGGCAATGCTACAATCTCCGAACACATTGTTGAGATCGGACAATTATAGAAAATAGCTGACCGATCAAAATCAAGCTTAAGATCTTTGTTACCCCTTTGTGGTATAAAAAAATGCACCTGACAGGGCTGTTAAAGCTTCAGTACAGCTAATGCTTTCTTTTTGCTGATGAGTGCATATGTACCCATTTTCTCTAGCTTGCTTTCCGGCCGGCATTCGCATAAATACCTCAAACTTGTGGACAGGCGATAATTGAAAATTCCTACCCTTGATTATCAACAATACCGACAAGTATGCGAAAACAAAAACAAAAACAAGCACAACGAGATAAGAGAAAAACGCAAGAAAGCAAAAAAAAACCTAGAAAATATAATAATCAGCACATTTACTGTTATTGGCAGTATCGCACCTTAACGGCATTTTCTTTGCTTTTTTGTTTTCCCACTTAAGCGTCATGGAGCGGGCGAGGCAAGAAGAGTGCGGGTTAAGCTGCAATTCGTGTCCAAGTGGTTTTCTTGACTGTTTTTAGGTTTATTATTTTATGGAAATATGTAACTGTAAATTTCTGTGCATATATTGGATAGTCTAAAAAGTCTTTTCGTATTTTGTCAATAGATGTCGTTGCAGTCATGTATATAGTATCCAGTGCTAAAAATCAGACGAGCCAGAAATACGAAAATACTTTTTCGACTACCTATGCGTGGTAATTTTAGTTCACAGGAGGGTACAACCTATCGTGCCCACCTTAGCAATTTTCACTGTTGTAAATATACAAAGATCCAGACTGTAGCGAGCACCAAACCTCTATTATGTCATAAGAGTTTTCTTTCGAGTTGTAACGCAGTGACCTTCACTGTGAAGGCCAATGTGTTGAATTTGTGTCTCGCATTGAACTTCAACTCACGGCGCACCGCGTCTTTATCATCTTGGCCACCATTTAGCTTTAATAACAATGACGATGACGTTACTGCTTGCGATTAAATGGAAGTCCAGGCCTGTAGGCGGCATATTTGCCTTTTTCGCTTTCACCGCCATTTTTATAGCTTGTTGGACGCCCCAATCTTAATTTTACATAAAATAATATCTTGCAATGCAGGAAAGCATCGAATAATAAACATAACCACTTATGCGATCTTATTAAGTGCATGCCGCGGTGTCTTCCTGCTTTGTTGCTGACTGCTTGCACCGCACCTACGCCAACCAGACAATGCAACGACTTCAAGATTTTTTATAATTATTGTTTTTGGAAAAAGGTACAACAGCCACAGCAGGAGTCCATTGTGCAAATAACGCAATTTCAAGTGCAGATCTCATTTGCTTTTGCTTTTTTCTTCTTTATATTCTATTTTATTTTATTTTTCTTTCGTTTCTCTTCTTTTTTCATTATTTCGCTGAGCCTCCTGTTGTTGCTTTCCAGTTCACTCGTCAAAGTGTAAAAATATGTTTTAACTACTTATTGGGCTGAAAGTCGCCTACAGTTGCCGCTTACAAGCTGAGCGTTGTTGTTTTTTGACTTTGGAAGCCATGCTCTAGGCTTACTCAAAGCTTACAGGCCTCAGTTAAGTTAGTTAAAGGGCAAAGATCTGCGTGGTTGTACGTTGGCTTTTGAATCGGTTAATCCGTTGTAGCGCATAGTTGGCTGAAGTTTTCGCTCGTTATCTCAAGTGGCTTGTAATTCACGACCGTTTTATGTAACTTTTCTTTTAAATATGATCTTAAATTTCATAAAATTTTTTGTAATACTATTAGTAGCAGTGCTTTTTACGTTACGTTTTAAACTTTGCCGGCTGTTTCGCAAAACTGGTTCTAAGCAATTGTGAGCTTTTCTGCATAAGGCGTCTTTAGGACGTGTAAGGTGTTCAGTCAACGATAAAATTTAGACTTGAAAAATATAAAAATTTTTAAGCGTTTCAGCAAACCTTTCTTTCATTATTTACTGCTCATTTTTGCTGTTCTTATGCTCTGCGCGCCACGACACCTCAGTTGTAAAGACCTCAAGGTGTGTCAACTTCGATTTGGCACTTCATTCTTAAGTTTTCTATTTTCTATTGAAAATGTTGTGTGTGTTTGTGTTTAGAATTGATTTTGAAAGAATTCAAATTTCGCACCTCAGTCTGCTGCTACACCTCTGTGCCTGTGTAGAACTCTAACAAAAGCGTGCAAGTCGAAAATTCTGTTGAATGCGAAATCAACTTTTTACTAAGAACTTTTCATAAGCTTTGCAGCCAATGCAGACGACTTCCGCAGCGCCTGGCGCTCACTTCGTCCCATTTGCCCAGCTTCGCAGGCTGTTGTCTGTCTGCTGTTTGCAAAGCGTTGTTCAACTAAGAAAACTTGCAATTTCTTCTACAAAATGTTGCACTCGCAACTTTGCGTACGTGTATGTGTGAATGTGTGTGTGCGAATACTTTATTATACAATACAGATTTTAATTACATGTACTACACGGCGTATACGCAACGCATTACGTGCGCTGGCTGCATAATAACTTTGTAGACACACGTACCATATACCGTTACGGCCAAGTGTACATGTGTACATCGATGTGCGCCTCAGCTGCACTGTAAGGGCAACATAATTTCTGCTTATACAGAAGACAAGCTTTGTGGAATACTTTATGAGACTAGAACACTCAGCTTTGTAAATGGTTTTGTTTTTGTAGCGGAAGAAAATATTCCTGAATTAATTTCGAAGAATGATACCGATTTGACAGCCCTTGACCGAATAAAATCCGGGTCCGTTGTGTTTACTTAGATCGACTGTCATAACAACGGGGGAGGTACATAAATGGCCAAATGGCTTCATTTAGATATACAGGGTTTGTCCGGGAAGTAATAGGACTGAGTCTATTTAAAAAAATGTATTCAACTAATCGTTACAATTCTTTAACAATTTTCAAAATAGACGTCACGGAAGGCATTCTCCAGAATAGCCTTGAGAGCCGAGGTGCATGCTGTCGTCCCAAAATGCTTGCCTTTCATCGGGCTTTCCAGGCAAGGAAACAAAAAAATCGCGGGGGCCACATATGGGCTGTAGGGCGACTGCGGAAGCGTTGAGATGCCGGCCTTGGTTAGTAAGCTGCTCACAACAAAGACGGTGTGAGCCGAGGCGTTGGCGTGGTGCAATTTCCAATCGGCTGCGATGTATTGTCGGACCTGATTGACCCTTCGTTTAAGTCTCTTGAGGACTTCCACGTAAAACTTGGCGTTGACGGTTTGTCCAGGAGGAACAAATTCATGGTGGACAATGCCTTTGATGTCAAAAAAGACAATGAGCATCGTTTTCACTTTAGATTTGCTCATTCTTCCCTTTTTTGGGCGAGGAGACGCTGGCGTGTGCCACTCGGAAAATTGCCTATTTGTCTCGGGATCATGCCCAAAGATCCATGACTCGTCACCTGTGCTTATGTTATTCAAAAATTCGGGGTCACATTCACACATGTTCAAATACCTTTGCTATAACGAACGCTGCATTCCTGACTTTTCAGGTGCTCGGAGACAACTGACCAGCCGCTCATTCGTTAGATAGGAACACCGTCTACGGAATCCAATCGGTGCGCGCACACTCATTCCCATTACTTTCCGCTTTAGTTCTTTACTTTCTTTTTGCTAAGAACATAGAATTTGTCGTTAAACCCGAAACTACTCCGAGTATGTGCCACATCTGCCATGCTCTCGGAACATATTGTGTAGAGTTGTTGATTAAACTAAAATTATGGGGAAAATGTTTGTGGGGAATTACAATATATATGAACACATACATACATATGTATATTTGTATTTTTATCAAGTTTTCATTAATTCTCTCCAACTTTGCATATTTGTCTGAGACTTTTGCCTACTCTGCATATAATTTTTTATTAATTTTCGCGTTCAATTGTATTTATACCCTTTTTAATATGTACATATTTAGGTACTTATGTCATGTATTTTATTTCCAAGTAAAGTAAATACCGCATTACCACACATAAAACCACTGATTACATTCAACAAAATGAGCCAAAGTGAGCCGCAGTTGGATGATTCCTGCAAATATATTTATGAATGTGTGTGTTTATTGCAAAAATATGCCGAATTCTGTGTCTGTGTGCCGTAGAATACACGGAAGTTGATTTTACGTGGAAATCTATTCTTCTTCACTGTCAAATCATCAATATTGTAAATAATTTTCGGAATTTTAAACCAACTTTGCAAATGCTTAGAGGCTTGCATTTACTTTAGATTTAATTAAATGCCTCAATCCATTTATCCTAGTAAAGAACTCAGTGTGTGATACCATTTAATAGCAATCGTTTGAAGCAGATGAAGAATAAAAGTCCTACGGCTGATTCAGCCAGATCATCTTAGGGTGCCCGCGGAGTGCACGCTTAAATCCGAGCCGAGAGCATTGCTCCATTTAGGCACCCCGCGATCGGTTCGGCTTTGAGCGTTTACTCGGGCAAAGTTGTGTCCACCGAGATATTTCAATATCATTCTGGCAAAAGACGGGCAATCGACCCCATAAAATATTATTGGCTTAACTAGGGTTTCATAGAGTCAGAATACCGCTTTTGGTGTGAGACCCCACCTCTTTTGAATTACTGCCCTACAACGGTACAAGGCGACCGATGCCTTTCTCCTCGAATTTTGGCTTCCATGAGAGCTTTCTCTCGAGAATAGGCCTCAAGTACTTCCCCTGTCCAACGGTTGAAGAATAGAGCTTCTCAATGAGAGGAAGAGTAACTTTAAGTTGATAATAGTCGTTTTCGATGCGTCACTTTTCTGACAAGTGAAAGCAAGCACCAAGATAACCGTTTAAATTGAGTCCAAACAAGTTTTTATAAGCTTATTTCTATTTGATTACCACAGTTTGTGTGATTTATGCAAACTATCTGTTCGATTCGCTACCGTCCTAAGTGTGTCTGGTTGAGAGGCAGGAATGTGTCTGATTTCAACATAACATTGCGATTGAAGTTTTTGAGTACCATGAGTCAACACAGCGTTGTATAAATCCTACTACAGGCACGAGTGAGTACTCTGAATCAATACACGGAGAACTTTATACCTTTGCTCAGTATGAAGCACTGGTCAGCATATCTGTACAGGCTACCGCTCCCCACCTTGCATTATTTTTAATCGGCTTGACAGGTTTGGAACTCAAGTTCAAATGATGCACTGTTCCTCTAACCACTTGACACTGTGTACTTTGGGTTGACTGTGTTGCATACACTGTATCGCAGCGCAACTGTTTATTCTTCATAAGCCAAACGGTACGTTTATCTTAGAGCCGAGCTAAGCCCACAAAAGCCTTTGTTGTTGTTTGCAGCGCTAGTTTGTATTCTCACTCGCATGTGCTTATCTTTGATTTTACATATCTTCAACCTTCGTTTGCGCGTGTGTGTGCGCGTTCATTGTATTCTTATCGCTAAAGTTGCACTTGTGGAAACAGAATTTCACTTTCGACCGCACAAACAATGCGACATTATATCATTTTTCGTTATCAGCCGCAGCAAAGTTGGCTGCGATTAAGTGGTTTTAAAAGTTCGCAAGCCTCCACCGATAAATATGTACACATAAGCGTCTGTATGACTGCAATTTGGACAATTTTCGTGAATTTTAATTATCACGCCGCACAGACCGCATGCAGAGCTCGATATTAAAATTAGATTAGAGCGTAAATGCATTGTTGAAGAGAAATGTGTGTGCTATTGTGGGTAAATAAATTTGAGAATTTTTTTTTTTCAGCCAGCGGTGCCACATAAATCGCTCCGGGGTTTCGTACTACAACAAAAACAAGTGCAGTTTCGCTTACCACTTTCGTCGCTGCCAGTTACCACTTATTAGTTGTGATTATTTTCTGCATTCGCTGTCGAGCATTCAGTGCGTGCAGACGCAAACGCTTTTGTTGTGCCGCTTAATTAATACAGTCCAAAGCTAAATAATCGCCGTGCACTTGCCGAGCCGCACACACTTGTGTAATTATACCGTTGTGCATTGACTACGCGTCGGCTTCCACGCATTACGTGCCAATGCAACCGTGCAATTGTTGTTGCCACGTAACCAACGCAGTTCGACATCGGTATTTGTGCAGCGTATTTGCGCTCGTTAACTGCCGGACGCAACGCAGAACTATACGCCTGGTCGGGCGCAAAGTGAGTAGTGCTGATTGACTCTGTGCATGTGTGTATGTATGTGTGCATTTGCCATAAGCAACAAATCAGCCATGCTTTATAGCTAATTGCAGACGCAGTTAGCACTGTCATCTTTCTAGCATGCAATTAAAACCAGCTAACTGTGTATGCGTATGTAGCAGCATCGAGTTGCCTCAGCGCTCAAACAAGTGTCTTTTGGCTGCTGCTTGCAACCTTTGTAGTTGTGGAGCATGTTGTTCCTGAAATTTCTCGCCTTTGCCCCGCAAAATGCCATTGAGGTGAAGACAGGCAGCCACAAACAATCGTTATAACGGTACTGCGTTTACGTGGCGTTGCAACAGGTTAGGACAGTGAGAGTTTTTGGGGTGCCAAAAGTGATATTTTTGTAAGATTTGTGTGTATTTGTTTGTCAAACAGTGCCTGTCTCTGCCTTACCAGTAACGCGTTTTTCTTTGAAAATTCTTCGCATAGCAACAATCTCAGTGTGCCTAATTAAGAACTATTGAGTGCGTAATTGATTGTTGACACTTTCAAAAGCGAAGTCAAAGGCAATTAAAGTTGCCAGCGTGTATATGTATGTATATGCGTGTGTATTCGCTTACAATAAATAAACAAGAAAAAACGTTCTAATACCCTGCACAGATACAGAATGTTTCTTACAAGATCTTGATTTCGATCTGAACATTTCCTTCAGAGATGGCATTATTGCTTTAAACAATAACTCATGCCGAATGTCGTGCAGATATTTCGTCAAATGGAAAAGTTTTCTATACAAGCGCTTGATTCTAATCCAGCACGTAACGTCGCCTCAACAGATGTTGTCATAGTCCATGCCTCTGCACCATATAGCAGGACGAGAAGAATAGCGACTTGTAGAGTTTGGTTTTTGTTCGTTTACTCCTCAATTGCCTCCTCAATTAGTCCGAAGTAGCACCTTTTGGCAAGAGATATTCGTAAAAAACGGCCCAATGAACAGTCAAAAACAGCCTCGAACTGAGAGACTAGTTCCCATATATACAGACAGATGGTCGGACATGGCTATATGGACTCGCTCATCATGCTGATCATTTATATATGTATATAGTATATATATATATATATATATATGTATATATATATATATATATATATATATATATGTATATATGAGTGTTTCAAACTTCGTGGCAAACTTAATATACCCTGTTCAGGGTATAATTATGCTCAAAATTAATGTTGGAAATCTTATAAATGCGCTGCTAAGAAACCAAAGAAGAATCTGCCCAAGCAGGAGGCAAATATGAAATGTAAAATATTTGTAGTTGTGGTCTGGTAAACTTGTAAAAAATTCATGTTTGAAAAGCAACGATAATTAAGCGCTAAGAAGGTCGGTGGGCTTGTTCTGTGTCAGGAAAGCCCATAAATTTCGATACATCGTAATTAGACAAATTAAATATATATTTTTTTTTATTGCTTTTAAATTCAAATGAGTGCTTTTGCGAATTTCTTAAATGCTGAAGCATACTTTTAGGCCATTTGTGAACATTATTTCAAGTTGATCATACGCACCCACGCACACCCACCGCATACATTCCTTGATATGCTCATCCTTATAAATAAATTTTTAAACTTTTATTTTTCTATTATGTTGTCCTTGCAAAAGCGCCAACTTCCATACCACAAAATTAACAGCTCACTGAAAACACACATACATACATATAGTACATGTTTGCATGTGTATGAATTTTACATAAGCAGCGGTGACCACTCGACTTCATGTTGCTTTCAACTGCTGAGTGTCTAAATTTTTAATTGCTTTTTTGGCATTTGCTTGACCAACTATCAGATTAGGGCGAATTCCGTCATGGTCAGTGTATTTTCAGCCACGCTGCTACGTGCCAAATCAGTTGAAGTATGCTTTTGTAAAATTATATTTCATTTTCTCATAGTTTTCTACTTGAAAATCAAATAAATCTAACTATTAGAAAATTTTAATTGCAGCACGACCGTCATTTTATTATTATATTTTACTACATACATATTTTGTGTAGTCGAAAAGGTTTTTTCGTATTTCAAATCAAACTTCAACTTATTTTTTTTTATATTTATAATGAGCTTTAATGAACCAAATATGTACAATTTTGGTCGACCACTGTTTCCCATATTTCCGCCGGAGACATTATTCCATTAGTGTACAACTTTTCTGGTTTCTCGGCGAAAAACTGCGACAAGTAATTTTCACAGGCTTCTCTTGAAGCCAACTTTGCTCCATTGAGGGAGTTCTGCATTGACCAAAACAAATGGCAATCCGGTGGTGCAAGATCAAGGCTAAGTTCTCCCAGTGTTTGCCGAGTCATCTAAGATGTATGTGGTCTAGCGTTGTCCTGATGGAAGACGAAGCCCTCTCTATTGATCAGTTCTTGCATCGGTTTTTTTCGATAGCTTTCTTCAATCTCATCTGTTGTTGACAGTAAAATGTAGAGTCATTCATTCGACCAGGCTGGAGCAGCTCATAGTAGATGATGCCTTTCTAATCCCACCAAATACTCAGCATAACCTTCCGAGGCGTCAATCCTGGCTTTGCGACCATTTGTTGAGCTTCACCACGCTTGGACCATGATCTTTTTCGCACATTATTGTCGTGTTTGATCCACTTTTCGTCTCCTGTTACCATTCGCTTCAGAAATAGTTCGATATCATTTCGTTTCAGCAAAGAATCACAGATGTTAAATGGGTGCATTAGCTTTTTTTTGTAGCCAGCATTTGCAAATGGCTCAAAACCGTTTGATGATGAATTCTAAGTTCCTTAGTGACGATTTGCCAGCTTTTCCATAATTTTATCGACTTTTTCAACGATAATTATTATATAGCATCTATTTTTGCATTTTATTATATCAATACCTCTCTTATAATATTTTTTTTCTGTTGGTACGTTTTTTCCATACTTGCCCTTCGTGCATATTTCTGCTGAACTCGTTTGCCCAAAAAACGCAAAGAATTAAACTAAAATGTCGCCACACATTTTTCATTGCAACAAATTTGCATATTCATTGTATTGCCAGCGATTTTGTCCGTTGTAAATATTCCTGTTTTGGTTCATAAATAAAGCAAGAAGTCCTTCCACGTACGGTCCCATAAATATTCACGTGAACGCTTGCTATTGCGTTTACAGTTATATGTACGACACACACGAGTGCAACGCCTACAACCGAAAGCCACGAATGTGCAGCTTTATCTCCACTTGTCATTTTCTAGCAATTTCACTTGTTTTTATTGACTGAATAAGTAAGTTGTAAACCAATATTTGGCATTGTGCAAGAACTGAAAGCACCATTTATCATATTAATATTTAAATGCATACTTCTCCGGCGGAAAATGCAACTGAATTTGTGCAATATCTTATTTAAATAAATATGGACGATTTTCAATGCCTATAGCGTGATATAGAAATATTTTTCATTAAGCCGTTGCTTGGGTTGAACTATCTACCACAATTAGTTTGCGGTTTATTGTTAAAATATTGAAAAGGGCTATGAAAGCTTTGCCTTTAATACATATGTCTTGATTAAAAGGTTTGTGTTTTAATGTAAGAAAAAAATTAAAGCTTATATGAATGTTTGATGATAACTTATAAAAAAGCTCAATGAAAACTTTCATGAAAGTTCTATCAAAACTTTTATTTAAGCTCAAAGTAAACTTTTGAACCTAAGTATTATCTTATTTTTTTTAATTTTTAAAGCTTATATGAAATCCTTTTCTCTAATATAAGTGTGTGAAAGCTCCAAAAAAGCTTTTTCTTCGATATAAGTATGTGAACGATTACATGAAAGCCCATATAAAAACTTAAATTAAAGCTCATAAATATGAAAACTTAACTTATCTTAAAACCTCTAAAATTATAGGTAATGAAAACACACACGTCCGTGCCTTATAAATCCACAATAGCAAACTCATTCACAAGCGCTTAATTATTTTAAGATCCTTCTGCAATCATCACCACCGCCTACATTGCACACACTGTCTTATTTCGCTGTGACATTTACTCAAAAGTTTTACGCGTGCCAAATTCCAAACTCCTTCCAAATTCACACTCCAATCGACCAAGCGTGTGGCATAACGGCATGTTAAAAATATTCTCATAAAAATTCCTGCGTGCCAAATGCGTGTGCGTGTCTCTTTTCCAATACTGCTATCTCAGCCATTAGCGAAAAGCTCAGCTTCCTACTTGCCTCTCTGCCACGCCGCCAACACGCACCAGCAACAATAGAGCACACACCGCATAACCTTCAATCATCCAAGATGCCAAAGAATGCCGTAAATATGCGAAATGCGAAAATTTTCTTTGCGCCCTGCCCAACTTGTTGCTGTTGCCGGTGTATTACGCTTCCTGGAAATCTGCACCGCATCCGCCTAGCCCAGCCGCCCACAATTCACCTAATTTCTTACTTGCAAATATATATAAACATATGTATGTGTATGTGCTGGTGTGTTTATATTTTTATTGTTCTTAATGTTTTCGTTAATTCTTTTTTCTGTGCGCATTGTTGTTATTTGTGTTGTTGCGGTTCTGCATGACCTGCATGTTCATTAGTTGTCTGACAATGTCAACCGCATTGCTGCTCGCACAGAACTCACTCCCGCATACATACACATGCATATGTATGTATTGTATACAAGCACAATGCATTCGCACATACTGCGAAGATTGTATCCTTCTACATTTGTCCTTTGCGGTTAAATATAATGGAGGTGCTATTCGTTCCTGCTGCCCTTCAATGTCATGGCAACATACAAATGTATGTATATAAACACACATATATAGTACATAGATGCATGCAGAAATTCTCGGGAGTACACTAGGGCGGGTCTAAAGTGCAGAGAATCCGTGGCTTAAAGTTCAAAATCCAGTTGTGACGACCTTTACCATATACCCACCTCTGCACTTACGGATAGGGGACTTAATAAGTATTGTTGTTGTTGTCGTAGTTGTAGAATTTAGCTGAGTTGACAGTCCTTCTTCTTTACTGGCGTAGACACCGCTTTCGCGATTATAGCCGAATTAACAACATCGCGCCAGTCTTTTCTTCTTTTCGCAATGTGGCGCCAATTGAAAATTCCGAGCGAACCCAGGTCATTCTCCAGCTAGTCTTTCCAACAGAGTGGAGGTCTTCCTCTTATCCATAAATCTTTCGCAGAACCTCTCTCTCTAAAAACTCGTAACGTCGACTCATCAGATGTTGTCATCGTCCGTGCCCCTGCACCATATAGCAGGACGGGAATAAGAAGTGACTTATAGAGTTTGGTTTTTGTTCGTCGAGAAGACTTTACTTCTCAATGCCTGAAGTAGTTTCGAAAATGGCTGACAGTCCTTAAGCGGATAAAAAATCCTGACACGATCCGATTACGTAGATCCGACCGTCGTGGGAACGGACCTAATAACTATTTGTATTATAGGTTGCTTGGAAACCATTGTGCTCTTATAAATTGTGGATTGTCCTTATGAGCGTCCTCAAAAGCCTATTTTTTTATCGACGACTAGCCTAGCCCGTGATCCATTTTATTATCTTTTATCCCCCGTTATCCCTTAACCTAACTTTTTCTTCCCTTTTGCTGTCACTAGCAACTGACTGTCAGCTGACTTTTATAATTATAGGCTGATTTTCAAAGGGTTAGCTTAGGTATTAAAACGGGTAAAAGCATAAGTTCAACACTCCCTTGTATTAAGCTCTTCCTCCCGCTTACACTTTGCTTTCCCCTTCACAAGCGACCGTAGAAATGTTGTAAACAATTTGTTTTATCCACAATTGTGAGCCTGCAATTTCCGCTTTTCATTGTTGTTTCTTTATTTTCGCATCAATTTGCTTTCTTTTCTGCAATTTGCTCGCTTTTATTGTGGCGATAGTGCGCTGCGAGTATAAATCATGCCTTTGCTCGCTGTTCCCTGGCCGCTGCTCTCTCACGATATCAACCTCTGTGCTTACAATTTATTAAGTGCAAATTTATTGTTTAAAGTGCGCTTAATATAGCAATTTAGATTATTTACGACATTAGAACACTGGCTAAGTAAGTGTGGATAGTGAAAGTGGTGAAGAGATGGCAACAAGAAATTTAATGCACTGCACATATGATATGAATGTAATTCTCACATACCATATGAAGGTCTCAACGCTGTTTTGTACGCCGCAAAGCGTACAGCATTTTCTTATTTCGGCAGCAATACGTCAGGAAGTCATCAACCAGCGAATTAGTCGCGAATTCCAACAATTTATAGTCATAATAACAATTTGCCACTTTCATTTGGACATAACCTACAAATTTCATATGAACATTTTTGCACGAAAAGCTTTGATAAGCTTCACTAACGCCCTAAGCATTTTTCTCCGCATCTTACCTCTGATTTTCCTATCTTCATTAGCATTTATAATTCGAAAAAGTTTCCACTAAGAATTGCTCAACATTTCACCGGCGGCCAATCCACTCGACAGTTACCAATCTGCCATATTTCTGATCATTGACAATTGCTCCAAAAGGGTTGACTACCTGGTATGCGATCGACGTTACCATGTGACAGCTGCAGTTTGCAAGCGTTTAGATTCCACATCGTCTGCAGTGAAAGTAAACTTAACTCTTATACTATATACGTCGGTTGTCTTTTATATGTGGGGAGTCCACGAATAAAAAGAAGTGATTTAGTGCCAAGTCAGGACTATACGTCGGATGGTTCAACAAATCGATGTTTTGAGTGCTCAAAAATGCAGTTGTTTCAGTCGATCTGTGAGAACTCGCTTTGTCGTGGTGAAGAGAGTTACGTCTTCGATGGTTGGGATTTCTAATTTCTTGAAAGTCTTTTTCTTTTCTTTTGTTGGATTCGACAGTCGACTGCTTTTTACTTATGGGTTCATACTTGCACGCATATATTCACGAATCATCACCTTTTATGATGCCCTAGACGGGTTTCGATGCACAGTTATCGTAGTTTTTTTTTTATATTTTCCTCGACCAATCAACATGAGCATTTTTTGGGATCCAACGTGAACAGATTTTGCCGATTTAATGCAAGTCGAAAGTTGTCAAAATAATCGCGCGTAAATTTTCGGGTTTTAATTCCATTTTTTGAGCGAGATGAATATTTTAAGTCACTGTAAACAACACAAATAGCGCACGTAAGTCAAAGCGTTCTGAGTATGTATAACTTCAAAAATGTCAAATTTTACTATAAAATTGTGAGTTGCCAGATTTCAATACTATTGTTGCAATCTCCCGAAATATGAAAGCCAACCTACATTACTATACCCCTCTGCTTTTCGTCCACCGCGTCAAGCCGCAAGTCTCATATTTAAAGCATAAACATTACTCTCTAAAAACTCGTAATTAAGCATTGTTTTTAACATTTGTGAAATTCCCCTTCACCAATTCCAGATCAATTGTTTCGCAGTTGGGTTTGTAAGCCACAATAAGCAAACAGTTAACCCGCCTGCTTGCTGTGTACACCTTTACCTGCTTTGTTTCACCTTCGTTTCGTTTTGCTGAAAGTAAAGTAAAAGGTTTGCGATTTATTGTATTCCGGTTATTCAACCAAATCGCACGCAGACACAGCTCGTACCGCTTGTTGCTCGTATCTCTATTCAGTGATCTGCCGAAAATTCCCTTTCTACTCGAAGCAAATTAGTTGTCAATCGTTCAATTTAACCCAATGCTACACAGAGTGCATACATACATATGCATTTATATAGTCATGGATAGATGTACATCATATGTATATGCAGTATATGCATGTGGTTCGACCATGTTTCTGATAAATTCATGCGCCATACCGGAAAATTGTTTTTTTCGAAAAGCAAACAGACAGCTTCAATTTGCGCCAACAAGCTAATAAAAGTTCCGAAACCACTATCAGTTTGAAAGTTCAACAAAGTCTGCCGATTCTGAACGGTTTTAGTTTCGTGCAAATTGGTTTGGGAGTAGGAAAATATGTCTTAAATTCTAAAAAGTGTTATGATTCGACAAATATGAGTTCTTCTGAGTAAAGCTTAGGTTTGTGTGAGGTGACTTTTGCACTGTCTACACAAAAAGTGGGAAAAAGTGTTTGAATGAATCTTCTTCTTTACTGGCGTAGACACCGCTTTCGCGATTATAGCCGAGTTAACAACAGCGCGCCAGTCGTTTCTTCTTCTCGCAACGTGGCACCAATTGGAAATCCCAAGTCGGAGTGGAGGTCTTCCTCTTCCTCTGCTTCCCCCGGCGGGTATTGCATCTAATACTTTCAGAGCTGGAGTGTTTTCGTCCATACGTACGACAAGACCAAGCCAGCGCAGCCGCTGTCACTTAATTCGCTGAACTATGTCAATGTCGTCGTATATCTCATATAGCTTATCGTCCGTCGAATGGGATATTCGCCATGGACAACTCGCAAAGGACCATAAATCTTTCGCAGAACCCATCTCTCTAAAACTCGTAACGTCGACTCATCAGATGTTGTCATCGTCCATGCCATTGCGCCATATAGCAGGACGGGAATAAGAAGTAACTTATAGAGTTTAGGGTTTGTTCGTCGAGTCCAAAGTAACTCCTGTTGGCAAGAGTTATTCTGCGACGACTGTTTGTTTGATGACTTAGAGCATTCGAGAGCTTTGTTTTTCGCAAGATCTTTGGAGCTAGTCGCGTGAGGGATGAATATTGAAGAATATGGAACCACGAACTGTATGAGCTCTTCGGCCAAATTGAATGCGCTAGTTAGGCCATGTCGGTCGCATGGATGTTTCAACTCGAGACCCATGGGTGGATAAGTATAATCAGTCCATGCCATAAAGGTTCGGCAACAATCGTATCAACCATAACACTCACGCTTCTTCTAGCTAGCGATCCAATTTGTTTTTAGACAGTATGCGGTAATACAAAAGCTGTCAAGTTTTATACGAAACAGAATAATGGCTGTTTTCTTACGAGGAGTTATTCAAATCTTTATTGATGGCCGTCAATTAGGCGTGTCGGGCTTAACGCAATTCAAATAAAAAGTGAAAATGAGGATAAGTCAATTTAGTTGGCCCTGCAAAATGACCAAAGTAAACAATTCATGCCACATACCGTGGAGCTTAATATGCTTAAACGAAATTCATAGTAAAATTGTTGGAAAATATCGCCATTGTAGGTTGGGCTGCTCGCCATCAGCTGTTTTCGGCGAAGATAAAGCCTGAAACGTCCACATAATTAATGAATGAGTTGCGCTGTTGCAACACAGCTCGTGTACTGTCGTATGCGGGTGTGTGTGTGCGTGGGCATAATTTAACACTTTATTCGCAAAATTCATTTAAACAACGTGCGGCCGAATTTGGTGATCTGCAACCAAAGGACGCCATTGAATTATTATTTTTTTATTGTTTTTGTTTTTGTTATTGCAATGTATCGGCTTTCGCCAAAATCGGTGACCTCTTTCAACAAATTTGAGTCTTTTGTGGCATAAAAACAACTATTTTTTTGATTATAGCCAACCCAATGCGCGTGTGTGTGTGCGTATGTGTGTGCTTGGAGGTATCAGCGTTGCGTATGCGGCACGTACGCAATCAATTGTATGATAATATAATATTTTGGGCGCGCATGTTTTGCATTGCAATTGCATAAAAGTGATTCGCATGCATTTATACAGTAACGTGCAAAATATTTGCAACCTGCCATACATCCCGAAATTCGATACAATCCTATGTTATTTTTTATATTTGTTGACAGTTTTATACCCGGCACAGCAGGTTGCATAAGGTTGTGGTTAAGCTAAATTACAGGGTTTGCCCGGAAAGTAATAGGACTGAGTCGATTTTAAAAAAATCATTGAACCAATCGTTACAATTCTCTAAAAACTTTCAAAATAGGCTCCTTCTGCGTTGAAGTCGTCACGGAAGGCATTCTCCGGAATAGCCTTGAGAGCCGAGATGTATGCTGCTTGGACCCCCTCTGTCGTCTCAAAATGCTTGCCTTTCCTCGGCCGGGGTGCCACATCTGGGCTGTAGGGCGGCTGCAAAAGCGTTGAGATGCCGGCCTTGGTTAGGTAGCTGTTCACAAGAAAGGCGGTGTGAGCTGAGGCGTTGTCGTAGTGCATCTTCCAATCGGCTGCGATGTATTGCCGGACCCGAACGACATCGAACGTCTCTGTCGCAGATTTACCGAGTTTCAAACAGAATTTAATCGCGTGTCTCTGCTCGCGGCGGAAGAAAATCAGTTCTATTATTTTCCGGGCAAACCCTGTACGTTAGGTTTGGTTAGGTTAGTGTATTGTACCAGGTTACAGGAACGAAGGGACAGGGAGTTTTCTTTTGCATCAACCATTGCTGATAAAGGTCTTCAGTTAATTAACGGCCGTGCAAGGAAGCTGTACAATTGAATCCGGAAGATACCGGTTATGATGCTTGAGTCGAAATCTTAAAAATGCGAGGTTTTTGAATAGACACCTTATTTTCTTGTTCTATTTAGTAATTTTAGTTTTATCCTATCCTCAAATTTCCTAGCTCTAAGACGATATTTCATACGTTATTTTATGAATATGTTTCGCTCTTAAGGACTTTTATGCTGCGACCGTCTGATTGTTCACCCTTGTCTGTGTGAGTTCCTTTGAACTTGGCCTTTGTTTTCAATTTGACCTTTTGTTGTTGTTGGAAAACACATCGGTGATATTCTGAGAACTCTTCCCGCATTTTTCCATACATTTTATTTTTGTTTTTGCGCTCACGCGTGGCAACGCTGCATATTTACGCAGTTTCACAAGTGACAAGCGCTCGAATTTCAAAACTTTTTCATGCATCGCTCGGTGGAAGCACGCATGATGCCACACATGAATCATAAGTACGTACATATATACGCCTCGTCACGTGTACATATCAGCGTCTATCATATTTGAGATTTGCTTCGGTTTTACCAGAAAAAACGAAGTAGGAAATATTTTACACAGAACTATCGATTAAACACATGTCCGTTGCTAAGCATATAAGTAGCGGAAGAAGAGAATCCGAGTGCTATTAACTATGTTTGCTTCTTGGTGATGCAAAGTAATCAGTCTTCCAACCCTTTACCAATTGGAACAAATTTGGACTGATTAGAACGGGTCTTCTTCTTCTTTACTTCTTTACTGGCGTAGACACCGTTTACGCGATTATAGCCGAGTTAACAACAGCGCGCCAGTCGTTTTTTCTTTTCGCAACGTGGGCCAATTGGAGATTCCAAGCGAAGTCAGGTCCTTCTCCACCTGGTCTTTCCAACGGAGTGAAGGTCTTCCTCTTCCTCTGCTTCCCCCTGCGTCGAATACTTTCAGAGCTGGAGTGTTCACGTCCATTCGGACGATTGCCATTCACTTGGGAGTGGCCAAAAACGATTATTTTACATATAGCTTATGCAGCTTACGACTTCCGGCCCTAGACCAAGTATCCTCTGGGTAGCCAAAGAACATCCGTTTTAAGGCGAGCTCTACAGGGTTGTGCGTTGGGTTTGGGACCCGTCACGTAAAAAACGTAGGAACAAAAATCCTCAGAAGATTAAATTTCAATAGCCTTTCATGATATGGTGGTCAAACGTTTTGGAAGTATCAGAATGCATAAGATCATGAGCCGTCCACTCCAAACGGCTGACTTTTAGATGAATAACACCCATTTATAATCCGGTTTTTGTTTCAGCGTGATCTCATTTACTTGCGCGTGTCAGTTGTGCAATGCGATTAGTAGCTACGGACTAAGCGTTTTTAGTCTGAGACATGCGACAAACTGTTGCGCTCCTGTTGGCATAATTATAAATGTTTGAATGTTGTTCTTGTTAAGTTTTTATCTCATTTTGCTGAGTTTGGCGGTTTTTATTGTTATGGAAGAGCAAGTAAGAGCTTTATCAGCTGCTTAAGTTGATTAGTTATGCGCATAAAACGGGGTTTTTTCTACTTTTCCTCTGCAAGCCTTTCATCGTATTTGCTGTTATACCACCACCGCATTTAGTCGTTATACAACGCTTAATTATGCTTTGTAGTCCTTGAATGTATAATACCGATATGCACGATATACGCAATTAGTTACGTAGAAAAGGAAAAGCAACAAGCAAGCAAATTACAATTAAATTTAGAATGCTCCACAATACTTTCTCATATACTTATTTCCTTTCTCTCTTTCTCTCTCTCTCTATTTACAGTCCGCCATTTCACAGCATTCTTCCTAAATGCCAAGGCAAGTGTTGGCGAGCAAAAAGTCCTCTTTTTAATTAATTCGGTTGATTTTAGCTGCAACAACTACAATATTAAGTGGTAACCGACACTCGGTAGTGGCAAAATGGATCATTCACAGCATAGTATACACAATCATGGTAAGTTTCTACAATCATAATCGAAAGAAACACCTAAAATGGCACTTATAGCACCGCCGCCGATTTGTTTATACACAAAGTTTAAGCTAAGCATGACTAAGGTTGACCTTTCGAGACCGACTAATTTGTTTTTTTTTCCACTAATATTTTACTTCTTATGAGAGGAACGCCATAAACTTAAAAAAGAAAGTTTTAGGCTTCCTGACCACTGCCGCATCTAGATCTACTACTCCCGAGCGTAGCCTCTTTCGGAGTTTTGACTAACCACTTCGACAGTAGAGCAGCGATACTAGTCATGAGTTCGCCGACCGTGCGTCCAAGACTAGTGAATAAATGTATAGACTTCTTATCTCTATCATGGAGCTATTTTATAATTACACTGGTTTGGGTGCCTGGCCACAGCCATATTGCAGTAGGGTCCACCTTTCAATGGTTGTAGAAATTCTCACACTTTAGACATCCAGGTGAAATAGCAAAAATAGAAATAAAACACCTAAACAGATTTCTGATAGGTTCAAGGATTATAGGAGCCGGACACTCAATGGACTGAACACAACGGTTTTAGTGTGACTCCTGTGTGATGCTGAAGAATTAGATATCTGATTCCTTAGCATGACGCGAGGTCACTCTTAGACCTAACCTACCCTACGAAAGTTGACACACCAATTTCAAACTCAGACGAGGAAATCAAACCAGCTGGACACGCAGACTTTTTGTAAGCCAAGCTCCAAACTCAATTAAGCCATGTGCTGACTCTCATTATTACTTTGAAGTCATAGTATTAGTAGGATATATTTGGTAGTTAGCACCAATTGTCTATGCTAGTATCCAGAGATCCTTTTTTTACTTCTGTGGATTATATTTCTTTTTTTTTAATTTAAAAGTAATGTCTTTTTACTTAAATGTATTGATTTATTTTTATTGTTTTTTTCAATTTTTTTTCTTTACTTTATCTTTATTTCGTTATCTCGAACTCCACTTCATCCATTAAATGGTCCACCATTTGAACTAAAGAACATCATATGTTGGCCCTAGATACTGCAACACCACACGATCATGCTGCTGCGATATTGTCCACCACCACTGTCAGCCCCTTGGATGTTATGGGTCATGGCGAGCACGTGGCCATGAGCGACCAGCATGCGATGCATCATAACCACGACCACGGCATGAATATGGAAGGAGCAATGCATCATATGATGTCAATGGCGGTAAGTAAAGGCGATTTGTAGTGTCAAAAGGTAGCCAAAATTTTTATAAACACTATTTTTGCAGTTCCACTTCGGCTACAATGAGACTGTGCTCTTCTCCTGGTGGAAATTCGATAGTATCATGGGCCTGATTGGTTCGATGATCGCTATATTTGTAATGGCTGTGCTTTACGAGGGTCTCAAGTACTATCGCGAGTACCTGTTTTGGAAGACATACAATTTGCTGGAATACCGGCCAGTTACCGGGCCACAACGCAATCCCGAGGATCCGCAACGGAGTACGCCGTCGACGAGCGCCTCACCAGTGCAGTAAGTAATTGTAGACTGAGTGGTGACTTTGTTGGTACTCGGAGACGCTTTAGTTTTCTGTTTTATTCTTTAGTTCTTTAACGTGTTGTTTGTACGTTTGTTGCTATTGTTGTAATCCATATTCTAATTCGCATATGTTTTGTCCCTTTTGCTTCATTTTTCTCTCTTTCTCTCACCCATACACATTTGTGCTCTCAACGAAACAAAAAAAAATCGAAAAATCGAAAAATCTGTAACGAGTAGATATGTCGGCGAAGTCATACACAAGCAACCGTGAGTATAATAATGAAAGTTACATAGTTCTTAAGTAAGTGGTGTGATCAACTACAACGAGAACGACAGACATTTTAATATTCATCTAAAAGTTAGTGTTGTTACAAATGTAAAGCATTTTGTCGCATCAAATCCAACGTAACCTCAATTTATTCACCTAACTAACCAGCAGTCATAAAGAAGTTTCCTAAACGCATAAAATTAGCCAGAATAATGACTGACTACCGTGGGTTTCATGGACGACACACGTGGTCAGTCTTGAACTTAACATTCGCGACCTAGACTTACAAAGAGGTTAGGAGAAGTGCCTTGAGCTGCAAGGATGTCTGCATTAAGAATTAAACCGTCGATTTCAATACCCTTTAATAAACTCTCGCCAAAAAAAACACGTCATACCCCCACCATCCACTCATCAAAGTAATCAATTACATTACTTGTGCATATGTTTGTTGATGCATCGATTATCCGCTTTTTAACGCATCAAATATTTCGTTTCCTGCCGCCATTTTATTTTTAAGCTATTAACATTTACTTTTCTTTGTGCTGCTATTACTTATCACTTTCTCTTTCCACTCTCTTCTCGCCTGCCACAGTCCGACGATGCTGTCGTTGAACCATTTCTATCAAACCGGGCTCCACATTCTGCAAGTGACGCTCTCCTTCATGCTGATGCTGATCTTTATGACGTATAATGTTTGGCTCTGCATTGCCGTAGTGCTGGGCGCCGCCGTGGGCTACTTCCTGTTCTGCTGGCGGAAGTCGGTGATTGTCGATGTAACGGAACACTGTCACTAGCAATGTTTAAAATGTGAAAGGCGCTTCGCTTGGATGCGCTGCCTCTGGCCAAGGCAAATTGGCAATACTAATTATCAGCAGCAACAACAACAACAGCAACAACCCCAACAATATCAGCAACAAACTATAGCAGCCACAGCAGCAATAACAACAACAACCGCGTGCAGAGCCAGCAACAGGTTCGGCATCAGCGGCCAACGTGGCGGTAAGCGCGCCAATGACGTCGACCGCTGCGATAGATACAACAGTTATGACAGTTATGAGGTGAGAAGAAACGGTGGCGCAACCTGCAACGCAACAGCCAATACGCTGATGAACAACGCCGGCGGCAGTATGCGTTGTGCGCGTTACGTAAAGCGTACCACAGCCGAGCCAGGGCAACGCGGCATGCAAGTGACCATGGCCAACTACAACCAAAAGGACTATGATATTTACTACTACGAGCGTGATGAGTACGAGGATGAGACAGTTATCATTGATACGATTGCCGTAACGGCCACCACCACCACACAGCTTATGGAGAGCGGTTGCGGCAGCGTCGGTGCTAATTGCCAGAAATGTCGAAATATTAAAATTCTTCTAAGACTAAGTTTAAGATATTTTTATGATATAAACTGTGAAATTGTTAAGAACACCATTTAAGGCAACACACACAGAACAACAAAAAGAAAAACAATAGTAGCTAGCAAGTGAGCGAAGACAAATAAGAATACAAAAAGTTAGCAGTATAAAGTAGTTTAGGCAAGTGATAGCGCGCAGTCGTACGTCAGCGGGTGGAATTTAAGAAGCATAAAGTGAAATACATATTTTTACACAAAGTAGTTGTACAGTTGTTTAGGCGTAATTAGAAATTTGGAAATGGCGTTCACTTGCGATTGCGGATAGTTTGGTGCTATGAATGCATTGGCCTTCTACCGAAATAAGCGAAAAAATGTATTTTCGAGTATTGAATTTTTATTTAATTGTTAAATAGCAATTTTTTGTTTTTTGGCGATTATTTACCATTTTGTGTTTGAAACTTACTCAGCTGAACGATGTGGTTGCCACTTGATGGCGTTTATATACAAATTTCAATAATTTATACCAGCAGACATAAACATACATGCACACATCTACAACTTATACCGACATGTTATTAGCTACATATATATTTTTTAATTTATATTCGTTTTTTATCATATTATTCTAGTAATTAATTATAGTAATTATTTTTGTCAATTTTAATCCAAATTTTACACGCGTAGGTCGCAAAGTTTACAAGCAATTTGTTATAGAAAGTGAGGCTACAGCCGATTGCTACACAAAATCCATTAATGTTTAATATTATACATACATACAGCTGTAAAAAGTGCGTATGAGCAGGTGTTTGGCTTTTTTTGAAAGAAAAAAAATGTTACAGTGATGTGCGTAAAAATACTTACATTGCTGCAAATGTTACTGTATATTGTATGTTAAGTTTTCATTAAGTAAAAACTTGTGCTATAAAATTTTACAACGCATTTTATGTAAGAAAAGAACCCTACCATATATATGTATGTATATGTACGTGTATTAAAGGAATATTGAATATGAAGTCAACACTATACGCAACAAAATATTGTATTGTGAAATTGTTTTTAAAAAATGAAGCGAAAGTTAATCTGCTACAAGCATACACACATATACTCACTGATATGCATACGTACATAAATTCATATGCGAACATTTTTCAAACTTACTGTGGATAATTCAAATAAAGACCAAAATATCCTTTAAGCCGACTAATGGTGTTATTTGTATGGACTGATGTGCAAGTAAGTGTGAAAATGCGTTGAAATAAAGGCGCATTTATTGAAAGAAATCCAAATTTTTAAATATTTTCCTTATTTTTTATTTTCAAGAAGTTTTTTTCCAACATTTTTAAAATTAACCAAATTCCAACGTAACCGACCCGCCCTAATTTGATTTGCGCGATTTTGAGTCGTTGCACAAAACCCAGCTGAATTAATAGGCAACCATAACTGTGCAGTAAGCATCCAATCAACAACGTGCTTTTTTATTTCTGTTTTGCTACGCTCTTTCCCCGTTGGCGACAAGTTGTCTGTTCTGCTCGCTTAGTGTTTTTCACACACACACACCTGTGTGGCCGTGTCGGCTGATCTTCGCGGGCAGCTTTTCTTATCGTAAAAGCCAGCTGAAGTAACAGGCGACCATAAGTGATGAGAAAGGCGCTGAAAAACAACAGGCAACAACAAATTTGACAGTTGTCCTTTCCTTTTGTGGCACTTTCGCATTATCCTCGCTGACAGTGTTGCGTGTCACTGATTTGCAGGGTTGTTTTTAATTGTAGTAGGAAATTTTATTAACTATTAAAAGTGATGCAATTAATTATGATTAATTTAACTAAACTTATTTTAAATAAGTCTAGATGTCGGCATTTTACTTATTTGTAGACTTTATTTATATTTTTATGCCATTTTTTATACTACTTGACAAAATAATAGCTTAACTTTTAAACTTTTTTATTTACCAGGAATGCGACCTTGTTGCGTCTTCTCTCTTTCGTGCGTCCTTCTAAACAAACTGATCGTTGTTTACTTTTTTGTTGTACTTTGCTGGGCGATTCTGGTCGCCTGGTGTTTCACTATAGAATTTAAAATTGATTTTTTGGCGAATTTTTTCCATGCATGTATGTGTGCGCGTACTGTGTGTGTGAATTGCCTATGTACACAAACAAACAAGTGAGCAAAACGCCAAATGCGCTTAAATCCTTACCTTTTCTAAAAACTCTTCCAAAATTAAATCTGTTGGCAGTGCTTTTCAGTTATTTATTTTATGCAATAATTCGCAGCTAAAACATCTAAAAATATATTTATATGTATGCATGATATATTTAACACTGTAAGATTTCCTTGTTATCCATTAGTACACAAACCGCTGATTCACTCCAAATTAGTGTTCCAGTGCAATAAATTTAAATGTATTAATATAATTTTATGAGGAGCGTGTGACAATTTCTCATTAACGCTCGCCACCAAACACTTAGTACACAAATGTATACAACCAGATATAATTTGGCTACAAATATGGGAAGTACTTGGTTAACTGTAGAGATTTGATATACATACATACATTCATACACCGAAATCTATTAAAAAATATGGTACACTAATAGCTTCGATAACACACACTAACACAGCACTTAAAAGAATATTTCCTCATGCACTTAATTCAATGGGATTACAAAAAATCTCGATTCTTTACTGCTTTGTTGTTTCCGTCGAGGTCTTGCCTGCATCTGTATCATCGAGTGCAGCATCGCGTTTCGCCAACTGTTTCAGCAATTCAAAGCCACTTTTCCACCTAATGACATCCGCGCGCAAATCCATTTTATTGCGATGCGATGTTATTTTTTTGTCCAGCGCAAAATCTTGTCTAGGACATGCTATATCGCCTTGGCGTAGCTTCAGCACTGGACATAAGTCGTTGTGGCCATCACCAACATAAATAATACATTCGTAGTGCGTATTATCGCGCAGATTCCGCTTGGCTACAAAATGCTCCAATATCTTACCCTTACATAAGTTGGCAGCACTCAATTTGCAATCGGTTTGATGGTGATAAGGTTGCAGATGCAGTAAGCCGTCATTGTCAAAATGTGCTGGATTTGTGAATATGCTTTCAAAACAATTTACCAGTCCATGCGCCTCCAGCCATTCACTTATAAAGATGGTATTTGAATCACTGATAATAACCAGATCATATTTATTTTCCTGCGCTTGATGCAGCCGCTTGAGCAAACGAACAAAACCAGGTACCTCCGGTATGCAGCGTACTTTGTCGCGAATTGCTTGTGGTGAAAAGCTTTGTTTATGCAAACGTCTAAAAACTTCAGACATATATTCCTGCCAACCCTCCTTGTGTATGATGGTTTCACTGGGGAAGTTGTCGGCTGGCAGGAGATCGCGAACGACATCGTCTGTGTTGGCATCAACTACTGTGCAATCGAAATCAAACGCGACCAAGCGACGTGATACTCTAGGAGTCATCTTACAGTTGTCCATAATTGAACGAGTTATCTCTAGTGGTATTGAACGCACACGAAACACCAATGCTACTGAGTGATTGTAAAATACTAGCAGCTGATTTTCCACGCTTACATACGTCTGCCTAATGTTGCATAGGTGTGAATGAATGGGCGGAAAATTTGTGCATAAGAAAAATCAAAATTTGTTCCGAGGACACAAGTTTAACCTTTACTTTGGATTAAACGCTAACAAAGTAATTACATTACACTAATTATAGCTAAGCTATTAAGCAATTTGAACAAAATAAAAACGAGTGTTCAAAAAGTAGCGGACAAAAGAGTGGTCGACATTTCGGCAGTGTTGCATTTTACTGTACTAAACAAAAATTTTTTGCATCATTTCTACCTAAATTTATTCCAGACCATGATTCAATTATTCAATATAGTGTCGATACAACTTTATAAAATTTAATCTTGTTTCAGAGATGTGCTGAAACTACAACAAGGCCCATTTTTAACTATTTTAAATAAATTTATTTTATAAACCAATAATTGAAAGCGACACCCTGTCGTGGGATTTGTTTTGGGGAAATTCCCTTAACAACACCCCAAGTTTCACTTTCAAGAAAACTTCGCACAGTGCTGTGCTTCGCATTGCAAACAGCTGTTTCGTTGCTATATCAAATGTAAATAAAACAAACTGCAAGTTTGCGCGGTCGCGATAGTATATCATGTGCTATTGACGTTTATTTGCATTTACTATCGAGCGAAGATAAAAGTTTTATTGTCGTAGCCCAGTAGTAAAAGATAGCTACATCAGTCAGTGCATTGCAGTGTGCACACGGTATTGAACGTGTGCAGTGAACAGCGCTTCCTAAAACTACAGCAACCATTGTGCTTCCAGTGTTATAGTAGAAAACAAATAGTGTATATAATAGCAGCACAGAAATAAGCAAGATGCAGGTGGATCGCAACCTGGCACAAGCAGAAATGATCGGGACTAACGGTCAGACCAGCGACAGCACGGGCGCAACAGTTGCAACAGGCGTGGCCGTGAAATGTGCAACAATCGCTAATGTCAGCAAGAATCAACGTCAACTACAAGATGTGGGCATATTGCGTCGCGAGGACTTTGACGGCGGACCGGTGAGTGTCGATGAAATCGTACCAGGACTATATTTGGGTATGTGTGCCAGATTATGCGATGTGACATACAATAATTGTAACGCTTTGATCATTGCAGGTAATCTAACCGCCGCTACCCATATGGAAACATTAAAAAATTTCGAAATTACTCACATACTAACACTGGACTCAGTGCCGCTGCCACAACATATCACCCAGGCGAGCTTTCTTACAACCAAATACGTGCATAGTAAGTTGTGCTTGCCCAGAACAAAAATATGTACATACATAAAAATTTTGGATGCAAATATAGAAGCATGCACTTATTAGTTTTCCAAGCTATGTTTTGAAAGTTAAAATCAATAAGACCCAGGGATCTGTGCAGCTATTACATTTGACCTCAACCACATACCGTTATTCTGAACGGCGGAAAAGTGAAAATTAATAGAATGCGTAGCAGATATTCGTTATCTACTGCAATCCTGATTTTATAGACATACATAAAGCTATTTAAAGCTCCCACTGGTGACACAACGCTTCAGCTTATAATGGCACAAAACCTTGACGAGCCAGCTTCAACTGACTAAGCTTCTAATAAAGGACGTATGTTTCTCTATTTTTTTTTTTTTTGTTAACACATGTAACACACGCATTTGCTTAGTAGAGTGCTCGACATCACAGTCAATAGCCAAACTCGCATTACATGCATATCGACACGCACGCACTTTCATAGCAAGCATATCCGCAATTACAAAAGCCTGTAGAAATGTAGGGTCGCTACCTGTTACCAGTGCGTTGCACACACCAATGCATGCCCATCTTTCCATAGCCACTGTTTTCCTCACACGCCATGTCCTGTCATGTCATATATATATATATATGTATATATATGTGTGAGTGTGTGTGTGTGTGCATGTGCATTCAATTACTACTTTGCCATAGATCTCGTTTTGCGTAGGTTTTAATAAATTTAAATATTTTCTGCTTGCTCACGCCACTTCACTTGGCGTCCTTAAGGACAACAACCAATGTACAGCTTTATAGTCAATGACAGCAGCGACTAGCATATGACAGCACAAAGCAACGCACATCATATTTCTACAAGGCGACACGAATATCAAAGTAGTCATTATATGGAGGATTTGTATATAAGAGTGTGTGTCTACCTCACCGACGCTGCTGCTGGTTTATTTCTTTGCTTGGATGCTTAGTGTGGCTACATTTGTTGTTGTTTGCGTGTGGCTGCGGCACACCCCCTTCTCTTTTCCGTAAGCGTAGTGTGGGTTTTGTTTATTATTACGCTATTATTTGAATGAAGACACAAGTGACAGCCCACAAAGCTTTTATTGGCAGCGTGTTTACTTTTGAACGCGACGCTTATGACAGTGTGGTAGAGTGAGGAGTGCGGAGGAAATGCATTGCATGAGGGATATGAACAAATACTGGCATCTATAAACAGCAGATCTTAAAATGTGACATTTGAGGCAACGGAATTTTCTTCTTAATACAGCAGACGTGTCTCTGATACTAGGAGAATATGTACGCTTGCAAAACGTAGCCTCATTATAACGATTTTGATAAATACAAAATCCTTTCGTCAATGTTGAAAAAAAAAACGAATTTAATTCAATTCGTTATTTAAATTTGGCCCATTTAAGCCATCTCCCTCAGATGATAGTCTGGTCCCTTACTCGAAATATTACCCAGTTTTCTGGTAATACTAATGCTGCACAAAAACTGATTCAAATCGTTTAAACTTCTTTTAAATAAATCCCTTCCAGCCACATTTCTTTTCTTGCCCTTTATATTTAATGTTTAACTACCTCATTATGCCCTTCTCTAGTTGCCGACATGCCGAAGGAGGATATTTTGCATCATCTGGAAACCTGCACGGATTTTATAAGCATGGCTATGGCGCAAAAGGGCCGTGTGCTCGTGCATTGGTGAGTACCCTTGCCGTGAATCCAATAAACTTAGTTATAAACCAATAATTATTTACCTTAAAATATCCAACTTTGCTGTCATTTCAGTTATTTTGGCGTTAGTCGCAGTTCTGCCGTCGTCATCGCTTTCATTATGAAACAACACGATTTGGAGTATCAGGCTGCGTTTGAGTTGGTGCGTTCCAAGCGTCGCTTTGTGCAACCAAATCCGGGCTTTGTGTCGCAACTGAAGCTCTTTCGACGCATGGGCTGTAAAATCGATCCACAGTATCAGCGGTACAAGCTCTATCGGCTGCGTTTGGCGGGCGAACAAGTGCGCAAAGGTAAATAGTTTGACTTGAATACCACCAAAATACATATAAAAATAACCGGCTTACACAATCAATAGCGAAAATATTGCCACAATCCTTTAATAGTCTGATCAAATCGGATCCTGCCGTTACACAGGAGAATCCGGAGCCCATTGTCTACCGCTGTCGCAAGTGCCGTCGCGTTTTAGTGTCCAAATCGCACGTACTCCTGCACAACACCAAATCACTTGCCACAAGCACTGTACCGTCGGCCGCAAAGGCTGGCGGCAGCAACAACAATGCTGCTCCGGTTGTACAGCAGGCGCCGCGGCTGCTGGAACAGATTGCCGCGCAAATACGCAACGCCTCTCTGGGCTCACCCACCGTAGCCAGCGCCGCAGTTGGCGAAGGCGATGCGGTCAACGAGCAACCGCAGACTGTTTGTCGCAACATACTGTTCGTGGAGCCGATCTCCTGGATGCGCGACATCTCGCACAACACGCAGGGTCGCTTGCATTGCCCGAAGTGCGACCAAAAAGTGGGAAATTTCAGCTGGATTAACGGCTGCCAATGCCCTTGCGGCGAGGAAGTGTCGCCGGCGTTCTACTTGATACCTTCGCGCGTGGAGCTCTCCAAGGCTGTGCAAAACGTCCAAACAACGCTTTAGACTAGCGTCGCCGTAGAGCAGCGCACGGGCAATGGCAGTATGGAGCAATGAGCATATATTCACAAAAGTATTACTTCAATAATGGAAAGTGCAAGTAAAGAAAGAGAAAATCAAAAAGAAAAAGAAACGTAAAAACATATACAAAATTTATAAATCTTGATGTGAAATTGAAATGCTTCCATTTTGTGTTAATGGAGACTCAAATCAAATGTGTATGCTATGAAAGTAAATATTCACTCTAGCTAAAATATCAAAATTTTCAAGTTGCGCCTAGATAAACGTAAACAAATTGATAATCAAAAATTGAATATAAAAACGTCTGCAACAATTGAAGGGTTTCAAGTACGCAAAAGCGATTTTCATGTTAAAAAATGTTTGGATATATGAAAATTAGCTAATTCTCAATACAAAAAATATGAAATTTAAAAAATATACAAAGCAATTATATAACCATACTGCTTGGATTGAATTAAATTTATAGAATTTCTCTAAGAGCTTCGACAATACTTAAAAATCGGTTTAGAAACTTACAGCACTTTATGTGCATTTACAAAAACAAAAAAAAAAAAAATGTTTGAGAAATATTGATGTCAAAGTAAAAATAAAAAATGTGAAAATAAATTTCATCTATTTATTTCATTAGTGATATATAAAACGCAATTTTCTTTTAATTTGGATTAATAAACGATTCCCAAAAGGTTTTTATAGATAAGGGAATCAACTATTTATGTTTTCTTAAAACTTAAGTTTGGTAAACATGAGGAAAGTTTAAACTTTGAAAACGTATGTTTTCATATGCTTCTCAATTTTAGTGTTTTTTACTTAGAAAAAAAATTAAAGTTGAATTTTTTTCGTAATTCTAAAATATCAAAATTTTATCAAATTTCATATAAAATTTAGATATTTTGGAATTTTACCGAGTGCACGCTCGTAAGCTTAATCAGCTTATTTTAAGCATAATCTTCGAAATAAATTTTAAATAAAAAAATAAATTGAGTTTCTATACCAATTATTGTTTTAAATGGATTTGAACTTAAATGATTATTTTATTTTTATTTCACACCACAAATAATGCTTGAAATTTTACTCAGCAACTTTATTTTACTTCAAATAAATTAATAAAAAATCAAAGGAAACGTTCCAAAAATTCAATTATTAATGTGAAGTGATATGTGCATGTGTACATATATGTACATATGTATGTGTGAAATATGAACTCTAGTGTTTATACTCGATCCAGACCTGCGATCTAAAACGTGTGCAATAACATCCCTGTCAAACAAAGTTCACGCCCTCGACTTCATTTTTGGTGCAAGTACGCATAATTTATTAAAAAATTTTCGCAGCCATCTGTATACGATAAATTACTATGCTATCATTAATTAAACCTACAAAACGGGATAATTTGCTCTGACTGCGTGCGAGTTTTTTATATATGTATGTAGTATGCAAGTAAAAAGTCAATTTGACGTAAAACTAAATTTTAAAAGGCGCCAAAGCGTCGATGTGTTATATTTTATATATTACATGTTTTTTTAGCTTTTTAACTCTTTTATATTTATTCGTACATATATGCTAATGTATATTTATTGTTTCAATTGAATTTGTTTAAGAAAAATAATTTATATTATGAAAATGTGAAAAAACGAGTCGCATTCGGTGGCAGCGCTCAAAGCAGCAAATTCAAAGCGCTTTTGTAAAAACGTTTACGCTACGTCAATTTTAATTTGAATTTAATTGCAAAAAAGTTAAAAAGTTACATTATTAAAAAAGTAATTTAGTAGGATAATACATTGGCCGCCTAATTACCATTTACCAATTTATATATTTTTTTAGTTATTTCAAGTTGTTTTGAAAAAAAAAACTCAAGCATAAAACTAAATAGTTTAAGAAATCACCTCGTTTAACGGCGTTCTTTGCGGCCTAACACAACGGCAGTCGGTTGCAGTCGGTCTCAATCCAGCGGTTTGCCTTGTACTATTGTTGCTGTTGCTGTTGGTGTTGTTATAACACCGCAAACATGTTCTGTTGCTTATTTCAGTTGCAAGTATATTGTTGCTTGCAAGACTCTGGCTGTATGTTGGGCTGACGATTGTATGCAGCTGTTTGTGTTTTTGAAAGAAATGTTGATTTTTGGAAGGTGTCTGTTACCTGCAATGAGTTGACGGCGCCTCGGCAGCCTGGCTGGTTGACATATGCCGCATTGCACCAACAAAGGAAGCAGATGATGATTGTTCACTTGATAGTGCCGTTGCCGTTGGTTCTGCATAGTTGCGGAGCGCCTGCGACGGCGTTATGTTCTTGTAGAAGGCGGGTTTCTGTAAAAGTGCACAGTTTTGTGAAAGTTTTGCGAATGCCTCAATTCATTCAGAGAATTCATGACTAAACAAAATACCATCACACAAATATTTATTAAGCCTTACACTTGTATTAGGGAGAATAGAAGAGGTAAACGATGAGGAAGGATGCGCTGTGCCAGCGTTGGCCACGAAAGTTTTTTTTTAGAAAACCGAGTTTGGCAAATGCGCGCACAAAAGTATGCAAAATGCGGCACGCTGAATGAATGATAAATTTAGTTTGGTACTGATTGCTTTAAAGCTTTTAAAACATTATTAAATAAAAACGAAAAAATAAATAAAGCAAAACTTTACAACTTTACAACAACTACGAATTGTACAAAAATGAAATTTAAGTCAGATTTCGCGTTTCCTCACATTTCATACATTATTTATATATCTACATTGAAAAGGTTGCGTCATACTTCAAAAATGAAAAACTTTCGTGACACGTTTTTATGGAGTGTGTTGTGCGGCGAAATATTAAAATAATTTTTTTGAAGCAACTTAATATTAATTGTTTATTAATATTTTTTTCTTGCATAATTAATGTATTATTTTTTGATGAATAATTTTGTAGTTTTTATAACTTAACGACTATTTATTTAAAATTATACGAGAAAAACATAATTTAACCGTAGTATCATAAATTATTTTGTTACCTTTGTAAAGCGGGTATGAAAAAACTGAGTTTTCCACTATAAATCACACATCAACTTCAATCCCTTCACTTCCACCATATTATTTTATAACTTCTCAACACACAAAATCTTTTTTCTCCTACTAAATAAGAATTAAGACGCAATTTGCAAAATTTGATTTTTTGTTTAAAACAATTACCTCGGTGTGGGTGAATGTGTGCGCAGTTTACTGAGCGTACGAAGTGGTAGCGAACTGGCGTACGAATATGAGTGCGTACGCGGGTCACTTAAAATCTACAAATAGCATTGGTATGGTAATCTTCACGTGTTGACTTCCAGAATATATAGTACGAAAAATACGAGTATTAATTTTTTTTTTGTTTTTTCTGTATCACAACTGTTTCAACGATTTTTTCTTTAAACTACATATTAGAAATATTCCAAAAAATAGAAAAAAGTACCTTGTTATCGAGTATCGAGTTTGTTTGAAGGGGACTGGTCTTGTAGGCGCAACTGAACTGGGTACTGGAGGACATTCAGTTACTCGTTCTCAAACGTATGCGTTTACGTGTGTTTTTACTCACGCTATGAAAAGTTAAACAAAAAACTCAAAAATTAAAACCAACTACCTTGCAAATAAGCTTGTTTGTTCATAAAACTAATTTTTATCTAGATTGTTTGCTTGAATGTACCTCGAAATAACGCTGGCAGCGGAATAGAGACTACATTATGACAGATACAGGACCTACGGCAATTTTTGGCGTCATTATGCCGCGAGCAAAAGAAGCCAGAGTAGAGTCGAATGAAGTGAATTAGCCAACGAGTGTTGTGGGTTTCAGCCAATGCAATAACTTTTCCCCTAGCAATTAAACATTTAAAGATTTAGTTTTTTTATCTCGCTGGAGCAAAAAATCAAATCAATATAACTTTGATGGTAATTCAGTATTTTTTTTTTAATATATTTAAGCTCGTTAAGTAAAAGAGCTTCTTCAAACGCAAGTAAATCGTTTACTTAAGCTAATAATAAATATTTTTGTGTGTGCTAAGTTAATTAGCAAGTCTATCAATCTAAAGATCTGTATCTAAACTTTATTTTTGCTTTTAGACGCCCTTTATAAATGTTTATGTACCATACAAAAACCATTAAGTCCACGCTAGGCTAAACGGTAATCAAAACATTCGTCACTACCAACTCTAACCTCAAAATTGAGAAATAGCCTGCATAATATTGAATACATTCAACTCCCTTATTAGATTTACTGTACGCATTCGCTTCGGAATTGTATGTATGCGTTTGATAGTTCGAAAATATGTGTATGTAAGTTTATATGCTTAAATATATATACTGTTGAAAATACGTTTGTACTCACCTTGTTTTTCGACTTGAGATTATTCATTTTATTTATTGGGCTAGATTTTTAGAGTTTATTAAATTTGTTTTGGGGAGAGTACCTCGATCCGCCACGTACAAATGCCTGTAATTAATACCGACTGCGGCTGCGGCTACGACTGCGACTGTGACGATCCCTGCTGTTGCGTCGATGGCTGCTGCGCGAGTGGGAACGCCTACGATGTGATGCTTTGTGATGGTCTAAAAGTTAAAAAAAATAAAAGCAAAACAATGTTCGCGTTATGTATGCACAAAACAATTTACAACTTACGTCGATGTTTGTCGGCCGAATGTCGGCTGCTGTGCTCACGTGAACGTCCGCGATACTCACGCTCGCGCTCACGGTCACGGTCACGATGATCATGGTGCTCACTGCAATGGAAAGATTTTAGATTTGGATTTATTGTATGTAACAGCATACAATCCAATAAACTTATTTACCGTCTACGTTCGTTATGGTGGCTGTAAGTGCTGCGCTGTGCACTGCGTTGTTCACGTTCCTCGCGCCTCTTCCGCTCCTCCTCCTCGCGATCCTTTTGTCTACGTTCGTGTATTTCCTCTACGGCTTTACGCAATCGCGAATAACCCAAATGTTGTTTTCCCATTAGATGGTCTTCAATGCGCTGCTGAGCGTCGCCAACTATCAGAAAGGCTCCGCAGATTTCACATACTTCCATTTGCTTCTCAGGCAATGTACCCATATCCTGCATCCAAGGCAGCACTTTCTTTTCGCTGCCGCTACCGCCATCTTCACTTCTTGGCGATTTTTCACCATCTGATTTGTCCGCATTACTCTCTGGCGGTGGCGTAGTCAAGCTTTCTTTCAATAAACCATTTGTCTGATGGTGTATTTGCTGTTGTTGCTCGTGTTGCGCAACGAGCGCCTCTTTCTCGTCTTTTAATTGCTCGCATAGAGCCATTAGATCCTTGGCCTGATCAACATCACCTCGTATGCCGGCCTCTTCGGCTTCGGAGAGCAATTTTTTAATACGTGCGTTCATATTGTTCAACTGTTCCTGGTACTTTGAAAGTGGTATAGAAGGTGCGGGCTGATCTCGGTGCATTAATTGCAGACGCTGCTTGCCTTTTTGGATTTTACGATCGACATCATTTAACATGTTGTTACAAAACCGCAAAAACTCATCTTCGTAAGAACGCTTACGAGGCGATGGACGTGCTTCTTCATACAAACGTTTTGCTTCGTCGTCATGTATTTGGGTGCATGGTCCCAAATCTGCGCGAGTATTAATGAAGAGATCATGTGGACAAAATTTCACTATATAATACTGACAGAACTGAAAAAGAACCATAAATGCAAAACAAAACCTTCAATACTTATTCCATTTATTTCTAAACCTTCGCATATATTATTGATTTTGTTACGAACAAGATTTTGACAGCATGATACATAATTTGCCTATGAGAAATTTTAAAGTACTCACGTCCGGATCATCCCAACTAACTTTACGCGGCGCTTCGGATGGATGTAAATTTCTATTACGACCCATCAGCTCGTCCAGCATTTGACGTGCTGCGTCCACCATTGTTGAAAACAAATTTTTTCCGACTTTAACCCCTCACTTCTTATGCCTGTATTACGACGTTGCTCGTGTTCATACAAAATATCAAGATAATACAAAACCTTCTGTTACAATTGTTTATTTATATTTTAAGTTCTTCTATTTCTTCTTATTTTGACAAAATGCAAATATTTAAAACAATATTTTTTTACAGTATTTTTCAAGAAAAAATTTCTATTAGATTTCCACAAATACGAGGGCAGAACAAGAATGACAGTTCAACTTTGCTACTCGATTAAAAAGGCATGCACACAGGGTTGCTAATTTTTGAACGCGGTCATTATAAATATACTTAACATGGTGTCCATACGCATTATTTAAAATATAACCAGTCATAAATTTAACGGCTAAGTTGTTATTTAAAAAATATGGTTTAGGTCTCAAACGTTGATTTTGCAGTGGTAAAGAATATTTCTTACATAATGTTGTGGCATACTGCCGAGTGTGTTCTTGGTTGGATACAAATCCGGGTTCGTTTCTATTGCAAAGACCTGACTGCTGTGAGACGGAACGGAGTCGAAGTTACCCCTAAGGTTAGGACTCAGTTTAGGGTTAGCCAAGTTGCCATCGACGTCATCTAACGGAAGGCCCAAGAAACGTGCTGTTTCTACGGGGTCGGACCAAAGGGAGAGGGATGTTAGATTAGTGGGGTTGGTGGGGCATGCAAAGTGGTGGCCAATGTCATGCGAAGACTCGTTGCACGCAGGACATACATATGTACATACATATATTGGATATGTCATACACTTCTTCATATCCGATGCTTCAGTTATCACAAAATTACCAGAAACCAAACATCAATACGATAATCAATATAGTAATAATAAATACATATACATACGTGACATTTACTCACCAAAATTTATATACATAGAAAATTATTTTTGACTTTTGCTTTGGATTCCCCTTAATAACGCTAAAAATGGTTTTTGGACCACCCAAACGACGTCTACTGATATTCGATTTCGACGAGACTTTGACTTCGATGGATTCCACTAGTCTTCTGCGCGATTTGTTGCCGGTGTACCGACGTCCCAAGGAAATAAACGAGTTAAAAGAAGGAAGGATTGCATACTTGAACACATTATTTACAGAATTACGCGCAGCAGGTTACTCATCGACCGAACTACGTCGCCTAATAGCAGCCATACCGCCAGTGCCAAGCATTGTGGACTTTATAAAACATCTCTACGAATCATGTGATCCCAAATACGATATTATTATTATCAGCGACTGCAGCAGCATTTTCATCAACGATTGGCTCGCTAACCATCAACTGACCGAGTGTATCAAAGAGATTTTTACTAATCCATCGTTTGTTGTTTCCAGTGAGGGTATGCGAGTGGAGGCGTTGCAGCGAGCCAAATGCCCGTTGAGCCCACCAAACCTATGCAAACGCAATCTTTTGGAAAGGTATCTGACGAAGCGCCAGGCGATGGGCGTAACTTACGAACGTGTGATTTTCGTTGCCGATGGCGCGCACGATTATTGTCCCACGTTGGTCATGCGTCGGGATGATATTGTGTGCGCGAGGAAAGGCAAGGATCTTGAGAAGAAAATACGTTGCTATCGCAGAAAGTGCAAGGTGAGACCGCTTGTGTTGTTGTGGAGTACCGGGCATGGACTGCTGACGCTTTTGGAGTCTGCTTTAGATTGTGTGACTATTTCAAGCATATAACCGACGGCGAAATAGTTTTAAATAAAACTGATGCGATTTTTTTTTAATTGTAAAAATTATAGACACACACAAATACAAAGGAAAATAGTGTTACTAGTGTTAAAAATTCTTAATACCAATTCCAATTTCACATTTTTGGCAAAATAAATTATTGTATAAAAATAACTGCATATTTTATTTTTATTATATTCATCGTCATTATCATTAATATAGTTTCTTCATAGCATTTATTTGGGTAAATTAATTACTTTATTACAGTTAATGAACCTGCCAGGCATGTCAACGCACAACACACTCCAATGCTGAACGGCGCACAGTGCCGTTATTTATTTAATATACTTTTTTTTAACTGTTTTAATATTCGTTTTCTCCTTTTCCTGCTTAATTTAGATTTAAAACTAATTTTTAAATAATAAAAAATAAGTTTACGTGACTCCTGAAGGAATCAACTATGTATATATAATGTTTGCACGCATTTTTTGTAGGATGTTATTAACTACAACTTACAAATATATAATAAATTGTACGTAGATTAAAAACACACATGAATAATCCTCGGCGGAGTAGCGCGGTTGGCTAACGTAACAGCAAAATCATAGAAATTCGCACACATCGAAATATTAGTATGGATGAATGGATTGTTTAATTAACACTTCATATGAGAAAGTGGGGACATTTAAAGCATTGCTTTGGCTAATATTTACATGAAAAAACTCAATTATGCAAAATAACAGATGAGGAACACAAACACAAATAGAGGGCTAGGAGATATGCTAAATTTACGTTTTTTTACATGTCACTGCTCAATAAACTTGAGTGGACTTAAGCAGCTAAAACCGCATGAATACTATTTGCCACTCCGCCACTTTGAAAACGATTTTCAACGTCTTACTTTTGACTTTCATTTAAAAACTATACTCGCATATATTTAAATACACATTTTTTTTCATTATTAAACAGTGTTGTATACAAAGTGAATTTCACGCCTTACATAGTTTGGTTTTATTTTATTTTGTTATTCTGTTGAATTTTTGTTTTGTGTTTTCAGCTTACTTAGGACTTAAATCAACGCTTATGTGCATTATTTGATATATTACATACATGATTGTGTTTGCATGCAGCAAATCGATTACTCCTTAGTTAATTTGTTGAAATAGTTTCTTACTGAAATGTACGTAAACATTTGCCTTCTACGTCTATGTTCATTAATTTCTGTTTGCACTATAATACATTTGATATATTAACACTTTAAGCCTGACGTTGTAGCATAGGAGAATCGAACTGTTTGTTTTTATCATAAATTTAGCTTATAGTTAAATATTAAACGAAACTAGACATTTAACTTAATTAAAAAAGTATGAATTAAATTTTGTTGTTCTTAAATGCTAAAATAAGTGTTATGTTTATGAAAAGGCGTTAAGTTTGTCATCAATTCTTCAATTATATGCTTTACACTTGTTAAAACATTTCTCTTTCGTGAATCATATTCCAAATGTTAATATCTTCTTTCAACTTGCGAGCGTTTCTCTGCTGATTCTGATGCTGGTTTAGTGGCAGCAGTTATGCACACCGATTACGCTCAAGACACCGCCTTCACGGTCGCACTTTATTGCTACTACATATCGCTGTCGTTCAGGCTACTACGCTTAGGGCAGTAACGTATCACCCCCACTCAGGCAACAACGGGCGGTGGCGGCGGCAGCGTACCGGCTGCGTTCGTCTTATTCGCTGTCGGCTGGTTAGCGGCACCCTTGCTGCTTGCGTTGCTCGCATTCGACGACACAACCGCCGTAGCCGCGTTGCCAATTGCTGTTGCACTCCCGGCAACGGTTGATGGTGTTTGTGGCGGGATCTTAACCAGCTGCTTTTGTGGCGTGGCGATGGGCGGCGATACTGGTTGTGGCATAGAAGTGCCTGCGCTTGTTGTTACGCTGCTGACGCATGGACTGGCTATCTGTACGCGTTTCACGTTCTTGCCGCGTCCACAGGGCACACACAGCATGGAGCAATGCTCGCGCAATTTCGTAATGTGATCTATGCGATACTCATTAATCCATTTCACTTTTTTGTGTTTGATCTGTTTGACTTTCTCGCCATTCGGCGAAATCATGTTTGGTTGCTGTGGCAAGCCGTCGGGTTTTGTGGCGCCACAACGTATACAAAAGCTACAACGATCACAACTCCAACGAACTGTTTAAATTAAAACGAGTAAAAGGTAAGAGTTATAAAGGGATCATAGCCATTGTGAGTATATTTTAGCTTTACTCACCATCTGGAACGGCTTTGATACCCAAGCAGTAAATGTGGAAGCCGCGATCACATTGCTCGCAGTACAGCATTTTATTCTGATCCTTGTTACCTTTGCATTTGATGCAGCACTTGCAGTCGGCGCATTGCCAATTGTAGTTGCGCACGCGCGCCACCATGCGATAAGGCATCTCAATGCAGCTCGGGTGGACTGAAAACCAAAACAAAAGAGTTATATAAATATCAACAAGCATAATTGCAAGACGCTTAATTACCTTTGCGTCGGCATGTATAGCAATCTATGAAGACCTCGGGCAGGTTTCTCATATTGCGATGCTGTGCACGCTGGCACACGCCGCACGTGGTGGGAGGAGCACCTTCATCCTCCGATGACGAGCCGGAATCATCGTTGCAGCCATCGGAGTCGCTATCCGAGTCCTATAAAAAAAACAGTAATTTCATTAAACACTTCCACACGTTTTCTGCCATCCGCTGACTTACCGATTCGCTTTCACTTTCACTGCCCGAAGTGGACATAGCCGAGTCTGTTGCACTATCGGCTTCTTCTGCTGCATCGATGTCGTCACAATTAGCTTTAGCGGCAGAACGTGAGCGCACGCTGCGACGCAGAGTGTTGCCTGTCATTGTGTTCTCCTCGGTGCAATTGTCGATTGTGGCTTTTGTGTCCGTTGATTGGGTGCAAGGTTTTTCATCTGCGACATTGAGCTGGTCTGCTAACTTCTTGTCATCTAACACTGGAGGTGCCGCTTGCTTTTGTGTGTGTTGTGACGTACGTTCAACCAGCAAACGTGGGTTCTGCAGCACCGTATTAAGCGGGAAGCAACTGTAGAATGAAAATATAACTCTGTTAATCCTGTGCCATTTCCGACTTTTTATTTATTTACCTCAACTCTGATGGCGTATACTGGCGGTATTTCGCGCTATACTGACCCGGCACTAAAGCTACTGGGTAGCTGGCGTCCACGTCACGTGGCGGTGTAGTAATGCGCGGTCGCAACAGTGTTGGTGGCTCAGGTATGTTCTCGGTTTTAGCGGCCTCTGTCACTGCCTCGGCAATTGAGCGATTCACCATTGTTGTAGTGGGTGCTGTTGCAGGCAATGGCACATTCACCGTTAACGTCTGCAAGTCCAGACATGCTAAACGTTCCTCCTTGCGGCTGCAATACAAAACTAGTGTTAGTGCTCTTTGTTCTTGTTACGTTTTGCGTTTTTGCAGTTACCTTCTATTGAAGTAGGAATTCCATTTACTGGCCGAAAGCAATGCACGTTCACGCGCTTGCAGTCCACGGCCAGTGACGTTGAGACCTAGTGCTTTCTGTTTTGCCTCGATTTCGCGCAAATGCTTTTGCCTGATGAAATCCTTGTACTCCTCGTATTTCTCATAGAAGTCGGTATACATAATGTCGAGTATGTCCGATGCCCAAACGGCTGTGATGCCCAAGTCGCACATACGCTCCGACACGAAACCCTTCTCTTGCAGCCAATTGCGCTCCTCCATGTCGATTTGGCGACGCGGCAGATCAGGATATTTCCGCTTGAAGCTTTTAATGCCCAAATACAAGGCGACCTGCTCTTGAATCATAAAAGTGTCGCGATTTTTCGATGGACAACAGCCCTTCGGAGGCGGCCAGTCATACTCAGCGATAGCTGCAACTGTAATTTCGGCGCTGAAAATAGAGTACAAATATTGATTTTGTTTTCGGCCAAAGTGCATGTGATTACTCACTCTTCAGCAACGCAAACTTCCATTTTCTTCTTCTTTGGACGTTTAATAGCGCTGCCATTTTGTACAGTGGCCACAGTGTTGGGATCCAAAATGCTGCTCGTACTAACCACGGAGGACTGAGACTCGTCATTATTAAGAAAATCAGGTTGCCTACGGGTTTGCAAACAAAAATTATTTGTTAGATTGTTTTTATATATGGATATATATGGTAAACATAAACTGTGTATGTATGTATGTGTGTATTTTACCTTATAGGCGTTGCTGGTTCCGATTGCAGCGGCATTTGAATCTGACTTAAATCAGCGCTCATACGGGTATCCTCTTCAAATACTTGAGGGGACTGTGAAAAAAGGTTATTGGGAGATGATTTTAAGTAAAAATAATTTCAAATAAAAGAATATAGTTCACTAAATTATTCAATGACAAAATTAATGTATATAATATTGATCACAAAAATGTCATAGAGCATTATTTCAGAAATAATATTTTTGTTGAAACTTTTAGATTAAAAAATGATTAAAACCAAACCTTCAAGAAAAAAATAAATAAATAATATATGTATGTATAAACACGAAAATAATTATTTACAAAATAAAATAAAACAAGAAGGTATTTTGTGAAATAAACACTTTTTTTGAACAAAATATAATAAGTTATTTTATTTTTAATTGTGTTATTTAAAATTTGAACCCCTCTGAACATTGAATGTACATATGTATGTAAATAAACGACGCAATTGCTTAACTAATTCATTAATTGCAAATATATTTTAAAAGCATTGTACCATTAACAGTTACTACTAGGGCAATTGTTACTCTAGTTCACTGGAGATCGCTTCAGCAGACTGCTACGAAAAAAAAAATAAAAATAAAACATAAGGAAAAGAGGCGAAAACACAAGCGGTGTTCGTTTATTCCCCTCAATGTTGGGTAAACGACAGAGGGGAAATTTCCATAGTTGGGGAAGGCTATTCTCCTCTCTACGAGAAACCCCATATTTAGGGTACACACATATATATTACAACAAAATATATTCAACATGGTGAGCACAAGCGAAATACACCACAGTCCACACACAAAGAAAAGCAGCTGCTTTGCACACCTGAACTTTTTCAGTTGCTTGCAATGCTTGTAAAGTGGTGTGTGAGGGCGCTGATGACGTTTGTATGCCGTCGGAACTTAGGAACTTCGCAGAAAATGTACGCCCCTTTCGTCGATTTAATTCGATGCGCACACTACATAGATACAACTTTATATATGTGCATATGTGTGTGCCCTGCCGCTATTATGTGCTTTGTTCGCTTTGACCATGCGATATTTAAGAGCAAAAAAAAACTTTAAAAAATTATCAACTTATGATGTAATTAATATTATTGCGCTAAATACAAAACGAACAAATCCAATTTCGAAACAAGATTTCATTTTAGCATATTCAATGAGCCACTTACCGGACTATAGAGGCCTTTCATTCGCTCTGGATCGGGGGTATGCTTTAGGCCGCCGACACAGCGTGGTCGACTGAGCGCAATTTGTTTGGCAACAGCACTGGCGCCACGGCCCAAGCGATGAGCGCGACTGCCGCGGCCGCTACCACGTCCAGAGCCACGTCCTCGACCACGTCCACCTCGACCGCGACCAACGGGTGTGGAAATTGTACTCGTATTAGAGTCTTCTAAAATACAAAAGGCGGAAAGTCATAAGCACACATATTTCAAGAGACTTTATAGGAAACCGTAGAATCAATGCTTACCTCCAGATATATCCGCACCGCTGCCGTACGCGCCGCCACCTTGACTGGTTGAGTCATCGTCGCTTTTATCGAATTTGGTGCCGTCCAGTGTTGTCTGCATACGCAACAGATCCGTTTCCAAGCTAGTGTTACACTGCGCTGCCCGCAGCTGTTGAGTTGCCATAAGCGAAGAGAAATCGTTTGGTCTGAAGACCACATCCGGCACGGGATCCGACGAGGAAAGTATGGTGGCAGGTGGCAGCATTGAACTGCTGCTTTGATTTTGTACTGCGACACTTATTGTTCCGCTGCTAGCGACATTACTGCCGCCAGCTATGGTCATAGTGGCGGTTGTGCTGCCATTACTTGCTGACGACGAGGATGAACACATGGTCAAGTCAATTTGTGTCGCCATCGAAATGGAAGTAGGCACGCCGACGTTCACTGGGGCGCCAGTAGCTGTTGTCACAGTGGCAGAGCTCATGGAGCTGCTGGAGTAGGCAGAAGAGATGCTGGAATTAGAACCACCGTAGTGATTAAGGACGGACATAATGCTATCAGACACTGAATTGGTGATTGTGGTGTTTGCTGGTGCTGTTGAACCAATAGCAGCGCTGCCGCCCAACAAGGCGTTCACTGAACGCTTACGACCCCTTATAGGTACCTCGCCATTGTTACTTAACTTGATCTTCGATGCTGGCGTAATAGCGCCACCTGGTAAAAACGAACGCCGAGAAGTTCTTGCTCCAGTACGCACTGCACGATCTCGCTTCGACGCTTCCGTATCCATTGCCCCTTCTATGCTGTCTTGTTTCTCTGGTGGTTGCTCGGCGTCCACCATATCGATAGCGAGACGTTTGCGTAACAGCTCCACACGGCGAGACTTCGACACGCCATCAGTGGCTGAAGTGTCGACAGCACCAATACTGGGTGTGTCATTTGACATGGCAGTGGCTGCGGGCGTTGTCACAGTTGCAGCTGTCGCAGCATTATTGAAAGCATTCTTTTTTGGACGACCGCGTCTCTTGATGGCGGCAGGTGTGTTCGCTGCAGTCAATTGCTCTGTGGTTGCAGCTCCCGCTTTCGACGACCCTAAATGTTCATTCGTTGTGTAACAATTGGCGACTGTGGCGTTATTCAGGTTGTACTGCAGCGAGTCCTCTTCGTCCAGGGGTATTGCCAATAGATGTTCATGCCGTTGTTTGCGCGGACGATGAATCGAAGTCTTCGGAGAGGAGAGATCCATTGTGATGGTGGAGTTCTCGGTTGGTTCCACTTCGTTACTGATGTCCACAACATGATGATTGCCTCCGAAGATGGTGGGCGACGTTGTGATCAATTTCGTGTTAGATGACTCATCGTCCGTTAGAATGGTCAGTGTAGCCATGGTGTGGGATTCACTATCAATGCGACGAACTTTGTTTGGTGTGATCTATGCAAAGAAATGAAATGGCACATTCCAGGTTATAATAAATATGAAGATACTTGTAGAAAAAAACACATACAAAAACCACTACAGCTACACTTATAGAAATAGAACCAAATTAGGGCTTTGGCTAAACTCCATTTTTGTTTTACACCACTTCTTAGTCTATAATTAGTCAACACCCCACCCTTCCCCGTTCTTAACCTTCCAAACACTCACCTCAATACAGTGCTCCTCTACATTGTTTTCCATCATCAAAGTGGATATTGTGTTCGCATGTCTCTTCAAGTTCATAGTATTCATTTCATTTGCTGCGGAATCATTATCCAAGATATTGTTGTTGCGTCTCAGTATATCGGAGCTGTTCTCCTCATAAGTTCCACTGACCGTGGCATTATTTATCAAACCATCTTCGTTGTTTATGTGAAGATTTTTGGGCAACGCAGCGGTATCGTCCAGCGTCAAACGCGGACTACCTTCAGGCGTGTCCAGTATCTCAATGGAATCTATTACCTTTTCCATTTGCGGTGCCAACTGATTTGTCAGCGCTGTGTTATTCATTGGCGCCGCAGCATTGCCGACTGTGTGCATTATGTTTGAATTTTGGTGGACTCGTGCTCCATTAGCCATTAGCCGTTCTGTCAGTTGCGGATATTTCATGCTATTGCTTATTTGTTGTGGCAGATGTGGTTGTTTTTGAACCTGTGACTGTTGCTGGTGGACGTGTTGTTGTGTTTGTGATGGTTTCGGCTGCAGAGGCGGTGGAGCACCGTATTTCCTAGCATTAAGCGGCGAATTCAATTGGTTAAGCAGAAGCCTGTTATCCAACGGCGGCGCCGTCTGTATTACGCTCATTTCACGTTGTAGACGCTCCATTAATATGGTGGCTTGTGGCGGTTGCTGCGCATCGTTTACTTGCGGATCAGCGTCGGTGTAAGTGAAATGTGCAGGCGACGAACCCGGTGATGGCGAGGATGTCAAATCGACAGTGTCCACTACGTTGGATAGGTCGTCACCTGACATCGGCGGTTGCATTAGCTCCGTTTCTTCGGTATTATCCATGCGTAGCGAGTCACCATTGCTAACATGAAAAATATTATTGAATACCTGTGGGTCGTGGTTTTGCAAACCCTCATCGATGTCCATGTCGTCAGAGTTGCGTCGCGGCTCCTGTATATCCTCCTCAGCAAACGCTGTGTTGTCGTTGTTGAAACCGCAGAACTCTTGACTGCTACTAGATTCGAAACCGTTAACTAACTGTTCGTGAGCAATATTCTCCCTACTTGGTTGGGTATCCAGCGACCTTTGCGTCACGCCGCAACCGGCTGTGGCGTTTATGTCGGCGACGGCGATGTTTTTTAGCTCGCTGGATTTTCCACACTTTTTTGACACATTACGTTGCGTTTTATCCTCCAGCACAGCTTTCATTCGCAAGGTTGGCGAAGAAAGATTTTTAATGGTTAGCTTGGGCACCACTTTGTTAGTGGCTGCGTCCTCTGCTGAGGACAATGGTGGCGAAGATTCGCCACTCATACATTCATCACTCTCCTCTGAGGATTGCTGCTCTACGTTGGGTATCGATTTGATGGTCAATTTGGGAATTTTCTCCTTACATTCGTTGCCGCCACCGTCCTGGCTATTGGTTTTAATGGTCAGCTTGGGTACAACTTTTTCTACAGATGCATCACAGTTCCCTCCTTTGGGATCCTGGCGAGATATCATTAGCTTTGGCAGCCTTTCCGGCGACTCTGGCATGCGTGAGCTGCTCGACAACTGCCGCACCACAAGTGGCGACTGTTTAGGTGATTGGGGTGCTGATCCGCCTTCCAAATTTGCCATAGATATGGTCAGCTTGGGAATGGAGTGTGTGTGTTCCGCTTCCGTTTGCTGTTGCATGGTCTTAATGCAGAATTTGGGGGTCGTAGCCTCCGGTGCTGGTTCATGCGTCTTTATTGTAATCTTGGGTATCTTCTCCGGAGGCGGTGCCGGGTCCTCGCTTAGGTCGCTGAGCGACTCTTCCGCATCCAATGATTTAGTTTTGATCGTCAACTTTGGTATGACTTGCGCGTTGGAGGTGTCGTTGTGTTGCGTTATAATCACCGCGTGTTCCTGACCGGTTTTGATCGTTAATTTGGGTATTTTACTGCTACAACTGCCAGCTTCAATAACCTCAGTATTTGTATCTGTAGGAGCGTTGGCCGCTGATGTTCTCACACAAGCGCCAGCTGCACTTGTTTTGATTGTCAACTTTGGCACCAGCTCCTCATGCTTGGGCGGCAATGCTTTTATAGTCAACTTAGGCACAGAACAGGCGGTAGCATTTGATACACTGCACGAGGCGGTGCCAGAAGATAGGGACGGCAAACCTGTGGACGAGGATGTGCTCGACGATGACGAAGATGAGGATGCCGGCGATATCGTTGACATTATTGACTCGCTCGTCCCGTCCAGCGATGTTTTTATGGTGAGCTTTGGCAGTGGCGGGGGTGAGTGGTCCGTCAGTGATTTTGCTGTAACGGCACTGTGCACCCCCGAAGTGGCTGGTGACAATTGGCTGATGCTGCTATTGTTATGCAAATTGCTTTGCGAATCGGACATCTTGATTGTCAACTTGGGCACTACTGAGCTGTCTGAGCTGTCATTGGCAGAACGTATTGTCAATTTGGGAACAATATGCGGTTCATCGCTACAGCCACCGACGACTGTTGACCCCTTTATGGTCAATTTCGGTATTTGTGCGCCGACCCGTGCGCTGCAGGTCTCAATCACCGCCTCATCTTCGGCCGAAGATGAACAATCCGAGGATGCGACATCGTTGTGCTTCTTCACGATCGGTTTGATTGTGATTTTGGGAACTATATTCGTACTGCTACTGCTGTTGTGAGCATGTAAATTAATTTTGAGTGGCTCGACTTTGCGAGCCGATTCAGCTCCACTGTAGCCGGCAATGCCGTCACAGCCACTCAACGTATCGGTATTGCTATGAGATTCACTGGAGCGTGTATTAACGCTCGTAGCATTTGATTTGGGTAATTTCAGTATGATCTTGTGTGTTTCGGTGTTGTGCTCGGTTTGCATTGTTTGACCTTGCCCACTGCCAGCCGCCACACTCGTTGCATGACCAACAGCATTGGTGTCGCCGCTTGAGGCCACGGTGGTGGTTGACTGTTCGCGCGCAACCATGTTCGTATTGTCGCTGTCGCCGTTCCTATGCTCTAAACTACCGTTACTTATATTACTAATACTAATTTTGTTATTATTGTTGCTGCTCGCAGAATATACTGCGCGCATCAGTTCCGTATCCACACTTCGAGCGCCTGCTGAACGTGTCGCCGCTGCAGCAGAAGTTGTCGGCATCACCGAGTCCAACGCAGTGGGTATTGCGCGAACAAATGCCTGGACCGCACGTGCACCCGGTTTCACTAAACTTCGGCCAATGAAAGAGGATTGCGTCGATTGATGTGGCGATTGGGATTCATCCTCGCTGGAGGCATCCGTTGTTATGTCGCCGCGATTATGCGTAGATTGTCGGCCACTGCCGCTACCACCACTGCTGCTACTGCTGCACGTCGTGGACAACACACGCTGCGGTGAGGAGCTGCAGTCATTCCCGGTGGAGCTGGTGATGCGCGCCGGCGATGTGATCAATGCCTCCAGACGCGGCAAATGACCGGTAGCGCTTATATGCGTCTCACACGAAGTCGAAGTGACAATTTGCTCCTGGTCTTCTTCAGCACTTTGGTTACTGGCCTGTACGTGAGCCAGAGCGGAGTTTTGGTTATGATTGATTCTTCTACTGGCGGCGTACGAATTGTTCTGTGGGATCTGTGAATCTTCGGGCGCCTGGTTGTTTGTAACATTCATTGCTTAGCTGCCTCTTCCTTGATTAAGTATTGGGATGGATGTCAAATCCAATCGGAGCCGCGCTTTGACGTTTTTTCGGATCAGTTAGCGTAAGAAGAGCGTCATATCTTCCTGCAATAGACGAAAAAAAAAGTATTTCTACTATTAGAAATATATACCAAAAAGGAACGTACATATAAGCGACACAAAGAAGAAATCTATCACAGATCAAACAAATTCAATATTAAAAATTGGACTAAGAAAAGCGATATTAATAGCCACCGACGCATCCCAAACTCGTTGTTGTCACCAGAAATTCATCCTATGAATAAAAAATACACAAAAAAACACAAAATATACGTTGAGATCGCGTCGTGCGTCTGCTATTCAGCCGACAAACTAACTAAGCAGCGCGCATCATAGACGTAGTTGTCATCAAGTCGGGGAATCCACACGTGTGCGCTGCGTCTGCCGCTACGACTTCACACGATATGCGAAGAGTCGCATTGCCGGTCAAACGGACTGACTGGCAGACAGACGACGAGGTCCAGCCGGCGAATGTCGCGAGCAAAACAAAAAAAGCAAAATAACAAAAGAGCACAGCGTTTTGGTTCTTAAAGTGTTTCAGCAGCGGCTGTTTACCGTTGTTTCACCTCGTAGTAGCATTTGAAACAACGTAATCGCATCAGCTGTTCACTAAGCGCTCATAGCTGATGTTGTAGCTTCGTGCTGCTACTGCTGCTGCTCTTGATAGTTGGTTCGGTGCTCTATTCCTTGCCTTTGGATTCTTCACCTTATCAAATACACTCGCCGCCCCAGCCGACGCCGCGGCATCGTTGTGCTCTCAATGCATGCACACTTTGTACGCTCTCACTCACTCTCTGGCGCGCGCGTAGCACAGCCAGTCTAGCGCGCAGTTCGTTTATATACTACAGCTAACAGCTACTTACTGCTGCTGTAACGATGACGCCACCACAGGCTGACTGGCTTCCCCTTCGCCTAGGCGCGCGCCGAAAGTTCGACAAATCGACGGAGAGCAGCCACAATATTCAAAAGTGAGGTGATTCTTTGATTTACCATGAATTAAAATATTCGTCGTGTCAACAGGCGCGCGATTGCCGCTACTGCTGGCCAGCCACGGTCGTGTCGTGTCGTCTACAGCCAGTGCAAACACAGCCAACCAGTTCGCCAAACCAATGGCAAAGCAGTCAAGCCGAGGCAAATGCTATCACATTTGCAAATGGAACTCCAAGCGAAACACAACTACCCGAAGCAACAACAGCACGTACGGGCATCAGTAAATACGCTTAATTGAATAGAAGTCCGTAGACTCGTGCTAGTAAAGGCTAAAGCTTTGCAAAATTTCGTACGGTATTTGTGAAACTGAAGGAAGAATAGTGAAAGGATAAACTGTGACGAGGCTCCAGGGGATATACAAACTAGTTTTTACTGCAAAAATATATTCTATGAAAATGTCACAAAAAATCCATAACTCAATCCTTAAGAACACATTCCAGGTGCTAGAAAATTACTTTGAGACAATTGGACAAGCTCAACAACGAACTTATCGGTCCTAAACTGGTCACAACTTATGATCCGATTCAAGGATTTACGAAAAACTCGATTGAAGAATGAAGTCTCCAATAGAGAATATATTCAGGATATAAATAATTGTAGACAGGCGTCCAAGCCACATTGGCCATTTTATTTGTACCTCAAAGGAACGACCCCTTAACTACATTTACTGCCGAAAATAACAACTCTTAAACGAGAAGCGTTCAATGTAAACAAATTATTTCTTAAAAGAAACGCTAATTTGAAATACGAATAATGATAAAAAATTCGCTAATGACCTAACTGCCAAAGTATTTGGAGCTGGAAGATATGTGCTGTGTATTAGGGAACCCCAAAAAATGTCTTGTTATTTTTGTCTGTTGGGAGTAAGCAAAGGTTGCTAACGTTCGCTGTTTTCCACCTTTACAGCACAACGAACGCTGCGAGCAAAACAATATACTTGAATAAACAAGCGAGCACAACAAACATGAAACGCTGCAGGAAACGAAAAAGCCGAGAAAACGTTAAGACTATGATGGGTCGATACCCAGCTGCCAGCAATGCAGCTAATCGAAGCAGTAATCGGTGTGTGCCCTTATCGACCAAACGATATAACTTACCGAGCGCATCCGAACGTACAACTAACCGAGCAACAAGAAATCCGAGCACTTACACTTGTACGACCCCAAAATTAGCAAGCGCCAGACATGACATACCGACCAACCTGTCGGCCGACCGCCAGACGGACAGCCATTTAGGGAACAGTGACGAGAATAAAACGCTGCTAAGCGTCGCACATCCTCCACCACAGCCTCCTCTACCACAACCAACACCATATTATCAAAACCAAATGTATGAATGGCTGGCGCGTGAGTGAGTGAGGAAATGATGAATGAACGTGCGGAACTAGAAAATGAGCAAACAAACGCACAATTGTTGCATCTTCTCGCTGCGCGCAATGTTTTGGTTTCGGGTCATTCACCCGCACAACAAACAGTCAAGCTTAGAGTCATACTCACTAACCGCCGTACACTTTCACATTGGCAAGCACCTGCAATAACAAAAGCAAAGGCAACAGCTTCGGCAGATACGTTTTATTATGAAAAATTCCATTTAGTTAACCATAGCGAATGGCTTTTGGTTTTGTACGCAACGCGTTTGGCGGCTTGATAAGCGAGGCCATACAAAAAGAATTCGGTACTAACGGTGAGAACGAATAATGCCGACAACGTTTGCGGTGATGACGAAGATGATAACAGAAACCGCAGCCAGACAGCTGGGCAACTGAAACCCCATGCAAGGAACTTTACAAGCGCAGTAAGTGTCATAGGAACGGTGCTTTATTGACCCAAGGGAAGGAAGCGCTATTTTTGGCAGACCTGTTAAGACAAGTCAAGGTTAATTTATTTTATAAGCAAGCAAGGTAACAAGCAAGTGCTTAGTTTTCAGTAAGGAACTAGAGCAAAGAGTGCTTACTATATTCCCCACACAAGTTTGGGAGCATTTAAAAACAAACTTAAAATATTTAGCCGATTTTAAGGTCAAAGCGCAGCATATAGCAATAAATGTTATGTTTAAGCAAAAAGTGTTTTTTTAACCAAGTTAAATACATACAAAAATGTATCTCCATAAAATTATTACATATGTACATATGTACATATATTATATATGTATGTATATTCTGACAATTACCCAAAAAATAATAAAAAAGGGCATGTAAAACGATAAAAAAAATTGAAGCCGTTTAAAGTCACAGAAAAAAATGTTTAACGTTTTCTTTCTGTTATGAAAAAGTATCTGAGAAACAAATACGAGAACAATTTAACACTATTATTTATATTTACATACATATGTATGCAGATATGTACACATATTTCTACTTGTTTATAAAACTCATGTGGCCGGCGCAGCAATCACTTACCGCGATAGACGCCATCAACATAAAAATTAGAAAATAATGATACGAAATGTATATTGAAAATTGTAATAAAGTTGAGAGCAATTTGCAAGCAAATAAAAATAAGTAGACAAGTGGATATGAAAATTTATTAATACATATAATATTAAAATGTAATATTTGATTGTTTAACATTTGTATTTATGTGCATGTGCAGGTGTTTGCCGAAAGCAACAAATACATTGCACAAGGTGGCATATATGATTATGGCTATTCAATCATTAGCCTAGCCTAGTGGCAATACTATGTACATATGTATATGATATCAATACTGTTTTGTATATTTTTTGTCTAATGTGTGCTTAGCAGCTTATATGCTGACCTTGGTAAGGCTTAATTGTAAGGTTTATACATGTATGTATGTATAAAATTAATTTGATTATGGCTTATGAACAATCTGAGCTCACGAAAATACTTTTCAAACCACAAGTACACATGCACTAGTTTAAAGTAGTAAACATGTAATTTTAACACAATTTCGCGGAGCTTGAGAAGAAGAATTTGCCGAGATCAACAATGATTTGTAGAATATTGTATTCTTAAAACTTTTTCAAGGCTTTGAGTGACGAATTTTTATTGACAACATTCAATTATTTGTGTAAGAAAACTGTTACACGAAGTTGGATTTTTACACACACATGTAGTATTATGGACACAAAAGAGATGTATCGGTGACAGCATTGAAATTCAGTTACTGCACTTGTCGCGGCCGCTCTTTGTTCATTACTTTTTATAACACTTTATATACCATAATTCAAAACATTTTCTTTTAACATTCAGCACAAAAACTTATAATTTAAATACACAAAAACTCACCAACTGAAATTTATATACATATTATGCGGCTTGTTAGCACTTTTACGTTTGAGAACAGACTTTCTATCCTCCTTAAGTTATGTTTTATTCTACTTGAGTGTATCAGCTCCCTCACCACCCTCTTTTACGAACATACACCGTGCGTAAAGACAAATGTGGTCATGACTATGTAAAATTGTGTGAGCGTATGAATTTTTATGTATTCACCATCACACCATTAACGTCTGCAAGCAAAGCTGATTTCTAAGCAAAGCGATGACTACTATTTTGTCATAATTTCCACCTTCACTATATATCATATAGAAGCGAGGATTGATACGTCAAGACTTTTATCGAATTTTTCTAGCACTCGATTAACTGAAAACTGCATGAACTTCGCGTAAACGCAAACGTAACACACTGCACTACACGCGTTTCAAAACGTTGAACTTCGAAACCGAAAACGAGAACGAAAATGAGCTGCCTGCAGAGGAAAAATTGTGTTGTATCATTTTTTGTTAAATATACGCTGTGAAATTTTCAATGCTGTGCCAACGAACCAGTGCGCAACGTATGAACGAATCGTACGAACCAGCGTACGAAGCTGTATGAAGCAGAGCCAGCGATAAACACAGCGAAAGTATTTGACAAAAAACGGTGGCGATAAAGCAACGAATGTCGTACGACGCCAGCTATAACCGACGTTGGCCACAGCGAGCAGGCAGCGTGAGGGGTAGGTTTGAGCAGCAAAGTGCTAGTAACGACCAGCCAGTGCAAGGCAACAGGGGCAGAATGGTTGGGTGACGACGAAAACCGAGCGCGCAGAGACCTCACGATCGTAGCACGGGCAATACGAAGCACGTGCACAGTGCGAACATGAATAAAACACGATGCATGGCAGAAACAAGTAGCATGTGGATAGACAAATATTCATACAAAGTCATTCGTATACAGGCATGTGTGTGTTCGTAATTTATGTGTGTATAGGATAGATATAAGAGTGTAGCAACAACAACGGAATCTGTTAAATGCCACCAAAATATGTTTAAACTTAAAAGCAACTCACGAAGCGGCGAGCAGCAGAGGTAACCGCTGCGACAAAGAAATCAAAAGATACTTGAGCGCCTGCAAGCACACATACACATATAATTATGTTCACTCTAAAAGGCATGTCAAAAGGCATCGCAAAGATACAAATATAAATATGTTAGTAGACACGTGTGTATGTGCGCTAGTAGAGAAACGTACAATAGTGAGATGTTAACGGCGGAGCAGAGCTCTAATAAAAACATACATATAATAAGCATTCGCAAATATACACAAAAGACAACAGCTAACAAATCTCATTCGCTGCCTAATACTTCGTCTGGCGAATGCCGAGGCGTCAATGTGGGTGCATTAGCGTATTATGGTAACAATTCAGAACAAATTTCGCGTTTTTCACTGTTAATAAACAAAACTTGACTTCGTTGACTGCAGTAGCGAATGCACCAACAACTTGTGTTCAAGTATGACGAATTAGCCTCGTTGAACACGATTATCATACATTTTAAACAGATACCAAACAATATTACACACGGATAAATACAAATGTTATTACAAATATGCACATCAAAATAATGTTCATTACTCGTTTCGGCAACCATATAACTTGAGATAGGTACATAACACATAACATGAGCGAACGTCCAGCCAGCCGACAGTCAAATTGACGATTGCAATTTCAACAATATGAATGCAACATGTCGAGCAAATACAGAAATCGCGGCATCCAAAACGTAAAGACAGAAAACAAAGAGCCCCCTCTGCTGTAGCGATGTTTGAGAAAAAAAAAATGAGCGAAGTAGGTAGGGTTCATAGTATCTAAAGTATAAACCACTCCAGACAACTTGCACTAAATGCTATCAACAAAAGTAGGGAATACCACTCGAACTACTAGTAATATTTTAAACGTTTGGGCGCCCTTATGAAGGCATTTGCATTAAAACCTGCTGCACAAAACACCTCCAACAAGCTCCTCAGCTGATGGGCTAGTTATGTGTGTGTATTGGTGTTGCCCTAAGAAGATTTCGTTTTCACTATTGTGTTCGTAGCTATGTATGTACATACATACATTCAAATATTAAAAAATAAAGATAGTTGGAATGCTGAGCGTAGCAAAGGCAAATGCAAAATTAACTAAACATCAAAAATAAATAGACATGCACTAATACATGCAAATACAAATTTATTCATATAAATGTGCTTTATCTATTTACTTATACCTTTTTGATCTTATTTTATAATTAATAAGTTTTGTTGATTTAAAATCCCATTATAAAGTTTCCAAAATATTGATCTTTGAATTATTTTTCGCACATTAAAATCTGTACTTTATGTACATACATATATTTAATCAACTCGATTAAATTAAATTATTATCTTCCTGACAGATAAAATACAAAGACTATAATAAAGGTAATATGCGTGTCAATGGGCGTGGCTGATTGCAACTTCAAATTATTCTTTCAAGTATTTATTACTGTTGGTGCACCGGGATTTGAATGAAAACAAAGCTATGCATCAAAAATGTTTCGTGCCGGAAAATTCAAAAAATACACAATGTTTACAAGCAAACAGTGATATCAAATGCGAAAGCAAGAGATATAACGAAAACAAAAAGGGTGGAAAACTAAAAATAAAACACGAATGCAACATACATATGTACATATAAACTCTTAAACATAAAAATTGGATAAGCGAAAGAAGCGGGAGAATCGCAAATATGTTTAAGTCACACATGGACAAAAAAATACCAATGTACAAACGTACATATGTATGCATGTAGACAAATATTTACAATAAATTGTGATTTCACAAGATTTGCGAAGTAACTGTAAATAATTAGTAATTCGTTAACATGTACAGTGTAATTCCTCATGCCCGGACACGGACTGTCACAATGTTGTTGTTGTTTTAACGGTTATCTAATCCCCTTTAGGATGGTAAGGACTATCTAAGTTGTCGTCGGCGTCATCTAACGGGAGGCCCAAGAAACGTGCTGTTTCGACAGGGTTGGACCAAAGGGAAAAGGGTGTCAGATGAGTGGAGTTTCCGGGACATGCAAAGAGGTGCCGAGTGTCATGCGGAGACTCATTGCAGGCAGGACATATTTTGGATATGTCGGGGTCTATTCTGGATAAGTAGAGTTTAACCTGCTACAATATCCAGAAAGAACTACATATATTTCTACTAAACTAATTAATGCGAGCCATGTCAACTAGCAGTGAATGAATGTCAATTATCCTTTGTTTTTGCTTGAAAATTTTTCTGAAATCTTGTCCGCTTATCAGAGATGTTTTAAACGAAATATGTACATACTATTACGAAAATAGTGGACGCGTCATTGAAAAAAGTCTCATGCCTGGTTATGGGTATTCTTTTTGTATGATAATATTAATGAAAACGTTGTGTTTATAAAATTTTTCTAGTTATGGGAGCTGTCCATTTTGGGGAATTTCACTGACTAATCTCATTCGGTAGTTAACATTTGTCAGAATAAAATTATCTATATATATTCTATACTATTGTCTTTCGAATAATATTATAGAATTAGCTTGAAAACTCTACCATAATAGGAAATAACCCTTAAAAATAATTGAAAACTTCAAATACCTACATATGTATGTATGTATGTAGGTATGCATACAATACAACAAAAAGTAAACATTTTGAGTATTTCTTACATTATTCGTGAATCATAAAGTTGAGTTTCATTTGGACAAATGCCAATGCACTTTTCACCTCAAAATCAATAAAGTATCGATGAGCCTCAGCCGGGCATTGCAAGTAAATGCATTTTACGCACTCTAGGGCAGCTGGATTTAAGGCTACCTCGCACTCCCCGATTATTGTCGGGTTTTACTTGCGTCTGATAAATGGAGAATGTTTCCAATGAATAACCACGCTTCCACCTAAATGTACCATGTTTCTTTAATGCCTTCCAGCACATCTGCATTTAAAAGAATACATCAAAAATGTATCTTTTTATTTCTATACATACAAACGCATAAAATTTATACTTGTAGATGGGTATATACATACATATAATAAAGTATCGTATTGTCAATTGGTTTTGTATTCTGCAGCAAATGTTAGCGCCATTGACTTGTGTGCCTTGATTGTAGCAGGGTCGACATAACTTTACAAAACGCGCGCGCGTCCGTTAAGTAACCCTATGTAGGGGAAGCACACACATTGTGAAGCGAAAGAAAAAATAACAAACGAGGGAATGCAGTGTGGAGAAATTTGTGAAAGTGAAGAAATGTTGTGATTGTTTAGAGAAAATACTGAGAAGCGGGGAATTTTAGTGTATAACAACTCAAGTGTGGTGAACTTACTGAAATGAAGGTGATGCTAGCTTGAATGTTCAACCCTTTGCAAGTGACCAAACAAAAAGCTTTTCTTTAAATAATAAAACACTTCTAGTATCTTATCCTTTGTCTGTGTTATAAATCATCATATTTCAACAAGTAATTTCTTCCGTCATTAACGTTATTTTTAAGGTGGTATTATTCGATAACGGTACATTGACAATATGCACATAATTGAAACACAATTAATTAAACAATTACTGTAAATTCTGCACAATGCTGGGCATACAGCTAGGCTCTTTTGTAAGACAAATATTATTATTCACATGAGGAGGCCAATACGAATTTCGAATCAGCAAAAGGTAGCTAACGTTTTTATTCTATATACAGTTATCCAAGCATACTGTGTAACACCGTTTATGGTCCAATATGATTATATCTCATATTACAATAATTGTATTTATCTTTATCTACATATTATTGTATAACTATGTGTGAATGTGTGATCATGTATCACATTTCTTTTATTTTTATTATAATACAGATCATTAGCAATTACAATGTTTTTCCCCTTCTTATCACGCACTACTCCCCACCGGTTCGTTGAAAAACCCACCATACCATAATCAAATAACGCGTCTCCTCGCGCGCGACGAACGAGCATGGTGCCAACAAAAAATGCAAAACAACAAAAATAATAGCAAAGAAATACTCACCATTTTAGCTTTGCACATTGAAGAATACAATGCTAACATATGAAATGGCGAGACTTGTGTTTGTGTATGTTCGTTGTGTTGTATTTAGTGGTATTAATTCACTTAAACTTATTAATATATTAATCTCTTCACTTTTCATTCAATAACAACTTTTAGCACTTGTAATATTTTCCTTATAGTGTTTGTTTTACATAAATCATAAATTTTAGAGTAGTAATTTTAGCTATCAACCGACATTTGAAAGCGAACAACGAATGCGCATGTAATCCAACGAATACCTCCGACAATTTGTATGAAAACAGTGCGTGGCGCACGAGACAAGAACCCACTGTGAGTGTGAGTTTGTTTGTGTGTTACACTCGGTGTTTGTATTGGTTACCTGCAAGTCTGGCACAATTTTTCTACACAGCGAAGCAATTTTTACACATCTTTTTGTCAAATTATCTTTCAATTTAGTATCTGCAAAGAATATGTAATGCTTTTCCTCATTTACGTCTTTAAATCACAATAATAACTCCTCAACTCGCGCGTAACAAAACGCACACAATCAATTTAAAACTTCCCGCAATGAATTTTTCATCTTCACTGTTTATGCTTCTCACTTCCTTTAGCAGCTACTATGTCTTAGCACGAATTTGCTGGCACTGGTACTTATTCGCCGCGCTGCTGTTCTACGGTCGCCTTTTTGGTATTTTACGACTACACCGCTCTCGTCACTCACTATTGGCCCACTTTCATTTCATTTAGCTTTTACTATTATATTTCATATCACTACCTTCGAAATTATAACAAAGGTTGTTACGCCTTTTTTTGTCACTTTTCAACTTAATATTAGTTTATAAATCTTTCTTTTTGTACCAAATATATCTGATCTGAAATAACACTGTAAATGCGACACGATGCGTTTCGCTGCGAATAAATTGTCACACCAAAAATTGAACATCGAATGAATGATGACGAGCAGCATTGCCAGGCATGTGTTTTTTTACACATGTAAAGCGCTACAGAGCCCTTAAATATGGCCAAGTAATTAACAAAAATTAAACGTTTTAACGAAAAGTCCACCCAGATAGTTTTAAATCCTAGAAATGTTTATCCTCATAAAAAAGTCACCATTTTGTCAAATAAAACAGAATTACGATCTTTTAAGATAAGTCTCTCGATTTTCACATATGCTTAAAATATAATTATAATTCTAATAAAGAGAAAGTGTAAACAATTTAACAGATAAGTGTAAATTTTCAATACGCTTTCTGGTTTTTTTCTAGAATGAAAATTCAAACAATTAAAAAAAATCGAATTACTATACTATAAATATATATTTTTGTAAATATGTAGAGGGAAAAACTGCAACACTGTTCTCAGAGTTCTCTCTCATTTTTTAAACAACTGATTTATAGGGCTCTCTCTAGTTGAAGCGTTGAACAGCTGTTTTTGTGTTGAACGTGCAAATTTATCATTGCACAAAAAATTAAATCACGATTACTTTTCAATATAAATATTTACATTTTTTATTTGAAAAATGACTACATTACGCCCATTCACCTGCGATGACCTCTTCAAATTCAATAATGTGTAAGTAGAAAGCGATACTTGGTTTTCATCGCTCCGTTTGTGATTCAGTCCGATTTATTCAACAAACGAACTTATTTTTTACAATAAATGTGATTTTTGACCCTTCGCAGTAACTTCGACCCACTAACCGAAACTTACGGCCTTTCGTTTTATACACAATATTTGGCTAGATGGCCTGAATACTTCCAATTAGCTGAATCCCCAAGTGGGCAAATAATGGGTTACAGTAAGTACAAAGCTTTGAAATGAGTGATACTCGTCGATATATATTTTGTTTGCAACTACAGTTATGGGCAAGGTTGAAGGTCATATGGAAAATTGGCACGGTCATGTAACTGCTTTGACCGTTTCACCGGACTACAGACGTCTAGGCTTAGCTGCTTTACTTATGAATTTCCTGGAAGATGTCTCCGAAAAGTATGCATATTTCTGTTCCACTTATATGTTATTACTATACAAGCTTTTACATTTTTTAGAAAACGTGCTTATTTCGTTGATCTTTTTGTGCGCAAGAGTAATCAGGTAGCAATCAATATGTACCAAAATTTGGGCTACATAATTTATCGTACTATACTTGATTACTACGCTGGCGATCACGACGAAGATGCTTATGGTAGGTTTTAACGCGATTATAAGCTTCAAACATATGTAAATAATTTTAAATAATTCTATGAATTTTTAAACTAGACATGAGGAAGGCACTCTCGCGAGATGTAGAAAAGAAATCTATTATACCATATACCCACCCGGTACGACTGGAAGATTTAGATACCAATTGAGTTTAAATGTGCATTTTTGCTGCTTGCGGTCATCATAAAACACACGAGCATCCTTAAACAAAATAATTCATACAAAACATTACCAACAAAAGTCAGAACAAACCTATATACTACATACATGCAATAAATAAATTGTAAATCAAAACTACTCCTTCTCAAATGTGGCTAATTCGTTGGCGTCAATTGCTTCCGCATTTCTATAAAAGCTGTTAACGCGCCTACTGTTTTGTATTTTTGTAATAGACATGTTTATATAACCATTTGTTTAAAACCATTAATTCTGCTCTTAGGGCTGTAACTAATTATTTGCAATCTACATATGTATATCTACTAGTAAACAGTTAAAATCAAAGGCATGAGCTATGAAATGCTTTTCCAAGAGTAAATAATGCACCACAACATAACACATTCTAACCATAACAAGGTAAATTCATTATTCATAAATGTATATGCGTGTGTTTAAATTGAGCATTAAATTTACTTAAAGTTAAAATTTTTATTAAGAATTTAATTTTTTGCAGATAACAACACATCAACTACACCAAGCAAACCAAATGCACATATCTTCGAATTAAAGTCGATGTTGAAATGGTTTCAAAAATTGCAAGTCCATGGTATCACAACTGATGTAAATGCTAATGCTAATTTATTTTAGACATCATTCATATCAGTTCTTGGTTTTATAAATATATGTACTTCAGAAGATTTTATTAAAATTATTACATACTTATACATATATGTATGTACATATTCGAACACTTGTTTTGTATTTTAGAAGTATTATCAAACATCCATAGGACAAATTATGTGTTGCAACGAAAATTTTAATTAAAAAAGCAGAAAAAATGTTGGAGGAAAAACTAATTAGAGAAATTCAGCAAAACGAATGTCTTTGGAATAAATATAATCCGGACTATAAAAATAAGCGAAAGAAGGATATCTGCTGGAGCTGTGTGTCAAATAATGTCGGCGAATCTGGTGCAAATTTCGTTCATTAACATCCGCTTCTACCAATATTTATTAGTTTTTCTTCTTCTCAATCAGTGGAGGCCTGTCGCAAGCGTTGGAAGTCTTTAAGAGATCGTTTTGTAATTGAATTGAGCGCAAGAAGTAAAACGGGCGGTAATGTGCATACAAAGAAGGAATGGCTATTTTTTGAGCAACTATTTTTTCTTACGGCCGGCATGACACCAAAAGGGTGAAATAGTTTGTTTTATTTTTTCAGTTTCTTTTCTTTTGTGTGTTCACAACCTAAACTTTTAGTTCTCAATCCGCACCATTGCTCAACTCGCAACTGACACATCAGCCTAAATTGAAGAACCCCAGCGACAAAAGAGAAAAACAAATTGAAACCCCCAGATCCAACGCCCTAAAGGATGCTAGTGTTGCTTTGGGCTCTGATGCACAGCGGTATGCAAATTTGGATGAAACTTTTCGCACACTCGTGGAGAATTATTTGAATTTTGTAAACACCTACAAACAGTCCGCTGATCCGTTCCTGGCTGTTATACAAGAATTTTTCGACAAAGTGCCACAACACCGGCGAACAGCATTCAAAATGGAAATACTCAACTACACCTACAAAATGTACATGGAAATGAAGGATTGAGCAATAAAAATAAGCGCGACTTTTTAAACGTGGCTTTCAACACATCTTTTCGAACTTGGTACCCTTTTTTATTCTATATATGTATGTATGTATATTCGACTTTTGCAGTATGTGACCGGAAGTAAGCTCACTGGTTTGAGTTAACTGGTTGACAACGTGAAGGTTAAGTTCCTCAGAATAAAGTCGATTTAAACATTTTTGAATTGGCAATTCAAAGTTAACCAATTTGTTATAAAATATGGAATAACAAACAGTTTGCAGTTTGTCTTTGGTGGCCCTTTTAGCCTCACGTAAAAATTCCTATATACAGCTCAAAACCACAATACACACATATGTATGTACATACATATGTATGTATGTATATCTACCGGAAGTACGTTATGTGCGCTAGAGAGTTTATGAGCAGCTGTCATTACTACTACAATTCGCACATTAAATTCATAGACAATTGAAAATATTATTGGCGTAAGTAAGAGAAATAATTCGTTTTAGTTCAAAAATCTATTTGATTGCTTTAAAACAAATATGTTTATATGTACATATAGTATATCCTTACATAAATATGTATGTACATTTGTGTATTTATATTCATAAGTAATAAGACAAGATATTTGCAGTTTAACGGTTTCTTCGGAAATAGATAGCACATGTGTATTATCCTATCTCTCAATTTCCCTAGAAAAATACATATATATTTTTTCTAAAGCCTTAGTATCTGGTACATATCTCCCAAATACATACATATGTAGGTACATATGTACATATATGTATGTGCGCTCATATTCCATTTTAGAATACTTCGTTCATTCGCTCGTTATTGCATTCCGTATCCGCAATCGGCCATTATTTATCACCTTTTCCTTTTCGTTGCCCCTTCGCCATTTATCTTCGTTTATAATACGCTTCTTATTTTACCGTCTTTTTGCTTGCCCTTCACTGCTTGTTCCAAAGTAAAAGGCAGAAAAAAAACTTATGACCGCTACACACGCACACACACCTTCCATTTCACACACACACAGTCTACAATGTGCAACAAAACAACAACAACAGCGTCAGCGATGTGAAATTCAAAAATGAGAAAGGCAGAGCAACGATTATTCAAAGGAAATTCGAAACAAGCGACAATTTACAACATCGCTTTTTGTGCATTCAACAACGTAGCAACAATACACAATGCTTGCATCGGCATAGGCGGTCGCAGCAGAAACGGCAATGTAACCAGAACCAGCGATGAGTCGGCAACCAGCTTAGCCAGCAATCATTAACGAACGTTGTGCCTATTCATCGCTCCCTGTCATTGCGCCTGTGTGTATGTAGTTGTTTTGTGTTGGCCATTAATGCCGCACACAGTTGTCGCTTATCGGCATACATCGAGTTTTTCAACCGAAGCGCAAAGTCGCCGCAAAGCAACAACACGCGAGCTGTGTGTGAATGAGCTGAGAAAACGCACAGCTGCTGACAAAAGGCAAGCGCATATGGTGTCGTTGTAGTGTCGCTGCCACTCTACAGTCTTCCATTTTCGCACACACTGTGTGTTGTTGTTTTTGTAACAACACACGGTTGTATTATGGCCTGCCGCACGAACACAGCCAACCACTTCGGTCTCACTGAGGGTCGTGCGGGTTTTTTCCATGCGCTGTTTCGATTTTCGCTGTCGCTGGCAATACCCGATTACAATTATTGTATTTTCTTGCCGTTTGTGTATGCGCCTATGAGGGAATACCTACGAAGTTACATGTATACTCTTGTATATACTGTAATGAAAGTGTGTACATGTAGAACAGTTTAAACTGAAGAGATTGGCCTCAAAATCTTAGAAATTTTTAATTCAATTGTTAAAAAAAAATTGAGCAAGAAAAAGGTCGAAACGGTCACTGTGCGGAGCACAGTTCACTAGCCGTTCCCATTTGTTTGTGGAATGTTTCAACGTCGCATTGCAACCCTGAATCAAGATAGCCGAGAATTGTGCGGCGAACGGTTGGCGAGTGAAGCCGATTTCTGCAGTGCAAGCGATTATCGACGAACTTGGTACAAATGGACGCGCTACCAAGCGCCTTATAATGAAAAAAGTAAAGTGAAAACCTGGTGAATGCAACAACAAACACGTTGATGTAGTTGCCACGTGATTCCAAACTTAATACCCATAATGTGGTTCGAATATTCCCAATACACATCTGAAAAGTAATTTTTGAAAAATCTTTTGCATTGCACAAGCAGTACACAGTATAGATTTCTGAAATAGCTCTGCTAAAAGAGGTCAACTATTTTTAGGGATCACATTCGTGTCAGCATGCTAATATTTATTCATTTTAAAACAACTAAATTCTCTTAAATAATATAAGACATCTTGCAAGAAGGACACACTTCCAATCATAATTTGGAATAGGAACTGAAAAGGGAAGGGGGACGATACCTCCATTTGAATGCTCAGTGGGGTCTAGTTACAACCACTTTTTTCCAACAATTGTGAGATCAGGGGGCCCACATTCTTTATCTTCCCTGGCCTCGGTTTTTTTTTCTACGACCCTGTTTACAGCATATATTATATATTCTATAAATTGGCGGAGAGTTCACGCATTTGCGCAACTTTTTGGAGGGTCATAGTTATTGTCGAGGTGGCATGATCATTCAAAGCAGAAGGCAAACAAGCATGCAAGTGAACGCAAACTGAAAAATCATCGGTCAGGCAGCAACGTTTCGACAGCGACTAGTTTAGGTAAACCTCAAATCGCAATCGCACGGCAACGGCTACGGCAACGACTACCCGAGTACGGCAAGCAGCACACAGGCGCACATACCTCAGAATGAACAGTGTAAAGGCGCTGTTGTCACTGAAATAAAAGCAAAGCGAAGCACCACGAAACGAAGTGAACCACAAAAAGGAAATGACGATAAAACGAGAGAAAGAATTCTGTCGATTTTTATTCGTCGCTCGCGTAGACTGCGAAACTTGAAAGTGAATTGAAAATAATTTTTACTGTCAGTGGCGTAAAGGAGGTGATTTTGAAGATAAAGTGTAGTTTTTCAGGCGCAAAGGAGTCACTATTGACGTATTTTCAATTGAGGTGAGTGCAGAATTGTATTTAAAAAACTAGCTATGTAATTTTAAAGTAAACTAATAGTTGTGATTTAGAGTGAAGAAAGTGTTAAAAATTTGTTCAGCGCGTTCTTTTTTAAAAGTAAAAATGATTTTATAATATTGTGACCAGGACAAGATGTTTTGCAAATAAAATCCATTGTACTAAACAAAGCAGTGAAAAGATTCGTTTATAAATATAAAAGGAAAATAAATGTGAGAGTTATTATAAAAATTATAAATTAAACGCTTTAAAAACGTTTGTATTCGATTATCGCAATAAAATGTGCAAGTTGATTAATTTAGGATTGGTCAGTGCCTATTCAATTGTATAAAATAACCAACATACGTTTTATCTTCCACACAGCCATTACGACTCATCCACCACCACCACAAATACCATTGTCATTATCATCACTACCACAGTTGCGAGTGGTACAAACACTAGCAACAAGCAACCACCAGTGCAACCACTGTTTCGCTAACCAGCATTGCCATCGATCGATCCATCTGCCAGCAACAGAAATAGCAACGGGCACATATATTTATCAGAGAGTACATTTAAAGTTGTCAGCGTGATCGTCATCATAAACACAGCTGTCCTCAATATGACAAGCAACAAGGACACTGCGTCGTTCTTCGAGAACGGGACAACGCATCAATTCGAATACTGTTATAAACTTTATCCACAAGTGCTGAAGCTAAAGGCAGAGAAACGCTGCAAAAAGCCTCAAGAACTTATTCGTTTAGATGAATGGTATCAAAATGAATTGCCAAAGTTAATAAAAGCACGAGGGAAGGATGCGCATATGGTCTATGATGAATTGGTACAGACCATGAAATGGAAACAGTCCCGTGGTAAATTTTATCCACAACTTTCGTACCTGGTCAAGGTAAACACACCTCGTGCTGTTATGCAGGAGACAAAGAAAGCTTTCCGAAAACTGCCTAATCTAGAACAGGCCATAACGGCGCTATCAAATCTTAAAGGTGTCGGCACGACTATGGCTTCGGCGCTGTTGGCGGCTGCTGCTCCTGATTCAGCACCGTTTATGGCAGACGAGTGCCTAATGGCCATTCCAGGTTGGTAATAATGCTATACTTGATATACATACATATATGTACATGTATGTATGTGTGTAATATAATTAAGGTCAATAAAATATTTACTGAATCTGCTTACTAACGTAAAAATATCAATTAAACATTTATTATTTTATAATCTTTTTATACTATGCAGAAATCGAGGGTATCGATTATACCACCAAGGAGTACCTCAACTTTGTGCAACACATCCAGACTACAGTTGCACGCTTAAATACAGAGGCTGGCGGAGAAACACCACATTGGTCTCCCCATCGTGTGGAATTGGCACTCTGGGCACATTATGTGGCCAACGACTTGAGTCCGGAACTTTTGGATGAAATGCCAGGACCAGGTGCTGGCGTTAGTGCAAATACCAATGGCAGCACAGTTAAGGTAGCAGTACATACAGATAAAGTGCTTGTAGGAGAGGATACCAATGATGGAGATGAGGAGAGTTTAGGCGCAGGTGTGTATAAAAATTCGGATTTCTATATTTCCCCAAACTTATTGACTTAATATGTTATTTTAGCTGACAATGAAATCATTAATCCAGCACCGATTGCGACAGCGCCGACTGCCCTGCAGGATGGCGACTCAAACTTTGTTTCGAACGACTCCACCTCACAAGAACCCATCATTGATGAGAATACAACTCAGACCACAGCAACAACCTCAACCGACGACGGCGAAGTGGGCACACCGCTCGCATCCGATTCAGAGAGCAACTTGGAGGCACCCGAAAAGGCTAAACTTAAACTTAATAATAGTAACAGTAGCATAAATGCGAATACAAATAGTAATAGCGATGTTGTAGGCATTGCACATGGTGTCGGTGACAACAGCAACAACTGCAGGCAGAAAGTTGTAATCGAAGCGTTAGTTGGTAATAGCAATGGTAATGGTAACGGTACTTTAGTGTCTTTGGGAGCAGCCGGCAGTGATGGGGAGAATAGCAGTTGCCTAAGGTCAACAGGCAACGAAGAGGCAAGCGAGGACGATGTCGATGCTGAGGATGACAGCAGCAACAGCAACAGCCGCCACATCGAACAGAGCGACAAATCGATAACCCCGCTATTTGGTGGCAATTTGAACGATTCTAGAAATTACACAAACGCCAACGCCAGCGATTCTAACAACGATTCCACGCTTAGTAGTGCTGCCGGTGTCGTATCGCAAAAGCGTGCACTGCAATGTGACGGCGCAAGCGATGTTGACGGTGTTTTTACAGCGGATGAAGCCAACAGTCAACCAGAACCGAAAAAAATAAGAAGTGATTAGGTAGAAGACGCAGAGCAAAGTTTGTGAACGGTCTGGAGGGGTAAAGCGGTTTAATTAGGGCGTAATTAAAAATTTAGCATATAAGGAGCAAACGCGCTGGCCTGTGGGCAGGTGAAAAGACACATACCTAACAATAATAACACTACAACGTGCCGCTATTTAGAAATATGGGCGAAACAGCGCGTGTAGCAATGCAGGATCACATTAATTCTATAATTTTAAGTAAAATTTGTACGGTTAACATCTTAATAACACATACTGAAGTGTAAAACAATAGTAAGCTATAGGCGAGCGAAAAAAGCAAAGGAAATGCGTTTATCAAGCGTTTAAATATGCCAAAAAAATATTTGACATAAAAATCGTTATTGATGTTTGTAAGCCGAATTAACGAAAACTCGACGTGCAGTTATCACAGAAGAAATGCTATTATGCAGCAGTAACAAATGCCTTGAAACTATACAGCGCCCAGAAATAACTTGCACTCGCTTGCATGCTTTCTGTTTCGAGCAGCTGTAAAATTTGCATTTTATTGCCGTTTTTAATTTACCATTCATACACAAGTAATTTTATTTTTATTTTTTAATATCAGCTATTTATCAATAAATAAGAAAAGCTTCAAAATTAACACTTTCTTGAAAGCAAAAAAAAAAAGTACTTTAGTTTAATAATATTTTTTACATAGTTTATCATTAAAGCGTATTTATTTCTGCATTTTTACCACAAAAGAGAACACTTCAAAACAATACTTTAATTAAAGAACTAGAAAAAAACTACGTACATGTTTATTAGTTTACGCTAAATGTAAAAAATATGCAAATATGTACGTGCATATACTTACTAAAAGGAAACAGATATAATGAAAGTTGGGAGGAAATGTGAGTAAATGGAAAAGTGTAAGAATACAATTATTGAGATAAGCATTGCAAAATCATAACACGAAATTATAATTATTAAAATAATAAAAATACAGTAAGTAATTCAAGTTATTTTTAATTAATTAGTAACGTAATGTATACTACATACTTTAAAGCAAAATTACAATACAACACACCAAACCACTCACCTACATCCATAAATACATGCAAACAAATAAACATTCTACCAACAGATTCAAGCACACACTTGCAAAAAATTTACTACATAATAAACAGTGATAAAAACAACATGAATTGGTTCTATTTTCCACATGCTATTTTTTTTTAAGTTAAGCGGGTAAATTTGTTTGATTAAAAGTTTTTAAAATTTACTTTAACTTCGGCAAGCGCCAAAAAGATTCAGCTAAATATTTTCAGTTTGATCTAAAAGCGAATCTATGCATGCATATGTAAGTGTGTATGTATGTACATGCATAACAAACATTTCTATCGCCAACATTCTTTTCTATTTAAGCAAATGAAAGTATATTAAAAAAAAATAATAGACAAATACGCAAAGTGATCAACAAATTCCACTACTACCTTAAATAAAAAGCAAAATATAAAATACAAATCGAAAATTTTTACAATAGCGCATTTACAACTTATAGAGAGCAAGCAAAAACCATATACAAGAAATCGGTAAATAATTTTAGGTACACATAATGACATTTAGTTGTAATATAAATAAGAAACATTTATTAACAAATATAGAAGAAAAGAAAAAAATGAGATATTCAAGCATAAAATAAATTGAAAGGCATAAATATACTTAGGTAATAAAAATTTTGTAGTAAAAAAAATCAAAGCGCAGCATAAATATTGTAGTATTATACAATAAAACCTGGGGTCTATTTAACAAGATAAGTTGGGAATATACCTTGAAAAGGAAAGTGTAACACTCCAGCCGCAGACGAGCGGATATTTGATGCACTGTGTTGAGGAAGCGTGCACAGAAAAATAATGTAATTGCAAATAGCGACAGCAACGGTATATAAAGAACAAAATAATTATAAAAAGTAATATTAACAAGTAATAAACACACATTTAAAATAAAAGTATTAATTTTGTTTTTTTGCTAAACGTTGATTACCGCTTGCGATATGCCTATATAATCTAGATTCTGTAGTTACACAGCCCACAAGCCGTTCAACGCAGCTAGCCAAAGGAGCATGTTTTTATGTTTAGGAAGCTCCTTTGATATCAGAAATACTATAATTGTTGGATTTCTAAAGCTGATTGTCGAATAATTAGGTCTTCAGATTTTTAGCTTGAAAAAAAACTAACTAGTAATAAAATATTACTTAAATTAGCATTTAACTTACTTACTTTGTACATGAAACGTTTTGCTTACATCAAAATGGCGCACCCAGTTTCCATTACAATTTGGTAATACATTATATTATATGTATATGTATATTCTATTTAAATATGAATTTTAAATAATATCCAAGCTGGTTTTAAATTTTGTAAAAATCGTAAGCTTTTGTGATCACTCGCTGTTCTAACTGCTCGTTGTATTAATTTTGTCAAAAATATACGCATACATACAAATATACATATGTAGATTATGTATCCAAGCGTGCTTCGCAACGCATTTAACGCTTTTTGAACCGCAATGTATTAGCGAACTTCCGCTAAAGCACAGTGTGTCGAAAGTTCATAAATCCAGCCAAATAAAAATGAGCTCAAACTATCTCATACATACATACATATAAAAAATGTACACATGCGTAAGCATTCGTTTGAAAATCTATTCATGCATATTGAACAGTGTAACCACTTTCAAAATGGCCAAACCCGACACTCGTCGGCTTATGACCGATGCAAGTAAATAAAATCTAAACAAACACAAGCGAACATGTTTACATGCGTGTGTGTATGTGCCGTGAAGCCGGTAAAAGGCCACCACCAACAGGGCAGCTGCACCGCTGCTTGATGTTCTCTGGATGAACGAAACAAAAGGCATTGGTGGCAGGTAGCAAGCAGCAAGCAGCAGCATTGTTGTTGCCACACAGCAAACCGTCCGCTTTTCTTCGCTTGTCACTCGCACGTATCCGGCAACGCTGCACTTTGTTGTTGTTTACATTTTGCTTTTGTGTCGCCTTCGGCATTAAATACACGACTGTTATGTACACAAATAGATGGAATAACAATGCAAAGGGAGAACGCAGATGTATGGCGGAGATGAGGATAATGCGAAATAGCAATAAATTTAGATGGGAATGATTAAACGAAAATAACAATGTATACCGGATAAGGGAGAATGGCAGACGGACCAAAACTAAACAACCCCCGGCATTTGCGATTTATTTTGTTTTTGTTGTTATCGCATGCGGAAACAGGCACAATGCGTGATTTGGAAAATGCGCTACTGTAAACTTGTGCGTTTATCTGCTTCTACATATATATGTATGGATGTGAATGCAAATGTAAGTTCACACAATCTAAATTTCTAATGAGTGAAAGTGTAAACACAATGGCTACGACAGACTGCAAACTACATCTGTCAAATATTAAAATACACACGTTCTTATGGGCAGTGTTATTTTGACAGCTGCACGACTACACGACTGCAGGCCGACAGTTGTCGTTCTCGCTAACTTCAATTTGCTCCTATTTTTGCCAACGACAGTAGGACGACAGTAGAGTTGACAGTAGAATGGAAGATAGAAAGAGGAGGTAGAGTGGTGATGCCACTAATATGTAAAATGTAAAATTATTCACAGCTCTAACAAACTTGATGCTATTTTACAAATAAAAGCATAAAATAGCTATATTATAGCTCTATTATATCATTTGTAATAACAAGTGATAATTTAAAGCAAAAATATTTACCTATTTACTTATTTTTTGCATAAAAATTTCACTTTGAACAAAATATTAAAATTTCATTGAAGTGAAAGGTATTAGTATGGCCACAACGAAATTGTGTACATGCAAAATGGACAACTGCGTTGTTTTGTGTACATGCCGGCCATTGTGTTGTTGTTGCTTCTCAAAATGTACATGTAGCAAGATGAACAACGACGTTTTCAGTTCACTGTCGTGCCGCTGCAGTCTGTCGTAGCCATTGTGTTTACACTTTGACCCTGTTTGCTGGCGTTACGTGCTGGAAGCGACGTCTCTGTAAGCAGTGCTAAAATACCGGAACGAAACCGCAACATACATATACATATGTATGTATGTATATGCATGTTGGTATAGGTAAATGGTATAAAATGTAATGTCAGTTCGCAGATGTTCAATATCTAGGTATATCCGGTCTTTGCAAGCGGACCGTATCCACAATGACCGTGTTCAAAAACACTACAAGAACGACAGGTGCCTTAAGCAAAGATACTAGTTGTTGCAACTGTTATATTCAACTAAAGATCATAGGAAGATATTGTTGGCAAGTCGGTCCAAAGGTTTTTGGTTGTGCGTACGTAAATTCGTGATCGCATTGGAACTAGCCATCTAGGAAGCGGGAAAGAAGTTATGAACTAGCTGTTGAACCGATCCCAACAGGGATAAGTCGCCAGAAGTAAAATTCGTGTAAATTACGGTAACGGTAACAAAAGACGGTTCTGCTTTTGTGGGAAGTGAGTGGCTCGAGTTGCTTTTCGAATATAGAGTGACCCTTGTGAAACATCATTCTGGAAGCTGTATCAGGTCAGACTACTCTTTATCCATAATAGACCCCGACACGTCTCCGCGTGACTCTAACCACCTCTGTGCCTTCTTGACAGCCTTCATAGGATTCATAAGAAATATATCCTTATTTCTGCAATGCTATTAGGAAACTGCTAAGCTTCATTGTGCCCTATTGGGTTAAAGTTTCATATAGAAAATACCGGTTTTTCATATTTGTTGAAATAGTTGTTGGAAAATCCAAGTCTTATATAGCAATTCAGTTTTCTTCAAAAGCAACTGGTCACCTCACGAAATACCCAAAAAGTGTCCAACAAAGCGGCAGTTTTTCGGAAATTTGTTGGCGCTGCCGCTTGGTAACTCTACGATTGAGTGAAATCGTGTTAGTAAAAGCAAATGTCGCTCGTCCAGTCACTAAATGCATGCTATTGCGGCGAGTAGCCATTCAGTGAATAAAGCGGGTCGCTCAAGTGAGAATGTGTCTTCAATGAGTGCGCAACTCGTCTGCCGTAGAGGGAATATTTATTGACTTCTGCTATTAAAATTTGTTGCTGCAGTAAAGTTTTTACACTAGAACAATTCAAATAAGCAATACGCAAATTAAACTGGAAATCAATGTAAGCAACTCCCTTCAAAAGCAAATAGCGCATGGTGTTAATTACATTGAATCAGTGCTAAAGAATAGAAAAAAGCTAAAATTTAACACATTGAAATTGGAAAATATTTTGTGTCAGCGTTTAGTAGTTGTATAAAAAACGAATGCGAGAGAAAATCGAAACTTTGCTTTGCTTTTCATTGGTGATTTGGGAAAAGAAATTTACTTTGCGTTACGGCCTGCGCTGCGCCCCCACTTCTACCTCACCGCTCACCTCCTGTAGCGTTTTGCGGGCGTCGCACAACCAACCGTACGGGCGCTTCACAAAGCTAGTACATCTGTTAACCTTCTACCAGCGGCTGTCAAGAAGCGCCCACAACAACAAATAATAAATAAAAGGCATTCGGCGCTTACAACAGAGCGCTGCTGTCTGCGCTCACTCGCGCTCTGCACATTTTTGAGTGATTTCGCTTTGAGCGCCAGCTGCGTGTTTTTTATTTACAATTTTTTTTTATTGGAAATACTATATCTAGGAGAATCTCACTCGCTTGCTAGTTTAATGATGCGCGGCATAAATAAATAAATTCATTGTGTGCAGTTTCAGCAAAAGTCTGGTATGTTTAAGATAAAACGTTGATTATGACATTAATTGTGGGCGTACAATAATCAAAAAAGTTAAAATTACCTAAAAATATTCTACAATTTTTAGAAGTGTTGGAGCCTTATCAAGTTAATCACTGTCGCGTTACAGTTGATTTGCTGCCGTGGAATTAGCAGTGTAAATAAAAAACAAAAATAAAAAAATGAAAAGTAATCAGTTTTATATGTTTGTGTGTGTATGAAGAAATAAGCTGTCACGCTAGTGTGCTGTTCTTAAGTTCTACCTACTAAGCTCAAACGAAATCAGTACTATGTGCACATTTGTACATACATAGTATATACAAATATATAGAGCAATGTGGAGTAATGACGTGGGGTCAGTTGTGGATTTAGGCGTGCTATTTTTGTTTGTGATTGTTATAATTCATCAATTGCGGTAAAATGTGATTAAAAAAGAATGTACGCTCGACTGTTTTATGACATACATATGTATGTTCCTCGAGTACATTTCTACGAAAAACTTTTGCGGTTGCAAAAGAATTCCCTTAATATTTGTTGTCGACGCTGTTGACCCAAGTGTATGGCTGCTCTAATTTCATTAGCTCATCACTACGCACTTTCATTAAATTAATGCGTGAGTTGCCCACATTCGCAGATAACAGCGTGATCGGAAGTAAAATTAATTTGCTGTTAACATTAACCGATAAATGAGAAAGCAAAAGCTATCGTCGCAACAAACAGGATTAAATCGCCGAAAATGGAAGCGCCTCCCAGGAACACCAAGCTGGTATTTTCTGTACTACGTACATACATATGTGAAATAAAACAAAAAAATCCTACCAAGGAAAAGAAGAAAACAGCCTCGGATGAGAGACCCCCTTTTGATGACGACCCTGCAAATGTGTTAAGGATTACGATTTAAGATCTATCCATAGAGTAAAAAATATTTGATCCGCTTGAAACTAGACTTCATTCTGGATACTGTAGCAAACTAAATTCCTTCGTATACAAACTAAGCTCTGGCGTTTCGAATATACATATGTATGTATGTCCTGCTTGCAAAGAGTCTCCATATGATACTAACCGCCTCTTGAAGTGTGTAGGATGTAGGACGAAATCTTCTTTAGTCCTCAGCGCTACTTCTAGGCCGTGATGAGTTCCTCCTTAATCAACAATATTAATTCTCATTGCCGTATATTCATAAGTTATGTACATACATATATAGATTTCTGAAGATTGAGCGCCGAAGATGAAATTCACTTAGCCAGGGTTCCATTTACCAATTTGCCAAACCTTTTAAGAAAAGCTTAATCAGTATCAATTTTTCTTCGTTGAAACACTATTTGGAAGATATTAGATATGCTTATTGATATATAATTTTTATTTCGCTCATAATTAGTTCGAAACATCTACTCCCTCTCCATGGAACTGAAGAACCACAGCGACGCATGGATCAATTACTGTTAGTGCGGCTCCCAATCTTTCCCGACACCTCGAATTCCAATTAAAAAAACGTACATATCATCTATATACATACATACATATGTACGAGTCCTACAAATATTTTCTAGCTGACATCAAACTCTAAATCACAGCATCAACAACAGACTTTTTTCTTCTAACAAAAAAATTATTTACAAAAATTCCAACCAAATGTCCTTGTTGCGACAATTTTTCGGCCCGGCATCAAATTCATGGATACGTGCCCTCGTCATCTTCGTACTCACCTGGGCGCTGCTCGTTTACGTCTTCGTCAATAAACTCAATACGCAGCCGAATGCGGACACAGATACGATAACAGCGAAACGCATCAATCAGGCGTTACAGCTGCTCGAATACTCAAAGCAACGCAATGAAGAGCTGCGTCAGATGATCGAGAAGCTTTCGAGGTGAGTAAAATAGAATAAGGTTCTGAGACAACTTATATTGGCGAATCCGAGCTATGTAGTGCCTTTTTGGCTATCCAAGAAATCTTAGTTTTCAAGCCTTGATTCCACCATCGACATTCCATCTTCTTTTTTTCATAGCTCGCTTAAGCTAGCTTGCTTTTAAAAGCCATATCATCTGTCGTATATTTGAAGCTCATTGATGTGTTTTAAAATCTCTAGAGCTTATCGCACGATCAGAGTGCTGAATCCTAATTAATTGGAAACTTTCTAAGAAACGCAAAGTCTTACGGCTTTCTAGCTTTTATAGATTTACTAAAGTTTTTTAAAGCAATTGCTTACGATAGTTCTTAGACAAAGAAGACCACATATGTCGTCGTGTGAACAGGGCTGCATTGTTGTTTTACACAACAAACAAATTCAATGCATTTTCATTCTTGCACTCCAGCTGCACACGCGCCAATTGTTTGGGGATTAAGTACCCTGCGGCTCCCTCTTTAGCTGCGTGTCTCACACGATTGCTTGCTCTTCCGTTTGAATAGCACAATGCCGAGAGATGTCCGCCCTATGCCGCGCTTATGGTGGCTCGCTTGTCATTATGGCGGTGTAAGCGGGCTTCGCAATTGTGGGCCGGTTGTGTGCGAGAGATTACATGCGATCAAAGTTTTGTTGCGCCATGTAAAAGGCGCGCTGATTAATGCAGTGCTGCGTAACGGTAATTGTGGGGGTAGATGTACAGCGGTTTCTAAACGCTTCGAATGGTCAGCTAATTGAGCAGCAATGCCCCCGTGATGCCTTTGAATGTAATCGCGCGACCTCAACTAAAATGGTCATGTGTGCTCGCGCAAATGCTATGTTCACTAGGATTACTACATAACTGTTAAGAGCTTCTATTTTTCTTCTTACTCCCTGCTTAGCGACCAGATCGATAAACAATCAGCACAGCGCCTCATCGAAAAGCTCGAATTTAATTTACAAAATTCCATAAACGTACAAAATCAGGATGCATTGGCAGATTTCATGGGCGTCGGTGATGGAGATAGCGGTGCGGACACTTTCGGCGGTATGCCGGTACCCAATGCTGTTGCTCAGAGTGCTGCAGGCGGCGTCCATGAGCCCAGCTTAGAATATGAGCTGCTGCGTCGACGAATCGAATCGAATGTCGGCGAAATTTGGAACTACTTCAGCAGTGAATTGGGCAAGTTGCGCAAACGCGCCACACCAACGCAGGCCGAACTAACGCAGGACATCAATCAGGTGTTGCAGATGGGCGCTGAACATAAGCGCTCGTTGCTGAATGACATAGACCGCCTGCGACAAGTGGATGGTTATGAGACATGGCGCCGCCAGGAGGCGCGTGATTTGAGTGATTTAATGCAGCGGCGTCTACACTACTTGCAGAATCCGAAAGACTGTGCGAATGCGCGTAAGCTGGTATGCAAACTCAACAAGGTAAGAGCTGTGCATTGGAACACTGCTCTGTTTTTGTCAATTTGAAATATTCTGTTTGTGTAGGGTTGTGGGTATGGCTGTCAGCTGCATCATGTTGTTTACTGTTTCATTGTTGCCTATGCGACGGAGCGTACTATGATATTGAAGTCGCGCGGCTGGCGTTACCACAAAGGTGGATGGGAAGAGGTTTTTCTCCCGGTATCGGAGACCTGCTTGGACGCAGATGCTGCGCATGCGAGTAATTGGCCAGGACGTCATGACATGTCTGTGCTGGTACTACCCATCATTGACTCGCTGATGCCGCGTCCACCGTTTCTGCCGTTAGCCATACCTGAGGACTTGGCACCGCGACTCAGGCGTTTGCATGGCGATCCGATTGTCTGGTGGATAGGACAGTTCTTGAAGTACTTGTTGCGGCCGCAAAAAGGCACATTGGAATTCCTAGAATCGGGTCGTGCGAAATTGGGCTTCAAGAAGCCTATTGTAGGGTAGGTCTATATATGCCTTATATTTTATTTTTCTGCATTAATAATAAAAATCTTGTACAGCGTTCATGTGCGCCGCACCGACAAAGTCGGCACCGAAGCCGCCTTCCATCGCATAGAGGAGTATATGACACACGTCGAGGACTACTTCCTCACTTTAGAAATTAATGGTACCATAGTGCCGCGCCGCATTTTTCTTGCTTCTGATGACGCGCGTGTCATCGAGGAGGCGCGCAATAAATATCCGCAATACGAGATCATCGGCGATCCCGAGGTGGCGCGTATGGCCGCCGTTTCCACGCGCTACACCGACACCGCGCTCAACGGCATCATACTCGACATACATCTGCTATCGCTCTCCGATTATCTCGTCTGCACATTCAGCTCCCAAGTATGCCGCATGGCTTACGAAATCATGCAGACACTATATCCGGATGCGGCGCACCGTTTCAAATCGCTGGACGATATCTACTACTATGGCGGGCAGAATTCGCACAATCGGCAAGTTGTGATCGGTCATGCAGCGCGCAATCAATTTGAGATCCATATGAAGCCAGGCGATCTGGTAGGCGTGGCTGGCAACCACTGGGACGGCTATTCCAAGGGGCAGAATACGCGCACAAAACAAGCGGGACTCTTTCCCTCGTTCAAGGTGGTCGACAAGGTGGAAACCGTCAAGTTGCCGCTCTACGAGCAGGTACAGCAGGGGCGGCTGTGAGCGTAAGTGGAACGAGGAAATGCCTATAAATCAAATTTATGTTTTTCTTGCGGTCAGTGTATGTAATTTATTTTTTATTACATTTTTTTATGTAAGCATAAATGTTTTAGTGCTGTGCAATAATATTCTGCTAGATGCTAGATTTTAGTCAATACCTTTACACATAATATAAAAAGTAATGCAAGTATATATATTTTTATATAAAATTTCCGATATGTGACCAAAGCTAAACTGACTTTGGCTTTTAATTTTGCATTCAAATCTCTATAATTGTATAATTGATAGACAAGCTGCACAAAATCGTTAGTTAGTAATATTTTTAAAGTAATTTTTTGATTGGAAATCATGTTTATTTATTTTGAAAATATTTATATGTTAGTAATAAGGTAGTTGTAAGTATGTTAAAGTAAGCAGAAACCAAATCAATTGAATTTTTATAAAAAAACGTGTCTATCATAAAAGCCACAATAATAAAAAATAGAAAAAATTAGATTACGTCCTTAAGTAGGGTAAAAAATAGAACCGGCAAGACTAAAACACTCGAATATCCGATTAATCGATTAACCAATACCGTTATAATGACAAATTGCCCGGTTTCACGCACTTCAAAGCTGAATTGCACGAAAACGTTCAAATAAATTGCAAGAGCTTTATCAAAGCAATATTCCAGTGTTGAGCTTAGCATTTAGAAAATAGTGTTACGCAGCGTTGACGACTGTATGTTTGACAAACCGGTTTTTTAAAATATAATTTGACCGGTTTTCAGAAATATGATTTAGTGTTCAAAAAAATACTAACAAAGTATTGCGTCAGTCTAAGAAATATGAATCTCCGTTTTTCAAACTAGAAACCGTCGAAAGTGAAACTTTATTTTATTATTATTTTTATTTGTTGTTTTGTTGCGAAGCACAATACGTTTTAAAACGTAAACAATATTAAAAAAATTGCACATACTTCTAATAACAGATTCTTAATTTAAAACTTTAAATCTTAAGTATAATTATTAAATAATAAGTACAATTAAAAAATAAAACAAAAACGTCTTTTATTTGCCGAAACCACTGTCACGATCTGCTGATTTAAATTATATAAGTTTTATGTTCTTCAGGTTTTCTACACCGTTAGTTTTCGTTTTATTTTCGGTCTTCTCCAAACTCCCATATTTTTTTATTTGCCATTCAATTATATATTACTAATATTACACTCAGTAATATTCTTAAATTTCTGTGTTATTTGCTAAAATTGCCAATTGAAATATTTTTTGAATTAACGGTAATTCGATTAACTTTCATTTCAAACAATATTAGTTATTTTCAAAACCTGTAGGCCACTTTAACTTAAATTGTTTAGAATTATTTCTGCAATATCATAACTGTAATCTAAAAATATTTTTTAAAAAAGAAAATTGATCAACAAATTTAAAAAGTAACGCTTAAGCAATTTGAAATCATCATTGTGAACGCTGTCTAAGACCACCCTGTGCTAGCCAGCTGACAGTTGCGCTTTCATAATTCATTCGTGTAGTGGCGGTCAAGTGCGCGTTTAACTTATCGAGGATTTCTTATATTTACGAGTATATAAATAATAAAAATAATAGAAATGGTTTTAAATAATTTAAATATAGTGTAAAGTTTAGTGTTAATGGTTTCTTAATAAGAGTGTAAGTGTGGGGAAAGTGTTGTGCTGACCACGCTTTGGCGAGTGCAAGTGTGCGAGTGTGCAAGTGAATAAATGAAAGTGCCAATGTGTTGATTTCAAGTTGTAATATTCTTATTTATAAGTTAAATTTCGTGAATGAATGTACAGTGTTTTTAAATATACAATTATTAAATGTAAAAATGAAGAATAAATTGCAAGAAATGCAATCAAGGACAATGCCACTGTGACAGCTTCGTGAAGGTGAATGCAATGACAGGTAAGCTATTCTTGTTGCACATGTTTTGTTTATTGTGTTTAAGGATTGAGTTGAATTGGAACGTATTAAAAGCCACGTGTTTGTGTGGGAGTGAAATAAATATTATTTTATTTTTAATATCTAAAATTCTTTTTGCATAACTTAAAAAAATCCTTTGTTGCTCAAATCGTCTGCTAATTAGAATTTTAAATATTTTTTTTTTACTTTATAGTAGATATATACAAAAAATATCGCTTTTTCTCTAAAAACTATTTGTTTTTTTTTTTACATTATTTGCTACCCACTCGCCTTCTGCTCTCCCTACACATGTCCACCATTTTTTACACCATTTAACATTGGACGGGCATAGTTATTTTGGTTGCTGTTTGTAAAAAGGGTTAAAAGGCTATATTTTGCTTTTATTAATGGTTAACACTGTTTGGCAATATATGTATACCCGGAGGCTTTGAAAATCTAGCTTCAATCTGTAATGAGTTTTCTGGTTTTAAATGCTAAAGTGCCCTGAAAAATTATAAAACCCCACAGCGAAAGACGAAATGCCGAACTATAATAATATTAGATAAATAAAAGTATTTTTATTTGTTGTTTTTAAAATTATACATACAACAATTAATACTTTGGCGGCTTTACTCCAGTCCCAATCGCTCTCTTATGCCCATTTTCTTGATCAGCGTGTACAATGAGAAAGAGAACTTTGCGATCTGCTTTAAATACTCAATCGATTAACGAAATATTTTTTGGTTTAATAACGAACTCACATTAAGAAAACTGCCCAGCGTTATTGGGAATATTTTGCCCGCATTGAGTTCCATAACACGCTGCGTGCGCTGCATAAAGAAAACCAGCATTTTTCTAAAGCGTACATCCTGTGCAATCCAATTGGAGTGAAATATCTGTTGCGACAGGCGTTCGCTGTCGTCCATGAGACACTGCGCATAGTAGCATAGCGGAAATATCTCAACAACTACCGCCAGTATGTAGAAACAGCATGCGATTTGCGCCGACAGCTGATCGGCGAATATGAAGATGTTGATGAGCGTGGCGCTCAGTATGCTAGCGGTGATCATGAATTGTATAAAGATTGTAACGGAAATTATGGGCGCAACAACGTCGTAGAGCCTATAACGAAGCATACGCATGTATAATACCTACATTGGTGCGTCTATAAACTCACCCTAACAGGTTCTTATGATCAATTATACAAAGCTTCAATTCTTCCAAATTTTCCTCCAAAATCGTTTCGGCACTGGTGGCCAACCTTTTGAGGCGCATCAATAAAATACGCATATGCGTACGCAGTATGCATACATAAATTACGGCATAAGAGTCGTCTACAACCTGTTGAAAGCAGGCGACATCCATGAGTGCGAATTCCATGAGCGATGCTGTTATGAACGCCAGCTTTGACTTGCGCCAGTCAATAATGGGATTGTACAAAGCATAAGGCGGTCGTCCAAAAATTACCGAGCCGAGGAACGTGCTCGACGCATAACTCCAGTATGACATGGCGAAGAGTACAACGAAACGATTACCCTGTTGTACAATTTTTCGCAGCTCAGCGATTTCTTCTTCAACGCAACAGCGCGCATCCAAACGATTCATATAAACGTTTGCGGTGCGCAATTTTGGCAGCAGAAAAGCCATGACCACTATTTTTACCGAACAGCCAATCACGTTTATGGCCACTTGAATGGACGTGAGCAAGCTGCTTGGCACCAAATCTTCAGTGGACATGGTAGCATAACTGAAGACGAACGATAGCGGCAACCAAATAGTGACCAGAGTATTCGGTATGAGTGAGTATAGTAAGTAAAGCCATTTACGACGTTCAGGCATGTAAATGCCCAGCACGCGAAAACCTTTGAAAAGATATTTGGTTGCTTGTACGGTGCGTACTGCTGGCTTATCCATCGTCTCTGCTGAAGATTTGTGCAATAAATGCTAGTTAAAAGACTGCATAAAACTGTGATATGTTATTACTTGCCTGCTCGGCGTAGCGTTGTAATGCCTGCTTCCAACTGGACAGTACTGGATGGTGCGTTGGCCATAATTTTTGGCGAATTCTTAAATTTGAAAGGATAACCGGACCTTTGAATGCAAACTATTTATAGCAAATGCACATCATTACTAATGAAATATCTTCTAGAATAAATTAGTAGTAACTTCAAAAGTTTTCAAGTTTATGTAAAGGGTGTGGGAGCATAGAGAACGGCAGATAGTTGGTGAGAGGTGATGCACAATGAGAAATATTTGCATAAATATGAAATTTTGCCTCATATTTGAAAAGGTACAGGTAATGAATTGCTTAACGCGGCGGAGATTTGACACGGTCGACTTCGATTCCGGACCTTGCTAATTTTGTTCATACTCATTCGTGGTAAAAATTTGTATAGCCTTAGATTTTTGTCTTTTGTCATTCGCTATGTCCTTCAGACAAAGGGATTGATCATGACGAAAGCATTTCGGTTAAAAGAACACAGCTCTTAACTGATGCGTCGCAGTTGGCAGGTCCCAAACTCATTCCACATTTTTTTGTATAGTACGGTTTAGGCTTACCAGGAACATTTTTTAACTCACGTTCTACGAGCTCATATTTTGGCTGCTTTTTAAGTAGTGTCATTAAATTTTTTCAGTGTAGCTGCGTCTAGCTTTTAGCACTTTGAATATTTAATTAAAAATTAAATTTTATTACAAAGCTCAGACGATAAACTTTATCGAATCAACTTTTATTTATTTATAAATCAAACTTTTAATATTTTCGTTATGCACAAGTATTGAGAAAAACATTCATTCGCACAATTCAGAAGTGAAAAAGTTATATAACTGTAGTACCGCCTTCGAGAACTGGTTTAGGTCAGTGAACCATTAGCTTACTACTACAAGTAGTTTTACTAGAAATTTTCCTTTCTGTAGTGTTTTTTTTTTGCAGATTTTATAGGAATTACAATCCCATCGCTATCTCTTGGTGAACCCTGTAGCTAATTATTTATTCTCTATTACTTAATTTGTAACCAAATGCATAAATAATTGCGTTGATTTGCGATTGATTGAAATTAAAAATTATGACGTGAACGCCCACAATACTTCTTCATCCCCCAGCTGGAGGATTCATAAAGTGTAATGACCGCTTGTGGAAATCTTTTTTTAAGCTGCATGCAAATTCGCTTGTGTATACTACACAGTACTGCTTTGCCAGGCGCTACCCATTGCCGCCGATTTTTAGTATTCGGCTGAGGAATACGACAACAATAGCGGCCCGTGGTTGTGCAAGATTGAAAATATAGTTCCGATTGAGTAGAATATTACCTGTGGTTACCCACGTTGATCTTGTAGAAGTTCTAATGGCTTCGACATTCGGTTTCAATCATTAGACGTCTTCGACTGGCTTATTGAGGAAGTTCGCTGTCTATGATCTCGTTAGTTTCCTTGGCATGTATAATTAAGGTACGAAAAAGAACAATTGCATGTAGTCGGCCCTTGCACTGTATTTGTCAATGTTGTTCTAAACAATTAGCTACCCTGAACCCTAAATTTCACACCTTCTAATAACTTTGACATGACAGAATCCTTTGTGCACTAAGATTTATTGGAGCTTGTGTTATAGATGGATAAGAAATATGTTAGATCCAGTGAATTCAATTGAAGCGATAAGACTTCGTGATATCCATATTTAGGTGCGGTAATAGTAATCTCTTACTGTGTTAAACAAGGTTGCCAGGGCTACTGTTAGGCTTACTGAATGATCTCTTCACTCGATCCCGAATCGTTCCTTCAAATTCATTTTTTCGATGAAAGTGTAAAGGGAGAAAGAGAACTTTGCAATCTAAAATCAGACAGAAAAGATAAGACGGTGTAAAAAATGTTTCAAAGCTTATTTGCATATTAGCAAAATCGCTCACACTGACAAAACTGCTTAGCGTGACGGGAAACAGTTTCCCAGCGGTCAGAAACATGGGACGTTGTGAGCGTTGCAAGAAGAAAATCATTAGTTTGCGATACTCTGGGCTTTGTTCAATCCAATTCGAGTGGAAAATCACGTCCGCCAATTTGTCACTCTCATTGATAAGGCACTGGGAGAAGTAGCAAGCTGGGTAAATCTCTATCAGCACTGCCAGTATGAAGAAGCCGCAGGCCACTTGTGTTTGGAACTCATTCGCAAAGATAACAATGTTGATCAGTGCTGTCCCAATACACACGGCCGAGAGCGCGAATTGTATGAAAAGCGTTATTGAGATGATGGGCGCTATAGTGTCGTAGAGCCTGGCACATTACCAAAAATTAATCATAGCAGATTGTCTTATTTAAATGTACGCTGCCCAACTTACTCAATCAACAATTGATGGTCCTTGATGCACAATTTCAATTCACTGAGATGTTCTACCTTCGTTAGCGTTGGATTAGTACCCAGTTTCTCCACACGAAACTGCAAAATTTTCATGTGACAGCGCAACATGTTAATGTAGATGACGGGATAGCCATCGTTTACAGTTTGTTGCAGGCAAGCGAAGTCCATTATAATGAATTCAAGTAATGACGCAATTATAAACTCCGTGCGGGAGCGTCGCCATTTGAGAAAGGGAAAATATAACGAATACGGGGGATATCCCGAAGAAACCGAGGCCAGAAATGTGCTGGCCGAGTAGCACAGAAAGATGGTCAAGTAAAAAATAACGACCTTTTTACCAAACCGTACCATTTGTCGCAGCTCCTCGACTTCATCCGATGCACGGCAACGCTTATCAAGTCGCTGCGTGAGTATTTGTGTTGCACGCAGTTTTTCCAATACAAACTTCATTATGATGATTTTTGCCGTACCCCCGTATACGTCAAATGTGACCTGCAGCGAAGTTAGCAGATTGCTAACGTTGACATCGTCTGGCAAGGTGAACAATATCAAGGTAAATCCAATGGGAAAATAGAAGGTGGTAAAGAAGTTGACCAAAAACCCATAAATGATGTATAGTGCCCGATAGCGCAAAGGCATTACTAGGCCCATTCCGAAAGCAGCTTTAAAGAGATAATTCGTCGTATCTTGGCTACTCACATGATGTTCAGCTGGAAATATAAACTTGATTTAAGGATTCTGCCACGTCGTGTATGCACTCACCAGCTTCCTCCTCAATATTTCCACTTAAAGCTTTCGTTGAACTACTGGCTTTAAGCTTTCTGTTGATCTTGGTATCCCGTTGAGTTGCGATTTCATTGTGCATTGCTAATGCAAGTCCGATTTTTGGCATATCAGCAGTGGCTTGTCGCGGTGACTGCCTTATATTGCAGCGAATCTCAGATGTCTTATTCGCCAAAGCCAGCCCAAGCGCTTTTATATGCATCAATCGGCAAGCGGTAGCCATAAAATGCAGTCAGTTGGTAGAGTCAAAAGGGGCGAAGACTTACTGCATGGTTTTTTAATGACTTTTCCTTTCTCACTGTTTTCGCATCGTGCGAATTAGCTGGCTCAGCTTTATCCGTATTTTCGGTTCTGTTGAAATTATGGGCGAAACAGCGATCCAACCCACCAGAACCGACTTGTATACGTATAGATTACATTATGATTAATGAATTAGCTGTGTAAAAGTGCCAGATGCATGGCACTTTTTTAAATTTCAATTAGCAATTAATAGAATTATGTCAAAGCGCTGGTTAGTAGCTGTTTAGCCATTAATCCGTCAAGTTCGGAGAGTACAAATTGAAAGTTGAATTAGCGCTGGCAGCTTTGGACACTTCACATATAGTTTTTAGCTAGGTTCGAACTAAAGGATCTACCAATAAGAACGAGGTGATGCTAAAATGAAATAAAACACTCAAATTTGGTCAAATTGGTTTTTTTAGTTATGGATGTCATTTAAGATTTGAACAAAATGTCGACCAAATGGCCACATCGGGTCCGTTTGCATATCTCTACCCATTTTCGCCAATTTTCGATGACCCGGTGCAGCATTTCGGCCAAAGTGCATTGAATTTTGTCCTCGAGCTCTTCGAGCGTCACTTATTGATTGGCGTAAACTTTTAAATTAACATATCTCCTGAGAAAATAATCTACTGGCGTTAAGTCTCATGATCTTGCCGGCCATTTGATTGGTCCATTTCTCGAAATTAACGACTCGTATACGTCCGCCACGAGTTGTCAAAATCACGTCATCCTTATTGGTTGTCGCTGTATTTCGGATCGGTGGTTATGTTTCGTGAATATCTGATCGGTTGTTGATTTCCCGGCGCGCTGTTGTTAACTCGGCTATAATCGTGTAAGCGGTGTCTACGCCAGTAAATAAGAAGAAGGTGATGTTTCGTCTCAATGATTTTCTCTCGAATGTTAGTATCTGGTTGGGGAACGTGACGTTTAATACTCGGAAGAGTGAAACAAACAAATTGCACAGTTTGGGTTCTCGAGTGTAGAGTTGACATGGTCAGTCGACAATGACTCTCACTTATCATACTACATATATGGGTATAAGACCGTGTAAATAAATCGGTTGTAGCGAAATTTGATGATTTTTCCCTTATCTAAGGATTAGTGGTTTCAAACATTAAAATAATTTGCAAGAAACACGCATTTTTTTATAAAAATAATTTATTCGAATTTTCGTAATGCTATACCATTTGGAAAAGGAGCTACAACTAAATGTGGAAAATACCATATTTTTAGTCGCAGTTTTGTACACTAAATTACTAAATCGTTAGAGGCTAAAAGCGCTTTTAAATTAACTGTAAAAATTGCAAACAAATAAAACAATTGTAAAAAATTGTAAACAAGTAAAAAAGAATGGAATATTTTCATATTGCAACAACAGTATGACAAAAAAGTTTGGACTAGATCAATTTATCAATTTAACGGTTACAGTTACCGTAATATATAACGGTTTACATACATATAACGTACCGTTGGCGCTCTGCAAAGCACCGTTATGTTTTGTTTTTTTTTTTTTCAATGAAAATACTGTGTTTCATATTTGTCCCAACACAATTGTAGCTAACTGTTATTTGGAATGCTTTGAAAACGGTCTTCGTAATGTTTGTTTTTGCATTAAATTGAGGTTATAAACTTGCAACGTTTTGAATTTGTTTATAATTTTATCGTTTTAATTAGCTATGTATATTTGTGTTACACGTTTGTTTGTTTGTTTGTATATGTACTATATAGTTTGGAGTAAAAGAAACGCAATTAATACTTAATAAGTAGTATATGTTGGTATGTATGTGTATATAAGTATATATACATATGTATATGTAATTGTTGTTCATTTAACAATTTGGCTAAGCAGAAGAAGCGCTATTTATAAAGTAACTACTTAATTCTTTAAAATTTTGTTGTATTTGGCAAAGTATATATATAATTACATAAATACAATATATGTACATATATTGGGTAGTCGAAAAAGTCTTTTCGTATTTTGTCAATAGATGTCGTTGGAGTCGTATATCTCTAGTGCTACCAAACACATTGTGTCATACTACATAGTTTTGGAATGAAATACGAAAAGTCTTTTTCGACTACCCAAAATGTACACACATACATATGTGTATGTATGTAAAGCATATAGGCATATACATAAGTATGTATGTTTATTTAAAACTAATATTAATTAATACACACTAAGGCTGACTGCAAGTGAAAGTTTTATGTAAAAAAATTAACGGAACCTGCGAGAAAGCGCATTTTTTGGAAAAGAAAATTGCTAGCGCTTGTTTGCAGCGACAGAACGATTTTGCATAAAGTTCTAGCTTGCGAAAAAATATTTAAAAATTTAATGCTTAACACGCGAGTAGTGTTCGAATACTGGGTCCTTCACTTAGTAATTTTGCTTGGTGACAACAGCTGAGCTTTACCACTTTACCGGTTTATATTTGAACAGCTGATGTTGTAAGCCTTGATTGTAAATAATCGATATATCGATAAACACCAACGATAAATTTTGTTGTCTATTTGGTGGAAATTTTGAGCTTTTACTCGACAATACCACGATCACTTTTAAAGTGTATTGTGATCAGTTGGACAAAATGAGCTTAAATGGGATGTGTTACCTCACCCACCATATACTCCAGACTTAGCCCCTTGGGACACTAAAAAATCAAATTACTTAGTGAACGAGCCTATATTAATCGCGTATGGATAAGTTATATGTAGACCTGTACTCAAGCCATAGTTTCGCACTCAACTCGGTTCGCGATTTCGTGTATTTTAGTCTTGATCATTACCGTTACTTTTGTGTAATGCTTCGCACTTCGCGAGCACTTTTCTTGCCCTTTTCGGATCGAATTCTAACCGAACTTTACTCGAGAGCCAGATTTTTTAACTTTCTGTTCAGGTTTGAGTATTATATCATTTTGTTATTGATTTTTATGAGAAAAACCGAAACAATTTGAATGCATTTAAAGATAAAGACGCCGACTTTTCACGCTCAAACGCTTGTGGTATATAATTCTTATTGCCAAGGAAAATTGTGAAAGAGTTTCCGCAGCGCTCACTTAGGATATACAAATATATAATATAAATACATATATCCTTTATATACATCACAAAGTCAAGCGGCGTCGATCGGAACTGATTTCAAGAAAATTAATTTTTTTAATTAAAAAATATTCTTACGCCAGCGTATTTGTGTTTGCAGTTATTTTGCAAGGCGGTACATTGTTCAAGCTAACGAGTATTGACTGTATTAATTTTATTATGTAATTTTTTCTTTCTTTTTTAACTTGTTTTTAATTATGAATTCAGAAACATAGTACTTCTTCATTTTGCTTTTCCTGTCGATTATTAATATTTATATGTACATATGTACCACATGTATAACGGCAATGCATACATACTCTACACTTATGAAATAACATCAGCCTTAAAGTTATACCTAACTCTCCGTCAGTATATAGAGATGAAGAAGAAACTTACAAATTCTTATCATGGTAATTCAAAAGCGAATATCTCTCGTATAATACATTTTGAGAGCTTTTCAATTTACCGTTTTTTTTCCTCTGATTGTTTTTCGAATACACAAATTTTTATGATTTTCGTGTTTTGCTTGAGTTTTTAATTTTTCCATAATTTTTTGTTAAGGCATCAATTGAATACAATTTCACATTGATAAAGGATTTATTTTTAGTTTTTATATAATATTTTCGAAAATGCGCAAACAGCATCAGGCGATTTTGAAAAATTTCATTTTCATAGAGTTTTCATTATCGATTTACAGCTTGTAGCTCAATTTCAATGACAATTTTTGCGTAAATTGCAAGCTTTACCAAGTTTTTGTTTTCAAAATAAGCAGCAATAGGAATTGTGTATGATTGCTTACATGTATGTGGTTATATACAAATACTTAGCGTTTTAAGAGTTCATCCTTGCTATTAAATAGGTATGTACATACATATGTATGTTTGGCAAAACCAATTAAGTGTTAGTTGAATGATTGGCATGTTTGGAGTAATTAGCAAATCGCTTTTGTTTTGCGTTTTTATAAATCTATTAGGATGCGCCTTCTTCTGTTGCGTAGTTAAACGCTATTCAGCTATGGTAAAATGTATTCAGCGCGTTATATAGTGTGTTAGTTTCGCGTGCGATGTTTAAGCTTGGCTTTTTAGTCAATAATTCGCTTTCAAAACAGACGTATAGTTTATTCAGCGCCATTCAGCTTGTTATTAGAATTTCGCATTTGTACCGAAGCATTCTAAAATGTGTATATCCGTGCAGTTTGTTTCATTCAGCGCGCTCAGTTGTAATTGAGTCTTGAATTTTGCATCAAAAAGCAAATCAGCAAATTTAAATGTACAAAGTTAGCGAAATTTTAATGGAAATATATGTATATTGATTTTAAGTTTCTATTGCTTTCCCGATAAATCAACTTTAGATATGATTTTTTTGTTGAAAAAATTTCGAGTCTGTATAATATATGTATGTTGGTGCGTATTAATTCAGCGCGCTTGTTCGTAATTCAGCACTCGTTTTATTAGACAATTTCATATTCCCTAAATATTCGTATATGAAGGGCCTTAAAGCCTCTTATTGTGTTCGACAAATTGATTAATCTAAAAATTTATCAATAAAGCGTTTGCTGAATACTCATTTTGAGTGATTTTCAAGTAATGAAATGAAAATGTTGCACTGCTAACAGCTAATCGGGAGTGTGTTTCTTATATGTATATGCGAATGTATATAGATCAATGTTTTTAACATTTTGGAATACTACAACGGTCTGAAAGATAATACCTGTCTAGTCGCTAAGTTGTAAGTTCTATGTACATCTCCTTTGGTTGTACGCCCTAATTATTTATTTAGAAGTGGAAACCGAAAATGTTACAGCGATTATTGGGAACACCAAGCGTCCCTTTATACAACATACAAGTTTTCTCCTGCTCACCGCTTGCGTCGCTTTCTTCTTATCCAATAATGATTTTTGAGCTTTAATCGCCTCTCACTACTTGCTTCTTTGCTTACAACCTATATTCGTAGTGTGCTGAACGCGATCTTCGTGCACCCGAGTACCAGCGATATGGAAGCTGCTGCATTGAGTGTTGCGCCGACGTGGATAGCTGCTGTTGCTGTGGCGAATTCAACGACAATGAACTGCTGACCAAAGCGCCTGGACTGCGCGCCAACTGCAGTGTTGTATTGGTGAAGCGTGCGGCGCTGCCCTGCTAGGAGGATGGTGGGGTGCCGGCGGACATGTCGCTGGTGTGGCGCCGCGATATGCGTCGATTGAAAAGCGATATTGTGGATTGATTGAGATAGCCACTCGCGCTGCCGCTGCCACCGTTGTTGTTGTTGCTATTGTTAAAGCTGCCGTTGCCGCTGCTGGCGTCCAGAAACGCTTCGGGGCTGAAACGCACACGGCTGTGCTGCGAGGAAATGGAGCCCTCTTTGGCACTCAGATACGAGCTGTCATCACTAGTGAGCGAATCGGGGGGAGTGGGATTAGTGGGCGTGCCCTGCTGTGAAGAAATGCTGCCGGTGCGCTTGGCGACACCGTTGCCACCCACTACGGTAAGCCCATTGCTCATGTTGGCGCCCACCAATTCAGCGCCATTACCGGTATTAGACGCTGCGCCACCATTAGGCGTTTTATAGTTGAATTTTTTGAGCGACGAACGCAGTTTGTTGGAACCACTGCCATTGAAGCCTAGCGCCGCTGTTGTCTGTTCGAAAGGTAGCGAAACTGGCCGCTCTTGCGCGCTTAACGGTTTCATGTGTACCGGACTCAGCGGCGTTGATTGCGCGTGTGTGGTGTGCGTGTAAAGACTATGCTGCGGTGTACTAAAGAGGGACTGATGTTGTTGCTCGCGTTCCCGCTGCAATTGTTGCAGATGTTGCTGCTGGGCCAAGGTGTTGTGAAACTTTGTCCGGTGCAATGGGCTACCAATGTACGCGGGTAAATTTTCATAGTCGCGAATGCGATTTAAGCCGCCTCCTGTGTCGGCACCGCCCATGCTGCCGCCTGCACCGCCGCGTTTCAAACGCTGGGCCATCTTGGGTGAGCTCTTATACAGCTCATGTTTGCTGGGCGGTGGCACTACGCCAATCGGTGCAGGAGGTGGTGGCGGTAGTTCGCGGTAGTGCGCAAAGTCAGGCGCTCCGCCGGCGCCCATATTAATGTTCAGTTGCAAATTGAGATTGTTGTAGTCATATAAATCTGCCGCATGCAGCTCATCGTGATCGAAAGAGAAGCCCTGATTGATGTTGGAGCTATTGGAGATAGTTGATGGTGTGCGTCGGTGTCCAGCAGCGCTGACGCCCATTTGGGGTACGCGCGGCGGCGGTGTACGCGTTTGATAGTGTTGCTGCTGATGCTTTGGCGTTGATTGCTGGTGCGGCTGCTGTGGGTCGTAGTTGTAGTCGTAGTAATTGGGCAGGCGGTGATTGTAGTCGTAAGAGTAGTCAGGATACGATTTACAGTCGCGTTGATACGCCAACTGCACCTCTGGCCGATACGGAAAATAGTTGGAGCCTGAAAGAGAAACAGTTGTAAAAAAAAAACTGTGTGCTAATAGCGTGCGTCGCATAAGTACCGAAGTAGTCAGCACGATGCACGCCTGCGCCATAAGCGCCACCATCATTGGAGAAGCTCGGTCCGTGACGCAAATAATCAGCGCGCGTATATTGCGTTGCGGAGGGCGGCATGCCACTGCCAGCGTTAAAGTCGTCATCAAAACGGCGCGTTGGTGGCGTGTCATCATGAAGCGAATACTCGAGATTCTCAGTAAATGAAGAGGTGCTGATTTTCCGACGCGGCGAAGGTGTTGGAGGCTGCGTATGACTGCCCAATGAAGACGAAAGCAGCGCGGAGGTATTGTTGGTGAAATTGGAGCCTAAGCCGCTTGTGGTGGATCCGGTTAGCGGCAGCTGCTGATGTTGCAGTGTTTGCTTCTGCTGTTGCAATGCCAGCTTGCTGTCAGCTGGGGGCAGCGCATGCTTTTGGAAGTAAAAGCTAGGCGTAGCGGCATGCAGTTTGGGCGAGCCGCGCGGATTCTGATGCAGAGGAGCGCGTTGTTCCTCTAAACGCGTGAATGTGGCTGCATTCAATGTGGCGCTATGCATACATAAAAGAAAAACTTATAAATAGCTGTACAAGCAACAATTATTGCTTACTCACCGATTGTGTTTGTTGCCAGTGCCATGATAAGTGTTGGCGGCAAAGCGGCTGCGCTCATCTAAAACACTCGGAAACTCCATTTCCATGGGTGCCTTTAATGCGGGCACATCACTAAGCAGCATTGGATGCACCGGCGACACGTTCGAGATGCGCACGTCATAGCCAGCGGCGACGCCGGCAAGCAGCGCGGCCATATTGTAGAGCAACACTTCAATGACGGAAAGCTTCGGCTTGCGCACCGCATCGCCGGCGTACAGCGTGGGCATGGGAATGTTGGAAGTAAAGCGGCTCAGCAGGTAGGGATTGGGCGACATAATGGGCAGCGGCGCGTCCACGATGGAAGTGCCGGCGCCAGCGGCGGCTGGCAGCGCGTGTAAAGGCGAACACCAGTCTTTGGAATTGTAGCCTGTTGGCGGCGGCGGCGACAATGCGGCACAGTTTTTGGGAAGAGTGTAAAAATATCGTATGTGTGAGTAGAATAGAAATTGAAAAAACATAACGGCGCTGAGCAAGTCGAAGGAGCGTAGGTATGTGAAACTAAACCGCAGACAAACCGAGTTAGGAAAAATCAAAATTATAAAATTCAAAACCAATACTAACCAACACCAATTTTGTTGCAACAATATTGAAACTCAAAAGTTAATTGTAAATAAAACTAGAATACAAATCATTTATTGCTTGTGGTTTTTTTTATATTTTATTTTTGTGTTCTTATGTTTTTGTATTTTTTGTAGAAATTTTCGAGGGATTATGGTAACTTTTTTTTGCGTATTCACTACTAATTTTGCTTTATAAAATGGAATATTTATCGTAGCTTAAAATAGTGTAAAATTTACTTTCTAAATGTAGTGGTAGAAAAATGTAGACTTTTTTTTGGAACACACTGTAGAAAAACAAAAGCTCAAACATTTTTAGTGCTGCAAAACTGTGGAAAATCGAGCGACTTTAAGAAATATTAATACAATAGTTAAAATTTTGATAAAATTTAAATAAAATTAAAGCTGAAAAGAAAATTACAATAAAAACATACAATTTTGCTTAATTAAAACAAAAGCGTGGTCTGAGGCAATTCAGGAGCGATGGGCAATAATTTTTGATGTGCAAAAAAATTTAAGGTAAAAAATTTAAAATTTTAAGATAAAAATTTTGAACCTTCTATTTTGGAATTGTATTTGAAAAAGTAACAATGCTGGTCTTGTTATGAAAATATTAAAAATTTTTGGGAATTTTTTATATTTTTAAATCATTTAATTAAAAAATTTTATAATTAGAAAAGAAATAATAATTGTATTTCAAAATTTTAGATATATTTTACATGTTTAAAACATTAAATTAAAAAAATATATATAATTTGAAAAAAATATATAATTTGAATTTCAAAATAAAATTAAAAAAAATATAATTTGAATTTCAAAATAAAATTTGAAAAAAAAAATATATTTTTTAGTGTTAAAAATATCGCTGACCCTGCTGCCGACCACCTTACAGATATACGCATGTCAGTGAATACCATATAAGACACTTTAAAAGCATTACATTTTTTTCGAGACATAAATAATTTATGTTAAGTTTTTCATATTTTTTTGTAAATAATACCCAATTGAATCTAATAATTTAAAAAAAAAAACTACTCTTGCACGCATGTAAAGTACCAAAAGAAAAACATGGATAAAAAAATTGTGAATACATTTTTAACCAAAAGTTTGTTTTAAGTGATGTCGCCTATTGCGTATTGGCACTGACAAAATTACAAAAACAAAAATTTACAATCATTTGGGGTGCGTAATAAATTATACAATAATAAAAGGGGACAATTTGCACAGCTTTTACATTATTTTTTTTTTTACTTTCTTTCAGTTTCTGATCACAGTTTTTCCAACAAAGAGCGAAATAATTAAAAAAAAAAAAAATACGGCGTATTTTGAAAAGGTTTCTATAAAAAAAATCTCACAGAAATAAAAGTTGTTTAAGCATAATAATAGTAATAATAATAATAATAATAATAATAATAATAAAACATTTACAGTATACAAATAAATACGCAGGACTTTCATTCGTTTTATGAAATCAAAATAAAATAACATTTTCATTAACTTAAAAATTATGCAAAACATTGCAGCGCCAACGGTGTTGAAAATAACGGTGATAATGTGACGTATTCCGCACTAAAGCTGTGACATGAAAAGCTCAAGGAATACGCGTGGCTGGTTTATATTTGCTTTTTTTGTTTTCGTTTTTCTACTATTTCTTCTTAGAGGCACACAAAGTCTTATACTTTAGGCTTAAACTACATTTTTTTTCGGCGTTTACTTTTTTCTTGTGCTACATGCTAACTTAATTGCGTACAAGTGTTTTTGTTTTTGTATTATTATTGTATTTTAACTCGTATAAGTTCAATAGTTTGCCATTCGACGAACTTTTGCATATACACCCCATCTCATCGATTCACCATACCACATGGTATGTGGTGAGTATGCTTGCGTTTAGCGTTAAAAATAAATGCATGAAAATGCACATCCACTGGCTGTGCGCGCAGCGGCTTAGTGTGAAAGTCTCCAAAACGTTTAATAATACCGTTAAGCACTCAAACGACTGTGGCCGACTCTTTTAAATATTCCGCGTTAACCGAAATCACTTTGCATTTGCGGTGCAAATAATTTTCGAAACAAAAGTTCCTTTAGCGCACGATTGAAATATAGATAGTCCCTTTCGCAGTTCGCTCTTACATATATTTTCGCCTTCGCCTCATTATACCGTAACTTTTCAAAGCACTTTATAAAATTTAGCTTACAAAAATGCCTTTAAGGGCTTTTAGTATTTTCTAACCACACTTTTGATACTTAAAGTTTCAGCGCCGCGTTGCGCACGCACTACAGTTGCTCGCATGACTTCGCTTTCGCCTTCGCTTTGACGCGTGTTTCGTGCACGAACTCCGAGTTGGCGTTTTCGAATAATTTGTATTCACTTTCTGATTTCTTCTTGCGTATTGTGAAGTAGTTTAGTATGTTTTGCACTTTATGTTGAAATGATACCGACGCTGTCGTCGTCGCGCCGGGTTCTTTCGCTGTGCCGCTCACTTTCTTTGTGTGCATTTTGTGCTTGCGCGCCTTGGCTTCCTGCGCCAAGAGCAGACTCTGTTTCATGCGCAAGACCTCCGGTGCCGGCTGCACGTCTTGCAGCTTCAGGTCGTGCAGCAGTGAGCCTTTAGGCATGGCAGTCGTTGACGTAGCAGCTGCGTGTGGTGAAGTTTGTTGCGAAGTTGCGCCGCCGCCGTTAACGAACTGATCGGTCTTGTCTGTGTGGAAATTGGTGGCGTCGGTGGAATTGAAGGTTGTGGAAAAACTGTATGACTGATTGGCGCTGGCAATGGTGCTGTTCGCGTGTTCGTCGTTCGAGTTGCATGAGTTCGTTTGCGAGGCGGAGGAGTTTAGCTGGAAGGTAACGGACGATTTGCGTGACGTCTGCGTAGAGTTGGTCGTGTCGATAGAAGAGGATTGGTCGGAGCATATGGAATTGAAATGCTCATCGCCCGAGTATGAACGAAATGAAGCGTTATGTGATGCGTTGGTTTCCGCGTCGTCGTCTGCAGCCTCGCCCGCATTTGACGGTTGTCGGAAGAAACACTGACGAGGAAATTGCGAGCCGGAAGCGTTGCGCTGAAAGCGGTATGTGGGCTCATCGTCAGCGGCATCCTCGGTGAGTTGAGAAGTGGAGTTGTATTTGGTCAAATCGCCGCTAGACTTCGAATTGAGACGTTCAGAGCGCTGGCTGCCAAGACGGCTTGCTGGCGCGGGCAACGAGAAAATTTCTTCCAAAGACTTTTGTATTTCGCGATAGAAAGCACGATCGTAGGTCGGATCGTTGGGCTCGTTAATCAGATTTGTCGCGCTGCTGGCATTGCTAGCGTGGTGAATTGGTTGTGGCGCGTGTTTATCAAAATCGGATAGCAACATCACGATGGGCAACATCTTCGCTTGTCGTTGTGCGTGTTTCTGTTGACGCTCGATCGCTAGCAGTTCGCTATCGAGTGAAAGTTTTTTCCGCCCGACGGCTGGGCTGTTGCCGAGACTGCTGAAGCCGCTGATCGCATGATCGGAAAGTGGACTGCGATCGTGGTAGGCGTAGGGCAACGGCGGCTGCTGCGCCACTGGCGAGACCTTGCGGAAGGGGAAACAGCTGACGGTGGGCGTGGGCGGTTCGGTGTCGGTATCACTCTGATCCGACGACGGGTAGTCGGGCGCAGGCACGAACTGATATTGCAACAGCGTCACGGGCGAACAGGGGTACCGTGCCGGCAAATTTAAGCCATCCTCCTGACTGCGTACCATAGGCGGCACAGGCTGGAGGCTTTGTTGGCGTAGAAACTGCTGCTGTTGTTGCTGTTGACGCAGTTGCTGCGCCTTCAATTTCTTATTACTACACAAACTGAGACTTTTCACACCAATAGCGCTGCTGCCAGAATTCTTTCTGCTACCGTTATTATTGTGATTATGGTTAATGTTATTGTTATTGCCGTTATTCCTACGGTTATGGCTATTATTTTGGATCAGTGTACTAGTACTTGCATTACTACTACTATAGCTATTACTATGATTATAGTTGCTTTTGTTTTTATTATAAATGTTTGGGTCAAGTATGAAGTTATTGGCGGCAAAAGTGCCGCTATTGTTGCTGTTATTACTCGAATTACTATTGCTATGATGTGGGTGTTGTTGAAGCTGATGCTGATGATTATGGTTACTAGTATTATTAATATTTATGACTGAAGTGGCATGCGGATGGTCGTTTGTATTATTGAGTAATGGGAACGTCACCAGCGATGATGAATTGGGCATATTGTTCGTTTGGTTGGACGTTGCCGTCGCCGTTAGCGCCGTTGTTGGTGTTTGCGTTGGTGTTGTGTTGCAACTGTTGTTGTTGCTGTTGCTATTTTTGTTGTAATTGCCTATAATACAAATACCTGACTCATTGTAGCCGATGCAGGCGTCAGATGCATAGGTCGGTGTGGTAGGCGAGCATGGCATCGAGCCGAATTTATACTCGAAATGGTGCGCATGCGAATGGTGCGACGGCAAATGTTGGTGGCGGTGATGGTGTGGCGAATGCTGGCGCATGGCGTGATGCGGCAGGTGGCTATGATGTAGATAGTGCAGTTGCGTGGGACGCACCGCCTTCTTGTCTAGGTTTGGTGCACTCTTGCTGAACAAGGAGTTGGTGGAAGCTGGGCCGGACCATTCGGTGGCAAGCAGCGCCGGCAGGTGGGGGCGCTCGCGCTGGTGCACCGTCGAAGGACCCCACGTCTTGCCTTTGTAGCCGTCAGGCGGCAGCTGCGGTGGCGTGACTACGCGAGCGTGCGCACACACACACATACACACAGGCGAGGAATGTATGAAATAATAAAAATAAGCGGAGAACGAAAAGAAAACCGCAAAGAAAAATTAAATAAAAAATAAATTAATTATGAATAGTAAATAAAATTTAAAACTACTGTTTAACAAAAACAAAAAGTTCAACTAACCTAAGAACAAATACTAAAATTTTTAAAATAGTAGAATATGCACGTATGTATGTACATACATATGTATATCAAAAAATATTTGACAAAGCTAAATGTGCAACGATTTTAAAAATTATAAGACCTCTTCATAGCCTTTGCTAATTCTGCATCTAATTCTTTTAAGAAACACTCGCGTTTTTTTCCATTTCTTGGTATTTTGTCTATAGTAGTAATTTTAAAAAATTAAAGAAAAAACTTTTACTCACGTGCCACGATGCGCACTTGGGAAATTGCTGGTGAGCCAGGCGGTGTATCAGTCAAGGGTTTGTCGTGTATTGCTGTCACTGTGTGCCGGAAATCGGTTGGGAGTGAAATTTGCACTTCGTTCTTTTTTAGCAGCTGCAAAAGACAGAATTATTTTTACTAATATTTTACCAGCCATTTAGCAGTGCCATGCTTACTTTAAGTTTCACTTTGCTAAACTTGCCACGCCTACGATTCGGCGTTGGTGTTTGTTGTGCAATTTGCAGCTCTCGCCCGATTAAGGCCATCTCGCGCAGTTTTAACTGCTCGGCGAAGCGTTTCAGATTCATGGCCTGTTCGTCCTGTTCGCTCTGAACGCGATTCAAGCGTTCCTCTTTGGTGCGCAATTCCTAGGATAGAGTAAACATGTTAATAATCATTTAAAACTTCAACAAAATAAAAGGCGCAGGCGTACATGCAAGCCTTCCATTACTTCGAATAGTTAAAAAAGTAAATTAAATTTAGTTTTGATTTACTTTAATGCAAAAACGAAAAGTTAAGCAAAAGTTCAGACATTTCGGAGTAAACTTAACGTATTTGTACTGTAAAATTGGTGTTTGATTTCGTTTTTTTTCAATTACGTGCATATAATTTGCATATTTGTGAGCAAATCGTCAGCAAAATCAAACCAGAATTAAGGCATCAGCAAAATAAAAAAAAAAATTGCCAAATTCGACAAAAGGCATGCACATAAACTAGAAATATTAAACAAAAAATTAAAATTATAAAAGAAAAAAATGATTTCCATCAAAATTGTAATGTAACACAGCCCATTAGCGTTTTATTGGCAAATTGTCGGCAAGAAAATGTAGCGTCTTGCTTACCTCCTCGATTGCTTGGAAACGCTGTGTGAGACGTAATCAAATGTATCAGAGAATATGTTACGATTTGTTCAAATATGCAAACAAATTAAAGAAGTACGTACAGGAAGAAGACAAAATTAAGAACGTGTAATTGACGTAAATGACAAGGTCGAACCGCCAAGTACATAACGGCAAACTACACAGTATCAAATTACAAAAATTTACAATGTACGCGCCTAAAAGCAAACACGCACACACCTCACAAATAATCACTAAATGCGTTACAACAATAAAATGTAATCAGCTATACAATTCCAGACCAAATACTATAATATACGGCTACATTAAGTTTTTTGTATTTTTGCTGTAAGCCACGCACCTTTTCTTTCAAGCGCAACTCTTGCAGCACTTCGGCTATCTCCTTCTTCCAGGCATCTTGCATTGTGTTGAACGATTCCTGTGGCGTCAGCGTGAAACCTGAACGTGTAATGTCTTCCAACTTCGTTAATATGTCCCTGAAACCTGGTCGCTTATGCGGGTCATTCTCCCAGCAGCCTTTGACAATATAGACAAAATTATTATTTTTTATTTCAAATAACCCAACTTGAGTACACACTTTTCATGAGTTTTCCCCATGCATCCGGGCAAGTTTTTGGTATAGGCAGCGTTAGCATATTCACTGCTATGCCAAACACGACTGAATACGAATCGAAACCTTTGTATGGCGTTTCGCCTGTGATGAGCTCCCACAGCAGCACACCGTAGCTCCAAACATCCGATGATCTGGAGTGTAAAAATAATGCATATGAACAAAACGGTATGTAAAAATAAATTTCAATTCCGTTGTAGGTGGAATATTGCACTTACTTGGAGTACGTGCTGCTTTTTATCACTTCCGGCGGCATCCAAGCGTATGTGCCCGCCGTTGATATGCGTGTTGTGTTGTAAAGCTCTCTCGCCAAACCGAAATCGGTGATCTTCAGTGTTTTATTGTGCAGATTGCCGGCAATGATTTCTTCCAAAATAAGCACTGTAAATGCCAAACGTTATAAAAGTGAAATGATTAATTTACTGCGTGATAAAATAAATTTTAACAATACGCAATTAATTAACCGTGTTTAATATAAACAAATAAACAAAAACAAGTGATCTAAAAACTTGTATATAAAAATATATTTTCGTATAAACGCCGCTGACACGTTATCAAAACAAAAGCAAAACAAATCTTCAAACCCCCCGGGTAAACATTCGCAACTCACCATTGGAACTCTTCAGATCGCGGTGTATAATCGAGATGGGTGCTTCGTTGTGCAGATAATTCATGCCGCGTGCTATCTGTATCGCCCAGTTAACCAGCACATCGGGTGGTATCTTGCCACGCGCCAAAATGTGGTTTAAACTGCCGCCACGCGCATACTCCATCACAAGACACAGATCGGGCGGCTTTAGGCAGACGCCACGCAGTGCCACTATGTTTTCGTGTTTGACGACCCAGAATAACTTCGCTTCTTGTAGCACATTGTCGCGATTCGATTCGACATCCGGGCCAGCTTGCGGCGCCACTTTAATGGCAACCTCTTCGCCGCTGTAATAGCCGCGATGCACCTTGCAAAAGCCGCCAGCGCCTATCACCTCGCCCACCTCGAGTTCGGCATAGTCAATTTCGTGCGGTTGTATGTCTCCAATAGCTGAGGGCACGCCCGCCAGCATAGGATCTTGGTCTGTCACAAAGTTACTGGGAAAAATGCCGACCTAGGCGAAGATTAGAATGTTTGTGTCAAAATAACAAAATGTAAATAATAAAATATGTATATGATTGCTAGTGGTCAATAGTTTCGACATAAACAAATTGCTAACATTTGTATCTATATTTTTTAATCATACTCAAATTATAAAAAAAAATGTGTTCAATATAATTACATATGTATTTCACCGATTTTTGCAAAACTTTACAAATTCTAATCTAAAAAAAGTTGAAATCTCAGATGCTGCTAACGGTTCAAGTAGCGCAGAGATAACGTTTAGATAAACACTAAGTGTTCTTATCATTGTTGCGCTGCAAAATAAGCAGTAGGCGGTGAAGCAGCATATTTTTAGTACGATAAAAAATGTCGTCAGCACATTAAAACATTGCAAAGAAATGATAACATCCGAAAATGAAAACGTCGTTTATTAATTCATTTTATTGCACAGAAAACATTTGTGCGCACTGACGTCACTAATGCCCCCACTACATTCGCTACAATATTATTTCGACAAAAATTACTTCCGATATAAATTTAGGAATAACAAATAAACCAATTCTCACACTGATTGGTACTGACCTTATCGCCAATTTTGCCTGTCCACCAGCCCTCATCACCCGAAATATTGCTATCCATGGATAACACCACTACAATCTGACCGCGACGCAGTGTCAACTCATCCTCGCCTTTGGCATCGTAATCGTAAAGCACCGACCACAGCGGCCCGTCTGGTAATGGTGGTAACTGTGTTGTTTCGTGAGCACTGCTGCTGTTGTTATTGCTGCCGGCAGTTTGTTGACGTTGTTGTTGGTTGGTGATGTTGGCATTGCCATTGGCATGCATTTCTCCATTGCTATCGCTATGGTTGCGTGCGTGTGACGCTTCCGAGTGTTGCTCCTCGTTGATAGCGAGCATTGGTTTGGTTTCAGACGGCAAGTGATCGTTATTGGTTAAACAGTGTGCAGGCATATAAGTGATTAACAGGTGCTTTCCAAAATTAAAAAAGTAACAAAATAATATGCTGTCCAAACGTTAGAGGGTGTCTATTGTCCTCTAGCGCCAAACGAGAGTGTGTGTGCAGGAAGTCTTCCGTGCATCCGTTTATAAGCCATTCGTAATTAGCACCGAAAAGCTGTTGTAGACTGCTGTAAAGAAAGGAAAAGAGTAATAATAATTGGGGTGAATGTAAACAACTAAATATATAGCAGGTTTTCGTGTTTGAATTGTCTAAACATGGAGACAGAGCTGTTGAAAAAATAGCTTGTAGTAGTTGTAGGTTATATTAATTCCTTAGTGTCAAAACAATAGGCACATATTATCAACATACTAATTGCATCTATTTTGGGAACTTCGTCTTTGTAAACTCTAACCAAAAGTGGATAACCAATATTACCTGGAGTTTACGCAGTCAGTGTTCTCCACACCTATTCTAATCTCCACAACAGTTTTTATGCTTCACAATAGTTTCGATTTTGTATAAATAAAAAAAATTCGCTTTTCGTCTGGCCCGCAGAAATATCTCTTATCCGCAACTCCGTTCTTCTTCTTCGTCGACTATGTCGTTTTGTTTTAGTGCTATTCTTCTTCCCTATCCTCTATACATTATACGCAATATGTATGTATATACATGAATTTAATATTTCTCGTTTGCAACATATAAAACAGTCCTGTTTAGGCCGCATTCGTCCACGTTAATGTAGTTTTTACCAATCCGAAAGGATTTGGATATTTACACCAGTGCCTGTCACAGATTTTTATTTTTATCTTTGCCTTTCTTTTATTTTTTGCTTCGTCGTCGTCTTCTTTTTCGTAGTCGTGCAGCAGAGAAATTACATTTTCACTAATTCATGTGCAGCACTTTGGTTTCGTTCGTTTTCGCGTCGTTTAATATTTCAATAATTTATAAAATTTAGTTATTTCTATATGTTAATACGCAATCTTTGCGTTTCCGATTAGTTTAATTAAGAATTTATCGCGTTTTTGTGCAAATTTAAGTCATTTGCAAATCTTCGTTCTGAACTGCTACTTTTCGGTTCCACTTCCACTTCATACACTGCATGTCGTCTTTTGATTATTCTCTTTTGTGCTTACATTTCTACTTCGCCTTTTTTGTGTTGCCACCGGATAACAGTGCCCGTCTGCATGATGGACATTTCTTGACAGTTTGCAAATCGAATATATGAATACAGGGCTTCTGGCAAGACTTATTTAAATATATTTAATTTTCTAAAATAAAAACTAGTTTCGACAATTTTTTAAACTATTTTGTCCGCTTAACGCCGTCACTTATTACATAAATATTTTAATATTTAATGTAAAAATATGTAAAATATTTTATATAGCCCAAACATAATGGCAGCACGCTCTTTGGGTTGGTGTCTTGGCTAGTTATGACATAGCAATCGACAAGAACCGTTGTTGGTGTCTTTATTTCCGTCATATGGACCGCCATTTTGCAGCTGTCCATAAATTAGTTGAACATCTGTTAGCATCCTTTGCACATTCGCGAAAAGTGATTTCCTTTTTTTACTTGCGCGTGTATAGTAATTTAGTGTTTGTCTTATCAGCGCCAAAGCGTGCGGGTCGGTGGTTGCTTACTAGTGAATCGGTGAGTTGTTTGCAGTGCTCAATAAAGTCTCCAAAGGGAAGGCATGCGTGTCTGCGCCAAGATTTGGTGCTCTTGCATTCAGCATCTCTCGCTGTCCACGCGTGATTTCCGTGTTGGATGCGGGCTAATGGGAGATAGCCGCCACATGTATATCCCGTTGCTCGTGCTCCACAGCTGAGCTAAGTTGAGACAGCTGTCGTCCTTCTGTTCGTGGCCGCTGCTGCCGCGGCGATGTGAAAATTTTGTGTGATATGCAAACTCGCTCAGTAACGCGCAGGAATCTAACGAAATCGTACACGAAATGACAAGTGCCGTCGCGTGTGTACTATGTGCGCTTAGCAATTTTACAGAATTTTTACAAAATAGCAGCAATGAAAATTTTGTTTTTGCTTAAAAAGTCTTGGTTAGTTGTGATGGCGTTATAACGGTGTGTGTTAAAGTTGGCAAAAAATTAAGTTGTAACCCTTGAAAGCCAGAGCTCAATGTCGAAAAAATTCAAAAATTATGTGCAAATAAATGTGTGTGTGTAAAAAGTAGAAGAAAAACGCAAGTATGCAGATGAGAAATGCTGGACGCGGTGGCGAAGGCAGCCGAAGTGTGTGTGTGTGAAAAAGTTGCAAGCAAGGGCTGCTGCGGCCCTCTCCGCACACGCCCTATTTACCCACTTAGCGAGTGACAGTCGATGGCTAGCAGCGCAGCGGCAGCACCAGCCACACGAACGTTAGCAGCTGTTGAAAATGCGTGTAAGCGTCGAAAACATGCAAAAGTCGTAAGCGCAAATAAAAATTAGTTTTCGGCCAATTTCTGGCTGCAGGGCATGATTGTGCAAATACAGCAGAAAATTAGTTACTTAACCTACAAAAGTGGCAACACAATGTGCAAATAATTTCGTGTAGATACTTAAATGTGTGCATATGTATGCAAGCCTGTGTATTCAGCGCTTGCCTTGACACATGTTGGCAGGACGGATGGCGAAATTTATTTTGTTTTTGCGCTGGTCGCCGCGCTTTCAAGTCGCAAAGTCGCTGCGCGTACTAGGTGGGCGTTTAAGCGCCCACTAAACATGGTTGTTGTTGCTATGCTTGTGTCGACGCAATTTGTAGCCACATGTTATGCATTAACCCATTACGGTGTTAGCCGCAAAGTTCAAACGCTGCGACAGTAACTTTGCCTAAACGAAAAATCTAATTTATTAAGCACGCATGCAAAAACAACAACAAACACAGCAAACTGATTAATTGTACGCAAGTCACGCCACGGCAGCTGCCAATAGTGCGTTTTGGAAGCATTGGCATCTTCATTAGTGCGTACATAAAGTATATACAAATAATAATGTGAATTATGTACACCTTCACATAACCATACATATACATATGTGCAAAAAATACTATGTGTAGCCGCGCCAACATGCCACAAGCGGTAGAGCGCAAATTTGACGTCCCGTTAGAGGTGCAGGCACCAGCTATGAAATTGCCCAACCAATAGCTGCTTCCACGGCGTTTCTCTCCAACTTCAGCTGGCTTGGTGCTTTGTGTGTCCAACGCGTTGTCCTCAAAGTGTGCTTTGATGGCGATTGTTGCCACTTATTACCATTTCTTTTCCTTGGAAGCGTTCTGATTTGCATATTATTCTCAGCAGCAGCAGCAGCAACCATTAGCAGATTCTCGCATACATATTCATTTGGCCAGCAGCTGCGTATAAGTGTCAGCAGCGCATATAAAAAGCACCGAAAAAGCAATGACAACAACAACAAAACGTTAACACAAGCTGTCTAACATTATTGTGTCACTGCCGCGTCCGGTGCTTCAATCGGTGCTGCTGCTGCTTGCAAATCTCCGTCGGCCATTTTTGTTACACACTCCTGTATTTAGTGTTGCCTTGACGTTTTTATTTCTTCCTAGTTACAACACAACATGATCATTATTGCAGCTAACTCTTCGGTTGCCCCGCTTTGAGCAGCACTGCCGCAGCTCGTTTTGGGTGGAGGCGTGCCGCTTTTAATGGCTTGTTAGCTTTATTAAACTTCGCAGTAGTTGTTGTTGTAATATTTATTGTTATTCTTGCTGGAGGTGTTATATATCTAACGAGCTATGCGGCAAAGGTGTGCGAAATTTGGCATTTCAAGAAAGGTTGTGGAGGCAATGTGCGTATTTAGACCTCCCTAGCATTTGCTAAATACATAAATTGAGGTGGGCGCAGTATTACTGTCGCTTGTGCCTTATTATGCCATTCTTCAGGTCTGGCACTTGCGTTCATACTTTGATTTTCTTATATGTATAGTTATTGAATTGAAATGAGATGTGGTAATTTTGGTGGGGGATTGGTTAATAAAATATATAAATATGTAGCGACCAATGTACTATTTGATACTTTTTTCATTTATGTAAGCCATGAAAGCGGTTCGATTAGAAATCTATAACACGCACAGAAACGCCTTCGAACTACCGAGTATTTGTATTTTCTTGTTGCTAAAGCTATTTCCGGTAGTATTCACATCACTTCTAGAATTCATGCCCGAGTTTCTGGTACATATGACTGTTTCTGTTCTTTTAATCATATTCGTGAATTTAGCCGTACAATGTTATTTTTTTTTTTAATCTTGAATTTGATTTTTCCAGAATTTCATCAATTTTGGCCATAAATAATTTATCTGATTTATAATTCAATTTATGGTTTTGATCTTATTTACCTCATTTCACTATTGATTTTGTAATCGTAACGCTCACATAGCCTTTTAGATGAAAAGTAAGCAGCATTAGAAAATGCGTCCACATCGCCACTTCCAACCTCATCCAAGTGCGTACTTGCCTCCCCCTTGTCTGCAGCGTTCACTCAACTGCTCATCGATAACTCAGTCCACCGACATGTCCAGCCATTCATTCATCCATGCATTCACATATACTCACCGCGTTGGTTGTCACATGGCCACGCAGCTGTCACTTGGGCTAGTGCCTGCCTTTTGTAGGCAAAACTTCCATAACAGCATATCCTGGATGGATGGATACATGGCTGGCGGTGCGAGCTCATGTGTTTGTGAGCGTGTATGTGGCGGCTTGTTGTTTGGTCTGCCTTCGTCAGTGTAAGGAAGTTTCAATGCTGTTTCCGCTGCCAACTCATGTTTTCCATAAAGTTGTTGCCAACAGTGCCTCACATACATATGTGACGTAGTAGTTGTTGTATCTTTTGTTTAGCGTTCTTCTCGTGACAGTTGTGTCAATTCGAACATTTTGTAGCAGCGCTGAAATTAAAATGCTACCAAGCACAAGTACTGATTGGCTTGGCTTGTTGTTGTAGTTACACGTGCGTTTTCGTGCGTGTTGGTTTCTGCATCTATTTTTGGATAAAGACCACATTTTAGGTGTTAGCTCGGATAGCTCTTTAATAGAAGATTTTGAAGTCGTATTTCATTAGGTTTGGGGCACTTTGTGGTCGTTTCCGAATTTCGCAAGTTGCGGTCAATACAATGCATCAAACGATGCCACGTTCCTCACCTCTTGGTCATGTACAAGAAAGTAAAAGGTTCCACTCTTCTCTCTCTGTTATCATCCACTACTGGAGAATATCCATTCACCAGATATTTTGGACAAAATATTTCAGCCAGCGTAAGAGAGACTAGAGTTTTCATTTTATTAGATATCTTCACAAAAATTGGCACAGATTATTGTCAAAGACAATGCTACAATCTCCGAAGAAATTGTTCATATTGCATCACTATAGCATCTAGCTGACATACAAACTGACCGATTAAAATCAAATTTTTAAAAGAACCTTTTGTATTTGTAAAGGGTTCTATAGCTTCGGTGCAACCGTGCTGATTTTATATGTATTTGTATGGTTATCCTCCTTTCTATGAGTATCTCGAATTTATTTCTGTCCATAATTGTACGTTTATGAGCCATTTGCTCACACCCGTTGTGCGTTGTGCTCAACGGCGCGTAGACTCAGTTAATTACGCTTCCAGCCACTTTATAGCGCATTTATTGACTGAATATACAATCAATAAATATGCGTGTTGTCGAACTTCTCGCCGTCGCAGCTTTAAGTGCCTACGCAGCCGCGCCCAATACTTTAAGCCATCTAAATGCAGCCGAATAACAGGATGAAGTGTTTGTAAAGTGCGTTTTTCTCTATTTTAGCAATATTGCCATTCCCTTGCCTTCATTGATTTAATTGCAATATTCAAATATGCATGGTGTTTGAAATAATATTTAATTGTAACCAGTAAAAATAAAAAATAGTGTTATTTAAAGCAGAAATTAAAAATAATAAAACAAATTAAAGTGTTGCATAAAAATTAACGAAAGAAAAATCTGCTCGCGAAAAAGTGCTCAAAATGCCAAGTGCAAACGTGAAAATGCATAAACCCTCAAAATTGCAACGCCTGCCGCAAGCTTTGTCGTGTCACGCTTCCAGCGCACATTCGCTGCAGCGACAATGAGTAGTTGAGGGCACGTGTTCGGAGGTGCAGTGCGTGCGTGTGTATTGCCCCGCTCATTCCCACAAGCTGTGCATGACGTAACGCTTAAAAGTTTTTGTGATTGTGTTGTTTAGCGCGTGTGCGTGTGAGTGTGCATTGTACGGCGCTTGTACCACATCGGTGCTGACCAAACGCTTAAGAGCCGTCTGAGGCCGCGCACGGGCGCCGCGCTGAAATGCAAGCGAACAGCAGCGGTCGAACAGCTTTATCGGCACAATCATCAGGTACACCGTCGCAATCAACGATCTCGTCGTCGGGAAAGGTAAGTGTGAGGATATTTCCCAAACAGAAGCTGTAAATTATATGGTCGAACTACAAAGGTGACCTACCTTGGTCCGAGAACACAAAACTTCGCCAGTTGCCTCTATCTTTTGCGAGGATACGCCAGTTGTACGTCCAAAGTCCAGACAGGTCGCTTTGCACTTGGTTTTTCCATCGGATGCGTAGACGCCCTTGCTTCCATTGTCCACCTATGAATCTCGAGTCTATGGATCTTTTCGCTGGTGGGCAGACCCTTAAATCGATTACTTCTCAATGGCCCCATCACGGCTCTCTCTCTCTCCTGGCCGAAACCCTGGCAGCTACACGGGTTGGCTACCGCATCTCATTCAAATCTATTCACGTTGCCTGGGGTGTTCGACACGGACGAAGAAATAGAGATTGAGTATAGTAGCTCGACTGTGGCTGGATACCCAGAATAACCCCCACAAATCATTTACACACAATCTTATATCCTAAATTAGTTGAATTTTAAAGCTTTCGAAGATGACTGACGTATCGTGCGTTGCTAAACCACCAGTCCCTGCTAGCCGGCTAAGTTCTTTGTCGTCAATAGGTTTAGAGCAAATTGTGAAATTTGATCACAATCCTTTGGCCATTAGTTTTAGTATGCTCTCTTGCATCTGTGAAATACTCTGCGGACCACTGTAGATACGTTCTAACGGGAAACGACCGTTGCTGGTTCACAACTTATGTATTGGTTAATAATGAACTTCTGGCTTACCTCAATGAAAGAGTTTCCGATCCACTAATAATTGTAAATCATGTCGTCATCGACAAGTGTGTTACATGTGGCAAAGCAAACCAATTCAGCTTAATCCACTCAAAGTAGCGCTCTGAGACTGCCATTGAGAGCTCAGTAGTTGGTTTGAAGTGTACAACACACCAAAAAGAATGGATCCCATGGGCCGAACATATCCGTTTGCTCGTACATATAAGTGTAAACGTGTTATCAAGCATAGATTTTATTGCATTCAAGCAAAAGTAAGCTTTACGACTTAAGTCGTTGTGTGGCGTGTACGCGCCCGAACTCGTAAATCAACCACAGCACACACACTAATAGAGCGATAAATGAAAAACAGGGAACAGGCAAATGCTCGCCTCCACTTCTAAGCACTCGCATGCGGCCTGACAGCAACAGCTGATGAAGCTAAGCTTTCTATAGTTCAATTAAGTCCACAATCCAAATAGAGCAACCGCAGAAAATGCGACTTCATAAAAAACCAAATAACTTAAACAATGGAAAAATAGTTGGAGCTGTGCGGTCGTAAAATACGCACTAGCACTAGCCAAAAAGCAAGTTGTAAAAAATTGCAGAAATAAACAGAAAAATATGCGGAAACCGCAAACGAATGACATTTTCAAGCACTTTTTATGCGACCCTGGGGTATGCGCCAAGGCAAAGCAAATAAAGCGCCGCAGAAAGCAGACGCAGAACCGGCCGATGACTCGCAAGCGCTGATGGCTTGCTTTACACCGTCAGATTCATACTCAGTCATCGATTTTGTGGGCGCTGCGAGGTTGGTGGATACGCGATTGGCGCGAATGAAGTCGTTGTATTCTAATCCAAAGCAAATTTTGTTTGCTTGTTCACCAAATGTTCTGCTTCTCTATGTGTTTGTTTGCGGACTGTTGAATGATTATAGAAAGAGCTGACGCAGCTACGGACGGAAAGCCAAATGTTGGCGAGGACTCAAGTGACGCTACAAGGCACACAAGCAGGCATTTGTATTGAAAGTGGGAAATATGAGTAGAAACTGCAAATCACATATAATTTGTATGTACAAACTGCGTGAGTACTTAGTCGAGCTCATAAAACTAGCAAGCAATAACATGAACATAAAAAATATTAGAGCAAAACGGTTGTGATTTTTTATGCGCCCTGCTGCAAGGGTTGTGTGAATAAGGCTCAACTAAGAGAAAGTGACTAAAAGCAGCGGTAGTCGTTAGGGTGTTATTGCGGATACATGGAAAATGTAGTAGGAGCAAAACTAAGGCAGTGAGCAGACAAACTCCATAAAAAAAACCGTTGAGATCTTTGATGTATATGTTTTGCTTGCTGCTTGCTTGAGTGGAAGAGATGCTTCTGAAAAGTACTCGAAGATCTGGAATTATTTTCATACCAGGCCTTGTGACATAATTGTTAGACGGAGAACACGGTGTTTACTTTTCGAATAATGCGATGTATTCTGCAAATCACTCTGGGAATGAGGTTCAAAGAGAAAATGTTCCAAGTTGGACTCTTAACGTAACTGTATTCATTATCTACATTCCCTCTTGGCTTAATCAAGTATCTAACATTATCCATACAGACGTTGTGGCAGGCGGTATCCACTCTAGTAAATAGTAAAAGCTCCAAAGAGTCGCATACGATTTCATTTTATTATTTAAGCTTATCGTCAAAAGCCACAGCCAAACGTTCGGATAATGAAAGTGAAGAATGTGTGTGCTAAAAGCAAAGGATCACACAATTTTTGCTTTCTTTTAGACCTTTTGTGCTTGCTTGTATGCCAGCCATTCACAGGCCCTTCGATACAACGGCTCACTTTCATACTTCAGGACCCAAAAATACAATTGAAAATTGTAGACAGTTCTCCCAGCGGCGTAGGCGTTATACATTCACAAATACGCACGCATCTCTACGCATGTATTGGTGCTATTATATTTATTAGCGCGCTTGCCTGCACCCACACAATAGTTATTAGTCTGCTTTTGGGCGCAGAGCAACTAACTGCCACCACACGATTGTGCCAACGACTTGCGCCCGCTTGCCAATTCCAAAGACACAACATTTTCGATTGCCGTCGATGTGCATGTGATGTGTTGTTGTTGAAACGGCCACTCGGTCGGGGTCATTCACAGTTTTGTTGTACTGTCCATTGTACGAGTACTGGTCTAGATGTGAGTTTGTGGTCTGCAGTCGAGTCCACCGCCCCACTGGCTGGCAATAATAATGGATTCATTTATGGGCCAACACATGAATTTGATTGTTCACTTGTGTATTGTACTCTTGTAGACCTATCTGTGTTTGCATGTGCTTTCGCTCGTCAGCCATAATCGGTTGCATTCAATTGTCGTGCAACGGCCGGTGTGCCGGTTGATCAGGCTAACGGTCATAGAAGTTTTGAATTTTGCACTCAAATGGCCAATAAATGTTTGACTCTTTGTGTGACCTGTCAAAATGGTCGAGGAGGGGGGGTCGTTGATTGTGCCGAGCCGGGGTGATTGTTGCAACAGTGCAATAGTCGGTGTAATTGAGAGATTAGGGATTACTGACTAGCATAACTGTATGAATTAACAATGGTAATTGAGTGAAAATTGAAAGGTGAAATGAATAATCTAGGGAGATGCTCGGGTGAGTGCACACTGTGGCAGTTTGATGTGATGATAGTTAGATCATGTGTGAGGGCAAGTAATTGTAAGACACAGGCACATTTTGGTGAGCTTTTTTAGTAATATTTGGGAGTTAGTACTGCTTTGTTGACTATTTGTAAATAGTGTTCTGAACGAACCGAAAACTTATCAATAATCTATGGAAAACTTGAATACTAATTTAAAGCTTAGAATGCTCATAAAGACCTATAAGTCCTCCAAACGAGAGAAAAGTGAAAAAAGAACAAAAATTTAACCACAATTCCTGTGGATGAGACAGTAGACTGATACTTGAATAGACGACACTAATATACTTCTCAGCTTTTCGTTATATCAAAACGGCTTAGAAACACTGCCAGCGAGATTCAGAGAGTTTTTTGGATAAACCTATTTTTATGTAAAAGCAATTTTGGATAAAAGCTTGGCGGTATTTCAACAAATGACGTGTTATGATGGTTTCTCGTGCAGAAAATTTTTTCATTAGAAATGAATACATAGTGCTTTCTATACCATGGGTTCTTCCCACTTTTTGGTAGTACCACGATGTTATTCTTTCATCTGTCCACTTGAACACTCTAACTTCTTCGCACATGGCTGCCCACTATTTCGGTAAAAACTTTTCAATGCTCCGCAAAGACTTTCCGCCATTCAATATTTATTTCGGCGGCGAATAACGTAAGGACACGCATCGTTCTGCCGACGCAGCAGCGCTTAACAGATACGACCTAATTTCGTACCACCAACGCCGACGTTGGTACTGCTTTGCTGCGAAGGCTTCTCCACTACGCTGCTTCTTGCTGCCGTGGCTGTGGCGTAACCTAGAACACGAATCTTTGACGCGGCGCAGTCCGCTGTAGCTGCTTTTGCCATACATAACATTTTGCAGTTCCTTTCAGCATCTTCTTTGTTGGCTTTTGTTAGTTTCCGAATGTGTGTGTGTGTGTGTGGCACGTACGAGTGCGGCACATTTGTTCGCATCCTTGAATCTAGCGAGTGCGCATGTCACGCAGCCGGCTTGCAGGGATCCTGCGGGTGGAAGGGTACAAAAGTGAAAGCAAAAGTAAGCAGCGGGCCTCTAATATGTGGTGGGTGGTATAGAAGAATATAGAAAAACTGTGAAACTCTACAAAAACTGGCTTTGGCTATGCAAAGACTTCTCATTTGTACGCCCGATTTTCTCGCTATTACTCACTTGCCTAACACTCTCCTTATTTAAGCGCTTCCTACTGTCGCATGGTATTGTTTTTCGTGCCGCTGCCGCTGCTATCAGCGCCTAACTTTTGACAGCTGATGCTGGCCATTTGACAGCTATAGCAATAACGCCCCTTAGTGGTACGCGCACTTTGGTCTTCCTCACGCTTATCAACTGTGTTCTCACGCAGCGTGGCACTGGGTCAACTGTTCGTTGTCGACTCTTAGGCGTGTACTCTCGCACATGCTCGGCTATTCTTGTGGAGACTTTTTGCTCCTTATCTCTTGTAGTGCTTGGTTGGTTTCTTGCGGCGGGTGGTAAACGTAGCGGAAAAGCCAACTAACTAATGGTCAATATTTCAGCTTCAGCTAAGCGGCTGTGAATAAAGCGACTCACTTAAAGTCCATTCGGCTGTTATTGTTAATGTTTTAAAAAAGTTATCAGATAGCGCTTGCTGGACAGCCTTGCTTAGATCAATTCAAACATAGACACTCAGCGGCCGCATGAAGGTCTTGAACTTTAACAAAGCAAACAGTCAGCTTCTGAAAGTATACGTAGAGTTAACTGCCGTTGGAGCTCTGCATTGTTGTGGAGCCTTCACGTTCTTAACTCCCATTGCCACTTTTACTCTGCGCATTTATTGACACTTTGCGTGTGTGAAAATAAGCTCAACAATGCATAATTTCTAAATAATTGCTGTAATTTTTCATAAGGGACCTTTCGAGTAGGCGCTGCAGTTTTCGAAACCGTTAGATACAGCCAAACGAAGAAAAATGCGTCGAAAGCAGCGTCGCACAAGCTTACAACGCCACAGCCAGCCGCAGACTGTGACGTTTACGAAAGATAGCGAGACTTGCATTGACGGCTGCCGAGGTATTCCGAGCATACAAGTTGGTCGTCTCGTTTAGTAGAGCTTAAGCCAATGCCAACGGAATAAAAGACGACAAAGGATTTCACAAACACATTTTAATAATAAAATGAATTGTGGTATTAGGTGTGCTGTGTGCTAACGGTAGAGGGGCCGAGTGCTGCGAACGGTCGCCTTGGTAAGCGGCTGCGATGTGTAATTCAAGCAATTCAGTCAGTCAAAAGACAGAGTTGACAATTACTTGTAATGTGAGTTGGCAGCTGTAGATGCTGTGCGGATGCTTGGCGGGGGCGGTGGAGTTAGTCTCCAACGCACAATGCCAAAATGTGGGTGTGTCTGTGGCCATTCATGCTTGTGCTCAGCGCACACTTTTGTGGCCATGCTTGGGTGTGTGGAGTGGCAGTTGAGTAGGTTAAATAGCACAGCATGCGGGACGCGCCCAACCGTCAATCTGAATATTTATTTACTGCCATTAAAGTTGGCTAGCTTGTGAGACTTTGCTTCGATTGCGGTTGTTGTTGATGTTGGCTATGCCACGCATTCCCCTGTAAATATGTCGCCTGCTCAAAAAGCAGTAGCCTTTTTTATGTTTTTTTTCGTCTTCTGTTCTTCACTGCAGCGCGCGTGTGGCTCGAATATATATTGTAGTTGACAGTTTTGGCTCGCGTGCGCGCACTTGTGACTGCTATAAACACACACATACATATGTATATATACAAGTATGTACATATCGAGGCATGCGGAAGCTCTTGAGTGTGCTCGCATGGGGTTTTGTTTCCTGTTTCTTTGCTTCCTGGCTTGTTTTCGAAGAGCGCGGTATTGCCTGCTTGCCTTGCTGTGCCTTTGCCTGTGCCATCCATCAAGATAATTGTTATTTTGTTGTTATATTTTTTATGAATTGCCACAATTTAACGCGTCTGCTTTGACTTCGGCTTTGCTTTCTGCTGCGGTTTGATTTCTTTTTCTTCTTGTTCCGTTGTTTTCTTGCTCTGCAAATCGAGTGAGTTTGTCTTATGTTCCGTTACTTCACATTTGATGCCTATAAAGCGGTGTTTGTGTAGGCTTTTTGTCTCAGACAAATATGTGTGATATTTCTCCCTTGGAACAAGTTCATTTTAATCTTTACTGATAATTATTTATTGTGATTCGTTATAAGTTTTGAGATATCAGATCCGTTGCCTTCGTGTCATACGCTTTGCGGAGACGATGTCTCTTATGCTTTCCAAAGTGATATATGTATCAAAAGCTCTAGCGAGCAGTATGATATGAGATAATGCCCTTATCAATGCCTCTCCCGAAACTTTATACATGATTTACTGAGAAGGTTAGACAACGCCATTCCAGTTTCTTAATGGATAACCAAGTGGTAACCAATGCATGGTCCTTCACATCGTGATGGTTCTGTTAACTTAGCTCGTAACCTATATTTTTTTAAAGGTGCTGTTGGTTTTCAGTCATTCATGAAAGTCCGAAAAAATGGAATAATAATAGAGAGAGTGAAAGAGAGAGTAAGGGCTTTATTAAGTACAATTGAAGTTAAAAAACTTGAGGAATTCATGCAGTACTTAAATTTTCGTGTTTCTCTGCCGCAACATACACCAATCTGAACACCTGTTAACAACTATACGGTGTTCTCCACCTTCGCCCAACTTTCTCATATAATTTTCACAATCTACGAAATTTATTTACTTGAAAACCACACAAACCACAGAGCAGTCAAACCGCAGTGCCAACAACACAACACAACTGCTCGTAATGCCAACGATAGTTTAAAAGCAGCAACAACAAAAACAAAAATGAAAACGAAAGGACTGGAATTTATTTGCTCATATTTTTGCGAGCTTTTTTCGGACGAATTTACAACAAAACCAACAAAGAATATGGCAAAGGTCCTTGTGCTAAGGCCATGGAAGCCAGTGAGAACGCAAATCAACAACAAAAATGTGTCAGCAAGTCAACTTGAATGTCAGCAGGCTGAATGGACGTGCGTGTTGTTTGCGTTGTCGACACCAATAAAGTGGGCGTGGCGCGACAACAGCGATAGAGTCGCTCCAAAGCGACATGGTGGCATTCAAGTGAGGCTAAACACAAACACACACGTCCGCACTTGCACGGGAACAAGGCTCAAACAACGACCAAAAGCAACAAAGCGACAACAACACTAACACCAATGTAAAATCAAACAAAACGGCGCGACAACCTAGAAAACAATGGGCATCAAGGACGCTTCAATGTGCACAATGCGATGATATAGACCTGCTGCAACAACAACAAGAACGCGCAGTGGCAACAGCGCAAATGGCATGTAACAATAGTGTAAAGTACAACAAGTGCAATTGCACTGCCAATGCCAACAACAAAGCACGTGTATTGTGCGCATTAGAGTGTCAGCCATGCAAGGGGGCCAGCAATCAACAGCGACACCTACCGTGCGACAAGCGATGCAGCATGCCGACGACAACAGCGATGATTTTATGATTTTTAACTGTAGAAATGGAGAAAGAGTGGGCGGGGTGCACTTCCATAAACGCTCTGTGTGGCATGAGGTTGCATGAGCACTTAGTGCAAAGAGGAAGGAAGAGGCGCTGGCAGATAGTAGGCTTTTGATTGCACTTTGTGGCAGCGCATGCTGTTGTTGCCACTTCTACATGCTGGTGGGTGCTTCCTGTGCCTGTTGTCTGGTGCTTACTGAATAGTGTTCGTTGTTGTTGTGCGCCCACTCGCCGTCAGTGCCGTGTTGAACGGTCGATTGTTAGCTTGTCGACATTACTGGCGCGCTGCCAACAGGCTGGCTGGCTGGTATGGCATTTAGTAGCAGCAGCGACGCCAAAATAAGTCAGTGCTGCTGGCGAAATAGTTGTGCTCTATTATGCGACGTTGTTTGTGCCACCCAGAACAGGCGACCTCCGCTCAAGCCGACTTCGTTCATGCCCAGTGCCCCTTGCACGGCTTGAACTATGATGGGCGGCCCCAAACAGCCCATCACCTCAGCATTTCGTCTGCTCGGCACCTGTGGACCTTGCCCTCACACTGCATCGCTTGTCGCTTAGTCGATCGTCGTGAGTTTGCTTTGTTCGTTTGCTTGTTGCTGTGGCAATTGTTGCGCCGTGCCGCTTGTTGTTGTTGAAGAGATTTGCTTTTGTTGTCGAGCATCTACTTTCCTGGCACTTGGCAAAGCTTTTAGGCCGTTTTGTGCACCTTCTTTCTTTTCTCGTTTGGTGTGCGCCCCTTTCTTTGCTCCGCTGTTGAGTTGCAGGTCGCGCTTTTGTTACATTTTTAAATTAGCAATTCTTATAAGCACTTGTCTTACACTTTGTGTCTACTTTATTTTTGTTTTTGGCACTGTGAACTGCCGTTAATGTTGAGTTTCGTACAATTTATTGTCTTTGATGCCCAACGTTATCGTCTCGTTATCGGGCTTATCTACTTTTATCGGTTCTGCGTCCTCAAGCTTTTGCTGTAAATGGTCGCCTCAAACGCCTCCGCTTTATTTTTCGCTTGCGCTGACCTTTTACCTCCGTAGTTCGGTCATACTTTGCCACTATGGCGTCTGTTTCTGGCATTTACTTCTACTTCCGCAGCCATTGTTATTTCCGCTGGCAGCACCACTTTGCTTGCCTCGATTTTGTTTGGACGCTTCGTTTGCCTCATTTTGGCGCAATTATAAAGTTTTATTGTTGCTCTAATGGCTTTTTGAGAACTTTTATCTCTGTTGAATTAACATTTGGTTCCAAATGCTTCACAATAGTGATGAAATCTTTTTTTCGAAAGGAAAATGTTTGCAAAGATGCGAGCAAAGTTCTCAGCATTGAAAGGCATAACGGACGATGACCAACATTAGAACGGTGCGAACACGGTGTAGAGTCAAAGGGTCGAGTCGATAATGAACTACTTTAAGTTTCGGTTTCATTGATATGATATGACTTGATTGGATATGACCCTAGCGGTATTCCTTTCTTCTGAAATCAGATGGTCGTAAACATTTGGCTTTTTAAGAAATGAGTTCTTTATCTTATGACAGCTTTACCAAAGTTCGTTGGTTTCACTAACTGTGGCAGACGTTTTGACTTCGTGGTTGCTTTCCTATTGCTTGTATAAAACGGGTGGGTTTGGTATCAAGATTGCGAGCATCGAAAATGCATTGGTTTTTTAAGATTATGAAGAAACTTAAAAAATACGGACTAATATTTATTAAGAAAGCCGATCAAAAAAGTCCCCTTTACTAGCGTAGACACCGCTAACGCGGATATAGCCGAGTTAACAAAAACGCACCAGCCGTTTCTTCTTTTCGCTATGTGGTGCCAATTGGAGACTCCAAGCGAAGCGAGGTCCTTCTCCACCTAGTCTTTCGAACGGAGTGGAGGTCTTCCTCTTCCTCTGCTTCCCCCGGCTGGTACTGCGTCAAAAACTTTCAGAGCTAGAGTGTTTTCGTCCATATGTACGACATGACCTAGCCAGCGTAGCCGCTGTCTCTTATTCGCTGAACTATGTCAATGTCGTCGTATACATCATACAGCTCATTGTTTCATCGAATGCGATATTCCCCGGGGCCAACGCGCAAAGGACCATAAATCTTTCGCAGAACCTTTCTCTCGAAAACTCGTATCGTCGACTCATCAGATGTTGTCATCGTCCATGGCTCTGCACCCTGCTATTAGGTGCAGACGGGAATAATGAGTGACTTATAAAGTTTGGTTTTTGTTCGTCGAGCGAGGGCTTTACTTCTCCAAAGCCTACTTAGTCCGAAGTTGCACCTGTTGGCAAGATAGACGAAATTATCTACGACTTCGAAGTTATGACGTTGGAGAATAGTTTGCTTGATGCCAGGAGATATTTCGTCTTGCCCTCGTTTACTACCGGACCCATTTGCTTCGCTTCTTTATCCATTCTGGAGAAAGCAGAACTAACGGCGCGGGTGTTGAGGCCAATGATGTCGATGTCATTGACGTTCGCCAGCAGTTGTCCCTATTAGTTCTGCAGCTCGAATTATGTTCTCCAAGAGCAGATTGAAGAAGTCGTACGAAATGGTGTCGCCTTGTCTGAAACCTCGTTTGATATCGAACGGCTCGGAGAGGTCTTCCCGATCCTGACGGAGCTTTTGGTATTGCTCAACGTCAGTTTACACAGCCATATTAGTTTTGCGTGGACTTTGGAATAATAAACATATAAGCATATAAGGTAAAAAGTCCAAAATGTGGTTCTTCTAAACTTTGCGGAAGTTGTTCTTTACTTATGCTTAGCAGCGAGGACTTACAGCTGCCACATGTTAAAGCTTGCCGTCACAGTTTATGAGCAGCTATGTGCCGCACGCTCTTCACTGCCTTTATTAGTCATTTATGTTCCCCACATCTTCGCCACTTTCGTTTACAGTTCCACTTAGTGCAGTTGCTTTTGTTGTCGTTGAATTAGCTAGCGCCCTACGAATTTTCCTGCCGTTGATTTCACTTTTGCGGCCGAGCAGGTGCCATCATTTATTACCACAGCGCTCCACAGCACAGTGTCCAGCATCCAGTCCGCCAGCGCCTGGGTAGTTGTGGCGCTTAAACGCAGTCAGGTATGGCTAATTGCCCAACTGTATGCCACGGCGCGGCTGCTACCGCTGTTGTTGCGGCTGCTGCTGTTATTGTTGTTGTTGCTATTGCCTTGTTCTTCCATGGAGGCAATTAGTGTTGCTTTCTAATGCCAGCAACTACGATGTTAGCAGCAAACATTATCACACACCCACACTCGCTGAAATGTTTGCTTGCGGTGGTGAGGCAGAAAATGACAGCCTCAAGGGTGCTCGACCGCCGCCGGTGTTGACCAACTGCAATTTTATGTTTTTATTTCCAGTTTTCACATTTTCTTCTGCCTCGCAATAATTTGCTCCGACATTTTGTTGTTGTTTTTTGGCATTTGCTTTCATTTTCTTGGCATTTCTATTTAAGGCTTTTCGAAGTGCTGAAAGCAAATAGGATAATGACAAAGGATATGACAGTAATTTGTTGTAATTAACGTGGCTGTTGATTTTTACCATAAATTCGTGTGTGTTGACAGCCAAAGCCGACCCTTACTTCCTTCCTTCCTGCGGGGAGTACATACTTGCAACTGTGTGTAAGCGTGCGTGTCGGCGCTTGGGCGTCTAATTGTGGTTATGTAATGTAAATAAGATTAATTTTCGGTTAAGTTATGTGCTATTAGACAGACACACATCTCTACACACACACGCGTGAACACATAGTTGGTTAGTTGTAGACCCGCACTCACACACACACACATATGGCCATTAAGTAGTTCATGGTTTAATTGCGAACGCCTAAAAGGCTGCCACAGCTCTTGCACACACACGTACACACTCATGTCTACGTGTTTCGTGAGCCATGTGTGCGCGCATTGGGACGTAACTTCGTCGGTGTCTCTGCAAGACATTGATTTGGTTACGTATACGCCAAGTGTTCCCCTGAATTTGCAAGCAAATGCTTATATGTCTATTTGTGTATGGTTGTGTGTGTGCCTGATACATTTACATCTATGATTAATCACATAACGGAAATTAATATTAAATTTAAGTAAATAGCAAACTTTGCATTAATTTCACTTTTTCGCTGCTCTCTCTTTTTTTCTTTGCAGCAACAGGTTGTTGAGTTATCGGGCTACGTTATTATATTAGTGAAAAATGTTGAAGGCAAAATCAAGTTGTACGGCTCACCGCCCGATCGCGATAATCTGGAAGTGGGCGATGAGATACTCGAGGTCAACGGTCTGACCTTGGAGAATATCTCATATGCGGAAATTATACGCCACATTTATGAGGTTAGTAATCCCGAAATGATAAGATTAATTTTCCAAAATATTGTAGTACGAATTTCTTATATTACATTTTCCGCTCTCTCCTTTCAGTGCATAAAATCCTGCACCATCTGCCTGCGTGTGCGTAAGAAGAATGATACCAGATTGGGTAAGTGCTAGCTATAAAAAATGTGTTATTTGTTTTTTGTGGGTCAATTGACATTTGAATATATTTATATAGATCTAAGATCTAAGGTCTTCAAATTTTCTTTTTTACCTCACTGCCTTGAAAGAGCAGCCTTAGGAAGCTCAAATTTCCTTCCTTCATATGCTTTAAAACCCAAAATATTAGCTTCGTTGAACCCTAGGAACTCCTACAGCTGTTGGTGCTGATCCAAATAACGAAAAACTAGGAATATACAGTTGTACTATGGAGAGAAAGGGATGATGGTTATTTATCTGAAAATCGATTCTTCACTCTTTGGCTGTATTTATCTCCTTTGTAACTCTCTCCCTAGTCAGCTGAAATATTACCACAACATGCTGTCATAATGTACTTAGATAGCAAAGCTGAGATCATTGTTTAAGAGCTTACAGCTTATATCCTGACTCTAACTAGTGAAGTCCACAGTTATTGATTTTCTAAAATTTTCCGTAAGTTTAGCGCAATGCCATTGCGAGAGATGACAATCTTTGCTGAATCTGTCTAAGCATTCATCATTACTAGCTTGTAGGAGCTCTCTCCCACCACAAAGTTAGAACATTCACTTGTTTGCCATACGCACTAAAGCTCTAATTTACCGTTAAATCAGTCAGGCCTGCCACAATTCATCAAATCCGCCGTGCCACATTCACTAATGACCACAATCAGCAATCAAACGCGCCCTTTTATGCGGAAAGCAACTGCATCCACTTGAGCCAGTGTTCTTCGGTCTACACAGGTTTTGAATCGCATGCTGCTTCGATTTCCCTGCGCGCACATCTCCTGCTACGCTTATCCGTTTCATTAAACAGTCATACGCCGTGTGGAGTCTTCCAACTGCACGCGCACACATAAATACAAACACAAAGCGCGATTCACCTGGCTGTGAACGCGTGTGCAAAGACAAAATGCCAGCAATTAGCGACGCCATCTATTGGCAATCATACGCGTAGCGCTGCCGCTGCCACCGTGCGCGCTGGTGCAGCATCTCCAGCGCAACCACAAGAGCGGCAAATGGAAAGCCTGCATAATCCATGGCAAAAGCGCAATTCGCACAGCGCGCTTTAGTCAGCGTTTAGCAACGCATATAACTTTCAATAACTAGTTGAATGTGTGTGTGTGTTTTGCGGCCTTAGCGGCTTAGGCAAGTTTCGCAAATGAATGCGCGTTTAATATTTATGCTCCCCGTGCCGCAATTCATGTGCTTGTTGCACGCCAATAAAGCCTCACCTGCCGCGGCTTGCCGAGATCATCGTTTAGTGCGCACTTCCGTTTCCGCTTGTTGCTGTGCTGCCGCTCGGTTGCCCTGTTGTGCTCCTGGTCTTTTTGCTTACTCAATGACTCAAACTGACCGCACAGTCACTGGGCGCAGGGCATTAGTGCAGTACATTTTTCAATTCATACATATGTACACCTGTGGGACAAACGTCGGCACGGCGGCACGGGGCATGTGAGTATGAATTCTCAACGCTTGAATTACTTTATTATATAGATGAGTTTTGCGGCGGAGTAAATAGTTTTGAACGACGGCAAGGGAATGCTTTCTGTTTGGTGGCGTTTTTGCATTTTCTAGATATTATTTATTCAAGGATGAGCTTCAATTTTGCGGGGGAAAGGGTGTCTCCTTCCTCTTTTTAGGCTGTTCATATTTTCAGTACAATATACAGGGTTGTATTTACTCAGTCCCATGGAGACATTTAAGAAGGACGGCTCTAAGATTCCCAGTGGTTTCACAATAAGCCTTCTTAAATCTGAGGCGCGTCGTCAGACAGGCACTCACCTACCTACCTACCCTTCTGCTTTAAATGGCACCGTGTTTTCGAGAGTGCACTTCTATCGCCATCATTATCTGGGTAGATGAAGCTACTAAATTATGTCAACATTTTTTCGATGAAATAAGTTTTTAGTCTACTTTGCTGATAAGTGCTGTTCATTTGCATGATAACGGTATGACCGCTGTTGTGTGCGTTGTTGAGTGAGTAATGAGTGTATTACCGCGTATGTGAATGGCCTGTAGGAATGAAATATAAAAGAAATGTGCTGGATATTAGACGTTCCAACCGAGAAAACTCAAACCGATTGTTTTTTTACTCAAGAAAATATTCTTTTTAATTAATTTATGAAAGAAGAATGTCGAAATCTATACATATAAAAGAAAGTTTTGTTAGTTACACCATTTATAACTCAATAATGGCTGAACCGATTGGTTGGGAGGTAGCTTAGAACCAAGTGCTATATCTCCTTAACTAATAGTTATAATCTAAATAATAGAAATCATATAGATGGTATTAGTAGTACTATCTATGTATCAGCTACAGTGAAACGTGGACGGGTCCTCTAATTGAGTATAAAAGAAATTACCCGAATTTAATTTGTTTTGGTTAAATGAAGCTTAAAACCTCACCTTTCCAACACTATATAGTATGATACCATTTGATTGGTGGCCCTGTTGATATACGACTGCATCATCTATTGACAAAAATTGCGACATCTATTGACAAAATACGAAAAGACTTTTGCGACTAGACAATATATGTATTTTTTTGTCTTCAACACATTTGCTTACCATTTTTAAAAGCGTCAATGAAAAATTGAACTCAAGTCCATTAATTCAACCAAAATTATCTAACATCAGCTAACAGGGCGTTGACTCGGCTCGGCATGCCTTTAAGTCAGCTAACGCAGCGAAGGTCTGTTAAAACAGCGTATTTTTCGGCAGCAAATACTCTCAAAGTAACAGTAACGAAAGAGATTTACTGCTGGCCTTGCTGAGAGACTTGATTTGTGCCTAAAATTACTGGCTCAAAATAGAAAAGAGAAGCTTCTTTCAAGTTTGACATTTTGATGTGTAAAAGAGAGTTAAATCGAGAGTTAGAAATGACAACTTAATTGTTGCTTTGGGAATTTAACGATTTTTGTAATATTAGATCTGGTAACAAATGGAATAAATGGTAACAATTTGATCTTCTAGAGTTCGCGCGTCAGCCTACAAAACCATTAACCAATAGCTAGCGAGAGAGCGCGGAGCGCGCATGAGAGCTACATAAAAGCAGTTAACTGAGCTGCGATCAGTGGGCGCTACACAGAGTTAACGGGGAGCACAACGCTCCACTTCGTAACTCGTTCGTCGAGCACAAAGCGTAGCAGAGAGAAAATAGAATAACAATAAGGCACAAACGAAGAATGATGATAAAAGCACACGCTACATTTGGCCAGAACGTGAAACAAAAGCGAAATAATAATTAACCGCGTTGAATTGATGAAAATGAAAAGAAAGAGAGAAGCAAAAAACCGTTTCAATGCCTTACTGATTGCCGAGTGTTTGACTCGACGGATGCAATACCTACTTGGCAGGTTGGTGGGGCGTCTAGCTGGTTGAGGTTTTGTGTGCTTGTGTGATTGGCTCATTTACAGCCTACTCATTTTGTACACAAAATCAACAAAAAACGGCAATCACTTATCTACTCATGCTCGTACTTTTGGGTACGTATTGCGGTGTGTACCATACAACGAGCACAACGACGTCGGTGCGGATGAGGCGTGGAGCGCGCTAAAGATTAAGCGCAAAGCATAAGCTGGCGAAAGAGTGCGGGCAAAGCCGAAAGCGTCAGCCAGATTGACAGACTACGTCGACTGCTTTTGGTCGTTGAGCTGGCCGCGTCTGGTTGCGTTGAGTCGCTTTGTTGGCCGTAAGAGCACACTTATATGCTGGCTGGCCGCTAAATGCGAGCGCCGCTCAGCGGCGAATCAGTTGACAGCCAGAGCAGCTCAGTAACTGTTGAACGGCTCGGGAACGCGGTCGCGTGGAGTTTACGTCGTCGGTGATTTCAATTTTTTGAACAAGAATATATAGGTACATATGTATATGTAAAGGGCAGAAGATAAACAAAAAATAAGGAAAACACAACCAAACAGTGGCAGCTGCAGCAAAAGTTAAGCTAGAAGTAAGCAGCAGCAGCAGAGGTAAAAGAAGAAGAAGAAGCAAGCGCGACCAGCCAGCTTTTGGCAGCGCGTAGTGAGGTGAGAGAGCGCGCGTGTTGGCCTAAAACGTTTGGCAAATTGATCGTTTGTTGGCTACCACCATTTCTTACACACACACACACTTACACACAGCTGAATTTGTGTGTATTTGTTTTAGTTTTCTGTGGCTTGTTTCGCGTCGTTTTGCAGCTAGAAATTATTCAAATCGAAGTAAAAAAGTTTTAGCATTAATCAAAAGCAAATTAATTGCGCTGAAATTGGTGAAGCGAGAAAAGCGTCGCTCCAGCAGAGCGCTGTAAGCACTGCTGGCGCTCGGCGGTCGGCGGTCGGTCGGTCCAACGTTCATTCGCTAGCTGCTGGCATGTGGATGCTGACAGCTACATAACCACACATGAGTGCCACATCCACAAACACCTGTTTTGCCATATATGCACATATATGTTTTGTGTGTGTATGTGCGTGTGTGTTAAATGACCGCTTGATCGCAATCTCCATATTTTCTCCAATAAATTAATTACAATAAATCAGTCTGCGCTGCGCAAAACGTTTTGTATCACGTTTACTTTGTTGTTGTTGTTGTTATTTTTCTTTTCGTTACCGTTTGCGTGCGTGTTTTTTCAGCGCGTTCGCGTAAAAGTGGAAAAGTAGTGCGCGCAGCCGACTTCTAAGCTAAGCTCAGCATCGCTTTTATGTGGTATGCTAAGTCACTAATATGTCAGCAAACAGGTGGCAACGTCAATTCTGCAAATAATTCAATATCGCCTATGAATTTGTGAAGTGTAGTGGGTTGTGAAATAATTATAAGTGAAAATGTTGATAAAAAGTGTAAAAATGATAACGGAAATTTTTTAACAGTTTTTTTTTCTATATTTATTATATATTAGTGGATCCGGCCGCTGTGCTGTGGTATACATTCTATGCTATTATTCATATTATACAGTCCGCTTAATATGTCGTCCTTTTAATAGAGCGTTCACTGTATTTTTTTATTTATGAATGGTTTTTACTATCCTATCTTCTAAGTTGGTTCGATCTGGACACAGTGTGCTAAATTTTACTAAAAACGGTTCAGCAGTTTTGGAGTCCATCGCGGACAAACAACGTGACACGTAATTTTTATGTATAAAGAGATAGCTCTTGCTTCAGAGACCTTTGCTTAATATTTGCAATGAAATTTTAATTCTCTAAACTTTTAACTTTTAGTCTAATGCCTCGTTTTAAGCATATGTAAATTGTCTAAAGATCACTTTGGCAGTCCAGTTTTGGGGGAAATGATTGCATTCGTATATCTTTAGACACCGTAAAGTATATAAATATTTCATTTAGACTGCATTAAATCACGAAAATTCGTATTTTGGCTAAAGAATTTCAAGAACAATGTTGAGTTTCATACATAACCTAAAATTTTGTTTATTTTGAGTTTTTCTTAAAGATTTTTTAACCGAATACTTTATTTATTGTTTTAATTATTTGTAACAGTTATTATTGCTTTTATGGATCACAATAAAAAAAACAATGTATGTAAGTCATAAATTTTAACTATTTTTCAAGTTTTTGAATTTTTAAATTTAGAAAAATTAAAAAAAATTAAAATTTTATTTTTTTATGAATCAATCTAGGTTTTACTCAATAAAGATTTCGATGCTATTCACTTTGCAAAATGTCCAAATTTCTAACGGCAGTAACTAAAAAATTCCAAAAAGTGTTTTAAAAAACTAAAAATTTTATAATTACATAAAATATAATAATCAGAAATTTTGAAAAACAAAAAAAATTTCAAAACCGCAAAAAATTATTAGAATAAATGTTATTTCAAAATATTGGAATTACAAAAATTTTTCCTGTGAGAGAGTGGCAAAACTTATAAGTCCATATATGTATGTATATAAAAAAAATTAATTTCGAGAAATAGTGTAAATCTCGAGCACAAGTGTTTTGAAAAATATGCAAAAAATACAAAAAATTGCCGCATACGTCCTATTTAGTTCTCAAGTGCGAAAGTGTGTGCGTCGTTGACATACATCTGTCGTCGTGGCTGCTACCATTTGTGGCAGTTAAAGTGGCACGTTTCAAATACACCGTGAAAAAAATAAAATATAAACAAAAATATAACAAAATTGAGAACGCAAAAACAGTTAATTCGGGCGAATTGGTGCTTGCCACCCGCGTTCTGCTGCGATTTGTCGAACTGCTGAGACACCTACGACGCCTTTAACCAACTGGAGCAACTCACATACACATACAGCCAACAGAACGCAAAAAATAGCAGGCGCTGCGGCTCACAAGCACCTAAGAGCGGCGCGACGGCCAACGCGGAGAGGCCCACAGCGTGTTGCACGTCAGCGCTTAGGTCACACGGACGCGGGTAAATAGTTTTTGTTGTTGTATTTCTATTTGCGCACATGTGTGTATTGGTTTTTATTTGCCATTTGACGTGCCAGCGATTTTTGCGCTTTTTATTGTTGTCATAAAACGGTCACATTTTGTTGTTGTTGTTGCCGATATGTAGCACGTTGCACAATTCACCAAATTTCCTTTTTCTTCCCCATTTTACATGGTTTCTGTTTTGTTTTGTCAGCTGACTAGAGCTTAGGGCTTGCAAAGCCCACGCGACCGGCGTTGATTTGTTGGCATTGCAGCCACACATGTGTGTTGCTGTGCTTGTGCTAACTCATTCATGCGCTCGCGCGGTGTAAGCAACAGTTATGCCGACACTCATTCAATTTAGTTGAGCTGCTTCTGCGCCGCCTGCCACCGCCCCCGCAGCGCCCCCTTGCGGCGCACATCTCGTGTCACTCACTGCGTGGGTGCAAGAAATCTCAATTTCTAATTGGATTTAAACTTACTAATTCGTTGCCACCAATTCATTCTCGCGTGCAGCTAGACATATTTAGGTAATTGTTGTTGTTGTAATTGCACTTTAGTTGCCACTTTAGTATAATTCTTTTACTTTCTCTCATATTTGCGTTTTTCCTTGGGCTATGCTGTCACTTTTAAAAGCAATTTACTTGCCACTTTTTGTGGCAACAGCATTTAGTTGTCGGGTTTGTCATAAAACGAAACAAAAAACATAACTATGCGGCTTAGAAATTTGCACCAAACTTGTAGCAAAGAATGGATACTGTTTTAAGTACAACTTGCCTTGAATCAAGCTTGTTTAACGTTACGTCGTCGTTTTTGCCAAAATAAGGTTAATAATACGTCGGTGGGTAAAGGAGAAAAGAAGCACTAGGAGCATTGGAGAGAACTCTACTTCGCAAGATCTTTGGGACCAACTGCGTTATCAATGAATATCGAAGAAGGTGGAACCCGAAGTGTGTGAGCTCTTTAAGCGCATAAAACACCAACAAATGCGCTGGTTAGGCTAAGTCGTTTGCATGAAAGATGATGCTCCAGCGAGGTGCTCTTTCGACTCGAGACCCAAGGGTGGACAACGGAAGTAAGGACGACCAAGCATGCAATGGAGGGACCAAGTGAAGAAAAGTCACAAAGTATGTTAAAGTTCTTCAGTCTACTCGTATGTTGTTGTTGTAGAGTCAAAAAACATCCCTGATATAATTTGTAGCAATATTGAATTGGCAATCGTAGGATGGATAAAAATCCGTTTCGGTTACGTAGATCCGGTTGTCGTGAGAACGGAGTCTACACATCTCTAGTTCAATGGAAGGGCGTAGTAGTAACATTACAAGAAGGATTACTTTTAGTATCGACATCAAAACTGGTTGTATTAATGGAGTCTCCATGCTCAAGCCTCGTTCTAAACAGCGACATAAAAGTGAGGTCTAAACCAGATCAGGAAAGCTCTGCATTGAATCCGGGCTCTAGCCATTGACTGCCCTTGTTATATTTCTGAGTTGAACACTCTTTGTAACTTCGTTCCGTTGTGGCATTTCCTTTCTGTAGTTAATAGAGGCTTTCTGCGAGTGACCTACTCAATAAATATTTCGAGTTCTCAAAACCATATATTTCCTTTTATCTTTGATGGCCAAACTGTTCTCTACTTGCTGGAATTAATTTGTAACTCCACTTACAGCAGCATTGGAAGGGTTGGCTTTTTACTTACCGGCATATTAACATACATTCGTAATTTCGTAAGTGGACTATTATCAAGCGCTATTTGCGCAGCACTTAAGCCTCATTTGCATTTGTTTACCTTTCATTAAATTGTTTTAAATACAATGCAGTCTTTGCAAATATGCATTCAGAGCTTTTAAAGCTCCCACCCACGAGATATCATGTGGGAATTTTCAATATTTATTCATTAAACTTTACTTTCAATGCATTCGGGAGGGAGTTCCCATTGTTGATACTTCGCAACTGCCCAGCGAGCAATTTGGTGTGACAAAAAATACTTTATCGGATGCATTGATTATACCCAAGGATCTGTGAAAAGTGGTCTAAAGCTGATTTTAAACAAATATGCATTCAGTAACCACATATCGCCAGAGCTTTCGTGAGCAATTTTGAGGTATTAGGAAAGTTATAAAGTTATATGGGGCTGTAATATTGGGTAGTCCAAAAAGTCTTTTCCTATGTCTTATTAAACTTCAACTTATTTTTTTTTATATTTATTTCGTCAACTTTAATGAATCGACCATTTTGTTCGACAATTTTTGCCATTTTTCCGCTAGAGACATTATTCCATCAGTGTAAAACTTTTCTGGTTTCTCGGCAAAAAACTGTCAGGGCTATATGGTGGATGCATCAAAATTTCCCAGCCAAGCTCTCCCAGTTTTTGCCGAGTCATCAAAGATGTGCCCTTTCTGTTGATCAGTTCTGGCCGTTTTTTTCGATTGCTTATTTCAACCTCATCAGTTGTTGACAGTAAAATGCAGAATGAATCGTTCGACCAGACTGGAGCAGCTGATAGTGGATGATTCCTTTCCAATCCCACCAAACACTCAGCATAACCTTTCGAGGCGTCATTGTGGCTTGCGACCATTTGCTGAGTTTAATCTCGCTTGGACCAGGATATTTTTCGCACATTATTGTCGTATTTGATCCATTTTTCGTCTCCTGTTATCATTCGCTTTAGAAATGGTTCGATTTCATTTCGTTTGAGCAAAGAATCGCAGATGTTAATTCGGTCCATTAAATTTTTCCCAGACAATTGAAGTGGTACCCAAACATCGAGCTTATTTTTGTAGCCAGTCTTTTTTAAATGGTTCAAAACTGTTTGCTGAGAAATGTTAAGTTCCTTAGCGAGGTCGTGGCTGCTTATGTGACGGTCCTGGTCAATCTTTTTCATAATCGCGGCATTTGGATACTACGAAAAAAAAGTGAAGTAAATTGCAAACTCTGCCGCTTAATGGGTTACCTTACTTATTTTTCAGCAAGCAAATCAATTGCTTTCCTGTGAATATATACTTATATTTGCTTTCAATTAAATTTTCACGCACACACACATGTGGAAGTCATTACTTTGCGCTTGAGTGGCGCTTAATGCAGGTGTGACCGATTGACTGCCTGCCTGACTGACTGACTACTTGACTATGTATATCCCTCGAACATTATGAGTATTTAGCTGTCGCTGCGAGCCATTCTAAACGGACGGTCGTGCAGTACCATTCTACGACTGGTACTTGTCGTGCTGTTGTTGTTGTGATTTGTTTTTCTCTGTACCGAAATTAATGATTGTAAACTGGCGTTGATTCTGTTCACTGTGCAACACTGCGTTTTTGCTTCGTCTACGTCGAACGAATGCTAAATTGGCAGCTAAATTTTGTGAGAATCTAAAGTAATTGTCTATTTTGTGAGCAATTAGAAAATAATTGAGCAAAAACAAGGCGAATGGGCAAAAAGCTCGGTGGAATTGTTCTCTGCTATTGCAAAAATACTTTTTACTCAGCTTGTTTTCGTTTAATTTAATTTTCTATAAATTTTCAGCTGTCTAATAGTCTCTTCAAACACTAAACATGAATATTAAGCAAAGTTTTTTATTCAAGTTTTCTCTCTTTTATGTTCGAAATGTACTGAATAACTTTACGGTTGGCCACAAGTGCACACAGCCACGCACACACATGCAACACGGACTTCCAACTGCAGTTTGTTGACTTTCTGAGATTTTTAGCATATTTTCATGTGTGTGAAGTAGCGGTAATATTTCGAGTGTCTTTGATTTGTGTGTGTTTTCTGGTGTATTTGCTCTCCGCGAAGCTCCATTTCCATGCTGAGTTCTAAGCAAATAATGCTGGCAATGCACTTGAATTTATTTCAATGATTGGATTCATATCCAAACACATGCTTACACAGGTGTTAGAGTATACATATGCGTACATATGTGAGAGTCGAGCCCTAACTTTTAAATCTGCTGAGCATGTGTTCTAATATATTCAAGATTTTTTCAAACTGTAAACTCATATTGTTTAGTTTCTTCTTTCTTGGCACTACAATCGTGGGACAGATCGCTATGCACTTGGTCCTTCCATTGGATGCGTGAGCGCCGGCCCTTGCTTCCGTTGTTTACGCGAAATGTAAGCACTTCTTACTAAACTGAAGTGGCTGACCATCGCCTTTCATAAATTGCATAAAAGAGAAGATATTGAAGGGACAGATCGTAAGAACACTACATATTCCTCAGTAAAACAATGTTAAGATTTCTCTGAAAACTAAAATTAGTTAAAAGAGTCGGAAAGAAAAGTTGAACTTGAGTAGAATTGAGATTTTTGAACAAAAGTATGACCGGATTCCAAAGCTCTGAGAACTCCGTCCGATTTGTGGAGTTCATTGAATACAGTAGTTCTGATATTCACCTGTATAAATATTGTTAAAATAATGTTCTTTCGTAGTTATTGCCTGACCCTGTGAGAATCGAGTTCACTTATCTAGCTTGGAACTGACAGCTCACTATTTTCCGCATTTCCAAAGCATACTGACGTGATTTATGAATGCTCGTTCGAGTTCCAGAAGTCAGGTGTGCCCTTCTTAAACTGCCATCAACATTTTATATAAAATGAATACTGAACATTTCAGAAAAATTAATCCCATGTGTGACTCATGAGTGGGTTCCGGGAAAAAGAGCTAAAAATAAAATGATAAATTCCTCCACAGAGCACTTGACACGTTGGTGTGGTTCATTTACAACCAACAACAGGTGCAACGAAAAACAAACTCAATCACAACAACTTCATGATAAAACACCGCTCAACTGTTATGTGGAATTTGATTTCATAACATTTTGTTTGTTTCCCATTTCATTCGCCGTAATTGCGCTTCACGCGGTTGGTCGTTTGGTTGAAAAGAAAAACAACAACAAAGACATTGCGCTGACAAAGAAATCTGATTTAAACTAAAATTATATTCAACATGAAAAAAACAATAAACACACAATGAAGCGTAAGGCCGGAGCTGCCAGAACGCTTAGCGCGCGCTGATTATTTGTCAGTCAGTGCAGGGGTGGAACGCTTCGTTTAACAAAAACAGTCGAAATGAGGGGCGTATCGCTCATAGAAAACGTGTTCAGGAATAAACACAAATCAAATGTGGTCATAATAATAAAAACAACAGCTCCATAAATGGGGCGTAAAAGCAGATAAAGAACAACGCCCCAACCGGCTGATTTGGAAATTTCAGAACTCTGAATACCTTCTTTGTTCGCTCAACATCAGATCGTATACACTGCATTTTGCCGTAATGAATGTACTGAACTAGTGAACTAGTTGAAGGGTTGCAGATCTAAGGTATGCTGACTGAACTAAGACTAGTTCTCAGCTGAGCTGTGGGTTTATAAACTCAGATTTTATTGCCGAAGAAATAAGTTGGGTTCATGGTTTATTTCTGCGAGCGTAAGCTTCACGATCTCGATTACTGTCCACTACTGACTCTTGGGTTCCAGCTTTCCACTTATTAAAGCACTTTTGGCAACGCCCAATCCAGCTCTCTTTATTTTATGGTGTGCATAATGGAACCCTCGCCACATTACCGTTGAATTACGACTAGCAGTACACACCTTTTTCGCAGTGTTGTCTTTTTTTGTGGCAGAGCAATGTGTTTTTGCGCTTGACCATGCCGAATAGTTGGACTTTTTGCTGCACACCTACTCTGCTTGGTCTTTGCTGTTGTTGTTGTTGTACACATGCGAAAAACTTTAAGCGAGTGTGTTATCGAGCGAACGAAGCCAGCGAGCGCCACATAACAACTAACGTGGAAATATCGGATTTGATACCCTTTTATGGGTACTGCACGTTCGGTATGTGTGCGCTGCGAAAGCGCTCATGCAACGCAATGTTGCACGATACTTGTGCATGTGCGCAAGAAAAAAAGACAAATAAAAGTCTAAAGAAAGGAAGCAATAGCGAGGAAAATGGTTACACGCCAGCATACAACGTTTGCACAAGTTTGTGCAGGTAGCCGAAGTGCGAGGAGCTGCTGGCGCGCATGAAAGGCAGAGTTGCAATAAAAAGTGCGCAGTGCAATTGCCAGGGAATAGCAAGTGCCGCGGCGGTGTGAAGCGCCGCACAGTGAGACAACGCCGGCATTAAATACAAGGAGTCATTGTAGAGCTCTGAAATTTTGCACAGGTTATTTTTGAGACAATTCCAGTTAAAAAAAAAAAAATTAAGAAAATTCGCCCACTTTTACGCCCACCTGTCATACAGTCGAAATTTGTAAAATGCCGTATTGTCCGTAATACTTTAGGTATAACTTTCAATTTTGGTATACTTGAATGTTATATAGTACAAACATTATTTGAAATAAAAATTGAACTTTGGCCCACTTTTAACCCCATCACCCATACTACCTCAACATAAAAAGTGCCATATTTTCTAAAATATATTAAATACAAAATTCAAATTCTATATTACTGTAATTTATATCATTTAAAATGTTTCATGCAAAAATTACAATAACACGCTCACTAACACGCCCACCTCCCATTGAAATGCAATAAAATAAAACAATATTTTTTTTTCATTCAATCAATTTTTTAACATCATCATGGTATTCTAATTTTTTCAATTTGTTTCTCATTCTAAATGAATTAATATAAGGATCTGATTATATTTGCAAATAGTGCATTACATCTTCATTCGTAGAAAAACGTGAATTTTTACGAGAATGGAATAGCCTACAGTTTCTATACTCCTTATTCATTGCTTCTTGCGCTTCTTCGGATAACATTCCTGTAGCAAAAAAAAAAGTACACGAGTACACAAAATGTACATATGTTTGAGCAAAACAAAAACTGGTTGGCTCAGCGGATGGAAAAAATGCCCAAAAACCAACAACAACCAAAAATTATGCTCACAATATTAGGCTGCTTATGAGCTTTGGACAACAAAAATAATTATAATGCAAGAGACTATTTTCTATTTTCCTGCCAGGCGACAAGCGGCACTACAATATAACAATTAAACTAACCACATTAGAAAGTGATCATAACACAACTTAGATAAGAACAATGTCTTGCACTATCAATTTAAATTAAAAATTATGCAACTATCTAACGCAAAGTCAATGACCTTCAACAAAATTATCTATCAAATTAATAACGTAAATTTATGTAAACAAGAATATTTTTATTAAAACATAAATGATCTTTAAAGCATAATTCTGAATAACTAACAAAAAACAAATGTAATTTATTACTATTCTCTTGCACAATAAGTGAATAGTAAACAATTAAAAAAAATAAAAGTAAAAAGTTGTAAACATGCTATTGCATGCTAACATATGTACGTATAGCGACAGAATGTGCGCGTTACGTACTTTTTGTAGTTTTTTGTATGTTTAATGTGCTTTTGCAAACTTTTGCTATATGTCCTCTACTTTAAATTAAAGCTGAGATCTCAAACTTTCATTTGGTATAAGTCTGCACCTAGGGCGAGGGGCTGCTCTATATTTCCTAGGCCATTGAAAATGCAAAATATTCAATTTTTGCACCACAGTTCTCTTGTTAAGAAAAAAAAAATTGTGTTTTTTTTTTAATTTATTTTTTCATTTACTCATTCTACAATAACTAAATTAATTAAAAAAATACTTGAAAGTTGCATTTATTATGCATTTTTATTTTAATAAGCTTTTGATTATTACATATTGAACTAACATATTTCAAGCGCGTTGGCATACCTCAACTTTGACTTGCTCTAGACCAAAAAGTAATGAAGTTATGAGGCTGAAATTTCAGGGAATTGTTACTCATAAATCTGTTAATATACTGTGAAAATTTCATGCAAATTGGACGACACGTCAAAAACCATTTTTTGCCGCGGTTACTATTGGGCTGTCTCACTGTGCGCCGGAGTGCTGGCTGGTGCTGACCGTACGTGGTGTATAAATGGATTTTGTTTTATGATGGAAAGTTCCATGCGAAGTTTGCAAAATGAAATTTTTCCTCCGCAGTTTGCTTAAAATGTTAGCGCATGCATGATTGCGCTTAAAAGCGGTGGCGTTGCGGGTTTGTTCTTTTTTCTTTTTAATACTTTTATTCTGACGGGATTACTGCTGCTAAATGCGGGTTGCCCGTTTTACTTTTGAAGAAATAAGAAAACGAGGAACTGTGCTGATTGTCATTGTGCACGAAATACCAAGTCTTTAAAGATCTCTATCCTTTTAAACGGTGTCGGTTGCCTTTTATATTTCGGGATTAGAGAACCAGTTTGCAATACAAGGTTTGGCGAATCCCGAAATATACTTAACAGCTCTGCCTACCTTTCTTCTTCTTCTTTGCTGGAATCTAGTACTACAGACCATGTACCATATTTCAGGCCCCGGTGAAGTCCATCAGCCTCAACCCATTTGGGGATGTTTCCTCGTGGAGGCTGAATTTACCGACCGTTGTGCCAAAGATACCTTCTTTGTCCACCCTGGCTTTAAAGTCGCCAAGCACGATTTTGACATCGTAATGCCACAAGAAGAAGAAGAAGAAATGCCACAAGGACCTACTCGCCTCAGTCTTTGTCCCGTCCCTTCACTCTAACGAGCACATCAACCAGCTGGATAGCGGCACCTTCCCAATTAAGGGACCTGACATTCTACATGCCCTTAAATCGTTATCCTTAATTCGTTTGCCATAATCGTCATCAAAAAGGGGGTTTCTCTTCTGATGCTTTTTGCTCCTTTTCACTGAGGACTTTTTTTTTACGTGGCGCGTCGCACAACTCTGTGTAGGGGTCGTTTCGCCTTCTCACTTTAGCTCGCCTTCAAAAGAAGTTTTTTTTCGTTCTTTGGCTATCCAGAGGATACTTGGTCTAGGACTGGAAGTCGTGAGCTGCTTGAGCCATAAGTGCATAAAATAATCGTTTCTGGCCACTTTCAAGTGAACGGCAATCAGAGAATTTTCCTCACGGGCGTGAACTTCTATATATGACTCCGTCCTTCCTTTCTTACGAAGCGATAAGTTAGTTTTTGTTGGATTGAGCGACCAGTTAAAGTGACCAAAGACTATTAAGACCAGCTGAATTAATGCAATGCCCTTCTTTTTGACGGCAGCTAGTTCACTTTTATGGTCTGTCAACTATGTATTGCACACTTGTTGCTAAAAGTGCTGAATTGGAGCTATTTAAAACTTATGTAAAGCCAAAAAACTGCACAAAGAATTGTTTCACTTCTTTAACTTAGCGAAACTTTCCAGGCTAGTTTTTCGAAGCCTCGTTCTTCACAATGTTCTCAAGCCCCTAAATCTATTACAGACTATATTAATCTTACCCACTTGAGAAAAGTTATTTGGAAAATAATATTTTATTTGTCGACCAACCTTCTAGAGCTTTCCTTCTCTTCCTGATAACTCTAGGATGCTGCAACTCCCAGCCCTTCTGAAAGATACTGTAGGTGTTCCTGTTCTGTTGTGTTTAAATGCTTCAATGAGCCCAAGTTCTATGCTAATATTTCCTAACACTTCTCGTTTGTTTTTTCTTTTTTATCAGCAATTTGTACTTTGTGGTTTTTATTTATGTCATGTATATGTGACTCAACTAGCATACAGTGAATCTGGTATTTGGCGGTTATTTAGAATTAAATGTAAACAAATTAATTGCCTTTTGGCCATTAACAGAAGATAAGATTAACACTTTAATATTCTAGTACAGAAATCACGATTGTCTGATAAGAATATTCAAATATGTAGTTTTAGATAGAGAGAGAGAGAATATGAGGGCGAGATAAAAGGTTGTCGTAATTTTTTTTACTGTGCTCGAGCATATTTTTATAAATAATGGAAATTTCTTTCTCAGGTACTGTTATTCTCAATATTTTGTTCATCTGTCAGCGAATGTTTGGACTTCTCAAAGGGTTAAAGAAGTGATTCAGTGCTGTCGGCTGGGTTTTCTACATTTTTGTGCTAGCAAAACTGAGCTCTCACTTCCAAAACAAGGAAGGGTGAAAACCCATTGCTATTACAATACAGATAAAAATAAGTCCCCTCTCACTTTTACTGATTCGATTTCTGTTGTTCAGAATGCTTTATTCAGAAACTTATGGCATATGCTTGACTTTCAAACGGAATCTCTGATCTCATTCCATTGTTAAATCGATAAATTCTGAGAAATTAATTCGATTCTAAATAATTGCCGCCTTGTTTCTTGCCGGATATCATTTGATGCGTGTTGCCAATGCTGGCGTGGCTTGCGTGTGGATCAAACCCGTTTTGGAGTATTTGGGTCAACGACAGCAGCCGTGGCAGCGCAGTTTGAAACAGTAGGAAAACAGGCAGGCGGTTAGAAAAATCGGCAAACACGTGGGGTCACCCATCCGGCTGGTCAAGTTGAACCGGCTGCAGAGCCGATGCTTCAAAGAGGAACAGCTACACTCCAAGTATGTTTGTAGTTGGTATGGGAGCACCCACTTTCCGTTCAGCTAGAAGTTTGCTTGAGAAATTCCTCAAGCGAGTTCAAATTGAAAAGGTAATCAACAAATGAGAAAACATTTAGCTAAAGAACACAAAGCACACAGCGTTAAGTGAAGGAGTGGAGCAAGCGTTTACAACTGCCACAGCGAACTATTGTGCAAAGCCATAAAGTCTTCTGTGTTTCTTGTTTGTTCACGACGGAACGGCAATAAGCTACAAAAAACGAAATGGAAGGAATATATTTATGAAAATGGGAGAGCATGAACATAGACGTATGTATAAAGATGCTAGCGACAACAACAAAGACACTCCAGTCATAACTTAAGAGGAGCAATGGCAACTGTTATGAAAAAACGGAGGCGAAATGGAAGACCAGGCACATAATATCACTATAGAACGGCAACTTGTTGTTAGAACATTCAAACAACAACAATTACACAAGTACACCATCAACGCTATCATGGAGAATCAAGACGCAAAGCCTGAGATGCCCAACAAAATGAAGCAACAAATTGAAAAGCAAGCGGAATATCGAAGAATTAAGCAAACAACTGAAACTCAAGAAACTGAGACTGCAGCTGGCGGGTGCACGACGAAGCAAGCAGGGGTTTGCGGGTGCCCGTAACATGCTCAGCATCCACGCAATCCGGTGGGACGAGTTTTTCTGTCTCGTTCACGTCGAACGCTACGAAGGCGCCTATGTTGTTTTGATCATAGAAAATATGATATCTTTGTTATTGCTCGGCTTATATGGCCCGAAGTATGTACATAGATTCGAGCATGTTTGTTAACTACATCTATGTAGTATACTGTTGCATTGTTGACTGAGCTCACAGAGCTGTGTTGTTGGCTCAGAATTTTTTTATGGTTCAACTCCTACATAATCGAAGAATAAAAAACGTTTGTAAAAATGAGTATAATTAGAGTGGAATAGCACAAGAACACGGATTTGACATAACTACAACTCTTTTTGCTCGTAGGCGGACACACAGAATCAAAGCAATTGTTGAGCAAACCAAACAGTTGAAACGAAATAAGCTGGAAGATAAAAGCAAATAAACTGTAGTCTTAGCGGAGCATAGGTTAGGGCTCTGGCAAAGCAAAAGCTAAAGAATAAATATTTGTATGCCATATTTTTTTATGCGTGATTTGTTGGATTTACCCGTCGAACTTCAAGTTTGGTCATAAGTTTACCGACTTTCGAGTTTGTTTTCGTTCGACTTTGTTTGAACTCGGTGTTACAAGCTGTCTAATGCGGTTAGCGTACACCTAAACATCGCTATAAGCTCAAAAGAAGTGCCAACTGATTGAAGTGTGTTGTCTTCTATAAACATAATATCGGCGACTTTAATCCTGAAGTAACCACTGAGAGTTCGACCGCCGTCTCCACTAAAACCGTTTCTTTTTCAAACCTTTTCGTTTTTGGTGAAAGATATCTTTGAGTCAGTGTTTTCACTAATAGTTTTTAATTTATCAGTGACTGTCACCCTAAATTTGGATCTTTGTTTCGGCGTGCACCTATTTCTTCTCTAATAATTCTCAAGTTTATCGCAATTTACCGTTCTCATCCATACTTTGCTGTGTTCTATTAAAAATTGTTGCTACAAAAATATTGTATGTATGTATATTTACTTATTTTTTATTGTTGTCTTGTCCATTGCCACACGAGTGCTGCTGTGCTATTTTTGATGACGCTAACGAATTGAAGTTTCCACGTCGCTGGCTCATCTGCGCAGGCGAATGACTAGACGCGGTGGCGTACAGTGGGCGAGTGTGTTGAAAGTGCGAACAAAAAATTGGCAGACGTATATTAGAAGGTGCCATAACTAAACGGTTTTATTAGGAAAGAATTTGTTAAAAAATGTCAAACTGAAAACAAAAAAAAAAAAAAAAACATGAACAAAAACATGTTAAAATAAATTTTAAAAAATAAATAAAAATAAAAAAAAATAGATGTTTAAATTTTATTTCTCTTACTGTATTATTTGGAAATTATATTTGTATTAAAAAATTTTAAATATTTATTTACTGTTTAGAATTAGTTTAAATATTTAAAAAAATTTTAATTTAAAAATGTTTAAATTTTATTTTTTACAGTAAATTAAATATATTAAAAAAAATGTAAATCCTTATTTACTTTTTAATTTTTTTTTTAAATATTTTTTAATTTTTTTTGTTTGTTTTTAGTTTGAAATGTTCTTATTATAAAAAAAATAAATTTTTAATTATAAAAAATCTATATAAAAATCTCTTTAGCGTTAAATTAAAAAAACAATTCCTTAAAGAAAAAGAAAATATGGAAGACGACTAACTAAATTGTCTTTTTTATTTTTATTATTTTATTAATCAATTAATAATCTGTTACGAGATGAACACACACGTTTTTTTTTTAATTTTTCCTAATTTACTACGTTTTGATCCACTGTGCTGCATTACGGCGAATTCATTCCGCTTCATGATTTGCTAAATATTGCTTGAGTGCTATACGAAATTGTTTTGTGCCTGCATAAAATTACACAAAGTCAGGAAAAAAATGGTTTCCAACAAAAACACGATTTGAGAAAAAAATTGAAAGAAAAATATTAATTCAGAAAAATTATGTGGAAAAAAGGACATGAATGAACGCCAACGCATTCTATTGAAAGTAAAAATAGCTGCGAAGACAGCATAAAAGCTATTAAGAGAATGGCATAAAAATATTTTACAACAACAACAAATGCTATATTACTTCAATGTAAAAGGTTGCAGGAGCAGCGGCTGAGTTGCATGCTGCCAGCTGCCACAGCAAAACAACAAAATCAGAAGCAACACTATCTGGTGGCGGTGGTGGGATGCGCGTGGCGGCCGGTCGGCTGCTGACGGCAAGTGTCGACGCTGAAGCGCGCGCAAGCGAAAAATTAAAGCGTCGACGAATTCGCGGAAAATAGAAAATTTGTAGGCAAACACACGCCCACGCACACTCACACAAACACAAAAAGTGGCAAGCAGAATGGGAAATAGCGCACAACAAAAGCTTCAGCGACAATATGTAACAACAACAACAACGACAACAGTGAATAACAACCATAAATAGAATTTGCAACAAAAATGGTTATGTAACTTTTGAAGCTTGGCAAGTTTGCTCGATGAATTTCTGTGCGACGGAAGTGATGAAAAATGCAGCAATGAAAAACTGCAAGAATTCCAATAAATAAAAAACAAAATGGAAAAAAGCGAAAAGTGAATTATTTGCTGCAACTGCTTGTTTACTTTAGTTTGTTGGCGCGGACTGTGCGATGCGGCTAATAGCTGCGCTCGCTGAGTGGCACTTTCATTGAAAGCAGCAACAACAACGGCAATCAATTTGCAAATATTGAAATGCAAATTTGTGGTCAAAAGCGAAAACAATGTTTGAGTTGTTTGACTTTATTTTTCATTTTGAATATTTTTGGCCGAAAAAGTTTAGCGAAAAGTGTTAGGGGATTTCACATTTTTATTATTTTTAATTTTTATATTTTTCTTTGCTATATATATTTTAAAAAGAAGAAAAAAGTTGACTTCGGTTGGTCGGCCGGTTCTTTTTCTTCTTTACTGACGTAGGCACCGCACCGCTTCCAGATGAAACTAGGCCCTACTCCACCTGGTCTTTAGAATGGAGTGAAGGTTTCCTCTGTTTCCCCCGGCGTGTACTGCGTCGAAAACTTTCAGAGCTGCAATGTTTTCGTCTATACGTACGATAAGACCTAGCCAGCGAAGCCGCTGGCTCATTATTTCATCGAATGCGAGATTCGCCGTGGCCAACGCACAAAGGACCATAAATCTTTCGCAGAACCTTTCTCTCGAAAACTCGTAATGTTGTCATCGTCCATGCCTTTGCACCATATAGCAGGACGGGAATAATGAGAGACTTATAGAGTTTGGTTTTTGTTCGTCGAGACAGTACTTTACTTCTCGATTACTAAGTCCAAAGTAGCACCTGTTGGCAAGAGTTGTTCTGCGTTGGATTTCGAATTGCTGTTAATGCTGGTTCCAAGATAGACGAAATTATCTAAAACTTCGAAGTTATGACTGTCAACAGTGACGTGGAAGCCTAGTTGCGAGTGCGACGACTGTTTGTTTGATGATAAGAGATATTTCGTCTTACCCTCGTTCACTACCAGACCCATTTGCTTTGATTCCTTATACATTCTGGAGAAAGCAGAACTAACGGCGCGGGTGTTGAGGCCAATGATATCGATGTCATCGGCGTACGCCAGCAGTTGTATACTCTTATAGAAAATAGTACCTTTCCTGTTTAGTTCTGCAGCTCTAACTATTTTCTCCAAGAGCAGATTGAAGAAATGGCACGGAATTGAGTCGCCTTGCCTAAAACCTCGTTTGGTATCGAGCGACTCTGAGAGGTCCCTCCTCAACGTCATTATTATTACTATAAATATAAAAAATAAGTTGAAGTTTGATGAGAAATACGAAAAGACTTTTTCCACTAAGTATTTTATAGAGCCTCCGACGGTTTCTTCTGGGTTTTACAAACTTTGTATCTTATTGTGTTAAGATAAAGGCTACAAATTGCTGAAATTTGGTTGGCTTTAAGTGCAACAACAAGTTGCAGCTGGCACAGCAACCTGCAACAGCATGTAGCAAGTACAAACGTGCAATCACGCGAACCCATTCGCATGCCAAAGCCATGTTGCCACAACAACAAAAGTTTTTGCTTACTTCACTTTTCTATTTACTTTATTTGCTTTAATAAAGCAATCAAGCAATCATTGCTAGATTAGTTCGCGCAGCTACAAGGGCGACGAGGGAAAAAATTATAGAAAATTGCTGCAACATTCGTGTGTTGCATGGCGTTGTAAAAACAGCAAGGGTACTATATGTATGTTGTCTTACCTCGGTGTTGTTATTGCTGTGGGTCTGTTATCTGGCTTGTATTAGCGAAAAATGCGATTTGCCGTTATTTTGATGCTGTGTCGCTGAACCACAAATGCGAAATTTGTTGTTGCCACTTTTTAGTACTTTTGTACAACATTACCGTTATTCAGTGTGATTTTTCCATCATCAATCATTACTGGCTTTAGTACAGAGTAAGAACAAGCGTACACATATGGTGGCTTGATCCATGCTGTTGTTGTAGCACATATGCGAATCCAAACCCGTTAAGTGATCGAAATTATAGCCATTGATAGGCTAAACTTCCGATTGATTGTGGTCATTTAGAGCCCATATACCACTGTCACCGTTGCGCCGAAAAAGAATTGAGTCTCTCATTTCGGTATCTTTGATCTCTCACATGATCATCCTGTCGAACTTCATAGATCAATACAAGATTTGGCGGTTCCGGTTATGTTAAATAATACGTCAGATCTCTGACGTGATGCTTTCTATGTAAACCCCACAAAGGTAAGCTCGCTCGCTCCTTCTCTGAATCATAGTTGTTAGTGATCTTTTGCAAACGCTTGAGAAAGTCGACTGCCTGGTGAATGTCTACGCAGACGACGTAACTCTCACGGTTGACAGGAATTTTCTGAATACCCTAGTTAGCTCAGGGGTACCAAAGTATCGTAGGCAACTGGCTGCTGATCCTCCATAAATCCTGACAAGACCGAACTAGTTATTTCAACAAGGAAGTACATAATCCCGGAGACTCATCCACCATAAATGCAGCAACGTGTCTTCAGCCTGCTGACACAGTACGTAGGGTTTTCCCAACATTGAGGAAAGAGCAAGAAAGGCATCGGTTGATCCGTAGTCAAGGGGTGCCATTGGCAAAAGGTGTGGACTCTCGCCAAAGGTAGTTCTTTGGGTCTATGAAACAATAGTTCAGCCTAAAATGTTTTACGGAATTCTTGTTTAGAGAAACGTGCCGCATTCGCCAAAGAATTGGCGGAAGGAATTGCAGATGACCTAAAGCTTGTGAGGAAGTTACGAGGAGGAATACACGTCGGCAAATTTTCATCAATTCCAGTTCTTGGTTTTCTGACCACTTCAGCGTCTTCCAAGCGGAGATAGCTGTCATAAAAGTAGCAGCAGATCTATTGCTATGAAGCTGCATCTAACCTTTAGAGTGGTAACTATCCACTCTGGTAGTAGAGCAGCGATATTAGCTTTGAGTTCAAGAGAATCAACTTACTTTAAGATCAGATTTGTTTGGGTGTTTGACAAGAGGGTTATTGCAGGAAACTATAACGCTGATGACCTTGCTAGGACAGGTACTTCAGTCTCAAAAACAGTCGAGTGGAAACAGGTAGGATCTCCCCTGGATTCCTGTGCTTTACTTCTAGACCGTCAGACCAGCTCAGCAAGCGCTGGTCAACTACCATGCAATCGCAAGGTCCGTCTGGTCCGGAATAAATCAGAAGAGATTTAGGGATCAGTTATCTAACCCAACCTAACTTCATACATATGTTGTCATATTGTACTTTAACTTTTAGTGGCCAGTGGCTTGGCTTTCAAAGACCGAATTTTTTTAAAAGATGTGATTACCACTCGGACTCATTGCAATGAACACCGAATTAGGAGATATGATGTGGTATTTGGTAGTAGACTATGTCGTTGTTGTTGTGCTGCCGAGTTGACAGTGTTCAGCGAGCACAGGTTTTGTCGTACAACTTAGCCTTGAGAGGTTTATAATTTTTATATGAACTAACTGTTCATCGCCATAAGTTACTGAAAAATCTTTTGTATGCACTCGTGCGCAAGTCAATACTTCATTGAGTCGTCACAGTCGGCGGCGACGGTGTCTCTCCTTTCTCCTCGCCTTCAACAGGTTTTTTCTACATTCTTGTCTCAACCTTTGGCATGTGTTCCGCATGAGTTGCATCGCACGCATGAAGCGATACTTCACGGCGAGTATTAGCTTTTATTAACTTTTATTTACTATTATTACTTTCCACTTGTCTGGCGAATTTATAGCCTTCCCGCGACTGGCGCTACGTGGTACTTATTTATTATCGCGCTCTTCGTCTCGATTGCCGTCGGCCACGCCATTCATTACAGCGCTGAATTAGCCATAAGCATTGCTTAATGAGCGCACATATTCCACGTAAATAAATAATAAAAAAATCACAACAACAAGTAGGTAGTATGAGTAAGGCAAGTGCTTGTGGAATTTCACTCGATTTTCGTACCAGAAATGTGGCGAGCGATTTCTACTAAAGAGCAGCATTTGTGGCAACTTTTTATAGCGCAACGCAGTTACATTAAATGCAGTTTACAGTTAGCGATACCGTATCCCAACTGCGCTTAAATTGCGAATTATTTCCACATTTTTGCGTTGTGAACTTGTTTCTGTAATTTTGATGATGTTCTTGTTGTAGTTGCCCCGGTAATTTCGTGTAACATCGCTTTCAACTAATCGCTGAGGGGGCAGCGCGCCGGTAATGTCTGGGAAAAAGCGAAAGAAGAAATGAAATGTTGTGGAGAAGAAAACTAAAAAATGATTTTAACCCATTTTCAACCAAAAGACGGGAAGCAAATTAAAAGATGAAAATGAAAAGTTGCCAAAAGTAAAGAATAATATTTCTTAACCGGTAGTGTTGAGTTTAGCGCATTGTTTGCTATTTTGCTTCGTTTTTCGTTGATCTTCTTCTGCTTGTAACGCGCTGTATTACCAAATCTGATTATAAAACTGTAGGTATTTTTTCGCTGTGAGCAAAGTCGAGCTATTTTTCATTTCGGTATCTCTCAGATATTGGATACCCGCCGGTATCTCTAAGAAATCGGTCGGATATAAGTGAATTCTCTTCAATCGAATTTATTACGCACTCGTTTGGTACTCGTTTTGTCCAACTTGTGTTCCAAAAGTTCAGTTATAGGATAGTTTTTAATAGACGACTAAATTTTATGCTTTTTGGAACTTTGTATATGTTTGAGAGAACTATTTATAGAACTATCTATAGCACCCGGAATCTTGAAAACTTGTATACCTTCATTTCGAAGTCGGACGATCGACTTTTGAACCAATCGTTACAATTCTCTAAAAACTTTCAAAAAAGGGCTCCTTCTGCGTCGATGAAGCGCTGCTAGAGCGATTTTCAAGCATTGAAGGCGTCACGGAAGGCATTCTCCGGAATAGCCTTGAGAGCCGAGGTGCATGCTGCTTGGAACCCCTTTCAACGGCTTTTCTAAACCAAGTGGGGCCACATCTGGAACGCCTCTACTGAATCCCGTAAGTGCGCGCACGCTCCAAATTACAGTCGCAGTAGAAGAAAATCGGTTATTTTACTTTCCGGACAAACCCTGTATAGTCAACTCGAAAGCTATCCTCAGATATATTTAGGAATGGCCTTATGTAACTACATACAGTAACACCAATATTTGTCGTAATATTGTTATCAGAAATATCAGCACGTACTTTTGGGCATGAAAAATGTCTACGAGTTCCCAAACCTCGTTTATGTAATATTTAGAAGAGGCAATATTACTAACAGTTGGGTATATAACTCGTAATTAGTTTTAGGAACCTTTTCTCATCACTCCGTAACCCACACTCGCCAGCCAGATCTGCCACCGCGACCCCTACCAGCCCCAGCCGCCAACAGCGTGCGCGTGTTTTAAGCTTATTACTTGTTATTAGCCTACTTGACAGTTTCGTGTTGTGTTTCTCTAATAACTGTACATGTGTATAAGCCTCCGTATAGAAATAAGTTGGTTCGCATTTAAAAAAAATAATTATTTTCGGTATGTAACTAGAAGCGCCGAACTTTGTAGCTGTTTCCATTGAACTATCAATTTTAGCCAGCAACCCGCGATACATAGAACTAGACATGAAAACGTTTGGATTGTCTAAAGTTAACATTTTATGAGCGCAGGTGCTTATGTATGTATGTGTGGGTTTGTTTGTGCGTCGCATTTTGTGCATAACTGTAATACCCGCTTGACATACTAGATAAACGCACTCAACGATGGACACATACAGAAATACCTGCGTGGTCACACACACACACACACACATATATACATTCATACATACAAAAGCGAGTGCGTTTGCTGTTGTGCGGTTGACAATCTTATCAGCGTTAACTGGCTGCTTGATTTGTTGTCCGTTTATATTGCCAACGCACGCGTATACAAACACATACATAGTCACATACAGTTATGGGTACTTGTTTATATGTGTGTGGGCATGCGATTACACTTGATTATTAGGTTACGTATACGCCATATGCCATCAACACAAATACATGAATACATACATACACAAATATACATAGTCTATATATACCTGTTATTGTCTATTTTTATCCGCGTCCATATCCCGTCTAACGGTGCACCGGCAACCAGTGAGCGCGTTATTTTCACTTACTATTACCCTTGTTGTTGTTGTTTGTAGTTGTAATTGTTGACTTTTCAGCGATTTGCTACAACGCTGTTGACTTTTAGCTCTGACCAAGCGTCCCCTCGCCTCATCGCTCGCTGCCGTAATGTGAGCGTGCGCACGCGACCGCCGACAGCTGACAGTTGACGGCGGTAAAGTCACAGCGTGCATTACGAAAAGTCAATAATTGCACGCATACAAGAAACGCATATAAACAAGTGTACATATTTACATATTTGTGAGTGTATACATATTAGGGTGGTTCAAAATACCGACTTATTTTTCGCTTGGTACTATGAGATAGAGGTTCTTAGACACCTTTAACCAAACATAGATAAAAAGTTAAAGAATATAATCAAAAACATGTAAGGAAGAGCTAAGTGCGGGTGCAACCGAACATCTTATACTCTTGCAACTTGCAAGAATTAAAGCCAGGAAAATACTTTAAGGTGTAAAACCAATAATATAGAGCAAAATCCGCCGGATGTTCGAAAATCCTGATATTATTTAGTTGGGGGTTAAGTCAAGTTTTCGCTCAAATTTATCTATTTTAGGCACAAAGGTACACTGTTTTGAGTAAAACACGCTCTGTAATTTTCATTGAGATAACTCACATATTGGCCGATATATGCGGTACAAAGTCAACCGAAAGTTCGAAAATCTTTATATTAAGAATTGGCCCGATTCAACCCATTTTTGACATACAGACATACCTATATAAAAAAGGATTATCCCTTATTTTCCGTTATATGTATATATCACACATTGACCGACATTTTCGATCAAAAATCAACCGTAGGTACTGGGGTCCAAATATTCGGTGCCTGGGGGCTTGACCAGTTTTTGTTGGACTAAGGTGGCACACACTAAAAACATTATTCGCGCAGAGTGTTATCCCGTTATATTAATTGCTTCTTGATTTGTGTAGAGGAAACTGAACGAATCAAGGAGGCGTGGTTGTTGTCTGATTTCGTCTCTTTTCACAATGTCATATAAGAATGTAAAAAAAAAAATGCAACGAATTAAATTTTGTCATCAAAAAGAGGGCGGTGTCACGGCCTATTTGTGGGCGTGACAGTGGTCCGATTACTTCTATCTACGAACTCGAAATTTTTTTTGCACATAGAAACCCACGTACCAAGTTTCATCGAGAAATCTCAATTTTTACTCAATTGTCAGACAGACAGTCAACCGGATTTCAACTTTTCTCGTCACCCTGATCAATTATATATATAACCCTATAGTTATCTCCTTTAGTTTTAAGTGATACGTACAACCATTAGGTTAACAAAACTATAATACTCTGTAGCAACTGGTTGCAAGAGTATAAAAAATAGCCTAGCGAAAAACCATTTCGATTTTTGACTCCCCCTAACACATATATATATATGTATGTATTTACATTGGATTCATGGTTTTTGCTGTTTATATTATTAATATTTATTATGTGATTGCTGCTGATTGCCAACTCGTATTGAATTTGTCATTTATACAAATACAACAACACATCGCATGGCAATTTATTGGAATTACGTTCGACCATTCGTTGGCTTTTGGTTGCGCCTCATATTTTACTTATTTTTGATGAGTGTAAAAACATATTGTTTGTTGTTGTTGTTTGCCAACAATTATTTTGCGCTTTTTCGCAATATTTTTCTTTTCACTTAGCTAATATCTTTTGTTTGTGACACTTATGTATTACTTTTTTGCTCCCTTTTTAAACCGTAATTATTCACGCATGCCTGGTCAGCTGTTAGTGATTTTTTGTTTGTCAATAAATTCCAAATTTCGTTTTTTTGTCAATAATATGCGCTCGTCGTAGCAATAAATTCAGCTCACTGCTTTTGTTGTTGCTGTCCATTTTCTCATTTGCTTGCACTTTTTGACGTATTTACGCTTATTTATTTTCGCTTTTTAATTTATTTCCATTTTGCTGTAGGCATTATCGCCGCTTAGTCACTTGCATTACACAATTTTACTGATTTTTATTAGCCATTCGGTTCATTTTACAAGGCTACAATGACTGGCGCAGTTGTTTATTTAAATCTTTATGTGTACAGATGTATATATGTAGAAGTGTTATTGCCATTAAATAAATAATTAAATAAAAATATAGGTTATTTAAATTACTTGACCGGTTGGAACCGAATTCGGTTGGTAACATTCTCACAACGCCCTCGGGACCCTTTCAAATAGAACACAAACCTCGCATACTTCTCATGAACTGCCATTAAAATACGAAAATACTTTTCCAATACCAATATATCGGTTAGTATGAAGTTCTTTTCATTAGTGTAAAAATTGTATCAAATATTTTCCAAAACCTTATAAACCATATAATATTTGATTAAAATGCTCCTCCACTAACTCCAATCCAACTATTGCTCCAACTAGGGATACACAGTGAAATACAATGAATATCTTCAAATCCCTTTACTGCATACCAGCTTTACTTCTTCGTTACAAACGAAACATCTTCTTGGCGTTTTGAGCCTGAGAGATCATCTCTCTTCGCCTTGTATTATCTCTCGTCATCGCTCCGGTGGCCAACGAAAGTACTTAACTTTATACCATACATGCCTCGAAGTCTTTATTGACAAGATTAAATTAAATTAACGTCACTCCTAGACAAATTGTGGTCTTGTACTTTTTGCTAATGCTTGAAATTATGCTAAACCGTTATTAACCGCACGACAAGTATTTCATTGCCCATAAAAGCATACACCCGCACACACAGGTGCAAATGCCGGTAAAGTCAACAGGGGTCGCCAGTTTTTCTTAGCAATTGCCACGTCTCATTTGAATTGTCATTGGAATCACACAAAGCGAAGGAATCAAATTACATGCGACATATTGCCGGCGGTTTATGGGCGATATTTAAAAGTGAACGCAAGCAGAATTGGAAGAAGAAGCAGAAGTCTTGTTTGCGTGTGCTAAGCCAGCCCATAATCACATCAATGACATCAATTTCATAAAATTAAATGCACTTTGCTATTGGCATTGAGCACAACAGCGGACGGACGCAAAAACACAACTATACAACAGCTAAGGCAAAAACAAAACCAATAATAGTGAATGCAAAGAGCGGCGTATAAAAACTCTTTAGAATTCACAGCCAAATCCAATTGATTCCATGTAATTGTATCAACTGCGAGCATTCACACACATACATTTGTGCATAGAATTGCTTTTGTTCGCCTAACAAAATTTGATTAACAGAGAAAACGAAATGCAAGGCTGCTGCTTTGTTTTTAATGCTTGCATTGAACTGCCTAAAGTGTGTCTAACTAAGGCAATTATGCTCATATGAGTGGGGCGCGAAGTGGTGGGAAGGAACGTGAATGCTGTGTTGCCGATTTTCAGTGGAGGCGAGTGCGAGTGAGGGAGTTTTGTGGGACCGAGTAGTAAAAGCAACGAGTATTTTGAAAGGATGTTATCGCAGTTGGAAAGAGGACAATATTGGATAAAAACACGAAAGTGTTGAAATTTGGCAACATTGTATTTATAGAAAGTGCAGATTGCCACAGAAATCATGTTGACTTGAACGCTTGTGGGTCTAATAGGAGTATATTCATGATATTTCCTTAAAAAAGTTTAGAAAAGTTCATATATATGTTATCAACAGAAAAATATCTGCAGTTCGACCAAAAATATTTCTGATACTGTTCTCCGCTTTTTAACACACGAAGGATAAGCAATGATCCATGCTAATAGTACTAATAATGGTTTAGTATTAATCACCGAAGATGATTCCAAAAGCTGTTACAATGCCACAGCCACAGCGAGGTATTGGTCAATATGAAGAATCGTTTTCTTCGAAGCTTCTTCAAAAGCTCTAAAGCTACAGGAAAAATTGACAACAATGCGATCATTACAGTTGCATACAGCATTAGTGATGAATCAATAATTGCACCAAAAGCAAAACAAAAGTTGAGTAAAACGATAATTTGCACAAAAATGTCAGTGTCACCAACAAAAGTTTGCCAATACAAACAAGAGGCTGCCAACTCTTAGTTGTCAATAAGCGGGCAGTGGCTACACAAATGGCAAAATGCACTGGTGATGCTGCTTGCTGCACAGAAAAACGAAACTGGGAGTGCCAATCGCCGTTGCATTACTTGCGGCCATTGTGCTCGTTGGTTAGTCCTTAACGGGGTGCGGGTAATCCTTTTTGGCATTGCGCTTTTGCTCAAATGCTAACAGCTTTATAGTTGCTGTTGCAAACTTAACTTGCAGTTTAATATTTCCGTGTTGCATGTCACTTGGCATTGACAGTTTTTGTGGTTTGTTGCGCTCGCCAGTTTTTGACTTTCAATTTCTCAAATTCGCCTCTGTAGGCAAGTCCGCCTAGTATTTTATCTATTTTCAGGCAAACAGAAACAAAAACGGGTAAGTTTACAAACTTGTATGTGTGGTGTTTGTGTGGCATGCAACCGAAAAGTTTATGCAACTGCTGCCTTAATTACCACGCTTGATTTGGGCGAACTTTTCGTTGACACCGCAAGTTTTATTGGAGGTGAAACACTTGTTTTTATGAAAGTGTAATATTAATGATTCTATTTTTTTTTACAAATTTTCTCAACACTGAGAAAATACAACTTCGAATTTTCGAAGAGAACTCTGAGTATACTTGAGTCTTTCTATTAATGGTAATGTTGTGCTAATGATTCGGTGCTTAGTTATTGGTTTCCTATTTTCAATAATTATAAACATTTTTAAGTTGTCTTCGAATTTTCGAATATAACAACGTGATTACTTGAAATACTTTTTTTTGAAGGAAAATGTGTTACTAACGATTCTTTAATTATAAAATTTTTGAATTTTTTTTCAACATGGCTAAAATGCATCTTCGAATTTTCGAAGATAATCCCACAAACTTTTAAAATCTAATGATTCTATAATTAACATTTTTTTAAATGTTTTCAACGTGGCTAAAATTCATCCTCGAGTTTTCGAAGATTATCTCACGAACTTTTAAAATCTATCTTCGAATTTTCGAAAATTATCTCACGAACTTTTAAAATCCGTTTTATTCTGGATAATGTGCGCGTAAATATTTCCTAATTATAAGCTTTTCGAATATTTCGAAATTAATTTTCGAATTTTCGGTTATAAATTATCGAATTCGAAAAAAAAATTAATTATCACGCTTCAACAGTGCTATTAATAAGCTAATTAGTAATGACTATAATTTTTATAATTTTAATGATTTAATTGCAATCATCGTCTATAAATGGGTATATGTATCCATACATACATACATATGTATGTATGTGTGTAAGTTGTTGTTGTCTACTCAATTTCATATCTCAATGCTTATAGGTTTGACAATAAAATCCATTTAAAACGCCCGCAGCAATTAATTTTAAATTGTGGCATGTCAACAAGATCGCAAAATGTGTAAATCCCATCAAAATGCAAACATAAATCCATGTTGCTGGTGCTTATAGACACTTGCGTGTGTAACGGTAATAATCACAGGCTAACATAAATACCAATAATAACTGATTTCAACTGCGTGCCAACACATTTAAATGAGTGTGTGCAAGCGATGATATAGATATATGCCGTTGTAAGTATGAGTGTGATAACCATGTAACCTCGCGTGTATGTGTGAGTTTACCCAAGTGCGTTCACTACAAAACTTCATATTTATTTAGGCAGACGCATTAAATCAAATGATTGAAAAATTAATTGCTATTTGATTAAGTAGAGTGTTTGTTGTGAGCGTAGAGAGATAGTGGCATGCAACACCGCAACCAATATAGGTATTTGAAATGGATTACTAAACAAATATTTGTGAAATACTTTGATTGTGTAGCACCGCAACGCTCTTGAGGTACATTTTTTATTGCTGTTGGTTGCACCTTCTCGAGAAGCCAACTAGGCCGCATTGATAAGAACTCAGCTGAGCTACTTTAAACAGTTGTAAGGCACTAAACCACCCGATAATGGGCTATTGAAAATCCACGCACTGTAAAATCATAAATTCGAGGAAAGTTTATGGCCCGGAGAAAAGAGTTACGTATACCAGAATCTTTAAGGTATTTTTTTGAATGGCATCAGGTTGCCTTGATTGCTTTTTATCATCAGATTATTAAAGCTCCATACAACGTCTCTTTTGCTTTGTCTGGAGAAGTCTCGCAAGTTAGAAACTTTGTTGGCTAAAGGCAATAAAAATCGACGTGTCCAGAGAGAACCCCTACTACTGCCGCAAAATGAACTATGCTAAGAGCAAGTAATTCAGAAGATTTCCTGCGTTCTGATCTAGGCCAAAAGGATTTTGCAGTTCCAACTCGGTTCTATTCCGATATCAGTGAGGCAAGGGTGCCCCCTCTGGCTAGCTCATCGGCTTTGTAGTTCCCTGCGATTCCGCTGTGGCCAGGCACCCAAACGAGAATGATGACTACATCAGCTTGATGTTATTTCTAGTGGGGATAGACGCACACAGTTGCACAGTTGGATAAAACGTTCAGGACCCTTCGGTTAGCTCGTGGACGACATTTAGAAAATTTCCTGTAACCAAAAACAAAACCAAATATTTTATCGGTTAGCGGCAGATTCGTCATATATGTACTTGGGTAAGGGTTGAGAACAGTTGTCGGTTTGGTTGAACTTCCAATTTGCATTTTAAAAATACATTCGAAATCATATTCAAATGATTTAAATGCCCCAAATGTACAAACATACATACTAACATGCAAATATATTTGTGTTGGCTTTTATATCGAAGCTTTAACAGCGCCTCCAGCTGTCCGCGAGTAATTTCTCATGCATTCGCCGCACGCTGTCACTCCCTCGCGCCGCCCACTCAATTCCATTCATTTATGCGCTCGCCCGCCCATTCGCGCTCGCCTTGCTTGTGGCATGTGGCATGCAGAATGTTTTATGCTGTTGCATTTTAATTGAAATATTTTTGTATCTCCATACACTAACGGTATTATATCGAAATTGTTACAGCACACACGCTGATTTACATGCTGATTTAGACGTGTGTGTGCGTGTGTGTGTGAGGATGCATGTGTTTATCATGCTGCTGATATATCTGCTGCCATCGTTTTGTTTGCTGTTGATGAATTACTTTTTGCACATGTTCACCCACTTCCGTTCGCCTCCCACGCTGCTGCGCCCCGCCACTCGCTGACTGAGTTGCTGGAAAGTCCACCAAAAACAGCTAAACGCTCCGCGCCCAATTCCATTTGCATTCGCCCATAGCACACACGGCGAGCAATGAGTTTATTGTTGTTTGTGGTTTTTGTTGTTGTTGCAGCTGCTTGCGGTTATCGCCAACTTTATGGAAATTATTTTCATTCGCTCCATTGTAGCGGTTTTGCTTGTTTTGTTGTTGTCGCAGCTTTTGGCTCAGCTTGTTTTCTGGCTTTAACTGATTTGGCACCGAAATTTTTTACATAACTTGGCCTTTTGTGTGGCGGCGCTCTTGCTTTGCTTTGTTTATGTTAATATCGCTGCTTTTGTTGTTGCTATTGTTGTTGTTGGGCATATTTGTATTTGTGGCATTGCTTCGTTCGCGTGTTTGCCAATATAAGCGCCGCTCTCCTCCCGCGCAGCATTCCAACGGCCATTCCCTTAGCGCACTCCTGCCGCTCCGCGTTGCTCGCCATGCAACGAAGTTGTTGTTGTTGCTTATTTTCGAGATTTTTGCTTTTGAAATCTTCCCGTTTCGCGCACACGCCCTCCGATTGGGCGTTATTGCGACTGCTTGTTGTTGTTGTCGTGTTTTCGCTTTTAATGCTCTTGTTGTTATTGTTGTTCTCGGCCGCATGCCATTGCTGAGTTTTAATAATGTGTCTGTAGCGTTCATTGCGAATATGAAATTTTAATTATATGAATTTTTCGGGTTTCCAATTGTACGCTTTTGGTTGTCAACGTCGCCAGAGCTGTTGTTGTTGCTGTTGTTTTTGTTCTACTTAAAACTGTTGGTGTAATTATTGCAAATGAGCGTCGGCGCACACGATTTTAATGAAGTGATGTGCTATAAATCACTTCGCTGGCCTGTGGGGATGCGCGGGTTAACGCCGACTACGGCATGCGAGCAAGTTAATGATTCCGAAAGCTTTTCATGTCCGCTGGGGTTCGCATTTAAGCACGAAGTTTGGACAGTTATCATTATCTTAACCCCAACCAAGCATAATCGAAAATTACTTAATTTGAATGAAAAGCGGAAGACAAGGGTTGCGTGTCCCATAACCTTGGCCTATTGCACATTGCCTAATGTCTAATCAAGTTAAATTTTGGTTTTCCAAGCTTCAATTTTGTGATCCAGTTAGCTTAAGCTAATATTCGGCATACTTAGAACAAGAAAGCCGCGGTGAAAATCTGTAAGGTAGGTCAGCGGGAAAACGAAACATGAGTAAAGCACCCCACGAAGGGGAGTTCTCTCGCCACTTCTTTGGATCATGGTCTATGATCGTCTTTAAAAGCTTGAGGAAGTCGGCTGCCGAGTGATTGCCTACGCGGAAACCTAGTTCTCGTGGTTTTTTTTTACCGATGGATCAAAACTTGCGGAGAGTATACTATCGAGAACAATCCGTTAGCTCCAGTTTTAGGCTTCTTGACCACTGCAGCGTTTTCCAACCGGAGGACGCTAGAGCCACACTCTGTTAGTAGGACAGCGGTATTAGCTTTGAGTTCGCTGACTCTGCGCTCAAGACTAGTGAAAGGATTTCTAGACACCTTATCTCTGGCACCGAGTTATTTTATGATAATATTGATTTGGGGGCCTCGCCATAGCGGCTTTGTAGGAAAAACTGCAAGGCTAATGCGTTTGCTAGGACAGATACTTCAGCCTCAATAACTGCTGAAGGTGAGTGGGTGAGAGCTCCGTTGGCTTCCTGTGGTTCACTGCTACACTGCTGGTTCTCAGACTTGCTTAGCACGCGTTGGTCAACTACCAGAAGCTGTGCAGTCGCAAGGCCCTTCTGGCCGAGAGTAAATCGTAAGAGGTCTCTTCGTTCTCTACAAGGTGCACCTTTCAATGGGTGAAGTAGTTTTAACAGGACACTTTCTGATCAAGATTCATGTAGTAAGATTGAGTATCTTACCGGATGCCAGCTGTATGGAAGAAGATGAGATAGAACCATCTCAGCACTTCCTCCTCAAATGTTCTGCTTTTGCCAGATCAAGGCAAAAACATGTCGCATCTCATACTTTTAGATGGACTGCAGTTAATAGTTCAGTGTGATCCCGCGCCATGCTGTGAGACCAGTCATTTTAACCAATCTAGCTACCAGGCTACCAAATGAATCTCTGCATATTTTTTTCGTTATTTAATTTGTTCAGTTAAACTCGTTTATGCAGTTCCCTTGGGTTTGCCGATTGAGTAACTGCTTGAGTAGTACTTTTAACTATTTATATAACCACAAAAAATTAAAGATTTTCTATCGGTATGGGGACATTATTATTAGGTCTCCGAAGGCTATACCGCATATTTCCCTAGTCTCACTTATCTACGCTTTCTGTTACTAGGTCTCTAACTTAAACTTCATTTCGTCCGCATCAAAATGGAATTTCAGCCAATTTTGTCGCTTCGGTGCAAATTTAACATTAATCAAATGTTGTTTTGAATTCAAAAATATTTAAGTATATGATCTTCGCTTTACTTTTCTCGCTTTTGCAAGTTTTTCTTTTCGGATGAAAAGTTTTTTAGCTGCTGGCCACAAACCTTTAAGCTCTTTCCACTCACTCTCTCGGTTTGCTTTTATTTTCTTAACTTAAGCACACTTTTCTACGTTCTGTTTTCTTACACTTTTGATGCTACATCTTAGTCTGCTCATGAAAGTTGTCCGAGTGCTGGGCTAGAATAACTGTTAGCATATTTACATAGTAATTTCATGTAAATAAGTTTACCAGCTACATCAAACAACGCACTTATGTTCACAAAAGCAAAGATGAGTTGCAAAAAGTGCCGGCTAAGCAGTTTGCAGCGTTGCTCTTGCCTGCTGATTGCCTTTGGGTGTCCTTTTTGTGTCGTGCCTTTGCAGCAGATTTCGTTGCTGACCACAGCAGAATGATAAAAACCAAATGCAATATGTTTAACTTGCTTAACATTAATTACTTTTGAGAACTTTGCGCAAATCCTCCACATAACGACGTGTGTGTGCCGCCAAATGTATGCTACATCTTAGCCTGTGCTGGTTTATGTCTTTGCTTATACAGTTTATGTTTTAAAGTAGCATACTTTACGGCGCTCGCTCACGAAATAACAGCTTGCTGCCAAAATTAATTTGAGTTGCTTGCTAACCGCCAAAATGGCAACATATTTCGGAAGAATTATTAGTTTTACTAAACTTCTGCGTTGCTTGTCACCATTCTGCTTGCTTGTCACCATTCTGCTTGCTTGCTTTATTTTACCTCTTTTAATAAGCATTTTTTGTGGCTCTCTTCAGCCATTAGGCGTGTGATTGCGCGCTGTGCAATAATTTGGAACACTCTCGCTCGCTAAGAAACTTTTTTACCCGCATATTTTGCTTTGATATGTTTAATTTGCGAGTCCCGCACTGCTTCCGTCGGCGCTTTTCGTACTCTTTCTCATTATTGCCGTGTATGCGGTTCTTTTGTCAGCGTTGTGCCGCATACTTTTAGGCGCTGTCTAGTTCAAAACTTTTGTTTCATAAAAATCAAATTAAAGCATACTTTTTGCTGCTTCACATACTTTTTCGGGCAGAAAGCGGAAAGAGAAGAGATTATTAGTGCTTTGGTAGGTGTGGCAAGAGGGAGGGAACTGAAAAAGTAACGTAAACGTAATTCTTACATTTTTGAAAGAAAAGTGTACAAAATGTGCTCTTCGCTTCAAACACCATTTGCTATTGCAAGGGAAGAAAAGAAAGACATTTTTTCTTGTTAAAAATTTCAGAATTAAATTAAGTTGAATAAAATATTTCGAAAGTAATTTGAGAGCTGGCGCCATAAAGCTATGCGGGGATTGAGAAGCAGTGTGCTGAATATGCTCCACACATTTACAGTGGAGACCAACTAAAGTGCAAAGCGACGCAGGCATAAACCAAATACCGGATTATCGAAGTATTGTATTGCTGTGGCAAGTCAAATCATCGGTCATTGTCAGCACATAACCTAATATATTGCTGCAGAAGAGAGAGAGAGTACAAAAAACGAAAATGAAAATTCATAAAAAATACATACTTCCAAACTTCGCTGGCCAAAAACCACTTACCCATTCCCTTTGGATGTTGGTCGTCCGCTACAGTTTGCTTTAGCATTTGTGCCGTTAAGTGCGCGTCCGCAGCTTGATCCCAAATTCGTTCATTCATCTACACTCATTTTTCCAAAGTCTTCTCAGTACTCTGACGCCTCACAGTTGCTGTAGCCTCCGCTCCGACGTTGTGGCCGAAATAGCTTGTAAAGCGAGCGTAAATATACATTTACATGCAAAATTCATTTCTGTTGGGCGGTTCGTTCATGTGTGTGCACGAGGTTACTTTTCGTTTGTGGCGGCGTCTGCCAACGCAGATGTAATTCATCTTCTTTTCTTTTTGCGGCCACCGCTCCTCTGACTGACTGGTACACGCAATTTGGCTTTGCGTCATCATTGGTCAATTATCGTGGATGGATGGCGACGGATGATGATGGCTGAAAGGAGCTGGTGTGAAGCACAGACAACGATGTGTGCTCAAAAAGTGTGCTTCTTTCTTGCTTTCAAGAAATTGTCTTTGGGTTTCTAAACATAAACATAGATATCATGAGCTATTGCTGTGGCTTAGACTTCGGAAGGAAGTTAAGGTTTAGTAAAGTAGAATTTGGAAAAAGGGTCTGGTAGACTTTGTCAGGAAGTAGATTTCCGGAGTGTTCATTCGTCTGTCGGGTTCCAGGGTCTTTTCAATGCCATTTGGATTTTCCAACACTGGAAAGCTCCTGGACTTGGAATACAAAATGGCACGCAAACAACGATTGCTTGCATGAAAATCAATCAGAGGAGTGAGAGACAAACAAGGAATGCTAAAACCCAGAGGCAATTTTCTGACTGGCTGGAGCGATATTCCACCATGCAGCATGCCGTTAATTGGCTGCCGGAATCGCTGCACTACTGCTATGCTGCCTGTTGTCGCAAGGACAAAAGCCATGAGGTAGGTCACAGCGCTCACCAGACCAACTTGCATATGTCATGTGGCAAAGTGTCAAAGCGATTATTTCATATCAGCTGCAAACAGTGATGCATACAATGAAGCCGCGTCGTGGCAGCGTTGGCTGCGCGTGCGGTGTGCTATAAGGCGACGTGATTATCAGCGTTGCATGCAAAGTTGCAACATGTGCAGGATTATAATTGCGACGTTTCCACGAAATGTAGCAGCAATGAAAATTCGCTTGCAACATTGCGTTGGCGACAGTCGAAAAATAATGAAATCTCGACAAGGAACAACAACAAAAACACACAGCAGTCAAGCAAAGTTGAGTTAGAGTGGCATTTGAGTGACACTTCTGCATGCAACAAAATGTAGCAACGTCGACGCATGCAATTCACGCAAAGTAATACAAACGTAAGCACAAACACATACACACACAGTGCTGTTCGGCCTGTGCGGGCTGGCATTTAGCTGCGCCATTCGATTGCATTTGCAACGTTGCGTGCTCCATCAACTAACTTTCGCCGATGCTACTCAGCGCAAGAGATTTTGCTGCTAGTGGCAAAGTACGCAAAGCTGCAACAACTATGCGCCGTACACGCACATACACTGCAGCATACATTGCTAATCCAATTAGGTGCAACAAAGCGTGCTGCCGACCCAGTGAGGGCTGCGTGCCACACTCACATACGAATAATTTGTGGCAACCTGGCACTGAAGGACGCGCCAGCTACGTGAGCGCTGCCGATTTTTGAGTGGTGTGAAGCCTACTTTTGCGCGTGTTGCAACATTGGCAGCACAAAATTGTGGCGTAGCATCAATCCCTTTTATTATGATGCCAACCAGTGGCTTGTCAAATTGGCGTTCGTTGGTGCTTCGCTGCAATTGGATTTGGCTTGTGAGTCCACTTAGTTTGCGTGTTTCTATGACACTTAATTGCCGTTGCATGCCACTTGCTGAAGCGGTGTTTGCATATAATTTATGAATGCATTTGAGTTTAGTGTATGGGCAGTTAGTTAGTGGGACTTTAAGGTGGCGTTTATAGATCTGTTGAGGTTGTGACTTTAAAGTTGGTCAAGGTCACATTGCAAAAATTACGTAAAGCGGTATAAAAAATTAGAAGAGGCCACAAGACCTATGGAAATTCATGTCAAGCGCTGGCTTCCTGAGAGATGACTACTTCTCGGCTTCGACTACGTTTCGGTACCCCCTCTACCATCTCTTAGCCTCAAAACTGGTCTATGCGCGGTCAGGCGGCCTACCAGACTAACCTAACCTAAACAATCTCCAAGATCTTCAGAGAAGAAATATTTTTTTTGTTTCTTCAGAAATATCTCAAATTACCATTGTATTTTATACTCTTTTAGGTTTTTTATTGACCGAAAATATTTTTGTCTTATTGAATTTTGGTATTTAGTTCAGAGTTTTCGTAACCGAATCTATTGAACCACTTCTTGATACAATTAGGCGTCCTGTTCATTTAGTCTAAATATCTTCGAATTCTCATACGGTTAATGGAAAACGAATTTAATTTAGAGCGAAATTGTTATATACGGGTTTTGAAGACACTTCAGCGGCAACATTTATTTGCTCCTCTAATAATTTACTATTTATTTCTTGTTGGAAGTGAGATTTAAGTACTCAGCTCCTATCTCGTATATTCTTATTCTTCTCTGGTACCACAACAGCGAACCAGTCTGGGTTGAGCATACAAAATTTTGCTAATTGCCTCGGGATCACGCCAGTTGTACATCAGAGGTGGAGACAAGATGCGTTGCTCTTGATCTTTCCATTAGGTGCGTGGGCCTCCGTTGCCCACCAAGGATTATCGAGTCGTTGGAACTTTTCGCTTCATCTTACATGCGAACGGGATTGCTGACGCATTCGTTGTTTGTGTGTGCGTATCTATATCTATGTCGGATAATTCTTGGATGATCATCGCTCATACGGACGGCTCCAAAGATCTTGCGAAGAACAGATCTCTCAAATGCTACAAGTGCTTACTCATCTCGGTTCGTCATCATGTAGGTTTCTGTGTCGGATAAAAGGACACTCTATCTCGTAACTTCCGTTGCTTATTTTCAAGCGCTGTTGCATTGTTTTACTATCTTTACTTAGCGTCAGCAGTAGCTGTCATTTGGCGCGCACTGATTAAAATGCCGACGCGTTCAAAGCTTACTTGAGTTCCACTTTTTTGAAATTGTCCTAAGTTTAAATGTATTTCTGTTATCTCTTGCCCTCTTTTGTCAACTAATGTTCTCGCCTTCAACTACAGCCGTCAGATATATTTGGCTGTCGCTTTTGTGTGACGCGCAAAGCTCTTTGCTACTACTTGCCATACCGTCAAGACTTTAATTGAGTCACAACTATTCAGCTGCAGGAAGTAATTCAATTGCGATATTCAAAAAGAGTCGCAGACATAAAAAACAAAAAAAAAGACACTAAAAAGCTGCAATGAAATTAGAGTTTATTGTTCATTAAACCAATTCGAAGCAGACGAATAAAGCGAGGCATTCCGGCAACAACTTCTCGAGCCGCCACCAACTCGATGAAAAAAGCCACTCGAAATGCAATTTGAAAAGCTAAACTAATAATGAAATGGCTGCCAAGGCGTTGTCAAAGCGAGCCGAACGAGGCGCGCGACTGTGAAGAGCAAATGAGAAGAAATTGATAGTGGTTAACGAGCAGCGAAGAGGAGCTTCTGAAAAGCGGCTAGTAGGAGTTGAAGCTTCCCACCGTTTTCCCGAAGTGCCTCGCCAAAGACTTAGATTTATAGTGCCTACAATGGCTTTCGAGAGTCGCTGTTATTATTGCCGCTAAAGTGCAGATTGTTTTCAGCAGCCGCTTACCCCTGCAATTTCACACTTTCTCGGCAACAAAAGCAGCAAATCAAATCAATTGCATTGTCATGAATATATAATTCGCCACTTGAATTCAACACAACCTTCCGAGTCCCGCTGACTGCGTATTACACCCTCTCACTTGCGCTCTTTCAAAAGCTCCTCTTCGTTTATCAACCGTCTCCTGTATATGCCATGTACTTCCAGCGCTAGACTAACAGCGGCTGCTAGAACAACAGCAAAAGAACGGCTTGGCAGTTGCAGTTGTCGCGTTTCCGTTGCAGCAGCTGCCATCGCTTCCTCAGCTGATTGAATTATTGATAGTACAAATTGCAAAGGGTACGAAATAATTGAGTGTTAAGTGTATGCGGCAGAAATGCTGAGCGAAGTGGAGGTGGCGCTGAGGTGGCCTACAAATGGTTCCAGAAGAGCTGAGTTGGCTTGCCAGTGGGCTGGGTTGTAAACTGTGTGAAAAGAATGAACTTCTATAAGAGCATGAAGTTGGTCAGAAGGACTGCGGAGCGGAGAGAAAGCAGTGAGAGAGAAAATTTGTCAAGGAATTTACAACAATGCGGCGTTATATAAATTGCAATATCAAACAGCTGCAACGAAATGTTACGGAGCTTGCATTAAGTGCTTTATGAATATTCAAAGGCTTTTTGTAAAATGTAATTGCATTTTCTATGTGATTGCATTCAGTTTTTGCCACACTAATTAATTGTCTTAATAGTTAATTTCGAAGATGATTGAAACCTTTAGAATGCAGCGAAGAGCTGTCATAGTCTGGATTTCTCCATTTCGATTGGCCTTCAGCTCCGTTGCTGAACGGATCCCTGAGAGCCAGAGCAGTATCTCTCGAAGTTACTTCACTTGATTAATATTTTTAATTTGGTCCACTGAGCTAATAGTTGAGAGTTGACAATCCTTGATCGAATGAAAATTAGGGTTCGATTTATCCATTTCTTTTGGTCCTGAGCTCATTTTGCTGGACGGATCACTGAGAGCCGGAGCAATATCCCTCGAAGTCACTTCACTTGGTAAGTGATTTAATAATTTTTTCCATGAGCCGGTCTTTGGTCTACTAAGCTAATACTTTTGAAGAAATTCGTATCAGTGATTGACTCTCTTTTAGATAACATGGAAATGCGCCTTACCAGCTGTTCGCCGCCGGCTTTGAACAGCTTTGCCAGTAATCCATCGGGCCCTGGGATTTTGTTGTTCTTAAGTCACCTTAAATCTGTTTTCACTTCGTCTTGGTAAAGTAGCGGGACGACAATGTGTCATGATAGTTTTCTGAAGCGGATTCTTCATCATCCGTCATTTAGTAGTTTCAGAAGTGTTCCTTCCAAATTTCGAGTGTACCCTGCGTGCCTGTCATTCAGGTTTCTTGCTTTTTTATTGGATCGTATTATTGAACTGTACGCGTACGCAGGCCACTTGCTAAGTAACTATTGAAGAGTACAGTTCAGAGCCGAGGATATGCCCCTATTTCTCGGATTATGAACTTGGATTTCTACTTTCTTTCTTTCTTCCAGTAGTCTATCAAAATCCTTCAGTGTACCTCAATTGTGTCAAAGAATTTTCAAAAACCAATGAGCCTTCGCTAGAAACTAGGTCCGGCAACGAGCTCAGACTTGTCTTCACATACAAAACCCGTTACAGCGACCTGATTCCCACTTCAGTGTTACTGTCAAAACAATAAATCTTTCTCTTATTGAAAAAATTTTGTTTGTCCAAAGTAGGCGACTGATTTCGCAACTCACCTGCAACTATGCACGGGCTTGCCACGAACCAGCAACGGCCGTCAGCCGCCAGCAGCCAGCTGCCACATTCAATTGCTGAAGTTTTCGCTTATTTATATAACTTTTTTGTTGTTGTCTCCAACAACTAAACTATTTGCAGCTGCATTAGCTTTGAATTATTTTCTAACTCCGACATTTGTTGCACGTAACTACTCGCCATTACTGGCATTATCTGCGCCCAAATATCTGCTTGTAGCCACATTTCTTATATGCACTCCGCATCTGTGTTAGAATGTTGCAAGTTGAATTTATGGCACTGCCACGAAACGCTCGTTGCCTGCAGTGGATACGAGTGTGGTTTTTTTTCAGCAGTACAGCCGCCAGCAGATGGAAGAAGGGCAGGAGGAAGTTTCCTTGCCATTGGGCTACTTGCCTTGGACGGCGAGTTTCCCACATTTCTCCCGCAGAGCGGTACGAGCGGTTGACTTTCGCGCAGACCTCAATTAATTTCGGAGCAGCAGCCGCACGAGTGGTGCAAGTTGTACGCAGAGGGGGAAGTGAAAAAATCAATGAAATTGTAGAAATAGTTGGAATTACATGAAAATGGGGAAAATTGCAAAACGGCGCTTGAAAATGTTGAAAAGCTATGTTAGGCAGCTGCCTGACTGGATTGCAATTGCTAACGGCGCGTGCAACAACAACAGCTGCAGCAACGCAAACTAGACTTGAACCGAAATACAGCTCCACGGCATGCTTGCTGTGTTGTTTTTTTAGCTCACCCGAGCGATTTGCGAGCGTTTGCTATGAATTACTAACATTTCACCTTGAAATATGCGAATGGCGAGCAATTTTTCTATTAATTTCCGCACGACTGCTGGCAACAAAAAAGAAATAACAAACAACATCAGCAAGCAATGCAAAATTGCGAATAATAAATTAATAACAACAACAATATTGTAACGTTACAACAACGGCTTGATATAGCTTGACATACAGTGCACCAAAGCCTTTGGAATTCTTTGGTTTTCAGCAAAAAAGTTTCGGAATATGGGAACGAGTTGAAATCCGAGTGATTGTATGTTCATCCGTCCGTCTGTGCAAGCGATAACTTGAGCAAAAATTAAGATATCTTAATGTAAATTGGTACCAGGTAGGGGTTGGTATTTCTCTCTTTCCCTCATTGGGGGCATCCGGATTTTAGATTTAGCCCCGTTGGCATCACCGTAAAATGCATTGCTGCTGAGGTTGCTATCAGACTACGGGAAGCCCAAAACAGTAAGGATCCCACAGTGGGACATTGCGAAACTCTCTCGCACTTTGTTTGCATCCTAGATAATTTGAACTACTGGGCCGCGGAAATTACTCCCAGCGGCTTCTTCTCTGCGCATATACCTTCGAGAAATATGTGAATGGATCGGAGTTACTGGAGAAAAAACGTAGAAAGCTTTTACACGGTTCGATCAAAAGGGAAGGGAAGGTTGGAGGGAGCTTCCAATCAACTCTTGTTTCAGACTGACAGACCACTGTAATGTTTTTCGAGCAGAAGTGGCAGTTATTAAGGCAGCAGCAGATGTACTTCAACGAAGTGTGGCTACTTTGAGGGAGTTATGCAACTACTTCCATAGCCGTGCTTCTATACCGGCCTTGAGCTCGCCGACATTGAGCTTAAAGCTAGTCAGTGATATGTGGTATCAAGTTACTTCCATATTAAACTCGTCTGGGTACTTGGTCATAGCAGAATCATCGGAAACTGTTAGGCTGATAACTTCGCTAGAAAGGGGAAGCGTCGCAAGTAGTCCCATTGGGATTATTCGTGGTCTTACGAATATCAGTCAACTTTCCTAACGTAACCTAAAGCCTAAAGCCCTCCCTAACCGAAACCTCATGCATAAAACGGACGAAATCCGGATAAAACTTCTCCTGGTCCGAACTAAGTGCTTTCTTACTTGTATATATTTATATATTTACATTTTTTACTTCTTTTATGTTTTATATTCGTTTATTTTTCATAAATTTCAGATATTTTTTAAAGTACACTTTTTCCTGTAATATTTTATATACTATATTTTAATTTAATGTTTTTTCTAAAATTTTATCGCTGAATTTTTCTTCTGTGCCACAACAGCTGACGTTTCCCATTATAACTGAATCAGCGCCACATGTTTGCCATTGTTGTTCGTTTCCAGCACGAATTTGCTCTCAAACACTTGTTGCCAACACTCTTGTTGTTGCTTTTTATGAAGTTTCTGTTGTTATTGATATAAATACAGTTTGATTAAATTATATGTTGTACGCGAATCGGTGTTAATTAAAAGTGTTTTATGTGTACGCGATTTTCGAGAAGATTACGCTAATGAATAACAACAACGCAGCGCTCGCAGCTCAACCTACGAGGGGGGTGGGAAAAATGTTGTTCAATTGTTTGACTGTGTAGTTCAGTAGCTCAGCAGCGCTGCCGTAACGCTATGCCGGCCGCTGTGAATATGCTTTATGGCGGCCTCGAAACAAAGCGCGGCATTCCGAGTGAAAATCAATACTTATTAATTGCGATTTAGTGTTATACCCGTATGTATGTATTGTACGAAATAGCGCTGAGTGTTTGAGATGTAGCAGTTAATTCCATTAAAAGTGCTGTAATCGAATAGTTGTGGGGAGGAATTGTGGCAATTTGGCTTCAATAGTTTTTAAAAAATCCAATTGCAGTAGCTATTTATTTTTGGTCTTTAGTACAAATGAAGCACAGGGTTTGTCCGGAAAGTGATAGTACTGATTTTCCTCCGTCGCCTTTACTTCGGCACGTGCGCGCACCGACTGGATTCGGTAGAGGGCGTTCCTAGCTAACGAACCAGCGGCTGCTCAGTTGTCTCCGAGCACCTGGAGGGTCAGGACAAACATTTTCGCGCTACGTATTTCTGTAAGTGGTGCACGCCGAAAATGCAGCGTTCATTAGAACGATACGAGGTACGCGATTAAATTCTGTGTGAAACTCAAAAACAGAAATGTTTGATATGATCAAGCTGGCTACCCAGGTGTTGCTTTAGCAAGAAGCTGATGAAGGCCGGAGGAATGAGCAAATCCAAAGTGAAAACGATGCTAATTGTGTTTTTTGACATCAAAGGCATCGTCCACCATGAATTTAATACTCCTGGACAAACCGCCAACGCCAATTTTTCGTGGAAGTCCTCAAGAGACTCAAAGGAAGAGTCAATCGGGTCCGACAAGACATCGCATCCGGTTGGAAGTTGCACCACGACATTGCTTCGGCTCACACCGCCTTTCTTGTGAACAGCTACCTAACCAAGGCCGGCATCCCAAGGCTTCCGCAGCCGCCCTACAGCCCAGATGCGATGTAGTTCAGAGTTTTATTACCGGCTCATCTAGAACTCTGTTAGTCTCTGACATTCCTCTGTGACTAATTTTCGCACTTGTTAACCAGCCTGCCACATTCCTATACCTTATGCCGCGTGGCAGTGGCAAATGCCAAGTGACATTTAATTGTCTGAGTGGCAGCTGTGTACTGAATTTCCTGGCGATCGGCAACTATTGCAATTTGCTGGCCGCAAGCAGTAAAACTGTCCAAACCTGGTATGCGCGACAGCTGCAGCTGGCAATTTATGTCTGCAGCATGTCACCTTCCACCGCCAGCCCCCCACAATCATCAATCGTTGTTGCGCTCAATACGCCAGTCAAGTCGCCGCAATTAAGTCTGGCTCGTCGGTCGTTTGGCCTGCCTAACGGGTGGATGAGCAGTTTGTTGCTTGGCTGTCTGCCTGCCACCCTGGTTGTCTGACACAATTTCCTGCAATCGACACAATTTAATGTGGCGCGCTTTGAAGCGTATGGACGCATGTTGCATTTGTGGCATGTGTAGGAAAATCAATTTCGGTGCGCTTTAAATTGCCACAACACGCGGCAAAAGTAGGCAAATGGGGCGCCGATAGTTGGGGCCAGTAGAACAGGTAGTGCTTGGAGTGCTGCTGCAACATGCCACATGTGTAAGGTTGTGAGTGCCGCTATGCTGGAATTTGCATTGAGAAAGTTGTCGGTGTTTGCAGCACCGGACATTGGCTGACTTTAGCCGGTCGCACGAGTAAGTGCCTTGGGAATTTCCGTTCGCAGCCGCAAATTTGGTGTTAGTGGCCAGTCGAGAGTTGCAGACATTTTTTCTTCTATTAATATGTGGAGGTAGGAGCAGGATTGTTTTAGGGATTTGGAGTGTTATTCGAGTGCTTGGAGAGTTATTTACCTTATTATTGCTCCATATGTATATGCAACCTATAAACGGATCTCGTTGAATAACTTTTCTTTCATTTCTTTGTTCTTTTAGCCTGGGACATTGGCAATTCGGTGCAGGAGGCCTTTGTTATCGCTGTCGAAGAGCATGCGCGTGAGCGTCTGAAACGTTTGGCAGCGCTGAATCGGGTTACACCAGTGGATATAACGGAAGTGTCGAAAACGGTGAGTCAAACAATGATTTTCATTATGATTATTCATTAAAGTGTGGCATCTACTGGCGATGACTGGATTTTGCTTAATTCGACTGTTGAGGAACTCTAAGAATGAGTTCTAAAATCTAACTGTAGCTACTTCGGTAACAAAACTTTCAATTTTAGCTTTCCACGGCTCTTTCTAAACCAGTGTAATTCTTTAGAAATTTCTAAAATATTTTCTTGTATTTTTTTCTATAAAAACAGATATTTTTACATTTACTCACAACAAAACTTGTCCTCGTAGAAGAATGTTGAACTAATATTTTAATTAAAACATAAAATTTGCAAGCGTCAAAAAAGCTAAAGTTGAGCTTCCAAAAGCGCATATTTCACATGCATCCTTGATTAAGTACATGTTCACTCTGTTCGCTTCTCCACAGCAGCACTTAGATATATCGGTGGACACATGATCCACATTCCTTCCCAAAGTTGTTGTTGAGCTTTTATGTTTTCATCGCACACATGCACGCGCTTGCTGAGTCATTAAGCGCACTCCTGCGGAATCTGTTGCCCATCAACTGGCGACGCGCCCTCTCAGCTTCCTTCCAGCGGGTCATTTGGGAGTTGAAGTGCTTTTATGCACTTTATTCAGTCGTTTACTCTGCGGTCTCTCCTTTAGCTCATTTGCTCGAGTGCCACGATTTTACTCCTCGCTCCGCGGCACTTGTAGCCAGCTGTCCGTTGCTTAGCGCTCGCGTGAAGCGTGTAAATGCCAGTTTTTGCCCCGCTGACGGCCACCCAGCTCTTCAAAGTCATCAGCTTGAAACAAAAGCAACAATCAAAGTGCCGCATAATAACAAGTAACGGGAAAAATTAAATACTATGTATGCGTGCGTGTGTATGTCTGAGCGTATAGTAACAGTGAATTGTTAGAGCAACACTTGGACGCGGCTAAATGGGCAAGCGCCAAGTTTTTATGTGCTTAAACTTTTTAAAAATCCACAAAACGAAGCTGACGCGAGGCAGGCAAGCAGTGCGGGAGATTGGCGCTCGCCCACTAACTGCTTGAGTAGTAAGGAGCAAGCGGAACGAGTCAGAAAGCCACGTCCGCGCGCGTCAAGTGTCTTCGCGTTGACGGCGCCGAAGAAGGAGTGGGTGCGCTGCAAGAGAAACTTTATTATTATGCGCTCTAGTAGCTGTTAGATACATTTTTACTGGCTGCGCACATTTTACAGCACGCGTATGCCACCACAACAACAACTATATTAAATGAAGCTGTGATAGCCACAGACCGCGGTTCACGGTGGCAAGGATAGCACAAATTATGAGATATTTCTTTGCTTATGGGGAGAAAAAATTTATTATCGCATCATTTGAAACAACGGTTAATGGTAACAACAAGAAAAGATAATGCTGAAAATATTTACATAACCCAAGTGGTGTTGTATAGATGAAATACTAAAGGATGCGCAGAGGTTTTGAAAATATGAAGACTGAAAAATAATTGGCATGAAATGAAGCGGTGAAAATAAGAAGGGAAACAACTACAACTCAAAGAAAGCAACTTAGTGATGAAGGCTTGACTTTGGCGAAAATTATGCTGAAAGGATAATTAATCTTTCAATATTAAAAAAAAATACACGCAATTATCTGGGAATTACGATAATTTCCTCCGAAGGAAGATCATATATCGATGTTTCGACATTGTCCCTATCTATAGGGTTTGTCCGGAAAGTAATAGGACTGATTTTCTTCCACCGTGACTGTACTTCGGAACGTGCGTGCACCGACTGAGTTCGGTAAAGGCCGTTTCTGGCTAAAAAACGAGCGGCTGGTCAGTTGTCTACGAGCACCTGGAGAGTGAGTGGTGCAATCCGAAAATGCAGCGTTCGTTAAAGCAGAGGTACGCGATTCTGTGTGAAACCTACGACAGAGACGTTGCACCACGACAACGCCTCGGCTCATATCGCCTATCTTGTGAACAGATATCTAATCAAGGTCGGCATCCCAACGCTTCCCCAGCCGCCCTACAGCCCAGATGGGGCCGGACTTTTTTGTCGCAAGACTTTTTTTGTTTCCTTGACTGAAAAGCCCGAGAAAGGCAAGCATTTTGAGATGACTGAGGGGATCCAAGCAGCATGAACCTCGGCTCTCAAGGCTATTCCAGAGAATGCCTTCCGTGACGCCTTCAATGCTTGGAAATCGCACTGGCAGCGCTGCATCGACGCAGAAGGAGCCTATTTAGAAAGTTTTTAAAGAATTGTAACGATTCGTTCAATACATTTTTTTAAATCGACTCCTGTGTGCAGAACGCTGCTGCGGTACCTCTACAAGACTCGGTGAAGTGTCCGCAAAGGTTTGATAATCTTAGTAGCACGAAAAGGATGCGTCACACTTACCTACCGTATGCTCGAAGGTCTATTCTCATAGAGAAGAGTCACTCAAATCTAAACTCAATATGAAATGAAATTTTTTTGGCTAAGACAAAAGTGATTTTTGGAACTAATGTATTTATTGCAAATTAAAAATTAAAACACATTGAACTTCGACCGACATTCACTCGCGACCTAGATCACTGAACTCCAAATAGTAATTAAAAACGTTACATACGAATAGCGCAAAAAAGAGACGTCAAAATATTTCAACAATACTAAAAAGCAATTAGTGTGAACGCAAAAGGCCACACAACTCGGCATGGTGAACGAAAAGTAAGAGAACAAAAAATGTATAGTTTTTGAGGTAAGTTTGTTAATATAACTGTATATGTGCGCATTTCGAGCTCAGTTTCGGTAGTGAGCCTAAAGAGTTCTGGCATTCTAGTGTCGGATTTTCCTTTTCGACATAATTTCGCTTAATTATCAGTTTCTGGGGAGAACCCAATGTAGGCCAACGTGCAATATGTTTCAGAGTTCTTCAAAACCCTGCAGAAGTCTGTGGTTTTGAGTCAGGTTCGGGTGTGTGCCCAGAGTTTTCAACTATGGACTCTATAATATCTGAAACCGATGACCTGCCGAAATAATTTTGAAAACATTTGAAAGAGCTTTGCGGGGTCCGTGGAAGTTTTCGTTTCCAGTTGGGCTTGAAGAAATTTTGGAAGGTATTTGACAGCATTTATTAAATATTCAGGTAGTTATGATCACTAGTAGTGTAAAGTATGTCCTTAGCCTTGCTCTTTTCAATATATTTGTGGCACTCTTCGCTTAAGTCGATTCCTTTCAATTAAAAACGCTCGGTGGCTTTGTGTAATAGCAACAAATTGAGTTCGTTTTTTACCAACGCATATACCATTGCCCACGAACTTTGCAAATTAATGGGGCAAATAAATTTGAAATTCAAAATAACTCGAAACAATGAAAGCGCCCACAACAAAGCTGACAAAAACAGAGGAAAAAGCAGAAAACCACCAGAAAACAGAATTTCAGTAGCTTTGCAGCAAGCCAGCCAGTTAGTTAGTCAGAGCCGGCCAATGGTGCGGCAATTAACAAACAACAATTGCGGCGGTCCCAGCGGTTCTAGCGTCGAGAATGGAATAAATGAGTCAGACAAAGCGCCGCAGCTGACCAAATACCGCGTTTATTGACTGACTGCCTGGCTGCGCATTTGCTGATTGGTTCGGGTATGGCTTTGTCGCCGCGTTCGCCAAACATGTGAGCACCTCACTATTGTTGCTACTGTCATTGTGGTTGCTTTATTGGCGTGGCGTGACATGGCCTGCATTGAAATGTGCTACAAAGCGCGAACAACAGACAGTATTAAAAATTCATAGATTTTATGACGCGACCGAGCAGAAAGTGAAAGTGATACGAAAGTGTGCGTACATGCCCTGCAGGAAAGTTGACTCGATTACAAACAAGTGGACATAGTCAATATGACAAGGAAATAGCAAACAATTACGAAATTGAATTTTATGTCTTAATATAATAACTATTTCAAATAATTGCAAGCAAAAATCTGTGTTATATACATATATTAATTATTATTAAAAACATAGATCGTATTTTTGTAAACATCTTTAGTCTTAGCAAAAAGGGTTTATACTATTTTACGATATTAGAAAAATTACGATTTTGCTAAAAAATGTCTTTTTATATGCAAACATTTTTATTTTTCTGCAAAAAAGATTTTTAAAAATTTACGATATTCGAAAAATTACGATATTGATAAAAATTGTGTTTATATGGTTCGTACTGTTTTTATTACAAAACGAAAAAGAATATTTTCAATTTTAAGCACTTACACTGCATACTTACGATATTCCGAAAAAATATTTTTACGCGCGTTGTAGAAAATCTTAGTACATCAATTAGATTTTGTGTATTATGTTTACATACATATTAGATTTTTTATATAGCGTTGTTTTGACTTTTTTTTGTTAAAAAGGGTACCTATTAGTTACAACTTCTTTGGATAGTTTAACTTAGTAGTTTGGGTGGTTAGACCTAGTTCAAATAATTGCAAGCAAAAGTCGGAGTCATATATTTACAATATTAGTCAAATATGTCGTAATTGTGCAGACTTATGATAAGGTTTTGACAAAAAGAAGCGTTTTTATTAACTTACGATATTAGAAAAAATTACGATATTGTTAAAACGTTGTGTTTTCACTAAACTTTCGTACTTTATACATATATTACATAATGAATAAAAATTGTATTTACTTTTAAACTCTTACGCTATTACGAAAAGATCTGTGTACGATATTGCTGCAACGTTGTGTTTTGACATGTTTTCGCACTTTTCATATTACATAACGAATAACTACTGTTTTTATCTTTTACACTTGCGTTATATACTTACGACATTCCGAAAAATACGCGCATTTTAATAAAGTTTAGTCCAAAAACTACTATTTTTATAGCATGTTTACATGTAACAGTTTTTATATAGTGGTCTTAGGGCTTTTTCTGTTAAAAACGTTATTCATCACATTTTCTTTGGCTAAATTTTGAGGCAGTTCAAAAGTAACCAGTTGCGAACTAGACCATTTCTCTAAAAAAATTTCATGCCGGAATATTCATTCATCTTCTAGCAAAGTTATTCACACTTCGTGTTTCAGCGTATAGTAATGCAGCTGCGTGCGTAACAGATGTGTGCGTTGCCTGCGTCTGCCTTTGACAGCTGTCAAAATGTTATTCTAGCAATTTGCTGAAACCAAGTTTTTTGTAGCTTGTCGTCTCTTTACCATTTCACTTTTCATTCTTATCAACACATATGTTGCTGCTATTGTTGTAGTTATCATTTCTGTTATTGTTGTTGTTGTTATGTGTCACTCCTATTAATTATGAAAATCGCATACGCTGTCACAACAAATTTTCCATGGACGTCCACACTGTAGCTGACAACAAACGTACTTATAAACTAAAAAACAACAACAACAGCAGCAGCATTGACAACATTTTGGCGTTGAAATTACATATGTGCTTGTGTGCGTTGGAATTTATAAAACTTTTGTAATCCGCTTAAATTGTTTGCATTACAAGTCCACAGCGACGGCTTGACTTTGTTCGAGTGCCATTATTAACATACCTACACATACACGCACGCGCATACATATGTACATAGCGCAATCTTTTGTTGCTGGCCGCAGCTGTGTTGCCTTTGCTAAGGTTTGTGTTGTTGTAATAGCTGTCAGTGATTATTGTATGTCGACAATAACGGCTTAATTGTTTGGGCAAATTAAATTAATAATACTTAAACGAGCAATATATTTGTACATACGCTTGCATACATACTTACAAACACACACATACATACGTAGCTGAACACACACCCACAAAACTGTAAAGTCTCACAAAAATTGCTTTCTTTGCTTTCTGCTCTAAATTGTCTTGCAATAATTTTCGAACTTATCTGAGCATATTCTCGTTGCAATTTTTCTTGCTGTTGCTGTTGTTGTAGCTGAATCTCTGTCACTTGCAGCATATTGCCGTTGATTAAGTGCCATAAGCGCTGCGAATTTGTTACCCACTGTGGGTGTGTCCCAGCTATGCAAACGGACATTTTTTCTCGGGGTCCAACCCATTTCCCGGCAGCGGCGCTGGCAACTTGAACTGCACGGCATGTCTTTAACCCCATTCGGCTCCACTAGTTTCCACTTTGCGTTGGATTTGCATTTTTATCTCGTTTGTGTTTGGACGTGACTGCAAGTTTATGGCTGCTGCTTTCCGCCTTGGCTAGACGGTGGGCGTGGCGCGCGTTTTACATACATTTTGCGGCGTTTAACGAGAAAATCACTACATTTTGCGGTAATAAGCATATTACGGTATCTGAGGTTAAGTGTGTGAGAGGTGTTTTCAGTTTGTGTGTTTATAGTTTTGTGTGTAGTAACTTAAAGCGTTTCAGCCTGTCTCTGCAGATTTGAAATTATTTTTAGAGACTCCTTCGAACCATAAGTGTTGGAGCGGCACCAATTTTCTATGTGAAAGTGAATTTTTTTAGTTACTCAGTTGAACTCAGTAAGTCTTTCCTACACTCTGCGTCAACTCCATAACTTGTTCGAAAGGCATTCGGGTAGGAGGATCTTTGAATCCAATCACAGCTCTATTAGGAACTGTTACCATATTCTAATAACTCAAAACAGGTAAGAACTCGATAAGTAGTTTGGAGATGCGGAATCTGGAATAACACGGAACACTAAGAGGGAGAGGACCTTATTGATGTATCTTAAGGTGCCTACTCGAAGCGAATTGCTTCCTATTTTTACCTCTTTTCACTACAACTCACAGGAATCTATAGTTTTTTGTTTTCTGTTTGTCTGCGATGCCTAAAGTCGACTGAATTCATTTGACTTATGCAAATTCCGCAAGCCAGACATTTCTACGCGATCAATTTGGATTGCAAATTGTGACGCCTGCACGCGTCGGCATTGAGTATATCATAATTTCTGTTGTTTGAAATCAAACTAAATCTTATTTTTTTTGGCTTCAATAATAAATTCTCAACCGTGGGCACTTTTTAACATCTCTTTTATACTGACTCTCCTTCTTTTGATTCCTTTCAGCTGCAACAGACCAAAGGCGGCTCGCAATCGACACAGAAACAAGATCTGAGTTTCCTTAACGAGGCCTCGCCCATATACGTCACCTCGTTCACCAGCACCCAGATCACGTGCAGCAGCTCCACCGTTACCACCGCCACCGCCGCAACTGCCGGACTCATTACCGCGTCGACGATTGCACCAACCGCCTCGGCGACAGCAACGGGCATCACCACCACCTCGGCTATTGTGCATGCGTCGGCGCCACAGAGCTCGACGGGCGCCGCCGATCGGAATGCCAATCAGACATCTGCAGCAATTGTGAGTGCCTCAGCAGCAGCGGCAGCGGCCGCAGCAGCAGCAACGAAACTAGCCAATCACAGTGGCAGCACTAACGTCTACCAGCAGCAGCAGCTATCACAGCAGCAGCAGCAACCAACGGCGGCGAAGCCAGCGAACGCAGGTAAAGCTCAACAACAACCACCACCGCCACTAACGTTGCAGTTCCAGCAGCAGCAGGCCGCACAGGTGGCACAGTTGGCGCAACTGCAGAATCTGCAGACGCCAACCATTGCGAGCAGCTTGCAACATTTGGCCGTCGCTGAGGAGGAGGACGACGATGACGATTTAATCGGCGTTGCCGGCAACTACTGTAGCATTAACTTTATAAAATACAACAACAAACACGCACAATTGCCACCAGCCACATCGGCGGTGGTACTGCCCGCGGCAGCAGCCAGCCACTTGCAGCGCCAACAGCTGCAACAGTTGCAGCAGCAACAGCTGAGGCAAACGAAATCGCACCCGCACATCCCGCCCCCACTGCAGATCCCCAGCACAATACTTGTCGATGCACAAACCTCCACCTCACCGCTGGCCGCGACCGCTGTGGGTCATCTAAAGGCACCGCTGGCAGCAGCAACTGCTAAACCAACGACAGCAACTGCAGCCGCAACAGCGACAATAGCTGCCACCGCCGCCACAGCAGCAGCTGCTGGCTCCACCACTCCCACAACCGAGTACTCAACAGCCATATCCAGCAGTCATCTGCAGCAGGCGTTTGCCTCGGCGGCTGCAGCGGACCAGCAGCAACAACAGTTGTATAACAACAATAACAAAACAGCACCAACTTTAGGCGCAGCGGCTGCATTGAGCAACAACAATAATAAAGCGGCGCCTGGTGTCATTGTGGATCAGCCCACAGCTGGTGGTGGCGCGGGCGTGAGTGCGGCTGCGGCTGGGGGCAGCGGGCCATACGGTAGTAATATTAGTAGTAATTGTGATTTATTAATATCGAATAATATACAACCACCGAGACGAGAGGTGAGTGTTGCCGAGACGGCGCATGTTTGCGAAGATGTGCCAAATATTGTTGCATGCTATGTTGTTGTTGCTATGTTTACGTTACGCCGATTTTGAGTTATTGAGTTTTCGTTTGTTACAGTTTGCAGTTGTTGCGGCGAACTTTTTCATTTATTTTTCGAAAATCGTTGACTCGATGGACTTTTAATTTTTGTTTTTCGAAAATTGCGTTTTATGATAATATTTTTTCTTGAGTATTTTTAATACTGCAATTCTGATTAATAGTTTTGCAGAAGAACTTAAGCAATCCTTTTATCGTTTTTTTAATCTCTTTCGCGATATTATGTTATTTACGATTTTTGGAAAAATATCAAGCGAAAGTAGAATGCATGTTCCCACTGCACACACTGTTTAATTTCCAGCAAAAAATTAACTTTTTGCTTACGATATTAGGCAAATGTGTTATAATTTTTTTAATTGAGCCCTAAAATCAATTTAATTTAACCCTGAAAATTTGTTTTTAGCCATTTACGATATTAGAAAAAATTACGATGTTATTGAAAACTGTGACTTCATACGTTTACGTAATTTTTACTATAATTTCAACATTTACGACATTAGAAAAATTTTCGATATAATTGAAAAGCTGTATTTTTAAATATAATATTTGTCATTTATACCATAATTTCAATATCATGTAAGCATTATCTATTGCCTTTTACCTTTAAACACTTACGATATTCAGAAAGAATCTGTCATTTCTAGCAAAAACAACCTAGACAGATTAATTTAACCCCAAAAATTTATTTTCAGTCAGTTACAACATTAGAAGAAAGTACGATATTATTGAAAACTGCGTTTTTATACATGGTCGTAATTTTTACTATTATTTCAACATTTACAAATTTATTGAAAAGTGTGTTTTTATATATTTTTGTAATTTTTACTATAATTTCAGCATTTACGATGTTATTGAAAACTGAGTTTTTTTTTTAAATTTCTTCATTTTAATTATAAATTCAGAATTTACGATATTATAAAAAATTACGATATTATTGAAAAATTGCATTTTCATATATTTTCGTAATTTGTATCATAATTTCATGCAGTGTCTATTGTTTTTATCCACTTACGATATTAGGAAAAAATCGATTTACGCGCTTTTTATCAAGACTACTACTATTTTTTGTACTGCGCTGATAATGCCGAGTAATTCCCGTTTACAATTATATAACTAACTAGCATTAAATTTATAAATTACCCTTTGGCACCTGTGTGAATGTAAAACTCATGCAAATTCATTTATATACCGGTATAATGTACTTTCAATGTTGTGCAATTAATCAATTACGATATCACCTTAGCTTTATGGAAGCACACAAAGCCATTCACTACGCCGCCAACAGAATTTTAAACACTTATAACAAGCAATTACGCTTTAATGACTGTCACAGCAGCGCATTCCTTTGCTGTATTGGAATTTCTAATTAAAGTAAATAAATCCATAGTAATGCGATTAGCACTGACATGCAAGTAATCGACATATCGATTGAGCTGCCAAAAAGTTGTGAAAAGTAGCAGAGAACGCTGCATGCCAACGAGCGCCCGCCACCCACACACCATGGTACAACGCCAAGTACTTCATGATTAATTAGCTGTGCTGGGTGGCAAGTGGCGTGTACTTGGGGGGAGATCGGTGGTTTGTCGGAGTTTATGAAGGGTTGTGCGCTGCGTCTGACAGCTCTGCTTTTATTGGCATGAATGGAATTATGTGAAATCATTTTTGAAGGGTGCTAAGTTCATGTGATGTTTGACGACAAATAACTGTCACAAGTGGCTTATGAAACTTGAAGCAGCAGCACAAGAGGGGAGTGCAAAGGTGCAGAATACTTGGGTTAAAAGGGGTCACTTTAAGTTCAGCGCTGAGTTAAGTGAGGCAATGGACTTGATTTTTACGATAATTGAAGTTGGCGCTTGAACTTTGATTTAAAGTGGTTTATTTGTGAAAAATATTTAATTTTTTTGGTTTCTTTCAATTTTCTTCTCACTTAGGGCACATTTTCACTAAATTTATGCACATTTTTTATTAAAAATATTTAAAAATATAACGGTGTGTTAATAGCTGCGTTTCCAAAGAAACTTAAAATTGTTAAATCACCTCTCTCGTTAGAAGAACTGTTGTGCTCTTACAATTTTATCTTTTTAATTTACTTAGTTAATGCATTTATTCATATATTTTTAGATTTTTTAGTTTCCCTTGAAGTTTTCAAATTGTTCGCATATACTCATCTCACCGCTCTCTCTCTCTCTCTCTCTTGCAGTTACTAACTACACTTAACGAAGATGGCAGACACTTTGATGGCGACGCGGCAAATAGCAACAACATCAATAAACAAAGTGCCAGTGGCAGCAGTATTAGCAACGATTTGCTAAATAATACAACAAATTTATACGATAATAAACAAATACAACAGTTAAGAAGTAGTAGTCCCAATAGTAGCATATCAAAAGGAAGAACTGAACTTTTATTAGGAGATCAAAGTTTAAGGCAGGAAATACGGTGAGTACCAAACTGCTTTTAATCGATGTAAATATTAAACTAAATTTAAGAAATTCTTTGAATTTTAAATACAAATCTCTTATCTGAACCACTATTCGCCTAAAAAGAAAACATAAATTGTTTTCAAACATGCTCTTGACTACTGCCGATCTACTTATGAACCAGGAAACACTATATTTATCTATGTACTTCGTTACTATAAAAATCCCAGAACTATCCCTCGTCGCATACATTTTCACTAGTAAATACCTTTAATTGATAGCAGGTCGGCCATACTAGCTTTGGGCTGACTAACCGTGCGTTCAAAGCTGTTAAAGGAATACCTTCGTTAGATCAGTATGGGTGCCAGACTACAGTGGAATCTCAAGCAACTGTAAAGCTGATGGGTTCACAAGGAAGGGTACCGTAGCCTCGCTATCAGTAGGATGGGCACGGGTGGGTGCTACCCTCTCCTCGTGTGTTCTACTACTGCATAGTTGGGTTTTGCGAAAACTTGGCCAACGCTGGGTCATCATCGGTTCATGCGCTGTGGCAAGATCCTTTTGGCCCAAGATCGATCGTAAGCGAACCAGTGAGCTTTTTGCCCTTACTTACGCTAGCTTCTTCCTATTTGTGGGGGTTCTAACAGGCCATTGACCAACGGCGTCCATGCTGTATGTTTGAGAATCTTGCCAGACGCCTGCTGCAGAAGCTGTATAGCAGAAGAAGAGCACTTTCTTCTTGATTCTTCCACGTTTGTTAGATCAAGGCTTAAAAACTTGGCTGCTTTATAAATTCGAATTACAGGATCAGTCCAATTGCGATCTTTGGATCAGCCATGTAAGCTAACCTAACCTAACGACTTTTCTAGGAAGTTCAACAATTCCGAAATTACTGTTGCAGTGCTAAAAAATCGAATTCAAAAAGCTTTTTCTTCTTACTATTCTTTCTACTATTGGGAAAAAATCTCAGTGTGATGAGTGAGTCTCGGTTGGTAATCTAAGGAATGTAGCCATGACAATTTTGTTCTCTTGAGCCAATTTTATTTAATTCCAAAGGAAGTTACTGTCTTTTATAGTGATTCCGGAGTTGTAACAGCTTTTAAATTTTCCTCACTCTTTCAATTTTCTTCTTTTGATATTCTGCTAGGGCTTTATTTGTCAAAGCTCAAAAAAAGCTTAAATACTTCTCCATGGTTATAATACTTCTGACTGGTTTGGTCCATGTGGTCTCAAACACTTGCTTTTGACCGCATTAACCCTTAGCTGTCGTGAGCGGTGCTCATTACTCTAGACGATTCTTAAAGCGATTTTAAAATGTATACATTTTTGTTATCTGTGAATTGTGGGAAGTAAAAAGAAAAAATGTGCCACACACATGAGTTGTGTCAAAAATTATAACAAACAGTGTCCCGAGGAAAAAAAAAACAAAAACAAATTAAGCAAACATAAAACTTCTTTTTTCCTTGGTTTGCTGCTATCCGTGGCAAATCGACCGTTCTCGGTCTATAAAGGCATCTGTTCCGCCATGATATTTACAGCTTCCGGCTTATTATTAGCCTCACATGACTAAGCTATTAAGCAAAATTTGCTTTTTTGCTAATTTAAATTAGCGTATGACGTCGTTACAGTAAATCAGTACTCGAAAAGTGGTGAAAAAATGTTATAAAACATCAACAACAACAACAAATTAATAGAACATGTGTTTACTTGTCGCCAATCGATTACCTTTGTTTTCTAGCTTTAAATCGCATTTTATTATTTAAGTTTTCGCGTCATTGGTTTTATGTATTTTGAGCGTTTTTCATGCTTCCACGCTTAATTAGGTTGAAATATGTAAATGCGCGCCGGTGGCGTTTGGTCAGCGGTCGGTGTGCTTATATGTTAATTATTAATTTTTTTAAATGCCGGCGTTAATTTTTAAAGCATGTCAAAAAATAACTGTAAAAAAAAGTTGAAAAAAGCTGCGTATAAATTTGTTTAGGAAAATTTTTACGTTATATTGCAATATAATTTATAATTTTCAATTCATGAATTTCTTTGCCGCTCATAGCCATGGAAGTTAACTTTAAAATACTATACTTTAAGGATATACCAAAAGAGCCGGGAAAAAAATCTTGTTAATAAATTCTAAGCAATTACTTGTTACAATTTTTTAAATAAATTTTCTATTCCCATTTTTGTCGGTGTACTTTCATTATTAATTGCGCTTCGTTCAGAGTCAGAAAATAATTATTGCATACCTTTAGGCGCTTCAATCGCTATAGTGGCTTGCAAACTGCGCTTTTGATTGCAGATTCAAAGCGATCTTCAGATTGTTTACTTTCTTATATACAAACATCCAAAAATAAGAAAAAAAATGTTAACTTAATTTTTTAATTTTAAAAGCTTTGTTTTCATTGAAAAATTAATTGGGCAGCTTTTGTCACTTTTAATTTGTTAGATAGCTGCTGGGCTGTTGGGCTGCTCTCAGTTGTCTGCTGCTGTTAAACGAGTTTCAAATAGTTCGCCAAGCTCTCCCAGTTTTTGCCGAGTCATCAAAGAGGTGTGTGGTCTAGCGTTGTCCTGATGGTAGACGAAGCCCTTTCTGTTGATTAGTTCTAGTGGTTTTTTTTGCGATTGCTTGCTTCAATCTCATCAGTTGTTGACAGTAAAATGTAGAATCAATCGTTCGACCAGGCTGGAGCAGCTCATAGAATGATTCCTTTCCAGTACCACCAAACACTCAGTATAACTCATCCAGGCGTCGATTCTGGCTTTGCGACCATTTGTTGAGCTTCACCACGCTTGGACCATGATCTTTGCACATAATTGTCGTTTTTGATCCACTTTTCGTCTCCCGTTCGATTTCATTTTGTTTCAGCAAAGAATCGCAGATGTTAATTCGGTCCATTAAATTTTTCACAGACAATTGAAGTGGTACCCAAACTTCGAGCTTCTTGTTATAACCAGCCTTTTTTAAATGGTTCAAAACTGTTTGCTGAGAAATATTAAGTTCCTTAGCGAGGTCGTGGCTGCTTATGTGACGGTCCTGGTCAATCTTTTTCATAATTTCATCGACTTTTTCAACGATAGGTTGACCAGAGCGAAGTGCATCTTTCACATCAAAATTTCTAGAACTGAAGCGAGCGAACCATTGTTGTGCTGCACGAACTGATACAACATCGTCTCCGTTAACTTCACAAATTTTGTTGGTGGTTTGCATGGCATTCTTCTCTTTTCTTATACAAAAATTACTTCATTATTTTCTTTTTCTTTTGAGTTTCTTTTTGTAATCAATTAAATTAATTTAAAATTTCTTTCTACGGCAGTATTGAGAATTTTATTTCTGCTCCAGTAAATGTGCGCAACGCAAATAAATCTCGGGCTTTTGGCCATTTGCCACAAATTTATGTATATTGGTATTCCTCAAATACCGATAGATACCGACTTTATATGTACATCTATATGTACTATGTGGTATGCCATAGACATATTTTTGCACATGTCACAACCAGAAAATTTGCGCGTTTGTCACAGGACACTTGCAAAAGAACTAAGCACTAACATTGTAGTGCCACATATTATACCCACACATTATACCCATACCTACACGTGCATGTGCATATTCATTTATACTATATGCCTCTCAACCTGCAAGTAGTGCTGCTTTGCGCCTCCCAAAACTATTGCGCTGCCTTTATTCGCGTGTGGACTTGTATAGAGGTGGTTGTACTTAGCTACCACAAAAATTTCTTTGTGGCAAGTGGCACTTCAAACAATTTCTTGTTGCGCCATTGAACTTGCGCGCGTATGCGGGTTCAAAGAATAAATATGGGCATGAAACGCACATTAATGAATACTTGTATGTATATACAGTTACTAAATTTAGGCGTTTTGTCAGTACCCGACAACTCGATGATGACTCGGCAAAAACTGGGAGTGCTTGGGTGGGAAGTTTTGATACATTCACCATAAAGCCCTGACCTTGCACCTTCGAACTACCATTTGTTTCGGTCAATGCAGAACTCTCTTAATGGAGTGAAGTGGGCTTCAAGAGAAGCCTGTGAAAATGACTTGTCGCAGTTTTATGCCGAGAAACCAGAAAAATTTTACAGTGATGGAATAATGTCTCTAAAGGAATAATGGCAAAAAGTGGTCGACCAAAAGGTACATATTTGGTTCACTAAAGCTCATTATAAATATAAAAAAAAAATAAATGGAAGTTTGATTAGAAATACGAAATATTTTTTCGACTACCCAATATTTCGAAAACTCTTCTCTCTTTCAGTTAGATATTTTATTATTAGTAAAAATATTTCTAAAATATATCTTGAAATTTCTTAAGTGGCTATTTTTGCTTGAGGCATCATAAGCTACCTGCCGTCTAAGTATTTATGCCTCGCATAATAACAGGGGCTACTTGCGCCACATCAGATTCGAAGTCATCGACGTTCTTACTGAATGCCTTTGCATTTGTTGTTGTCCCGCATTGATGCGGTCGCCTGCTGTCGGCTGTTATTTATGCGTATTTGAGTATTCCATTCCATTTCAATGCATTTCATTTCATTTCACTCTACTTCATTGCTCTTGGCCAATCGATATTTTATGCCGCGCGCATCTCCAACACCTCGCTCAGCTCCATAGCGGCACCTGCATACACAGTTTTTGCAAATATGCCGCCCGCTCGTTCCTTCACACTGGCAGCTCGTCATCCTTCGGCCACTTTACAATTTATAATTTATTTGCATGTTTACGACGAGTGTGTGTGTGTATTTGTGTATGTTTATATATATATGTATATATATATGGGTGCGTGTGTGTGAGTGTCTGCAAGTGATATTTTATTGCTTTTATCATTGCTGTGGCTCAGAGTGGCATTGTAGATGTTGTCGTTTTTGCTTTTAAAATTATTTTCACATTAAATACAGTCGACGCGCCTCCTGCAAACGGAAGTTGTAACGTAGAATGCCACCCAAATTCATATATATTTACATACATGTGTGCATTTACATCTATGTGTGTATGTCTGCGTGTAAGCACACACATATAAACATCAGCCCAAATGAAGTGGCGCACGCATACACACTTACTGTGCTGCCCCTTCCTCCTCCTCCTTTCAATCACTTTTGTCGCTTTTTTATTCCATTTGCATTGTCGTTGCTTTTGTCGTTGTTGTTGCTTTCGCTTTGCCTCCATTGTGTTTTCGTTTACTTTCATCCTTTGGCGTAAGTTTTTGTTACTGTTTTTATTATTTATATGCTTTTTAATCGTTGATGGCGCGCGCTGCTCTCCCACCTCCCTCCCACTCTCTCCCTCTTCCACTGCCTTCACTCGCCCTCACCCTCTTGCTTGCCACACCGTCTGTCGCGCGGCCATTTCCGCTTGCAGTTCGCTCATATTTACGGCTTTTTTATGATTATTGCCTGCCGGCGTTGCCAGATTATGCGTGGAGCGTACTGCAACTGCGTGGCAATAAATTTTTTATAATGCAACAATGCGCCGGCGTTGGCAATGGCGGCGGCTGCTGTGCCTGCAATTTTGTGAGTAATTAAAGTTACTGCGTTTATGCGTTATTTTTGTTGTTGTTTTTTAATCGATGCGCGCCGCAGATATTATTATTATTATTATTGTTATTATTACGGTTATTGACGTGCCACGCTTTTGTGCCACAGTTTTATCTCTCGCGCATTTATTGTTTTGCGCTTCTGCTGCTTCGCAATGTGTTTGTTTTTGTCGTTGTTGCTGTTATTATTTAATATTTATATTTTTTCCATGCAACGCCGGAGTTTTAATTACACTCAAACACTTTTGCTGCTTTACTGTTACAACTTGTTGTTGTTGCACTTACTTTTATTGTTGCATTAAAATGGATGAGGAAGTCTGTTTGTTTTTGCACTTTTGCTTTTGTTATTTCACTTTATGGGTAATTCGAGTATTTGCAATAAATTTCACCGTTAGCGCTGAAGTCATTGAAGTCATGTGGATTGGACACGTTTTGAGTGGCGGGCGATTGGCTGAGCGAGTTCGCTTAGTTTCGCGGTGGGGGGCCAAGTGAAGGCAATCGCAGCGATTAACTGCCGAAGTAAAAATATAATTTATGTGTATGTGTATGTGTATGTGTGTAAAATAGTGCTATTAAGAGCTGCTTATCGCACGTTATGGCGATTTATATAACTTTTGAACGCTCATAACGGTTTTATTGCAGTTATTGAGAGAGAATTTTTTGGATTTTTGCTATATCCACAAACTTAAATTCGTATATCAAACCTTTTGCACTTTTTTCTACCGTGACTTGGCCGAGTGGATGGCTTTGTAATCACTTCTGCTCTAATGAGAGTCTAGATCAGCTTAATATGATATGGTGTTATCTTATATCTGCTTACAAAGCGAGAAAACCGTTTATTTTTATTAAACTAGCCCAAACTCGATCGATCGATCCATTTTGGGCGGGCTCTCCTTTGTGAACTTTCTGTTTCACTAAAAGCTTTCAAGCTCTCCCTTTCGAACTTGCTGCTTCCGTACAAGCTTTCATGCGTTCAAGCTCTCGCTTTCGAGTTCTCAACAAAAACAGCGAGCTTTCGTTGTCTGTTTTCCGACTTTGGGTATTATATTGTTGGTTCACTACTCTGATTTTCATAGTCTGTTTTCGAACACTTGAATTCTCAACTGGTTATTAAATTTATACATATTTTGTTTGCATTTTAACTCTTTTATTACATTGCCATTGCTTTCAATCAATATTTCACGCCTGAATTTATCTTTTTTTTTAATTTGCGGCAGCGTTAAAACTCTTTTAATTTCACGCTCTCTTGCTCTCTCCCTTTCTGCGTACTTCAACGCTTTCTTTCTTTCATTAAACTATCAAATTTCTTCATCAATAAATCATCAATCTGTGCGCACTCTTCAATAACACCAATGCCTTGTATATATTTTATGCGTTCGGGGTGAACCTTTTCCAAGTATCATATTCATCCTTCACTCTGATTTTCTGATTTCTGGGTAGCCGCCAACAACAACCTGTCTTTTAACCTTGCAATCCGTCAGCCAGCCTGTTAGCAGACAGCGCGTCACACCAACTGTCGGGTTCGCTTGGCTCTGCGTTGTTCGTTATGCGCTGTGTGTAATTGGATCGGATCATTTTCTTTCTCACTTATCAGGTGTGGTTAATCTGGACTCTGTGACTGGTAAATAAATAATTTTTGGCTTCTTCTGCCTGTCTTTCTCCTTAATGGGACTTTCTTCATTCACGCCTGAGTACCTCCGGCGATCCGTACGTCCATCGTTTCGCTTCATTGGCTAGTGACGACTTCATCCATTTGGCTTGCATATTTATGACGCACTCAATTAGTAGGTTCAGCTTCAGAGAATTATAATTTAGTCTGCAAAAGTTAAATTCTTTCGGTGATTTTTGACTTTGGGTACTCGTTAATTTGTAAATATTTCTTAGCTGAATTGTAAAGCGCCGAAATATATATATATATATATATATATATATGCACATATATGCAATCTACAATGTGGATATTTGAGAATCAAATTCGAATCTACTAAGTATAAAAGAGGAGACAGGTTCTCAAAGTGTATAATAACTCTTGTTCTGAAATTGTATTCTAAGAACGTCATCCATTGGAAGGTAGTCAGTGGAGGAGGGTCCACCAGAAGTTCCAAGGCAGTGGCTTCGCTTTATATGTTGCCAAAGTCGTTTCTTTGTTTTTGTCAAGTAGCGACTTGAGGATCTTGTTGCGGCTCTGTACTTTTGTAACAATCGCGGTTGTGTACGGAGTGCAGGCTGCCTAAAGGAGCAGCCTAAAATTTTCATGTTGTTTACCGTTGATGTTTTGACTTTATCGACGAAAGTGTTGAGGTCCTATCTATACTCCTTTGTTAAGTTTGTAAATACATATATATTGTGGATTTGGCAGGGGAGAGTTTTCTGATCTTTGCAGAGAATAAGCGGCAATAGGCGTACACTTTTGAGCAGATGCCATCAATGGCAATGTCCGATGTCATTATCCTACAATAATCAGGGAATATAAACTCCTTTTGGTGGTTGTAGAAGCTTCAAAGTACAGAGATTATGCAGCAGGAGGGAAAACACCCTGCGGAACCCCCAGTTTAATGCTTCCAAATTTAGATTGTTCTTCTCGCATTAATACCGATTATTGCCGACCGCTCAGCTAGTTCGCGGTCCACCTCTTGAGTCCTGGAGTGCCAGCATAGGTTGTTCGATGTTCACAAGTAACGTTGTATGGTTGACAGTGTCAAAAGCTTTTGTTCAACGCGACTAGAAGTCGTTCTAGTTTTCGGCTATTTAAGCTCTCTGTTTTGGAAATTCTTTCAGGCAGTTTTTTAACCAGCTTTTGTCGAAGGCAACATGCCTCTATATCTCTGTATAAGAGGCACACATAGTCAGTTGAAGATCGGGTATAGTTTCTACACACATAGTCAGTTGAAGATCGGGTATAGTTTCTACACTATAGATGGCGCTGCTACAGCCGTCCCAAACCCAGCCATACACTCATCTCGCATCACGGGTCAAATATTTACGTAATTTGCAAACAATCCTCGGCGTTAACGGTTGCTCATTATGTTTGTGAAAATTATAGCTGCCGCTAGGAAAAAAGTAATACTTACTCACCACAAAGTCGGTATTTATGTAAGAATGTGTGTAATCGCACTTGATTAGCTGCCAACTTGGCTGCGATGGCGCATGCGTTTGGCCTGCGCAATCAGCGGCACTCGGGGCTTGCAACAAGTCAGCCACGCCGAGCAACAGTCAGCGCTGACCACTGATGACCGCATAAGAAATCAATGAACATGCAACATGTATGTGCGCGTGTATGTGTATCCGCACCCAAATGGCGGCGCAAAGTCCAATAAACTCGAGTTGACGGCACGTAGTGGCAAGCAACACCGCAATTCGCAGTCATTGCTACGGTTTTTGTTGTTGTTGCGTCTTTCGCTGCTTCATAGTCGTCTGCGTGCGCCGTGCAATGCATGCAAACAGTCGGTGGCCGCGGAAAGAGTGGCAAAAGTTGGCAACAATGGTGCGTACATGCCACCAGCAGCAGCAAGAACAACGACAATAGCAGTGACAGCAAAATATTGCACCAAAATGGTAATAAACAAAACTGCCACAAATGCTGACATATGGCGACAGCTTTGTGCGCAGTAAAAAATGACAGCAATAACAACAACAGCAACAGTGGCAACAGCAGCAGCGGCGACATGCCACAAACAACGCTCTCACGGGAGCGTCAACAAATTTGATGCCTTCGCGCGCGCACGACTACTATGTTGCAGCCAACAACAGAGACAAACAAACGGGAATTGCTGAAGCCAGTTGATGTTCGTTTTTTTGTTGTTGTTGCTGCAGTTGCAACAGTTGTTTTTCTTTTCGCATGTTTTGCGTAATTTTGCTTTGTGCTGGCGCGCGGCGCTGCGTTTCAACTATCAGGTTGCGTTACTGTTTTTTGTTGTTGTTGTGCTGGCGCAAATATTCACATGCCGCACGGCGCTGTCAATGCAACTGTCACTTTGACAGTTAGTGTGCTGCGCTCGAAATTGAAAATACGCGCCACAACGCGCATCCTGAGACGCCGTCGAGCATTTGCGATATGCGCCTTTACGAGCGTATGTACGTGTAACGGGTACTTATGCGTAAGCAGAAGCGCTCACTTTATTTCAAGGGGGTTCCGTGTGGGGGAATTTCACCGCTTTCACGCGATTGCGCCTCCTTGAATGCCAATTTGTTCTTGCTCACTGCCTCAACTCGCTCCTCTGTGAGTTCCAAATGCCACGTCTATGTTGTCACTGTTTTTGTAGAGTTGTGGATTGCCACTAGACGTTGCGCGCACAAAGCTTTCCGGAGAAACCTAAAGCAGTCTGCATTTTAATTGAAAATCTGTTGCCGCAGCAAACTTTTCAGCGAAACAACTGCAACCAAACCCGGCAGCAACAGTAAAAATAAATAAACATCAATAACAACAACAAAGCGCGCATCACGCCGTCATTTATTGGCAACAGCTTGGCGTCAACGCGTAAGCTATCAAATCACAACGCGCCAACAGTTAGCTGGAAGCGCGAAAAACAACAATGCGACACAAATAATACCAGAACCGTGCTATAAACAGTAGTGCCACATAGCAACAACAACAGCGTGCCAACAATCAGCCTTTGCACATTGTTGCACAAGCTGTTGCCGCAAATGTTGTTACAAATGTTTTACGCTGCCATATTAGCTGCTGAACAAGGGCGTGCGTGTCGGCTAGTCAACAGCGAAAAGAACAACGACAAAAGTGCGCCATAAGTGCCAATAACCGCCAGCACGGCCAAGCGTATGCCACTCAGACGCACCAACACGCACTTCAGGAGTTCAATGTTTCGCGTCGCGCCTGTTGCATGGCTAGCTTGGCAGTGTTAAGGAGTGCTGTATGCGTAAACTGCATAGATATTGCAACAAATCGAGCAAATATTTCACATCAGAAAAATATAACAGACTGTCGACTGTCAGCTTCAATTTTGCTAGTTTGGTTACCCTTGGTTAAGTCAGTCAAAGTCCCTTGGTAAGTCACAATTAAATTAGCGACTTAAATACAAATATTTGGCAATTTTATTAATTTATCAGTGATTTAACCTTGAGAACAACAAAATACTTTTTTTAGGACACATACAAAAAACGAAATAAAGAACATGTTCCATATTCAAGCAAATATTGCTAAGCAACTGAAAACTTTTGGGACACATAAAAAATGAAATAAATAACATATTCAATGCACTGTGTGAGGAACGTTCCATTTTCAAGTGAAAATTTATGGGACAACTTAAAAATACTGAGAACATTAGAATTAATATTTCAATAAAACAGTAAAACATATTTTTCTTACTTTGGGTCATACTAAAAATTTTTTGGGACACCTCAAAAATATTGAATCAATTTGAATTATTACTTTAGAAAACTATAAGCTCAGTAAAAATATATTTTTATTGTTTTTGAACCAACCAAAAATTTTTGGGACATTCGTCAAAAAAGTTTATAGACACGTCAAAAATATTAATAAAATTTTAAATAATACTCCAACAGACTACAAGCTTAGTAAAATATATATTTTTATATTGGAAGAAAGCGACATTTTTGGGACACTCGTCATATAAGTTTAAAGTATTGCAAAGATCGGAAATTTATGTAATATTACTCTTAAGACATTATAGACCCAATAAAAGGACTCATTCATACATACATACATATGTATATTGGGACAAACCAAAATTTTTTGGAACACCTCAAAAAAAGGGAATTTTTTAAATAATACTTCAGAAGACTATAAGCTCAGTAAAAATATATTTTTATTGTTTTGGAATGAAGCGAAAGTTTTTGGGACACTCGTCAAAAAAGTTTATGTGTTGAAAAGACAGAAAATGTATGTTTATTACTCTTAAAATATTATAGAGCCAACAAAACGACTTATTCATGCATTGGGACAAACCAAAAATTTTTGGGACATGTCAAAAATATTAAAAATTTCTTAGATAAGATTACTATAAGCTTTGTACAAATATATACATATACATATATATTTTTTGTGTTTTGGGACATTCCAAAAAAAATTTATGGGACAACTTTGAATTCCCAGAAAAGCCGCATAATCGTCTACGGAAAACAAATTATTATTATTGCGTTATTGTAACATGCCTGTGTGTGTAGAGTTTGTTTTTATTTTTGCGGTTGCAGCTGACTGCAGTACACGGCCTGTTGGTCTGAGCCTCTCTTTGTTATTCTTAAGCTGTGTTTTCGCTTTTTTATTATTACTTTGAGGGTTCCACTTTACGTAAGTATGTGTGGACATGCGTGATTATACGTTGCATTTCATGAGAATGCCTCCAAGCGCAGGCAAGCACAGCACACTGTGGCCATGCAAGTCACAAACCACAAAAGCAACAACAAAGGCAAACATACATTTATGTACAAATATACCACTACTGAAGCGCTTGCAATTACGAATCAACTTGCCACAATACGGGCACCGCATGCCGACACGGTTTAGAAAGAGTTTATATTCGAGTTGCACCAACAACAATGGCGATTAGAAGTTTAAGTTGCTACTGCAACAATAAAAATCAATTGGCCCGCCTCGTTCACCAAACCCTTGTGCAATGTACACGAGTGTGTGTGTGTGCTTCTGCACTCACAACTGTTGCACTGTGTTGCATGTAGCACTGCAGTGGCCAGTTACCCGACTTGAGTTGCTTATGAGGTCCAACGATTGCGGCGCCGACTGACTGGCCGAGCTCACTGGCTACTTGGTTGAGTCGGCGAACGACAGATGATGAACGGACGTAATGAATGATTGACTGCAGGAATGCATGCGGCAATAACCGGTTTCGACGTGTTTTTGTTGTTTTGCGCACTGATTGCTGCACTGGCTATGGAGTTTCTTATTGCTGTTGTTGCTGCCATGCATTGCTTGTTGTTATTTACCTGTGCACTTGGTGTAGCTAACCAACCCCGCCGGCTTGTCATCGCCGCATGCAACAGAGAGGCACTCTTTCCACACACACACATGGGCATGTGTGACTCCACTCTTATTTACGTACGAAATTAGCTGACGTGTTTGCCCAGTTCGCCAATGGCCGGTTGCAGTTGCAAGCGTTACAACTTACAACATGTGCGGTCAGCGGGCGCGGCGTAAGGTGGCAGCCTGGCTAAAGTTCCATGAAGAGCGAAGGCGCTCGCATGACTTTGTAGCGCTTGTCTGCTGTGGCAGGGCGAAGCCTGGGACGGATATTAGTTGTGTTGTTTTGGGTTTTATTTTGTGTTTACATTTTTAGCTCATCTCTTAGCCTTTTGTTTTGTTTTTCTTTGGCTGGCGGGCATAATTTGTTGTTGCTGCTGAACTTTGCGTTTTGTGACTTTTTCGGTTGTATTTGGCTTAGCCTCATTCTTATATTTTGTTTGTGGCAATTTATTTTTGATTTTGCACATGACTATTATTTTCAACCGTACGTTAGGCTGAAGTGCTTACAATACACTGAGAAAAACAGCCGGTGCATTCGACTCAGTTTTGTTTTGTTACCCTTTTTCTGAAACTTAGACGGCTATTTAAGACAAACCCGACTTTTTCGCGTGCTGAGAGACCGATGTGAGCAAAGTGGGTGTCGCGCAGTAGATATTGACAAAGAACACAGTAACCCATAATACCATATACTACAAAAGGGTCTGAACCAAGGTCAAGACAGCTGAGGTTTTTATATATTCATCTGCTTCTGAGGCTCCTCATATTTTGTCGGTTTGTATTGAAAATTAAAGGTTCGTTAAACAGATCTCATCCTCTGCTAATTCGACTCATTAATCAAACTCAAGTGAAGCTCCGCCACTCTGATCTTGGTTCTCAAATATTATTTACAGGGTTTGTCCGAAAAGTAATAGGGCTGAATCGATTTAAAAAAATTTATTGAAAAAGTCGTTAGAATTCTTTAAAAAACTTTCAAAATAGCGTCTTTTCCACGCATTGAAGGCGTCACGGAAAGTATTCCTCGGAATAGCCTTGAAAGCCGAAGTGCATGCTGCTTGGATCTCTATCTCTATATATCTCTGTCTATCTCTGTCATATCAAAGTCCTCGGCCTCGTCCTCGGCCTCGTCCTCGGCCTTTTAAGGCAAGGAATCAAAAAAAGTTGGGGAGACCACATCTGGGCTGTAGGGTGGCTGCGGAAGCGTTTGAATGTCGGTCTTGGTTAGGTAGCTGTTCACAAGAAAGGCGGTAATAGGGGCGTTGTCGTGGTGCAACTTCCAATCGGCTGTCGGACCCGATCGACCCTTCGTTTGAGTCTCTTGAGAACTTCCACGTGAATTTGATAAATTTAACATCTGGGCAATTAAACGAACGGTCTGAGTTCAAAACTTTGGGCCCACGAGTCGCATTGTCGGTGTTTGTCGAGTGCAGGTCTCTTAGCACGGTCTTCATCACAGACCTCTTTCCGGCCCTTCAAAAAGGCCTGGGGCCACCGAAACACACCACTTCTTGCTAAAGAAACATCTGGGTAAGCTCGATTGATCATATCAAACGTCTCTATCGCAGATTTACCGAGTTTCACACAGAATTTAATCGCGTACCTCTGCTCTAAGAACGCTGCTTTTTGGTTGGCACCCCTCACAGACACACGTCGCGCGAAAATGTTTGTCCTGATGCTACAGGTGATCGGAGACTACTGGCCAGCCCTCGTTCATTAGCTACCGAATCCTGTCAGTGCGCGCACCCTCCGAAGTATAGTTGCTTCGGAAGAAAATCAATCTTATTACTTTCCGGACAAACCCTGTATAGTATACATCTATCGTAGTAGAAGCAGAAACTCTTTGTTCCCTATTCCTTACATCAGTAGGATAGTCAAAGCAGGAGTTGCCACCAGCTGAAACTCCAGTGTTATCTGCAAAACCGTGCCCTCTCTCCGACTATCCTCACTCCTCCTTTTTTTTTACCGCTGCGTTTCTTTTATCGGCGTGTACATCTTAAAATTCCAACGTCCGCGCGATCTCTGTTTCCTAGTCTCTCCCAGATCTTTGTGTTCGCTTCACGTGAATTGAATTTGTTACGGTGTAGCCTCCGAGCGGTCGCAGGTAAATTGAGAAGCAACGTTTGAGATAGACTTCGTGGAATTTGCTGACGAACAAGACGACAAAAACAAAAGCAACAAACGCAGCACTGCCGAGCGCTGAGTGTGTTGTTGGCGAGGAAGCGCAGGCGAGCGGTGACGCTGACTGTAGACGCTGCCGGCGGCAAGAAGACGTCACAGCGTGCGTCGCAGGCGACGTCTTCAAAGGCTTGAGTGTGTATGAGCGCCATTGTTGTCGCGCGGATGGACAGCCTAACGAGCGCGCGTCCGCTGGGTTACAACGCTGTATCTGTGTGAATGTATGTACCTGCACCAGGGACCGGCTCAAGTTGGCGAGCTGCTGAATGTGTGCAGTTGTTGTAGCAGCGCGCCGCTGCAATTGTAGTATTTTTCGAAGCGAACGAGTGGCTGAGTGTGTGTGTGTGTACTCACATATATCGGTGCTGCTGATTGTTGAACCGTGTTGCTTTGCACGTGTGTGTGGGTGCGTGTGAGCTGTTTGCTCATTGTATTTCGCTTTATTTGATTCCATTGTACCTGTGTGCTCGAAGCGTCTATTTGTTTGCTTGCTAGTGCTGTGTCGCTTGTTGTTGTTGTCGTCGTATTTGCTTAGAGGCACTTTTGGACTCGCTTCGTTGCCGAGGTTCACGTCGTCGTTCAGCTCGGCTGCCATTGCAGCAGCTATGGCGTTGTCAGTCTTTAAGCGACTTTGCCACAAACGGATGCGACGGCGCAAGCGCGACGGAAATCTTTTACAAAAACAATAAAGTGCATAGCAATTACAAGCGAATCAAAGTGAACAAAAAATAAATACAAATTATAAATAGCTCGCATTCAACAGGCTTCAAGTGCCACAAATGAGCAAACGCGTAAAATTTCAGTTTTTAGCCTAAAATAGCAACGATTTGGATCCAATTCGCAGTCCAGTCAGTCGTCTTTGCGTTGTGACAGTTCGGCTTAACGGCCGCCGATTTGAAAATATCTGCAGATAACGGAAAAGTGACGTTGTCAGCGTCAATTAGAGCCAACGGCGCGGGCGCAAAGGAATGCGCACAGAAAAGTTTAATTAGCAAGTTGCAAGCACACAACTACTGTGCAACTAACGGCAAATGCAACATTTTGCGTCGATTTTGTTCGAAAATAGTCGCACCTTTTTAGCCGAGTGTTGTTTTCAAAAATTCACTTCGATTTCGAGTTGCCGAACCGGTGCCGTGTTGCATGGCCCACCACCAATTAGGGGCGTCAACTGTGGCGACCACATTTTTGCCGCATTTCTGTAATGCCACAGATTTTGAACAACAGTTCGTTTCGCTCAAAAACGTTCAACGCGCTGAAAACCGTTGAAAAACACACAAAGAAAACGCTGAAAATCGTTGAAAATCGCCAATGCAGCGCAACGACAGCAAGCAAAATATGCAATAATAATAAAAAGCAGCGAAAGTGAAACCAAAGTGTTCAAATACGCCGCGCCAGCCAAACGGTGCGCGCCTGTACCACAGTTGCATGTGCCACACTGAGCGCTGACAAGTGTGAAAATTGTGATTTTTCGAGCCAAAGTGTAATTAAAGATTTCAAAAATATAAATTAAATTCAACTGCAATCGTGTGTTGTGCGCATTTGTGTGGCGCACATGCGCAGTGATGCGGAACGGAAAATTAAAATTTCTAAACTAAGAAAATAAACAAAAATAAAGAAAATTGATTAAAAAAAATATTTAAAAAAATATTAAAAAAGAAATTAAAAAAAATAGTTTTAAAAATAATTAAATAAATTTCTGCAATTCTTTCGAATTGCGTATACAAAAAGCGTAATTTTTTAATAAGAAATATAGAAAATTGGATAAACACCTAAATGTTTTGCGAATTTTCAAATGAAAATAAAAACTTTCGGCTGCAGCGAAAATTCATACACAGGCAACAACAACAAGGGGCCTTGCTGTAATTAGTTGGCGAAAATCTTAGAAAAATGCGTATACTCAAGCATTGGTAAGTGAACAGCTCAAAATCCGCTGCAAATTTATAAAAAATTTAACTGCGAAATTGGAGAAATATTATTAATTGAAACAAAAATATAAAAAAATCGAAAATTGACTGAAGAACCCTAAATTTGTGTTAACTCTTAATTTACATATTTCATTCGTTGAGACAAAAATTTTATAATTCTCCTCCAGTTTATATGAAAAAGCACTTAAATATGCTAGTGGTTCTAAAACCTCGTAAATTGTAAAGCAGATGAGCTTGCAATAAAGGATACACACATCCAAATTCCATCAGGATGACAAGGTGTCGGGATTCCTCTTTTAACGTGTGTTTCGGCCTTTCATCTATAGGCCTTGCCTGAGCGCGGCAAGCCTTGGTCAGCAACCAGGACTTGTGGGGTTTCGAAAGCCTACTGACCCAGAGTGGAACATAAAGGTCCATAGAACTCTTAACAAGGTTCATTTCGCCGTCACAATAAGCATCCTAACAGCGCGCTGTCCCATTGGCACTCATGCGGTGAGGCTAAAGATTTTGGAGGACGCAACTTGTCAACGTTATAATGAGGAAGATGTGGTGGAAACATTTAGACACTATTTCATCCACTGTCCGGTTGCCATACGTTTTATGAACCCGAATTTTTGAATTGGCTGGAATTGATATGAGCCGCTTCAATAAATTTATGGCAGATTCTAAACGTGTTGCCGATATGCGACGGTCTCTTTGATCCATAGCTAGAAGTTCAAGCAACATTACAACGGACTCTATAGTCTTTATAGTAATCCAAGTGGTATTATTTTTTGCCTCACGGATAATTAGCCTAACCTTGTGGCTCTCAAAAGTGTATATTGAAAAAAATTATGAAAAATACAACCAGGAGATTGAAAATAAAAATTAGAGTAAAAAGATAATTTAAAAAAACCCGAAAATTTGACTAAAGGACACTAAATTTGTGATAACTGTTTATATGTATACATATTTCGTTCGTTTAGCCAAAAATGTTATAATTCTCCTCCGGTTTATAAAAAAATATGTTAATATGCTAGTGGCTTAACGTCCGCAAATGTTAATAACAGGAACAGCGAAAAACGCTACTGCCTTTCTCAGTTGCCGTCCTTAGCGAGCAAAATGTGTCAAAAGTTGAGCCCGTAGAAATCAGCTATCTTTGTTTGTTTTCATTTGAATAATGTTGCCATTGCTCAATACGCATATATAGTTTTGTACACATCTAACTTTTCAATTACAATTTTTCATAATATAAAATATCAAAACTGAAAAGAAACTATTAAAAATAGTTTACATATTTATAAATAAAAGCATTCGACTCTGATTTTGAGTTAGTTTAAGAAAATTTCAAACATATTGAAGATAAGTTTTATAATTACTACAGTATATCGAGACCGGCAACCCTGAGTCGTGAGAGAGCAATCAGCTGACACGTTTCTGCGGCAAAAATCTAAATGCCGTGGAAATCTACGGCATCCTACGGTAAAGCGGAAGGTAGAAGCGGTGTTGGCTGATCATTTACATTTCGCTCCCATAAGATAGGTCGTATTAGCTGACACGGGCCACGGGTCTATGTTGTTCGCTGATCCAGCTATAATATTGGATAGTCGAAAAAGCCTTTCGCCCAATATAAAATTGCATTGCCTACATTGTTGAGTTACTGAAGTCGGGGTAATGAAGTAATGGTCCTTTTGGGGGGGTTAAACTGTGCCCACAGAGCCTCACAAACTAACAAAGAATTCAACTGATTTGTTTACTTATTGTAACTGCTTCTCTAAATTCCCATCATATGAGCGCTTCGTTGCCTTCACCTCACGTGACTGCACGCTGCTTGTTGCTGAATTCTCTATGCCTGCGCTTAGAATTCTCTCTCACACCTCGCTTATTATTTATTGCGCATTTCTCATGAAAATATTTATGAAGAATAAAACAGAGAAGAAAATAAAAACGAATTTCAGTCGTTGAATTTGAAATTGATAAAGCAAAGCGAATCGTTAAAAATTCAAAGCACGCAACACGCAAGCGTACAGAACCAAAAACATTACAGCAACAACAAAGCGAAGGTAGCAACAATGCTGCTGCGTGCTTATAAGTCCATAAGTAAGCGGCGTGGAAAATTTGTATGAGCACACACACACACACATCGCTGAACCTAAATTAGTTTTGTTTTTGTAAAAGTAGTTATAAATAATAAACAAAATGACGAGCCTGAGATTCACTTACACAACATTTCGGTAGCGTTTAGCGTAATGCGACTGTTGCCCGCCTGCGCGCTGTGTCACTCTTGGGTATATTGCAGCGCTTGCGCCTTCGTCCAGCTCGTGTAGAAGAGCCCGCTGGAATTTTAATTGCGCGCCGTGTGGCGATTGCGACACCAGCGGTCGCGCATACCGCTCAATCGAATGCCAAATGCATGTAAATTAGTTTTGGCGTTAGGCGCTGCTGCTGCCGCTTCCGTGCGCGGTTGCCCGCTTACATACAAATGCGATTGTGGTGAGGTGGCGTAGCGGGCGGTGAGGCGCGACGCGTAAAGATTGCAATGACTGGCATGCCAAGTGTCAGCGTGCGGCGCAGCTATTTTGAAAAGAGGAAATGTCGTGATAAGTGACTGTAACTCATCGGCAATTGCCTAAGTAGGGACGCCACGATTTGCTAGTTAAGTGCAGTGATGCGCTTTGGGTAATTTCATGTTTGAATAATGCATAAAAAATTAATTGAAAAAGCAATAAAGCACTAAGACACATGTACAAACATTATTGAACAAAACCAAGGTACCCCTACCTACCTTGGTTTGTTTGAACTCTGATGTTTTCAAAAAAATAATCAGCGAATATTTTTTACTCATTTCATCTCGATTTACACCGCTTTGCCGTTATTATTTTGTTTTTAAAGTCGGATTAATAAGTATTTCTTGCCATTTTTATTTTTAAACTTTTGTGTAGTCGAAAAAGTTTTCGTGTTTTTAATCGAACTTCAACTTATTTTTTTATATGTGTATATAATGAACTTTAATGAACCAAATACAGGTGTGTACCATTTTGGCCATTTTAACGCTAGAAACCATATTCCATCAGTGTAAAACTTTTGTGGTTTCTCGGCGAAAAACTGCGATAAGTAAATTTTACAGGCTCCTCTTGAAGCCAACTTTACTCCATTAAGGGAGTTCTGCATTGACCGAAATAAATTGTAGTCCGATGGTGCAAGGTCAGGGCTATATGGCGAATGCATCAAAACTTCCCAGCCAAGCTCTCACACTTTTTGCCGAGTCATCAAAGATGTGTATGGTCTAGCGTTGTCTTGATGTAAGACGATCAGTTCTGACCTCTTTTTTCGATTGCTTGCTTCAATCTCATCAGTTGTTGGCAGTAAAATGTAGAACCAATCGTTCGATCAGGCACCATATAGTGGATGATTCCTTTCCAATCCCACCAAACACTCAGCATAACCTTTCGAGGAGTTAATCCTGGCTTTGCGACCATTTGTTGAGCTTAATTACGCTCGGACCATGATCTTTCTCGCACATTATTGTCGTATTCGATCCACTTTTCGTCTCCTGTTACCATTCGCTTCAGAAATGGTTCGATTTTCTTTCCTTTCAGCAAAGAATCGTAGATGTTAATTCAGTCCATTCAATTTTTCACAGACAATTCATTTGGTAACCAAAAATCGAGCTTCTTTTTGCAGCTACCCTTTTTTAAATGGTTTTTTTTGTTGATAAATGTGAAGTTCCTTAGCGATGTCATGGTTGCTTATGGTGATGGTTTTGGTCAATCTTTTCCCTAATTTCATCGATGTTTTCAACGGTAGGTCGACCAGAGCGAGGTGCATCTTTCACATCGAAATTTCCAGATCGGAAACAAGCAAACCATTGTTGTGCTACACGAACTGATACAGCATCGTCTCCGTATACTTCACAAATTTCATTGATGGCTTGCGTGGCATTTTTCCCTTTTTTATAAAAAATTTCAAAATATAGCGAACTTCTTCATTATTTTCACTCAATTGTGAACAGCTGTAACTTTTTTTCAACTTCCCCGAATTTGTTTGGTTAAATGAAGCTTTAAATCTCACCCTTCCAACACTATATGGTATGACACAATGTGATTGTGGTATACGACTGGAACGTCATCTATTGACAAAATACGAAAAGACTTTTTCGACTGCCAATATTTTGGTTTGCTTGAAAAGTTTGTATGTTTTGAAAAATATGTTTTATTAAAAAACTAAAAAAAATTGATAAAAACTGTTTTTGTTTTTGTTATTTTTCGGATTCGAAAAAATTTTCTTGCATTTCTTTTTTTACCATTGCAAAGTTTTTTTTTACCCTTAGAACCAATTGGTGTCAAAACTTTCTTTATCCAAATCTCTACTTCAAAAATTCTTAGTGTGGGTGTGTTAATATCGAAAACAAACACTGGCGATATCTTTCTTTCACACACCTCAGTTTGCAAGTCGCCCCTTTTACCACTTTCTGTCATGTCTTCGCAGAATTCTGTGATTTGTGTGTAAATATTGGATGAGCTTTCGTACAAATAGCGCTTTATCCAATGGTACCTTTCATAAACAATCATTTCTTATGCTGTCAATGTTGTTGTGGAAAATCAACTACAACAAATAATGCCTTCTTTTGTCTGTCAAGCAATCAATAAAGCTGAGACTTTCAGCGGCAGCTAGCGGCGCTTGCAGTTACAAAGAGAAAGCGACAGGGAGGGGGTGAAGGCGCAAGAGGAAGTGAAAACTGTTTATTAACAAACACACACGCGAAAGTACCGAGCAACTGTAAGTAGTAAATTCAATTTAATCTGTTCGAAAAAAGTTAGCTGCGCCAAGTTTCTTGGATTCCCCACATTTCACTGTCAACGCGAGCGAGTTGCAGTGCAAGAAACGCAAAGCTTTTTATAACTTGCAGCATGCAACTTTCTCAGGTGATTTGAAACGACTGAAAGTTCTTAAGCGCCCGGCGGAGGGGGCGGGACGGCTGCGGGCACAATGAAACTGAGCGCCGCGCACAGCTGCCACATTGAAAAACTTGCGATTTTTGCACTTTTTTCCACTGCCTTTAAATGTGCAAATATGTTGACTGTGGCATGCAACGTGGCGTGCTGCAGCGCATAAACAACTTTTCCAATGCATTTACGGCAGCGCGTGTGTGTGTGAAGTGACGCGCTGCAGCTGCAGCTGGGTCGGGCCAAGTTGTTGGCTGCTTTGTGGCGGCGGCTAAGCTGCCGTTTTAAGCGCACACACACAGGCACACGTGATCGTGGCACTCGAAATGACATAAATGCACGCGCATATCTCAGCCACACACACACACCTACACTTACCCATATGTGAGTGTTAAAATATAGCTTTGCTCCAAAAGCAGCTTCCAACAAGCTACTCACCTTGCATTCGAGTGTGTGTCTGTTTGCATGTGAGTGCCCACTTACGTGCCACATTTATCAGTTACTTTAAAAATGTTCGCCTGCATTTGCGGCGTGTTTCTCGTTCCTTCGTTTTAACGTTTTGTTGCCTTTTTGTTTTTGTTGTTTTTGTTGACTCAGTCGCTGCCATTGTTGCTGTGTCGGTTGCCCTTTGCTCATGCCTCAGCGATGAATCATGCAACGTCGCGCTGCGCCACGAAGCTCAGCTTGTTATGGGATTTTGTTGTTGTTGTTTTTAGCGTGTGCAGTTCGCCTTCGAGGTATGTCGACGTGCATTACTACTTTTAAGCTCAAACAAATGGGCATATCATGCACTGGCTGGGTGGGTGAGGTGAACCGAGATAAAGAAGGGAAGTCAAATTTAATATTATTTGTTCATTTTACTGTTATTGGAAGCATTATTAAATGTGTTTGCTTACTAAAATGTAGAAAATATCTCGCTTAGCAGCTTAGTGGGACCACAAGTCTTGGTTCCAAGTTTAATGAAAAAAAAATTGTTGGCTGTATTGCAACCAAGCTATAACACGTCTTCGTTGCTACAGTGCCACAAATCCAGATTTTATTCTTTGTACCATGGGGCGCTCTCTATGTAGGACAGTTAACCTCATTTTATGAACTTAAATTGGAATACCGGATTTAGGTTGGCTAAGGTTAGGAAAATAGACTGATTGATTGTGAAGCCACGAATAATCCCACTTTCACTGGAAACGCTTGCCCGTTGTGTTGTCCAGAACTCTTAGTTTGTAAAAGTATGGCAGTCGAGATGTTTAAATCTTAATTTGGCGAAAGGCGGACCTCACCTTCTTATTGTGACCTTGACAAGTTGCGTTCTCCTAATTTTTAGCCTCATTGCGTGAGTGTCAATGGGTTGGTGTCCAGTTGGGAGGCCTATCATAACAGCGAAGTGAGCCTTGTTAATAGCTAACAAGTTCAATGAACTTTTTGGGTTCCACACATGTGCAAGAAGACCTTCCCAATCCCAGGGATTAGCATGAACCTTAGAAAAAGATGAAAAACTAGAGGTTTTGATACCATAAACAGCATATTTATGCCACTTAGCTATGTTTTTGCTAATTTCACACATTTCGCTTACAATTCTCAACCCGTTAATGAAATTGCCACCTTACTTAATGTGTGCTTTAGCGGTATTCTTTCATTTTTATCGGATAAATGTAACGTTTTACAAAATATTCTTCCTCATTAAATGAATCGAAATATTTTTAGTCCAGAAATACAAGTTTCTTATATTTGTGGGCAGCGCAGCTGCAAAAGTCAAAAATTGCAAATAGGGATCGCAAAAACAAATCCAGTAAGCCGATTCAAGGCACATGCACTCAAAATTAAATTCCGAAATCGCAAACACACACCCACATGTGTGGATCCACTCACATTTATATGCAGATTTCTGCTTGCGAACAAGCGCAACAACACAAAATCACTACGAAATGCGTGTATTCAGCCGCACACACGCTCAAGACTCGAGTGCTTAAGCAGCTGAGTGTTTTTTTCGCTCTCATGCCGGCAAAGTGAATAATAATGAAATGATATTTCGAGAAATGGGCGTTGAACAAGTTCAGATTTGAGCTGACTTGTGTACAAAAGGCTTAACGTGGCTTACGTTGTTGTTTTTGCCTTTTCCTAGTTGTGTTGCAGCACTGCTTGCAGCGACTGCCCTCTTCTGCTCTTACTCCACCGCTTCTTCTGCTGCTTGAGCGCTATTTTTTGAATTATTATGAATGCATAAGAATCGTGTGTGTGTGTGGGGGGTGTATGTGTGAGGAGCAGCGCTCAAGTGTGGGTGTTGGGCTGTATATTTGTATTTGCTGCATGCATAAGTGCGTGTGTGAACGCGAGGCCATGTGTGCCCTTGTGGCATGCCGAAGAGTGCTGTGTCGCGCACACACACTTACATAGTGTTGGAAGGCTGCTTGAGTGTTTAAGTTGTTGTTTTTGCTGTTGGTTTCAGCTCGTTTGTCATCCTCTCGGCTGTCGCCTGCAGTTGTTTTTTGCAAGCCGTTTATTTTTAGTGCCGAAAGTGTTGCCACCAAATGGGGCCAGGCGAGTCACACACGGCCACACACACCGGCACTCATACATGTGAAAAAAGTAAGTGCGCACCATTGCCATTGCCATTGAGCGAGCGCAACGTTCTACTTCGGAAATTTTTACTTTATTTCCTTGGTTTTGTTTCCTCTTTCTCTTTCGGTTTTTGCTTTAAACCTACTTTTAGCATTTGTCCCCATAGCGCAAATAAATAAACAAAAATAATCCGTATTTTCTTACGCACGCTTAACATACTACGATGCGCTTAGCATGTGTGTGTGTTGGCCGAGCCTTTGGCCCTATCCTTCGGCGTCTTGCTACGTCGCTTGTGCGCGCCCACAGCTTTAGTTTGTTGTTTTGTGCCGTCGCAGCCAATTTACATATTATCTTATTTACATACAGATATGCGCGTATTTGGGCACCGTCTTCTTGCCGACTTAGCTTAGCCTCTCTTTTTCCACTGCTCACCATACAAATCGTTCTCCTGTGTATTGCTGCGCCTTCGCTTGCTTTGTTTATTTCCATTTCAACATTCTTAACTGGTTCTGCTCGGCGCTGTGTTACACACAGCCTACTATCTGAATTTTTATTGCTGCCCTGGCTCTGCTTGCCGTCAGCGCCCGCCTTCACCAGGTCGCTTGCGCTCGTATATCTGCCATTCATTCATTGTTTGAACTTCGGATTTGTGTTGCCAGCATTCGTTACCACTCCGTCTCCATCTTTCGCACCAGTCGCCACCTCACATCTTCCCCTGCCGCTGCGTCCGCTGTTGCTGTCGCTGCAGCCCTACGCTAACGCTCTGTACGTGTCTATGTCGGCTCGTCCGCCTTCATCTTGACATCTTTACGAGCATCACAAGCCCATTCCCTGTACTTCGTGTGCTTTAGCCGCATGCCTCTGCCACTTGGTGTTCACCATAACCTGCCCTTCGCCACCACATACACACCAGTTTAGGTGCTACTATTTCTTTGTCTCATTTGTCGTTTTTTCTTTGTGCGCCACTTTATTCGTTATTTTCCTGGCTCGCATAGTACTCACACTACAATTTCCATGTGTTTTATGCCCCGTGTGTTTTGTTCCCAGCCAGTTTATTGTTCGGTATCACAATTTTCAGTGGAATTTGTTCATTTTGTTATCCACATTTTCGTTTTTAGGAATACTCTGCTTTGTGCCCTGTATTAGTAGTTTATTGTATGCTCGTCTTATATCTAATTTTGTAAAGAGCTTATTTGAATTCATCTCCGCCATTATACTTCATGATATTGTCTTGAATTTCATCCGTTGGTTCAGTTTCCATCACATTTATCTCCAATAAATGCCAATCAAAGAGTTTTGAATATCATATCCAAGACTTCCCATGTAGTCATCGCTCAGTGATTTCGTTTTAGGGAGCTTAGGATGCGGCCGTTGCTGTAATAGTTGTTCTTATTGTTTCTTTATACAATACTTTTCTATGCTTTTAGGCTTGAGACCTTCTGAACGATATAAGAGTATTAAAGCAATACTTTCGAGTTGATGTGCTTTTGGTTTTGGTCGGATTTCCGAATTTCAGACCTATCTGAAAGCTCTCAGTGGCAGAAAATATTCCCCAAATAATTTTTGTATAGCTTGGATTAGCGTTTTATGGATGCCGGCTCCGACTTGTCGGAATCTCAATGAAGTTGGATGCACTAAGCTTCTAGGTCCGATTGGTTCAAGTTTGATGTACAAAAATATGAGCTTTTTATAAGCACTGATTAGCGTTTTATTGATTCCGAAGTCTCAAGCTTGTGGTTGTGGTTCCGACTCATCGTGACCTCGATAAAGCTGGACGCATTAAGATCGCTTCTAGATCTGATTGGTTCTAGGTTGCTTAAGGGAAGTATGAAGCCAGATTTGTCGCATTTTGACTACAAATTTTGTTGACAAGCTTTCTTCATCAGCGGATTCTCTTTCAGTGTCGTTGAGATATCACTTCGTCTTGATAAAAGTGTCCGGCCAACCACAACGCTGCCTTTGATAGCAAAGACTTTTGTTCCAGCGTTAATGATAAAGTGCAATTCGTTCCACTTTCTCAAGTTTTCCGACTTCTTACCGCTTTCACTGCATTTCTAGCTCATTTAATTATTTTGCCATAATTAAAATGAATTTCCACATTCAATGAAAACGAGGAAACCAATTAAATATGATTGATTTCAGATTTTCACTTTTCACAACTACAAAAAAAACGTACACACATTTGTCCGAAGTAACCGAGCTCAGCGTGAAAATCGTGCGCTTGTGAACTTTAGTAAGCTTAGTGTTGTGTAGAAAATGCCAAGCAAATGACATTAAAGTATCAAACATATGTATGTTTGTAGAATATTCAACCGAAAAAATCAACAAAATAATCACATTAAGTGTGCAGCAGCAACAACAATAAATGCATTTTTAATCATTATGGCTGTTTTTATGAGCGCTCTGCTTCTGCACCCGAGTAAGTGTGCAGTGTGCTACCGTGCACCTTCGGCAACGCTCAGCCACTCAGCTGTGGCGCCAGCATCACGGCTTGCCACGGCCGAGCATGACTAAACCCAGCCAATGTTACAAAAGTAACAAAAGTTCACAAAAAGCACTGCATTTGTTACAGTCAAGCGGTTGGGTAGTAGTTGTATGCTTGTATGTGTTTGTGTGAGCAGTTGGGCAACTGCTTCGCCGAACCTTCGTGAGCTTTCAAGTTCATTGGCCCTTCCAGTGCGCTGCAATGTGCTGCAATTTCGTGATTGTTGCATGCATACCCAGCTTTGTCAGTGTGTGTGTGTGTGCTTGCAATGTGGCTGGCTTTCTGGGCTCCACTGCTGCCCTCTGCTGCTTTTGGCGACAAACAAAGGCGTGTAAAATGCATTTGAGCCAGACAATAATCATTTTTCACTTTGTCACAATGCTAATGAGTCTGCGCAGCCGCTGCCGCTGCGAAGCTGCGCATACCGATATGCATGTAATGCTTACGAGCATTTATTTTTAAACATTTTTCTTGGTGACTACGTTTTTGCCGAGCGCTTGACTGCCTGACTGACACACATACATTTTTACATGTCTATTTTTGTAAACAGAAAAGCGCTAATTAATGGAGATAATAACTTAATAGCGTGTATATATGCCCATATTAAATGGAATTAACAACGCTGAAGATAAATACACACCTACAGAAATACTTCTTTCTGAAGCGAGTCACACACACATTAGCACTTTAGTGTGGAAATGCGTTTTTAAGAAAGAATGCCTTAGCTTTCATAAAAATAAAAAATAATAACAATATAAATAAAGACAAAATGTAGAAAGCAGGAGCAAAATGTTAAAAAAACACATAAAAAATATGCAAATTGGGTAGTCGAAAAAGTCTTTTCGTGTTTCTAATCATATTCCAACTTATTAGCGAATTTCTTGATTATTTTTCACTCATTTTTTAAGAGCTGTAACTTTTTTTCAACTTCCCCGAATTAAATTTTTTTTTTGGTTAAATGAAAAAATCTCACCTTTCTAACACTATATGGTATTTATGACACAATGTGATTGGTATCACTGGAGATATACGACTGCAACGACATCTATTGACAAAATACGAAAAGTCTTTTTCGACTGCAATATAATATGGTATGTTCAGAGCATAAAAAAAAGTTAAAAAAAAATTAAAATATAAAAAATAAGTAAAGAATACACATATATAAAATATATATGTACTTCTGTGCATATTTAAATACATATGTATATACCTGTAAAATCAACCAAGTTTGCTGTTCACATCCTCAATGTTTTTGATTTTTTCGAAAATCCCCGTCAATTATGCTGACCTTGTCAAAAGAGACATACTCGTAGAAAGACTATGTATACTATGAAAAACAACAACAACAACAAACGCAATAATATGCTTATAAAGCTGAAGACAATAGCAGGGCAAATTAGCGCTAAAAATATTGTGTATTTAGACAATAATATTGCGCAGCCAACAAAGGAAAACATTGCCTTTATGCGCGTAACAACAACATTAAGTTATTATAATATGCTTACAACAAATGCGACAACAAAATCAATTTAGTAGCGAAAATAATGCTTAGCAGCAGCGAGACAAAGGCAACGAGTGACTTTGAACTTGACAGACATAACTTGATTAGTCACCTTTTCCATATTTTAATAATTGTGTGTGTGTCTGAATACAGTAGACCACTTATGATAGGCCTTAATAATTTTATTTAATTTTAAATGTTAAATGTCGTGCTGATAACTTTTTTCTGAGTTGCATTTTCATTGATAATTTCTTGATTTTATGGCAAAAAAATAAAAATTAATGAAATTTATTTATCAAATTTCAATGCAGGTGGCAACCCTTTTTGATGATATACCTTTATTTTCTAGAAATATACTTTTTAGTGCCAAAATGTATTTAGTTGCTTCATTACATACATACTAGATTTAATATATTTTAATTCAGGTGGCAACGCTTTTCAAAGATAAATCTTATTTTTTTAGAAATAGAGGTTGTAGTGCCAAAATTTGTGTGTTTGTTCCGTTAAATATTCTAAATTTATTTAATTTTAATTCAGGTGGCAACCCTATTTAAAGATATACATTAATTTGTTTTAAAACACTTTTTGGGAAAGATATTTTTAGTGCCAGAATTTACTTATTTGCTGCATTAATTATTCTAAACTTCAAAGTAGGTGGCAACCCTATTGAAAAATATACCTTTATTTTTGAGAAATATACCTTTTAGTGCCAAACTTTAATTGCGTATTCCATTAATTACACTAAATTTTTTAAATTTTAATCCAGGTGGCAACCCTATTGAAAATATACTTTTCTTTTTTAGAATTATACTTTTTAGTGCCAAACTTTTTTGCGTATTCCATTAATTACACTAAATTTTTTAAATTTTAATCCAGGTGGCAAAGCTTTTGAAAGATAGATTAATCGATCTTCGAAATATTGCTTTTAGCACATTATAATTATTTTAAATTGAATAAAAATTATTGATTAGAACGTAAATGTCCGGTTTATTAATTTTTCAACGTACCATAGTAAAATTGAACGCGCTTAATAGATGTTAGAGTTCTAAAAGGAAATGCATATTACATACTTTACTATTCTCTATGAACTCATATTTTCCTACTATGCTCTTATGATTTTAGCATTAAAGAGTTTTTATGATACTAAAATATACGCAACAACAATGTGTTGCCTTTTAATGGAAGACGCACAGAGGTTTCTCCTTCCCTTTCCAATAGATTTGCCCTACTGTTGTGTGTTTTATCTGTTTCTTCTTGGGCTCTGCATTTGTCTCTGTGTGTGTGTGCGGGTGTTGCTTGCCGTTAAGATTACCCAAGTCGAGCTATACGAAAAAATTCTCTTTTAACAAAAATTTGCTTGGTAATCCGCCTGGGAAACAAAGCGCAAATGGAAGTGAACAAAAGCAGCGCTACATTTGCCGATGACTCAGTAGGAGTTTTACGGCCGAAAATCATAGATAATGACTGCAGTAGGTACCCAAATGCTAAATCGCATGTGTGTGCGTAATTTGGTTTTTATAGATTCTTTCTTTGTGTTCTTTTGTACCCATTGACTGGCGACTTCACTTGAAACGAGCGACCGGCATGTATGCAGGTAGCCTCCGAGCTACAATGCTGACGCAATATGCTCGGCAGCTCATTAATTTTGGTGCGTTAAAGCAACCTCAAGCGTTATCTTTCAATTACTTATGAGGCAGGGAGGACCTAATCAGTCAGTGGGTCAAAGATTACACAAATGCTTGTCTTGGTAGTAGTTGTGCGAGATTGACAGCGCAGTTAGAGGTTCGCAAGTGTCGATCAAATTAAATGAGTAGCCTGAAGAATATATGTACATTTCCCATACAGCTTTGATTTATGGACTCATTAAGTAATCAGAAACGTCATTATTCATGCTCGTAAGAAGATCTGACATTTAAAGATCGCTTTGATGGTTTAAAAATTTCAATTAAATTGTATTTTATTAGCCGAAAAGATTGACTAAGCTAAGCAGCATTCCGTGTATACATAACGTTCAAAAGATTACGCTTGCAGAAATAGGATGGGATCTTTGTTACTAACCGATGTTGATCTGAAATATGTATACAGAGTTTGTCCGGAAAGTAATTGGACTGAGTCGATTTAAAAAACAATTTGTTGAACCAATCATTACATTTCTTTAAAAACTTTGAAAATAGGTTCCTTTTGTGTTGATGCAGGGCTATCAGTGTGATTTGCAAGCATTGAAGGCGTCACGGAAGCATTCTCGGGAATAGCCATGAGAGCCGAGGTGCATGCATCTCCTCTGTTGTCTCAAAATGTTTGCTTTTTATCGGCCTTTTCAAGCAAGAAAACAAAAAAGTTAGGGGGCCACATTTGGGCTGTAGGGTGGCTGCGGAAGAAAGGCGGTAATAGCCGGGTCGTAGTCGTGGTGCAACTTCCAATTGGCTGCCGGATCCAAGCGACCCTTCGTTTGAGTCTCCTGAGGACTTCCACGTTCAGGAGGAACAAATTCATGGTGGTTCGTTCGTTCCGGACAAACCCTGTATATGGCGATCTCGAATAATCGCCAGAAGTGAACAGCTTGTTTTCCAAGCTTGATTCTAGGCTGGGAGAGAACTTCGCATTTTTCAAACAGTAATGATATTAAGTTCGACTCAGCAGGATTTCGAAAGTCTGTACCAATTCCTCATTTTCAAAAGTTAAACTCGTCTTTAGTATTACTCTGGCAGGCCAAGCAGCAATTACCGGAAAAACAGAGCCAGCAGTAAGATCTTTATTTATAGTCCGTGATCTCGAAATGGCTAACTCAGTACTGGCTAATATGAAGCGCCCAATTTCACTGTGAGTACGGGTTCCGAAAGTGCTGAGGTTAACGTGAAACGCTAATTAAATTCATACCGCTGGAGACCTTGTTAGGTTTTTTGGTGACCACTGATGACCTCCCGTTGCGAAGTGACGTCCAAGACATTAAAATTGTGATAGCAAAGTCATTACCACTCTCTTCACCAGCGGCGCCACACTTTGCCGACTGCAAGTCTTTTAAAATATAAATGGTAAATAGTAAATAAATAAAAAACTAATTTGCCGTTGACTATTTTACAAATGAAAACCATGTTTCGAGTGATTTTTAAATTTTCATTAGTTCCACTTTCGAAAGGGCACATACAACCACATCACATATCCGGTGGTTGAACGTCGCGAGTCGATTGACGTCCGTCGCGCTAATTTACAGGCAGACAACTTCCGGAACACAGAGCAATCAGAGTAGCAGTGCGGTCTCTGTGTAAGGGGTGTGGTAATTAGACGGTTGTTGAGAACGGAAACGGAGTGACAACATTTGTGGTACCGAATCGGTGGTGGAAGCGCATGCGCTCGCGCTGTGCGGTGGAAATAAGTTTTGATAATTCCGAAACTTCGAAATTGACTAGTCATTCTCGAGTTTCAACCGTGTCGCTCGCCACTGTCCTGCGCATATCTCGTTACTCCTCAGGCGCGCGTGTGTGTTCGCGCGTAACGTGCAACAAGTGTATCGGCACTTGCGACCCGCTGCAGAACCATTTAATCGCTAGAACAATGCTTTCAGTCAGCAACCACTCTTGTTGTGTGTTGTTGCCACAATTTATTCATAAGCAATCATTGATATGTACGGTATTATTATTATCAAAGTCGTTCGAGTCGAACTGCATTTGTCTCTGACTCAACTGTTTGCTGGCCCTTTCGCGGGGTAACTGCTGTCAGTGAAGTGTAACCGGCGATTTGCAGTCCATATTTTAAGCTGCAGCGAAGTCAAGCATTTCAAATTCATACAAATTCAAACGGGGATGGATTTTTAGAGTGGTAGCGAAGAGGGAAAGAGATTTTGGTTTAAACGAGGTGAGCTTTAGGCAATTCTCCAGCTTTAAATTTGTTCTCATGACGATTACTTAGAACCGCACGGGGTCAGGGTTACCTCGGAGGTGACAGTCTTTAACTTATTTATAAGCCACAAATTCTTGTTAATATTTCTTTATCTGTATCTTGTCCTCCATCGCACCAAAACACTTATCATGGTCTTCAGATTCTTCAACTTAATTCCTTAATTTGACAACTTCAGCCCTACTTGGCTTTGCAACTCATCTCAGCACGTTAAGCACCTGTTCATTAGCTAAGCTCTGTGGCTGCCATGTTTCATTCCAACGAAGTATTAATACTCCCCTAATACTTTAAAACCGAACCTAATCAGCATGTATTTCTGCAAACGTCTTGACCTCCCCTCCGGAATATTTCCCTCACGCTGAGACTCCGCTCTGCTGTTGTTGCGCCACAAGTCAATGGCATTCACATTCACATAGCGGTAATTCAGTTGAACTACGTAACGTACAAATACATTTGTACAGTTATCTGCGGCATATTGTGCCACATCATTGCCAACGTGACTTTGCTGTTATGGACTGGACGTTGCACGGTGCCAGCGCCAGTCAGCTCAGTCACTTTTCATCGATGATTACATGATAAACGCTTGTTGTTATTATTGTTTGTGTTGCATATGAAATGCATTGATGTCAATTGGGGCAGACATGATGTTGCAACATTCATTTGGGTGCAAAAATTTCGACACATATCGTTGGCGCGAGCAGCGTTCAACAATTCCACGAAGCGTGTGAAGTCGTTCTGCGCAGCATTGTGTTGTTTTTAGAAATGGTGGTGGAAATCTGTTATACGAGGGTGCTTCTTCTGACCTTTTCTTCACAACTTCCTAGTAATGCTAAGAGCGTCTTTGATGTCCTTCTTTCGCACTGTGCCCTCGCAAAATTCCTTTCTCTTGCAAACTTTCTCCGTATATTAAGGGCTTAGATATTTCCCTCTGTCTCCTTATATACTTTGCACCATCGCTTTCAAATACTTATCAATTTACTCGCTGTCAGTTCTTCATTATCTATTCCCCTCATGGAACTTCATCCTAACCTCACTCCTTAATATTCTCCCTTATTAACTTCACAACCGTCACTCCAACATTTCATTTCCTGTGGTTCGCAAAATCCACTTTAATTGAGTGCGGTGATGATATCGTGCAATTGACTGGATCACCCCTTTTCGAACGGTTTGTCGGAAGGGCACTACAGGTGCTTCACTTGAATTATAACAACAACCATCAGCAGACATAATGAAACGTCAGCTGCTTGCTAAAGACATGATGGTTATTTAACAGAAGTGAGCAGGCAGGGGTTTATACAATGCAAAAGTGTTCTTTACAAAGCCAAAGTAAGGATTTAACTCTGTCATTTTAATGACAGTACGATTATTGCAGTACATACTCATTCAATACTCTAAGTATTGAAGGGCGCCAGGTTAAACGAAGGTCCGAATTAAGTTCTTATCGAGTTTAAGAGTAAAGAGTTTTCAAGGAACATTGGCGCTAAGAAATCTGATTTGATATCTCTACCTAGCTCTTCTTTACTGGCGTAGTCACCGCTTACACGATCAAAGCCGAGTTTTCATTGGTAGTGTTTTTTACGTGGCGGGTCCCAAGCCCAGCGCACACCCAGAGGATACTTGGTCTAAGACCGGAAGTCGTGAGCTGCTTGAGCCTATGTAAAAGGGTCGTTTCTGGCCACTCTTAAGTGAATGGGAATCAGAGAACTTTCCTCACTTGCGCAAACTTCTACACATGACTTCATCCTTCCTCTACTTAGCTCTAGCAAAGAGGCTTCAAAAGATCTAACGATCTTGGATCTTTGAAAGGATAGTGTCCTTTTGTTCTATGATACTTTAAATAAACTGCATTGTTTTCTCTCGGGCTCGCCAGCTCCACCAAATCATTGTGTGAACTACTAAAGACCACGTTCGTCGTCTTCATAGCTCAAGCAGCCATCTGTGCGTAATCATGAATTTGTTTTCTTTTAAACTAAACCAATCATAAAAACACTAGTATAACGGTTATATATGCATAGAGACATATTGATATGCTCATATAAATATTTTCGTATTCATCGCAAAATAATAGCGATAACACAACGATGGAACAATGATGCGGTGGCAGTGAGTGTGGGCGGGTCGGGTGTATAAGTGACAGCGTCGAAAAACTAAGAGTGTGGAAGCAGCAAAGTCTGTTGCGTAAGGAAGAGCGTAAGGGCAGAGCTCTACTCAATCATCGGTGTTCCCGAAGGCTCCATGCGTCCCGTGTCTTGTGGCGCTTGATTGCGTAACTGTTAGAGCGCACGAAAGCTGACATTCATCGGAATAATCGCATCTAACGACTCACGTGTAAAACAAGATGGAGCGCTGAGGTGTGAGTAGAAGTGGGCGACGAGAGACGTCTTGTGGTTTCGCAGAAATTCGGTGTGTTGCGGCGAATGAAATTTTCATTGAAAGCTTGTGTAGAATTCGCGCTCAATGACATCCGTTGAGTGAGTGGGTGGGTGGGTGGTTGGATAGAGTATCCACTGATGCCAGACGCTTCTTTTTTCCCCACTCTCTTCGCTTGTTTCACCTCTGTTGGGTGGGTACTGTCGCATTATGCTCTTAAGCATTTCAATTTTCCAATTTCATATGTTTAAGCTGCCACGCCGCAGCACATAAGTATTCCCTGCAAAGCCAATAACAGCAGCAACGACCAGCGGTATTTGGTTTTCCGCGCACGTGTTTGCACTCACACTCACATGGACGCCCACGCGCTTTTATATATTCACTTCCACAAAAGTATTCCATACACGCGCCCGTGTGGCATGCAACGGTCTAGTGTGGCGCACTCAGCCACCCAAGCGGCCACAACTCGGCCCTGACTTTGTTTGCATGTGTGCGGCTGACAGCGCAGCAGTGGCAGCAAATGGAAATAATCATCACAACGAGCGCGGGAAACAATGTGAATATGAAACCAAAAACAAAAACAATATTCACATAAAGACGGCATTGTCGCCGGCTACAACAGAGGCCACGTTCACTCGCTTGCTTGGCTGGCAGCACCTTTTGTGAATTAGTTTGAACGTGGCAAGTTCCTGAAGCTTGCAACAACGGCGCCATGTTGCATGTGTTTATATTTTATGGATTAAGATGACACCAACGGTAACACGCGTACACAACAAGCTGCCACAAGCGTCGGTGATCCGCCAGCGGTGCAAAGCGATTTCAAGAAACCTCTTAAGGCACGCCAAGATGGAAAATGCGCATTTGAGACACGTGAGCTGCCGCTGCGCAGATTTTGTGTGACAATGTATGGTGTTAAGATTTCAAGATGTTTATATGAAATGAGGGGTATAGACAGCAGGAAATTAATTTATATATAAAGAGTGAAGCTGCCTTTAGCGGAGACGAGGTATGGGGAACCCAGACTTTCTACTTCAATCGCAAAAGCAATCACAAAAGCAATCGTACACTCCTCAGCTTTTGGCCTAGGCTAGAATCGAAACCAGAATTTGGTTTCGAATGCGACTCTTATGTTAGAGTTTACTAGTTATTTTATGCTTACATTTGTTTGGCTGCTTGGCCACAATATTACGGGAAAAACTGTAGGGCAGGTACTTCAGTCTCAATAACTGCGGAATGGTAACGAGTGAGAGCTCTGAATCGGAAGAGGTCTAGGTTACGTCGCTCTCACAATATCCATATTTCAATAGTTGTAGGAGTTATAATCGGTCGCTATCCGAAGGGGATTTATGCGGTATGCTTGAACATACTAGCTTCATCAGTTGTTTGGTAGAAGATGAGATAGAATAGTCTCAACACTTCCTCCTCGAATGTCCCGTTTTTGCCATATCAAGGCAAAATATGTCGGATCTGATATTTTAAGATATCCAGTTTAAATAGCGAAAATATAAATAAAATACCTAAGAAAATTTGAGATAGGTTCAGGGATACTGATATTCAACTACAGGAATTTTGCGTTTGAGATCATAATATTCACTATCAATATTGATAATCATACTGTAACCGTTTCTATATTTCGATATAAGCTATAAGTACGACTGACTCTGCATTACCGAACCGAATCCAAGTGTAGCTTTTAGAGATTTTTTGTTTAATGAATTCCTACTTGTATATGTATGTGTATTTATAAAAAGCGTAGTGTGCTTTGGAGATAAATCGCTCAACAGTTGCGGTAGCGACACAAGCAAAATCCGCTTTCCTCCGACTGCTGCCGAGTGCCAAAGACTGGTGGACCACCACTTGATTTGGGGCAATAGCAGCTGCAGCAGCAATGACTATTGAGCAAACTAGATGCAATGGCATAGAAATTCGCATCGCATAAAGATCGGGCGGAGCAGGGGACAGACAGCACATTTGCAGTCAACTGGCGTTGCAACAAACAGGCGACGAACAGACAGTGAAATTAAAGCACATAGTGAAAGAAAATGAAATGGAAAGAGAAGGAAGCTGCTGCTGCAGCTTTGTTGTTAGAATTTGCGAGTGAATGCGCAGCAGTTTGTGGCAGCTATCAATGTGGCACAAAAGCATAGACACTTAAACACTGGTGACTTGTGAAGATGCAGATAATAAGAAAAGAGAAGCAACAGAATAAAATAAAACGGGAATCGAATAGAAAAACGTAAAGAGAGCAAAAAGTGGGCAAAGAAAGCTGCACAAACAAGTGAGTTGCTGGAACGAGCCGGCGGACACTGCGGACTGTGAGGGCGCCCGAACGCTTAAGCTTAAATCTACTACACAAATCCACTCAAAATATTGGAATGTCAGTTGTGTGGCAAGTGAAATCGCATATTGGGGCAGCGAGTGCTGCTTGAGATTATGGTTTGCCTTCGTGCTGCTGATGGCGTGGCATTTGAGATTATGTTATGATTATGGTTTGTAATGTTAAGTAGAAATTGCGCTGCAGTGCTGAGAGATTGCTAAAATTTGAAGGTTTTAGTAGAATTTTCGTACTGGGTTTGCTCTTACACCACCAATGAGGACGCAGCTCCACTTTTGCCAATTCTTTTCGGGCCTTTTTTGGCACAAACTGCTTAAGACTTCGCTAGCGACACTAACGCTCATAAAATGCGTAGTGAAAAGCTCATTAAGTGCTATTATAGCAGCTTGCCACAGTGCCGGCAGTCCTCCTTTTCCACCCACGCTTGACTTTTTCGAAATTGCCAGCTTCAGTACGTGCTTAACTGCCAGCAGAACTGGCAAAACAGCAACAACTAGAAGACATTTCAAAGAATTGCTCAATCCAAAGAACATTAGAAACTAATACAGTCACGCGCATACACACACATACATATGTATATCATGTCTCATTCATTGCCCGAGTGCTGGTCATAATCAGCAAGGGCTTAATCTCTATCGGCGATTCACAGCTTTGGCATTCGTGTTTAGTCAGCCACAGCAGCAGATACACATTTAATACGAGAAAAGCTGCCACCGCAACAACAAAGGCAAAGCGAAAGTCAAGGCAAACAATACGAGTACAACTAAATCCAAATCTCTGTCCAAAGGCGAGCGTTGCTATCTCTGAAATTGTCACGCAACATGCAACAGACAGTTGACAAGGCACTGAGCCAATGCATTGACAGCTGTGACTTTTGCCATAACAGGGTGCAGCATTTGAAGAGTGTAACTTTTCCGCTGCGCCACAAAACTACAGCGCCCGCTGCAGTGGGTCCTGTGGGTCAGTCCACTGGTCAACAGCAGTCAGCCAACGCTAGCCCGAAATTCACACACACGCACGCGAGTGTACATATGTATGTAAAAATTTATATGCAACTGCTTCAGCTTAACTGTGATTTGGTTGCCGCCCCATTGCGCTGTTTGTGTGGTAAGTGGATGCTGTTGTCGTGGCTGCAGCGCTGCGCAGCTGTGTTGTTCTTTTTTCGTCTCTCCTTCTTTGAAGCTCATTCTCATTGACACACTTGAGGATGGTGCGTCGGAGGGGTGTGGTTTTGCAAGTTTTTGAATCTGTGGTTTCAGATTTACGAAATCTCATGTAAATGGAGGTACTTGATGGGGTGTCAGCTATGGACAGATCATCATGAAATGAAATGTTAAGTAAGTTGCTGCGAAGTAGTTCATTTGCTTAAGGGAAAGTGTTGGGGTTGCATTCAGAAATTATTTGGGTAATTTGTGACTGAAATATTGAAAGTTATATTAGTTATAATAGTTGAATTGGGGGAAATGAATAAATGGGAATGCTTCAATAAAGAAACTGCGATTTTTTTAAATAAATTCCATTGCTCAAAAGTATTTTGTACAAACCAAGGGCTTCAATGAAACGAGCGATTAATGCTGAGATCAGTTTCCGAGGTTCCACAAACGTTTTTTTGGCTTTATTTGTGAGTATTCTTTGCAGGACCCTTAAAGGGGATACAACGACTCTGCATAATGGGAGTGCTAAGAATCCTTCGACGGTTGCACCAGAAAGAATACTCATCCCCTGACCGCCTATCGACATTGCAGAGGAAAGTTCCGGTGAATTCTCCACAAGGACCTTCGGAAAGTTGGTGAATGAAATAGACCACATTCCCTTGACCTTTATTTGAGAAAGTAGGTTTCAAGTCACACTAAAAGAGATCGGATCGCGTAAGAGCATGCGATTCATCAGTGGAATTTACAATATCTATATAAACGACTCAAAAAAGGAAAATGGAATGGGAGCCCAAATCTATTGCTCGGAGCTGGAGGCGACCCTGCAAGCTGCTCGAATATTGCAGTATCTTTCAGGCAGAAGTCGTGCCTGAAGAAGATACCAGCGCAGGAAATAACATAAAGAAAATTAGTATATATAGTACGTCAATAGTAAGGCAGTAATTAAGGCAATAATCTCACATCACATTACGTCAGGGAATGTTTATAAAAGCGATTCGAAGCCACAAAGGAAGTCCGGGAAACGAAATAGCTGATGAGATTGCCGAAAGTGCAATACGCTTGGCTACCGTATTAGTGCAGGAAATACGAAAAACAATAAAAACGATATACAATGAAATTTCTGAAAGGTCTAACGAAGGCTTAGTGCGCGATGGAACGTCTTAAAGATATGCAGGATCGCCAAGATCCTGTGTCAAAGCTCCGAAGAAAAACACGCATACTTTTACTCACACACAACTTACTGACTTCGGTGTTCAGTTGACTAGACGAAGTATCAAAATTGGACAACAAGTCGCTCTTAAAGTTCGCAATAAGCATTGACTGACGTCCTGTTTAGCGAATACTTTTCCTCAACTTGAACTGTACCTCCATCTGGCATTACTAAGAACCAGTCAGGTCTATAAATGGCCTGCCAGCTGGACTATGCCCATTCCAGACGAACAAAACTTTCGCCTCCCGAGCTAATACATTTACTTAAATAACTATATTTCCACCATTTTTTCGCCAACATCACTTTCATATGCACATTCTTACTGAAATTACTTTGCGTCAGCTGATCTGAAATCAGCCAAGTAATTGCTAGTTGCACACCTGTGTGGCGCACAATCATTTTCCTCGCATTTTCTCAGATTTTCAGTAATTACGGCGAGTGAAAACCATTTTCGTAATTAGAAATTAACAGCTAAAAGCAATTTTCCGCCGGCAAATGCATACGACGACCTAAATGCCGCATGCAACAGGGGCATGCATGCATGTGCTGTACAGCGGGCAGTCAAACACGTAGAGTAAAGAAAGGTTTACCTGCCTGCGAGCCACGCATGCATACATACAAAGGACCGAAGAAGGCAAATAGACAGCGTTGGAAATTTTCCTTTCTCCACGCTGCAACGTTAAGTTATGCGGCAGTGCAGCATATAAGCAAATACAAACAGATGCACAGCAACAACAACCGTATTATGTATACGCTGCTCACCTGTGTCAGACTTAATAATAAGATGAGAAGTCTTTCACTGTTTTCTGGGACCATGCTTGCCACACACTTGTAGTTGTTGTCGTTACTGGAAATTTAATATTGCACTATGCTTACTACCTACTACCTATATACATATATCACCAATATTGCAACGTCCTCTTCATTCGCCGTTTATGGGTCATACTTAATGTCTCATTGGCCGGCTTTTATTTGCCATATTGACCTACTCGCTTAACGAATGCTTACTGTTGCTTACACTTTTACTCTGTCTTCCGTTGCCCGCTCAACTATTTCTTTACTCCAAACGTTTCTCTGGCTTTTCCTCACATTCCTGTCGAGTCTTCGACGTGTTTTCAACAGCACTTTCAGCTTCACTGCCTTCAATTGTTCCGTTATGACTATGCGAAGTAGTAAACGATGAATGCTATTGTTTATTTTATGACAGTTTTAGTTATAGAACAACCAACCAAGAGCGGCAGGCAGAGCGAGCTCAATGGGAGGACAGCTCTAGGTATGTGCGCGACAATATATTCCAATGATAGCGCAAATGAAAAATCACCTGCTTCTGCAGCGAACTCTGCGGCGTCGTCTTCGCTTCCTCACTGCTTTTACATGTTTTCTTTGTCTCGATTCTTTCAACTTCGTTTCGACATTATTTACTTTGGCTTGAATTCCTTTCCTCCGCTGGTTTCTCACACCGTCCAATGACGGTTGCTTTCGGTCGCTCTAAATGAACCGAAATGTTCGATTTGCGCGTTTGTCAATATTTATTTTTTGCCATTGTCAGCTGGTGCGTGGCGAGTTCGAGCGAATGTGGCAGGTATTGAACTCGCAGCTTCTAAACTTCGTCCGCCTGTCTGAAGCGGCAATAAATTGAATGCTCTACACATTTAGAATATGTCCGGATTGTGGGTGTAGTTGTTGTTCTTTTGAATCATCATATTTACGACGATATCTCGCTGCCTAATCTTTATGTATTTGAGAATCTCATTTCGAGTTTCCAAATAAATTTTTTTATGTAAGTGTGCGACTTGTGCGCTGTGGACGGCCGAAACGCCTGTGAAAACATATTTCATAGCAATTTCCGGCCATTAAATCCGAAAAGTGGCTGCCACATATTCCTACTCTGACATTTTTGGCTGTTAAATAAATTACATTAATTATGTTCGCTGACTGGAAGTGATGAAAATTGGAAAATATTTTTGCCGATATTAGAACTTCGGTAATTTCTTTTATAGGTTAGTTAACACTGACTGGCTTTCACGCCATACTTAAACCTACAAGTCCTTTGTAATGCCAGATGTAGCATCATTAAACGAGCTGAGGTTTACGTTGTGCAAGACGTCAAGTCTCTTTGCGAAGTTTGATAGAGGGTTGATATCCAGTTCTGATCTCTTCTCTAGTCCCTTCAGCTGTGAAGCTCCTAGTATCTAAACAGAGTTCTAAATGAGGCCTGACATAAGCAGAGGATGTGTTTCAGCGTCTCTCTCATGGCTACTCCCCTGCACTTTTTACATGTGTCACACTTAATAATGCTCATACTGATCTAATAAGTTGTGGCCTATGATTAAGAAAACAATCGTTCTGCAGTCTTTTCGAGACCGTGTGAGTAGAAAGCTTGCATGTTTTCTCTCCAATCCCTTGCACATGATCTTAGTGTTCCTGCATATCTCTAAGGCGTTCCATCTAACAATGATCCGTCTGTCAGTCCTTTCGGAAATTTCGTTGTTTACGTGCCCTATAGAGAGGTGTAATCCGATTTTACCCATTGGAAAACTATATCCTCTTCTACTTGATGTACGATATTATTGCAGGAGCAAAGCTCGTTGTGGTGGTTTTTAGTGAAAGCTTCTGACTTATCATCATTTTATTTGTATTGCTTAATTTTCGTTAAATATTTATCTTTTGTGTCTTTTTGTAAAAAATGTAATATCCATTTTCTTCATCTATCTTTGTAGGCCTCGCCGTCGTTCTGGCTCCAGCATTGTCGTTATTGATGGTGACGATTTGAAGCCATGCTTACCGGACGACTACATTAGTAGTCAGCATTATCGACAGCATTCTGGTGAAAGTAAAGAAATCGATCAGGAAATGTTGACAATGCTTTCAGTTAATCAAGATAATGGTGAGTTATGATGAATGCAAGCACCAAAGCGCACTCTCATTAACGTTCTCGCATTTCCCCAATAGGTCCACATCGTGAGATGGCTGTCGATTGTCCAGATAATTTTATCGCGCGTAATAAGACACCACCACGTTATCCACCACCACACCGTCCACCACAGGTAAATAGTCTTAGGTTTGACGGGAAGTCAAGAGTAAAGCAAAGCACATCATCACTGAAAAAGAACTGCACCACTCACTCAAACCACCTACCCAATAAGCACAAATGCATGCAAGCATTAAATAACAGCCCACCCAACACACTCACCTTCACCAAAATCCAAAAAGCCACAAAACACCATACTACCACACAATCATCATCGACACACTCACTATCCTCATCACAAAAATCGGCAATGTCTATAACATCATCAATGACCGACACCTCATCATCATCATCACCACCACCACTACCAACCACCCCCCCACCCATAATGCATAAAACACACAGATCCCTTGCACCCCACACCGCTTCTCTCATGAACGTTACCAACATCGACACCGACACCGACACTAACCAGTTTGCCACACAATGTGTAGAATTATTTAACGGTAATGGTAACAGACTAATCGTTACGTATCATTCTAAATGCGACTCATCGCCGTCGACATCACCATTACCAACAAAAACAACAACAATATCCACCATATCAACAAATACATCACCGACTTCATCACACCACTCCACAACGACATACACCAAAATTGCGCTACTCAATGATACGAACACACTGTTGCAACAACAAAATTTGTACAACCAACAACATCAATTGAAATTGGATCAAATTGAAAATTTCGAAAACAATTTGGCCACCGAAACGACGGAACCAACACAAAACGCACAACAAACACAAATTGGCGAAATGCAGCCACCAACACAATATAAAACCCATAACAATACACCACAACAACAGACACCACCGACTGCGACACACACCAGCAATGGCGGTGGCAATAAGAAGGCTCTGCCGGCGCCGAACAACAAGCACGGCGCAACCAGTACCAATCCGAATGGCTTCACTAGCGGTGAGGAGTTCGAGTTGGTGGCCATCGATGGTGGACTGCTACAACGTGCTGGTTCCTCTTCCTTTTCATCTCCGTACGAGGATTCGATCGGCAAGAGCTCTTTCGATTCCATTGCTTATTGTCATTTACATAACAAGCAAAACAACAACATCAATAGTCTCAACAACAATAACATAAACAACAATCATCACAACAACACGAGCAATTCATCTAATTCATCAACGCCAACGAAGCGTGGTTGCGGTGGTATTGCCGGTGGCGCTGACGATAGTAGCGGCTCGAACGGCTCCTCGCCTTGCGCCAATGAAGGGCCATTGATTGAGGGTTTGTGCGGCGCGCCGCCCGAGTATGAGCTGCTACCGCTCTCAATGTGCAAACAAGTGGCCGCGAGTCTCTTACAGCCGCCGTCGGGTAAGCACCGTGAGCTGCCCGTCGACGTGCCGGACAGTTTCATAGAGATCGTGAAGACGCCGCCGCGTTATCCGCCGCCACCGCATCTGTCCTCGCTGTCATCGCAGCTGTCGTCGAACTCGTCCACTTCGACGGCCAACACTACACTGACGCACATCAACTCATCGTCCAACTCATCCACCAACAACAACAATAATCACAACAACAGTCACACTAACGATAACTCTTTCTCGCCCACGTGTTCCTCCGTGTCGGGCTCATACTCGGCGCTGGCATCCATCTCGGCCACGGGTGTCGCAACATTGTCCGCATGTTCGCCACTCTCCACGGATCATCAGTCAAAATCATCAAGCACAAAGTCAACGTCCGGCTCCGGCTGTCATCCACTGAAACAGTTGGTTAAACAGAAGAGTCTGATATCGTTGGGCTCGCTGAGTGGCTCCTCGGAGAAATTAGATAAATCAACAGCAGCAGCAACGCAACGTCAACAACCGCAACCGCAAGTGCCAACGGGTGGCGGCACAAGTGCGGTCGATGGGTGCTTGGTGGGCAAAAGTGCCAAGACGTCGTCCAAGCGCAACGATGAGGTATTACAACCACTTGTTTCACACTCCTTTCTGTCCACTTCACTATGTAAACTTTGAAAGAATTCTGTAATACGTTGTGCATTCCACATTTTCCGGATGCACCGTTGTACCAAGCAGGCCAAAAACCTACTGCAATTTGCTGCAGCGTGCTCGTAGACACTCTTTTGTCCCTTCCCCCCGTTTGCTGCTACTACTCTTTGGTAGTGGTAAAACTTGTGTATACTTTGCTTTTCCAATCATTTTTCTTTTTATTTCTTTTGGTTTTTCGTAGTTGTATCATCTTTGTTGTTTGCTTTAGTTTATTTCACATTATTTTTAGTCCTCCATTTGTAGCTGTAACTGTACATAAAGCGAAAAGTACGCAATTTGTGCTAGCATGGTCCGGATCCAACTTTGTACCTACTCCTCTGCGCTGCCTCCACCTGCTAAAGCGCCTGACTTGTAAAGCTGTCGCGCCTTGTAAACTCACACGTAAACTCATCTTACCGCTTAAGGTGCTGCGACTAAGGCGTTCCAATTGCTATCGCAGTCACAATCGTCTTCTGTTTTTATTGCAAGCTCTTAATAATCACGGCCACTTGCTCTTAGATATCAGTTTTCATACAATTTTTACACACACGGAGTAGATTAGCTTAAGAGGTCGATCCTTCGATCATAAAAAATGTAAGAACGCGTGTGAAATGTTTTAGACAGCTCACATTATTACAGTTTTCAAAGGACGGCGGTTCTCAAGCGATTTTGCCTGTCTTGTCACATCCCCAATACGCGGTGCTGATTTTGCTAGGAATTTCAAGCGTGAGCGTGTGCTAACAGCAGCAGCGCATTAACAAATCGTGCTGCCATAAATGTTGCTCCGCGCGTTAGCTGCCGAATGCTGCACGTCCACAATTATTTAACTCCTACTCCGCGCGCGTACCGTATTTTCAGCGCGCGTTGCCACTAAGCAGCCAGCGTTGCGTGTGTGCTTCGCTTTTCCATTTCGTTGACAGTTATGACGCACGAAATGATTGTGTTGCAATTGAGCGCGCGTTAGCGCCTGCTGGCAACGCCACCGCCTCAAACAAGTGGCGAGCATGTGCAACTGTTGCTGCCACACATGTTGCGCGCGGCAGCCGTGGCGCTGTGCAATGGCTGGGGCGAAACTGTATTTTATGAGCATCGCATACGTCATCGCTGTCAAGTCGTTGTCACTGCGCGCTCATAAATTCCAAATTTTCACCCGAAAACCGGCAGATTATGTGTGCAAAAGCATGAAAGCAAAGTGCGGCGTGCAACAAGCGTATTAAACTGTTTGCTGGCAGCGCACCAATTGTTGCCATATTTTATGATACTTTTGTGGCGCTTGTTGCATGCACAAAGCAGCGCCAAGCAGCAGCGCTTTTCAATAAAATATTGCAACTTTTCTTTTTGCAGGACCTCAGCAGAATTCATGCTTTTACATTGAAGCACAAACCACGCGCTTTGTGCGTCAGTCACGTGAGACTATTGGCTTACGTTTAGCCCGCAGTACTCACTCTCCTTCTGCCTCTCCTCCTACTACTTTTGCGCGGAGTTGTGTCTTCGACTGACTGTGCGTTTGGTCCTTTGAGCTTTTGTGAGTATGACTTTTTTAGTGCCGAATTTCATGGCTGTCATAGTTACCGATTTAGTCAATTTAGTTGAGGTTATGTTGCAAATTTTGAGTGTAACTTTTTGTGGCATTGAGCAACTTAATTAGTTCAATATGCCGCATTTTCTGTAAAAGTGTTTTCCGCGCTTCTATGCTGCATGCCTTCGCGTACTTTCTGCAATTACTTTTGCTAGATAAAATGTAATATTTCAAATTGCAATCTCACTTGAAATCTCTGCATTAGCGCTTGAGCTATGGAAAATTGAATTTCGCATTTTAAAATACTTTCGTCAGCGCGCCCCCACAGCCACGTGCAAAATTTCTCATCTCAGCCTGCACGGCTCCGCCGACACCCTGTAGGCTGTCGCGCCAACCAACACTCGCGCGAGTTCTTGACTGCCTTTCAAGTGCCGTCGGAAATTAAGGCAATAATAATAATTTAAATGCTGGTAGCACATGTTGCAGATGCTTATCGCACGGACAACGGCCAATACAGACGTGTCACAAACTCGTGTGTCCGCAGCTGGTAGGATTTTAATTCCATGAGCAAGATGTAATAAGTTTAGATACGGCATGTACATGTGACCTGCAAACGTTCACCACGAGGGCTTTGCAATAGGCAACATGCTTGTACCCAGCTTTACCACCTAATCCCATGTTGCATTGGTATACAGTTAAGCGTCACAGCCCCCGGCGGTCGGCGCAAATTGCCCCAATTTTTTGAAAATTTTTTTATGGGTTGTAGGCGAAACTGACAAAAAGAACTCAAAATAGTCAAATTTATCATGCCAAGCAGTACTGCCTGACTTATGATAAAAACTATGTTATATAGAGAGAACATTTTTGCTAAGTGGCAAGTTAACTGTTCGCACGCATATGTCAAAACACGCGTAACCAGTTATTTTCTAGAGAAATCTTAATTCGAAATCTTTATCATAAATCCCAATTATAAGTTCTTTTATTATTAGTTCTCTTATTTTGCACTTAAATTCCGTCATCTTGATAAAGCTATTGTTCCAGCTCGCCCGCTGCTTGATCACTGCATACTAAACTGCAGAAAAACTTTTGAAATTGTAAAATTGAAGTTAAAAAATTTCTCGAAACATACCAACCTTGACTTCGCATGAAAAAAGCGTTCCCGTTTGCTGCTTAACACCGTTACCTTTTGCTACAATCGTATAAAAATATTGCTCAACACTTTTATTTTCATTAAACTTTTACACTTGCATACTCACCAACTCGCTTAAATAACCTCATCTTCTCCATCTATGCGACATGCCGAACTCTCGTAACAAAAATAACGAAACTCGTAACTAACCGCTAACGCTAAAACTGACCAACACAGACTATTTTTAATGTATTCCACGATTTTGCTAATCACATTTTGTTTTTCTTGCTACGCGCCGCACAGTTGAATGGCTCTGTGAAGCCCGTGCCGCCGCCGCGTGATCACCTGCGCGTCGAAAAGGATGGCCGCCTGATAAACCGCACGCCCGCGCCGCAACTGCCAGATCGCCGTTTGGGCAGCAGTGGAGTAGGCGCGCCACAGCAGATAGCGCAGATTGTCGAGCCGACGCTGGAGCAGCTGGACAGCATCAAAAAGTACCAGGTAAGTGCACAGTTTGTTAATTTAAATTTTCATAATTGCAAAGCTATTGCGTGAAATATGCGCAGGTTTCAAGCGCGTTAGACAGCGTGGACGGTGTGACGCAACGTTGCATATGCCATTAATAAGATGCCGTTAAAATTCCGTTATAGCAGCCGCCTAAAAGTATGCAACGTGTTTGCGTGACGCGCTCATTTGCAAATGTATGATTGTATGCTGGCAATGCATTGGCAGTAAAACTGTTGCTTTTTACAGCGCGGATTTGTTTTGTGATTTAGCATATTTATGCATTTCACACGTTTTATGAGCGCATAAATTTGTATTACAAAGTAGTTTTGCGAGTTGTGGGCCATAAGCGCCCGGTGAGTGCTGGCATATTAAAGTTTATGTGGAGTTTTAGTTCGAAAGCATTCTAATTCTAGCGTATGCACGCGTTGTAAGGAAGCCGCTCCGATGCTTTGTTGAAAAATAGGAAAGTAACGGTCTAGTTTTAGTGAAAATTTGGTGGTTGGAATAAGAAGAACTATGGACATAATGATATCTTTAACCAACTCAGTATAAGCGTCAATAAATCAGACTACATTCTCCCAGTGCTGGATTTCAATAGACACTTTCAGGTGAGGATACCCTCTAGACGAGAATGGAGAAGGGGCATAATAGGGGAGAAAAATACCATCTCAGTCTATACCGACGGGTCCAAAATGGTCTGCGGTGCAGGCACGGTAGTATATTCCGACGATTTGGACATTTCTCTCTATTCGTCCACCGAACTCGGCTAGCATCCTCCAAGCGGAAGTAATAGGCATAGAGAAGAGCTGCGAAGCTCTTTTGGATAACCATGAGAGGATAAATAAAGCAACAATATACACGGATAGCCAGACGGCTTTTCTGGCCTTGTCGTCGCCCATGACTAAGATCGATCAGGAGAGAGCTCAATAAACAATTTCAACAATTAGCAAACAGATGAAAAAGTATAACAAAATGCAATATAACTAAACAGATATCGCCAATATACCACCAGAAAAGAATTAACGACTTATTAAATAGGTCCAGTAAAATTAGAGGCATTGGGCATTTGGAGAACATGCGTCCAAAATCGATGTGCCCTACAACAACATCTGCCGAGGCTGCGAACTAGAAGGGAATAAGGAAACAATTTTCCACTTTTTCTATGAATGCCCAGCCCTAACGCCTACCTGCCTACCTGCAGGTGAAAAACTTTAAGGAATATGCAGCAATTCTTTAGAGCTGACATCTCCACTAACATATTTGAACGTGGAATTAAAAGAAATTAAGAATCTTAAGCAGCTTGTGACCCACACAACTGATTGCACGAAGTATTTGTCGCAAAATAACGACTGCCGAACAAAGGTTACAGTTATACAGCGCGCTTAAATGCCACGCCCACGACGCATCACACGGCAGCACGGTGCAAGAGCACGCAACGCAAAATATGCAAATTGCAAATAATGTGGAGTAGAAATCAAAAGTGCATGGGAAAAGAGCTGCAAGCAAAAGCGCAAAAGCCACCGCTCTGCGAAGTCGCGGAGTGGGTGGGTGCCGGAGCGTGTGAATAATGAGCATTGTGCTGTAGCAAACAGATGGGGAATAAAAGCAGCGAGAGTGCATTGAAAAATGATATTGGAAATTCAATGAATTCAACCGCAGCGAAGAGGAACTGCTATAACGGCAACGGCAACCAGCACAACAACGCCGCTAAGTGTAATTTGTAACGTTAACAACAAGGGCAGGGGAATATACAACACGCGAGTTTGATGGCCGCGGGCACACACATAAATAATGCATTGGGGGCGGGAAAGTGAGGTTAGAACATAAATAATGCATGGCAGTAAGGTAGGTAACAGCGGCAAAGTAAGTAGGTGCACCAGCAAGTGGCGTTGCCAACTGACAGTTGGTATACAACACTGAGTAAACAGCAGTCTAGCTGAATAGAGCAATACCAGCTGCAGCTCCTGCGCCGTAAGCAAGAGAAATGGCTAAAAATAAATGAAATGAAAAGAAAGAATGAATACACTCATTGCAAAAATAAATACAAATGAGTGGCGGAAATGTCGGTGACGCAGGCGACATGTAACAAAGCCCATTACTCTTTAGAATATCCAGCTTGCAACGGCAATGGCACGCCACGGTGCACGGCGCGTGCTTACAATCGAAATGGAAAGCCAGTGAGTGGGGGCTGGGAAAGCATCAAATCAATGAACGCTTTGGTGCATGACAATGCAATGCGGGCGCAGGGGAGCGTGCACGATGCCACAGCGGAATTGTGTGAAAGCGATGGTACCAAAATAACTGGAAATGTTTAAATTTAAGTAAATATTTGATTTGGATTAGTTGGCAAAGTGCATAAGCGGTAAAATGTGCGGAATGGAGTAGAAAATCTTATGAATATTGACAGTGAGCTTGTGGCAAAGCTGCATTACGGAAAATGCTGAAGCGCAGAGCAGACAAAGATCTAAACTGTATGGTTACCGATGAGAGAATATTGGCAAAAAAATGCTGCTGCAAACATAAAAATACAGTGCAAGACGCGATACGCATAAATTGCAACGAAGTGATGGCTGTTTGGGAAATTTGGATTTAGTAACTATGCACGCGAAGAAGGCCGAAAGAATATACAAGAAAAGAATTAAGAAAGTTTAAATAAATCTGGTTTAATAAGGAAATGAAAGCAATTGGCCTCAGCATCCTCGCCGTTTGTTCTGCTTTCTCCAGACTGGATAAGGAAGCGAAGCAGGTGGGTCTGATACTGAACGAGGGCAAGACGAAATATCTCCTGTCATCAAACAAACAGTCGTCGCACTTGCGACTTGGCTCCCACGTCACTGTTGACAGTCATAACTTCGAAGTCGGAGATAATTTCGTCTATCTTGGAACCAGCGTCCTGCTATATGGTGCAGAGGCATGGGCGATGACAACATTTGAGGAGTCGACGTTACGAGTTTTTGAGAGAAAGGCGGACATTTGCGCATTTTCTACGGCGAATACCGAATTGGATGGAACGAAGAGCTGTATGAGATATTCGACGACATTGACATAGTTCAGCGAATTAAGAGACAGCGGCTGCGTTGGCTAGGTCATGTCGTACGTATGGACGAAAACACTCGAGCTCTCAAAGTATCCGGCGCGATTCCCGCCGGGGGAAGCAGAGGAACAGAAAGACCTCCACTCCTTTGGAAAGACCAGGTTGGGAAGGACCTTGCGAAAAGAAGAAACAACTGGCGCGCTGTTGTTAACTCGGCTATATGCCACCACCCTCCATAGTAAGAGATTCTAACACAGATTCCCTGGCAACGTGTGTCGTTAACCAGCAGCCTTAAACCACTTTTGTCCACTTATTTAATGTGCCAGCTCAGCCCATTACACGCACATAGTTTGCTTAACCTACATCACCTAACCACATTCCGGCGCTCTTTGACAATTAAGTTTATCGCCTGCAAGTGTCCTCACAGCCCTTAAGTGCCACGTAAGTGCGCAATCACCTGAGTAACTATTGCGACAACTTGCCACATCAAACTGACCTGCGCCCACCTCCGGCGCCAACAACAAGCCGTAGGTTGTTGTAAGTGCCTGGCATCTTGCTTGAGTTATGAATTTGAGTGGCGGAAACTTTGGCCCGCTTTGTGGCAGTTTACGCCGAATAATAACAACAAATTGAGTAGAGAACTTTTCGTATAAAAATAAATAGAGTTGGGTGCGAATTACGAGCGCACACACGCGCATACGCAAATGAGTTTCTGTTTGCTTTGTGTGCGTATGAAAGCATTGACAGCGTTGACAACGCTGACGCAGGGTTACTTTGTTTGAGTGGCAGTAAATATGGCAGTGGCATGCGACTCGTTGCGAAAGCGGTTGACAACTTCCGGCGGTGGCAAAAAAAAGCAGTGGCGCTCAAACTGAAAGTAAATAGACGCTTGCTAATAATAGCGCTGCGGGAAGTTTGCAAAGTCGGCCAAGGCGCAGAAAGTGCGAACTGTGTGAGCGCGTGGAAGGAGTTGTGTAAAGAGTGCGGCGGGAATACGCTACGGGTAGCAATGAAGTGTCAAAGTGTCGAAGTGTCAGCACGATGAAATTGTGGAAGTGTGCTACTCGAAACTTATTATTCAAATTTACGTTACAGAAGCAAAAAGTGTCGATGCAACAAGCCGTTGCCTGCGCTAAAGAGCGGCAGCGCAGAACATCGCGAGAGTGTGTGACCACAAGTCTTTGTTATTTAAGCAAATAGTGAATATACTCGTATTTCACATTACCGGCATATTTCGCAACGAAATCGATATTGTGGGCCAAGTTTTGAACCAAACAGTAAAAGCCTGACACACCCACTCACTACGTTGTCACTGAAATTACACCCACTCAAGTGCTTTGTCTACAGCTACAATTTATGTGAACTACCTCACTTTATTGACCCTGTTGTATATACATATATACTTTTGGATAAAAGAGTGTAATCCTTGCGCAGCCCACTCCCCTTCGCGCGTCGTTTCCTTAGTTATACTTTGTTCAAGTGTCGCTTGAGCACCACGACATTTATGAACTTGAGCTCATTTCTTACACTATTTTCGGTTGACCCATGCTATTAAGTGTTCTACTTGCAGCGGTGACCTTTGTGCTTTTATGATGGCGCCATCAGCGTGAAATGGCCCGGTCGGCCATGCCATACAGCTCGTTCATCGTACCATCCACCATACAGCAGTTGCTAAAAGCTGTCAACGGTCTACGTACATACCATATATTTACGCACGTTGTAAGGAATATGTGTCACAGCTAGTTGTTGCTCTTGTTTTTGCTGTCGTTTAGCCGGTTTTAGCTGGTTCAAATGACACTTTTTATCTGTGTTCGACTACAAGACTACAGACAAAATTGATGCCATGTCGCGCGCTTAATCTCTTCTATTTCTTCTTTCTCTTTCTGCTTTCATTTTCTTTATTTTCTCAAATAATACAGAGTGTGCGCTTTATAGGGTTTTAATTTGAAGAAGCTTTTAACGGCAGCTACGCTTGGGATAATGTCAAATACATGTTTGCAACATTTTGCATTGTCTACTTTTTTGAGTTTTATTTCGCCATCTTCTTCCTCTAGTGAGTGTCGTATAATAAAATATTTGAACTCGGTCCTCTTTCTTCAATTTAAAATTTCATTTATTAACCCCTAGTTTGGTTGCATTCGTTTGCCATGGTCGTCATCAAAAAGGGGTTTTCTCTTCCGAGGCGTTTTGTTCCTTTTCATTGGGGACATTTTTTACGTAGCAGCTTCCAAACCCTGTGGAGGGGATGTTTCGCCTTCTCACTTTAGGATATTCTTTGGCTACCCAGAGGATACTTGGTCTAGGACCGGAAGTCGTGAGCTGCTTGAGTCAGGCTCCACTATTTCTCTCTAACTTTTTTTGGGTTTCAAGTCCATCTAAGGCGATATTCGGCTGTTTTAGAACGTCATCCAAAGTATAGTCTTAGATGTCTGGAATACAAAAGCTTCACGTAAAAGCTTTCCAGTCATTTTGTGGCTGCCTAAAACTTTGTGTAGCTTCGTAGTACTAAAAACTTGTGTAGCATTGTAAGATTCGAGGCTTTTCAATAAAAATCTGGGATATACTTAAACTCAGTTAAACAAATTGAAGTATGATTAGAAATACGAAAAGACTTTTTCGACTACCCAATATTATCTCTATTCCTGCTTAGTGGTGGCTGCCACCATCCATAGTTTGTATCGGTGAAATAATCTTTTACCATGCCCCAATTGTTTCGTTCTGAGATTATATTTTTCCTTCGACGACCCATTCGAAACACCCCGTATGTTCATATTCATTGCATATATTGCACCGCGAAGTGTGTTAACGCAGTTAAGCACAGGTTTGTTGACAAATACAATAATAAAAGTAGAAACGTCACCGCGAATGGGTTTTTTCGGGAAACCTTCGTCCGTCGCGTTAGTTGAAATGCTTCAGTATGCAAATACAAACAACATTTGCATACTCGTACTCATACGAAAATGTGTGTGTAGAAGAATTGAAAAAATCCGGCCACCTGCTCGGTGCATTGTTTACTTGTGCTTAGCTTGGACCACCCTTTTCATGAGAGGTTGAGCGGATCGCTCGTTTGCACCAGTTGTTGTTGTGTTTCTGTTTGTGTTTTGTTTATTTTATGTTGTTTATTGTGATTTCGTGAAATGTTAATTAGCTCTGCGTTCCGAACCAGTTCAAGAAATAGTAAAAAACAGCGCAAGTTAATAACAACAAAGGCAAGAGACAGATTAAAGCACGACTAGCAAGCTCCTCGTCTTAGCAAAGCTGTGGAAGAATTCCACATACTATTTGTTTTTCTTTTTATTTGTTTGTTTACTTTATAGTATTCAAATGTTTTCTTTGCCATTCGCACAAAAAATGCAGCAGAACAGGTTCCACAAACAATAGGCGATGGTGCAAGGCAAACCGCGTTGGCCAGGGAATGTCAAATTGGGTTCAGCAATAAACAAGCTCATCGGCTACTCCGCGCACATAATTCAACACACATATATACTAATGTGTTTTCTAAGTTGTAGTGATAAAACTAGGCATGATTTATACGAAATAAATCATAAAATATATAAAATATAAAATAGCAAAACAACTTTTCAATATAGGCCATCCTTGAACGTTGAAAAGTATCTCATTAAATCTGCTAGTCAATTGGTGCCGGTTTAAATCTTTTGTAGGACCATTTGGAGCATTTGAGAGAAGTACTTTTTGCTAAATCTTTGGAGCTGTGATCGATGAGCTCTACGGCAACATAAATATTTTAAGCGTAAGATAATTCAACGAATCCGTTTGCTAGCCCATATAATTGGCATGGAAGATGATGCTTCAGCGAAAAGCGAAGTTTTGTGTTCTCCACCCAGAACGACCCACTGTTGTAGTGCCACAGAAAATAAACTAATTTATCCTCACAATAAAGGAATAATGCTCAGTTGATAACGTGTACTAACTCTGGGCTTATGCCGATAACCACTCACACTTTTTCTTGGAGCTTTCATCAGAAATCTGTTGTAGGATGGCTGAAATCATCTCCACATATTTTTCTTTTCTCTAGTAACCATAATACTTAGTTGCTCAAAGCGCCATAGAACACCGTGCGTGTCTGGCTCTATAAATGTAGCCTGAATTATGAATAAATAAGTAATTAAACAGGTGCGCAATGCGAACGCGCCCGCACGCCCAGCGACCCTTCCTCTGTTTGCTTGCAGTCGACGCTGACGATATTATTTCCGCTATCAGGCTATTGACCACGCCTGGGGATGTTGTCGCACAACCAACTGTAGCCCTACACACACACAAGCACATTATTACTGTGTGGCATTATATTGAAGTAGGTTTAATCGTAGAGACATGGCAATAAGTGCCAGACAGCTGTTGGTGATTGCGGGGTGGAGCGGTGTGCGCTGAGGTTATTATGGAGAGAAGTGAACAGAATTGCAATGGAGTGCAACATTACTAACAATTAGCGCGATAACAGCGCCACAGCGCACTTACGACTAGTAAATTCCAATCTATGTGTTTGAGTATGTGTGTCGTCGTTGCGAGCGTGTTGGGCTGTTTAGACTGTTAATTAAGCGTGTGCTGCGTGTAGCAGAGCGGTAATTACGCACACAGCTATAGTTATGGCTGCGCCAAGTGTTGACATCCATGCATACACACTTTGGTGGGGGGAGCGTATTCATGCATATGCAAATATCCCGTAGTCATAAGCGCACGCTCATGCAAATGCAACACTGTGACGCGCCTGGTAACGCACAATGCTCACAAGTGCCAAGGGCGCGCTCACTGTTACCACTCACCTGTGCCTGTGCCTGTGTGGTGGTGCGTGTGTGAGTGGTGTACTCAACTCTCCAGCGCTCAGCGCTCGCTATTAACTGACAGGTGTTCGTGCGCTGAGCAAATAATACACGTGCAAATGCCAGTCAATACGCTTACTTCAGCGCCGATCACAGTGAGCACGGAATGCAAAAAATTCCACAAAAGTAAATAAAAATGAATTATTAGCAGAGAACGAAACTACTAAAGTACTCAGCTTTATTAATTTCAATTAACTTTGCTTGGTTTGCTTCTGCTTCGTGCAAAACGTGCAAAATATTTATAGTTTTTTTGTTGGTAATGGGCTTTTATCACTCATAAATATTTTACATTTTACAGCGCTTAAATTTTATCGCCGCTTAACAGCTTTTTCATGCTAAAGCGTTTTTTGCTTATCGAATATTTTATGGTTTGTAGTCAAAAATGAACAACTACGTAAATGAATTGACATTTAAATCGCCTATTCTGCTGACGCCCCTGTACTAGACTACCGGGCGGAGAGTAAACGAAGAGCGACCGTTGATCAAAAGTTCTCAGCTCGATACTTAGAAATCGAATGTTAAATATAACTGTAATCATCGAAATAGAACATAAGGGTTTTTAAATAAGGTGGAAGGTTTTTAATTACCAAGCCCAACTCATTACTTTTGAATTTTTAAGGTTAGGTGAAGTTAGGTTCTTGTCCAGGTTTGCGTTTCGCCATCTCATGTGCAGTTAGGGTCTTGTCCAGGTTTGCGTTTCACGATCTCATTTGTGGTTAGGTTCTTGTCTAGGCTTACATTTCGTGATCTCATGACCATCAAATTCTGGAATGGATTACACACGAAATTCTGCGCTGCCATCTGTGCTAAACACCAGTCTCACTGACGTCATAAGGGAAGTATTCTCGCCATTGTACGCTTTTAACCGCTCTCTTCCGCCTCGCTCTTAGCCTCTCATAGAGCCATGTTTTGCGCCGTTTGTAGTTGCAACTTTTACATTCGTGTGATAGACAGGTTAATGCAATTTAGATGTGCTGCGCGTCACTGGCTGAACATCACTGGATAAATTTAAAGCACGTTAAGTGAATAACGTATGGCCTTATCTGCCTGGCGGTGTGTATATGTTTGAGCATTATTTTAACTTTTTGTTGCTGGCGCACACATACTCGTAGTTGGTGTGCTGCTTGATTGAAACCAGTAAGCCACAACTGTCGCGAAAAAATGTTAGCAAACTTCTCGCTCGTGGCTGTTGGCCAAACGAAAGGCATTAATGCATGTAGGAAACTTAACTGCTGTGGAAGTGCTCGCTGCCTTAGCTAACTGGCTGATGCGCCTATTTTTACCAGCACACTTGCAATTTCCCAGCCAGTTGAACTGGTGTGGCGCGCGGCAATAGGAAAGCGCTGAAAATATAAATTGGAAAAGTGTAAAAAGGCAAGAATATTTTATTTTAAGCCGTGTACTGGCAGCGCGCGTCAGCAGCAGTACTTAAATGCAGGCGAGAGGGTTGCCAGCGCCGCGCACAGTATGTGCTGTACCGTGGTGCGGAGCTGGTGGGGTTGCGCGCGGTTGCCATGACGCGCGATACAACTAGACAAGCCAAGTAGAAGTTGTCGCCGTTGTCCGCGATATGGTTTGCTTTGCTGCCGCTGCGGCTGTGTTTTCGCTTGTGCGCTTTGTTTGGGCCGGTCGGTTGGTTAGTTTGGCTGGAAATGTTGTGTGGCTCAAACTAAAAACATTTAACTGGTTTCTCGACAGTGCCATTTGTGGTGTTAGACCGTACGACAGCAATGCGCATAGAATAAACGGAAAACACGACAGCGCGTAACAGTTAATAAACAAGCGCGGAAGCTCGAGAGTGTGCGTTTTGGAGTGGCTAATGAACGCACCAAAAACAGTAAACAAAATTAAAAATAAAAAAAAAAAGTGGACACGCATCATTTTCCGCTGCTTAATGCATTGAGTTACGTGTAACTTCACTTCACCAAGCATTACTACAACAATGAAAGTAATCACAATGCAGCTTAGGGAAAAGCGCACTGCGCGCATATACAGCTGAAATGAGTTGCGGCGCTTTGCGCTTCATAATTGTTTGTTTTGTCTGCAGCGCACCCACACATTTATACACGCGTGCTCTCACTTATATATATATTATACAAGCGCACGTTAACAAGTGCGCTTACAACTAGTTGGCCGAAATCGTTGGCTTGCCGTTGGTGTTATTGGCAACGCGCAAATCAGTTGTCATTTGTTTTGGCCAGGAGCGGTTGCGGTAACGTCGCGCTACGCTTGTGAACTGTGACAGGCGCTGCTGAGTTGAAACGCGCGAAAGGCTACGGTGCTGATTCTGTTTTTACCGGTTCACCGCTGCAATCACGCGCTGACGCGACTTGCGGCAACACGGTTAGAAATACTTTTTGCTTAATTAAGAAAAGACTTGGTGTCAAAGTGAGCGCGTTGTGGGAGCTTGCATAAATGCCTGGTCACACACACGCAGCGTTCGCGTAAGCGGTTAGTAAATTTAATTAGCATGAAAATCGATTAAAATCGTGTTGTGCCAACAAGAAAAAGTTGAAAGGTGTGAAAAATATAAATTTGAAAAGTGCTAAAGGCTTTAAGTGTTCAAAATAATTTCATACTAGTCTTTAAGTTGACTGCATATAATATTGGCGAAATCACAAATAAAGCGATAAAAAACTATATTAACTTCAAATGGCGAATGGCGAATGGCTAGCGCTTATCAGCTCGGTAACCAGGCGCAGTGCAAAAACAAAGTGAATGTGTGTAAAAGTTAAGAATGCTTCAGCGTTCGCCGCAAAGCAAACTTCTGCTTGCACAGTACGCTGGAATGTGCTCACTCCGCTTCCACCTATTCTCCATCTGTCGGTCGCCTTCTGCTCCACTCTACTCCAGGCCACCACCGCGCCACGCCCCTACTTTTGCGCCTCTACTAGGCACTGCTCTGTGTTGACTGTCATAACTTTGTTATTTGCTTGTAATTTGTTGGCATTTTGCTTATCGCGTTTAGCTGCGAACGGCTATTAAGTCAACCGCAAATGCAGACGAGGCGAGAGATTATGGAAAAAGTGTAAATCTATTAAAACGTAATTTATGACAAATGTAGAAATGGAAATTTTGACTTTTTGTGTGCTGACTATGTGTAGAAGAACTGGTTAGAATGCGAAGAATAATTTTTTGAGTAAAAACAGTAAAGTTGAAATAATATAAGTTAACCCGTTTGAAACGGCGCCGGAACATACTGACCCACACGTTTTTATTCCTCATTTTTAATGCTATTTTTATTGCATTACTAGTGGATCCGGCCACGCGTTTCTGTAGTTATATTATACATTTTATACTATTATTTATATAATAAACTATTCAATACAGTGAAAATTTTTTTTACGAATAAAGGCGAAAACGTTTTTGTCGGTATAAGAATCCAAAGAATTGTACTTGAGGTTTAATTTTGAATACGTTCAAACCAATAAATTTCATTCGAAAAAATAACGAATTTAAGGCTGCTTTCTCAACGTCTGGTTACCAGACTTTCTGGCCAGTTAATAGAGTTGTTCGCTTAATAGAGCGTCCATTTAATAGGGTTTTCACTGTATTTTTATTTATGAATTGTTTTTACTATCCTATCTTCTAAGTTGGTTGGATCTGGTCGTGGTGTGTTAAATTTTATTAAATCGGTTCAGTAGCTAAAGAGTCCATCGCGGACAAACAACGTGACACGTAATTTTTATATATAAAGATTTTACAAAGCTGGATATTTATTATTAAAAATATCTTAAAAATGTCGAATTTAAGTTAAAAACTCTGTTGGAACACTGTTATTCGGTTTTAATGACATGACATACCAAGAGACTAAAAGTGAGTGCCAAAAGCACTGCGTTTGAGTACTCTCAATTTGCATTTTTAAAGACTAAAGACACCAGTGGAAATGCATAATTTGGTTGATTAAGTTTGGTCATTAAAAAACCGGGGAAAAACTAGAGTGGTTGGCTCTAAATGTCTCAATACCGATGATAAACGAGTGTTTTATCTCATTTAAACTTTGACTTTGGAACTATGTCGCAGAAGGTATAAGGATGGTATAAGCAATTTTGTCTTGATTTATAAAAAATACGTGTCACGTTGTTTGTCCACGATGGACTCCTAAACTGCTGAACCAATTTTATCAAAATTAGCATACTGTGTCCAGTTCGAACCAACTTAGAAGATAGGATAGTAAAAACAATTCATAAATAAAAATACAGAGAAGGCTCTATTAAATGGACGCTATATTAAGCGGAGATCTTGATTATCCATGCACATTGGCCGGTCCGACTATTTGAGAAATTTTTATACCGGTATAACAACAAAAGCAATAGAAAATTTCAAAATTTATATTTTTCTGAAGGCCGAAAAGTACTGGACTGTTGGGCTTACACTTTAAGACCTTTTATTTAATTTCGAACTTTTTTCTGTTGAAGTCTTCAACAATTTTCTATTATTTTATGGCGCTATACAGCTTTAAATAAAGTTTTTTAGGCTCATTGGCGAAGTATGAAGTTTGGATAATAATTTTTCCTTCACTATTGTTTTCCTATCAGCATTCCTAGTTGCTTACTGCACTCATGTTTGTTCAAAATATGACTAAAAATGTATGTGTGTGTGCATTTGCATTTATTTTTTGTTTGGATGGGAAGCAGGTAGCGATGTTTGTAGTTCGAAGTTCGCTCATTCGCACTTTTAATTAAAACGAAAAACTGGATTTTAAAAATAGAAAATTTTAAGCTTAATACAAACACACACAGACGTGCCGCTATCAACTATGAATGTATGCTAATTTTTACATGTAAATAATATATTTTTTTCAACTCACATTCAAATTAATTTACAGATAGTATATGTGCATATGTACATATGTACATGTACATATGCATGTAGACATATTTTTACTTAAACAAAATAAAAATAAAAAACTATTTACTTGCCATTAAATAGTAAAAAAGCAATAACATTCACTTTAATGCGCATCCATATACATATATATGTACATATGTATGTGTGCATGTTTGTATGCATGTAGTAAAACACGTTTGCCAGCGTGTGAAATCACTGGCGTGAAATTTTTCGAAATTATTTGGCAATAAAAATTAAGTCGACTACAGAAAAACGGCATACAACACAAACAAACACATTGAAATGAGTAAAAGGTAGTAAAAATGTAAAAGTTGACATTAGAAAAGTGAACTACAAACTTTTGTGCGTTTGTTTGTGTGTGTGTGGGCATACATGTGAACAGTTGTTGCAATGTGAGCATAAAATGCTCGAACTTAACGGCAAGCAATGTATGGCCATTAACAAAAAGTGCTTTCGAATTTGCATGATTAGGTGGCTTTATTTATTAAGAAACATATTTACATACATGCATTTGTTGTCACATATGCATGAAAAATGCCTAATAATGTTTAAAGCTTAAAAAAAAGATTTGAATTTTTTTAAATTAAAATTACAGTAATACAGATAGGTAAAGGATCTATCTAAAAATGAAAGTCATGCCATTTTTAGCAATTTTTTTCTGAAACTTTATAAAAATAATTTTTTTAATAATTTTTTTATAAATATGTACTTTTTTAATATTTTTTTTTAATATTTTTAAACACTCTTTTATAAATTTTTTACATTTTTTTTTTTTAATTTTTCTTATATTTTTTTATAATTTTCTTGTTTTGGTTATTTTTAAATTTTTTTTCTAATTTCTTTTCTAATAATTTTTTGTTATTTTTGAATATACCCTTTTCTAATTTTGTTTCTTATATTTTTTCATAATTTTTTTTTACATATTTTTTATTTCTTTTTACGCAACAGCACTTTGTTAAAAGAGATATATAGCATGTACTGTGATACAAATAAAAGTCACGGGAGTTTTAGCAATTTTTTTTCAAATTTTATAATAATTATAGTTTTATGAAATTTTGTTTCAATTTATATTTTTTAATACTTTTTTTTTATAATCCGAAAAATACATATACATATATACAGTAACAAAATTTTATTGTAGTTATTTTTTTTATGGAAGTATTTTTTATACTTTTTTATTTTTTTTGTAATATATGTATTTTTAATAATTTGTTTTATAAAGTCTTTTTTGCACATTTTAAAAATTTTTTATATTTCTGTATACAGTAATAATTTTTATATTTTTTATAGTTTTTTTAAAAACTTTTTTTTGTTTTTTTGTAATTTTTTAAATTTTTTTAATAATATTTTTACGCAACAAATCCAAAAAACGCATGTGTATGATTTCCTATATGAACGAGAAGTAAGGTAATTTGTTTTAATAAGCAGCTATCGAATGCGCCCGCCAAGTGCTTAACAATCCGCGCACGTTCTCCGCGATTACGCATTTAGCTGTGGCACTATTATTTACGCTAGCAGCGCATGCTTTTTGCATGGATATATGCGCAAAGTGGCGTATTGTTTTTCTTGAAATGCATACAATTAAATTTTATTGCCTTTTTTATGCCATGCGTTTGTGTGTGGGCAAACGTAGCCGACTGGCTTAGCTAAAAACCAAAAAAATAAAATAAATGAAAAAAAAATTAAAAATAAAGCAACAGGAAAGCCAGATAAACAAAAATAAAATTCATTTGTACAAAAAATCAAGCAAAATTCCCGTGAGTCATATTTCAGCTTGTTTCCTTCTGCGCACTTGCATACATACAAACACAGGTGTGAAGTGCATTTGCGTATGCTTGTTGTTGTAGGCGAGGCTAAAAGCCACGCAAAATTGCTTATTTGATAGACGCAATCAATTTACTACAGGGCATGCATGCCTCTACCTGTGTTTTATATATGCTACGATGTGCATATGTATGCGTACATATTTATGTAAATTTGTGTTTTATCTGTGTGTGCATTAACTGTTGCTTTTGCATACGTCTGGTTTGTCTGTCTATCAAAACACACGTCCGGCAAACTAAATCAACCAAATCAGTGCCAAACACGAATTTTTGTTAATAAAAACTGTCAAAATAAACAATTTTTATTTTTAAATAAAATTGAAAAAGTATTTTCACAAAATGTGCTAACGAAAAATATTTTTGGTGTTCGTCACGTACTTGCCAAAAATTGCAGTGACAACAACAGAACTGTTTCAACAATTGCACAACTTGACGAGACAAACTTACATACAAACGTACATATTTGTACCAAAAACAATTTACATATAAGTATAAACATTCATTTACATATACATACATATGTGTGTAGATGTACAACACGAACATTGCTGCGATGATCACTGATTTATAACTTTGCTGCATAGCTTCATGCATTTGCATACATACATACATTCATGGCTGATAATAAATTTTTATCTTTTGCTAATAAAATTTTAGATGACTACAATACTTATGTTGGTTGTTTTGGAAAAAACATTCAAGGCTTGGCAACAAGAATAATTAGTAAAATACGAAAAGACTTTTTCGACAACCCAATACCTTATTTAATGCCTAATTAATAAGTTATATTATTTATTTAATAAGTTATGTCGAATTTCGTGAACATAGCTCGTTAAATGAAGAAGTTTTCCTTAGAAGAACTATACTATATGCTATATAATTTTTCCGATATTAGCGGTTTCGACAAATGAGCAGCTTCTTGGAGAGAAACAACGTGTCCAAAATTTCAGACCGATATCTCAAAAACTGAGAGACTGATTCAGACAGACGGGCTAAATCGCCTAACCATAATTTTGCGATTGTGAGGCATACAATTTTCAAATATCGTTTCCCATGTCTAATTCCTGATTTTTCTAAAAAGTTTTCAAACTTAAGCAATTTAGTTCACTGCTTATTTCACAACTTTCCATCGCAGTTGACACTTCACTAGCTTTGACAGGCTGTCACAGTTGACTTAAACTACATATCTGTCACTGTCAAAACCCTTTTGTTCGGCTGCCGAAGTAGAGGTGATCGGCCGCTTCAAATCATCGCAAAATTTGTGATTTCGCGCCGATGCTTTTTTATTTATGATTTTTGAAATATTTTTGTTGTCTGCTGGCATGTGGGTTGCCACCTTACGCCCCCACTTCGCTCATTTGCCTTACTGCAGTGTGATTTGTGTGATTTGCTTATTGTTTTCTACTCGTGTGCTGAATGGCACTTTTTCATTGCATTTTTGGTAATTATATTTAACGAGTTAAACACGCCGATTTAAGACTGCTTAAGCTTTGTGGCGATTGACTAATTGTCTTTCTGCAAGTGAATGTGAGCGGTTCAAGGAGGCGTTGCGCAAATCGAGTTTGTAGGGGGTGTGTATACATGTAGGGGTCCCCAGTTATATCGCTGCTGATTGGCGCGTCTACATAAATACTCTTTGAGAGAGTAAGAAAGGGCAATCTAACCGAGCTGTACAATTTGGTTAGAGAAACTCGAATCTGGCGAATAAAGAACATAAATATTAAAGTAAAAAGATATATCTAGTAATAAAAAAAAGATTCATAATAAAAATTAAATAAAAAAATATAAGAAAATGTATAAATTTTAACAAAATTGAAATTAAATAATAAAATAATTTCTGGAAGTGATTTGAGTGAAAAATTTTGTGGAGTGGGGGGGTATACATACATATGTATAATAGATTAGCGGAAATAATTGCAAAAATAACAACTGATAGTTATGGCAATAAAAAATTATACCTTAAAATATAAAGTTTAACAAAAAAAATATTTTCAACCAAGGTTGTTTACTCAACAGCTCTAAAAATTATTTTTTCCACTATTAAGTCAGAAGCATTGAAAGCACCAAAAAAAGAACAATGACTATAATTATTACGGTTAATGGTTAATTAAATACTTAAATTGAAAAATAATAATAACAATTATAACAACAACAAAATCGTGAAAAGTGAGAAAAATCGCAAACTGCCGAAATGGTTGTGTCCACATTGAGCATCACGCTCGACAACAATGGACTGGTGGCACCGCCTGCGCCACCGAATGTTGTGCGTTCGATTACAACAGCAACAATACCGACGATAATCACAACGAGCAGCAGCGTTGGCAACAGTCCGGCAGCTGCCAGCAACAAATATGCGAATGGCATGCATAACAACAACAACAATAACAGCAGCAGCAACGCCGGCAATAATAACAGCAGTTTTAATATAAACAACAATAATAACAACAAACTCAGTGCCAATAGCAACAATAATAACAGCAACAACATAAATAGCAATAATAACATTTCTAGCTGCCATAGCGCTAGCAACGGTAGAAGTCTAAGCAATACAAGCAGTTTTTGTGATATCAGTGGCGCTGCTGCAGCAGCCGCGCCAGCACCGCCACCCAAAATAACCACAACAACATTCATACCAAATGCCAACCAAATATGTGATAACAATAATGTGCCACAGCAACAACAAAAACAACCACCATTACACTGGCATTCACCGCAAACGGTGAAGGAGTCAGCGCAACAGCAGCAGCAACAGCAACAATTGCCACAACGCAGCAGCTCATTGTTGTTGCAACGCGATGGCCAAGTGAACATGTCGAATCGGTTGCGTCAGCAGCAGGCAAGTGACTTAAAATTAAAAACAAAAATGCGTAAAAACAGTAGGGTGGTAAAGCAAATTAGAGTTTAAAAGAAAAATAAAAATAAATAAATTTTTTTACGTAAATCTAAAAAATTGCAAACGGTTTCCTCATTTAGTCGAACTTATCTGAAAAAAGTTATTTTTTAATATTTTTGTCAAATTTTTTATATAAATAATTTATTTTTCTAAGTGTAATATTGGGTAGTCAAAAAAGTCTTTTGGTATTTCTAAGCAAACTTCAACTTATCACACCTATTGACAAAATACGAAAATACTTTTTCGACTACCCAATATTTTATTATTTAAACTTTATGTGTTTTTTAAACTTATTTCCATTGATTTTCGAATTTTATTTAAAAAAATATTGGACCTAATTACTTTAGAATGTTCCTAATAGTGTAAAAGATTAAAAAATATCTAAAATTAGTTTACATTTTGCATGACAGTTTTTTTTTAATAATTTTTCTAAATAATTTTTTTTCGAAAAATATTTTTTTTTCCAAATTCTAAAAAAAAATAAACAATTTTACACAAATGTATTAATAATTACTGCTTAATACGCCAGCAGTGAATTAATTATGACCATAAACTGGTATAAATATAAACAAAGTGATCAGTTAACTGAAGCTTATATGTATGTATGTAAAAAAGATTTATGTGTGTGTGTAGATATGCCCAGCGAGCGATAACACAACAAAAACTAAGAAATATTTATAAAATGTAAATAACTACGCTCAAGCGCACATACACACGCACACATAAGAGTAGGCAATCAACTCCAACACACACATACATACCTGCGTCCACGAAAGCAATCAAAGCGCTCCACTCCAAGCACTGATGTCATCGTTACGAGCAGTGCAGCGCAGCTCATTTCTGCCGGCTTTACCGCCCACAACCTGCTCGCTAACACACAGCCGCGCGCCGCCGCTCCCCCCTCAAATTATTATTCGCCTGTCTTGTTTGTTGTTTGTTATTATTTTGCGCAGATTCGTATCAATATTTGGTCGTGTTGTCGCCGAGCCGCCGAGCTGTGGAATCAGATTTTTATAGCAAAGCTGCTCGGACAGTTCTGTTGATTTAATTATGTGAATTAAGAAAACATTAAACTGAGGAAGCGTTGAGAAAAAAACATACAAAACACAGGAAAACAAGACAAGGCAATTAGAATTCTCTTATATAAGTTTGCAGTCATGTGAAGCATTTTATGTCAAGTTCTAAATTATTTTCAAAAAAAGCAAAATGTTCACAAGCTTTCTGTGCACATTTTAGAATTGAGTTGCTTGACCAATCTTTAACCCTTTAATTGCTATTTTATTTAGCTAATTTGTGCCAAACCCAAAGCACGTACTCAACTGCTGTCTAGGCCCAATTTGGCGCTTTATTTGAGGCATGCCTCCGCCGCCTAATAAGTTCGTAACCCACATACTTGACTCATACCAACCGGCCTGTTTATTGGGCTTTATTTGGGCGGCTAAAAGCGGTGAAACGGTTAACATTTGTAGCGGCTTTTAGTCCAAACGAAAGCTTTTGTGGCAGACTATGGAATGATAAATCGTTTACAGCCATTTCTTATCACTTTTTATTTATTTTATATATTTTTTATGGAAAATATTTAAACGAAAACTATGCGTCTAAGAAATCATGTAGGCTTAACGTCACTTTCCCAGCAACTCTTGTGACTGAGTCATAAATTTGCAATTCATAATTTTAAAAATGTTTAAGCCTCGCCTCTCTGTCAATTACACCGATATTTTTCATTTCTTCGCGTATTGTGGGCGCTATTTGAAATTCATGCGTCAACAACAAGCAGTCTCCAAGCTCTCGAAAATGCCTGCCGTCACCCGTTTTGCGTTCAGCCTCCGGTCGTTGCTGTTACACCTTAAAAGAAGCTTAATTCCACGAATTCAGCAATTTATTTGAAATGTGAAGAACAGCTTTGAGCACCGTCAGCAGTTGGCAGATTTCAAGTGCGCTAAGCTGCGCTAGCAAAGCTACACAGACACACACATCAAAGGTGTGTGACTACCGACATATGTTTACATACACAGATTTTTAATATTCTGTTTGGCAACTCTTCCGTTTTCGAGCATGGCTTGTAAATACATTAATACGCCTAAGTAGTTTTGTTGTGACTCTCGCTCATGAATTCTTCATTGTAACACTACACACCTTTCTGAAATGCTTTAGTTCGTTTTTTGTGTGAAACTTTACTAAAAAAGTGTAAAGCGAATTTTATTTGCTGTTAGTGTGTATTTTCATACAAAAACTTGCTGTGGAATATTTAAGATACTATTTCTGTTCTTAAATTGTAGCAGATTCAAACACTTTTGGGGTTACGAAAGCTTAATTACATGCAAGTGAAAGCTTTTAGAAATGCTTTCGATAGCTTTTAGAAATGTTTTCGAAAGCTCAAGCCACCAAAAAGCGCTAGTTATAGAAAAATACTTTTGGAACCACTTAGGCTATATAACTGTATGAAAGCTCACTGTGAAAGCTTATTTAGTACCAATAATACTGGTTAGTAAATTTACCTTCACTTTAATCGAGAAAACACATTATTGTTTGTAAGTTTGGAAAATTCTGTGAAAGCTTATTTTCGAAAAGCGAAAGCTCATGCAAAAATTTAATACTTAGTGTTCTCAATTAAAACAAACAGAAAATAATTTATTTAATTACATGGCAGCCAAAAATATGGGTTGATTCTAATAAATATTCAATATGGAAGCTTTTCAAAATATGAAAGCTCCCTGTGAAAGCTTATTTAGTCACAATAATACTGGTTAGAAACTTACTGGCACTTTAATCGAGAAAACACGTTTTTCGTATTTTGAAAATTGTGTGAAAGTTTATTTTCGAAAAGTGAAAGCTCATGCAAAAGTTAAAGTATTAAATCATTTACAACAAACAGAAAATGATTTATTTAATTACATCACATGACTGATTCTAATAAATATTCAATGTGAAAGCTTTTCCCTAAATAAATCCATGTCTCAAATATAAACCGCATTAGCATCTTCAGCCGATAAAAATAAATTCATAAAATAGTTTCCTACTAATTTATTGCAAGGCCTAAATCAAATGTTGTTGCAATCACCTGCTGTGCATTATGCGTGCTTGGCATTGTGAACGCGTCTTTTTATGGCCGCCATTACCGGCCATCGGGTTCATACATAGCCCGTCGTCTTAGGGATTTCCGCTGAATTATGTGCGCATAAAAAGCGGCAATAAAGCAGTCGCATTATTGTTGTGCGTGGCTTGTTGTCATATTTATTTTGTATGAGTTGGAAAAATGCAAATATTTGATGTCTTGAAGGAAAATTTATTTTGCGATTTTAGGGCGCTTGGGCTTCGCTTGGTCGCTGCGCGCTTCCAGCCAATTGATTTTTAGGAAAATCTCATTGTTGCGAAATTACACAGTTGCCTTTGTTATTGTTGTGCAAGCAGTTGTTTCGCAGTGCGGATTTGGTCTGCATTCTTCGGTTGTAAATCATATTTACCCGCTTTGCTTTGTAAGCGAAGAGCACCAAAAAATGCAAAAATGAGAAGAAATGTACAAAAAATTGGCAAAATTGCAAAAATAAATAAACACGTTAATAAAACGGCGCTTTGCTGCATGCGATTTTCTGTTCCAATTGCTGCTGCACAGCGCGCTTGTTTATAAAGCAAAAGCGCTAAGTAAATAAAAGGCGGCGCTGCGTGCGGCATGCAAATCGCTGGCACCATTGTGCGACTGCTGCAAAAGTGCTAAGGCAAATCCTTGAATGGCGCAACATTTTGTTGTTTTCGCCTTTTTCACACTTCTTGGCCTGCTTGTTTTGCCGTTATTTACATAACGCTTGTTGCATTTGTACCTGCCACACACATTTGCATTTTTTGTTTTTGCCACAATTGCCACACACACACATCGCCAGCAGCACTCCACACCCATCCACAGTGCCTCTCCCTAAGCACCTTCTTGGCACTTTGCCCTTTGTAGGTGGGCTTCCGCCTCCGCACGCTGATGGATTGCCCGTAATCACACTTGACAGGCTTCCAATGCGGCGCAACTACAAACAATGTACTCGCTCAAGCTCTGCTTGTCATATTTTCTCTGCACATCTGTAGCGCTTTGTCTCTTGTCTGTTGCATGGTGCACTTGTGAATTGCGTGTACATTTTACTGCACACTTTCATTTCAATACAAATACTTTCGTGCCACTTTCAATTGGCTTTGGGTGCGGGGCGAGAAGGTGCTCATGTGATGTAAAGAGGATGGTTGGTTGTATGTGTGCGCGCAGTGGCATGCGAATTGCATTCTTAGACGAGTAGGAGGATATGTTCAGGTACGTTAGACTATGCCTCGCTTTGATATACTTGTCTAGTCCAGGGATTATCAGGCAGGCCGAAGCCAGCGCTTCTACTGTTGTATTCCACTTTTTATTCAGCATCTCTGGCTGCTAATAGAGCCATTTCGTTAATGCGAGAAAATTACTTGAAATTTTCAACAAGTTTATGCAATATATTACTTATGTGCAAGCGCTATCTTTAAAATTTTATTAACTGATTCTGTAATTTGTCCAAAGCGACAAATGGCAACGTATTTCAGTTTTATTTCTTCTCATGAAAGCCTTGCTCTGCTCTTCACTTATTTACTAACAGTTCTTTACTTTATTTTACGCTTCATGCTGTCTGCTTTTGAGTGTCTCCTTAACTGAACACTAAGCAGCTGTGTTCTGCTATTTGTTTGCATTGTTTGTGTCTTTCAGCAGCCGCTCAAGTGTTGCCACTAAATGTGGCAAGTTAATATATATGCGAACACATATCCGATGAGGGCGCCCCGAGTTCTGCTACAAGGGCCACTGTTGCTACGCTTCCGTGTATGGGTTGACTTCATTTGCCGCCCACTTCATCTTCACCGGTTTGCTGAGCCACCGACCTACTGGCCCATTCACCCCATTAGCGCGCTAATTAAATTAAGCGAATTGTTTTGCTGGCGAAGATTAAGTGGCACAAATGCGTTGAGGACATGCCCGCATTAAGTGCCTCGTTTGCCGGTAGGCTGAATTACTTGGGTCTGAAAGAGAAAAGCGCATGGAAAGAGTGCAACTGCTTTCTTTTGTACGGTTGCAATTGCGCTTTTTCGTTCCGAATACCGGTTTCACATAGATATGTACTAAAGATAATGTTTTTTTTCGGCGCAATAATGGCGCAGCTGTCCGCGGAGGCGAGACTTTATTACCTGCCTATATTTCTTTCGACCGCGCTAATTGTTTTTCAACGCAGCTTTAGAGCTACAAACAACTTGCAAGCATTGCAACTGACCAACATTATATTTTCCGTCTTTCAGGAGCAACTGCGTCGACGCCGCGAGGAGGAAGAACGCATTGCGCAGCAGAATGAGTTTCTACGTAACAGCTTACGTGGGTCGCGCAAGCTTAAGGCGCTACAGGACAACAAGGCGGTGGCACAGCAGCAGCAGCCGGCCTCTGCGGAACGCGTTACGGGCGTGGAGAACGAGGCGTACCTGGACGATGAGGAAGCCGAGAAAATTAATGGTGAGTACTAGTGCACTATTAATTTATAAAAGCGCTAAAACGCTTTTCTCTTCTTCGCTGCAGGTTATGGCGAACTGATCGCGGCGTTAACACGCCTACAGAATCAACTCACCAAAAATGGTATGTCCACAATGGCGAGTCGGGTGTCGGCTGCCCACAATGTGTTGAGCAGCGCTGGTGTGGCACATGCGCTTGCTGCGCGTGCAGCCGTCTTGCAACGCCGGCGTCCGCGTGTCGCAAATCCAGTAAGCGTGAACGCCACTTCGTTGCAAAAAGATATTGTGGAACTGCTAACACAATCGAACTCGGCCGCGGCTATCGAGCTGGGCAATCTGTTGACGAGTCACGAAATGGAGGGTCTGTTGCTGGCGCATGATCGCGTTGCTACGCTCACCGACGCCACGCCATCACCCATACTTAGTGGTTCTAGCAGTCCACAACAAACGTCAACAGGCGCGCCAGTACCACTACCTAAGAGCGCAGCGGTACGCGGCACAGCAGTGCCACCGCCAGTGGTACCGCCACCGCTGGCGCAACGTAGCGCTATGCCACTGCCTCAAAATATGACGGCGCCGCCAGTACCGCCGCCACATGGTGGCTTTATGAAGCAGCCAATGCGAGCCGACTCTCCACCATTAAGCGCCTGCTTTGGCACACTGAATGACCAGAATGATAACATACGCATCATTCAGATTGAGAAGTCTACTGAGCCACTCGGCGCAACGGTGCGCAATGAGGGTGAGGCGGTCGTTATTGGACGTATAGTGCGTGGCGGTGCTGCCGAAAAATCAGGTCTGCTGCACGAAGGCGACGAAATACTCGAAGTGAATGGCCAAGAGTTGCGCGGCAAGACGGTCAACGAAGTATGTGCGCTGCTTAGCTCTATGCAGGGTACGCTGACATTCCTAATTGTGCCCGCTGGTAGTCCACCGCCCGGTGGTGGCCATCGCGAGAACGCAGTGCTGCATGTACGTGCCCACTTCGACTACGATCCTGAGGATGACTTGTATATACCGTGTCGTGAGCTGGGTATTAGCTTTCAGAAAGGCGATGTCTTGCACGTGATCTCACGTGACGATCCCAATTGGTGGCAAGCGTATCGCGAGGGCGAAGAGGACCAAACGCTCGCCGGTCTCATACCTAGTCAATCATTCCAGCATCAGCGTGAGACCATGAAGTTGGCCATTGCCGAAGAAGCAGGCTTGGCGCGCAGTCGTGGCAAAGATAGCAGCAAGGGCGCGACACTGCTGTGCGCGCGCAAAGGCCGCAAGAAGAAGAAGAAGGCCAGCTCTGAAGCGGGGTGAGTTAGTTGTGGAAGTGTGGGTATTTTCAAAAGTTATAAGCCTCCTTTACTCGTTTGCAGTTATCCGCTATACGCCACAACCGCGCCGGACGAAACGGATCCCGAGGAAATACTCACCTACGAAGAGGTCGCCTTATACTATCCACGTGCCACACACAAACGGCCTATAGTGCTCATCGGGCCACCGAATATCGGGCGTCACGAGCTGCGGCAGCGGTTAATGGCCGATTCGGATCGCTTCTCGGCAGCAGTACCACGTAAGTTTCGAAATTCTACTCTATCACTAAGGTACGGCGTAAGCTGGATAAACGGTGGCAGCTTCGCTGTCTCACTGTGAATAGTAGTATCTGCTTTTGGTTCGATATTCGACTTCATTCGAAGTGCTGTTTAGCTTCAACTTTCATTTCATAATTTCTTAGTCGAGTTTTTAGCATTTTATATTTTTAACGTTTATTTTTATTTTTGACAGCGAGATTTTTTCAGACACTCGCCTTTTTATCAAAAATATTTTCCTTTTTTTATTTTCGCTTTAGTTTTCTATTTATTAGAGGAGAAACTTAAAAAGGGTAAATTCCTAAAGATCGTTTAAATACTTGCAATGCTTCCATCTAGTTGTAAAAATAATTATATTTTAGCTTGTGTCAGTCGTTAAGCATTTTGTCCCACTGTGGCTGAGCATCAGCTGGCGCTTTTCTCTCCTCAAATATTCCATCAGCTTTAAAGTCCCAACTTAAGCTCACAAACAGCTGCGCATAGAAGTAATTAAGGGGCAATTTCCTTGCGCTCTACTTCCCGGACGATACACACACACACTCTCATGGCTGTGGATTGGTGTGCTTGCCAGGCCTTAAGTCCTTCTGATAGACCCACAAGGACGAACATATTAACAACGGCTTCGCGTGCGCACAGTATTTACATGCTTCGGTGTGTGTGTGGGTGTCTGTCACTAACGACTTAATTGCAGCAGCCAAAGCCAAAGGCAAAGCCGAAAAATACTCACCTTCAATTCAATCGCCATGCAGCGCTGTTGACAGCAGCCTTGGCTTATCCTTAAAGCAGACGCAAGCATGCAAGCGCGCCGTCATCCACACAGACTTTTGTCGTGTGTCACCCAGTACTTTGTGCCAAACAAGCTGATGCGTCCCTCCAGCTTCTCGCCTGCTTCCTGCGCTCTTTCATTTCGCTACTCACACACACGCTCTCATACACACATATTTATTTATTTACCTGCTGCACTTGTGCGGCTCTTCTCTTTGCGCTTTCTTTACTCCGCAGATACGTCACGTGCGCGCCGCGAAGGTGAAGTCCCCGGCGTTGATTATCACTTCATCACGCGCCAGGCCTTTGAGGCGGACATACTGGCGCGCCGCTTCGTCGAACATGGCGAATACGAGAAGGCTTACTATGGTGAGTAATTTACCATGTAATGAGTACACACTCGTACCTATATGTAGTATATGAAAGGTAACTGTACACTCGGTGTACGTGTAAATACACTTTCATATCCTATCTTTTAAACGAATTAAGTAAATTGCAAATTTTCACATATCCTCTTCTTCATCGACGTTTTCTGCCGTCTTTCTTTGTTGCAGGCACCTCGCTGGAGGCCATACGTACAGTGGTGGCGAGTGGCAAAATTTGTGTGCTGAATCTGCATCCGCAGAGCTTGAAGCTGCTACGCGCCTCCGATCTGAAGCCGTACGTGGTGCTGGTGGCGCCGCCGAGTCTCGACAAATTGCGACAGAAGAAAATACGAAACGGCGAACCCTTCAAGGTGAGTGAACCAAAATGGTACAAATTTATTTTGAGCATACTTTTCGAAGAAGGATAGCATATCGGACCCATTAAAACTAGAACAAAAAGGCTTCGATCCGTTTCTTATTCAGATTGTTTATTTTATGGATACAACTAACTTTAGTGTATTTTTTAATTTTCACCTTTTTTTTTTAAATAAATCCTACCATTTTACCCGTTAGGAGGAGGAGCTCAAGGACATTATAGCCACTGCCCGCGACATGGAGGCACGCTGGGGCCACCTCTTCGACATGATAATCATAAACAACGACACAGATCGTGCTTATCAACAGCTGTTGGCCGAGATTAATTCGTTGGAACGCGAACCGCAGTGGGTGCCGGCCAGTTGGGTGCATAATAATCGGGACGAGTCATAAAGTCAATGGAAATAAAGTGCAAGCAAAATGGATCGTGAAATGAAGCTAAAACAGGGAATTTGTCTATAAGGAAAATGCACTGGAAAGTAGAACTAATTGCAAACACGAAGTGAGCGCAGAAAAATAGGTGTAGTTCTGAAGATAATTGTTTCAAAAATACTGTTGATTATGCTTGTATTCAATTTGTAAGAGAGTGTTTCAGTTTCCAGCTTATGAGCTTGTGAGCTTTTACTGAGCTTGTGAACATTCACTAAGCTTCTAAGTTTTCAATCAGCTTATGAGCTTTCACCAAGCTTCCGAGCTTTCAGCGAGCTTATGAGCATTTATTTTCATTTTTGTGCGTTTTCACTTCAAAATTACGTTCTTCTGAAAAAATGTAACATTGTTAGTCGCTACTTAACCAATACTGAACCACAGTGTTCGTGTCACTACAAATACAAACAAAGGTTTCGCGTCGTGCTCGTGGTTGGAGCGTGCAAAAGCATATGCGAAAGCTTTATTTCCAAACGAAAATGCAATACTTACATATAAATACAATTAAAATTATTTACTTGAACATACAGTATACTATATACAACATTTATATATATATACACTTACACACACACACAGAAAAATTGAACGTTTTTATGTATAACTTGTTGATTTAGTAATAAAAATATAATTATTTTAAAATTTAAATAAAAAAGTATGCAACAAATTATGCAAACAAAATATATAATTTTAAAAGCTAACATTTAACGGCCTGATTCATAAAAAATGTTAAAATTATTAATATATATGAAAATTGTAAACAAAGTATTTTTAACAATAAAAAAAAATAGTTTTTGAAAATTTATTTGTATAAAAAATTTTTAATATTCATAAAAAAATGTTAAAATTAAATTAAAAAAATTATGAAAATTGTAAAACATATATTTTTAATTATTAAATTTTTTTTAAATTTATAATTAAAAACTTTGTTTGAAAAGTGACTAAAAATATATAAAAACAAAAAAAAAATGTTATGAAAACTAAATTTTTATGAAAATGTTTTAAGTCATATTTCGAAGCATTTTTTTCATTAAATTTTTTTTCTTATATTTTTTTTATGGATTTGGCCGTTATCTGTACTTATACATATACATATGCAGACAGTAAAAACGTTTCACAAAATATGCTTAATTCTTAATTTACTTTATGTATTATATAATGTGCTGCATATACATACATACATATTTACTAAATCAAAGAAATTCCTTAATTACAAAATGTATATTTTTTGTTTTTGTTTTACATTAGATATTTGGATATTTGTTTGCCTTTATCTTTTCGAGCGTTTCTTATGTGTAAAAATTAGTTAATGAAAATAAGAAAAAAGTTGAAAAATGAAAAAAAAAAACAAAAACAAAGAACAAGATCAGCTGTTTTTGACAAATATTTTGTAAACTAGTAATGTAAGCTTAACAGGACAAAAACAAAAACAAAAACAATAAATAATAGAAATGTTAAATGCAAAAATATAATAGGACAAATCGAATAGCAAAACAAAATAGAAATAAAATAAGTTCTTGCGGCGGCAGACCAAACGAGCAACGACGCCGCCAGTGGCTTTGTGCGCTCAAAGAACATATGTGAAATGAGGAAAGATAACGGTAGAAAGCAGAATTCACCCAAAAAAGAATTTACTTTAAACTCACGTACCATAAATGCTAAAGATAACAACAACAACAAAAACACAAAGTGCTGCTAGTAACTAAAAGGAAATTGCAATTTAGTAAGCAACTCATCTAAGCTAGTTAAAAACAAAAACAAAATACACATACTAAACAACAAAAGCAAAGAACCAAAAGCCACACTCTCGTGCAACACACGCAAACATCAAATAAATTCAGCTGGAAGTCGGCAGCAAAAGCCGGAAGCCAAGCTTGCGCTGAATAAACGCGGCGAAAATGCACAGCGAGCGAGCAGCTGTCGGCATAGAAAGCGAAATTTCGTAAAATAACGGCAACATTATAGCTAAATATCAACCGATTTCAACATAACCTCAAACAAAAATCAACAAAGCAGAGCAAATAACCGTTAAGCACACACATCGCTAAGGCACAGCCAATCAAAAGGGGCTGGCCAAGTGAGCCCAAGTGCATGCGACTGGCTTTAGGCCCTGTAGGAAACGCAAATAATAATAAAAATTTAAATAAATTGAAAAATTAAATAAAATATAAAGATCGGAAGAAAAAAAAAATTTGAAATAAAATTAAAATAAAGTAAAAATAATAATAATAATAATAAATAAAAAAAAAAAAGAAATAAAATTACATAAAAAACAAGTAGCCGCAGCTTAGGCAGAATAGCGCTAATTAAGAAACTAAATTTAAATGCAACCATATACAGTTATATACACATGTATGTATGTATGTTTGTAAGAGTATAGTTGAAATTGTTTATTGACCATTGTTTTCTATTGAAATTTATATTGTATATTGTGTTGTTAGGCCAAAGCAATTGAATTCATACTTCATGCCGCAAAGCATACGAAAGAACAAACGAAAAGCAAAACAGAAAACGCGAAACGCAAAACTAAAATGCCGCACTTAGCGAAAAAAGAAATTTAAATGCAAAAAAAAAAAACAAATAAAAAATAGTCATAACAAATAAACAAATAGAGTGTAGCGCCAAAGTAGTTATGTAACACTGTAACAAAATTCATAAAATTAAAAAAAAATCAACGCTACGCCGCAAGGGACTGTAAACTATTTATATAACATGTTACTCTATTTAACATATTCAATATTTGTTTTATATAATTTCTTATTCTTCATTTTTCTTTTCATTTAAATTTTTTGCTTTTAATTCTAAAATTTTATCTACATACTTGTATTTTTATTATTTATTTAATTTTTTTTTTATTTTTATTTTTATTTATATTTTTTGTGATTTTTAAGTTTTATTTTTTTGTATTAATTAATTAATTTTTATTTATTATTTTTATTTATTTATTTATTTTTTGTATTGTTTTTTTTTTGATTTTTGATTTATATTTTTTTTTACATTTTTCACATTTTATGTAATTTTTATTTATTGTGTTAATTTTTTGAATTTCCTTAAAATCTAAATTGCTTCTGTATATTCCATTAACAAATGTTTTTTTGCGGCATACAACAATAACAACCACGAAAATAGCAAAATTACCGCCAATGAATAAAAAAACAAAAAAAAAATTAATAAAAATATTCAAATGAGAGACGTGTGTGCGTGCAGAGCTGTTTAATAAAAAATAAAAACAAAACAAAAAAGTATTTAAAAGTAAAACACAAAATATATAGTCTAATATGAAAATGTATGTATGTATGTTAAATTCTTATGTAAATCGTAAAACACGCGCGAATACTAAATGTTGCAGAAACAGCGTTCAACTAAACCAACATGAAATGAGTACGTAAACAACAACAACAAATAAATAAATAAATAAGAGAAAAACAAAAATAGAAGTAAAAACCTAATAGTTTAGCAAGTAAAGAAAACAAGTCGAAAGTAAAACAAAAATATAAATAGAAACCAATAGAAACAAGCCCAGAAATGTACTAAAGATAAAAGATAAAGGTAAATCAAAGGTGAAAATATTATTATTATTATTATTTAACATTTAAATAAATAAATAAATCATGTAATTATATTAAAGAAATTTAAAATACAAAAATTGAAAAAATAATAAGAAAACTGTGTGCATTTATTACTAAAACTACCGCTGGAAGACCAGCTTTGGGTTGAATTTCGGTAAGTACACACTTCGCTCTTTGCTCTGCTTTAGGTGCACATGGAGGCGTTAACTCGGCCAAAAGATAATTATTTGAAGCGACACGAATATCTCATTTTAATTTGCAACATGAAAATGACTCTAAGACATGTAAAAGCTTTCAATTTGCGAGTAAATTTGTGTATTTAAAGTGCTTGTCGCAAACCGAAAATTCATTAAAAAAATATTAGATATCGATAAAAATTGTACTTGGAGTGGTTAGAAAAATACTTGGAGTAGTTCTTGTACCCTATTTCATGCCACTCACCTAAGAAATAAAGCCGATTTGAGCATTTTTTCGTAAAAAACCGGCGATTTGCGACACATTTTTAATTCTCTAAAATCGTGGGTTATTCGAAATGAAAATTTTCTTGAGTAGAATTGTGGCGCTTGCGATTCCGCAAATTTTGACATTTTTAGATTTTCTCTACGACCTCTAGTTTAGAAGTTATAAGCGTTTTTCTATTCTGCGGTTGCTTTCTGCATGGTTCTGGTCGCCTGGTAGAAATCCAGGATTTTTGTGCCAAATTGAAATGCAATTTTTCTGCAGCCGGCAGCGGCAGCGGCAGAGGAGGCACCCAAAAACTTGCCGGTTGCCATTGCATATGCAAAGGGGCAAATTTGAAATGGAGGAAGCGGTCGAACAGGATGTGAGTGGGACCGGATATGGACATAGGGCGGAACCGGAAACGGGAAATAACGTTACCTGACTTCCGGTTCCGAGGTGTTTCCGGAAGTTATAAACCGGAAACGGAAGTTCCGAGCCACTTGGGCATTTCCGTTTCCGGTTCTCAACTTCCGGAAAACCTCTAATCCGGAAGTCACGCAACGTTATTTTTGTTTCCGGTTCCGCCTTATGGACATTTCCGGTGCAGAACTTCCGTTTCCGGTTTGCAACTTCCGGAAACACCTCGAAACCGGAAGTCAGGTAACGTTATTTCCCGTTTCCGGTTCCACCCTATGTCCATATCCGGTCCCACTCACATCCTGTTCGACCGCTTCCGCCATTTCAAATTTGCCCCTTTGCATATGCAATGGCAACCGGCAAGTTTTTGGGTGCCTCCTCTGCCGCTGCCGCTGCCGGCTGCAGAAAAATTGCATTTCAATTTGGCACAAAAATCCTGGATTTCTACCAGGCGACCAGAACCATGCAGAAAGCAACCGCAGAATAGAAAAACGCTTATAACTTCTAAACTGGAGGTCGTAGAGAAAATCTAAAAATGTCAAAATTTGCGTAATCGCATGCGCCACAATTCTACTCAAGAAAATTTTCATTTCGAATAACCTACGATTTTAGAGAATTAAAAATGTGTCGCAAATCGCCGGTTTTTTGGCATATACGTGAACTACTCGCTCATCTTTTGAGATATGGATCTGAAATTTTGCACACACCCTTTTCTTATCAAGAAGCTACTCCTGGTATGGTCGGTATTGGATCACTACAACATATAGCTGCTATATAAACTGATCAAACGGAACCAGGTCCTTGTATGGAAAACTTTTTCATTTGACCAGATATCTTCATGAAATTTGGCATGAGTTATTCTCTAAGGCAGCGCTATAATCTGCGAATATATTGTTCAGATCGGACAATTATAGCGTATAGCTGTCATACAAATCGACCGTTCAGAATCTAGCAAGCTATCTTTTTATACAATTTTACGCTAAAAACTAAAAATAAACAAAAATTAAGTCGTTATTTGCATTAATTTGCGCTGAGCAAATCAACAAACACGCACTAGTTAAAGGTCCACTGTATGTAGTATTGGCTTATTATTTTTTCATATTATGCCCCCGTGCACTGCCAACCAACACACAAAACTGCAGAGGAAGCATTGAGGGCTTTCGAATGGTTGCTGCTTTGAGTGCTTTAAAGGACTGAGCTTTTACGACTGCACTCTGTCGTTGAGCTGCTACTGAAGGCAGCAGTGATGGTTCGTGTCTGCAGCCAAAGTGAATGGTTTTAATAAGCTTTAAGCTTTTATAGTCCCTAAAAAAAGCTTATTTGGGACAAACGGGGTTGTTGTACTTACTTTCTCGGGTTTCTCCAATAATCTTAAACACTTTATAGCTTTTGTAGGAAATTCGCTTTAATGCTAAGCTAACTTTTGTATAAGTTTAAGACTTTTCTTCTAATACAAACTGGAGTATCGTCAATAATGTTAAAAATACAGAGCTAGAACGGCTCTTGTACAGTTTCACATGTCTTAAATAAATAAAAATATGGTTCTTACCTAAAAATTGCATTAAAATAATTACATAAACAGGCATATAAGCAAACACCTAAACATACATACAAAAGCCTAGCCTAACTACATCCTTGATAACACTAAAAATCCGGTTTCTTCTGGCACCGTTCGTCCGTGGGAGCCAGTCCTCAACTGAATGGGAATATAGAAACACCGTTATTGCAACGGCACTTAATAACTATGAAATGCAACAAATCGCTCCCAACTCTTCCTGCGACAGCTTGCGCAGCTTTTTCGTTACCCGATTGTCTTAATGAAATATTGTCGAAATGAAGTTGTAAAACTGCCAATATCATTTAAAGAGCTGCACATTTCCTAACCTAAAGCAGCCACATTCCAGCGGCATCTAGCTCGAGTAGACCTCTCGCAATTGTTTGCGCAATATTTTCCCCGTCAAACTTTTCGGTATCTCATTAGTGAATATAACGCCACCATCCAGTCTCTTATATTCGGCCACGCGTTCGGCTACGTAATTGTAGATCTCTTCCTCGGTGGCCTTTGTGCCTTCGCGCAACACAACGACGGCGCGTGGCAGTTCGCCAGCCAACTCATCGGGTCGTGGTATGACCGCGGCCTCCAGGATTTTCGGGTGATCGCGTAGTATACCCTCCAACTCGGCGGGCGGCACTTGGAAGGCCTTCACTTTGATGAGCTCCTTGATGCGATCGGTGATGTAGAAGTAGCCCTCTTCGTCATAATGACCAACGTCGCCGGTGCGCATCCAACCGTTCGGTAAGAAGATATCTGCATTGGCTTCGTCGTTGTTCAGGTAGCCCTTCATTACCTGTGGGCCGCGTATACAAATCTCGCCTGTGGTGTTGGGTCCCAAACCCTTGTGACATTCCGAGCCGATGGCAACGATTTTCCCTTCGGTGTTCGATGCCGGCGCACCAGCGGAGGAAAAGCGCGTGTTGTTCGGCGACACCTGCAGTGCGAGCGGCGATGTTTCGGTCATGCCAAAGCCCTGCAGGAATTTCGTGTTGTGGAATCTGTAAGCAGAGACAAATTACATTGGTATTTTATTGAATTTGGAAAGAGCTTGCTTAAACACCATAAGCGCGTACTCACTTTTTCATGAAACGCTGCATGTCGTTTTCGGTGATCGGCGCAGCGCCGGTGAACACATATTGCAGATCGGGCACCATTTCCGGCGTTAACTTCGGGTAGTTGATCATGAAGAGTGCTGTATGAAAAGAGATACAATATTAGCTCAAACTGTGCCCTAACTGTATTGCTGTGGACCTACCAATCGGCGGCACTACGTTCAGCATTGTAGATTTGTATTCACACAGGGCTTTGACGAGATCGTCTGGACGGAACTGAGGAACTGTTATCAATTTAGCGCCGATCGCTATCTTCGACAGCATTACGACATTGAGTCCGTAAATGTGGAAGAATGGCAAAATGCCGGGTAAAACTTCCTGTCTACCGGATTGTCTGAAACCGTACGGCAACTCCAGCTGTTCGCCATTGATTGTGATGTTGTTGTGTGTGAGCTGCACTGCTTTCGGCATACCAGTGGTGCCGGAGGAGAATGGCAGGAACACCACGCTGTCGGGATCGATGTCGTAATCCCTCAACTGTGAGTAGTCAACATCTTGCGGACTAATCAGTTCGAAGAAGTCTATGGCACCGGCGGGCAACTTCTCATCTGGCTGAAAGCGTATGACAGCGATGGGCAGATTCTTTTCTGCCAGCTCGCAGGCTTCTTTCATGACTCCATAGCCCAGACTCGTGACAACAGCAAACTTGCTATCGCTCAGCTGCAGTTGGCGGCAAATTTCCTCTGAAAACGAAAAGGGAGCACAAAGAAAAGTGAGTTAAAAACTAGAGAGCATGTATGAATGTGTGAAAGATATTATGAGTCAGTCCTCAATTGAACGTGACTATTGGACGTTTTAGTTAGGTACACTAAGCTGTTTTTGCAGGAAGTGGGTTCGAAAAGACTGTACGTGCCTGCATTACATTGAACTTTGGAAACGATTATGCAATGATTTGAAGTGAATGTGAGTATGAATCTATTTTGGTGAATCAATAAGTTCTTGTTGGTTATATGCAGATATTCCTGTGTAGTTACTTCTGTTCGTGAAATCGGAACTTTCCGGAGGAAAGAGAGCTCATACTCCGCTTTTTAAACGATTTTTATGTTCTAATCAGATTCTGGGGTACAAATTTTCAAAATTTCTTAAAGCTGACAGTTGGTTTGCAGCATACTTTGCCACTCTGTTGAAATAAAACTCGCATAAGTCGTTTCTCTTTCATTTACTCACCAGCTGTGTAGAGTGGATTGACTGTGGTCACCGTTAGACCCGCTTCTATGGCACCCAGTGTGGCAATCGGGTATTCCGGCAGGTTTGGCAAGCAAATTGCGATGATATCACCCTGTCCAAGTTTAAATTTGGTCTGTAGGCGTACTGCAAAGGCGGCGCTGCTGTCGCGCAACTGAGCGTAAGTATATTGGCGGCCGCTGACGACGCAAATCTGTAATTATAGTAAAATGCAAAAAAGTGGTGTAAAAGTATTTCGTGGTAAATATTTCTCAAAAGCATTATTTTAAGTTTACTTTCTATTATTTTTATCGAAGATGGCAGTAATTTAGCACTATTCCACATAGGGTCTATTAGTAAGTAGTTCAGTAACCAGTTGAATAGTGACTCAACGCGTAATTTCCACCACATGGTGAGCATATTATTCAATTGCGCACAAAAGTAAATAAGTAATTATCAATCACACATTATAACAAGGAATATGCTGGTTGACGTTAGTTTACAAACACTTACTTACACTTATTTAGTATTTAGATTGCCAAGTGCAATTATTTTAAAAATAAACACTGAACAAAGTATTTTATAATGAGCTCTAATATTCGCTTTGGAATTCATTACTTTTTAATCTGAGATGTATTTGCTTGTTGTTGCACGATTAAAGGGGAGCCATTATTATGAGCAAATGACTGCCGAACAAAGTACAAAAAGTCAGGTCAAAGTAAATAATAGTTAAACCGTTACATAAAGGAACGGCGAATGGAATAATTAAGAAGAAATAATTGAGTGAAATGTGTTAATTATTTGCTGTATGACTATTTATAAAAGACCACCGCAATTAACTCCTTAATTGTGATAAGCATCGGTAATTGTAAGAGCACTCCCGGTGCAAAACTAAGCTAAGTATAAGCTAAAGAATCATAGCACTTTCTCTCCTTGAACATAAGTACAATATTTACTAATCGAGTAGCCTCTAAAGTACCTCTGAAACAAAGGAAGTCTAAGAAGATGGTACGAAGTTGCGAGATTCTCCATCAATTCAAGAGTAACAATAAAGTTTAAGAACTTGGCGATTCTGAAGCATCTGCTGAGAAATTAAAAAAGGCTAGCTACAAAAAGAAGCTCGATGTTTGGGTACCACATGAATTGTCTGTGAAAAATTTAATGGACTGAATTAACATCTGCGATGCTTTGCTGAAACGAAATCGAACCATTTCTGAAGCGAATGGTAACAGGAGACGAAAAGTGGATGAAATACGACAATAATGTGCGGAAAAGATCATGGTCCAAGCGGGTGAAGCTCAATAAATGGTGGCAAAGCCAGGATTGGCGCCTCGAAGAGTTATGCTGAGTGTTTGGTGGGATTGGAAAGGCATCATCTACTATGAGCTGCTCCAGCCTGGTCGAATGATTGACTCTACATTTTACTGTTAACAACTGATGAGATTGAAGCAAGCAATCGAAAAAAAACGACCAGAACTGATCAACAAAAAGTGCTTTGTCTTACATCAAGACAATGACTCGACAAAAACTGAGCAAGATTGGCTGGGAAATTTTGATGCATCCACCATATAGCCCTGACTTTGCACCATCGGACTACCATTTGTTTTGGTAAATACAGAACTCCTTCAATGGAGTAAAGTTGGCTTCAAGAGAAGCCTGTAAAATTTACTTGTCGCAGTTTTTTGCCGAGAAACCAGAAAAGTTTTGCACTGATGGAATAATGTCTTTAGCGAAAAAATGGCAAAAAGTGGTCGAACAAAATGGTATATATTTGCTTTACTAAAATTCATTGAAAATATAAAAAAAATATGTTAAATTTTGATTAGAAGTACGAAAAGGCTTTTGCGACTACCCAATATTAGTGGGCGAACTGACTTACACATAACAATCGTTATTGGGGCGGTGAATTCTCTAAGAGTTTTCAGCTGTCACAAGACAATTCTATAAATTTTTTTCGACCAACATCGAATTAATGGACGATGATAAAGTATCTTATCTTGTTGCAGTAATAAAAATCGCTTTTGAATATCGCAAAAAAAGTGTAAACAAAATAAAATGAATATACGCACGCCAAAGACAATTTCAGCGAAATTCTTCATCAATTGCATTCAATTTTCATATACCGAAGGTATGAGTAGATAATTTTTGTTTTTGCAGAATTTGCCGAAATCGCTTTTGCGTAAATAGAAAAATCAAACAAAAACATGAAATCTGCGCTGAATCTGTTTTTATATACGAACTATCTGTGTGTTTGCGTGTTCTTTTGTTTTTGATTTCAGTCCGAAGTTCAGTGGTTCAATGTGCAAAGTCCAGATTGGCTAAATTTATTATGATCACACACGAAGATGGGGGCGAGCAATTACCGAGACTCTAATGGGTATGCGCGCGCAGTGGCATTGAGAGATAGCGAGCAGGCTGGCGAGCGTGCGATAAGCGGTGGGATGGGATGAATGAGATACGTCGAGAGCGAGCAGGCGAGACTAAGCGAGTGGAATGAGGTCAGCAAACAAAGTGGTCCATGAATTATGTTATTTATATATGTATATAACTTGAAAATACACATAATAACACAAATTTTAAGAATCTATAAACAAAAATTATCTGCAGCGCCGTGGACTCCGCACAGCACCGCACTGAAATAAATGAACGGCATTTGAAAAATAGTTTTTTTTGTTTTGTTTTCGGCGGTGGAGGTGTGTCAGAGCATGACGCGGCAAGTGCTTTTGTTTCACTATCAAAGAGTAAATAAAAACACCATAAAATTCTGAATGAAGAAAACAAAATGTTGTGAAATTAAGTATTTGACGTCTGCACCGACGGCTGGCGACCTGATTTTGGGTGTGTTTGATAAGTTATACATATGAGCCATAAGATTCGTAAGCGTTGAGCAGAAGTGTTACAATTACATAGGTCAATATTTGGAAATAGAGCGATATAGAGACAGAGCCATGCTTGTGCCAGAAGGCGATTGAAGCAGAGCTTGAGGTGGATTTTTCAAACTTAGGGTGTCCTAGACAGCTGGAGAGAGGTGAAAAAACAAAAGCTTCTGAATAAGCGTCGACACATCCATTGAAAAATCCGAAAAATTTTAAAATCTACCCTAACGAAAAAAAGAACCCTTGTCTATCAAAGAGTTAACTTCATCAGATACAAGCAGAAGCCACGCTTCGTAGAACTTTCAAAATCTGTGTCACGGCTAATTTAAGTCAGAACTCCATGACCACAGCATTAAGCTGACAAATTTGCTCTTATGCTGCCAAGAAACGTTTACTAGAAAAAACAAAACAATACAATTATGAGGCAATTTGAATGAAAACAAAACGCTTGGACCATAAGCAAAGCGAAAAAATCATAAACAGACGTAGGTACAATTAAAACAAACAAGCAATGTGTGGTTGGCGTGAATTCATTGAACCCGCCGGCGCTGCATTCGTATCTGCAAACACGTCGCTATCGCAAAAAAAAGTTTATTTATATTTGCAAATGTTTATATTCATTCACTTGTGCCTCCAATTATCGCCACCTGCTTGCAAAAAGAAACCGCAGTGTCGTCAAGTAATGAGGAATCTTTGCCGAGCGTCGAGCGAAGTGGAGAGCAGGTGAAAAGTGAGAGTAAGAATTATATATATTTTTAATGAAGCAGAGGGCAGGAACAAGATGAGTCCGAAAGCAGAGTGAGGAAATAGGGTAGAGGGTATACATTGAAATTCGCGTTCCTGCACTGAGCTCATATGTGATCAAAATTTCTATTCATATTACATATAATTTATTATCACAGGGTTTGCTAACACCAAGTGCCTTATAAAGGCAGCTAGTCAGCAAATAATAAACGATATGACTTGAAATCGCTCTTAAAAGCTAAAACAGCTCACACGAACCCAACAAGAAAACACGGAGTGGGAAGCCAGTTGGTGGTGTTTCCCTTTCTGAGGTATGATTATTACACGAGGATTGCGTCGCGGTGGTCGTTAAGTCTGTGCCACTTTCTGAAGTATAGAAATTTATGAAGCAAGTGACTTAAAAGTATCTACATCACACCGGGGTCTGCAACACATGATTCTTCACAGCTTACAGGAAGGAGAAATATCGCATCACGGTTCATCAGCCATCGGGCTACCTTAACTACCAGCGCAGGTTAGTTACACTGAGTTTGAGGGCACATCACATCAAACGTGCGATGTCCCATGATCTAACAAAGTCATTACGAATGGGATAGTCAATCCACTTGGTACCGTTTCTTATATAGGCAGGCAAGCCAACCGCGATTGAACTGCTATATGACAGTTTTTATACCCTGAATAAGTTATAATACGCTTTTCACGATGTTTGCAATTCCCTAAAAGGAACGTAGGAAGCCATTTAAAATATATACCTAAATGATCTGCGTGATGAGCTGAGCCGATTTAGCCATGTGTGAGATATCGCTCTGAAATTTTGCACAAGTTCCTTTAGCTCCAAGCAGCTGCTCATTTGTCTGAAACGCTTACATCGGACCACTATAGTATATAGCTGCCATACAAACTGAACTATCGGAATTAAGTTGCTAAAATATATCATTTGTCAAGGGTGTTGTAGCCTCGGTGTAACCGAAGCTAACGTTTTTTCTCGTTTTATTTTTATTTTTATATATTTTTTGCCCCCACTCTACACACACACATAAATATAAATATAAACATGTGACAAGTGGCAACTGCATCCAGCAAGCAAAGTGTACTTCGTTCAATGGAATTGCTGGTGAAGCTTTTCAATTATGGCACAAGTCGCGTCAATTGAATACGCAAGGTTCACTAATACAAGTAAATAAGTGCTTTACATGCATATACATACATATATGTATGTACATATGTACGTATGTGAAAAGATAAAAATAGAAATAAGACACTTTGTTGGAATTTATGACTTTATGGTCTTGTGTTTGATATTTTTTTGTGATGTAAAGCATCAACACTAACTAAAATTAAGCCCTGACATGAAAGATTCAACAATTCAGATGCATTTGATTGACACGACATTTGTAGTTTTATTGCAGAATTGCACTGATATTTGGATTTCTACTTGCATGGAAAAATAAGCAAAGACACTAAAACAAATTCTACATTCTTAGCTTCTGAATTATACAAAAATGTATTCTCCCACTATAGCCAAATTTTTTTTCTCGCATGCTATATATTTGTTTGGAATTGACTTTTTCACCAATTTTTTTTTTATTTTATCGTTTTACCGATTTATACAAAAATTAATTTCCCTCACAACAGCGATTTTCTCGCGTGCTATATTTTTGCTTGGAACCGATTTTCTAAGCAATTTTTTTTTTATAAACCCTACATTCTTTGCTTCTAAGTTATACAAAAATTGACTTTCCCCATAAGATCGAATTTTTTTGTCGCATGCTATATTTTTGTTTTCGTTTACTTTTCACCGGCGTAAATGAACTAAATAACATTCCTACAGGCTTTACAGAGCAAATAAATCACTTAAGACAGATAATAGCGACATTAACAATAGCCTGCTGCCATAAAATTATTATTATGTTTGTAGTTTTATAAACAATTACTTTGTTGGGCTCTACTTCTTTGTTTACTCCATTTTCTAATCTTATCAGCGAAGAGTTTGAATCCTGTCAAGCAGCTCACTCGTACAAAGGTCGAGTGCTCAACAACCACCTTTGAATTAATTGAAATATAAACAAAAGTTGTCAAAAGACACAAAGCTACAATTAAATACTGAAATCTGTGTGATTATGCTTTCGTTATCGGCGCTTTTGTATGTGCATAAGTAATTATAAATAATTTGCAAAAGGCCTAAAACTAATTTATATTTTGTTTAATGAAGAAAGTGATAACGAGTAAACAAATACAGCGTATTAACAAAGTTTCATGAAAAATCCTAAAGGAAGCCAGTTTGGACTGTTGGATAAACATTGAACAAAATGAATATTATAAGGCAGAAGTCAAAAGGATGTCAGCAGTCTGATGTCAAATTCCAACACATTTTTCTATAATTACAGCTTGTTTTCTTCAACTTACCGTCGCTATGTCCTTCTCGAACTTCTTGAAATCCCGCCACACGTATTTGTCCACTGTCAGATTGACCGGCTCGACGGGATCGAATGGCGACTGCCTGATGTAACCCTCCTCTTCAGTGTAAACTACGAGTTTATCCTGCTGTGTCGGCAGCGTGGTGGCGGCCGTGCTCAAACTGCGCGCGCCGGACGAGGCGGCGGCCACGGCGGACTGCACAGGCTGCGCGAACATCACGGAACGCATCAAATGGCGCAGCATTTTAACACAAATTTTTGGAACGCAAACTCACAAAACACTTAAAAATTCGGTTTCTAAATTTATAAAATATCAGTGGGTCCTTTGACGCGCGGTTATACACAGTGAACGCGAAAAGTTACACTTTTTGACAACTTGAGATCACGGGACACTTATTTTTCTTATTTTGGAAGACAGACAATTTCTGATGGATTTGGTTAATTTGAAGACTGGCGTTTCTTCAACGATTCTTCGACGATTCTTTTGTATGCTGTTGGGCTCTAGAGCAAAACGCGTCTGTAATGTTTGGGTGTTGCGGCGCGACTAAGCGATCGTCCGCTCTGTGAAGCGCTTGTCACTTTGTTGGCCTTTTGTAGATGGTTGTTGGTTTTGTTTTCGTTACAGTGCTCGCGTCACCGCCTCTGCACAGTTAGTAGATTGGGCGATATACGTGTGTGTAATTGTTGTTGTATATACCGCTTGCATTGATGTATGATTTTACGATTTGTTTATTTTTGTGTTTGCTTGCTTTATCGCGCAAGTGAACGCTATGCAATGAACCGGTTCGACGACTTGATTTTTTATCAAATTTTTAAAAAATATTTTTCGTAAATTGTTTTTGCGACGACGTACAAAGTCCAAATGCGGTGTTGTTGTTGTTGCTGCTGTTCATGTTATAGTTGATTTCGTCATATGTTGCAAGCTCATTCACAACGGAAAATATAATTGACGTAGTCACCAGCTCCTTTTCACCTTTGGGCGCTGAGCCGTATGAGTGTTGTGTGTGTGTGTGTGATTACGGAGCTGCAGCGTTGATCGCTCTTATCAAAACTGTAATTGAATATGAAATAAATGATTTTACAGTGAATTTTGATTTTTTCAAAATATTTTTAATTTCTTGTTTTAAATGTTGTTATTTTTCTATTCTCTACATTCCTTTTTTATTTGACTTATCTCCTCTTCCTCCTTTGTAAATATTTTCTAAACCCTACAAGTGAGTTGTTATTGTGCTCAACTGCATTAATCAGCCGCTGTTTACAAGTGACTATCAACTGCATGCAATGCTTTGTGCGCACGTGACGAATGCATTGAGAATTTGTAACGAAATAATTGCAAAAGTCACGAAGTCGAAAGGAAAAATGAGTATTATTGTTAGGAAAGCAGAAACTCTTCACAGCTATAAAACAAAGAACTCTCGCAAAAGCGTTGTGAAAGCTTCGGCATGAAATATGAAAGCTCCTGCTCTGCTTAGTTACTACAGCAATCAAAGCTTTCTTTGAAATCTTGTCTTTTTATATAAAATTACTGAAAATTGTTTCGAGGTACGGACAAGAAAGTTAAGTCTCAAAAGCTTTCTGAATAAATTATTAAACAATTATCGATCATAATAATATATAATATCTGTATCTAATATACACATATTGGGTAGTCGAAAAAGTCTTTTCGTATTTTGTCAGTAGATGTCGTTGCAGTCGTATATCTCCAGTGCACCAATCATATTGTGTCTACCATATAGTGATGGAAAGGTGAGATTTTAAGCTTCATTTAACCAAAAGAAAATTAAAAAGAAATCGGGGGAAGTTGAAACAAAATTTAAAGCTGTTCAAAAATGAGTGAAAATAATGAAGAAATTCCCTATATTTTGAAATTTTTGTATAAAAAAGGGCCACGCAAGCCACCAATGAAATTTGTGAAGTTTTAGGAGACGATGCTGTATCAGCGCGTGTAGTACAACAATGGTTCTGAAAATTTCGATTTACACTGATGGAATAATATCTCCAGCGAAAAAATGGCAAAAAGTGGTCGACCAAAATGGTATATACTTATTTATTTAGTAGTAAAAAACATAAGTTGGAATTTAATCAGAAATACGAAAAGACTATTTAGTAATCTCTTTGGAAAAGCAAACATTCAAGAGTGGTTTGAAAGTTTTAAGATTGGGGGAAAAGCTCTAGACGACGTTTCCCCACAAAGCAACATTTGTATCTGAGCTCAATTGGCTTTTTTGACCAAGCTAGGTTACTTTCAGTTGGTGTACTCCCGTTGATTATGTGATAGAACATATGTTAAGGTAATTTTCTTACCCTGAATATACCCTCAGTTTGCCACGATGTTTGCCGCAGACCCTATAAAATTATATGCAGATCACTTATAAAAACCATAAATCCATACTTTCTAAGAAACATACTTCCTTCGATACAGTAATAATTAGATCTGATTAACTATAACACACTGCACAAAGCAACGATGACGATGACTCCGCATAAAGAAGCTCGCAGAAATCGCACACTAACAACACTTTCAGACGCGTAACTAACCGTACTCAACGAAGAACGCTGGCGTCCCGCTGGAGTTGTAAAAGGAAACTGAACTGATCGGCGTTGTTTGTTGTATTTTTCAGTTTGTTGCTAGCCATTTGCATATAGATATGCTATTTATTGTATATGTATATAGCTGTATGTGCAAAGAAATGCAGAAACGTAAGTATATAAAAGCACATATTTGTCAGAAAGAAAATAGAATAATAAGGTGTGGCTGAAATGATTCAAGCAGTTTGTGCAAATTGGAGCTTGTGCAAATCGGAGGCGCAGAATTTTTGAAATAAGCAAAATGAAGTTAGGCTGCTTAAAAATAAAAAAGGGAAGAAAAGAAAATGCGGATTCACTTGTGTGATGCACTCCATGAGGGGATCGTGTGCTGCTTTCTGATTTCAGCAAACATTTTAATGGCATTTATTTGTAAATGCAAGAGTAGAAGCGCAGAAATGGTGCTGAGCGCGTCCATAAATAGAATGCGCATGCTAGAAGCGGAGCGCTTGTCATATTATGTGCGTTTATTGAATTCGTGTGGAAATATGTTGTCTAAGAAGATATTATAATTCGGATTTTGGACAGAAGTAGAAAAATATCAAAGCATAACTGATTCTTATTCTTCATTCTGATTTCTGCAGAGGCGATGACTTGTTGTAAAATTCCTTAGCAAAGGGTTTTCACAATGAACTAAAAACCTACTCAAATACGTTATTTGGGAGGAATGGTATTAATATTCATGTGGATTTTTTATAAGCCCAGCTTGTTCTAAAGAATGTGGAGTGAAGTTTTTTTCGACACACTTGGAACACTAAGTCATTCTTGAGTAGAGAGTCTAGGGTTATCTGTCTAAATATTAAATCTGTGACCTTACAGATTAGCTTGAAGTTCTAGCCCGTCGGGTTTATTACCGATTTTCCTGTAGAAGTCCCTTTATACAATTTCTCCAATGGTTTTCTATCTAATCGCAACGAAAGAGCTTCAAAGAACAACAGTTTTAAATTTTTAAAATTTTTCTAATGACAGTTTTATATACTTGAAATACGTGAAATGTGTTGAAATTAAAAAAAAAAATCATGCATCATAACCAATTATAAGGAAAAAATTAAATTTCCAGCATATACATTTTTTTGACGTCTACAAGACAAGCGTTATTTACAAGGTGGATTTAATAAGCTTAACTAATTAGCAAGAAAATTACTTACTAATAAGTTCTACCCTATATACATATAAGCACGTACATACTTATGTTATAAATATATACTATACACACGGATCACTTGCTTTAAGTGGCTTTCCGCGGATCGCATTGCGAAATAGACGAAATAGAAGGTGTGAAAAGTGGACAAGTGCACAATTAAGGCAAATGCAATAGTTGTGGGCCAAAAAAAAAACACTTTTCGTAAAGAGAGAGAGAGAGAGAGTGTGATATGGAGAGCAACATGACATCCACAAGTCGTCTGGTGGGCTCGTTTATTTACATATTTACCGCTTATGTATCGGATCTGTGAGCAGAAGTGGACACAACGAAATGTTTACCAAAGTACATAAATACAAAAATATTTATGCACATGCATAACAACAACAACTATATGATAACAACAACGTCGCTGCATTGATGTTCGTCGCTTTTTGGACTTTGCTCCCAAGCTTAGCGTGACGCCCGCGGCAACGCCGATTAGGTGAACGACGGAAAAAACCGGTCGCGGCGCAAGCTGCAGTTCCCAACTAACAAAGCTTTTTTTTAAATGCTCGCTGTAATGCAATCGTTACAACAAATAATCAAAGCAACTATTTCGGGTTGTGATCATCAGCAGCGATTAGGCTTTGGAATGCGGCAACGCGGTGAGCGGTGTCTGGTGGAAATTAAGCGGCGGTTAAAATGTTGTGGAATTTTTGTTTTTAATTATTGTAGTTATGAGTAGTCAGTTTAAATATTTTGGATAGTTAAATTCAGGGGTTAACACTTTTTTACTTGAGGCAATCTACACGAGGCGCTGAGCGATAAGATTGAAGAACAAGGAAAAATGTTAACTTTGGTTGCACTCAACCCGTCACAAATACAAAAAAAAACCTTGCACGAACTGCGATCGGTCGTTTGTACGGCAGCTATATGCTAAAGGTATTCGATATCGTCGGTTCTGACAAATGACCAGTTTCTAGTGGAGAAAAGGAGGTATGCAATTGAATATATCAAAAACTGAGGAAATAGTTGGCATATATACAGAAAGAGGGAGCGGGTTAAATCGACTCAGTTCGTCATGCTGATCATTTATACCATATATTGGGTAGTCGCAAAAGTTTTTTCGTATTTTGTCAATAGATGTCGTTGCAGTCGTATATCTCCAGTGCTACCAATCACATTGCGTCATATTATGTAGTGTTGGAAAGGTGAGATGTTAAGCTTCATCCACATACTTTATAGGATCTCCGACGTACTCTGTTCAGAGTATATAAGAAAGATTACAATCGCTGATTAACGGCTTTATAATCAAGCCAATCAAGTTTAATTTGTGCACAAAAGGAGAGCTGAAAGAGACCCACAAAAGCAGCAAAGCTGAAGAAAATAAAGAAAAGCTAAGCAAAACAAAGTGAAGCGAAGAAAACTACCAACAAATTGTGAAACAGCGAGGTAAACAAGTGAGGAAGCCTCATAAATGCGATTAGAATGAAGGTCTCTATGTGTGCGTGCCCGTGTGTGTGTGTGATAAGCGACCATAAAAAGTTAATATTGGAAATTATCGCTTAACGCTTGCTCAATAAACCGAACTGCAAGGCAATACGAAATAAATCACCCACTAGTATTGATAAACGAAGCGTTTACTGTTATTTCTGGATTAAATATTTTATTGAGTGTGATTAAGTACACTTAGGCAAACTAATAGAAATAGCAGTGACAATTTTTAAGAGCTGTTTTGACTGACGAATCAGGCAGATTTGCCTCTCTCTATGAAATTTTATATATTCGGCGAAGCGTTCTTACTTTGTCAGCACTATCCATTAACCGGTTTCTGTATTGATTGTAAGAATACACTGATCTAGTGAAGGTAACCATTGTATAGGTTAGGTCTCATAGTTATGTCGATAGTTATGCCAAACATTATCGAAAATGGGAAATGCATTGGAATCATTCTGAAGAGGTTAACTTGGATTACAGCTAGGTTTGGATAGTGGATGACTTTACAGGTGAGAGATATAATGATAAACGTAAGGCTATTGTGTAGAGAAAAGGTAAAGTGCGCTGAAATTTACTTAAGAATATATAAAAGAGTAATAAACTACGCCATAATGTGACCCTAAACACCAGCAAACAACCAACAGTAAACTTGTTGTAAGTGATTTTAGTTTCCGACAGGGTACTTGTCATTAGAAATAAAGCAATTGTAAGCTAGTTCACGCTTAGATGCTAACAATGAGTTATACTATTTGTACTAATTGCTCTAAAAATATATTTCATATACTTTTCGCTTACCAATTACTTTGTATGTATTATAAATGGAGGCACGTTTGTTGGCAGTATCTGTTATTTGCAAATATTTAATTTAATTTATGGTCCACTAAATATATTTACATTTTTACTTTACACTTTTAGTTGAAGAAAGTCACGATTTACCTAGTATTTTCCGCTCACTTTCATTAAAATCACTGAATTATTACACCCGAGCATACGCACTTCTACCTTCAAAACCAACAACAGTCCAATGCTTACTAAGATCGCAGTCGATAAAGCCTACCAAATGGCGCAAAAGGCGAAGAGGCATTAAGCAAATACAGAATTGCAAAACCCTGAAGGAAGGCCAAAGCAGCGCAGAATGAAAAGTGTGGGCGCCACCCTCCTCCAGCCAGACCGATGGTGTGAGAGAGCAAGTGAACGACAGGGAGAGCTGGGGGTGAGAAGCTGTATTGCTGGCATACTTTTTGGCACTTTACAAGATATTTTGGCGGTCGATTTGAGGGAGTTTGAGCTATACACATAATTATTTGTGTATTATGCTTGAGTATGTTTTTGTTTACGCAGAGAGTTGTCAAATGAAATGTCAACAATGTGACGCGGAATTGAGTAAAAGTCGCTTTTCTAGTGCTTTGGCAACATTTTCTGGCGCATGTCAAGCGTTGTTGGTGTGTGCGTTAGCTCCTGATTTCGCTAATCCACGTTAGATGGCAGTGTTGAAGGTGTGGTGAATTTGGTGTGCTTAAAATGAGTATTGTGAAAAGTAGGAGAAGAAGAGCGTAACCTTAACTATTCCAATTAGTGCAATATAAAAATGTTTCTCTAAAAATTAAATTAATCTATGCTGCCGCAATGCATAAAATTATTTTAGAAACACTCAGCGCGCAACAGCTGTTTGAAACTAACCACAGCGCACACTGTTTGTTTCGTTCTCACACTCACAACTCCAAATGAGCGCGCGCTCTCCCATCCGCATAGTTATGCACAGGCTCCGCTCTGTACTGGTGACACTCAAAACGCGCCTGACCGGTGCGCCGAATTCCACCACTCGGGCTAACGGTTCGTTGCCAATGAAATTCGTGCCGTTTTCGTAGTCAACTTTTAGGTGCGTAACCAAGTGCAACGTTGTGTCGCTACAACGGCGCGGACAATGTGTGTGCGTGTGTGTGGGGATAAACGTTATTGAAAAGTTACCAACAACAACAACAAAAATATTTAGTTTATGTCCAAAGCGTATATTAGTATTGAGAAATCGTAGAAAAAATTCAAATTCGGTCGAACTTTGTGCAAAAGAGAATGTGAAAATGTGAATTTATACGCGTTGCCTGCCCTAAAACGCCTAAAAGTAGACCAGCTCTAGCTCTAGTGAAAAATTGTGATCGTAATTGGAAACGTGTATTCAACGAAAGGGAAAATTTGCGAAAATCGCAACGGTAAAGGTGATGAAAAGTGAAATTTTGAAAGCAAAGCGAAATTATTGTGTAATGACATTGAGCGTGGCGAGGCGAGTGGCAAGCGAGTCACGACGACGACGACGACTACAACGGCAACAAAAGCGACAACGATAAGCTGAAACATAACGGTGCGCACTGGAGTAGGAGCAGCAGGTCGGCGGCAAGGCAAGAAAGTGTAAGTGGAAGGATTTTCGAAAGTGAAGTGAGCCGAAAAGCATACATACGCACATGCACGCGCACACGAATGCGTACGAATTCGAGCACAAATAAAGTATATGTATATGTCACGCACGAATGGGCACGCACACAGTCACAAATTACACATACACACCGCCATGGCAGACAGACTGACTGGCTGGACGACTGGTTCCTTGCCATGCGACTTCACCCTGTCTTACTGCCCCACTGCCAGTAAACGTCGGTCGCAGCTCCTAATGTACTCGTCAGTTGGTCAGTCAGCCATTCGGGCGGTGGAGCTTCGTGCGCTCGCACGCTTTGGCACATTTCTCATACCCCTCGCCGCCTCCGTCACTACAGCCGCTTGGCCAACGCTGAGCGCCTGTGAGCCCACCACGTTCAACAGGATGCATCAGCGCGTGTGTGTGTGTAAATGTGCGCTCACTTGTGTGCTTTGGCGTAGCTCCCTAACTCGCCAAAAGACTCGCGCGAGTGCTGCGCGTCGCTTCGTGCGCTTTCGCGTCGCGTGTTCGTTTTGAATTATGACACACACTTCAAGGAAAGCACACACACACACTGCGGAGCTCGAGTAAATGACATTTGGTATTTCCCTTTCACTTATTAAATATGAAAATACCAGTAACTGACATAGTTTCGCCCCGAATACTAGCGTGTAAGTGTAAGTGTGCGTTCAGCGAAAGTTTTGCCAACAAAAAGAAGCAGTGTGCTCTATGATTTACGATTGCAATGGAAAACAAACGGACTTTCTTCTTTAGCTTTCGCATAAGAAACAACAAAGCGGCAGCAAAAATGACACAATTTCGCGTGTGGCGCCTTAAAGTATACTTCAGCCAAGCGATGGTGTGCCAAGACGCTGTGTTTGCGTGTGTATTGTTTGTGTAGCTTTCGGCGTTGTGTTGATTGTGCGAAAATCTTAAGGCCATTTATTAAAGCTGATGATTTGCTTTTACATAACAGAATCGCTAAATTGTTGCATACTTTTACGAGCGCTTTAAACTATTTTAGCAGCGAAACATACAATTTGTGGCAAAATTGGCAGCAAGAAACAATTATTTTGAGTTTAATGGGAATTACAAGAAAAAAATGTCGTGAAAAAATATGCGAAAGAGAACCAACCAGCTGAGGAGACTTAACTTCAAGAGGGCTTAAATGGTTTAGGTATAAATAACTTTATTCGATTTGCAGAAGTAGTTTCTGGAACTCATGTTCTTGGTTACTAAGAACTTTTTTGGCATGATGAGAGGTTGTTAAAGTGTATTTAATATAAAAAGGAAAAATAGGTTAGAGTTTTTACCTTTGGTAGTAGTACTTGATGGTAGCTTTTGGCCAATTTTGATATAGTGCCATAAGCAAGGTGTCCTATCAGCCATCTCCGCCACATCAATGTGTTACAAGTACGTAGCTCACTGATGGAAACGTTCGAAACCCCTATATGGGGTTTCAAAATGAATCGGTGTAAGATGTGTAGCTCGAACGACTAATGCTTCATTAAACTAATGCACTCGAGGAATATTGCACAAAAATTGCACAAAAATGTATTAAAAGGTCACTTCGGCCCTCCAAAACTGCATTTCTTATGGCTTAATAATCTTTATTTTGATTTTGATCGGCCAGTTTGTATGACAGATATATGTTTACTATAATAGTCCGGACATTTCCCTCTCCATCCGTCCACCGAACGGGCATAAGGAAGGCTTGCGAAGCTTTGTTGAATAACTACGAGAGGATACATAAAGCAGTAATATACACGGATAGCCAGACGGCTTTCTTAGCCTTGTCGTCGCTCGTGACTAATTCCAACATAGTCGTTAACTGCAAGAAGGCACTGAGCTCACTAGAAGGCAAGCTCGACCTAGACTTGATCTGAGTTCGCGGCCACAGGAGCATTTTCCGCAACGAAAAAGCAGACGAGTTGCCAAAGGCAGGAGCTTTCATAAATGAACCCGAGACAGAGTTAATTACCAAGCCCGCTAGGATCGATCAGGAGAGAGCTCAATATGCAATTTCAACAATTGGCAAATAGCAGATAGAAAAAAATACAGATATGGCCATAATATGACAAGAAAAGAACTAATGACTTATTAAATAAGTCCAGGAAAAGTATCTACAGACTAACTGCTACCATAACAGGGCATTGACCATTTGGAGAACATGCGTCCAAAATGGGTATGACCTACAAAACATCTGCCGAGGCTGCGAACTAGTAGGAAATAAGGAAACAATTTTCCACTTTCTTTATGAATGCCCAGCTCTATCGCAGATCCGACACAGAACACGTGGAATCCATAAAGCACCAAACCTTAAATGGATGTCTACAAAAGCATATCGGACATTAGTAGCTTCATCGAAACCACAAAATGGTTTGAAAGAGAAGGTGAAACGAATAGCAATAATAAAAAGGTCCACGACTAGTGCCACAAAATGGCACAGCTAATTATAATTGAGCCCGAAATACAAAAGGGCTGCACTCCTACCTACCTACCTATAACAGTCCGTAGTTCTGTTTTGTCAAATAATAGTGTTTTAGTAGATTATTTTGTATAGCGGCTATGTATAGGCTGTAATGATCCGATATCGGTGGTTTTGATAAGTTGGAGAGAAAAGGACGATGACAAAACCTTGCATCGATATCTTTGGCAACCCTAGCGTTGGAATCTCGTAACTCATCACTTTACCGTAAAGTTTGACATCTTTTATATATATTTCTTTATACATACTCCGAATGTTTTGATATAAGTATGTGCGCTATTTGTGTTGTTTACAGTAATTCAAAACATTCATCCCTGCAAAAATATGGTATTAAATCGCAAACATTTTGCCGCTATTACTTTTTTGGAATTCTTTTGAAAAAAATAGTATTCCATGGTATTCTATTAGAAATTTCCAAATTTTTTTGATTTTTTCTGCGAGTTCTTGTTTAGAAGTCTAAGACACTTTTGTATTCGACGGCTGCTGGCTACATGCCTCTGATCGCCTGGTAGAAGTCCATGATTTTCCAACCAAATTATATGCATTTTCTGCAGCAAGTTTTGTGAATGTTTGTAATTTCTAAACCAGAAATCTTTGGAAAAAGCTACAAATGTGGAAAGTTGGAGAAACACATGAGATTCTGTTTAATAAAATCGAATTAGGAATAACCAAAAATTTAGAAAAAAACGCGTTGCAATTCAGCGGTTTTAATCAAAATTATGCTTGGCAAGAATTTTTCTCTTAAGTTCTGTGAAGCAGGTTGTGGCAACATTTTCAATTATTTTTATATCTACGACAAGTCCAAAACTCTCTGATATCGTGCATTTCGTCAATCAATTTTTATTTTTCTTTAAATACTCGCAAGCGGGAGCTTTTCCTGCGCTTGGAGTATAAAAGTAGACTAGGAGTGGCATCAAATAAATGTGGTTCTATGGAAAACATGGTATATGACCTTTAACAGCATTTTATTGAATTTTACGCTTGTTATGGCCAACTAACGATTGCTAAGCTTGTGGGCTTGTGAACTTGCGGGTTTGTGCTTTTCTTAAAGTGATATTTTGAAAGCCTTTAAAAGCAAAGCAGCGAAATCTATAAAAAATAATTTGGCAATGAAATTTATGCGCTTGCTACGTTTGAGTCTGCCATTTCCATTATATTTTATGTGAGTCCATTCGTCTTGCACTTGATTTGAGCTACGAAAGTATGCTATGCTTGTTGTCAGCCCGTGCGTACATCGCAGATGCAAAAAATGAAAGGCAACAAGGGCTTACGATGGCGAGTGCTTCAACGAACGCGAACCTTCCCAAGTCAGAAATTCAAGCAAATATTGAAAAATTAAAAATTCAGCAGCAGAAGCAGTGCGCCTGCATGATTAAGCAACCGCCACACACACACATACGCAGCCTTAGCGTCGGCTACTGCTACGTAGGCGCATAAACACCGGGAAATGTGTCGGTCCACACTTTGCGTTTCATGCAGCTTCATTACTTGTAATATTTAAGCGAGCATCTGCATATTAAACAACATATGCCTCAATAACTGCTGTGTGGTAAGCACATACGCGCCGCGGCAACAACAAAAAAGGCATGCAACATAAAATATATATATTTGTAGATAGGATGGACATATACATATATACATTATGTACATATGTATTATATCTCATCGAGTATCTCATGCGCCGCATTGCCGCAAGAGCCACAGCGTTGCGGTCGGGCTTCACTACTTTTCTTTTTACTCGCCTTCCAATACACTTTACAACTTAATCCTGTTGTAGAAAGGATTGTGAAAATATCTATTGTTTGTGTGTGCGTGTATGTATGGCTGTGTGCGTGTAAGCGGAAGTGACGGTTGGCTCCAGTTGCTGTTGAATATTTCAGTTGACTTTACCACTTCAGTCACTAAAGTCAACTACACTTGATGTGCGTTGTGTGTTGTTGTTATTGATGTGTGGATGTGCACTTGCTAGCTGTATTCTGCTGTTTCTGTTGTTGCCTTGGCATCGTAATTTCTATTACGCTTGCTATCCGCCATGCTCAGCTTATACTGCCAGCTCTTTTGTTTGTGTTGTGTATTGCCGGCGTTGCTTGCGAATATAAGTAGAGTTAAGCGCTAGAGTTAATCTGCATGAGATGACAAATGAAAAACGAAAATAATGTTTATCTGGTTTCTTTCTTAGTGCGGATGTGCTATTGTGCTTTTATGCATCATTGTTTACCTCGTGTAGCGCTTAAAATGCTTGCTTGTATGTGTGCTGATCCGCTTTGTGTGGTTGTGCTTGTGTGTGTGTGAGCTGACCGAAATTCTACTAAAAACGCTTGCCACATCCTGCTCAGTGGCTTTTAAAGCTAGCTATATCCGACTGCTCCAATTTCCTCCGAGTGACTATGCGTTGGGTTTTCGAGTGTATGTGTACATGTAATATCAAATCTGGCATATCTATAGAAATCAAGATATTGAGAAAACAATAATCACTTGCTTTGTTTGTATGCCGGCATATCAAGCTAGCTGAGTTTCCTTACCTCTCGCGGTCTAGGAGAAAAATTATGATACTTGAGAACTATAACCAAGTTTCAAAGAGGAGGAATCTTCAGAAACGAATTTCATTTCGAGGTTTCCTCGAAATATTTTCATTATTTTAAAATTTTCAAAATAAAAAAGTCTTCTGGAATGTAGTGTATGGTAAAATGTATAAGGAATAAACATTAACTCTTTGGGAAGTGCGTGAGAGAGTGAATATGCCAACCTTAAGGCGGATAATCGATATAGAATAAATAAAAATCTTCGATATTTAGAATTTCTAATTTCCGAAGTCGAAAGAAAGTAATCCGACTCATGACGGACCCAGATAACAGAATATTCCCCGGGACCAATGCGAAAAGAACCATAACTATTTCGTAGAAACTTTCTATTGAAAACTCTTTACGTCGACTCATCAGATGTTGTCATCGTCCATGCCTCTGCTCCATATAGCAGGACGGGAATAATAAGCGTCAAACCTGACCCCAAAAGAAAGACTCGCAGAAGCAGTAAACACAACAAATTTATATAAAATTGTCAAAATAAAACGAAAATGTATGCTCTCTACTGAAAAATGTTTTAAATTTCGTACAGCTCCTTTGCTTTCTGCTTGCATTTGCCGCATTTGAAGAGATCTCCTTTATTTTCACTTTTCTGCCACATAACCTCATTTTAGTCGTGTTTATTTTGCGTGACACATATTGCAATTGCCATTGCTTTTAAAGCACTTGGCGCGTTGCCAACCCCCTTTGACTGTTGACCGACCGACCGACCAGTGAAAGGAAGTAAGTCACTCGCCGTACTCAGTCAGACGGTGAAAGTTTTAAATTGCCGACAACTTTGGGGAAACAACACAACAATTGCGGCGCTGCATTTGAAATGCGCTGCAAACGCTGGGGACCCGCAACACCAAGCCATGTGACTGTGACACAGCTACACGACCAATCAATAACAACAACCGAAGCAGCACAAAAACAACGCTCATGCAATAACGGTAAAGCAGTTGTCGCACAATACCAACTGACGGACGCGCCCGAGCGACAGTCGAGCGATGCGCGCCTGCCATTAGCACTGCAGCTCACCGCAAGCTTGATTACGTGCAACAGTGGCAGCGTCGAATGGCCTCAAATGTCAGCTGTCAAGTTGGGTTTGCACAACTCACATGTCTTCGTGGCTGGCAAACACCTTGCGACTGATTGATGGTCGCGCGCCAGCAGTTGCGACGCGGCACTCTATTCGCTGCAAGCTTAAAAGTCAAAGCGCGTGTGTGTCTGTAGACTCAAGCGCCGCTGTTTTTCTGCGCTTCGAGAAAATATTTTATTTTTAAATTTGCTATTTTCGTTTAGTTTTCTTTGGCATTTGGCCTTGTTGCCACTGCCGCAGCATATTTGCATGCAAATGTCTTGCAATTATCAAGTTCCATTGCCATTTCCTGCCGTCGGTTGGACATTAGCGCCTCTTTAGCGCCACTCTTCGCAGCGCTTACGCAGCTGACATAAGTTGACATTAACCTTTGCTTTGCTTGGCTTCCATCGCGTACACGCCTATAATGGGTGTGCAACGACCGTGTGGCTACATAAGCTACTTGCAACATGGCCGACAGCTGAAAACATGCGCGGCTAATTAACACGCTCTTAGCCTACTCTCTGTTGTGGCTGTGTGGGTTCGTGGGTTCACGTGTGTGTGGAGGAGGCAGGTTAATACGTGGCACGACGGCCATGGCACGCGCCTGCTGTGCCGTCGTTTGCTTCTCGCTACTTGCGTTTTTAAGTTTCTCTTTCAACACGCAAACATCGTGCTCGGTTTTTTGTTTTATTTGGTTTTATCTCTGTCTGTTGCGCACTTTGGCTGCGGCTTTCGTTAATTAAGACTTAGCATGCTTCATGCGGCATACACAGCCGCAAGTTGCACTGGCGTTTGTTGTTCCTGGCTTGTCGTTTTACAAATATACTTGCCTATACTTCGTACTACTCACTCAGCCCTCGCTGGCGTTGACGGTTGCCCTTTCTATGGCTGCTAACCTCTTCCATTAGATTACATTAGATTGCAATTTAAGCCGATTGTGTTGCACGCAATATTTCTAGCTTTTAGTCATGCCTTCTTGCTTAGGGAATTTTTGTGTATACTTTCTTTTTTCTATTCTCTGTCAATATTTACCCAAAATTTTTAGTATTCTTGCTTTTGGTTTAGTTCTCCTTTTAATTCGTTTCGTTATCAGTAATATTCTACTTACGTAAAAACCTAAGGCCTAAAGACTAAATCTTTGCATTTTTCTTCACTTTGCTTTTATGACTGCGTAATTCAGCTCAAGATATTATTTCAGGTTTTTAAACTACTTTTTGAAACCCCGAATGCATTATATAGTATGGTTGCTTGCTATTCAGCGCGATTCAGCTTGTTAAAAAAAGCAAAACGTTGTGTCAAACAATCTGCTTGACTTTGCCAATCTATTTCAGTTACATTCAACGCACATAAGTTATCCTTGACTCAATTCAGCTGGAAAAATACGGCAGATTTTAAGGGACTAAGTGCTGAATACGAAAACTATTAGGTACAATTTTTACCATTTTTAGGGTCTTCACATTTGTTCAACAATTCTATCTATTTTAGTTACATTCAGTGCACTGAAGTTATCTGTGACTCAATTCAGCTGGAAAATTAAGGCAGATTTTAAGGGACTAAGTGCTGAGTACGAAGACTGTTAAGTAACATTACCATTTTTCGTGTCTTCACATTTACTCAACAACATAAAATTTCAGCTAATATTTAAATTATTTTTGGTATGATTCTAAATTCATAAATAACTTTTTGTAAAATATTGCAAGTTTTATGTGAGAATAAACACTTAAACAAACGTTTAAAATATTTATGGCGCTTCTTATTAATATTTAGTACGATTGCTTTTACTAAAGAACAAACATTCACACCTAAAAATTGATAAAAGATAAGACGCTAACATATTCAGCGCTTGACTGGAATTATTTAGTGTACACATAATAGTATTGCTATTGAGTGCAGGTCATAACAGTTATATTCAGCGCAATTCAGCGCAATTCCGCACAATTCAGCACACAAAATTGCTATGAAAAACATAAAATAAAATTTCCAACAGCATTTTCATGGGCGAATACACAATTGTTCCCTTTGGAGTCAAGACAAAATGATTGCCGTTGCATAAATAAACAAATATTGTTGCATCAACAGCAGAATTGGTCGAATATGTTGATAGCGAGTGATAAAATTGACATTTGCTGGTTTGATGACTTGTAAAAAAGCAATCACAAATAACACCCCCATAAAGACAACAACATTAATTTGCACAGTGTCACATATTGCGACCATGAAACATACATACATATATGTAAATACATACATACATACATACATATGTATATGCATATTTGTTGAAAGAGTTGTGCAATGCATTTTAAATTACTTTTGAAGGAAACTCGATACTTCCGAAGATGAGAACACGCTGTGTATGTGTATATGATGTAAATATGTATAGTTTCTATATATATATATATACATATATACCAAACGAAAATGGCGCAAAATCAAGCAGCGCTGACAATATTCATAGTAACGGAAATTGATATGTGAAAAATGTAATGTAAAAAGCCAAAATGTGATAAAACACACCGACAGACATACTTGCATTAATATATATTTGTATACGTGATTATGCAACATTTTTGTTGCATGCACCATGCGTTTTTATACGTGCAAATGCACATGTGTTGTCATTCCATTACAATCATGTCAATAAACTGACAATTTATGGCATGACATACATAACATAATTTATGTCATGCCACAGCAGCTGTGTGTGAGTGTGTGTGAAGGATATCTGATATTTGTTATATTCGTTTTCTTGTCGGTTTATTTACCGGAGGCTGAAATATACAAAACTATGGCAATGAAATATTTTCTCAGGAATTTATTTCTTTCGATTGACATATTCGGCAATGTGGTATGTTTGCTTAATATACTGCTGAATTGTATTTAAAACAACTTTTGGTGATTTTTTGGAATGAAAGTAATAATAGGTGATGTAGAAACCATTTTGGAATTATGCTGAATTGCTTATATTGGCGGCTAATCGAATTCAGCTCGTAGCTGAAAGCTGCGTAGTAGTTATTCGGCGACTAGGAGCGTCAAGAATGATATCGAAATAGAGGAAAATTATCCTGAATTTCATTAAGATTACTTTTATATTAATCTTTAGATGCGGTACAAAATCGACCGGGAGTTCGAAATTTTATCCCCGATTTTACCTATTTTTGGCAAAAGGCCATTGTCATAACAAAACTATTCTCTCCAAATCTCAATATTAAAGCTCACAGAATGACCGGTATATTCGGAAAAAATCAACTAAATACACTGACGTCTAGATATTTGGTGTCTGGGACCCTAAAAAGTTATACCCCGATTTCGACAAGTTTTAGATATATGATTAAACATCTACTTATGCAATGTTTTTTCTCGATATATGTTGTATACTGGAATTGAAAAAACCAGCTGGAATTTAAGATTTTGTTATATGGAAAGTAGGCGTGGTTTTGATTTTATTTCGCTCATTTTGTGATAGGTACCCTCTATATGGGTTAGCTCACACACCAAACTTCGTTGAAATCGTTAGGATAGTTCCTGAGACATACGGTTTTATCTAAAGTTGGGCGATGTCACGCTCCTATAAAACTCTTCACAACTATTTAGGAGGCGGACCCACGCTCACGTTTAAACAAGTTTACCACACAGGTGTCCCATGCTACTGACCGACCTCTCTTGGGTGTCAAGAAATATACATATATAGCCAGTTTCACTAAGATAACTAAGTTTCTATTCAAGTAATCGCTTGTTGATCGCAGATTAACATTGGAATTTCAAATCGCAATTTTCATATGATCTCTGATTATTATTCCAAAGTAAAAAAAAGTGAAAAACTATATTTTTGATATCAGATTAAAGCATTTTTTCGATTCCAGATTTCCCACAGGGTTGCGGCGTATGCTAAAATCACACAGCAACTGATTTATTTGCTTTTCTTATCGTTGTTCAGTCATTGTTTTCTGTTTTCTTGGTTCGCTTTCCAGTCGTTTACCTGCCCACACTGCGCTCGCTGTGGCAACTTAATTATTTGTGAGCATAAATAAATTGCCTTTGTTTTAACTACAGCCAAGTACTTTTGTGTGTGGGTATGTTTGCGCCTTGCTTTGTGCTCATATTTGATTAATCAATTGCCTTTCGCATTGCTGACGACAGCAATTGCCGAGTTAACGATAAGGTGTTAAATTAGCTGGAAGGCGGACATGGCGCTTTCACAGCCTTAAGAGTGAGCCAATAATTACGCATTGCATTCTCTTACTATGGTTTGTTATGCACCATAAACAAGCAAATTCAATTTTCAGAAGTCTGACTCAACATCGAGGACTCGAGGGAGACTACAACACAATTCTTGCGCAAGGACATGTCACAGCCTTGACACACTAGAATTAGGATAGACGGTATCCTGGGAAATATTCAGTATAATATTATGGAAAAGGTGGAAGAGAACCATAGGCCGTACCCACAGACACATAAATCTGAGCGATAACCATAACCAGTTCAAGCTATGGTCTTCTTCAGCTCAGTTGAGAAACGCTCTTGTTTTGAGTTACTTGAAGGTTGTGTGAACCTTAGTTGAGACATTTAGTTGTAGAACTATGGGGAATTAGCTGTGGATAAGAATGTTAGGTCGAGATAGAAATACTTGTAATTACCAATATACAACCCACCTATAATAGTCAGAAATTTGTTCAAAAAATATGTTGAAATACATTATCTAAGCGGAAGCCGAAGTCAGTAAATATTTGACACAAAAACGAAAGCGCTTTTAGTGAGAAGCCAAAAAAAAAATTACACATTCCAGTTTCAAAAGGTTGACTAGGGATGTGCGAAGTAAAAAAACGGCAAAGTTCAAAAGTTTAACAGCAATTCAAGGTTTTGCTGACATAATCTCATAGAATCTCAACAAATTAACAAAAAAACGACAAAGAGCATTAATGCAGTTATAAATATTTGCTTGATATTCCAGCAAACTCGTTTATCCCTTCTACGGATTTTCGGTATTCTCTACAATATTTGCTTGAGTCTCACACTCAGCGTAGGCAGACCCAAAAGTTTGCTATACCATTTTGGCACTTAAGTTTGCCCATTTTTGTGGCACGCTAAATTAGCCATTCCCGCAGAATTCGGCCCGAAATTTTCTGGCTAACGGTAGTTGTGTGTATGGTAATTGCGTGGGTTGATTTATTTCCCGGCACAGGCATGAATGTCTACATACGTACATGGGTAGCTTAGTAGGCCGCAAACACTTCCGTTTAGGAAAGTCCGACAGACACACACACACACTACCTGCTGCCTGCCCACGCTGCGCTTAACTGCAGACGCTCCGGTATGGCACTGTGGGTACAGAAGGTTTACCATAACAGTCTCCCTGAAGTTAGGCGCTCCATTTATTTACCTCCGCTCAAGGCAAGGTGGTCTCAGTCACGCTTTATGATCCACCTGAGGTTGCTGCATCACCCAGCTGAGCATAATGGACAGCATAAGTACTAAAAAAGCTTCAACTTCATGCTCAAGGCTGTAAGCCGGTGTGTGTGTGTTTTCTGTTGTCTTTCCTTATTTTTCTACCCGTCGGGCTAATATAACATTTGCGGCTTTGTGGAGCAGACGCTGAAAAAAAATTGTGGTCCGTCCAATCAATGGCTCGTGGTTAGGATAACAGTAACCCAGCTGGAGCTGAGTACAATGACGAAAGTTCCCGTTACTGACAAGAAATGTCAATCAATTAATTTGAGATTCGGTTTGCCTAGAAGAGTACAGGAGCGCATGCAAATGTGGTAGAGCATTGAAAGCGTTCAAAAAAAGATGGCTGCATATTTGATTGCTTTTCTGAGCACAAACACACATACCTGCCTTTGACGGTTTGTTTATTTGCCCTCTTGGCAATGATATGGGGAATATAATTGAGAAGAAAATGCGAATGAATGAGGAAACGAATGGAGCTGCGTCCAATTACCTAACTCAGTGCATATATAGCATATCCGTAGGCGCTGTATTGACTTTTGCCAGCGGTGCGTTTATGTTCTGAGGTTGATTGCAGAAATTGCGTGCCTGTTTTTGGCATAAATTTCATGAGTTAGAGTATTGATTTCCACTTCCTTGCCTTGCAAACCACAAAATATGCTTTTAAGCTTTAAAGATAACTGAATATATATATATATACATACATATATGCGATTAACAATATCGTCAAGTGGTATCATTAGTATTCGTTCATGTTGTTGTTGTCGCAGTGGAAAAAAATTTGAAAGAATGCTGGAATGGATTCGTGCCGATATCGTAGACCAAACTGTTATCGTATAACGGCATAAAGGAGCATCATATCAGGGTCAGTTGGTTCCGACAAGACATCGCAGGCGATTGCACTAAGACAACGCCCCGGCTCACCCCGCCTTTCTTGTGAACAGCTACCTAAGGCCGGTATCCCAACGCTTCCGCAGCCGACAGGTACAGGTGATCCCAATTTTATCTACTTAAAGGTCGTACATATCTGCCGATCAAAGTTGTTTTCCGAATATTTCTGACAACAATCAGAAAATATTATTTAATCAACTTCATTCTAAAGGGCTTAGATTTTGTCGCGACAGAGTGTCAGAAAAAATTTCGAGAATTACGCTCCATATTTCCCTATCACAAACCGAACGGTTTTGGAAGTCCTTATACGATTCCCACGACAGCCGGTTCTAAGCACCGGAATTGACTCGGATTTTATCCGACCAAGGGCTGTTAAAAAAAAAAAACAAAAACAAAAAAGAAAAGTTCTTACACGAGGTATAACTGCTTCTCTGCTTTGATGTAATGATGGCATTACCTCTGCGAAGACATCTAAACTCATGGCCTCATCGACATTAACTCCAGTCAACGAACTTGTGTGAACAAGAGTAAAAGTTGGGTCTTCTCCTAAAAAAATTTCAGTCATATATAATGACTTCTGTCCTGAAAACACGCTAAGCTTGCCTTGCATAAGCAGAGAGGTCAAAATTAAATTTTCATTATTTCTTTTCCAAATCTTACTTGCTCTCATAATTGTCACTGCAATCGCTTGTTTTACACGCAAAAACTTTTGATTATAAAAGTGCTCGCATTTAAGAAGTTTGAAGCTACTTTCGGTGTTTGGCCAACAAGAGCCATAAAAGGAAAACACAAGCACGGAGGATGGAGGCGGAGTCACGTCTTTCAGCTTTCAGCTTACGTACGCCATTTCGCCTTTTCTGCGTAATCGATTTCGATTTTCCACGAGTCTTACGCTGCCACTGCGCTCCAACTACTGCCGTCGTCTACGCGGTCGTCGCTAGGAGAACTAGCTCAGTGTGGCGGCGCTAGTTTTCTACACACTTTTCATTTCGGCCATGCCGAAGTATGCTTTATGTTGCCTGGACTGCGTTGTCCTCTGGTGTCCTTGCTGAAAATAGTCGACTAAAAATAGTTAAACTTGAAAATTGAATTATTATTGGCGCAGCGGTTGGCAAGTTTAACACATCGACTATAATATGCACGAAATTGAAAGTAATTTGGAAAACATTGTAAGAAAATCGATGCTTTCTTTAAAGAGCCTTGGCTTAGTTAGGTAACTTGCATGTGGGAAAGCAGCAAAATTGGGTTGATAATTAAATATGGGTAGTGGTTTATTTGGTCTATATTTTTAGTGTGGCGTTTTCATGACTCTGGGCTGCATTCCTCATCTTCCATACGTTTCTTTACTACCCCTTATTATAGCCGCATACGCCGCTGTGTTTAAAGTCTAAGACCACTAAAGCATTTTAGAGACTTTAGCTCCATATGTTATGCTCTTTCGATTCGTTCGCCTATAAAAGTCCTCAATCAGCAATCAACAAGCCTAGAATCAATCAGCAAGTGCCATTTCTAGATCAATGGATGTCAATCCTCTATTTTTAAAATATTGCAAGGATATTATCACAAGAGGTTTAAGTCCCACTTATTGGAAGACCGACCGAACCCGAACTCACTGCCTCCGTTCCCACGACAGTCGGGCTTACGTAACTGGAATGGACCGGATTTTTATCCGACAGAATTCTGCCGCTTCGACAGAATTCTGCCGCTACAACAGCAACAATAACGTCTCACTGCCCTTATACCGACCAACATCATAAAAACTTCTTCATCAATTTATATATCATATTGCCTTTTCTGAGAAAGTAAAAGTGAATCATCTTACATTATTGAAGGTCGTGTTGTGTCGTCTTATAATCACGCTTTGTCTCCTTTCCAATAGTTTATTATTTTGCTCTTTTACGAGCCTTAATCTAATAGTTTGAGCTTCCTTTTCGCTTAGCAACTGCTGCTGCTATTTGAATTGTTGCCACATTGAAATGCTGAGCAGGTTTTTATTTCATTATTCGATTTCCTTTGTTTCATCCACTTTTCGTGTCGCCGGTGGCGTCTTCGCATGACCCCTTTTGCACCAAATTAACTTAGGCTTTGTTCACTTACGTCGCACTCGTACAAGCGACACTTATCTGTGCTGTCAGTCACGCTTGCATAGCTGCTTTCTGTTGCCTCTTCGTTCGACAATAACACAAAACTGTCACACTCACTCGTCCACAGCCCCAGCCGCCGCGCGGTCTACCTTTTTCGGTGCGTTGAGTGCTGGGGTTCTGCTCGCCACTGTTTTTAATTAAATTTAATTGTGCCGCAAGTGTCTTTGGCGCTCACACTCTCCTGAGCTTTATTTGTTTTACTGTTGTTACGGTAAAAGTACTGTTATATTGTTGCAGAACAATTGACGTTTTCCATATGCCGTTAGCGCACCCGGAATTAGCTACGCTTGAGGCATGAAAACGTGACTGTAGTATGGGCCAGCCACACGCGCATTTCCCATTTTCGGACTGGTGAATACATGCAGTTCAAAAGAGCGCCAAGGTAGCGTGGCCGAACGTTCGACGGTTGAAAACCGAATGGTTCGGCAGAAAGGCAGAAGCAGTATATGAAAGACCGTGTAAAACCTATCTGAAATACACGTGTATAATCAGCAGATTTCTGTAATTCTTGAGGACTCAATACTACTTTTGTTAGTTTCAAGGCATCTAGAGGATTCCAAAACAAGAAAAACGTTAACTTGAGACCCAACGAAGCTATGATTCCCTTCAAAAATACGAAGGATTCCACACAAGAACTTGATTTTGAACATTCATTTTACTATATGCGTTAGTGATCCGATATCGGCTGTTCCAGACAAATGCGAAGTACGCGAATGTACAGACAAATGGACGGACAGACATACGGACATGTTTAAATCGATTCAGCTCGCTGATCATTTATATATACAGGGTTTGTTTGGACTGATTTTCTTCCGCCGCCACTGTACTTCGGAGCTGGAAATCGAGGCAGAAGGAGTCTATTTTGAAAGTTTTTAAAGAATTGCAACAATTGGCTCAATAATTTTTTTTTAAATCGACTCAATCCTATTACTTTCCGGACAAGCTCTGTATATATGTTTTACACGGTTTCCGATGTTTCCTTCTGGGTGTTGGGAAATATATATATCATGTTTAGCATATAACAAGACTTGCACAGTTGAAGGAGTTTGTGAAACTCTTGAGGGTTTTCTGAATAAATGATCCACCCCATATTAAAGAAGATCGAACTTTTTCGCCTACCTTCACTGTGTGAGCTCTCTGCGATGCCCAGGGATCAGTCATCTAACCTAGCCTCACATTTTTCAAGTGCCATTTCTTGTACTAAGAGGACTGAACTCTAACCTAAAGGCTCCTCGAAGGCTGCACCGCCGCCGAATTTTATATAATTGAATTCGAAAAATCCGCCGGCCGCTAAATTTTATTAAAAAAATATAGATTTTTTTAATTCAACCGAAATGTCAGCCTTAGCAGTCACTAAAACGCAGTTGCGTTCGTAAAAGATATCAGCTAACGGTTTAGTGGCGACTTCAAGCGCAGCAAGAGCAATTAAGAGCGCTTGAAAAAGTTGGGCATAAATATTTGCATGTCAAGTGCAAGCGAAAAATAGTTGAAGAGGGAGCAAGAAGCACACGCACACATGCACAGTGCAAAAAAAGCAAAAGGACAAAGAGGATACGATATGCAAGGATGAATATGTACCGGCTTGTGAATTTAGTTTAGTTTGCAGCACACGCACATACATGCAACCGTATGTTTCTAAGTATGTGTGCGCGTGTGTGCTCTATATGCGCTGCATATATGCCTGTGTTGTCGTGGCACTTTCCCTTTTATTTTGAAAAACAACAAAAGCGCACACACCACTTGCAACGCAACTATTTGCGCTGCATATTTATAATTATTTACTTACATACATATATCTGTGTGTTTGTGCGCTTGCATGTTAAGTAAGATGTCCGCACATATGTTCGCCTGCATCCGCGCTCATTGCAACGCAACACGCACTGCATTGTCCCATGCGCGTTGTTTGTGTGTGCGATGAAATGGTTGCCTCATTGTCGCCATTTAATACTCGCCGTATGGCTGGCGTCGCTCTGCCAGCTAACGAGCATTTAATTTAGACAATTTATGGTTCCGTTACAAGTAAATATGAAAGCTGCTGTAATTTTAATTTTCAATACTCGAAAAAGCAAGAGGTCTGAGATGCTGAGGATAAGAAAAAATTGGAAGCGCCTTCCGAGAGATTTCCGCAGAGCTTCTGACTCATAAGTTTCAAGTTATGTTAATTACTCTATTTTTTGGAAGTGTGTAATCACACAACTTCAGAAAACTGTTTTACGATTTATTTTATATGCAATATGCCATTAAAAATCTAGCAAATATTGACAATAACTGTCACTTTCTGCACTTAGCATACTTTAAGGCACCCTGCTTGGCTTTCGACCACAATGACAGTGACTTGAATCACTTCTAGCATACTGCCAACACTCTTTGGGCTAAACAAAAACGGCAGTATTGCGGGAGAAGAGTAAAATACATTTCGGAAAAACGAAAAAAGCAGCTGAAATTTTTAATTAAAGAAAATAGCGCAAATAAGTGACAATGCTCAGCTTCAATCCTCAGCGTGTCGGCCATTTAACGCGCGCTAGCAGCACGCACTGCCGCCCCCCTCTCTGCTTACGAAAAAATTGGTGACAACGCACCCGTCACTAGCAGCAGCTAACAGTGCGCGCTGCGCCGGAAGCGGAAACGTGAAGGCATGCAAATGTCAAACTCCCAGCAGCGAAGATGAGAAATCAAAAAATTCTGGCGATTTCGTTGGCAATAAGAGCAAAAGCGTTCGTGGCAGTGCACGCTGCACGAGTTTAGGCAACTCGCGTTTGAGTGCGAATAATTCTCAGCTAAGAAATCATTGCCGTTTGCGTTTTGTGGCACAACTGATGAAAGTGGTGCGGTGTTGTTGCTGTTTGGCTGTTATCTATGGCGTCGCTGTGTCCAGTTTCGTAGCGCGCTTGGCGTCAACGAAACGCTGCAACCACCATGATTTATGGCAACAGACATACACACACATCACTTTCACTTCGCCATAAAAAGTCGCTAACAATGACAAAGCAGACGCTCGGCAGCGGAAGGCAGCACTGACAGCTGCCAATCAATATTCATGTTTCTTGTTCCGTTCTTTTTTAGCGCGAGACAAAAAGCTTTTGTTGCTTGGCTGGACAGCAAAAATTTACAAAATATGGAAAATTTTGATTTTTGGTTAGAGATATTTTAGCCTTAAGAACAATTGTATTTACAATACTAAAAAAGAAATCGCTTATGTATGAGGGTTCTTAAAGCGGTTGTAGTGACAAGATAAGGAAATGGCGTAAGGAAATGTGCGCGGGCTAGCAAAAGTATTTGCAGAGTGATGAAAGAGCTTTTATGGAGCTTTCTTTATTAGAATTGAGCTTTCGATGTGTTTTAAGGTTGAACTGAGACTTGAAGCTTGCGATTTAACTAGACAAAGTAGATCTAACACTTTCCAAAAAAGAGTGAGGAAGGAGCTTTTATGGAGCTTTGATTATCGGAGTTGAGCTTTTAGTCTGCTTTGAAGTTCAATTTTGGCGAGACTTAATCCTTTAATTTATCTACAAAGTTTAACTAGACAAAGTAGTTCTAACACTTTCTCTAAAAGAGGGAAGGAAGAGCTTTTTTAGAGCTTTCATTATAGAAATTGAGCTTTCGATGTGTTTTAAGGTTGAACTATTATGAGACTGGAAGTTCGTGATTTAACCAGACAAAGTCGAGGCATGTTCTCGTCTATGAATTTCGGAGATGGGATAAGTAAGCCTACATGTGTCAAATGTGTCTCAGGAAGGGTCATATGCGTCTTAAGGAACATAAGCACTAACCCAACTGTATGAGTGGTAGGCGACATCTTTCAAGAGGAATATGATGCAACGTGTTAGTTAGTGAAACTGACGCTAGCCCAGCAACTTAGCTCCGATTTAGATTTTTAATCGATCATCCTCTGCACAAACCCTAATTTTTACTATGCAACTGTCACTTTTAAACCATTTATATGCGGCACCATATTCCACAAACATTTTTATTGTGTAACAAATAAGTCATGTTGCAACGGTTGTGGCAAATGTGCAATAAAAACCCACATTTGGGAATACGAAATACAAATAGAACGCCTGTAACTGTTTGGGGTGCATATGTACAAGGATAGCTCCGCAAGCATTTGTGTCACCCCATTCGACAAATTGCATGTGGCACAGTCAAGCGATCGCTGGCTCACATATCCCGCCAACCATATTGCCACACAATTCATTTGTCGCTCTTCAGCTTTTCTCTCCACTTCAAAATGCGCAATGGAATTTTTCACATATTTGCTTTGCATTGCATTCCGTCGAGTTACATAATACAAACATATGGGAACCGAATATATTTCACTTTAGTTTTGAGCTACTAACACAAATAACTCGCCATATTGCCGCAATGCTTAAATGGACGCACTCGCAGATTACATACGGTACATGTGTACACTTGTGGTATATATTCCATTTGCGTTTCATTGCGGCGCTGCTTTGTACTTTTTCTTGGTATTTTATGGGTTAGAAATGAAAATGTCAACATGTGAGTGCACAAAACGGCAAACACCAATTATTATACGTATGTGTGTGTGGCACTACTGTCCTCGTGTGGCATGCGCAATATTCCTAACACGCAATTAACCTCCTTCTTTTCGCCTGGAAATCGTTGGCTTATGTTTGGGGGCAGAGTTGCAGTAGCTAACCGAGTTTGTTTGATACCGCAATTGATAGTTTTGTGGAGTGGGACATGCATACCATCGAGGAACTGCCTCCTTAACTGCTAGAACTCGATTATATATATTTGTATGTATAATAACCCCTGCTGCATGCTTGGTTGAACTGCCCCTTCCATTTTTGATGCACCCCTTAATTTTATCCAAACAGGTTTGAAGACAATACTCCGGAGACTGCATGAGAACTTTTTTCTGGTGAAAAATTAACGATAATATTTTATTGCTTTTCTGCATAGCAATCCAATCTTTATACCTCTGCGGGTGACTCGGGCTTTGGTTTTTTTTATTACCAAGCAGGAGTAGTTTTGTTAGGTTCTGAATTTCGTACGGCTGGTTCAAGATTTCCTCTGGCCTTTCCGCTAGTTATTGTTCTGAGGTTTGGGAGCTCCTCACCATTTTTCGTTCTCAGCTATACTTATGCCTCTAAAACCAAGCTCCAAGAGAGTGTTAAATAAAAATGGCCGCACAAAAATTACGACCCTACTTAAAATCGTTGAACTTTTCTAGCTCATATATCTTTTGTTGAAAAATTTGTGTTTTTTCAACTGTAACTCTTTTTAATAGTTTCATTATTCATATTATGGGAAGAGTTCAGATGAGTAGTTATATTATTCTTGTCTGCTCCTTAAGTCCAAGTGGATCCATTTACATAAAACATAGAGGGTTTTCCGGAAAGTAATAGGACTGAGTGGATTGAAATAATTTATTGAACCAATCGATACAATTCTTTAAAAACTTTCAAAACAGGCTCCTTCTGCGTTGATGCAGCGCTGCCAGCGCGATTTCCAAGCATTGAAGAAGTCACGGAAGCCATTCTCCGATATAGCCTTGAGAGCCGAGGTGCATGCGTTGTCGTGGTGCAACTTCCAATTGGCTGCCGGACCCAAGCGACCCTTCGTTTGAGTCTCTTGAGAACTTCCACGTGAATTTGATAAATTTAACATCTGGGCAATTAAACGAATACTTAGTCGACGGTCTGAGTTTAAAAGTTTCAGCACAAGAATCGCATTGTCGATGTTTGTCGAAGTCGCAGGTATTCCAAAACGGTCTTCCTCAGCGACCTCTTCCCGGCCCTTCAAAAAGGCTGATCTTATTTTTATATCTGAAATGCACATTTTCTTCCTTATCCATTTTCGAAGAGCGTGATTTGCTTACGAACACCCTTTTAGTTTTACTTGTTTTATTATTTCCAGTTAAGTGGCGTCAATTCCACTGCACCACTTCTAATATTTTATCCACTATACATATTTCATGCCCTCATCTCGTTACAAGCACTGAACCGCACTACAACTTCATGGTAGCATTTATATTAAAAAAATTAGTCGCGTTCGGTTTCCCCTAATTTTTCGTCGTTCACTAGCTTAGACGCTTACTACTTTCTATTTTTCAGCCAATTCCATTGTACGTGGGTATTTATATTTTCCATTTCGCCTTCAACCAGCCATCGCAGCCAGTTGGTAAAGCGAATGCCCGCGACCTCCCAAGTGCCGCGCTCGACCGCTTTTGTCATATAGAATAGTTTAGTAGCTCCTCACTTATGTTACTGTAGTCGCCTGCCGGTCTACCTCCGGCCCCGTTGTCAACCGCTTTGTATGCTCCATTTTTATTCCCGCTCGATGTTTGTATAATGCGGTTTATTGTGTGCGCCATTGCTATGACTACACTGCGCTTAACGATAAATGAAGGCGACAACATCGCAAAACTTTCGAGTGCGGACAAGGGCCAGGCAAATGAGCCTCATGTGCCCAAACACTACTCTCGCTACTTATTGCTCGCTTCGTTCGTTTTGTTGCTTATTCAGCTGACATTTACTGTTATTTACACAACACACGCGCACACATATGCGCTCGTATTTACCGTATTTTGCATGTAAATTAGTGCTTGACCTGGTCGGGCCGCTAACGCCGCCCGCCGCTGATTGTGCTGGTGGATTGGCTGAGTGGCACATTAACGTGTTTCGAATGTGGCAACAAAGGAAAGGTCGTTGATTATTGATTTTTTAATTAAAAGTAAAACAAACTGCGAGCGAACGAGCAGCCGAGCAGCTGCTTGCTGGGAAAGCGGAGTGGAGCGCGAGTGCCCGAGCAAAATGTTGAATGGCGAAGTGAAAACGAAACTCTCTTTGTAGTTTTTGCTGGCAGAGGGGATGAGCACTCGCCTATTTAAATTTGCTAGGCCACTTACTTCCCCCTCTAACTGTCAGGTAATTAAATCGTAATATGAGACATGTCACAATTTAAAGCATTTTGGATAATCCGTGTAATTGAATGACCAGTTGGTGATTGGAATTAATGATTAGAGCGAGGTGAGATCGGATATTTGTATAGCATTTATATATGCGGAGATTCGCATGAGTCTACCGAAATATTTCAATCTCAGTCTCGCAAAAGCCGGGAAATAGAGGAGGAGGCGACAAGATGATTCCACCTCGCTTTCCGTCATACAGCTTTGGAAAAGAGCGTCCGAAAGAATATTTAGCTGCACCACGTGTAAACTCATTGAACAGTGCTCAGTCTGAACACGTGTAATTGTGGCGAGATTCTTAAGGTTCACTCTAAGTTAGAAGATTCTAGCAGCAGCACAAGTTCTGATTGTTGACCAGCGGTTTCTGAGCACACTGGGATCTAAAAGTTCAACACCAAAACTCATCAATTCATATCCTATCCAGTCGGATTCCTCCAAAGCTCATCGGTTTACGGCGATTTCGTTGATGAGGTTAAAATCGCTTAGCAATTTAACTGCGTGGCCTCTCACTATTATTATGCACATTGAAAGTATATCTCTCTTTACGAAAGTAGGGAAAATCATTTTTTTCTATACTTAGAAACTTATTTGTGGCTTTATCAGAACGAAATTGGCACAGTTGGTTTCGAAAACACTTTTGACCTACTTTCGCTGATTCGTCTTTAATTTGACGAACTCATTTTAACAGCGCTAGATAAACCGGAGAGCTTGGAACTTTCATGTGACGCAGCGAAAGCATCTCATTTATAAATATGCAATATCTTTTGTGGTCGAATTCACATTTCTCGTGTGAAGCCGAAAGTTGCCGTCAACTGATGTTGGAGCAGCCGCAACTATCCGCGACGGGACAGCAGCTGTTTACGCAACTCTTTCTTTCGTTCGTGCAAAACTAAAAACAGACACTCAGCAGAATTGCGAAAATGAATGTGCGAACTTTGTGCGAATTCGGTGTCGGACCCAGAGCTTTGTGTGCAACTCTTGTAAACAAACAAGCCGACAGGAGCTTGTTATTTGCTTGGAACAGACTCAAGGAGGCGCAGGAGGTGGTCGAGCACAGAAAGCAATACTGTTATTACTGTTATTAAGCGCTTCTTCAGACAACAAACACACATACGCACATTTCTGTTTGTGGGCACACGCACTGAAAGTTTTCAGCTCGTTGTCTGTCGCACTTGGGTGGCTCTCAGGCTAAGTGGCACGCCGGCTCGAGTGCCGTTTAATATTAATGAGCCCAGCACACACGCGAAGACACACGCATATGTGGCAGAAAATTTGCGAACATGCGTTTGCATATGCGGTGGCATCGGCTTTCATTGCTGGCTTACACATGTTCTGCCACTTTCGCTTAATGACGTCAGTTGCACGACCAAAGGGAGGTAGTGAAAGCATAGAAGTAAAAAAAGCGCAGAAGTATAAAACAGCACAGGCGTCAGACGTCAGCGTCGACATGTGTGTGTGGATCTGCGATGAAGGAGAATGTCGCATTGTCGCAATTTGTTTGTCGGAAAACAATTAAAGTTTTGCGATTTCTTTTTACGTGCGAGCTTTGCAAAGCTTTTTTTCTACTTCTCAACGATTAGTATTACCTTTATTGTTGTTTTATGTTATTTATTACTTTCATTTCCCACTACTTTTGCAAAGCCGGCGCGTTAATTTCCGTTGTTAATCGCAGTTTACATCATATTAGAGACAGCTATTGATGAAGTCGTTGCCGTGGCAATTCCGAAAATTAATTTGGGGTCCAGGAAAGCACATCTCAGTGCAGAGCTGGCGGTTAGTTAACGGCTGTGGATGTAGCAGTCTTCATTGCCGACGCGTCTGCTTTGAAATTAAAAAGCGAGGTTCACCAGTTTTGAAAAGCAGTCAGTTGTGTCATTATAGTTCTTGAAAATATTTTATTTAAAACCGAAAAACTCCGTAGAACTACCCACAGCAGTACATAGAGAGGCGTCAGACCGCAGGCCGCCGCGTTTAGTATATCATTAGACCCATTGTGCTGCCAGGTGGTACCAATTTAAACCTCACCCAGCAACTCAGTTGATTTGGTAGAAAAACTTGATTATTTTCCACTTCAGATGCTCAATGTCCCCAGTATTGTGAGCCGTGAAGTATGTCCATTCTCATCTTATGAAGTATGGGCATTTGTCTACTGTTCCAGGGTGTCATCATCCTTCGCACCTGCTCTGCATTTCGCCAAATCCACTTTTCCCACTTAAGGTGGAATCTTAAGGGTAGGGTCCTGTGATAAGCACTACAGAGATACAAAACTCGCTTGGCTAGAAATAAGAGCTTTGTGATCTGTCCACCATTAACCCTTCCCGAAAGAAATTTTGTGTTCAAACAACAAACAAAAACACCGCCCCTGATCCTGTTTCAACCTTTGATCCGTCAGTGAATATGTAGAAATCGCCGCTGAAATTGTCGATCACAGAACCCTTGGTCCAATCTTCTCCACTGGGGCATGAAAACGATGTGTTTAGTTCCTAGGGGGTCTCCTTTTATTGGAGAATGTAGAAATTATTTTCTTTGCCAAATTTGACCTCAGATACAACCGTATCGAAAGATAAGCAAAGGAAAGCTCACGCTGCGTTGTCGGAAAGTCGGTCTCTGAATTTGGAAAGACCGCCTCCGCTATTGAGAAAACCAAACTTAAGTTCTGCTCTCAGTTGGCGCCCATATTTTAGCAAGGGAAAGTGTATGCTAGCATTAGTGCCATTTACATTTAATACTTTCGCCTTTTATTTCAGTTTAATCGACTTTGTTGTGCGTTTGTTTTTATTTTCACTTTGGTTTTTCTCACCACTTTGTCTTATTTCCTATTCGCCTCGTAGCTGAAGGTTGCCGCAAGGTCTTTACCATTTCACTGTTTGGCTAGTTGAGTGCGCGGAAGGTGAGCATACTTCAAGGCGCCTGGGCGTATGAGTGCTATTACTATTAATATTACTATGGCTTACAATATTTTCATCACACACGGCTGCAGCTAAGGTGCTGCATGCGAGTTTGGCGCGACTTAATCACTAATGTAGAAATATAGAAATTGTTATTATTACTATTATTACTTTTACGACTGACATTGTAATGGCTAATGCACTGTGTTGCCCGGTCCACGCTCATAATTGTGCCATAAGAAGCCGTTTGCCTCATTTAAGGCCTTCGCCCTGCCGAAATATCATTTGAGCAAAGCATTTGCGTGCTTTATTTCCATAAACGGCTGGTTTTTGGCGAATTGTATCATAAAGTTAGCATACTTTTATGCCCAGAGTATTAATATTTATTTGCAACTTTTGATTTACTGACTAGAAAAATGTCCTTTAAGTAGATTAGTACGGTAACGGGTGAAATCTAGTAATAAAAGCTCCCCAAGGTGAGGTTCTTTCTTCTTCGCTTTGGATCTTAGTGGTAAATGACCTAATGAAAGAAATTGCCGACAAATTCATTGCTATGAAGGTTGCTATCAGACTTCGGGAAGCCGGACACATTAAAGGCCTCAGGTTGGGACATTTCGAAATCCTGTCACAAGCCGCTTGAACTGCTACACAACGGATCCTACTCCTAGAGTGCATGACCTCAGGGACCTTATTAACAGTAGCTACTTCCATGTTAAATTTTAAACCGATGAGCTCGCTAGAAAGGGCGCCCTTATCCATAGATCATTAGGATGGGAACGATCCGGTATTGCACTGTTTTCGTGCACCCATGTACTGGATCTATCACATTAGCTCAGCAAGCATTGGTCAGCAGCCAGCACTTTTGGAGTTGCGAAGACCTTCAGGCCTAGAGTGGAACGCAAAAGATCGATTGAACTACTCTAGCTCTTAACAAGGTTCCTTCCTGGATACTGACCCATTGGCAGTCCCGCGGTGAGGCTAAACAATATGGAGGACGCAACTTGCAAAGTTGCAGGAAGCAAGTTGAAGTGGAAACATCTGGAGACTTCTCCTTCACTGTCCACCTTTCGCCGGACTAAGGTTGAAACAGCTTGGTTGCCATACTTTTATACGTCGGTATGTTTGGAGACTGCTCAGATATTTTAGAGTTAGAATCTCTTTTTTTTGTCACGGTATTAAATGCCTGTGAAAGTCGTTCTGAAAACTTAATTCCTGCCACTTTGGTGGCTTATGCATTAAAAATTGAGTACGTAATCAGATAAGTTCGTGAAGGCGAAACTTTGCATCGAAAATATTGCTTGCAACATCAACTTAGTCAGTTTGTAACTTTTTGTGTGCGAGCGCTTATGCGCCCGTAATCCCCATACTGCATCAACGTTGCATTTTTGCTGCACAAACTAAAAGTTTTGCCACACACTTTCGTTTTCTACTCCGACTCCTCACCTGCTTGAAGCAGCCGTATCTGCTTGCGCTCTTTAATTTCGCATTTTGCCGCTCCGTGGCGGGGCATGTAAATTGCCGCTATCGAAGGCTGTTGTTGCATAATGTGAACTGGTGCAACGCAAAAGGACCCAGGATGGCACAGAGCCCGCGTAAGTTATTTTCTATTATTGCAACTTTAGTGCTTGCGGTTGCGGTTACGTGCAACACGTCGCTGTCACAATGCCTAAAAAATAACAAATTAGTTGCTGCTCACATTATAATTCCAGCTGCCTGCAATTATAAAAACAAACCGCGTTGCGTGAGGTGCTCAATGTGAGGCCGACGAAGGTGAGAGGGGAGAGAGGTACTTTTATGTGGCAAAAGTTGTAAAAATAGTTAAGGAAACAATTCACTTAAGACAACAAAAGAGATCAGACAGCAGGTTTACAGCTTCGGAAGACTTAGAGGCATTAGACGAGAGACGTGCGGTTGTTTCCTCGCTTTGCGAATAGCAATAAAAGTGATTAAGGGCAGATTCTCGCTAATTAATACAAAATATGGAGTGCATTGCGTCCTTAGCCTTAGGTCTTTTGCAGTATTTTATTTGCAGCTGAACAATATTTTTTAATTAACCGACAATATTTTTAGCCGCACTTCGTGTAAACCTAGTGAGCAGTGTACAGTCGAATTGGTTTTGCTAAGAGCCAGTACTTCGGAGCACCTCTTACGCTTCATTCTGGCCCAGAAGCATCTCGCAGACGCATAAGTTCTGATTGTTGACCAGCGCTTACTGAGCTCACTGGAGGTCAAAAGATCCAACGCCAGAATGCAAGAATACAAAGGATAACCGACTCGCATCCAATTTGATGAAATTGGCTTTATAGTTTTCAACGATGATGATCAAATGATTGGAAACTCTCCTGAGAAAAAGCTCACTGCACCTCTTCTTCAATAAATCATTATTGGTTTAACTATGATTTCATTGAGCTAAGGCACTATTTTGTGTGAGAGGCCACACCTCTTCCCGGTTGCTCCTCTAAAACAGGATAAGGCACAGATGCCTTCTTCACTCTCTCCACGATACTTCCGTGAGAGTTTCCTATGCAGAATAAACCTCAAGTACTGCAATAACTCAAACTAACTATGTTTTATGTTTGCAAATAGAAGCTCAGTTCTAGGATACGATCTAACACTTTCGATCCGTATTGAATTAATTAATAAAGAGATTTTGAAGGAAAGACTGACATCCGTTAGTTCACTTTTTTCGTTGGTCTGAGGATTAACGTGACGTGGTCTAGACCTGCTTGTGCTTAAAATATTCAGCTATTTTTAGATCTCTGTCGTTTTTAGTCTTGAAAAAAGTTCTTTGTCGGTTATCGGCTGTTGTGGGAGTTTAATATATAGTATATACATTTCTCTCATTGTTCATATCGTCTCCTGGATTTTCATTCGCCAACTTTTCCAATGCGCACCGTTGATTTTTAATTGAAAACAAGTAGTTTTTTTATTTTTCGTCCTTATTGGTTCCATGCCATAATACCACCTTTCCTTGCGTTCCGGTTTATGTCCGTGTGGGCAGACGTCCACACTCACTCACCGTGGCTGCTGTTTTGACTTCCATTTCGCTTGACGTTGCGCGGTGTTGCAGCCTTCTCAAGCTTACTTACGCTTTCGACACCTCAGCGCTGCGCTGCGCACAAAGACGGGAGATAAAATTTACGGAAACAAACCAAAACAAGAAGGAGCATTTTCGTCGCCTCGCTTTGTCCGCCGACCGTTTGTGGCGCGGCGTTGCGTCGTTGATATCGTAATTAAGATTTTGTTGCTGTAATTACTTTGTAATTTTATGTACTCGCCTGTAAACCGCGCGAATATTATGTGTTGGCTGCTGGGCCGCGTTGAGGATGCAGACAGTTGGCTGATTCTTTTTATGTGTGAAAGCTCGAATTGCGTCGCGGTGAATGTGAAAAGAAAGACGGAAATGCAAGGAAAACGAAACTGTAATAACGATTAAGATAGTAAGTCTGTGAATATGTGTGTGTGTGTGTGAGTAAGTCCGGTCTGCGCGCATGATAGCTAACGTAATTACTCTTCTTCCCACACATTTCAGCCGCTGTTCATTTCCTTTAGGAGACACCATCAAATACCAGCATCATATTGTACAGCTGAGCTTAGACGACAAACAATAAAAGTGGGCTCTGTTCAACGTCTTAAAGTGACCAATTGGCTTAGTCCCTAACTTATCCCAGTAAACATACTCCACAGTAGAAGAAAATTAAATACCAAATCAAAATTCTTTGGTCACTTGGAGTCAGAACTCGGTTGTGCTTCTGTCAGAAAAGAAATGGAGCTCTGTTTTTGGATAGAGGCTAGGTTAGATTAGGTCATAGGGCTCATCAAAAATCGATGGATCTTTCTTGGACAGATATCTGCCCTTTTTTTTACCCAAAAACTCTTTAAAGTGCATAACCTCATAAATCCAAAAGCGTTTTGAGCTTACCACAAATTTATTAAGCCTATCAGCCTAGCTACTTTGATGGGTTCTACCGAAATATTTCAATATCAGTCTGACAAAAACCGAGGAATAGAGGTTAGAAAAAAGTGACAAGATGACTCCACCTTCCTCCAGAGAGCTTTGGAAACAGCGTCCGACAAAATGTCTGGTCGGAACATCGATAACAACGGTGAGATTGTTGCTGCTAAGTTCAATTGGTTCGGAGGACCTACAATAGCGGTGAGATTGACTTTGCTAAATACAGGTAATGCTGAGGTCTTTTTATGGTGTATTTTGGGCCAGCGGCATCTCTCACTGAAAAAATTCTGTTTTTTTACCAGCGTCTGCAAACTCTCTGGAGGTGGAAAGCTCCAGCGCAAAAATGGTAGTGGACATCTGTCAACCAACCCGCTTCCAGGCGGATGTAATTGGGGTAATGATGCCCTCACTAGCAAGTTAATCGGTTTGCAGTTTTCCTCGATTCCTCTATAACTACAACTCTGCTAAAAAGGTCATGCATTCTCCGATAGATAACTTTTCTTTTAATGCTTTCTAAAGCTTTTAAACTTGCAAGTTCTCATAGCGAATATCTAGATCTAGAATCCAGCATCCATTTTAGTAAAATTTTGAGCAATTTTTCTTCAAAAGAATAAATTCAGCCTCCGATGGAAAGGTTTTTATTCAGGCGAGACATGATTCACACCGAAAACTGTGTAATACCTTCCAGAAATACAGATCTTCTATCTTGCTGCGTAATCTCTTATTTACAGTCTACCTGTACTATTCTGAGTGAATGGAACATGCCTATGGAAAAATGGGAAAATATGTATTTATTAATTTCATACTTTAGTTATTTCGGTAAGACCTTTTCCCAAAACTCATTTCCTAAACGCCGAGCATCAAACTGACAACAGCTCTCATGTCTTATTGCTAAGCATATTTGAGACCATTTCAACAACCAATTTGTTATTCATTAGTCAATCAAGAAAAGTTTGTCTTCGACAGTTTTGATGAAAGCCAAAGTTTTCCAGGAAAAAAGGTAAAGTTTTCCAGGAAAAAAGACAAAGTTTTCCAGAGAAAAAGAAAAAAGGGACGAAATAAGAGTGCAGTTGGATGCAACTGGAGTCGAAAGCAGAGGACTAAGGCACCTTAGACTTGCTCTTAATGTTGCATATGTGATGGACTGAGCAGGCGATTGCTCAAGAAGGCAGGCCAAAGAAATCACTGAACCTACTCTGTGACTCTTCAAATCTTATCGAGTGGCAAAAATCCCGAATTTTGATCTTAACTTTAATTTTTTGTTTACTAATTAAACAATTCGGAGATTTTTAAGGTAGACGCTAAAAAATGAAAATTCCCTAACCGTCGAAGAAAATTGAAAAATCAGCAAAGGAGGGTAAATAAAATTATTTTGCGAATATAAAAGATTCACAACCGAGATAGAACGGCGTTGATACGAATAGCAAAACTTTTTCAAAACCTCATTAGAGCAACTTTTGTCTACAAACATAAAGTGTTGCCGAAAGCGAAAGTTTGGCCTTTGCGCTGCGCAGCCACAGCGTTTGGTCGCACGTGGCGTATGAGTGACCAACACGTGCTGGCGAAGCACACGCCGCTTGCTCAACTAACTGAGGTGTATATGCTACCATGCATGACTGTCTTTATGTGTGTACGTGCATGTGTGTCGGCCAGAAGGTGCGCTCGTTCAACATAATTTATTTTATTTTCCAATTAAACTGTGAACTGACCGCAGGATCAGCCGCTGCCGCGTGCCAGGTTCGAAAGTGAAAAATAACGGGTCAGGCAGGCGGTCAGTTGATGCTTGCTGTCTGACAGTCGGCATAATTGCATTGATTGATGTGATTTTTCAGCCAGTTAGCGCTGTTTCGGTTGATTTGTTGTTTTGCGGCAGCCCACTTGAATATGTGTGTGTGCCCGTGCGCGTTAACAATCTTTGCAGCAATCAAAACGTAATTTGTAGCCTTGTCATAGGTGTTGTTGGTGTAGCGCTGACACCGCTGTACGCGTGTTTGCGTCAAGCGTGATAAATGAAAGGCAAACAGCAAGCGAAGCAAAAATGAAAAAGCCGTCTGTGCGTGTGTGCATATATGCATGAGCACGCTTTTTTGGTATGCGTGAGGGTCACTGCCTGCACTCGCACAGCATTAATCAATTTCTCTGTATATTTGCATTGGCTGTACAGTTATTTTTAATGTCATTTTTCCCTTTTTCCCGTCTTCTCTTTGCAGATCACATGGAACTTCAACAGCACATAGTATATACCGTTATGCACACGTAAAACAACAACAACACGAGCAGCAGCAGCTGGCGATATGCTGCTGCAACAGAACAAGTGATAAATGAAATTAAAGTGTGCGCAAAGCAAAAAGGATTACGGTACATTTCCATTAAAATACGAAAAGTGCGTGTGTGTGTGTGCTAAAGCGCTTACATGTGCCTGCGACACAAAAGCGAAAAGCGTGTAGAAATACAAAGTGAAAAAGTGAATAAAAAATTGCAGGAAAACTATAAATAAAGGCAAAGCGAGCGTTGAGTAAATGAATTTTCATTGCTGCGCCGAAATGTATGCTACAAAAAGCGTGTAAATGCTAAAGTGTCTGGCAATTGTGCACTTTTTCATTGTTAAACTTCATAGGAAGTTAAAATACATTTGCGCAACAAATGACAAACAATAAAAATTACAACAACAACAACAGCAACAGTGTAAAAGTGTAAGCTTTTAATTGAAAAGTGTGAGTTGGCATTGTCGTGAGAAAACCCAACGAAACGAAAGGGAAAATGTGTCGCTTTTATGCTTTTGAAGTGAAACGGAAGCCATAAAATGACAAACGAAAACGAAAAAAATAATTGAAGATAAGGTAGAGCTTGGCAAAGCAAGCTTAAAATAACCGTGTGAGAATAAATGCCATAAACCTCAACAGATGTAAAACAAACAAAAAGTGCAACAAACATGCTTTGCCGTTTTCAAAAATTGTTAATTTTAAATCTGTTTTAGGCAAGCACTGCAGCAGCCACATGCGTTAATAACACCAAAATGTGCCAGCACGCAGGCGCAACAGTAGAATTTGATTTAAAGAAAGTCGCTTAAAAGTGCTTATACCCCGGCTAAGATACACTTTCAAACTCAGTTGTCTTGCTGACTGACTGCTAACAGCGAAAAAAATAAACAAATACAATAACCAAAAAATAAGAATGTGCGTATACATACTGCAGCATACATTAAGGCGCGCGTCTGTGTTAAAATTTTGAGAAAATAAACTCTTGCGTAATTTATCATTCTTTATTGCCAACCCGCTGCGTGCGCTAAAATGTATTTCTTTTCGTTTTTCGGCAATTCGTTTTATTGTTGTTGTTATTAATGTTATTATTGCCAACATCAGCAAAAACGCGTAGACAGCTCGGCAGCAGTTAAAACCGAAACTGCTGTTTGCTATGCGCTGTTTTTGTCAGCGGTCGCTGTTGTTGTTGCAGCCGTCGTCGTTGCCGTCGCCTACTTGCCACACGACGCCTAATTGTATTTTAACTCTAAATGTCGTGTATTTGTTTAATATGAAAAGTCGTTTTATTGTTGTTGTTACTGTTATGGTGGAGTGCGTTAACGTGTTAAATTTTTTGTTGTTGTAATCTCCCTGACTGCTGTCACACTCGCGACGCTTTTGTTGTTGAATTAGGTACGCAAGCAACGCAAGCAAAATGCCTGGCGGACGTCGAGGACTTGTTGCACCGCAGAACACATTTCTGGAGAACATCATACGGCGCTCGAATTCACAACGTAAGTGCCAAATTATAAAATACACTTTATTATTAGCATATAAAGAATGTCTAAATATCAGAAAATCAGTGTAAAAACAACATTCTTGAGTGGCTGATGCGAGATTTGTTCGCTTCCAAATGCAAAACTGAAGAATTTTTGGAAAGAATTCCTAAATGTATGCTTTTAAACTGAAGGAGTTACGATTTTCCTGTTATCGTTTCTCCTCTATCAGAGGAGCTGAAGTTGATAAGCAGCACACATTTAAATTAAACAAAAGGGATGAGGAATAATAGAATCAAAGAAGTAAATAACAGATGAGTTGAATAAAGACATTAATTCATAAAGTATTTCATATTGCCAAAAACTTTGAATTTATTTAAAAGAAATAATAAAAATAGCGCTGATTTGACGCGAATCGTTAGAGCTTCTTGAAACATATGTAAAACGAAGTGATTGGGTATTGCTGAATTGATTGGAACTGTGCTGAATAGCGCTAACAATGAGATTTTTTTAATATTTGAATATCAAAAAACTCGAAAAGAGGTTCTTACCATTTGCAGTTGCAAAATCTTCAAAAACTAAGGTATTTTGCAGTAATAAGGGAGCTGAACTGATCTGAACTGATCTGAATGATCTTGTGATATTTTGCAGTAGGGAGCTGAATTGCGCTGAATGTGAGTCATGAGTTCAAAACGTAGTTAATGTGTTTTGCTGAATTGCTTGAATCTGCGTTGAATAGCGCTAACAATGGAATTTTATCAGAAATTCGATACTAAAACAGATAATTGTAGAATTAAGCGCAAATCTGAATTTCTGAAAAGTTAAGTAACTCGAAATTAAATTTTTACTATTTGCAGTAGAAAAATCTTCAAAAGCTTAGCTATTTTGTAGTAAAAAGGGAGCTGAATTGTGCTGAATGTGAGTCAAGAGTTCAAGGACGTGTTAATGTGCATTGCTGAATTCCTGGAAACTGCGCTGAATAGCGCTAACAATGATATTCTTATAAATATGCGAATATTTAGACGGATAATTCAAGAATTAAACGCAAATCTGCATTTTAGACAAATGTTTGGTAGATCCAAATAAAGCTCCTACCATTTACAATTGCAAAATTTTCAAAACCCAACCGACTAAGCTCGGGAAACACTTGTAAGATTTCAGAAAAATTTAAGAGAAAATTAAGAAAAATATCCTGTATATTTTATGTCCCAATATCTTAAAATTTCCATTCATTCAAGCTTGTATGTAACGACATATTTCGAGATTGTTTGAATTGTGCCAGTACGTCAAATGTTGCACACATGAGCAAAGTAAACTGCAAACACATTGCTGTAGACTTCATTCGTCTTGACTTATCTGTATTTGTAGCTATTCGGAAGAGTAAGAAAAGAAAGCGGATAGAGCAAAATTCCAGCGAATTCACATTTATGTCAGTACTTGACATGCAACATGTATTGAGGCAGATAAATAAATAAAACAGAAAAGAGCTGCACAGGTGCGTAGACGAGAGTGTGGCACACAGACAGACACAGCCACTAAGCTGGATTAAGTGCTTTTTGAACTGTCAAGTTGGCAGCGCGCTGACAGTTGGAAAAGCCGCATTGAAGCGCGCTGCGGTTGAGCTATATTTACACAGGTGAACTACTTGCAACATGCCACATGCATGTGCGTACAGCTGTGTGCACCGTAATGCTAAGTGTGCTCGTGTGTAATATGAAGTGATTCCATTAATGTTGAGCGGATTATGAAAGGAAAAGTTTCATCCGCATCGGGCGGAGTTAAGACGGCAGGGAGCGTGAAATGCGCAAAAGCAATCAATTATATTTAGAAGATTGCTCAAAGTGTATAAAAAATTGGACAATTTAATAATGTGGATACTCAATAACGAAAAAAGGTTTATTTCTAGGTTGAAAAAATCACTTTTTCATGCGTCTGCTGTGCTCCCCTTTTTTAAGGCCAACTGATGAAGTGCCACTTTTTGTTGCATAACAAATCAAGCCAATAAAATTGGTGATCTGATCCTTTCGCTATCAACGCGTTGCACAAACGGCCAACTAGTTCGTAGCAAAAAATGTCATAGCGACAAAAAAGTGCGCATGCGAAAATATGTTGCAACAACCGCATACAGTGCAACTCCAGCATAGTGATGGTACTCTAAGCTCGCTGCAATGCGCTCTGCTAACAAAGTTAGTTGCATGTTTTGTATATTCTCAGCTCAAGCAGTGATCCCAACGGCGCTTTATTGTCAATAACTAACACTGTCGTTGTTGTTTTATCATGTTTTGAAATATTTTTTGTGCGCTGTTATTGCTTGTTGCACGAGCAAAGCGGCGTGTTAAATGGCACGTGAAAATTGCGCACCGACCGGGCGCTGAATGACTTTGCACGCGTCGCAGAGCAATAATTCTGCCGTGCGCTTGGCGTTGTTGTCGATGGCGCTGTCATTTTTAGGCTGGCTGTTGTGTTGTGTCGGTGCTTTTATTTTTGGATGGTGTGCAATGGCTGGGCCTGGGATTTGTTGTACTAATAAATAAACAACTTTGAATTTTACAGACAATATGTTGTATAACTAGTTAGTTAGTTCAAATCAAATTACTACGAAACACGTTGCCGAATTGAGCTGAATAGCGCAGATATGGACGAAAAATTATGGAAAAGGGAACTTTAAAGCAAAACTGGCATATTATATTGCGCTGAATATGGCTGAATACTGTTACATGATGCGGAATACTAATTAGTATTAATAATAAACAACTGTGCATTTTACTGGCAAAATATGAAAACAGTCCAGTGTAGTATAAGTAGTTAGTTCAAATTGCTACAAAGATAGGTTGCTGAATCAAACTGAATAGCGCAGATATTGAACAAAAGTTATTCAAAAAAGAACTTCAATGCAAAAAATGGGATACTCCATTGGGCTGAATACGGCTGAATACCATTGAATGATAAACTTGTGAGTTAAAATGAAAGTGAAGCTAAATGAAAATTTATAATAAATAAAAATAAGTATAACGCCGCAAAAGAAAGATAAGTAAAAATAATACGCAGCTTAAAACCAACAACTTGTCCGTAAATAATGAACCAAAAATAGTACTGTAACAAATTGTTGTTTAATATGATGAATAGTATCGTTTCCACTTCCACAGCCAGAAAGCAACAATTTTCTGGTGCTCCAGCTTGACAATTCTCTCTTCTTTACTGTCTACTTATTTGTTAGTGCACGTTGAAACGTTGAAAGCGTATCGATGACACAATTAATCACATTTGTGACTAAATGTGCTATAATAATTTAAATTACCGCTAAGCAACTGACAAATTATTGAAGATTAGTCATAGGAGTAAAAAAGATATAAGATTAATAAGGAGTTTGATGAAAGAAATGAAGGATGGTTTTCATTAGGCAGTTTGTTCTAACCACCATAAAATGATTGGTCTTGCTAAAAACATTGAATTTATTTGAAAAAGAATGAATTTAATAACGCTGATTTGAGGTGGAACGATAAAGCCTTTTGAAATATATATGAAACCGTGGTATTGTGCATTGCTGAATTGGTTGAAACTGCGCTGAATTGAGGTGAAACGGTGAAGCCTTTTGAAATTTATTAAAAACCGAGTTAATGTGTATTGCTGAATCAGTGGAACCTGCGCTGAATAGCATTAGCAAAGAAATTTTTTTTAATATTCGAATATTTAGGTAAATATTTTAAGGATCTCGAACGCAAAGTTATTTTAGTAAAATAATCAAGTTTCTCAAATTGAAATTCTCACCATTACAGAGGTAAAATCATAAAAAAACTAGGATATTTTTCAGCAACAAGCGAACTGAATATGAGTCGACAGTTCTAAATATTGCTTTTCACATTCAAAAATCATGCTATTATAAGAAATGTTTAAAATTGTCTATCTATGTGTTATTGTACAAATGTGCACCGAAAATGGCTGAAAAAGTTTACTTACAGCAGCCAGCTGTGTATTTGTTGAGCTGAATAAGCTGGATGTAAATGAAATACGGTTTGACAGCTTTTATCTAGAGCTTTAACTCTGAATAAATACAATTTTTTACCTAACTCTATGATAATCAATATTTATTGTCTACACTTTCATAACAAGGGATGGCATAAATCATTCAGCAGCAAAAATAGTTAAATTTAATGATCCCATTAAAGTACCCACATCATAATAAACAATAACTATGTGAGGCACCATTTAACAAATTCATTTTGGTCCAGCTGTTTATGTGCACACACCAGACACATGAGCAGCTATATAAACGCATTTCCTGTGCGTGGGCCCAAATCTACCGAACGTATTTGGTAAGTTAATACCCTATTAAGCCATTGCTGTCCAGTCGCAGCTGGTACAGACAAGTTTTTCCAATTTCCGTGCCGTTCTTCAGCACCCTCACCACTGTACCGTTCAAGCCACTTGCATCAGCACTGCAGGGGTGGCGTGGGTATCTTTTCTCTCACGCAATGTTTGTTTAATTTCTCCCGCTTTTGCCTTTGCCGTCTTCCTTTTCTTTTGAATATTCATTTAACGCCACAAAATCGTTTAACACTTTGTTACACACCACAAAGTAGGCTACTTTCTGGCACTGTTTTGCATAGATCTTTTCCCTTTTGCCTGCTCATCGGCAAACACAAACACAAATGACTGCTCGCTTTTGTGCGTTCGTCTGTTTGCCGTCTCTTCGTCTCTTCGCCGTTTTGCCCAGCTGCCGCTTGACTTTTGCCTGCATTTTTCGCACTTCACTGTATATTTGGTTTGTGTGAATTTTTTGCTATGCTACACTCAACACCATTACAGGCGTTGTCGTCCATTAGAACTGTGCATAGCCTCAGGCCGGTTTTGCTATACGAGTATTACGCTCCGCGCCTGTCTGCCGTTGCTATGCTCTTCAAATCGCACTGATTACTTTCTCATTTTAATCGTTTTTCTAATGATGTTGACTCATTGAGTCACTTGTGTCTTCTTGCCTCCACTCATTTCCCTTATTCTTCCGTTCATTTTGTCGTTTCCTTGAGTTTTTTGTTTTTGAGTAGCCTACTTATAGGCGTTCACACTCAAGTGTTTGCTGGCTTGTTGCTTTTATTGCTGCGGGCATGCTGTGCATGCTTGTTGATCGACGTCGTTGTTTGTTGTTGCAGTTGTTGTACCCTTTTCAGCTGCTCGCTGTTGCGTTGTCAACATTTGATGCTTTTATCCCACTGAATTGTTGGCAATTTTGCACCAGCGCAGCTGACTCGGCAAAATAGGTGTCTATGTGCATGTGTGTGTGTGTGTGTGGGTTGATAACTTGTAAATAAAGGGTAAAAATGCTGTACTTAACTTGCTTATTCATACTTCTTGAAAGGCCCTAACTCATTTTTCGCCAATAAATATTGCTTTGTTTTACCGTTATTATTGTCATCCTTTCGTTGTTTTCGGCTTATCTGTTTACTGCTTTGTCATGATATATAATGTCACTTTACAGAAAACTGATTTTGCTAATTAATTTTGCTATAGCTGGCCGATTAATGGATTTTGATGAGCGTCGCTTTTTTAGGTTTCTGTTTTAATGGCTTAAAGGAGGGGATCTGTGTTATACAGAAAGAGACGGTCGAAGTGTGTACGGTTAGCGGAAAAAGGTTGAAGAAAGATGTGTGCACGAAATCACTGATAAAGGCGACCGTTTTGTTGTTTGGTATCAATTTTGTGAACAACGAAACGTAACTTAATAGGAACACAGAAAAGAAGGTTTAAAGCTCACTTACCTTTCGAATGAAGCGCATACATAAAGGTGCTGCAAAGAGAGAAAGAAATTTTGATTAAATATATGCAAATTTATAACATCTTTTATTAAAAAGAATCAACAAAAATACCATTTAGTATTCTAAATTAAACTTTAGGGAAATGCGAAGATACTTTCATACAATTTTTTTTTTTTTCAAAAAGCCTTAATATCTGTTGAAAACCTAAACACATTGGCAAAACTCTTTCGCTGAGCCGTCCCAGGATTCCGATTGGTAATAGATGCCAGATTATGACGGCGATGGCGGAAATGGACTGCTAAAATGTCGCCATTGTTGCAGTTGGAAGGTGTCCAGCTAAGGTCTGACTTCTTAGCTACGTGTTCATTGCTCCTCAATAGCACAGCGTTTAAATAAGAAGTCCTGCTATGGTGGGGTGTACAAAAAAGTATGTCACGCGACTCGTGCCGCCTGGCTGGGTGTCTCTCGAATAACCCAATCTCGAACGGAGCTAGCGGATACCTGGCGCCATTAGTTAAATGATGGACCTACTTACGTAGCAGGGGCTATGGGCAAGTGGACCTACTTTTCTCTTCACTCATGGGTCCAAAACATGAACCAGTGTAATAAAAATAATAAAATAAAAGATTAGAGGAATCCGGAACTCTTGGAAAAGTATATATGGCTGGAACCCTTTGAAAAACTAGGCTGGTAGAGTGGACAAAATTACCTCCCAAGGACATGGGTCTGGATTCCGGCTACACCATCACAGTCGGCCCAGATATTGCCTGTGATCTGAATTTGCCTTCAGGTGGAAATAAGTTAAGGCCTTCGATCTGTCGTCCAGACAAAAAGGGTCACAAAGGAGATCTTGCTGCGATAATAAAGGAAGGCAACGTATCGCTGGCGAAAAATGTCGGGAAGCTTAATTATGGATTCATGGAGGTGAGAAGGGTGAAGTCGAGAAGTATAGTAGTATAAATATCGTAGACGAATCTCTAGTTGAAACCATTGTTTTTATTCTTTCTTTAAGCAAACAGTAACAGACTTAGCATAAGCTGCGTAAACGAAACATTCCTTTACTTTCTAAGCGCATGATAGTAGGCAATACATCTTTTGAAGGCGCCTAATGGTAGGCAATGTTTTACTCTACAGTCTCATTTACGAATTTATAAAGTAATAGTTAAGCAGAGAGGCATTACTTGCTCTTTAATGATAACCTTGGAGCAGTGCCCCTCTATTTTGTCACATTTTCGCTGCAAGTGCCTGTATAAATTTATAAAATAATATGCAGCTCAAGTAGGATTGACAATTTCTTTTTCACTTTCGCGCCGACTTACCAATCTGATGTCTTTTAAATTGTCATACGATTTCATATTAAGAAGCCTGACCTTCATTTGAATAGCAGATTTGGAAGTTCGTAACTGAACTGAGCGCTATGCACACTCATACACAGCACACTTTGGCCGACAGAAGCACTTGACTTGCAGTTCGTTTTCTTTTATTCGATGACTTTCTCCGAACACTCGAGCATATAAATTATTAATATTTAATAACGGCTTACACGCTTATGTGTGTGTGCTTATTTTATGCTGTTTGCCATGTTGCTGCTGATTGCTTCTACTATTTTTAATCTTCTGCTACGCATATTGTTGTTGTAACTGTTAGTTGTGTTGTTGTTGCGGCGTGCTTGAAGCACGCACTAGATTGCTATTTATACATTTTTCATAGCCATTTGCATAATTCAACAATTTAATAAAGTCGTTGTAGCTAAGTACCCTTACGTAGCAGCAACACACATGCACACACAGGCACAAATTCAACCCAAATCATATGCGGCGTCACGCTTCACCTCACCTGCTGCCACGCATATACGCATAGACGCACACCTGGCGAATGCTAGCCGAGAAAGCGATCGAATATCAGCTGGCTCGTGCCTCGCTTGCCTTGCCTACTCGTCCGCATGCTTCCGCCGGCTGCTTCCATGTGGAGGCACCTTCATTCATGTTTCATTGTGCGCATAAATTTCCTTAGTAATTTCGCTCGAAATCGCTGGTTGGCAACGCATGTAAACGAGCTGGGCGCATAATTCTGCTTAAACTTGTGGCGCCCAGCCGAGGCTTGTTCGACGCTGACCTGAATATTGCAGCCAATTTAATGCCTATGTCTGTTGCTTTTTTGCTGTGTGTGTTGTTGCGCAAAATCCCGTGTTGTTTATTTAAAATTCCATTTCAATAGCACTTTGAGCTTTCGCTTTTTCTAGCTGCCTAATAGCAGCTCCATTGGAAATTCATTGAATTTTAAAACGTTTATTGTTGCCCAAGCAAACTCATCGGGTTTGGTCGTAATTCCGCTCACTTGGCTATGATTCAGCGCACATTCAGCACTGAACTCCCAATTCGTTTTCATTTGCCGTTGATTAGCTCACACTTTCTTTGCTGATATTAAAATTGTTTTCGCATTAAAAATGCATTTGCATAACTTCAGCCACCAATTGACTTTAATGTATGTATGTTTGTGTGGCTAACTGTTAAGTGTGAAGAATGAAGATTAAGAGTGCTGAACATTAACAATTCCATTGCCACTCAGCAAACTCCAGCGCCAAACGAAGCAATCTGCAATGCTTTTAGGCGCTCGAGCGCGAAACTAATGCAATTATGCAGATATAAGCCATTGCAGCGCTCGTTGAAACGGTTTAAGTAGTTTTTAATGAGTTGGAAGTCGATAAGCGAAAGAAATTGTGGGAGAAATAAAAATTGAAAAAATAAAAATATTTGTCAGGGAGCTTTGTAGCAGCTTGCCTTATTGGCTTTTTGTGTTGGAAATTCTTAGCTATAACTCAATAAGTTCAAAGTTTAATATACAAGGGTATGGTTTGCTTACGTCAGACTTAGCTCAACCTTAATGCATGTGTGTCCCTAAATGTATGCAATCACAATAGACAATTTGCAATTTTACGAATCACTTGCTAAAACTAATTTGCACTAATAGCACTAAAAAACGCACATAAAACCAGCACTCCGTGTGGTCAAGCGCCCAAAGGTATACTTTCGTAAACACAAAATGCATTACGGTCATTAAAATAAGTATCATGGAGGCACGTAAGCCCTCGTCCCTCACGGCTGTCGCAGGACAACTCATGGAATCGATAAAACCACACATGTTCTGTCCAGCTGTTTGCACAACTCCAACAATGAAACAATTGGCCCCTCTAAGTAGGCAAGGTATTCCACGCAAAGTGTATCCAATGCAAGCCTGTGCGTGTGTGTGTGCTTGCGATATCTGTTTGAGCCGTTGGGTCAGGGGACGAGCGCATATTAGTGAGAGACATTGTGATAAATCAATTTTATTGTATAATCAGCGCCTGGACATATGCAAGCATTCGAGCGTGTACTGACGTTGCAGCTTAGTGCGTTGGCGTTGGCGCTAGCAAATACAAGTCTATTGAGGCACGAAGGAACGAATAGTCAAACTAATGGCCAGGACTTGTGCACATGCCTGACAATGCTCGAGAAAAGACAACGCACAGAATACATGTGGGTGCAGGGGATCGCACAGCAGTGTAGAGTGGTAGCAAATGTGCTGTTGCATGCAACGCAGGACAGCAAGAAATGCAATTAATGGCAGCAGGCGTGTAAAACTTACACACACACACTTACACAAACGTTTAATTGATATTTATAGCCGCATTTATTTGTAGTTATTTGCAATGAATTAAATTTTATTACGCCAAGTTGGAGCCGGCGGAGTGGGAGGGGAATAACCAGGATGTAGTTAAATCTTAACACTAATTGATATTAAATTGAAAGCTTGTTGTAGCAACACATATGACACCGTTTAACAATATGAGGTTAAGTAATGAAGACTTGCTGTTGCAAATGTGAATCATGGATTCAAAGGCGGTTGCTGAAGGATAATGTGAACACGCCGTTACATGAGAAAGCTTTAACACTTTTTTGCCATTTTTTCGCTAGAGACATTCTTCCTTCAGTGTAAAACTTTTCTAGCTTCTCGCCGAAAAACTTCGAAAAGTAATTTTCACAGGTTTCTCTTCAAGCCAACTTTACTCCATTAAGGGAGTTCAGCATTGACCGAAACAAATGGTGGTCCGATGGTGCCAGGTCAGGACTTTATGGTGGATGCATCAAAACTTCCCAGCCAAGCTTTCCCAGTTTTTGCCGAATCATCAAAGATGTGTGTGGTCTAGCATTGACCTGATGGAAGACGAAGCCCTTTCTGTTGATTAGTTCTGGCCGTTTTTTTCGATTGCTTGCTTCAATCTCATCAGATGTTGACAGTGAAATATAGAATCAACCGTTGGACAAGGCAGCTCATAGTGGATGATTCCTTTCCAATCCAATCAAACACTCAGCGCTACTTTTGGAGGCGTCAATTCTGGTTTTGCGACCATTTGTTGAACTTCACCACGCTTGGACACTGATTTTTTCGGACATTATTGTCATATGTGACCCACTTTTCGTCTCTTGTTACCATTCGCTAATTCTGTCCATTAAATTCTTTATAGACAATTCATGTGGTACTCAAACATCGAGCTTCTTTTGGTAGTATTTAGTATTTTTTTTATAAATTTGTGCAATGTTTCACTGTTGAACCTGTTTTTCAAGACCGAGTTACTCTGGTTCTCCTTTCTGCTAAACTTCTGCTCGCAAGGATTTCTAGTCTTACCTTATTTTTGCTCTAATTTCATTTCCAACTTCATTTAAAAGGAAAACCATCCATTATGTCTCAGAAAAGTTGTTAAAGTCTTCGCTGGCAACAATATCAATATGCTTTAAGAGCCTAAAAGTAGGCAACACGAGAACTTTCCTTCATAAACAAGCTAATAAGCATGAAGTTCCAAGAAAGCAATGCGATACGCCACCAAAGAAGAGAGAAGAAAATCACACAGCGCAACGTTCTCAATAGAAACATAACAGACTTTCAGATTTTTGAGTTTGAGGCGCGCAATTCTTTGCCACACACACAATGGCTGCGCGAAGCCACACTTACATGTGCGTTATATTTTTTAGATTGCGGCAAAAATACAGTTATTTGCCGTACATAAATAGCCCTTCGCGATTGAACACAGCAAACACCACACAGAAGATTTCCGTGTGAAGGCAGAAAGAGCACAAACAAGGCATTTTGCGTGAACGTGTGTGTGTATTTGCGAGCGTGTGATTAAGTTTGCGCACTTTTTATGTGTACACGCAGAGGTTTAATGTTTTGCGAGTGCAAAGAAAAGTGCGTTTGTGTAAAGAAAAGTAAATCAAGAACCAACAAAGAAGGGAATTCTTGTTGTGGCAAGGCTCTCATACTAAGTAAGCACGCATATGGCACTTTGTTGTTGTTGTATGTATGTGAGCTCTTGACAAAGCAGCGTTTGCGGCATGTGGCAGATTGCCTGCGCCAAAGCATGCAACAGCCGTCAACAAGCAGAGCTGAGTTTAAGAAAAAACGGCAAAATATGCTAAGAAGCATAAATTTCGTTGCTGATAAGCGTCGCATGCTAAAAAGCAGCACTAACGGCAGTTTGAAGCTTGTAGAGGCAAATACTTGGTTTAGGCACTCTTTCGAGGGCGAGGGAGACGAAACGGACTGTTTGCAAATTTATGCGTGTGTGTGCATGTCAGTATGGTTTCATTTACGCACCGAGTGTTTCAGTAGTCAAAGGCGCCAGTTCACAGCATGCTGGTGTACTTAAGTTGTTGTTGCTGCTTTCACATATTTGCACCGAGTCAAAGCGTGTGCGTCATAAGTTAAGCTATTTCGCTTTGATTCTCTGTGTAATATCTTACCGTAAATTTAGCGGTTCTGAGCTCTTGTGGCGTGAATCAACGCTTTTGCCAATCTCTGCCTCATCAGAAAGATAAAGGACGATAATGACAGGCATTGAAGAATATGTTGACGAAGAGCTGACAGAAAGGCTTCAAAGAAAGAATTAATTTTAATATTTTATTTTAAATCTTCTGACCTTAAGAGCGAAATTCCCACAAATCCCCTTAACTCTTTTTAACGGCTTTAAAGCGATTATGTGAAAATCTTAATCCGTAGAACGCCCAAACCATAGCGCGGAAAGAGGTGAAAATTTGCACAGGTATCTCTTTAGTCCTGCAGAAGGTCTGAACGGCGGCCTTTTTTTGCAAAATCATCGTCGATTTTTCAATATACGTATATGTATAACTCAAGAACGGCTCTACCGATTTGCATGCAAATTAGTGAGAAGGTAGCTTAGAATCACGGGAGATAGGGAACTATTTATACATTTTAGTTAATATTTGAAGTTAAAGCAATTCATATATAAATACACGCTATGTGGAACCGGCAAGGCATTTCTAATATCAACATAAAATCTTCTCTGCAGACGAATCGCCAGAGATTTCGTCTACTTTGCTAAATGATGGGTGAACGACGCACAGGCATTCACAACAAACCAAACAAAACATGTAACATAATAAAAAGTAGCAGAATATCTACAGTGTTGAGAAAAGGTTCAACCATAATTTGAGATAAGTGCATGATATCCTCGACAACAACGCAATAAAGATATGATGATAGGGAGAGCTTGTCGCAAGCTAAAGGCAGAAAATGTTGAGGGAAACAAAGAAGGAAGATAACAATAAGAAGGGGAGTGACTAAGGAACCTAAATGTTAGTTTTAGTAGAACAAATGACTGTAAGAGCTGCGACTAGATCGTAATCTGTAGTCTGGGCTCTTGCTAGATTTTTGAATAAGGTACATAAGACATGATTTTGCAAGTGATAGTTGGTCTAGACTCGACAGTCACGACTTAAAGCAGAACTACTGGTAAACTGGACAGCACTGACCGCTCAGCTTGTAATCCTTCAAAGGTATGATAATGCATAGACGCTTGAATCATTACGCGTAGCAAAAAGGTTTAAATTATGTACATTGGTTTGAGAATACAAGGAGGAGCCTATGGAAAAACATATTCTTGTCTCTGAACACCAAGACACCGTAATACTATCGTTACCGTCAAGTGGTCATTGGGCTATAAGAAATCAAAGTAACATGTTTTAGAAATGTTCGCAACGAAGATATATTGGATCTCATGGTATGTCTGAACGCCGTTTTCACTTCTGATAGACTCACAATTTTCTCTGAATTTTTTAAAGACTGCATATTGAGGTTAGATTTACAGAACTTGATTTAAAGGATTTATTTTCGAAATTTAGACTGGACTGACAGTTCACTTCCCAGCCGTTTTCCAGCCAGGGCTACAAAGTGGTTCAAACCGTAAATATCTAGGACCAAGGACTGTCACTACACCAGGTCCATGAACAGTTGGCAGAAATTCTAAAACCGCACAAAAATTGGGTGCATCGGAAATTTGTTTCCTAGAGACTGTCTACGCCAAGCAGAAATATAATTATCCTACGCTTATTAAAGCCCGAACTGTAAACTTTTCACCATTTCCGCATGTATCTGACAGGCAACACAATTTGCGTAGACGCTAAACAAATATTTGCCTTGTAACATAGTCATCTGAGGAAAAGAAATGTTTGCCTAGCAAATATTAGATAAAACTTTGCAAAAATACTTAGCAAACTTTCGGCGAACATCACGTGTGTGTGGAAGTCTCTCGCACGGCGCTTGGCGGCCCAAAAACCGCAAAACACGCCGCGCTGTGTACGAAAAATGCGTTGGAGCATTTGCTGCAAAGCTTTTCATTTGAGCAAAACTTTTCTTGCAAATTTATTTCCACTTGGCTAAATTTGTAGCAAGAAATGGCTACAAGTCACGATTTGCTGCCATCGACAAGCGCCTGCAAGTATGCAACAAACTGCGAGGGAGATTGGCAGCGGAAATTGAGGACGTCCAAGTGCCGAGGGAAGAGTGCGCAGTGCTTGCGGCCTAAAATTTAAGAAAAAAACTTTTACAACTTTTGCGGTTAAGCGAAATACAAATGTGGCAAGCAAACTGTGAGCGCAAAAATAGTTAGAAATGCGAAGAATTATGCGTGCGGCAGGCTGGCATTTGCTTTGTGGGTTTAAAAGTATCGCAGCTGCCAGGCGTTTGTTATATTTGCGTAAAGTTTCACATTTCAAATCTAGAAATAGATTGGAAGGAAGTCAAAGGGAACAATTTACGCTTGAGCGGAGAACGCTGGAACTTTAAAAAGCTGAGAAACGCTCAAGTAATTTCGCTGTTGCGGCGTTATTTTTGCAATTATTTAGAATAGGGTGCCTCCAAGTGGCATTACAACAGCGTTAAATTAAGGACCGATATTTGAATTTTGCTGTGCTGAAGCCTAGAAGCAATAAGAATAATGACACTTGTAGCCAAAAAAACTAAAGTTGAAGGCTTGAAAGGCTAACTACTTCATAGCCAGTGTTAGAGTTTACAGCGTTAATTGTTGTTTTTGCAAAGCAAAAGCTTCGTCAAAAGGTTTTTTAATGGCTCCCCAGTGAGCTTGTGGATGTTTGTAGATCAGTTATCATTCCAATTTGCTCTGCCTTTGGAGGAAAGTAAGCTCAGTTCCTGCAGCTCAGTTCTAGCAGCTCGCTCCGCCTTTATTTCATTACTCTGTACAATTATTTCTCAAAATGTTGTTGCCTTCAACAGTTTTTTTTAACAAATTTACAAACGCTGCACTTAGAGTCTTCTTCTCACCTTGACTAACGCTAAACTTGCACAAATTTACAAGTGTTTATAAGTAACTTGCAACATTGCAACACTTAATGTTATCATCAGCAAATTGGATTAAGTTGTATTGCATTTGCTAAGCGGACGAAATTCAACTATGCTTTTACACAATGACTTAAATTGTTGTGGTTACAAGCAACTACAAACACGCACGCCGACTCACCGCCACGCCGTCACCGAGTTGCTGGCTTGCAGTTGTTGCGGCCGCACGCGTGCTTGTTATGCCCGAGCTGTGTATTACAGAGCCACTTAAGCAAACAGAAGCGCAAGTTACATAAACAAACACATGCACACACACTAACGCACGCACATACATATACATACATATATGCACTGAAATACATTGTTGGGTGAAATATACCGCTGCTTGCGCTTTACAAATATTAAGCAAAGCCACCAAGTCAGTTTCCACACCCCCACCCACAGGCGCGCCCATTTGGAAACACTACAAGTGTCATTATTCTTGCGCACACACACATACAACCCTATAGCAATGAACGTTCGCAGCGGCCCACACGTGCCCGTAACGTCTACCAACACCGAACGCTGGCGCATCTCTCCGAATTTACAGTTTTTGATTGATGCTCCCTGTGAAATCCACACGCTTGACATGTGTGCGAGTGGAACGCTTAGCAACCAATTATGGCCAACAAATTTACATTGCATAATTTTTGGGGATTTGCGCTTGCTACGCATTTGTGTGTACAAATTTCCGATTATGAGTGTTGTTGAGCGATCTCAAAGGTTAACCCGAACATATTTTATGTGTATATGTGCATCCAGCTGTTTGCGTGGGTGTATGTTGTCCTTCCATGGTTGCATTTGTGGCATTCGAGTGGTAGTCAAAGGCTATGGCGTAAATAAAAAAGAATCTTCGAATTTAATATCGATACTTTGAAGCCTCTAAAATGAGGTTTGGCAATCTTGAGGAATTTGAGAAGATGTACACAATTTTTCTTCCTTAAAATATCAGAAATTTCGAAGTAGTCGGAAAAGTCTTTTCGTATTTTGTCAATGGATGTCGTTGCTGTCGTATATCTCCAGTGCTACCAATCACATTGCGTCATACCATACAGTGTTGGAAAGATGCGATTTTAAACTTGATTTAACCAAAAAAAAATTAAATTCATTGAAGTTGAAAAAATGTTATGGCTTTTCAAAAGTGAGTGAAACTAATGAAGAAATTCGCTACTTTGAAATGTAGTACAACAATGGGTCGCTCGCTTCCGTGCTGGTCTGGTCGACCTATCGTTGAAAAAGTCGATGAAATTATGGAAAAGATTGACCAGGACCGCCACAAGGAACTTAACATTCATCATCAAACGGTTTTGAACCATTTGAAAAGGGATGTCCACAAAAAGAAGCTCGATGTTTGGATACACGTGAAAAATTTAATGGACGGAATTAACATCTGCGATTCTTTGCTGAAAATTAAATCGAATCATTTCTGAAGCGAATGGTAACAAGAGACGAAAAGTGGATCAAGTACGACAATAATGTGCGAAAAAGATCATGTACCAAGCGTGATGAAGCTTAACAAATGGTCGCAAAGCCAGAATTATGCTGACTGTTTGGTGGCATTGGAAAGGAATCATCCTCTTTGAGCTGCTCCAGCCTGGTCCAACGATTGATTCTACATTTTACTGTAAACAACTGATGAGATTGAAGCAAGCAGTTGCAAAAAACGGCCAGAACTGATCAACAGAAAGGGCTTCGTCTTCCATCAGGACAACGCTAGAGAACACACAACTTTGATGACTCGGCAAAAACTGGAAGAACTTGGCTGGGAAGTTTTGATACATCCACCATATATGTATGTAGCCCTGACCTGGCATCATCGGACTACCATTTGTTTTAAGCATCTGCATCCACACTTCCCCAACCATTACACTTTGCTCTGCATTAGTCGGGTCCACAAATATACCGCTAATATTGTGTGACCGATCACACACTCAGCTCCATTAAAGTGAGAAAATCACGTTTAACCGAGAATTCGATGTCAGCGTGGTGTTTGCTAAATAGCCAGACTCGACAAACATATCTTCGCACTCAGCTATGAGCGTCAAGTCCAACTCATCAGTTCTGCCACTGCAAATGTGTTTGGAATTTTGCACATTGCAGTTGTGTGCGTTTTGCTGTGTTCGCATATTTTCACCTTTGTTTGCCGTTGGTTTGCATGCCTCACAATTCACATTACCACTCGCTGCCACACAGCAGAACACACATTGCGGCAATTCATCGATCAACGTCAGTTATTGACTGCTGACAAGCGCACACCTTGCAATAACGGTACATATGCATTGGCGCATAGCACGGCAGTGAACAAGTTCTTCGGGCGCATACTGACGCGCATATCTAGCTATGAGCATGCGAACAGTTGGAATGTGAATTCTCACTTCTTTACGTTAGTATGTAAGTTAGGGTTAGGTTTTCGAGTATGAATGTGTGAATGAAGTCGCCGTTGCTCAAGTTTGTTTATGACTTGATGTGGTTATGTGTTGGCTCAAATTTCATTGGATGGCCGAAGACTCTTTCACAGTGAGATTTGAAAAGACTTGTTTATGTTTGACTGAAGGGTATCTGAGCATAGTCACTTATTGTTCTATGAAGCCTTTAGGATAAGAAATGCTCGCTTGTTCTGACTTTATACTGGATCTTTTAGATCAAAGAATCGAAAAACAAAACGCTAGCGCTTTTTTACGTATGAGTCAAAGCTATGGAGGAAGGTTGGTGGAAGTTGAGGTTGGTATATTGTCAGGAATTTCCTATCAACTTCAGGCTCAAACTTTCTGACTAATACAGTGTTTTTCAAGCCAATGTTGCTGCCATTAAGGTAGCGCTACGAAGTGTAGTCTTCTTAACAGAGGACACTATCCACTCTGATAGTATTGCGGCGATACCAGATTTGAGCTGATTTACCGTGCGTTCAATGCTGGTTAAGGAATTAATTAAGGCTAGTATGGGTGCAAGTGGAATAGTCTTAGCACTTCCTTCTTGATTTGACCGATATGTGTTATTATGTTAACGAGAAGCGAAACAAAAATGAATTTCAACTTTAACTTGTTATATTAACGGTTCATTATGCTGCACAGATTGAATGATCTAACAAAATAATTTCAAAGGAAGCTCTGTATTTCAATCAGCTTCAAATCGCTTTTGAACAAACTGAGCAGACGCCGCTAGTGCAGCTTCAAAAATAGCATGAAAATGTTGCTCATACGCACGGGTGTACTCAACGAGTTACTCTAATTTATAGCTTCAATGGCTTTTAAAACCACTTAGCTTTCACTCCATCATATCTGCGGCCCACAGCCATCCTGACTAACTGTTTGCATAAATTTCCGCAAAGCTTATGGCAGCACACAAATTTGTACGCCAATCAAAAGCGCAGCTAATTTTAGCATTTTGCACACTTGCCAAAAACTGATAAATTTCGCAATTTCCTATGTGTCATTTTGTTAATCCGAAGCATTTTTCAACGGACTCGTGTCCCGTTACTGCCCTCGGCGCCGCCGTCAGTGCTTGCAACATAATCAACTATTATTGCAACCGAGTCAGGACTCATTACTCATCAAAAAGCGAGCATAAGTGGTTTATGGAAAAAACGCACACACAGGCACACAATACATTAACACAGCAAGCGTTGTGTACGGCGAGGTAGCAGTGCAACATGCTTTCGTGCTTCGGGCGACCTCCACTGGCCCACTTGTGCCACAAAATAACCAGCCAGCAACGCTTATCAATGACGTCAGAGCCAAAACTAGGCGAATGCAAGCCGAAGTGAGACAGGCGAGTGTGGCAACTACATCCACTCGCAGCGAATATGATGTGGCATGCAACAGTGGTGCACAACCTCAGTTTGCGATTGCCGATGACGTCGGTAACGTGAATAATAAACACACACACATACCTTGTGCCCCATTGAAATATTATATATGTTTGTAGTGGCAAACAAAGGCAGCATTGTTTACAGTAGCAGCGAGTGCAAGCAGAACGAATAACAACAACACAAATACGAATTTATTTTCTTAATCTCCACAACATTGGCTTGATTTGCTGTGCTTTTGTTGCCATGCAATTTATGTTTACAACTACAAAGCGCAAATGCCATTAGTGGGGGTGGCACTTACAAATGGCGCTGGCTTCTTCAGCGACATGGATTTGTATTTGCTCACGAGTTGGAAGAATTTCATTTTCGGTTTTATTCGCGAACTTTTTCAATTGTTGCTAAAATGTTTTGAAATGGCTACTTCGGTCCTCAACTTAAATTGCATATATAAAGTTATTCAATTAGGGAACGTCGCCATCGAAACAAGGATTCTGGGAGCAGACGAAAGCTTTTCGTTGGAAAAATCAACCAAATAAAGAATGTGTTTATTTCCCCGAATCACACCAACCACTTCAAGAAATCAGGAACCCGATTTTTCAAAGCCTTTAAACTAACAAGCTTAGCAGAAGAAATTACAGGGTTTGTTCGAAAAGTAATAGGACTGAGTCGATTTAAAAAAAATTATTGAACCCATCATTACATTTCTTTAAAAACTTACAGAATAGGCTCCTTCTGCGTCGATGCAGCACTGCCAGCGCAATTTCTAAGTATTTAAGGCGTCACCCCTCTGACGTCTCAAAATGCTTGCCTTTCATCGGCTTTTTCAAGCAAGACAACAAAAAAGGCCGCAGGAGCCACATCTGGGCTCTAGGGCGGCGTTGGGATGGTAGCAGAACAGGAAAGACGGTGTGAGCCTGGACGTTGTCATGGTGAAACTTCCAATCGGCTGCGATGTCTTGTCGGACCCGATTGACCCTTCGTGTGAGTCTCTTGATGACTTCCACAAAACGTGACGTTGACGGTTTGTCCAGGAGGAACAAATTCATGATGGACGATGCCTTTGATGTCAAAAAAGACAATGAGGATCGTTTTCACTTTGGATTTCTTCATTCTTCTGGTCTTCATCAACCATCTCTTCCAGGCCTTCAAAAAAGGACTAGTGTCACCGAAATACACCACTTCTTGCTAAAGCAACATCGGGGTAAGCCTGTTTGATCATATCAAACGTCTCTGTCGCAAATTTATCGAGTTTCACACAGAATTTAATCGCGTACCTCTGTTTTAACGAACTGCATTTTCGGCTTGCACCACTCACAGAAACACGTCGCGAAAAATGTTTGTCCTGACTCCTCAGGTGCTCGGAGACAACTGTCCAGCCGCTTGTTCATTAGCTAGGAACGCCCTCTACCGAATCCAGTCGGTGCGCGAAGTACAGTCACGGCAGAAGAAAATCAGTCTAATTACTTTCCGGACAAACCCTATATTCAAAAAAAACCAAATTCAAGTTTCATTGGAAAGCGCTAAATTTCACATGTGTTGCAACCATCAACAAACACGATGGGATATGTACTCTTTAAGTTTATATATATGATCAACCGTTTCTTCGGTTCTCCGTGCGGAAGCCACACTTGCCACACAGATTGCAACCGTGTGTCACTGCGGTGCATATCTACAGCATTTATTTGGTGCACCACAGCGCTGAGCTTCATTGCAACCAATCCGTATGCACCCGACGACGAACTACCGTGCATAAATCACGCTACCTTCGCGACTACTGCTGCCACCTGTCAGACAACATGCTAGTAGACCTTCACTCAAGGGTGGCAAATGTTCCTAAGCCACACCGCTACACCTCTGCTCTGTCTTAAGCGGTCGGAGCGGCAACCTTCAGCAACAACTGTGCGCTCCACATGTCACCCCCAATTTCATATTGCACCTACGCTACCTTCTTCACCGCCCTCTTTAGCTATGGTATGTCCTTAAATCTCCGCTACCATTTGCAACATGCGTTAAGCAAACTTGCCCACCTCCTCTTCGCAGCTCATTCGCCTTTCTCCTTTCATGTCTTTCATACGAGGTTGCGTGTGTTGGTACGACGGTATTTTGTGTACACAAAGGCACTATGTGGCAGCTTGCTGCTTTTATTCCCGTTTGCTTTCATTCGCTGCCACACTGCGCTTGTGGCATGCCACGTAACCATTTCTGCTGCACATTTTTTGTTTATCTTCACCTTCCTCTGTTTGTTTTTTATTCAGTCCGTTGTTTATGCTTGTATATTCTGTGGTCTGCCGCCAGCGCACACACAAACATACATACATATGTGCATAAATCTGGTTTTGTTTATGATTATATTTTTATGCTTTTCGTTGCGTTTGTAGTTGTTTTTTTTTAATTTCTTTCACATTATGCGATTTTATTTCGCTCCGGTCGCTGCAGATTGCAAGAGCCTTATATAAATCAGGAGGAGACATTAGTGTCGTATTAGGGCCGCGTTGCAGAAACCGCGAGTGAACTTAACGTATTCCATTTTTGTATGAAAAGTGGGGAAAATATTTGGAACTCGCGAGAAATACCGCCGCTAAAAGTTTAAAGAACATGATTCAATACTTCGTTGATTGGTGCACAGTTCAAATTCTCAACTGGTTTAAGATAAATTGTGTAAGAACATGAAATAGAGTGGAAGAAAGAGGAAGAGAGAGGAAGAGTGAGGAAGAGAGGAAGAGAAAGAGAGCGTGAGATAGAATGTACTGTTCTCAAGTTCTCATTAAGCAAAATGAGCTTAATTTACGGGAGACAATTCTTTTGGAAAATTCTGGTAAACAAAGGTAAAAGAGGTAAAAGAATGTGACATCTTCTACACTAAAAGGAGTCGATCTAAGATCATAAAAGGGCTCAGGGAGTCTACACTAAAGGGAGCCAAACTAAGATCTTTAATGTACCAAGCGTACTGATTTCGGCACTAAAGGAAGCCAAACTAAGATCATAAAGCATCTCAGGATCACTTACGACGTACCGATGGTGTCTTGGGGGGTATCACCAGAACTGATTCAAGGCAAAACTGACCTTATTTAAGAGAAAACTAGTTGATGTCCCACCAGAGAGCGCAGAATAAGCAGGGAGGCAGAAGACAGTTACAAACTCGTAAAAAATACCATCCTGGAAATGCTATACTAAATTAGCAACTTTGTAAATAAATTTACAACGAAACACCCAGTGCAAGAAACTCTTTACATTTTCTGCCTAAAAAGCTTATATAATACAATAACGGGGGTATGACTGGATTTTGGAAAAAAACCAAACTTATATAAGAGGCCTGGCGAAGAGGTTGGGAAAAAAGTTATGAAATTGAGTAAAGCTACAACTTTTATAATTTGATTGACGCACCATTTAACTTAATGTCTTTTGCGCCAAGAATTAAGCCATCAAAAGCCGTTAGGCCATATATGGTACAAAAATATAAACATTAAGAATTTACCCACTTTTGACATCTCGGAAAATCATTTGTCTTCGCTTTGATTGCCGTCTAGTGCTCAAAACCCGTGCTGGCACAATAGGTGGGCGGCCGAAGAACCTTGCCATTAACAACAACAACTGCAGGCGCAGAAGGACCAGGCAGACAGGCAAATATTTGTCAGAGCAAGTGGTGGAAAGTGAGGTGTGTTGCGTATGGCGGGTCATAGGTCAAAGGTGGTCGCTACGACAAAAGTTTTGCGAAATATGCAACCCTGCCAAAAAGTCAGCCTAAAAGTAGGCAACACAAAGTCAGCAGGTTGCAGCCTGGCATCATCAATCAATTGTGACAACAAAAAGCATGATTTTAATATACTTGTAAGCCAAAGTTGCGATAACGGGCATTATGCGTAACATTTTAAGTGAAAAAGACTGCAAAATAGAATTGTAAAAACAACAACAACTGGCAGCCAATTAAAGTGAATGGAAAACATTTTGCTTTCGTAACGTGATCAGTGTCGAAGTGATTAAAAAATGCGTAAATATAATGTTTTTAAATATAATCCGTCTATATGATGTGTTGATATATTTATACCCTGAACGGGGTATTTTAAGTTTGCAACGAAGTTTATACCGAGTAGAAGGAAATTTCAGAGATATAAAGTATTCATAACGCGTTTTTCAATAGGGACGCAACAAACGTAGACCGACAGGGACAGCAAACGACGCCATATTTTTCTCACGCTCTTTTGACATTGCCAGAATCGTCGTATATTCGTGAATTGGGCTGAGCAACTTGAAAGTGTTCCGGATTTCAATCGAAAAATCTTCTTCAGCGATGAGGCTCATTTCTGACCGAATGGCTTCGTCAATAAGCAAAATATGCGTTGTTGGTCAGGCATCAATCAACACGCACTCCACGAGCCACCATTGCATCCCAAAAAAATTACGGTTTGGTGCGGTGCGCAATGATTAGGACCGGCACATTACTGTGAATGGGAATCGCTAAATAATAATCGAATATTTTCAGACTGAATTGGATGATATGGACTTGGACAATATGAGGTTCCAACAGGATGGCGCCACATGTCACACAGCGAATGTCAGAATCAGAATCGTTTATTGAAAATCAAGTTTGGTGAACGTGTTATCTCACCAAATAGCCCAGTCAATTGGCCACCTCGGTCGTGCGATTTGACATCGTTAGACTATTTCTTGTGCGGCTACGTCAAGTCTACGGTTTATGCCAACAAGCCAGAGACGATTGATGATCTTCGTACGAATATCGAATGTGAAATTGCAGCAGTAGTGGCCGATTTATGCTTGAAAACCGTCGAAAATTGAGTTCAGTGTCTGGACTTCTGCAAGCGTACTCGTGGTGGCCATGCAAAAAACTTCGAGTTCCATACAGAATGGCATCGAATGTACTTCCATAGGAATAAAGAATTTCTTGATATCCCAAACGTTTCTTGTTTTATTAAAAAAAACACTTTTTGAAACCCCCGTTATAAATGATCAGCATTACGAGCTAAGCCGTTTAAGCCATGTCCGTTTTTGCGAAGAAATTTTCGAGGTGTCGATCTGAAATTTTGCGCACGTCCTTTTCTCACGAAGAAGCTGCTTATTTGTCGGACTGGCTGACATCGGATCACTTTAGCACATAGCTGTCATACAAACTGAACGATCGGAATTAAGTACTTGTGTGGATAGTTTTTCTTTTGGCGAGATATCTTTATGACATTCGGGATGGGTTATTATCTAAGGCAGTCAAGTAACTTACAAAGAAATTATTCTGATCGTGTCACTATAGCATAAAACTGTCATATAGGGACCGTTCAAAGTTATTGTAAGGAATCTTTTGCATTTGTTAATGGTATTATTTACATTTTTTCCTTGTTTATAATATTTTTTGTCGATATTTTTTGCACTTAGCTGCCGAACGTTTTCTGATATGCGACACATACTTGTATAGTATGTACATATGCAAAGGAAGTGCTCAAAAATTGAAAAAAAAGTTAATTAAAGCTGTTTGTAAATTTTTTCGCGCAGTTATATAATTCGAAATGCATGTCTATCAGCTTACATGTGTAGAATAAATTAAACCGATATTGATTGACTTGTAGCAATCAATTTGAATAATGATGTGGCAGGTCATGAAGCATAAAAGTGTTTGAAAAATCAACATTTTTTTTTTAATTTCAGAACGTATATGTAATAAATAAAAAATATACACATTCAAACATTTGGTTTTTTGCTTTGTGACATCTCATTAAGTTTTAAAAAAATATATAACACATGACAAAGTCTGCAAAGTGATACAAGCAAATATTCATATGCGTTCACAAAGCTGCGAAAAAATACAAAAATCGGCGCAAATTCATGCTAATCTTCTGCAGCTCAGCACTAACAAATGCACATGGGAGCTTGGCACCAGGCCACACCCACGAAAGCATAAACATATCACTGCTGCGAGCTGGCCATATAAGTTTCAGAATCAACACCGCTAAGCCAAATACAGTAGAAAAAATAAATATGCTGACACTTAATTATGTAAATTTAATTTGTTTGCCTTCATTTCTAACGCCAGCCCAGAACACACACCCACACACATGCAAGGTGCAAATTTACAATCACACTTGAGCGTGTGTGAGTGTATGCTTGTCAAAGCACTTTGCTGTCATCTTTTAAAGTGTTTGCCTTTGTAATTTAGTTGTGTACGTGAACGCCTAAAAGCACGCAGCAAAAAATTTAAAAAAAATATTGAACAAACCCTGCTAGAAAAATGAGAGCTTGCTGGAAATAACTAACGATCTGCGAACTAGCACAAGAACTTGCAACTGCTAAGTAGGAAATAAATTCTGCTGGAATCATCAAGCTCCCGTTACTGCTTTACAACAGTGTTTCGAGTACAAATTACAAACAAAATGTCTTAAAACTGAGATACTAGTTCGTTTATATAGAGGCAGACGGACGGTAGGACGGACAAACAGACAGACTGGTTAAATCGACTCAGCTCGTCACGCAGATCACACAGGACTGACCACCGTGACTGTACTTCGGTAGAGGGCGTACCTAGCTAAGAAGGATCGGTTGGTCAGTTGTCTTCGAGCACGATCAAGCAGGCTTACTCAGATGTTGCTTTAGCAAGAAGTGGTGTGTTTCGGTGGCACCAGGCCTTTTTTGAGGGCCCAAAAGAGGTTACTGATGACACCTGCAATGTGTTTTGTTCCTCTTGGACAAACAGTCAACGCCAAGTTTTACGTGGAAGTCCTCCAAAGACTCAAACGAAGGATCAATCGGGTCCGACAAGACATCGTAGCCGATCGGAAGTTGCACCACGACAACGCCTCTGCTCACACCGCCTTCTTGTATAAAGTTAACTAACTAAGGGAGCTGCCCTTCAGCCTAGATGTGGCCCCCGGTATTGTTTGTTTCCTTGCCTGAAACGGCCGACGATAGGTAGTTTGAGGCGACAGACGACCTCGGCTCTCTAGGCTTTTCCAAAGAATGTCTTCCATGACGCCTTCAATGCTTGGAAATCGCGCTGGCAGCGTTGCATTGACGCAGAGGAGCCTATTTTGAAGGTGTTTATAGAATTGTAACGATTGGTTCAATAAGTTTTTTTAAAACGACTCAGTCCTACTACTTTACGGAGAAAGTTTGACCAGTGTAACATTATAAGTGCAGGATATTTTTAAAAAAAGTGGCAAATCTATAGATTGAAAGAACGAGTTCAAAAATATTTTTCGTTTTTTCACCAAAAGCGCCGCTCTATCTTAACCACTGTGTCTGCTCAACTAAATTTATTGCCAACATTAGAAACACCCTGGTACACCGTTATATGTTGGTATGTATTTTTCTGAGCGCTCACTCCAGTTCCAGCATTAGGGCATAAGCTGAGCTGCAGCTGGTGAAGACAACAACCAGCTTTGTGCGGTAGTAGGGGATCTGACAGTTTCAAGGCCGCAGCCTCGCGCATAAAATGAAGTTGCCGTTCTAAAATGTAATGTGATAAAAGTGCTTACAATCACATATACGCCCAGCGTACATGTGCAGCGTATAAGCTGTTGGTTTTTGCAAATACGAAGAAAAGGTGAAAGCAAAAAGTGGCGTTGCAAGCACTTAAGTCCGCCCTACTGAGCTGGTAGTGTGTACACACTCAACATTATTGCTGCGTTTTTAGTAAAATCCCCACTATTCGCTAAATTATTTACTTGTTATTGTTGCTTTAAGGCATAATGCAAATAAATCGTGGTTTATCGTCTATCCACAAGCGAACGCATTCACATAAATCGAAAGTTGAAACGATTCCTTTTGCCGCAAACCAACCGTCGCGATACACTCACAGATATCGAGAAGACTCTCACTATTTATAGCTTGCAAATAAAAGCCGACACTTTGCTTAAACGAAAATATTGCAAATCGCGTTTCGTTGTGGCAACAAGGCGGCTGCGTTCGAATATATCTCTATTGATGTATGTGTGTGACGAAAGGATAATGCATTCCATGTGGATAGTGGTATTCGCAGCCTAACGATAAATGTGAGAGAGAGCGGATTAAGCGCGCTGAAAGGTGATTAAACGGCTTCTCGGGGTGAGGTGAGCTGCGGCTTGAAGACAGAGATTAAGAAGTTGATCAAAGGCCCGTTATTTAGAGCGGGATATTGTGAATGCTATGGCTTAAGCGTGTTTATGGCTGGGTGATTTCTGCTTACTTGCTTCCAATATTACTCCAATAATATTCCCAGAGATCTGAGTGTCAGCAAGTTAAATCGTACGAACGTATTGTTCCTTTTTTATCTTTCATCGTTATCTTTAATTCTGCTTTTTATAGCGCTAATACTGTATTTTCTTCTCATCTCCAGCGGACAGTTCGTTTCTTTTGGCCAACGCACAGATTGTGGATTTTCCGATTGTTTATTGCAATGAGTCCTTTTGCAAGATTAGCGGCTATAACCGTGCTGAAGTCATGCAGAAGTCGTGCAGGTGAGTCTATAGATATAAAATGGTTCTTCGAGAGAATCAACAACTTGTAAAATATAACCTATAAATGAAGATAGGAAACTCAAACTCAACTTAACTGAACTCAGCTCAATTCAACTAAATTCAACTCAACTCAACTCAATTCAACTCAACTCAACTTAGCTAACCCAACTCAACTCATCCTAATATAAACAAAGGCCAAAATAATAGTTCTCTATCTTAGAACAATTCCGTTGGAAAAGACTGAAAAATTGAAGCTTCAGTCAGACTACATTTATTTCAAAGTTTCTCAACGTTATCATCATCATTGCTACCAACGGTTAAGTTATAGAAAATAAAGCAACCAGCTTACACTGAAACCGCTAACTAACAAATTGCGGAACTTATTTAGCAAGCTTTAAAATATGAGCCCAACCCCTCCTACCTAACCATAGTGAGCGTTGCCCGCTCACTTGTTTCGGACTGCAAAACAAATCCCTTTCATTAGCTATGACAGTTGAGTTGAAAACTTTCTCCCCCAAGCATGACTGTGCAGCGCCCCCGGGAGCACATAAAAACAAAGTGGAATTTATGCAAAGTATTTTGCCAGAGCAAATGAGAGCGGGTGAGGGCAGCGCGGCAGAAATGGAAGCAATATGGGTACCACGGTATACACGGACTCTGGAGTCAGGAGCAAAAACAAAAGGGAAAGCTTTGTAACAAACAGTGGGCGCGCGTAAAATGGAGGGACTGTTGGTGGTGTTGCATGCGCTTGTTATAGCTCCCGTTACGGCAAAGAAGTAGAAATTAAATTTTAAATCGAAAACTAAAAAAAAATATATAAACTGGCGCCGCTTTAATCCACGGCACAACGCCAAGATTTTGTATGTGCTTTCAGTAGATTTCACACGCATACACATCACAGTGGCCCCGACCTACATCCACACTTATAAAGTTATTCACTGGTTTACCGACGTTTGCTTTATTTATACACTTGTCAGCCGACGATACGCTATTTATCGTTTGTGTTTTGCGCGCCTTTCTTATTTATTATTTGTCCACCTGCCTCTTCGCTAATACACCGCCACCTCAAGCCGTCTAACGGCGCCATCTTGATTTTCCCATTACCCTCAAAAACTTTATTTTTGTTGTTTGCGGTAGTGTGGCATATTTCCAGAGGCACCGTTTTGCTTAACTGTGCTAAATAAACACAGACACTTCGGCTGAACAGCTGACTCTCCGGCCGCCTGTGTGGAGGCGCATAACTGTATATACTTTATTTTGCCTTTTTAGGTTAAGTGCTTTGCGACTTTGAGCTCTTTCTGCTTTAAATTAGTCGTTGCATCAGAAGAAAGTAGCCTCGGTTATGTGCTTTTATGGTATATTTGGAGATTTATTGCAAAAATCTTTGCTCGGGCTAAAGCAGTCCAGAAGTAAGTCGTAAGCTGGCGACAAATACCATGAACCCGTCGCGTAGCCAGCGATTGCCAAACCTTTATTCCTGTGTGAAGAACGCTTTATCTGCGAAGGCACAATAAGAAAAATCACCCACAATATTTCTCATTCGCTGTGTAAAATTATGTGGATCAAGGTCTAAATACACACTGAGAGTCGTAGCTCATATGGAACAATCCATATTTGCCAAACCACAGCTGGTTGTCCACAAGCAGTACATTGGCAATGCACTTTGACTCAGTTGCCACATTCTGCTGCATTCCTCAACTGGCAACGGTTGTCTGGCTGATGAATGCGCTGACCCACAGCTGCTTAGTTAACCCATCAGCGCTACCGTGGAACTCGGGAACTCCAGGGCGCAATTAGCACTGTGACAGCGCTTTATTTACAGTCTACGTGACACAAATGTTTGCTGTAGCCGCAAGCAGTTCATTTCTAAAAATAGTCAACAGGCATTCGGACCTCTTAACGCATTGAGCGAGAAAACCGAGCACCCAACACACATCTCAGTATACCTTCTGAACTGTTCATTCCACCTCATGGGCCTTTGTAGCTCACTTGCCTGCTTTGCGCACTTATTCACATTTTGGCGCTGATTTTCAGGCTGTAAATTTCTTCCGCCCTCCTACACACTCACTTAGCATACGCTTACGTGCCGCTTTGTGGCTTAGTCCATAAATTGGCTTTTAGAGGCCGACAGCTGCTGCTCACTGCAATGATTTGCGTATTTTTTCACTTCTTTCCGCTTTCGCTGCGGCGCGTTTCATTAGTTAAGCACTTTCAGCTTTTCGCTGGCCACTTCCGCTTGCCTTGCCTTAGTGTTGTCTGTTTACATTGCGGCGCGCTTTAGCTATTTTTAGATGTCCTTGTGTTCATTACTTCCCCCATTTCTTCGGTATGACTTGGTAATTAGCACTAAAACGCGTCTTTTACCGCTACTTATGATGATTTTGTATTTCTCTAAACGCGGTTAGGAGTCTAACGTAGCTTTCTTCACTGCAATTAGAAATTCAATACCACACAGATTGTTGAAAGAAGTGGGTTTTTAAGTCTCTTGGCTGACCCAAAATATGTTTCCTAAGAAAGAACGTACTTCAACTCTTCGCAGAATAAACTGGAAAACTTCTGGAAAAGTTCTGTTATTCTGAGGTTAAGTTGATGCGTGGAAGCACCGAAGGGTCCGAACCAGAACACACCGGTTTTCTCTTCTTCTTCAACTGTATTTCTACCCCTCGTATCAACGTGGGAGAGGAGATGTGGATAGGAAGAAGTCGTTGAAGAAGAGACGGAGTGAGCTTTTTCACGGATGGGTCGAAAATAGGAGAGAAGGTTGGAGGGGACGTTTTTTGTAGGTGTCTGTGAATGCTAGCTTTAGGCTATCGGACCTCTGCAGTGTTTTTCAGGGTGAAGTCGCTGTTATTAAGAAGGCGGTAGGTGCACTGCAAAACTAGCGCTGAGCTCGTTAAATGTGCGCTCAAAGGTAGTTGAGACGTGTCCGTTCCCATTAGAATTAGCATCAAGCTACTTCATCATCAGGCATCTTTGGGTCAAAGCCGACAAGCTAAAAAGAGGGTGCACTCTTGCCCCGCTCACATCGGAATGGGATCAAATTTGATCTCCATTGACGTCTGGCATACTAGCATCAGAACAATGGATTTCGCGTGCGCTTAGCAGGTGCTGTTCGACTAGCGCCGTTCTAAGTTGTCCAAGTGAAATCCCTATTAAGATCGATCTCTTATCCTAACCTAAGGAAGTACCAAACCCTGCTATTATTGTCAAAGTGTTGTTTACCATAGTAATACATATCCTCTGAGCCTGATACCAAAAATGTGAGTTCAATAGCAATGAATAAAAGCCATGATTTTAAGAAAGTATGAGCATAACTTTTTTAAATGGCAATTAACCCCATTTAAGCTACTTTTCGTGCTGACTAGTGCGTGCCCTCGCCTAGTTTAGAACCCTCACCTAACCATTGTTGTATTCCGAAAGCACCGATTCATTCTTTGTTGGCCACAGCGCCAAAAACACCAATAAAATCAAGTAATATTTGATTGCTAACGCCTAAAACTAGGCAGCATATGCATAAGTCAGCGCCTGTGAGTGTGTGGCAGCAACGCTTGTTTGCTTGCATGCAACATATCGCAAGTCGCAAGTCAATAGCTTTGCTTTTGCTATTGTTTTTGTTTTGGCTATGTAAGCGGCTTAGTGGCTGCGCTTGTTGTTGTTATTCTTATTTGTTTCTATTGCTATTGCATTTATTATTGCCGCTGTGGGTGTTCGGCATTGTCACCCGCACTCAAACTGCGGTTGCGGCTGCGTTCTGTGGTTGCAAACAGTGCTGCGCTGTTGTTGTGCTTGTTGTCTTTCCTAAATTTTGTTTGCTTACTTTGACGCTGTTTCGACAACATTGGTTTTATCCACACATTCGTGCTTTGATTTTTTTTTGCTTTTTGCTTTTTGTTTCCTTTTCACACATTTCGCCGCAAGGTTTTGTGGGGCGGCGCAGCAACAAAAAGATTTGCGGCCAATATTTGTGTTGCAGCCAAAAAAGCAATGAAGAATAACAATACTTTCAATACTCCACTGATTGTCTTGTTTTTGTTATAAATTTCATGCCTCACCAACTAAAAATATCAATCATTTGCGTGTCGAACTCGCATGCCTCACACACACTAGCAAGCTAAACCTCATTCGAACTTTTATCTTCGCTTTACACTTCCGACTGCCGCGTTGTCCAACCATTTATGTGGCACAATACACTGTGTGCCACTGCCCTAGTAATGACACCCTCTCCGCCGCAGCCGACGTCGCAGCTGCCTTTCCACCTTCGTGCTCGACAACCCGCATTCGCCAAAGGATTTGTGTCAAATTTTGCCTTTCTCTGTTTATTTTATTGGCTTTTGTGTTTGATTTTCAGCAATTTCCGCAGCGCCTCCCAGCCGCTTCGTCCACATCCTTGGGCTGCCTGTGCAAGCTTTAACTTTTGTTTATCGAAATTATTTATTTGGTGTGTGCCGATTTCACGCTCTTCACTCGATGTTTTCATTTGCTTTGGTGACTGTCGTAAATACAATCATAAAATCAAATATTGAACAATCTGTGAGGATATGGTATACATTAAATTCTTTTAAAAAAACACATATATTATCGGACGCTAGTTGCTGAAGTTGTCGGATGCTGAGATATGAGTAGAAACTTGAAAGGTTCTCCTTCATTGTCCAGCCTCTGCATGTTAGAGGCTGAACCATTTCGGTAATCTTACGCTCGACGAACCTAAACTGACATTAACCTAGTCTCTACAAATTTTTGATAAGCTCAAAGCGCGTTGTCGATCTGTAACGGTCTTGCGATCCAGTGTATAAGAAAATTTAGGTACTAAAATGAACCGACGTTCAAAGCTGCCCAATTGAGATCCCACTTAGGATCGACTTCTTAGCTTAACCTAACCTAACATAACCAGATATACAATATAAAAGGTTATTTCAACAGAAAAGACTGCCAGCCATAGGTACTGAGGTTCATATATTAAGTAACTCGTAGGACCTGATAATCTTGCCATTCCGTTGCAACGTCGCGCTGAAACTTTTTAGTGGCCTCAACCAAACTTCTGTGTACTTATAACTGTTGTGCTTTTTGTGAACAACCATTCAGGGTTTGGTGCTTGATGGGTTAAAAGTATTTTTGTGTCGGGTGTGTGTTAGAGCTGGGCATTCGCAGAGAAAGTGGAAACCCATTTCAGTATTCCCTTCTTGCTTGCAGCTGCGGTAATTATTGTTATAAGGCAAAACTCTTTCTTTTGAGCATTCCTAATGGTCATGGTATTGTCTCCGCCTCGGACGCGTCTAAAAAGTGACAAAGCATTTCCAACATGTCTGCCTTATCGTTGCCGAAAATGTTCTTGTGACCGGGAACGCAAATTTCGGACAAGTGGTGTTGATCTGCAAGTGAGCTTAAAGTTTTCCCTAAGTTGGTGACTTCGTTGGGATTTAGACAGTGTTCGGATTTGATATGACGTAATTTAAAGTCATATTAGAGATATTTGATTTATCTGTTGTAAAGTTAAATAAAACGGTGTCGTACAGGAGTAGTATAAGTCCGATGTCTCCCAATAAAGTTCATTTTCGAAAATTCATGCCGATTATCATTTTTACAAAATGCTAAATAAACAATTTCTCATTTCAGATGCGGCTTCATGTATGGCGAGCTAACAGACAAGGAAACGGTTGCGCGGCTGGAGTTCACATTGGAGAATCAGCAGCAAGATCAGTTCGAAATTTTACTCTACAAAAAGAACAGTGAGTAAAAGAACCAAAAGCTTGCGGTTTGTGTTAAAACTAAGTGTTTCAGCAGAAGTTGAAAAAGATCTAATGATAAGGAGTAATGCGTTTGAAGTAGAGCAAAAACAACTTTTTTCACAGTAAAAATTTAAGAACTAGATATCCAACTAGCCGTAGATTGACTCCTTAGAAATAAGCTATACTCTTGACACGAAATTTATTTAAGTTCCGGCATTTTTAAATACGGAAATAACTAAAATTGTAGTTTGGCTTGCGACGCATTGTTGATTTTGTAATGCTAATATAATTACTCGTATAACGGTAAATAATTAAAACAGGCCAGAAATTAAAACAAGTGTGTTATATGGAACCAAAAGAAAGCTGTGTCATTAGGAAACTTGAAGCGCGCTTTAAAATAATTCCATGTATTATTCATGGCGCTTTGAAGGCTTGGAATTCACAGCTGGTTTCATTCATACTGTATGCTAACTAACTTTTTGGTAATTTTTAGCAAAAAGTGCTGGAGTGCGCATTCACCGAGACGCCGCAGCGCGAACTGTCGTTCAATGTAGTTGGACAAGTACACTTGCATACAGACTTACACTTCCAGAAGCTAAAGAATCCATAACACACCGCGTGTACTTGCCATAAAGTGCATGTTCCAACAACAACAAATCCGAAGCACACATACACAAACACGCTTAGCGTTCTGTAAATGTGTATGTGTAATATTCCGACTGGCTGGCCGCCTTTGTGCACATTGGAGCTTGGTATCTGCCCAACAATCTGCAATATTATATTCATTACCCCTGTTATGTGCTCTCACATATGCGAATGAGCTGTGCGGGTATGTGTGTGTGGTGTATGATTATATGAATTTGTATGATTTAAGGTGCGCTTGTAGTGGCGCTTTCGCGTCTAACTCGCTGGAAATGTGTGCGCTTTGCATTTTAGTGCCTTTACCAGGCCGCAGAGGCCATTAAGTGGGTTAAAGTGGCCATTAGGCGGGAGGCGTCTACCGTGTGAATGAGGTCAATTTGTTGTACCGCTATATGTGAGTGTGTGTGTGAGTGTGAGTAGTTGTTATATGATTACAAAATGTGATAAGCTCATGTAGCGGCGTATTAACAGCTTGTAAGTAGTGAACATTGGTATACATACTTACAGTATGAGCTGTTGTTGTGTTGGACATTTAAATGACTGACGGCATTAAAATCATAATTTTAAATTAATGTATATCATATTCAAAACATTTTGCAACAAAACCAGCATTTTTAATATGCGCCTGAAGGTATGTTTTATATTCTGATCTCAGCCAAAAGGTATGCTTCATTTTCTGAAATCAGCTGTTTACTACTGAATTTTGAGTGCGCATTTGGATTGAAAAAATGCTTAAGCCCATCAATTTCATATACCCTTACCTTCACACAAATTCATAAGTACACCCAAACCCAACTAAAAGTACATATACTTCTTTATCCTTATATACTAATTGTAAGGTAATTGCATAGCTCGCAATGCAATGTTTTCGATGAAAAGCTTGCGCGCAGTTTTCACTTAAGTTTTGTGCTTATGTAACTATATTATCGCTAGATTGCAATGAAAATTTGTGGCATTCAAGCGACACTTGACATCACTCCTTATCACTGCTCATTCATCTACAACGCCCCGTACCTGCGCCCGCGCCCGTGACATACGGCTAGAGACACCTCAATGCGCTTCCTGTATTCATTGCAATTGGATGTGATTTAGTCATTTCCGCTCGTTGATAAGCGATGAGCGACAAGCTATAAGCGCTAGGAAATGCATTTTACTGCCATTTCCGTTTTAACTGCGACTCTCGCACTGAGTGTGGAAGTGAGAAAGTAAATGTAATTTTTGAAAACACTTTAATTCGTTTCAAACGTTGAAGCAAAGCTGCGGTCAACATTGTATCACCTTTTTGTAAACCTTTTAGATATGTATATGCTAATCAAATTTAGCTCGCGGGACTGTGCTAAATGTAAATTTAAAATATAACAATTGTCACATTTCATTTAACAATTCAAAAAACATTTGAACATAAAATAATAATTGCCACCGGCAGCGGATTAATGTGGCTGTTCTAATTAACGGTGGTTTTTGTTTACACAATGCCTGCATATTTGACAAGTGTGTACATTTAGGCTATAGACTACTGCAACTGCATACCATGCTAGAGCGCCTAAATGTATGCTGGGCACACATGTAGTTGAGCATATTTAACTGGAATGCATTTGGTTTTTGCTAATCGTTGAACTAATAACTGTATGCAAGTATTTCAATGCAACAATATTTGCCGGAGCTATTCAAATATTTATGTGTATACTTTTAGGCGTATAATAATAAAATAATATGCAATGTAGCATAAAGTAAATAACTGCATATTGTAATAGCAGTTCAAGCGAACCAGTGAACCGTGCGAAAAATGTAATGCAACAATAAATTATTAACAAACAGCAAATAAAATATATTTTTTTAATGGTGAATTGATATATATAGCATGGCAATCAAAAATTTAGTTGAGGTATGCCATACATACAAGTAAAATAAAAATATATTCGAAAACGGTTAAAAGTGCGCAAGATACAGTCAACTAAGAAGCTTTCTCGAAAGTACTGGAAGGAGCTTCCGTATTCACACAAATCGCCTACTCTACCTAGCATAGTTTTAGGAAAGAGTGATTGCTATGCAGATTATGTAGCATTGCTTAACCTGGACACCTTGAGTCCGACGTCATCTTTCTACCAATCCCGCTTTATTTAGACGAGATTTAAAGACCATTACGCACTCACTTTCTTATTTATCATGATCGCAGTGAGTTGTCGAACATTTTCTGAAATTTGCAGTAAACTTAATCTCACGTAAGACACTCACAACGCTGGCAACATTGTTGGCTCCCATAAAATTGCAAATTAGCGGTCAAAGCGGTATTCGCAATAACAGCTTAGATAACGACGCACCACACGCTAGGAATGTTTAAGAGTTAATTAAGCTATGATGATAGTGATGAAGCTATAGTGACTGCAGATGAAGCGTGTGTTGCCTCAAAGCTGCAACATTTTAAAAAATGCCAACTTACAGCGCTTTGACTCGTCGCAGCCAACAAAGTGTTTAATTACCAAATACTTGCATTTCAACTTGCGAACTAATGTAGTAGAAGTTATGCACAACTTTGCTGCACTTGTCATGCGCCATGCGCCCGTGTGTGTGCACCTTAAAGTAGGCAACTCGTTGAACTTTCGGTCTTGTTAACACAGGTACACTTGTATTGCTGTTGTTGTTGTTGTGCCGTACGCAAGCAGTGTAGTGTATGACTACATCAAATGAACCCGATAAGTTGTTGTTGCACATGTAGTAAGCTGTTTATTTGTATACACACGCACACACCGACAAACTACATATGTCGCACAGCAGCATGCTGGGCGCTCATAAATATGCAACGGGCGTGCTTGTGGCAGCCATACATGCAGGTAACTGTGGCACACACATGCACAGGGTCTTCACACACACACTCCCGCCGTGCGGTAGTTTGTGTGTTTACATGCGAGTATTATTAGGTTTTTAACACATGTTTTCATGCTGCCACATAGCGCTGCCGACTTCTTCGGTAGTTGATTTTATTTTTAGCCTACATCGTATTTAAATATGCAACAGCATAAATTGTGCAGCTCAACTTGTTAGCTTGTTACGACAGTACTGTGTAAAAATAGACGCTTACAGTCGTGTGCATATTTTTACCAACGAATGTAGAAACTGCTGGCAGCTGGCAGCACTCATAACTTAACTATGCATCTGGCACAAATGGGTGCTCGTCGTTGCTGTAGTTGGAGCAATGGTACATTAATGGCTGATTTTAAATGTGAGGGAGAGAGTGTCGTGTTCCCCATATTTTGCTGTTTCTGTCGAAACTTTTATACTTCATATTCGCCGAATGGACTTTTATGGATTGATTTGTCCCAAAACAAAAAAAGATATTAACCTCGCTAGCTTGGAGCTATACCGTCCTTTACAGATGGTATTCTTAAATCGTAAAGAAGTATAAAAAGATCTTTATCTTGATTTTAATGGGTCAGTTTGTATGACTGCTATATTTTAAAGTTATCCGATCTGATTCTTCAGAGAATGGACCCTTGCATAATTTTGTGAAGAAATCTCATCAAATGACACAAATATGGTACAAGCATTTGATTCCGATCGATCAGTTTATATGGCAGCTATATGCCACAATTACTCGATCTGTACAATTTCTTCGGAGATCGCACTATTGTTTCAGGCAATAACCACTGCCCAATTTCGTGAAGATATGTATGACAGTTATATGCTATAGTGATCCGATCTCAACAATTTATTTGGAAATGGCACCACCAAATTTCGTTAAAATATCTTTTTGAATAATTCTTGTCTCCACATAATTTACGTAGTTTCCAATGGCCGCCAAAGACGAAAATTCTAATACAAACAGTTCAAATTTGGACGTACTCCGATAAAATCTGACTTTCATTGCTTTTTTGTGCACTCTAGAGGTTCCAAAACGATTCAACGACTTATCAAGCCCTACTCGTCGCTCATGAATACTTATATACCGACTTATTCTGCTCATACTTGCAGTGTATGTGTGTAGATGAAGGAACTGCTAATAAAGGATAGTGTAAAGCAGATAAAAAGTGTATCATAACAGCAATTAAGCTAAGTGCCATTAGTAAAAGGTTAATTGCCTTTCAGATCTCAGCCAATGCACCCCAGCTAGTCGCTTATGAATTAAATTTTTTTTTCTGTTGCAAGTAATCAGCATTAATGCAGGCGGAATGCATAAACAGCGACAGCTACAGGTACTCGTTTGACGTCATCAATGGCTAGGCTTTGAGTGCATAATACCATTTCTGGTATTTCCAACAAAAACGTAACCCTATTTTGATTTATTCGCTTTGTTCACTGTGTTTTATATCTGAATAGTTCAGCACATTGTAAACGTTTTTAATTAATGAGTTCTTAAATTTATTAACGCTTGCTTTCAATTGAATATTAAACTAAAAACAGTATTTTAATTTAAAATATTTTCCTACACTTGTTTGCTTTTTAAATGCACATTTGGTTTGAATTATTATTTCAGATGCTCAATGTGGCTGCACGATGTCGAAGTATGGAAAGTCGCAACCAAGTACAAAACGCCCGGTTGACTCAAAGCTGCAGCAGCTAATAAAAAATGGCAAATTAGGCAAATACAATGGATTTTGTATTTATGAAAACACAAACAATAACACACACACATACGTAGAAAACGTAGACATGTAGTCAGCTAACAAAAATATCAGACAGTATATAGACGTTCTTAGTTAATCCTTTTTAATGCCTCAAAAGTTTGATAAGCCACCATAATTATAGAAACGTCTAGGAAAGATAACTGACTGTTAGTCAGAAGTATGAATTTTCGGTGGTCTACACTAGATCAAAAGAAAAAGTTTGTCTTTACCATATTTGCTTCTTGAACCAGCGCTAAAGATCATATGATCATTTTGAATAGAACTATAGGCTTTAAATATTAAAAAGCAGACCTCCGAGTTGCTTCAGAACGTCAAGAATAAAGAATTTGAAAATTTGGTAGTGGATCAGAAGGTGTAGTGTAGTTAGAACCCTAACTGATTTTAAACTTGACTATGCCTTTTTCGCGCATTATTTTATAAAACTTGGTTTTATGTAGAGCTGGGTATAAAAGAGTACACTATGAAACTTACAGTTCGTGAATTACAACTTATTGCGAAAATTGGCAACACTGCATTAATAACATAGAGCAAAAAATGTACATACTTTACGATTTCCTGTTTATGATTCACTCCTGTTAGAAATATGCACATGTCTGTCCTTAATAATTATTGTTGAATATTCTTAAATAAAACTGGTGGTGAAAATTGGCAATACTGTTTTAATCACAAAGCTCAACAAACTTATTTACCTGGAGAATTTCCAGTTTATCGTTAGCTCATATAGGTTTACTATATACACTTCTGTAGGAAGCTATTTTTGAATATTCTTAACTAACATTTCTAAAATAAAATAGTTTTTTAAATTTATTTTTCTATCCTTTTAATTTTTTCTTCAAAATTATGAATATATGTAACTAGGTGAGAGGGATAAACTGAAATATCACGCAGTCTCAGCGCAGCAAGAGAACTTGGAGCCACTTTTATTTGTCAATCGCTATTTTATATCTTCATTTTCGCCTTTTCTATTGCATGTTTGACTTCTAAACATACGATAAAAGTTCGCGTAAATCTTTTTATTGTTATATCATTCCTTTACAGTTGTTTTGTTAAAGTTTTCTTTTATTGCTGTTCGGTTTTATCGACTTTATTGCTTCTATTTATTATACTGTCGTGAGTTTTGAGAAGAAAATGTAAGAAGGTGTTTGAATACATCTGGCCGGTATATGAAAAGCTATCGTGAGAAATTAAAAATTGTTGGTGGAAATTCATCGAAGATAGTAAAGAATAGAAAGCAATAAAAAATAAGAGAGAAATAAAGTTTGCTTTTGCTTGCTAAGCGAGTGTTCAAAGGTATAAAGAAATGCTTCGAAAATTTGATTTTATTATATTTTTCTGGAAGCTTTGACAAGAACGTGTCAATTTATTTAAGTATTATTTACTTTATTTATGAAACAATACAATTCCAAAGACCTGACAAAAGTGCTATTAATTTTTGGTAGCTTTTTATGTTTCATAAACTCATTTACTTTGAGCTGGAAACAAAATTCCAATAGCTGCACTGAAATTGCCACATTGTTGCTTTGTTGTTTAAGCTGGCTCAATAGCTTGAGCAGCTGTTGCTTTCGCTTTATCGCAATTGGCGTCCATGAAAAGACAGTAAAAAGTTTTAAACTGCATATTATCACGTAATGAGAAGACAAGTCAATTTTATTTGGAAATAAAAATATCAAGAATTATTAAGTATTTGCTGAAATTTAATTAAAATTGCTGCGAGCATTGAATTAACTAATGGTAGGCTAATGATATTTTAATTATTTACGAAATTTGTATTTTAATCAAATAAATATTGCAACAGAGGCACGTTCGTACAAATGCCACACGACATTTATGTATGTCTGCCGTGGAGATCGCTTAGTCGGAGCACGTAGGACACGGCAGTTAATTGCCGCCAGGAATCCTCAAATCGAAAAATTTTGTTATTGAAATTTTTTTGGAAAACAAGGTCTTTCAAAGTACTGCAATTGGATGTATTATGCACATTATTGCTAAAATATCTATGTATGCGCGAGAAAAAAATGCGTGCACTGGCGAATTTTCCCATTTACGAATGCCAAAAGCCTCTAGCCTCTTTCCAGCAGCCTGTGGCTATTCGAGTCCCACTAATTGCAGCGGCTGTACGATTTGCTAATTCCCAATAGTTCGCACTGCTCATTTGAAATTGTAATGCAAAGTTTATATAGCAAAAAGCATATGCACAGGCGCTTAGTGGCTTTGCACCCACACATATGCCAAAATTGATCATACGCACCTGTGTTCGTTATGAGGTTAATTAGAGCAGAGAGCAGACAACGCTATGCCTGTTTGGGAATGTATGAGAGTGTGTGGAGTGGCCAAGCCAATAAGTGTTGTAATGGAACATAAAACAATGTCTGGGAATTGAATTTTCATTGAAATGTATTTAAATTGCTTGTGGAAAATTTAAACTATTAGAAATACAGAGGCCAGCCTAACATCAATCAGTTTGAGTTTCCAGAAGAGAAAATAGTCATAATTCAACTCGTAGGGGAGATAATTTTAGCAGATCATAAGTTTTTAGTTGGTGGCTGTCTTTGCTAAAGTAATGGGTACAAAATTGGATAGGTTTTGGTGTTGAGTACATGGAAATCTCGTTGATTGCTATCACTAAATAGGCAAACCGACCAAAGTGAAGTACTTAGCAAACGAAATGGCCTGCTTTATTCGTTTCTACAAACGTTCTTGAAAAATAAGTATGGAAAAAGAAGTTTTATGACTGCAATAACCCCAAAACTCAAAATTGAACGTTTAAGCCGAAAAAGCTTGCTTCAGTTTTATAGTAGGTCCTCTCATTCAGTTTTGGCATTCGCAGGATTTAGAAAAGTAAATTATGTTTATTGCTATTCCTGTCATTTGGTTTGACGACCAAAAATCGATTTATACTTTTATTTAAGCCCGCAGATATCACATTTGTGGCCTTTACTGTTATTAAAACCGGCTAAAAATTAGGCTTAAAGGTATATGTGCAAATGAGTGGCAATGCTGCAACTTTCATATCTCTATACGGACAGGCATGCGGTAGCCAATTTAACTAAAACAAAGTGGTTGCTGTCAAAAACTAGCGAAAGTAAACGAAAACACCTACAGCTAGGCGGCTTAAGGCAAGTCACATGAGGCGCAAGGAACAGCACTTTGGAAATACGCCAATGTCAGGGCGAAAACATGACAAGCGAAATGAAAACATATTAAAAAGGAGCAAAGAAAGCGAAAATAGAAAAACGACAATTTATTAAACGGCAGCTGAAAGCTTTTACAGCAGTTTGACATGCCATCGGAGCTAAGAGCACCAGCGGCAATAGGAGAGTGGGCTACAAATCGAGAACCATTGACGCTAATGCCCGCGGAAAGTTTTGTTGATTAGAAAAATGTACATGTCGCATTGGCCACCACATGCACACCCGTTCTGCCGCGCTTTAGATGCCTTCTACGAAATTTATTAATTTTTCCATTTGGCATTGCTGATTCCGCTCGTTCCTCTTCTTCTGCATAACCAGCTTACTATGGGACACTTTACGTTGTTGTTGCGCTCACCTCAAAAAGCCACGATTGATTTGTGCCAACGAATCATAAAACTGATAGCTTTGTTATTGTTTGTATCCTGAAATTGCAGCGCTGCGCTTCCATAAGCTGCGACCTTAAAAAAAAATTACAAAAAACACAGCAACAATCGATGAAACTTAGAGGTTGGCCTCAGTAAAACGCGCTGAAACTGGTTGAGCCGTGATTGATAGGAATATGTTGGCGTAAGTAACATATTCACCGCCACAGAAGGAAATTGAAATAATATTTAAGGTTGGCAAACATGTCACCGCCTCCAACTAACAGCTTGCGACGACAACCTAAAAAGCCTTGGTATGCTTTTAGGCGTTCAGCAAGCGAGCAATGTGCTGTCGCATGGACGAATAGCAACAGCTGTGTTGCGAGATTTTCCGCTGCTCAGCAGAAGAATTATGAAATGAGCGAAATATGCGGGCCTGAAGGTTTAGGCAAAGCACTAACATATACATGCGCTACAGAGAAATGGTCTCTCACAACACGCGCCTGTTGCAATTAACTAAGGCAGCAGCATATTTTAGGGCGCCACACTTTGCTAACGAGAATCAGGAGAAAGTAGCCTATGTACTAGCTTTCCTTTCATTCCGGTTAGAAAACTTTTCAAACAAAACATATCACAAGAATATTTCGCAGTTCATTTACAAAGCTTTTTCCCACTTTCTTACAAGTTACACTTTCTAATAATTTCCTGCATATTTTCAATGTTTCACGTACAGAAACTCCGCTATGGCTGCTGTTGCAGGTAGCGCCCATACGCAACGAAAGGGATTTGGTTGTGTTATTTCTGCTAACATTCCGGGACATTACGGCACTGAAGCAGCCGATCGACAGCGAGGACACAAAGGGTGGTAAGTAAACGAGCATTAAATTTTATTGATAGTAGTAGGAAAATTCTATACTTAAACTTACTAACACCACCAATTATGCTCTAAACAAGACTTATTTACTAACAAAGTGTAAGCGGAATGCCAAAGCACAGTTTTAGAGTTATGCTTTATTTTTGAAATAAAAGCGTTTATGTAAAATGTATGCTTGAAAAGTTCCATATAGAAAAAGCATACGTTTTTCAAGTATTACTATGCTTTGGCACTCTTTTTCTACTTTAGCTCTTGCATGTTCGAGTTTGAAGTACATTTTACACGAACGTAGCACTTTTCTTCTGAACTTTCGAGACTAGAAAATCATAACAATGTCACTCAGAGATGTTTTTGGCCAGCAAGCTGAAATAAATTCCGAAAATAAAACAATATGAAATCAAAATAGCGATGATTATACATTAAAAGATCAATGTTGTACTTATAGTAAATGCGTAGGTTGCCTTTTATATTTCGGGAAGAGAGAACAAAACCAACAATTAATAGTCGAAAACCGCTTTATTGTTTTTCACAACGTTCTCCATTAAGACCGATAGATTTTTGCATGCGGTAGAACTAATTATCGAAGCACTTTTGCCACGCAGATTGAGATAATCCACGTCTTCAAAACATGCGTTCTAAACACACCAACAGTTGACGTCTTAGTTTAATTTTTACGGACAGAAATAAAAAAAGTCACTTGATACCAAGTCAGGGCTTTACGGTAGATTTCTCATCAAATCGATGTGTTGAGTGTTCAGAAATGCACTTGCTTCGGCGTGAATGATGGACAAATCAAATGTTCATGAATTATTGAATATATGCTGGTTCTACTAATGCCTATAATTGTCTCAATCTCACGACAGGTCACATGACGATCTTGCAATATCAGTTTCCACACAGCATCAATAGTTTTCGGAACAGTAACTGATTTTGTACGACCTTCACAAAATTCGTCTATGACCTCCATTAGATTCACCATACCATCGATAAACACTAGTACTTGATGCAGCTTCAGCACCGAAAATTGAATTAAGGTCACCATGGTACTGCTGCTGAGATAATCCACGTCGAAATTTACAAAAAATAATCGTAGAAAAATGTTCGCGATATAATTTCACTTTTTGGTCAAGATAAATATTTTAAGTTACAGTAAACAACATAAATAGCGCTCATATGTCAAAACGTGCTGAGTATGTATAACAACAAAAGTGTCAAATTTTACGACAAAGCTATGAGTTCCCAGATTGCAACATTACGTTTTCCAAATCCCGAAATATGAAAGGTAACCGATAATAGAGTTATTTTGTAGTCTTCAAATAGTTAGTGTTTTCTTGACAAAACTCATCAGACTACCGTTAGATATAACATATAGAGTAATATTCTTTAAATGACCAGTCCGGAAAAGTACAAAGCGTTACTTTAAGTTTAGAATAATACGTTTCACATTTTAGCAAATCTGGCATATAATTTGGTTATGACAAATCTGAAAAACACAAACTTCCAAAATTCTTCCAAAAGTTTTTACTCTCAAATACACGATTTTTATTGGAAAAATTTCTAGTTTCGAAATTCATTCAATATTTCACTATTTATTTACAAGCTAAAGCACCAAATCAATGATTCGCTTCAATTGGCTTTTTCTCATTATTTTTTATATATGTGTTCACGAAGTTACCAAATTTATGTTATATTGATTTATTTTTTAAAGAGGCAAAATTTCAGCAAAGTAAAAAATCAAAATTCTGCTCTACAAATACATCACTTAATTTGAATAGTCTGAACTTTAACTAAAACCAAAATAAAAAGCAAGAAGTCTAAATAGAACAATCGTCAGACCAATTATTAAATCAGAGCTATTTTAAAACAACCGCAATTTAATAATGCCACTCTCAAACACTCCACAAAGAGCGCATAATACTGAACAGCTGTCGAAACTCGGCGCGGATCTCTAAACGGTTTGAACTACATAACTGAGCAACACTAACTTCCACCATTAACTTCATACTTTGAACTCCACCCAAGCAACGCGTCACCATAACACCCCATGTAGTATGAACTTCTACTATTTCATGTTGGATTTTGTTGATTTCTCTCTATTATTGCAAATTTCAAATTTCAGTTGTCGTTGTTGTGTTGTGTTGTCGTCGTTAATGTAAATTTTTTGATATTTACTCTCAAGTTTTAGGTTTATCGAAATTCGCCAAACTGGCGCGTTCGGTGACACGAAGCCGTCAATTCAGCGCACATCTGCCAACACTAAAGGATCCAACGAAGCAATCCAATCTGGCGCATGTAAGTAAAACTCACGTGGTGCTTCGTTTAAGATATATTTCAGTTAAAATTCTAACTGTTTTTGAAACAGTCACACGCCATTTTTTTAGTTTTATTTCTTAAATTTCTTTTGATTTCCGATTGCTGATCTGTTTTATCTATACTGCTTGCCACTTCATTTCCCTCTTACAGATGATGTCACTCAGCGCCGATATTATGCCACAATACAGACAAGAAGCGCCTAAGACGCCGCCACACATTCTTTTGCATTATTGTGCATTTAAAGCAATTTGGGATTGGGTGATATTATGTTTAACATTTTATACCGCCATTATGGTAAGCTATAACTTGTGGCACTTGGCGTGTGAGACAAATGGAACACGCACATAAAACGGCATAAATTATTAAATTGACTGATTTTAATGGTCGCCAGAAAATGTCGGCAAAAGTAGCTTAAATTATTCAAGAACAATTGACATACCTGCAAAGAAAAGAGAGAAAAGAAAATCTAATGAAGCTCATAGTAAAGTAGTAATACACAGAATGTACTTTGTAATAATATAGTGATTAATTTCTAATGAACATAAAATAAGCTGGTAGGCAGAGTCTTGAACTTATAAATGCTCTGCAGTTTCCACTTTATGCGGTGTGACGAGCAGCTACATGACGCTCTTGGCTTTGAAATCTTTTTTATATTGGATAGTCGAAAAAGTCTTTTCGTATTTTGTCAATGGATGTCGTTGCAGTCGTATATCTCCAGTGCTACCAACCACATTGTGTCATACCACATAGTGTTGGAAAGGTGAGATTTTAAGATTCATAAAAGATTTGGCAAAAAGTGGTCGACCAAACGAAAATACTTTTTCGACTACCATACGAAATGTTAAGGTTGATAAAGTTTCGACAAATTCTTAACCAAAAATATAGTTAGAATAAAATGGTAAGGACGTTATGAGATTAATTGTTGAAATGATAGTCCCTCAAATCAATTTAAATCAGAATTAAGGGTTCTAAAAGATGATATTGAAAGAGCGGAATACTTCAAATGAGAGAAAAGAGAATTAAAGAGCTATTTCGGGTTTGCTGTACGTTTGTGCGACCCACTTGAAAATTCATTTAGGAATTAAAACAATGCTTTCTCAACATCAGAAGTCAGAGACTTTGTATAGACAGTATGTATAACAGTAATTGTGGAAATGATAATCCTTAATAACACTTCCAAATAAGAATTGTGGGTAAGCTCGTTTTAACTTCAAATGAAGGAAAAGAGATCTTTCGCGTTGTGAGTCTCACCTGAAAATTCTTTTAAGAATCAAACCAATGCTTTCTCCACAGCAGATGTTAGTTCTAAAGCAGTTTCGACTAAGTAAAACATGCCTAAAATGCTTTTCCCTAGCTTCGAATATGAACTTCGAGCTGCCGTTAACCTGCGAAAAGCACGTTTCGCATAGGGTATCTAGGCACGAATCGGATTCAGCCTAATGTGTGTGTACGAGACACCCACGCGCCATAAACGACCACTTTTATTACATTACGTATTCAAAATTTGCGCTTTGAATGAGGTTTCTGTGTGCCGTTAACACACATACATTTCGCTAACGCGATTTCGTGTAGAAATTCGTAAGCGGAGTGGCTCGTAACCGTGTTAGAGCAAACATTTATGTGCTCATGTTCTTTGGGCATAATAAATACGCGTCGGTCGTTGCGGTAACTCTGTGTGGTAAACGGTTGCTACCCGCTTGCCGAGTGCTGTAGAATCATGTGATTTGTGCGCTCAAGTGCAATTTACATGAATTCGGAAAGTGAGTCAAAGCGGTGAGCGTTGGGTAGGATAGCTCAAAGGTATGAGCAAGCTGAAATTCTATTTTTCTGAATGAATATTCTATAGCTTTTGTTGGATGGAGGAGAAAATCCAAAGTGAATCCGTATTTATTAAGAAAATGCGGTCCTCCATGCGTAATGAAATATCCTTCAGTAACTACTGCGTGTTCCATGTCAGCAGCTTCTTAAGCAAACATTTTTCTTGCAATAATATTATCATGACAACTCTATTAATAATTACGTAATTCACTTTGCAGGTGCCATACAATGTAGCTTTTAAAAACAAAACATCAGAAGACGTTTCATTACTCGTCGTTGATTCCATTGTAGATGTTATATTCTTTATAGATATTGGTAAGTAAATCCATCATTATTGAAAGTGTACCTAAGTAGGGGACTGCGGAGAGTTTCCTCCAGCCCAAAAGTTAAAAGTTATACATTATTTCAATCATAAGTGACACTCCGCGAAGAAAGAGACTTTGAGTTGCAAGTACAAAATTATATAGTTCCCTCCCCCCCAAAATTCTGTTCTGGATCCGCCCCTGACCTAAGACACCACATAAATTCGGCAATACTAAATTATAAATGCATGATCTACCCATTCCAAAATATAATGATTTCTCTTGGGTAGGAATGCGTTCCCAGATGGTTAAAGTAGCTTGTCTAAGCTTAGGACAATTCTAGCACGTCCTGCCGTTTCCGTCTAAAAACCCTTAGCCTATCCCTCATGCTTATATAATACTTTATTCAGATATGACGAAATTTCGCAAAACCTTCTCTAAATTTTCTCTTTGCAGTTTTAAATTTCCACACAACATTCGTGGGGCCCGGCGGCGAGGTCGTCAGCGACCCCAAAGTGATACGCATGAACTACCTAAAGTCCTGGTTCATCATCGATCTGCTCAGCTGCCTGCCATACGACGTCTTCAACGCTTTCGATCGCGATGAGGACGGCATTGGCTCGCTCTTCAGTGCCCTAAAAGTGGTGCGCCTGCTGCGACTGGGGCGCGTGGTGCGCAAGCTAGACCGCTATCTGGAATATGGCGCCGCCATGCTCATACTGCTGCTCTGTTTCTACATGCTGGTGGCGCATTGGCTGGCCTGCATCTGGTACTCGATCGGCCGCAGCGATGCCGACAATGGAGTAAGTGTGGTACATGACACAAACATTGACCAAAAGGAAACAAGCGATTATACAAATCACAAATTTGTCCGGCTGCTCTTCTCTTCCCCCCAAAATACTTATACTTTCACAACCACCGCCTTTTCGTTTTATTCGCTCATTCGTTTTATTACCAAACTCGCTTTTACATTTTTGTTCCGCACTTATTTGCTTGTTTTTATTTTCGAATAGATACAGTACAGTTGGCTGTGGAAGCTGGCAAACGTGACGCAATCGCCATACTCGTACATCTGGAGCAACGACACCGGACCGGAACTGATAAATGGTCCGTCGCGCAAGAGTATGTATGTGACGGCGCTGTACTTCACCATGACATGCATGACTTCGGTGAGTTCTATGCAGCCGAGCGCTGCTTTTGCAAATACGCCTTAACTAAATCAGAGCGAAAACTTTTATAAATTTAATTTACCGTTTTTTCTTCGGTATTGCATGCATTTTAAACGGAATCACTTTTGTGTACTTGCAGGTGGGGTTCGGCAATGTGGCCGCCGAGACGGACAACGAGAAGGTGTTCACCATCTGCATGATGATTATTGCAGGTGCAGTGTCCGACACGTTCCGTTGCCGCGTCCAATTTCGCTAAACGAAACGAAATTGCGCAACGCTTCGTAAGAGACGTAAACGCAAAACGGCAGCCGAGCAAATGTGTGCGCCCCGAGCAACAAAACGCGTAGTGAAGAATTAAACCCAAATTAAACTAAATTTAATAATAATTTTTAATACTAAACGATGCATTGTCTGAGAATTTCTGAGAAAATTTCCTTTCATTATTAAAAAAAACTTTCCGTTTCGCATTGAAGCTTGCTGCAAGGCAAGGCCACGTGGTTGCCATGGCACCTCCACGCTACACGGGCTCACACATTTCGCCGCCGTCACGCCGCTAGAACTAATAAATGCTGAGTTGGTGTAGTGTGTCTCTATTGAATTATTTCATTAGTTAAACAAATCTGAAAAGTTCAGTCGAAATCAGCTCATGAAACTTCCCGTTGAACCCACATTTTGTAGCAGAGTTGTTGTATCCGAATCACATTTTTGCCAGTACTCATACCAGTAGCTCTCTGTAGGCTAAACAATCGAATCAGCGCTCACCACCACTGACACCATTTCATGCATTTTCTTTAATTGAAAGCGAAAGAAGGGTTAAAGCCCCAACATTGGAACATTCGACTCTCTCTAATTGAAACTCCTGCTCTTTTCTCTGTATAAACTTTTCATAACAAACATATTTTTATCTAAACTGTATATAAACTGTAAATGCTTCCGAAATACAACACTGCGTCATGAAATTTAAATAGTTGGACAATTCGTCGCTATATGTGAGTTCTAAAAGCTGCACAAAGAAAAATTGCTGGATTTCGCTTTGTTTTGCGTTGGTGTTAGTTTTTGGTGATCAAATTGTGGGTTATGTAAGTTTTTGAGTTTTGATGTGCTACTTTTTGTAACGTAATTAGATCCTCACTGCACTTTAGGGGTAAAATAAACTAACACGTCTTTAACCAGAAGATTTATACTAGCTCCTTTTATGTCCGAGAACGTTTCTGAATCTTGATCTTCCACGAAGTTGTACAAAAATGCTTAAATGTTTTGAAATAAAGGCAACCGGATGTATCAAATCAAGCTGGTTCATAATCTTATACTATACACTCACTGCGACTGAGAGATACCAGTCATAGTGGGGTGCAGTCTCAGGTAAATCTACTAATCCACCGAGGCTAAATGTAGACAGCTAGATGGTTGTTGGTTCATAAGCTGATGTTATAAACTCACTGCGATTCAGAAATTTCAGTGATGATGGGGTTCCACGTATAGTCTTAGGTATATTTACTAAGAGTCGGACGAAGCAAAAAGTCGGTAAGTAGCTTTCGACGCAATGGTTCATAAACTGATACCATAAACTCACTGCGATTTAGAGATCCAAGTGATGATGGGGTTCCACAAGAAGTCTTACGTATACCTACTAAGAGTCGAACGAGACCAAAAGTCGGTAAGAAGCTTTCGACTCAATGCTATATTCGATTTCATTATCAGATGAGATTATGTTGCAGTCGCCAATTATTTAGAATCCAGTTGAGCTCAAACAAGCTGTCTTAGCAACTTTGAAAGGATGATTGCCGACATTTACTAAGTTGTATTAAGCAGAACAATACTAAAGTCTGCTTGGGAAACACTAAACAGTCAAGCCACTGAAATACCTGGCTAAAAGACTTTCTATAGGCGCTGCATATTATATTGAATAAGCCAGAGATGATAGAGTTCGCTTAATAGATCCCGAGCTTATATCTCTGACCGAGAGACCAGCAACGACGCAAAATTTGAGCACAGATGAAAAGAAAGTAGTTTTTGAAGCTTTCAAGGAAGCCATCATTAAAAACAACTGTCGAGTTATGGAACCCTTACTTCCAGCAAATTCACCGCCGAACGAAAAGTATAAGTCATTTGAGAACAGAAAGGCTAGGTTGTGTTAAGAAATCGATTCTAAGAGGGATCTCACTTGGACAGCTTAGAACGCCGATACGTTGTGACAGAAAGCTAATCCTTAACTTTTTTTTTTAAATCAGCATTTAGCGCAATTCTTCAAGAAAAAATAAGAAACCGTTAGGCCTCAAACAAATGTTTTTGCCTGAGCTACAACTCTTTACTGTTTTTTTGTTAGCAAAGCGGTGGGGAAGTTAAAAATGTTTGTTGTAGCTCACGTAAAAGCATGCACGAAATGTATACCCACTTTGTTAAGCACTTCTATACAAAATTTCGACTTCTCGGCACTGCCATTCTTCTACTGCCACCATCATACTCATAACACAACAACAATTTTGGGCATTTATTACTGTTCTAGCTTGCGTTCGTAATTCGCATACTAATTTCTTCAGCTCTTCTACGAGTACTATGTATTTATCGCTCTTACTGCGACCCTTAGTACCACCACATTAATTCCCTTACTCCTCTTCCAGCCATCTACATTTGCCACGCTCCACATCCCATAACCCACACTTCCATTCCATTCATTTGTGTTGTTTCATTTGTTATTCTGCTCAGTGTTAAGTACCCGAAAAGTATGCTGCATAAAATGGATTATAATTGAAGTGAAATTTTTAGAAGCGCCATAAAATAGTCCACTTAACCCAGTGAGCTTGCGCGCACGCACATATTTTAATGAGCACACAATTAATTTTCTTTCATATTTCGCTTATTTCCACTCTCTGCCACCGTGTAGCGCTGCTGTACGCGACGATATTCGGTCACGTGACGACCATCATCCAACAGATGACCTCAGCGACGGCGAAGTACCACGACATGTTGAATAATGTGCGCGAGTTCATGAAGTTGCACGAGGTGCCGAAGGCGCTCAGCGAACGCGTCATGGATTATGTGGTCTCCACGTGGGCCATGACCAAAGGCTTGGACACCGAAAAGGTAATGCACGCACTCACGCACAACGCCAACACAAAAACACTCATCCTCAGCCACACACAAACGCATATGTATGCCGCGATTTAATAGTATGCTGAGTATGTACGTATGTATGCAAGCAGAAAAGCTTTTGTAAAGTATGTAAATTGTATGCGAATAGTTGAGTATATTAGTTGAGTAGTTAGAAGAGCTTCAGCCTAGTGGTGTGCTCGACATTATTTAACACAAAAAATGTAAAAAGTACACAAAACATAAATTTATACGAAAACTGGTGCACACACTCGACCACTCGACTACTCTTCACAAGCAACTGAAGCCACTTCAATACTTAATGTGTCACGCAAAGCCAGAGTTACACACACAACAAACGTCCGCGACCACCGCGCCGCTATGGTCAACACGAACCCGAACACAGCGGACACACACGCATACAGCCACGGCACCACAGCCAACTTCACACATCTTAACAGACACTCACGCACTCAGCCAACGCGCATAAGTAATGCACTGCAATCTGTGTGTGTAAGAGGAGGTGCATAGTTTTAGGCGCTTTCCTAAGCTTCATGCGCGGTTTTCATTAGCAGTACTTGCCATTTTCCATTTTCATAATTTGCTTGCAAAACATTTCTTTCGCGTTTGGGGCCATTTAAGCCCCGCTAACGTTTGCATTTGCTTTTAGAGCGCGGTTTTATTCTTACTTAACTTCCACATTTTTTCTGCTTAGTGCTTTTCGCCAAAACTTTTTTATAACTTAACAAACGCTTTGTAAATGTTTGCTCTTTACTTGCTCTTTGCTCTCTCTTCATGCTTTTATAACTTTGTTTTCGAACTAATTTTCGAATCCAGCTCAATTTGCATTTTACTTTATTTGTCTCTCTTTTTTTATTTTTCTACTCCCTTTAACTACGTCCAGGTAAGCTCGCTCGCTCGCTCGGTCATCATGCTCGGTTTAGCGCCTTATAAAAACCGCAAATCCGTGCGCCAAAACGAAAAGCGTCCGTCAAATCCGTGCCTTTAGATGGAATTTAAACCAAATCATGGCAATATTCAAAAGCTCATAAAAAGCTCAATATATTTTGTCAAAGCTTGTAGCGCATTTGGTTTAAATCATTATAGCAGCGCAATTGCTGCGCTCTGAAACAGATAGAAGCGTCTTTATACCATTTTCGTTGACTGTAGTTTGTGCCTAAAAATAGTATAGACAACAAACACATGAAATACAACAACCACTAGCGACTAGCGACAACAGTAGCACAAAATTCAGTTAACGCAAGAAACAGTTCCGACTTTATGTCGATTATCACTATTTTACATAGAAAACATATAGGTCTGACTCATTGAAAGTAAACACACACATACATAGATGCGACATACGAGAGTCGCCCAAGGAACGAACACTTACTCTCACATAGCGAAGCAGCAAAAAAAGTTGCCAGGTGTCTCAGTCGGAAATGGAGTTGAAAGCGCGCTTAGAGAGCTTTCAATTCGTGAAAGCGCTGTGAAAGCTTATAATATTTTTTAGTACTTAAGACGTAAGCAGTGTTGGTAAATCACTCTAAAAGAGGGCCTGCTGCCTATATTAGCTATTTCAAAATTTAGTTTTTTTAAGTTAAATTTACGCAGTGGTCAAAAGGCGGAACTCGCTAAGCACGCAGACTCAATTCCATTTCCCAGTGAGATTCGAAAATGTCTGTACGTATGTGTGAGTGTGCGTGTGTATCATGCTATTTTGTATCAAATATCACCCGCTACCTTTTCCAGAGTAAAATAAATTCATTTTTAACAGAAAAAAATCAAAATGGGTATGCAAAAATCTGTCAAGGTCATTAAGCTTTTTGGCAGCTTTCATTGGTTTGACGAAAAAGTTCATCAGACTTGTCATTTAGACTTGAAACCTCATGAATACCCGTTATGTATAGTATGTTACTTATATTTCGAAGTTTATGCTCATCGCTTAAAGTTCAGCGCCAGCTACTCATCTCTCTCTCTCTCTCTACTATTCTCTGTCACTCGGCGCACTCATTTATCTGCATTGCACATTTGTTTTTCTTTCGATTTCTTTTATTTTCACATCGTATTTGATTTGCCACGCCCATCTCTTTTGATTTTGTTGTGCTCTCGCACTTTGTTTGACGTTTTGCCGTTTATGATGCGGCTTGGCCACTTCGCAGGTACTAAACTATTGTCCGAAAGATATGAAGGCTGACATTTGTGTTCATCTAAATCGCAAAGTATTTAACGAGCATCCAGCATTTCGTCTTGCCTCGGATGGTTGTCTGCGCGCGCTAGCCATGCACTTCATGATGTCGCACTCGGCGCCGGGCGATCTGCTCTACCATACCGGTGAGAGCATCGACAGTTTGTGTTTCATAGTGACCGGCAGTTTGGAGGTGATACAGGACGATGAAGTTGTGGCAATATTGGGTGAGTTTGCAAAACCTTGGCTTGAACCGTAAGTCTCCTAAGGGTGCCAAACAACACCAGACACCAAAGTTTGCCCACCTTTAGGGAGCGCCCTCTGTAGCCCAATCCTATTTTGCACTTAATCACAATTTCCTTGCAGCGCGCTAAGTTTTCCAATTGTACGCTCTCTCTTTCTCTCTCTCTGTCTCTTTCTGTATAAACCCGCTTGCACCGACATGCTTTGTTTTTATGAAACTTTTAATGCTATTCTCTTGACCCATAGGTAAGGGCGACGTCTTCGGCGATCAATTCTGGAAGGATTCGGCCGTTGGCCAGAGCGCTGCCAATGTGCGCGCCCTAACCTATTGTGATTTGCATGCCATCAAGCGTGATAAATTGCTCGAAGTCCTCGATTTCTATTCGGCATTTGCGAATAGTTTTGCACGCAATCTGGTGCTCACCTACAATTTAAGACATCGACTGATTTTTCGCAAGGTGGCCGATGTGAAGCGCGAGAAAGAATTGGCCGAACGGCGTAAAAACGAACCTCAATTGCCTCAAAATCAAGACCATTTGGTGCGTAAGATATTCTCGAAATTCCGTCGTACGCCGCAGGTCCAAACTGGCTCCAAAGAGGTTGTCTCCGGCCAAAGTGATGTGGAGAAGGGCGACGGTGACGCGGATCGCACCAAGGTATGTAGGCGCAACGTGTACGTAAGACAACGGTTCTTTGTAAATATATATGTTTGCGTGTATGTAGCGTAGATGATGCGTGCGGCGTTGCCGTATTTTATGTGCTAAATGCATGTGTGTGCGTATTTCGTGTACGCTTTTTATTTCATTTTACGTTTATACTTTTTATAATAGCATTTTTATTATTATATTATTAAATGTGTTCTTTCGTCAATGTACCGTTGTGCGTTTGTCATATAAAATACTGTATAATTGCGTGCTTTGGATACTGTTACTCATAACCAATATTAATTGTGTGTGAAATAATGATAATTGTGCTTTTCGCAACGCCAAATTGTAAGTATGATGGAACGAAGTGTAAACATGGTATATGTATTTGTAGAAACAAGGAAGGCGAAAATTATCTATAAAATTATTTACAGTAAATACTCAAAAACCGTTTAAAAGACCTTGTATAGGACATAGTGAATACAATTTTGATCTCTGAGTTATTATTATACCTCCAGTTCTTATACGAAGATCTTAAATATATTTTCCTTTCTAGACCCCAAATGAGTTTTAATATTAATTTAAGCCATTCCTTCCACACAAAGTATAAAATATTTCCTTTTTATTAAGGTCTTGCTTCCTTTCAAGACTTGCTATTTCACTCAAAATGCCACAGCTTTCTGAATAAAAGAACATATACTATATTTAATTAGATACTATTCCTAACTAAGCTCCTTCAGCATGCAAAGCCTACTTTCTTCTATATCTCGGGTAGTCGAAAAAGTGTTTTCGTATTTTTTTAATAGATGTCGTAGCAGTCGTATAGCTCCAGTGCTACCAATCACATTGTGACATACCATATAGTGTTGGAAAGGTGAGATTTTAAGCTGTATTTAATTATAAAAATTATATTCGGGGAAGTTGAAAGAAAGTTACAGCTGTTCAAAAATGTGTGAATATAATCCAGAAATTCTGGAAATTTCGATGTGAAATATGCACCTCGCTCTGGTCGACATATAGTTGAAAAAGTCAATGAAATTGTGGAAAAGTTTGGCCAGGACCGTCACATAAGCAGCCATGACATCGCTAAGGAACTTAACATTCATCATGAAAAGGTTTTAAACCATTTAAAAAAGGTTGGCTACAAAAAGAGCTCAAGGTTTGGGTACCACATGAATTGCCTGTGAAAAATTTAATGGACCGAAGTAACATCTGCGATTCTTTGCTGAAACGAAATGAAATCGAACCATTTCTGAAGCGAATTGTAACAGGAGACGAAACCTGGATCAAATACCATTGTGCGAAACAGATCATAGTCCAAGCGTGTTGAAGCTCGGCAAATGCTCACAAAGCCAGGTTTGACGCCTCGAAAGGTTATACTAAGTGTTTGGTGGGTTTGGAAAGGAATCATCCACTATGAGCTGCTCCAGCCTGGTCGAACGATTGATTCTACATTTTACTATCAACAACTGATGAGATTGAAGAAAGCAATCGAAGGAAACGGCCAGAACTGATCAACAGGAAGGGCTTCGTCTTCCATCAGGACAACGCTAAACCACCCACATCTTTGGTGACTTGGCAAAAACTGGAAGAGCTTGGCTGGGAGGTTTTGATGCATCAACCATAAAGCCCTGACCTTGCACCATCGGACTACCATTTGTTTCGGTCAATACAGAACTCCCTTAATGCAGTAAAGTTGGCTTCAAAAGAAGCCTGTGAAAATTACTTGTCGCAGTTTTTCGCCGGGAAACCAGTAAAAGCCGACAAAAATGGTACATATTTGGTTCATTAAAGTTCATTATATATATACAAAAATAAGTTGAAGTTTGATTAGAAATACGAAAAGACTTTTTCGACTACCCTATGTAACTATGTAAGTACATACACACCTCAAAGTGAGTTTAGTTCTACTCAGTTTGGTTTTTCTTACTGCTGTCTTTATTTCTTTTCCGCCACTATGGTTCTTATAATAAATAATAGTATACCTTCAGGCGTCGGAAAATTTAATGTTTAAAACACATTGAATTTCTATATAACTCTCCATCAACAAACATCGCATGCTTAGCACAATACATATTGCCTACTTTTAGGCATCCGAATTTTCACAACTAACTGCATAGTTTGTTATTATTACTTATGATAATTGCTGTTTATATCTGTGTATTCTTATATCACGTAGCGTATTTTTTTGTTCCGAAACCCTTAAGGTGAAAAATAACTGTATTTTAAAAACAAATATTTATGTTTATGTACATACATACGTGGTACTCGTACTTATGCTTGTTGTCTCTTTTTCTCTCTTCCCACTCATCCGCAAACCTTAACGTCCATTCCCACAACTGTTCCGTCTAAACTCCCATATATTACTACAATTTAACACTATTCCAACATATGCTTTCCAATGTTCGCATTATCTCTGAATGAAAATCTGAACGGCTTAAATGCTTGTGTTTGTTGTTGTGTTTTGTTGTAACTTTTTTGAATTTCACAAAATTTTTACACAAAAACATTTCGAAATTGCATACTAACAACAAAATTGTTTATTGCTCATTTTATCTATTTTCACATGCTTAACCCTTACACCACCGAAATATATTGTCTTTGCAATCCTTTTTCCGCACGGTCACCACCGCCACATTTTTTTGTGGGTTTTTGTTTTATTTTCCTTTTACTTGATATCCTTGCAACCTCTTTTCCGGCTGCCCGCATTCTCGCCTTGCTCGTGTTTGTTTGTGACAACCCATTCAAGAAGTTGCCTGCTAAATTAACCCTCACAGAGGACTCACGCATCCTAACAACAGCTGCCGCACCCTCTCCAACGCCATCACCCTCGCCCTCATCGGGTCCACCATCTGCGCGTAGTACGCGTGCTAGTAAATGGGGGCGCCTTTTGGGCAGTTCAAGTGTCGATTCGGCTAGCGATACAAGTGCCAAGGTAGCAGTTTCGAGAAGTTTGAGCGCCCGCGAAAGTCTGCGTGAGAGCACTGCCCAAGCGCGGCAGAGCAGTACTTCGAGTAGTAATGGTGGACAAGGCAATAAAGTAATTACAAAAGCTTAAATAGATAATAATGAAAGTATTCTAAACAGAGAACAATTAAAAAAACTGTCACCATTTAGCTTTAAGCCTTGCACATTAACATCTTTAAACTGATTTCTAATTTAATTATTGGCTGTCTAGTATTTTTTTTTAAGTTCATATAATTTTCGTCATAATTTCTATTTTACTTTGATTCGAATACATTTCCGGGATAATAAAGGATATTTTTTAACAAAAGCTTAAAAAGCACAGTAAGCTTTTCTAAATCTCGGAACTTGAAACTTTGCAAAGCTTCACTAAAAATACCAAACAGTTACCAAAAGTTCAGATTCAAGAGTATTTCGAAAGACGATTTTTAAATAGTTGTAAAAGAGTACAGTTAAGTTTTGGAGCATACATGAAAATATTTATAATTTGAAAAGCTTTTAAGAGCAACTAAATTGATTTAGAGAGACCTAAGTCTCACTCTTAGTGAAGAATTAGTACGCGAAGCCTCTGCTAATCAGTCACAATTCACGAATATTTTCATTAATCAGATCCTTGTCGCCACATTTCCGAGAGTAAGCTAGTTCAATTTCTCCGGCGCAATCGGTCCATTCAAAATCGCAAATCCTTTCTGGTCCTACTTAATGGCGTTAGAAAAGCACACCAATGGCTTTCCTTTGCAGAGCGCCGAGTCCTTAGAGACGAGCTTACAAATTATCGAGTTGAGGGACCCGCTGACAACCGCAGCTGTGGCGGCAGCAGCTGCAAAGCGCGTCAAGAGTTTGGAATCGCTGACTACCGCAACTGCGACTACTTCGTGGGTGGAACGCAAATGGCGACGCATACGCATACTGGATGTTAGTAAACGTAGCAGACTCAATCCACACTAGCTAAAAAAGCGAAATTATTGTATTTTTTTCATTTCTTTTTGACATAGAACAAAGTACAGAAAGTAGTTGGCAGCACTGGAAGATTTGTTATGTAGTGTCTGCTATGATTGTAAACCAGAGTTGCCACACATAGAATAAATGAAGATCTTGTCTTAGCTGCTAGTTATTACTTGGCTGTTTTGTTGATTAATTGTCTGCCTTCTTCAGTTATTTAAAGCTGGGTTATTGGTATGTACTTGTATCATTTATTTCAGTATGTAAATTCTGTTTTTTGAATATTATTTTGACATTTACCCGAATGTCCAGTATAGTTTCTTATAGCAGTAAGTTTTAGTTTGAACAAATTACGCGCTCAATTGTTAAATAAAGAAAGCTAAATATAAAATCTAACATATTAAACAATAATTAATGAACGTTATTTCTCCCTTTCTCACTTCCCAAAAAAAAAATAATATGCATGCATACCGTTTGACCTCATCTACCCCGTAATACCGCAAAACCTTCACAATAATCATCTCCTATGCAACCCTGGACCTTCAAATGGCTGCAACACAAATTGCATCTTCCGTTCGTTGGCTTCGTGAAACATCGTGCTGCCACACGCGCACTGAGGATATGATCATTTTGTTCTCTCGCTCTCGCACATTGCACACTTTTTAACTACGCTCTACATGTACGAACTTCTTACTGTTCGCCCATCGACATATTCACCCAACCCAACATAAAACAAATCATCACTGCGTGTTTATCGCCTATCCTACTGCCTGCCTGCCGATCCGCGGTTCTCAATTTCAACCACACCTTTACTTCCCTCTCATCACCATCTCGCTCTTTCTCTCTCTCTCTCTCAATTATATGAATGCATTCAGGTTTTTCCTAAAGCTCCTAAACTACAGGCCAGTCAAGCGGCGCTCGCGCGCCAGGATACAATCGACGAGGGCGGTGAAATTGACGCCTCGCCTCCTAGTCGCGACACGCGGCTAGTTGGGGAAAGTGGCTCGGCAGCAGCAGCAGCGGCGGCTGCACTGGCAGCTAAAGAGCGCAACCTTGCATTGGAGCGTGAAAGGCAAATCGAAATGGCTTCGTCACGCGCCACCACATCGGACACTTACGACACAGGTTTACGCGAACAGCCACCCACAATGGCGCAACGCGATTTGATCGCAACCATGTTGGATTTAAAAGTCGATGTCCGTCTGGAAATGCAGCGCATGCAGCAGCGCATCGGACGCATTGAGGACTTATTAGGCGAGCTGATGAAACGTTTACCAGCACAGGAATCTTCGGGTCAAACAACGCCAGCTGATGAGCTCGGACCCGGTAGTGGCGGTGGTAGCGCGCCTGGTGCGGCCGGTAGCACGGTACTGACCACACGCATTGGTGTGGTCGATGGCGGCGGTGGCGGCACACACTCGACCGCGGTTACGCCAGCTGCGGACACTGTGATAACAATTTCAACGGTGCCGCCCACGCCACCCATTAGCACAAGCGCCGCCTCGGGTGTAGTGGTACAGATCGGCGGTATAGGTGGTGGCGGCGCAGGAGGCGTTGGTGTGCCTACAACTACGACGTCCGCAACCGTGGCGGTAGGCGCAGGCTCCACGCCCATTCCACAAACACTCAGCCTGCTTAGCCCAGCACAGATGGGGTCAGCGGCGACACAAGGCGGCAATGGACTGGGACCGCTAATGCTGAAAAAACGGCGTTCGAAGAGCAGGAAGGCACCAGCGCCTCCCAAGCAGCCATCACATGTGCAGAGTCCAGAACAGCAGCGTTTGCTGGAAGAGGAACCCATTGTGACGCCCACGACGGTAGTGCCGGTGACGGCGCCAACAGTAACAACGCCAACAACAGCCACATCGAGCAGCGCAGCCACATCGCCCACAACGGCCGGACCGTCGTCCCTGGGCGGAGGTGGCAACACCAGCGGCACATCCAGCGGCAGCGGCAGTGGCGGTGGTGGACGCACCAAACGTGAATTTCTCTAGCCCAAGATATTGGTGCGTCATCAATCGGACACTTGCAGCAGCTTCGAGCAATAAAACGGCGAAGAAAGCAGACTGCGCAAGACGATGGCGTACAGCTGAAGGAAGCTGCGGAAGGCTTCATGTTCATTTTAGGCTGCTGCGGCTTTTGCTGGACTAAGTTTTAGCATAACTTAACTTAAGATGTACTTATAAATTAATGTTTTTCAGTAATTAAATTTTCTGTCAACTAGAGTATAGAAGCTTTCGAAAGCTTAAAATTTAGCGCGCTAAATTGCGAACTGCGACACGCAAAGCATTTTGAAGCGTCAAGCAGAAAAATATTTGTGATAACCAACCAGATATTAATACTATGAAAATTATAAAAACAAAAATAAGCTATAAAAATTATATGTCACCTAGTTAAAAGCAAAAACAAGACCAGTTATAAGCCGCTTAGAAAATTTGTAAATTTATTTGTAAATATGTATGTATTACAAAGCGAGTCCAAATGCTCGCCTGTTGAAGCTGTGTAGATATATAATATGCATAAATAGATTATACATGCCAGACAAAGGCGAAGACGCGGAGGCAGAGGCCAAAACGTCTCGCAGTACAGTCATAAATAACTATAGATTAATTATAGATAATTAACGACGACAGCAGAAATACTTCGCTTGCTGAAGCTCCTTGCCTTTCTGAGGAATTGAATACCCACTAATTTGCAAAAAAAAAAAAAAACAAACAAACTTTATCTTCAACAAAGCTCGATTTCATTTTTCTACTGCTACTTGGCTGTGTAATTTTTCCGAACCACTTTTTTATGCTTTCGTGGCAATATTTTATTTCAGCTAATATAATTTTGTGGGCACGAGGTAAACTTTGCAAGCTCGAAACATCGCAATACAAAGACTATAGTAAACTTTGAGTTTAAAGCGCTCAACAGCAGCCTAACTTTTTTAATCTAGTTTGATACACATTCTCTATTAAAAACAATACAAGGACATTTTGTAAAATGTACAAGGCGTAGGCCCACATAATAAACTTCAAACATCGAAAACAGTCATTGAAAGCTTTTGAAAAGCTCACAATGCAATTACAAAAAGTTTAGGCTTTGCGGGCTTTTGGAAAAATACTAAGAACGGTAGACAAATGTCAGATTTTTCGCTTATGGAAATACAGCAACATATAAAGTGTTAATATCACGCAAAAAGCTCCTTAAGGCTTTCTACAAGAAAACTAAGAATTGTTATTTGCCGATTCTAGCCCTCACTGTACTCAATTTTGTTGTTTCATTTCGTTCAATTTAAGTACTCCACTTTGCGGTTATCCCGCTAGCTTGACTATGTAGTCCTTCATTTAAGCGCAGCCGATCTTCGTCGGCAAATTAAGCGTTCACAATGTTGCCATATGTTATTTTTTCATCTCAGTTTTAAGAACGAGAATATTGCATAATTAACTGCCACACAAACTAAAGCGAACATTTTAAGAGAACGCAAAATTACAAGCAGAGAAAATACAATTTAATGAATATAAATACAAATACAAAATATGCAAACTTTGTACTACAGTTTTCATTTAGAAACCCGTCCTACAAATGGAGAACACACAGAATCAAACTGAGAACAAATTTAAGCAAACAAAAACAACAAAGACAACGGTACTGATTATTAAGTAAATAAAATATTAATGTTGAAAGTTATTAAAAACAAAGCAAATAGGAAAACAAAAACAACTACAACAAAAATTAAGCAATAAATGCAAAACTAATGCTCCATTAAAATAACTTAAGTAATTATAGTAATAATAAACTAAATTAAGTTCTACACAAGCAGAGCAGAAAACACAATTAAAATACAATATTTAACCGTTAAAGAAAATGAACAACAACCAAACGACAATCGAATTACAAAAGCAAAATAAAGTAATAATTTTTCTCAACTTTACTGTAAATACTTAGAGGTGGCAACACGCCATTTTTGTATATACAAGTGCATATACCCACAAACGAAGTTGGTTCAAAAAGAGGTGACTTTCAAGTGACAGCATTCGAGCTACAGAGGGATTAAAAGCTTTTCCTGAAATTGGATTTACTCAAAGTATTCAGAACAGACGCGTCAGTTTACCAGTAAAAGATGACTGTAAGAGGCAAATATTGATTTGTCAGAAGATCTAGTAGCCTGACGATATCAATGGAGAAATGCGAAGAAATTTGGAACAAAGAACATCCATATATGTATATAATGCGGTTGTCTGCAGTTCTGAATACTGAACCTCAAATTCTCTAACACAGAAGATACAGAAAACTCTTTAAGGGGCTTTACCAGTGTAACCCATGAAAAATTAAACGATTTTTGTAAATTTTTTTAACAGAAAGTACTCGATTGAATATTTCGAAGTTTTTTGCACATAATGAGATATATTCTCAGCTAAATTTTAAAATTTTTGTTTTTACAAAAATATTGAAAAGCAACGGAGTTATATGCTGTCTTTTGAGATGCCAAATTAAAGTTCCCCAACTGCTGACATGATTCTGGCCTAATGAGTTACTGAAACAAAAAATCAAAAAAAGTTATTAAAGTTTAAGGTATTTCCCATATAATGACCTATGATTTCTAAAAAATATCAAAAATTAACAAAACGGCATATTTCTGAAAAAAATTTCGATTTTTAGGTAAAAAAATGGTATTTTTTTTTAATGGCAAATTGACAATTTTCAACCAATCAAGAAGATCGTAGGAATTGTATAGTAAATACATTCAAGAATACTTAGTTTCAAATTGAAGTCGATAAGTCAATTTCTCGTTGAGTTATGATGTCAGCAATTTGGAAAAATGTCGTTTCGAGAAAAACGCGTTTGAAGTTTCAGCTATCCGATTGATTACTGCGAGCGGTCGCTTTTAGAACGCTGCCATTCAAAAACTATTCAAGATACGACCTTGCCGATTTCACAGGATATTTTTGAAAACGAAGAAAAATAATCCATTTTATAAGACAGTCACCTTTCTTTGGCCACATAGCACACCTGCGTCTAATTGCCCCAAACAAAAACAAATGCTGTAATAGAACACGCGCTTGCAATGTAAATATAGGAGAACAAGGGTTTGAAAATTAGTTTTTGGTGCCTCGCATAGCATGGCATAGCATAATAAATACCAAATACTTGCATAATTATATATGTGATATTGTTAAGACGTGACGAAAATTGTGCGCGAGAGTATAGCAAGTAAATTGAAGCATGTATTTGAGGTTATAAATAGTTAAATGCAAAAGTTTTTCATTTAATTCATGAAATTAAGTTACCAACTTCACTTGTAAACAATTTGTAGCTTCTTCACATAGGCACATAAACAACAACATTTTGTTTTAGCAAAATTTCTAGCTTACAAAAATCTGTGGCATGCAAGCCAGCGCCTTAGATTGTGCTGCACTTGGTTGATTGCCTAAAGCGGTTTCAAAGCAGAAATACTCGTAGAACATTGAGTTCGAATATCTCAAAGTGCTCATATTTTAAAGATATCTCTTAGGACAACTGCATACAACTACACACTCACATATATACATACACATAGGTCGCTGAGGTCTAATAGAGCAATAAGTAAACAAAGTTAGGTAAATTATAAAAAAAATGTTGTTCGATGGTTGTTTTATATTATTAGAAGTTAAGGCGGCGCGGCATATTTCTTTGAGTACCTTTAATAATAACTAATTAATTGTAAGTTGTTGAAAAAATTCACGTTTAGATATAACTAGAGGCTAAATTTGTTAAACGTCTCTGTTACTGTACACAAATTTGTATAAGTCCAAGAAGAAAGTTAGAAAATTTTGACATTCATGTTTGACTTGACATTGACTTAAGAGGTTGTAGCATTTTTTAATTAAAATTATATGCGGTTGGGAACACCAGCTACATTTTTAAATATTGTTTTTATACCCTGATTAAGATTGCCACGAAGTTTGCAACACACAGAGGGAGACGTGGTAGACCCTATAATGTGCACGGTTAATGGAGATGTCCGCTTAATAGAGTGCTCGTTTAATAGAGCTTTCACTGTATTTTTTATTTATGACTGATTTCCAATATCCTATCTTCTAAGTTGGTTCGAACTGGACATAGTGTGCTAAATTTTCCTAAAATCGTTGCAGTAGTTTAGGAGTCCATCGCGGACAAACAACGTGACACGTAATTTTTGTATTTAAAGATGAATGATCAATGTGTCAAGATATCGCTTAGTTTTTGAGATAACGATCTAAAATTTTACAACCGTTCTTTTCTCACTAAGAAGCTGTTCTTTTATCGGAACAGCTGATATCGGACCACTATATAATATAGCTGCCATACAAACTTAACAATCGGTATCAAGTACTTGTTTGGAAAGCTTTTTCATTCAAAGAGATATTTTCACGAAATTTAGCTTGGGTTCTTGCTTTAAACAATGATGCGATCTTCGTAAAGTTTTCAGATCGGATCGCTATTGCACTAGACCAAAGTTCTCTTAATGATACTTTTACATTTGTGAAGGGTATTATTGCTTTCAACTTTTTTCTTGTGTAACACAACTTTAAGTCTATACTTAAATAAAGAGGGATATGCTTATGAGCCAACGGTCGACTCATAAACCTACTAGTGAGGCATGTTTAACAAATCAGTTGCGTAGGATCAGAGGCGGATCTAGAGTAGAATTTTCGGAGGGAACTACATAATTTTGTACTTGCAACTCAAAGTCCCTTTCTTCGCGGAGTGTCACTTATGATGGAAATAATGTATAACTCTTATCTTGATGCCCCTACGCAGGATTCTTCGCTATGTTATGTAACGTCTGTTAACGGCTTTAATGTTGTGATTTATTTCTGATAGTATATTTGACGTCTTCGGGGTATATTTTTCTGGGTTTTAAGTCAAGTTCAGTCAAGATTTGTGCAACTAATTTACGTTTTGGCAAGATATCTTTATTAGAGCATTACAAATTCATACACATAGTGCAAAATATGTACCAAAATACTAACTAACATACCAACTAACAACAATTTAAGTGATTTTTGAATAATCTGCGAGAATTTCGTTACCTGAGTATAGTCAACACTGTGCTAATTTGTTACTAATTTTTTAATAAAGAAATATATCTATATATAAATTGTTACAGAAGTGTTTACCCCCAACTAGGTTAGGCAGGTGGTTGCGCTACCAAGCTGGCGTGATAACGCACTTAGACTGTTACATACATATGTACAGTTTTTTGTGCAGCCAGATTGAAACTACTGTAGTTGGATATCAGTTATCGACTAAGCGCCTTGAGCCTATCACAAATCTGCTTGGGTGTTTTCTTTCAAAACCTTACTAACCCCAAATAGGTTCTTGGAAAGTATATATTTACTCACACTACATAAATATATTTATACAAACGACAAGCAATTCCAATATGGTATTAAATACATACATACACACATCTAATTTAAAATATTTAGTCTAAATTATTTGTAGTTGTAAATTGAAAATTATACTCAAAAAAATATATAATAGGAAATAATGCAAAACTGAATTAAATGTTATTAAAAATATCACAAACTTTTTGTTAATTAAAAAAAATGTAAATAAAACCTCTGTAAATACATAATTGTATAATACCGAAGGAAGTCAGGCAGTAAGCAGGACGCTTGCTAAAACCGTTAGTTGCTTAAAACCATGTAAAAACAATGCAAAGTAATTTATAGATTACATACATATAAGTATATAAGCTAAAATATTTATAAATACTAAAAACGCTTAACAAATTCGTCAACTACGCGCGCATACGAAACTAGAAAAACGCTAGAAGAAGTGTAAAGAGGCAAAAACTAAAACTGAAACTAAAATTACGAGCAGACTAAGTAAAGCTTATAGCAGTAACTAGTAAGAGAAATATTCGAATATTTAGACATAAGCGAATTGGCGTTACATACACATACATACATATGTATGTATGTATGTACGTTTTTCTGTTCGAAAGTTTTCCTTGCAAAGCCTTAAATTTGAAAAATATGCAAAAATTGTGCAATTAATTCAATTTATTTACTTGTACACACGTGTATTTAGGAATTGTTTCCGCGCGAAATGAAAAACAAAACTAAAATGTAAATAACAGTAAGTTAGCAGCCATCACGTGACGTAAACAAACGAAATTTTCAAGCAAATGCTGCGTGTAATTGCAAAGCTGAAGGGCAACTCGCACGGTAACGTCTCGAAAATGCTTTGCAACATTAACTAGAACGTAAAAAATAAGAATTCTTAGAAGAATACAAAGAAAATTTAGAGAAATACCAAAAAATACGCTTTTATACGCCATTAACACTATACAAATATCAATTATTTTTTAATGAAACCAAATCTCACGCAAGCAATGCCGAACTTCACCGCGCATTAACGGTAACGCACTGTAAACCGTTAGTTTGCGTATATGTATAGCATAGGAATGAGAAGCGAACGAGTTGAAAAGTTTTCTTTGAAATATTAGCCAACAAAAAGTAGTAGAAAATTCCTAAACACACCAGAAATGCATTGAAGAACTAGACAATTTTTACTAAAACACCGCAAAAGCTCGCTACACACTCACCACTAATTAAAGGCATAAGTCAGAAGAATGTCAGAAACAAAAACGCATGCTTAATGAAGAAAATCTAGAAAATATATTAATAAAGCAAATACATACATACATAAAGACACATTTAACGGAATAACTAAGATATTATATAAATTTTACAACTCAAAATAATGCAATAAAATTTAAAAAAATATGGGAGAAAACCAAGCCTTTTAATCCAGATCCTTAGGTTGATGTCTTCAATAAATGCAAATAATGGGGTAAATGGCCTCACCAAGGATCGAGGGCATTGATTGTGGGTTGGTGAATTCGCTAAATGCAAAAAAGGGTAATTAAACTCCAAATCATGAAAGCTTTCAAGGGAAGATTAAACCTGCTATTCAACTTCCCGCTTAAAATCTAATAGTCAACATTGGGAGGGGAAAAAACGCTCATTGACCGCGCGTTAGTGCTTTCGCTAAATGTAAACAAAGGGTTGATGTCTCTACTAATTATGAACAAAGAGGTAACCACACCAAGCGTCACTAAACTCAGATTGGTGTCTCCGCCAAATGTAAACGAAAGCGTCATTGACCGCGATAAAAGGATAATTAACCTTGTCAACTGTCATTGATCTCTGGTTGGTGTTTAAGTATAAAAAAAAGAGTCATTGACATCACCAAGAATCTTTGATTACGGGTTGGTGTAAAGAAAGGGGTTATTGACCTTCCCAAGGATCCCTGACATCGGTTCGGTAACTTCGCTGATGGTAAACAGCTTTGGAATGTTATTGACTTCGCTAAAGGTAAACAAAGGGCCATTTACTTTGGTTGGAGTCTTCGCTAATTATAAACTATGACACCATTGGGTTTTCGCTAAAACAAAAAGCGGCACTTACATTGGATTTTTGTGTTCGCTAAAGGTAAGTCACTCACCGAAGGTCATATAAACCTCAATATAGCAAATATAAAAAATCATTTTTTCAATAAAAGTCTACATATCTCATATAGATCCAAATATAGCAACTTAGAAAATATTTCTCACATTAAAATATTTTTATAAAAATATAGTATACGATATCAAGCTTCTAAAACTAATGAAGATATACGAGTATCACAAATACAATAAAATTCTTAAAACACCCTTTTCTTCAAAGTGGCACCACTGTAAAGGGTTCTAAAAACACGTTTGACAGCCCGCTCTCGAATCAAGGAGTAACTTAGATTAGTTCCACTTCCAATTCTTATAGCTGTCGTCTAGTAGTCATTTTGTAAATAAAAATATCGACAAAGCCTCTTTGACATTTTATTTTCGTAAGCATATTCGTCTCAGTAGATATAAATATATGGCTAGGTGCCAAGTGATCAACATAAAATTAGAAAGATGAGAGCGCGAGCGAAATGAGCGCCAATGTGGAAGAAAAACACTCAAAGCATAAGCGAATAGCTCAATAGTAGACAGATAAGAGGAGTCACACAGGCATGGTAACTACATAAATGTCTTACAATAAGGTAAAGCAGTGATAATGCTGTGTTGATCTTCAGGTAACTGTTGGATCGGATTGAGAATGCAGGAAGATTGCAGTTAAAGTGTCCGTCAATAATTATAATTTTATTATAAAGAAATTAATGCAATTTGAAATAATTTATTTGCGCATAAGATAATGTCCAATTAATTCAAAACAAAATATTTTCAAATGAAATTCAATTTCTGCGAAAGAAGTAATAAATCTTTAGAATATTTACTAAAAAATTTAAAGCTTGACCTCAGCAAAAAGGCCAGACAACATTTTGATCTCAGATGTTAGTCGAGCGAGATCAACTGTGCTGTGGAGATGACAGTAGCAGTCAGACGGAAACTTCCCAAAAAACAAATGCGCACTTTGAGTGATTAGTGATTTTAATGAGCGTCGTCTGCTTTATGATTTCTCCGAGAGTTCTTTACCTTGCAGTGCTCGAGAGAAACGACAAGGCGACTGTAACTCCAAACACACAGGTAAAGAACGACTTAGGAGTGAGCTATGGCAAAGCCAAGTAGCATGGCAATTTATTTGGTCGCTCAATAATTATTTCGAGGCAGCATTTTTTTAATTTAAAACCGATATGCAAAGAAAGTGGTGCAACTTATGCGATAACTGAGTTAGACTGATATACAAAGGGACACACTGCAGTGGCGAACTGAGCACTCACGTTATGCGAGCAGTGTGTCGTGCGTTCCATAAGAATTTTTCAAATTAGCTTACCCCTTAACTAATACTATGTTTAGGTTGGCATTAAGTCGGACTTATGGCTAGAAAAGGTCTAAGGGACAGTAACAATTGTAAAATATATGAATCACATAGCTGAACCATTGCACCTGAGCGGCGTAAGCATTATTTGGTGCTGCAATTACTCAGAGACAATCCAGCGAGAAGCTGGTTGATTAATGAATGAATGAACTAGGCGAATGCGGCGGTTATGCTCACCGGCAATTTCGAAAACACACAGAAGACAGTGCATACCGGCATGCGGACCATAACAACTCAAACTAAGACTACGCAACTGCAAGAAAGATACACAACGACGAAGAGCAGCCACAGCAGCGGCCAGCAACCAGCAACCAGCAACCAGCCGGTTCAACGAGTTTTTCTTCGATTGCTTGCGGCCGGTCGCGCTCACTCCCACCGCTCAGCCGGTGAATGTGTCAGTGGAATTGAGTTGATCGGTCTGCGTTGTCTGCCGCGGCGATTTAGTTCAGTTCGAGACGCTTGGTGAGTTAGATGTGCGCGCGTATGAAATTGACGTCACGTCCGAGACAACACAACAGTCAACCTAACTTACACGGGTGCGGGCTAAATGCATTCAAGCGAATGTTTTTGTGTCGCGCTAAACAACAACTAAAACGCCAATAAATATGAAAATGAGACTTGCCTCTGAGACTGTGCGCGCCCACCGTTGTTGCATTTCGTTTTATGAAAGAAATTTCTAATTTCTGTAAGCGAATTCTTTATAAAGCAGCGAAGTTGTTGCGCAGACAGGAAGCTAGTGAATGTTGCCGCCATTGTTGTTGTTGTTTATTGCTATAGTTATAATTGTTGTTATTGTTGTTTGTGGCTGTTGAGACTCTCGCCACTCGCCCAGCTGTGTCGCATCGGTTGTCTGGCGGCTGCTGAGTGCCAAAGTGGCGTGCAGATTTACGAAATTGTTGGATTTTTGTTTATTTTTAGACGCTGCGCGAAACCAGCGAGAAATCAACGAAGGCAACACGAATGAGTGACACAAAAGTGAAGGCACATATAAAAACAAAAGCAGAAAATGCTACATAGAATGTATTATGAAGTAGCGCAGACTAAGAAGAAATGAGCAACGCAGAATATAGGATGTGGCAGACAGAGCAAAACATTAGGCGTAAGGAGTGTAGCTAAGAAATGAATTAAGGAATAATAACAGAGCGATACGATCGCTTAACTAAATGGAGTATAGCAGCTAGTTTCGCTACTTAGTACAGGATGTGGTTCTTGCTTTCAGCAAAATATTTTTTGTCTAACAGTTCTGCTTCCTTGCCTTTTTTTTGCTAAAAAAGAAATGTGGTTACGCTGCACATATGTCCATATAAACACAAATTTCACATTTTAATGATTACTAAAAGAAATACAACAACAATGACACACGCTTGGCGCCAAAGGCTGCGTGATTTCGTAAAAATAAGAATGAGTTAATGCAAAAGGTATAAAAAATGAGCTGATAATCAAAATTACTTGGGGTAAACAATGAAAGCAACAATAACAACAACCTTACACGTGATAATAAAACAAACGAATAAGCATAAAACAACAACAATTGGCATATTCGCACGCACAACCATTGCGAGGCATTGACAAAGCGTCAAGTGTTTGCCGGCTTAAAAAGAAATGAAAATAAATGCGAAAAAATAAAAAAAAATATACTATATATGAAGGGAATTTGCCAATAATTAAAAGTTACAAAATGTGGCATTAGGCAAATTCAGCAAACAATACAAATTCGAATGTGCTGACAAATGTAAATCTTTCTTTGTATGTGTTATAGATCTTTCACGAAAACGTTGTAAATAAGAAACTCAAAGAAACGTCGACATAATCCCTAATAATAATAGCAGTAAAACGTCGGCTTTAGCAGTGTTAGATAAAAGATCAGCATAAAAGCACAAACAAATAATATAAATTATAAATAAAAAAATCGGAAATTTCGTTAGAAAATTTGTGAAAGAAATCGATAAAAAAAAATACTCCAGCTACTTTTAGCAGCGTTTTTTTTACTTGTGTGTTGGTGCGTGTGCAGCGCCTGAAACCTGCCAAGTGCAAGTGTACTTGAAAAAATTGTGAAGGAACGCATGCGCAACCCCCAAATGGCTGCGCTTTTGCTGTTGCGAGGGTTAATTAAAACATTATCAAACGTAGCAGAAAAACAGTGAAATATTTTGCAGTTAAAGTGTCACAAATCTAAGGCAAAAGTATTGCAGGCTTGCTAAACAACGTTGCAGCGTAAACAGGGACTGAAAAAAACTCATTAAGGGTAAGTTAAGGCATGTAGTATTTAGCAATTGTAGCAAGAACTTTCAAAACATTCAATTTCCTAGCATAAGTTACCGTGTAAGTCGTAAATTCCTTTCGAACACACGCGAAAATGCAATTAACAAGCTTTCGCCGAAAATCGCTCAGCAATGCAATTTGCAACCACCAAACAGCGCATGTCAACTCTACCTTCCACTCCGCCTCGACTTCAGTAATAGCCACTACTTTACTTTCGGTTCGTTTGTATTGGGTACAGACGCTTCCAATTGATTTTTTCCCCGATATTTGCACAACGTATTTTGCTGTTGTTATACGTTTTGCAACGGCGCTGTGTAGAAGTGAAAAAGAACGCCGGCGACTGCGTGTTGTTAACCTGTTCAGCTAACTAACGGTACTTTCGAAAAGTATTTCAATGCGTCAGCGAGCGCCTGCTCAGCAGCTCACCTGCTTGACAGCTCGGTCGGTCGGCCACCACCCGCTCCTGCCTGCCGCATAACAGCAGCAATTGCCCCACTTTCGTGCCCATTTTGCGACGCCGCTGCTAAATACTGGTTTATTTTGCCCATTTTTGGAGCGCTTTGCACGCTCTGGGTTTGGTTCGAGCACCATTTCCACATTGTCATCGTCAGCGTCGTCATCAACAACAACATTATCATCCATCCATTCATCCAACTCTGTGCGGACTTGATGCTCAGGTTGCTAAATTTGGTCTTGCAACAGGTAGACAAGGAGAGAGAGTCGTTGGAATGGCGGTCTTTAGTGACCGCCTAACAAGCTTATATATAAATATATGTATTGTAGACTGCATCCAGGACACAAAGGCAACATAAAACGTCAGCTACTATTCCGGCTCCGGTTTTCTGGATATATACTAACTTGTTTTACACCAAAGCCTATGATTTTGTTAGCTCATTCCTGTTGGATTATTGTACCAACTGAACAGGGTATAATATTGGGTAGTCGAAAACGTCGTGCTGCGATAAGTAAATTTCACAGACTTCTCTTGAAGCCAACTTTATCTCATCAGTTGTTGACACTAAAATATAGCATCAATCGTCCGACCAGGCTGGAGCAGCTCATAGTGAATGATTCCTTTCCAATCCCACCAAACACTCAGCATGACCTTGCGAGGCGTCAATCCTGGCTTTGCGACTATTTATTGAGCTTCACCATGCTTGGACCATGGTCTTTTTCGCACATATTGTCGTATTTGATCCCCGATAGAGAGACTTTTCGTCTCCCGTTACAATTCGCTTCAGAATTCGATTTCATTTCATTTCACCAAAGAATCAAAGATCTTAATTCGGTCCTTTAAATTTTTCACAGACAATTCATGTGATAACCAAACATCGAGCTTCTTTTTGTAGCCAGCCTTTTTTAAATAGTTCAAAAACATTTGATTTTGAATGTTAAGCTCCTTACCGATGTCAAGGCTGCTTATGTGACGGTCCTGGTCAATCTTTTCCATAATTTCATCGAGTTTTTCAACGATAGGTCGACCAGAACGAAATAATACTTTAAGAGAGAGACTAGATCACATATAAAGAAATCTTTAGAGCTACCGCAACACCTCACTTTTTGAAAGAGGAGCAGTGTTCTCTTGCGGACTTTGGCCATGAGTGTGAACTACAGCCGAAGCCCTTCTTTCCACATGCATCGCAGAGCTCTCACAAAAATTCCTGTGTTTTGATTGAAAATAGTTCTATAGTTAGATTCGGTATATCGCCTTTCCCTGAAGCACGGTGCAGCTGTGGCACAATTGATCTCAGTTTTTGCCTCAAGCGCTTTTTCGCCAACGAATCGTTTCTTTATTTGCATATTTGTCACATTCGCAACATTTGCATGAGCGGTGGGAGCACATTAGACAGCAACTAGACCAGAACGACGATCGGAATGCGCCGCAGCGGTTCCCATGAAGCAGGACTAATTTCATACATTTCAACGTCATCGAAACATTTCCGTTGGGCGTTGCAGCAAACCGGTGAAAAAAACGGGGAAGATGCAGTCAAAGCAAATGCTGGCACACATACACATCAATTCGTTACCAGCGCTCCCCATATGATGACAAGTTGCATGCAACAACATGCGGCAAGCATCAACAGCAAGTACACGAAGCAAAACGTAATAAAAAGCGTGTAAAAAGGAAGACGCGACAGAAATAGACACAAACACACACCGACATTTTCAGCTACAAGACGAAGTAAATAAATAAAATATTGAATCGCTGCACACATCGTCCAAGGCAGGTATGCCTGTTAGTGCTGTGCTGTGCCACGGTGCACGTTGTTGTATTGGGGAAGTTGGTAACATTGAAATGAGTGCAACCAAATCAAAACCTGACAAGAAGCAGGCCGCAGGAAGAACATGAAGCTACAAAAACACATCTAACAACAACAAAGGGCAACTTCTAACAAGCTACACACACACACATGCAATGTACACCCGGGCTTGCCACAAATAAACAAATAAAGGTAGTAAGCCAAGGTAACTCGGTGCAACAAACAATGCAACCGACTGCAGAGCCAAGCGTAAGAAAAAGGGTCGGCGCAGGCAAAGAAGGAAGGTGAACAGCTCAGCTACGCGCATACTGCGGGGCATCTTTTACGCCGGCAGATGGTCAGGCAGCAACCATTTGGATGTAGTTGTTGTTACTTGTTTAGGGTCGATATTGAGCGGAGCGAGCGTAAGTAACAACAAAGCAGTGGTGGCCTTCAAATACGCGTTCGGCACATTTGTTATGTGAAGGAGATAAAATGCAACTATGTAAGTAAGGCGAGGTAGAGTAGCGCTCATCAACAAGCCTAACTGGCACTGATGGTGGGTAAAATGCTGGCTAAAATACCGAACGGAGTTGCCAAACCTTGAAAGTTGAAAAACCTTCTTCTTATGGTATTATTGCGTATACTCGATTTGGGTCGGCTCGTATTGTTCGTTACAAACTGCAAGATATTGATAGCTAACTCTCAGAAGGTAACGTTTAGTTTAGGAACCAGTTTGAACAACTAGCATTTAGCTGTGCTTACAGTAAGAACTAGTACAGTATTTGAATGCCGGTAAAGATTGGCTAGTCGAAAAAGTCTTTTCGTATTTCGCCAATAGATGTCGTTGCAGTCGTACGTCTCCAGTGCTACCAATTCCATTGTGTCATACCAATGTGTCTATCGGATATTTTGATTTTTTTCTTTGATTTACGAATCACTAGAGAGTGGCTTTTTATTTTGAAATCCTATTCATGGTTGTAATAGATCTCAAATGAATACATGTATATTATAGCGGATCGGCTGTTTTCTATAAAATCGCTTATACGGGAAATATTCTAGGGATCATTCTGAACAATTTAGCTTAGTATGTATGGGTCTAACACTCGTTTCGAGCCAGTGATTTTTTAAGTAAAGTTGAATTTTTCGAAATTATAAAAACTTCTTCGAAAATGCGACAAGGATAAAAGAAGAGCAAATGGTAAAACTACATTACAAAAACAAAAACTTCAGCGCAAGAGATGAAGAATGCGCCAGCACCGGAGAGGGGCTAAGTGTTTCTGAAGCCCACAGGGGCCAAGTGCTGCAATAAATCGAGTGAAATAACAACACAAATAACAGGAACTATTACAATAACAACAATGGAAATCAGAGTCAATGCAATAGATGTTAATACGGTTGTTTGTTGTTGTTGCTGTTGTATGAATAGTACCTGTTTCGAAGCAACTGAAACATAATGAATTTCGAGAAGAAAAATGTGGAAACCCCGGCAACCCAGCATAACACTAAAATAACAAAAGTGAGGAAGCAATTTTACAACAATAACAATAAAAACGCACAGCAATGCTACAAGGAAGTAATAAAAACGCATACAAGAACAACAACAACAGCAGCAAGAGTGAACGAGTTTGGAGTTTTGATAATCATAAACTGCAGATGAGTACATGAACATACAACAATAACAACAAGCACATAAGCGAACTAAACCCAGGAATGTGAAACGCATGGGATGCAAACGGCGCAACCGAAGCGAGCTAGATCATTATTTAGTAAAGTAAATAAATATTTTTGTTTGATAAATGCAGCACTCGACAGACGACGCACACACACACACACTTCTACATACCCAATTGTATGCCTTAGCAACGAGGCGTTGCACAGGCATTCTTTTCATATTCTGGGGCTGTGTTGACATTTGTCTAATAAGTGCTTTCGTTTTTCTAGCCGAGGGTAAACACGGAAAATTCAAATTCGTTGCCACGCACTCGAAGTGATAAGCGCACGCCGCCGCAAGATCGTCTCGGCGCGATGTCTGCTTTTCGCTTTTGAAAAGAAATTTCTCATTTCTCATTTCTGAACGCATCCTTTGCTTTTCTTCGTTTGCTCTGCCGCTGATCGCTATCAGCGCGGCGCACTTGTCTCGTAATTGCATTGGAGCGCGGCGCATGTGCAACCACAGATTTGCATATGGGTGCTCGTGCTTTCACAAATATATCGGATCGGCATTTACACGTGTGCTCATTGTTATCGCCGCGCCAGTTGCACCTAGTCGATTTGTGTTGTTTTCGTCTGGTCGTCTTTTTTGCTGCCCCGGCCACTGAACTGCAGCGCATGGCACGCAAGCAGCCTCAAAAACTCGTTTCATGGAAATTTTCACTGCTTCAAACGGTGTGAAAAAAGATCATAAACATTTTTTGCTGAAATAAAAACGAAAATCGAGAAACTGAATCAATGAAGCCCCAGACTCCTGCTCCCATTCACGCCGCTGCTTGAAACAGCAAGTGGCAGCGCATTTTTGCAATGTCAGTGGTACGTGAGTTTCCAGCGAGTGGAGCAGGCACACATATGTGCATATGAAAGTGTGTGTGTGAGGAAGTGCAGATGCGCATCCATGCAACTTTTTCCCAGTAATTTCAATTCGATATGGAAATTCAAGGCTTTCGGAAATTGAATACTCCGCAGAATTTCTTTGCAAGCATTTCTAACGCTCTTCTTGCACAACGAAATCTGAATTTGTTGCTCGGATACAAGTTAATCTATGTACCTTAGCATATACCATAAAATAGAACTACATGGTTGTGAACTTCTGGTGACCGAGATATATGTATCTTCGCTAATTCTGACTTGAAATAATTATTTGCTGAAATTGCAATGAACTGCAGCAAACCAAACTAGACTAGTGAACAAGAAGTATACAGGCTACAATTGCTACAAATCTTTAGCGTGTCCAAAGAGCGATTCTCATTGACATCTCCGGTGTACTACGGACTACACCAACAGTGGCGCTTAAAACCTTTTTAAACATAGAACCCGTGGACATGGCGGGCGGGTGCATTGCTGCGAAGTGCGTTCAAAGCCTCAAGGATGCTGGGTATAAGAGGGGACCTAATAAGGACTACCCTCTCTATCTTCAACTACATTCCTGAAAACTTGGATCACTGCGGTGCTGCAGTTCCTCGTAGCGACTTTTTCTCTGTTCACATACCGTCGAAGTAGATGTGGAGGTAAGTCGCTGGATAACAGGCGTAGTGAGCTTTTTCATGGACCTTCGTCAGCTTTCGATTTATGCTATCAGGACACTGTTGTGTTTTTCAGGCAGAAGCGACTGCTATGAGGGTGACAGTAAACGGACTCCTCTCCTGTCAGAGCGGAATTGCTAGTAACTCTGCAATGAGTTAACCCCTTTGGCTAAGTCATTGCCCCGCTCACAACGGAATGGGACCGAATTGGGTTTTTATAGAGAAAAGGAAAGGGATCTTGCGTTTTAGCACTGGTCCTTTTGACCTAGAGCAAAACGATGGAGATCTACTAAACTACTTATCGTAGCAGTTCCTACTGAGCGCTGTCCAGTTGACATCAATGTCGTTAGGTTTAAAATCTTGTCGGAGGCTAATTGCTAGGTACTTTTTCCTCCATTGTCCAGCTTTTCCAAGACCGAGGCTGAAACATTCTGACAATAACCGTCCCAACGAATTTGTGATACACTCAAAGGGCTTTGTCGTTTTGTAAAGGTCTTATCATCCAGAATATTTGAGTTTTTAGGTACCACAACGGACCGGCATTCTAAGCTGTCTAGATCGCTCTCAGGATTGGCACCTTTACGTAACCTAGGAGAGAGACTTTACAATCTCAAGTTTTATCTGAATGAAGGGAATCTAAGAATATCCTGAAATCTGTGAGTATCTTGCTATCTTAAATATAGATCAGGTAGATGTCTATGCGATCACACTACATTAATTTCATAGTCCAAGTATACATTGAATCTGTCATCAGACAAAGCCATTACTTTAGACCTAGCATTTCACAAATGTACCCTTTGAAACAATCAAAGGTAAATAATAACTGTTCCATTGAGGGTATATTTTACTCGGGTCCATGCGATTGCCGCGCTTCCTTATTCCCACAAAATTTATGTAATAATAAATAACAATAACAAGTGTACAATAGAATTAAAAATAGCACCAATGAACTTCGAGCTGTCAGCGGGATGCGTAAACAAAAAGAACAGTACGGAAGATGCTCAAGTGACACGAACAAAAAAAAAACAAGCAGCGAGCGCTGCCAGGGCACCACATAATTATATTCATATAAAGATAAGGATTTCAACGCACAAATGTCTATTTATATTCACGTGTGTATTTATAAATGATATGTACTATATGTATGTATGTATGTATGTAAAAATAAAGTAAGAGGCAAAAACAAAGCGGCAGTGCGCACACAAAATGCAAATGCATAAATTACGAAAGATTACAATGGCATTTGTTTAAAAGTATATCATTACAATATACAATATACAACAACAAAAGCCAAATGACACAGCGTTGGCGTTAGAGAGATACAAATTGAAGACGAGCGCAAGAAAACGGCCTGTCAACTCGGGCGCGCTCGGTGCGGCAGGTGCACATCTGGCAGATGCTTGGCGCAGCTGGAAAATCAATGCAACGGTCAGCAACTTCATGCAAATTACAAAGACAACAACGACGGCAAACGGGATGAGGTTGAAGCAACAGTGTGAATGTAAAATGTCCCGAGAATATACGGCCGTTGAATATTTATAGAAACATTTCGCGGAGTGAGCTTTACACGGCATAATCTGCGGCCAGGGGCGAAAACCATAAAAAATTACAAAATGTGCAAAATGATTTGATCTACTTGGAATGAGCTCAAGAGAAGCTTCGCTGCTCCAAATTAGAGCCGGGTCAAGTGCGACAGAATGCGATGCAGATTCGAAATAGGCTTCGTTAGGTCTTTGGGCTTAGATGTAGTATAATAATAAAATGCTTGCGAAACTGAGCTGCTCGAAAAATTTAGAGAGAGAGAGAGAGACGAGCACCTACGTTTTGTTCTCTAGCTGTGGCTAATCAGCTGATAAATTTCCGTCCTGAGAACGCTTCTCAAAAACATCTTGAAAGTTTGGTTAATTCTCTGAGAAAAAAGTTAACAGTGGCGTCCGCTAAATGGTTTCAACGCTTCACATGGATACATCAAAACTTCCCAACCAAGCTCTACCAGTTTTTGCCGAATCATCAAAGATGTGTGTGGATGATGGAAGACGAAGCCCTTTCTGTTGATCAATTCTGACCGTTTTTTCTCGATTGCTTGATTCACCCCTTGAGACCCCTTTGATATCGATGCCAGTTGAGTCGGTGTGCTTCAAAGCCTTGGAATTCTTTTCACACTAAAATTTTGCAGCACTTTTTCATTTTGAAATGTTTAACATTAAGTTTAATTCGAAAAATGGAAAATGTGTGACCATTACAAAGAAACTCATGTCACTGCTTTCGCTCCTTATCTCCAAATCTCCGCCAGAGCAAAATAATTTGTTTACTCACATTCCGCTGGCATCTCAATTATTCGCCGCGCTTAATTAAGATTTTTCGTGTTGCGCCCAGCAACATGCTGCCCTCCCACGGGCGCTTTTGCGCGCAGTCACGTTCAGCGCTTACACACACGCAACATCGTTACATTGTTGCCGTTTTTAGATAAAAGCGCTCCAGGTAAGCGCAAGTCCACACACCGGCTTATAAGTAGATATCAGCATTGGAGATCGAAAGAGATTGCCGGTGATTTGGTTACGAAACTAAAACGCCCGCGTTCACACACGCGCAGTGCTGCACATGACAGCATGAGTAAGTGAATACTTGCAGTATTTCCACTTGGCTCCACAGCCTGCTTATAAATTTCAAATATGTTGCCGCGCGTTGCCGCGCAAAAACTGAAAATTTCATTTCATTAAATTGTACAATTTCATTTAACTGCCACCCGCTGCGCGGCGCAGGTATTTAAAAGTGTAGCTGTGTCGTATACGCGCCGCACCAAAGCGTAGTCTACGCGCTTGCGCAGTGCCTACTCACAGTTGCCACGCTACGTACACCGGACGGTGATTGACGCAGGCGCACACGGTTGTTAATCGTTGTGATAGTCATCTTCTATGAGCGATTCGGCTGCTTTGTCTCGCTGTTGCCGCACTTACAACGTTGATTTCATACAAAACTGTTGGCTCTTACCACCAACGGCGCTCCACATCAACGCATTTCTGAGATATTTTCATTTATTGGATTCATTATCAGTTTTTTTTGGCAAAAGCAAATCAACTGGGTGATGTTTCGGCCACGAAGGCTTTCATGGAGAGTATGCTGATTATACAGAGGAAGAGGAGGCATAATGACAAGGTCTTCATTTGAAGTCATAAGAGACGCACTAATAACTAAAGCTGAGAACTCAAATGGCGAGGGTGGCTGAAACCTGCCACAGGCTTGACAGAGTAAGCATCGGTTGCATGCCTCTCTTTCGTATGCTCTTCCTTCCGCAGTTTGCTTTGCGCGATCTCAATGAGAATATTATGCAATTGTGCCTTTCATACAAGTATGTATATCTGCAGCTCAGCTGACGCGGCGATAAATTGTTTACACTTAATACTCCTTGGCATTTGATTTACCCAGATTAATTGCAAAAAATTAAGCAAATCACTGCATATCAAAACTATGAGCGCGATTTTCCTTTGAAAATCACCGAAATAGTTATAAACGAAAAGAAATTGATAAAATGGCATGGTCCAGCGGGCACTCGCTTACCTAGAGCCGCCAACAATACCAGAACACTTTTAAATGAAGGAAATCGCACGGCGCAGCATTGGTGCTGGAAAGAGCGCCAAAATTGGATGCTGAGGGCTTCGCAGGCGCGCCAGTGAAGCGGAGAGAACGCATTTGAGTGAGGCACTGTGCCTAAGCCAACCTTTCGTTGGCCTCAACGCGCGTGTGTAACACGTGTGGTTTACAAGAGTTTGCGGCCGGCGTAGACATGTAAAGTTGTCGATTGTTGGTTTTTGCGCGGTGCGACGAGTGGTCAAGGGGTACAGACGGCGTGTGACGCGAATTAAGCGTAAATATGGCGCTTGATTGAAATATTCATTTAAATATTTCATTTCAGAATTTTGCACGACTGCCCATATTGCGCGAGAACAATCTCTTCAATTATTTCAGTTTTAAATATTATTTTTTAATATTTTCACACACAATGGGCGCTGATCAGCGCGCCGCTCTAATTAACGCTTTATGTTCCTAAAATACGTGCCAACCTTTTCCCCAGGTAATTGCTATTATTTTTGTTTGACTCCGGCGCGTAATTAATAAACGTGGAATATTTACGTTTTTTCTCTCATTTATGAGCAAAATGTTGCGTACAACAACAAAGCGTAGTACAGAAAAATGAAAACAAACCAAAATTGATTGCTTAATGTTGATTCAATAAATGCTGATGAGCACACACGGCATGCACAAGCAGTCACAACAACAACTTAGACAAATATGGTGTATTTACGACTGCACATGTGCGCGCCGTTAATTTTTTCCAAGCGCATTTTTATTCACTACAAATCGATAATAAAATTCAAATAAAATTTTGAGCGATTGGATGAGCTGAAAAATCACAAAGAAACGCATAAAAAATAACTTTAATATTTATGTAAACTAAACAGAAGAGAACGGTGCGGCGTATACAGAAGCTACGAAGAGTATTTACCACCGAAATGCGTAATGCAAAGCAAATAGAGTATGAAGTCAAATAAAAGTCGAAGCTCAATGAAGCATTTCAATCATCCGAAAAACCACACGAACCCAATAAAGCGACGCCGAAACGACGCCATCAAATTTACGGTATAATTTGATGGATAACTGCGTGCGACGGTAGTGACAGGTCGGTTTAGATACGCCCGCCTGCTTCGGCGGTGGCATGCACGGAGACGGAGACATAACGCGCCATTGTTTAAGACAACTCTTTCAATGCACGACGGCCGAGGCGTAACCGCGCCGCCACTGAATTGCAGCTACTGGCGATGAAGGTGGACTACGTTTTACATATATAGTTTTTATGAATACGGTTCATTGAGTGCAGAGGCGTTCAGTAATATAAAGAAAGTTCATATTAATGAATCATGAAAACTTAATTAGAGCTTTCACTCTCCTACTGCATTAGCGATATGTTTGGCGTTTTTTAACTTGCTGCAATTATAAACTTTTCACAACTTTTATAAAATTGCTTCTCATCAATCAATAAAACTGCATATTCCATTGAGCTTTCATTTCCTTTTTAACCGTTAATAAATTTGTTGAACATGAAAAGGCTTTCGTTTGTTAGATTATGTAAATTGGCTGATTTCTCATGAAGCTACGACTAACCATATATGAATTGCTAGAGTCACCTGTCCATTCTGATGCTTAGAACTTCTAGGTATGGATCAAAAGGACCGTCGCATATTAAAAAAGCTCTTAGAGCATACCACAAATTTATTGAGTGTAATAAGAACACCAGCCGATTCGCCGGGTTCGTAAAAAGTATGGCAACCCTGGTGATTCAACCTTAGTCTTGCGAAAGCCGGACCCTGGTGGAAAAAATGTGTAGATGTTTTCGCTTCAGCTACCTCCCTGCTACTTTGCAAGTTGCGTCCTCCATATTATTTAGCCTCACGTGAGTGCCAATGGTACAGTGCCCAGTTAGGACGCTTATGATTGCAACAAAGTGAGTCTTGACAAGAATGCTAGCAGTTCAATAGACCTTATACATTCCACTCTGTGTCAGAAGGCTTTCGCAACCCCACAAATGCTGATTGCTAACCAACGCTTGCTGAGCGCGCGCGGAGCCAATAGATCCGCACAAAGACAGGATAATACTTTTCGTTCCCATCCTGATGGATGGTCTTTTCTTGAAAGCTCATTGGCTTTACAATTTTCGACGAATCCGTTGTGGCCAGGTACCCAGACAAGTTTAATATAGAGGAGCTTGAGGCTACTGCTACCGCTAGCGAGTTCCATACCTGTATAGCAATAACCAATCGAAACTCTACTTCAAATAACCGATTCAAATCACTAAGTTATTATTGTTATTATTTAATATCTGTCCGCCTGTATTTAAATTTCGAACTCTCAGCTAGTTTTACTCCGCATATTTACAAAATAAGCATATGAGCGTGTTTATATCGACATTTGCGTAATCCAATGTCTCAAAACCGACTGTTATCTGTTTCCGCGCAAAAATTATACCCTACGCTATTTGTGGAAAAAAGCTCTCGGCAGCGGCAAAACAATAGTTGATTTACAAAGATTTATATCTGGCACATTAATTTGATTTTTCCCAACGCATTTACAAATAGTCTACTTAAATTTCACCGAAACGCGCCGGTAGGTAGTGATATTTATTTCTTTGTGCACGTCTGGAATTCCCAAACTCATTGATCCAACACTGAAACGCTCGAGCGGCTATGACTTTGGCTGGTGGCAATAAGCGCGCGTCCGTTCATTAACGCTTTTGTGCCATAAGAAAAATAAAACTAACGAAGATAAAGAAAAACTAATCATCATGAAGTGGTAAAAAATAGACAATCATGTGAAGAACAAAAAAGTAATAGTAATATCGAATTGTATTGGAGCGAATGAAAACAAATAATGAATACCGGCGTATGAGATTACAACCAATCACTGCTTGGTGGCACACAAAGCTCACAAACCAAAAAAGGGGGCTTTATATGTCAGTGACTCTTTTGAAATAACAGCGACTAGAATGTTTAAGAAATTGTTGAACGAGCTCTATTAGTATCGGAACTGAGAAAGTGGCAGTGATTGGAGTAGCTCACTTATGAACAAAGTACTTCAAAGGAGCTTTTGGACAAGCTTATTTAGGTTTACTTTCGAAAAGAGGTCGTAAAGTGGATGAAAGTTGAACTTAACAAGTGAATTTACGCCTGAGAAGCCCAACATGCGTTTGAACTTCAAGGTCAAAAGGTATCAGTAGCAAAAGCTCCCGCAATCAACGCAGCTTTGTCACTTACTTATTTCCATTCTATGACTAAAGGCATCGATTGTAGTTTATGTTGCTTTAAATATCATTTGTCAGAGGTCCATAAATAAGCATATGAAAACTTCGAGATCTTGGGAAGTCTGTCAATTTGCCGAACTAAATATATTGAGTTTAAAGGATGGAGTCATGTTCACGAAAGTGAGGAAAGTCTCTGATTGCCATTCACTTGGGAGTGGCCAGAAATGATTCTTTAACATATGGCTCAAGCATCTCCTCAACAGGGTTGTGCGCTGGCTTTGGGACCCGCCACGTAAAAAACGTGCCCAATGAAAGTACTTTGAAAAAAGTAGCGCATAAGTCTTTCAAAAATCTCGATCGAAAATTACTAACTCTCGTAAAAACTTCAGCCAAAAGTAAGAAACGTACAATGTAACTGACCACGAAACCACTCAGTTAAGCGATGTGCTGACGCTTGCAGCCGCTGCATTTTACCGCACTGTGCTTTAAATATTGGTGCTGAGCAACGCTCTTGAGCGTTGAGCGGCATTTTCTTGTTTGTACAAACTGAAGTGGCCTTGTGAAGTGCCGGTTGCGTTCATACAAAGCCAGTTGGTAATGTATGGTGGGAGTGGCAGCTGTGTAGAGTGCTTTCGACTCATAATTATAATAATGTGGTATATACGATGTGTTTATTATGCATTACGGAAGTTTAATTGTACGAAAGCGTGGAGTGGCTGTGCGAGACCACCAGCAAGCGGTCAAAAGCTAAGTGCATCGAAAAACAACTTAATAGCGCCGCTGCCAGTGCACATAAGACAGAGTGGCTAGATTTGATTTACTCGCTTCCAACCAAAAAACACCGTATGTTTTCTAAATTGCACAGATCGGATACAAGAATCACCGGAAACCAATAAACCCCGAACATAAAACAAGTAATAGCGTTATTTATGCACATTTGGCATCTACTTGGCATTTAATTCGTTTACAACTCGTTGGAATTTTTCGTTGCTTTCGATCGCAGTAAAGTCTCTGCCGCCGCTGCTCAGCCTACGTTCATCAATTGTAGGTCAACAACTAGCAGCTTGCTTTCTGCGGCCAACTCACACTTTAACTATTCATTCACGACACTCACTCACTCAATCACGCAAGTGATCACCATGATCATTGTCGTATGCGACTAGCTGCCTCGAGACAAATGACTAGTGGCACGTTTCTTAGGCACTGCGCCACTCAATGACTCCGCGTTGCAATTCGCCTTTTCTCACAGGAAGTGCGCTTACAACAATAGCAGCAGCACCGAGCAGAAATCGCCGTTTGACTAACATGTGCGCTGATTTCCCTCTTCTGAACTGCTAGTCCTCTTTGTGTTTAATTTTATGAGTGGTATATATTAGATTTAGACTTTCGTATATACCTGCACATCTCATATCCACATATTTTTAGGTGGTGCTGCAAACATGTGGCTCACCACGTCTATTAATAGCTGCATGCCACATGCGCATGCAAACTGTGATTTATGATGTGCTGTATAAATGCACAATAGTCTTCTGCTGTAAGTTAATTAAGCCATCAGCAAGCTGGTGGTGAGAGGCAGACTAGCAGGAAAAAATAAAAAATTACTTAGTATGTCTGAAAAATAAGCTTCCATATATGAAGAAGAAGCTTACGCCTGCGAATGAAAGCTTTAACTAAAAAAATTTACTACAAGAAGCTCTCTAACATTAGTAATTTAAGCTCTCAATAAAAAAGAAAAAGTAAGAATAACGTGAAGGTAGAGATTTGACTCCTCCATATTTGAAAGAGAAGCTTTCACCTGGGAATGAAAAGGTTTCACTGGAAAAAGTTCACAAAAAATTTCTTTAATATTAAAAAGTTAGAATAATGTGAAGGTCGAGAGTTGGCTCTTCTATATATGAAAGAAAAGCTTTCACCTGCGAATGAAAAACTTTCACTGAAAAAAGTTCACAAAAAGGCTCTCTAACATTAAAAAGAAAAAAAAGAAAAAGTTAGAGAGAACGTGAAGGTAGGGAGTCTGCCATTTATGAAAGATAAGCTTTCTCCTGCGAATGAAAAGCTTTCACTGGAAAAAATTCACAAACAAAGCTCTCTAACATTAAAATGAAAAAAGAAAAAGTTAGAAATAACGTGAAGATACAGAATTGGCTCTTCTAATATAAAAGAGAAAGCTTTCGCCTGGGATTGCAAAGCTTTCACTGGAAAAATTTCACAAAGAAAGCTTTTTAACATTAATAAGAACGTGAAGGCAATAAGTTAAAGGCTAAACTTTTCTTCAAGCTATACGATTTCAGTCTTAACGCCCAACAACCGAAATTATCTCTGACGTCACTTGATTCTACAATAGTTGCAAGGTGTACAGCTTGAGCACCATAAATCCCTCAAAAGCATGAGACATCAAATTGCGTTAATTAATTATGAACTTTCCCATACTTTCACTCAAATCTGCCACAAAAATCGAAAAGTTAATCACAATCTAACGGGATAATTGAGGTGTAAATGCATTTGACACATTATTTTGACTAGCTGCCAGTTGGCATGATGGCGTTCGCCCGCCTCTATTTGCCACACATCAATAAATAATATTTTCTGCATGCGATACGCCAATCAAAGTGGTTGTTGCTGTTACTGAAGCTGGCTTTGCCAGACATATGCGACTGTTGCTGACTTGCTAGCGGCACAGATAAGCGTGGCGGATTCATTCGACGTCGCTCAATTTGGCAGCAATAAACAAACAAATAAGCAAATATACGTTTAAAACAACAAACACATATGCTTCCCATGTATGTGTTTAGTCACCATGTGTGGCTGCAAGTTGTTGCCGCAAAAGCATAACGATATTGTTGCAACAACCGCAACATTATTTGATGTGTGCCACAATACAACACAATTATGCAGGAAAAATTAAATGAAATTAGAATTGCGGCAATAATTACGAGTGGCAGAACGGTATGTACGACAGTTTCCCACCAGCCGACGACAACAATAGCAATAGCCGCCAGCTAATAAACACGCCAACGAAACGTCAGTTAATTTTCGGCTCGCAGTGATTATGATATCTGCGGTCCGCGGTCGCCGGTGTTGGTGCTGGTGGTGGTTGAGGTGGTGTCTGCGGTTTTGTTGTCGCCCCGATTGTTTTGCTTGCCATCACCTATCCGGAGCGCGGGGTATTTATGCTGTCAACACTGTTACGCCGCCGGCAACTAACAAAAAATGCATGACACTGGGTGACAAACTTATTACGGATGCTATATTCAGCCAGGGTCAACATGTTACTCAGAGTATTACCGCTTTGTGCATTTAACGATTGGGTCGAACATCAAGATGAGCTTGTACTATCAAGAGCTCAAGAGATATCAAGGTTTTTAGAATACGTTACATCTTTATATATAAAAATTACGAGTTACGTTGTTTGTCCGCGTTGGACTCCTAAACTACTGAACCGATTTGAGCACACTGTGTTCAGTTTGAACCAATTTAGAAGATAGGATAGTAAAAACAATTCATAAACAAAAAATACAGTGAAAGCTCTATTAAATGGACGCTATATTAACCCGACATCTCCATTAACCATGCACATTGGCCGGTCCCACAATTTGTTGATGTTTATTAAGTACAATCTAATAAGCGGCCAACTCCCTTAAATAGACAGAAAGGATGGTAACCAGACATTGAGAAAAAATAGCTATATTCTAAAATTAATCGGTTACTAATGTCTAGTTGTACTTATGGGAGGAGCCAACCTAATGTCTAACTCGACTAATCTGTCGCTTTTGCTTTCAAAAGTCAACAACGAGGCCCACACATTCTGGTTACGCTCGAATTCAGCTCTCCCTTACTGGTTGTCAGCACGGTTTCGTTGCCCATTTCGCTGACATGTCAAATGTCTGTCATATCACGCTTGACACTACGGCGACATCATCTGTAACCCCTGGCAATGCTCACATGTATGTATCTGGTATGTGTTTGTGACTTTTCTCCTTACCTGCCGCGTTTATCTCGACGCGATCAACACATGCAACAAATAAACGGCAGGAAAGACGTTAAAAATAGTATCTCATATTTTTCACTTTGTTTGCTTGACATTTTCTCATTGAATTTTGTCTCTGTAGCGACTTTGTCTCATTCGTCTCACACAGAAAGGTCAAAAAAATTCGCTTCATGATGAGCAAATAGTTCACTTCCTGTGTGCTGACAGCACTCTCTTGTAATACAGGTATGCTTGTTGTCGACCCTTGCTGGCCGGCATAGAAACGGCATCTGTATCTGTCTTGTCTATGTTGATTATGTGTCAGTACGCTTGATAAGATAGCTGACAAGCGTCCTCAAAATTGGTTACATTTAGTGTGTCAAATGTTTGTCAGTAGCGCGAAGTTATAGCGACCTGTAGATAAGCGACAGCGCTACTGACCGTCTGGACGTTATAGACACCGTTCAGGTATGCTCCTAGCTTCAATGTTTTTTTTCTCAGCTTATATCACTCCACCAAGTGGCCCTGTCATAAGTTTTGGCTTTAATTTGTTAATTGGTGTGCGTAGTTAGTTTCTCAGCTTTGTCTCTTAAGCTATTTGTTGTTTTAATATTTGTGTGTTCTTTCGTAAATTCCATTCACATCCGTCATGCTATTAAATGTATGGAATTTTCCATGTTCGTGCTTTTAGCTAGCATAGTTGAATATTAGAATTCTACAATTAAGTGCCTAAAATTAGCTGGTCGCTGATATGAATTTTTGAAGAGTGCCAACGATGATGAAGCAAATTATCGGGACTTAATTACCCAATTCTATGATCTTCCAGTTAAAATGGTAACAGGAGACGAAAAGTGGATCAAATACTACAATAATGTGCGAAAAAGATCATGGTCCAAGCGTGATGAAGCTCAACAAATGGTCGCAAAGCCAGAATTATGCTGAGTGTTTGATGGGACTGGAAAGAAATCATCCACTATGAGCTGCTCCAGCCTGGTCGAACGATTGATTCTACATTTTACTGTCAACAATTGATGAGACTGAAGCAAACAATCGAAAAAACGGTCAGAACTGTTCAACAAAAAGGGCTTCGCCTTCCATCAGGGCAAGGCTAAACCACACACATATTTGATGACTTGACAAAATTGGGAGAGCTTGGCTGGAAAGTTTTGATGCATCCACCATATAGCCATGACCTTGTACCATCGGAACTCCCTTAATGGAGTAAAGCTGTCTTCAAGAGAAGCCTGTGAAAATTACTTGTTGCAGTTTTTCGCCGAGAAACCAGCAAAGTTTTACACTGGTGGAATAATGTCTCTAGCGAAAAATGGCAAAAAGTGATCGACCAAAATGGTACATATTTTGTTCATTAAAGTTCATTATAAATATAAAAAGAAAAATGCGTTGAAGTTTGATTAGAAATACGAAAAGACTTTTTCGACTACCCAATAATAACTGAAAATTTTGCAGTTCGTTTTTACTTTGTTAAAATTATATTAAAAAGACAATTGGAATCGACGGTATACGACACTGTGAAACAGCTGTCATACATCAAAATTCACTTAGCTTATATATAGTATATTCGCTTTAAAGCCAGTTAGATCATTGTATACAGCTCTATATTCTCCTAACAATGTCTAATAGTTTAAGCCTCGATTAAAAATTCGTCTGACGTCTAGCTCTATTTTCGCTATTGCCATTCTTTGTTTTGTTATTATTTCTAATTTTTTCTGATCCTCAAGCTTGAGTGTTGGAATGAAGAGCAATTAAGATATTAGAAAAATTCTTGTATAATTGCGAGCTAATGATCTGTTTTGTTTTTACTCCACATTCAAGATTCTTAATTTGAAATTAATGAAGGGTCAATGAACTATGGTTGGTGGCATAAGAATTCATTGATTAGCAAAAAGAAAAAGCTTGCATCGCTGAATTCAACAAGCGAGAAGTCTTCTGGTTTTTAAATAAAGTTAGAAATGGGAGTCAATTCCAAGACGGAGTTTGCAAATTATTTTCAAATTCAATTTGCTTCCCGAGATATTGGCAAACACTCAAATCATTTAATGGACTTTAATGGCAGCAATTCACTTTTATTATCCGTCAAAATGTTGGTCATGGGAAACTGAAATCGAACAGCGGCACTAGCGAGTGCAATGAGCACACATTTTCATTTTACTTTTGTACTTTATCCATATAAATGTTAAACGTTTGAAGATTTGTAAGCTTTCGCATTGTCCCACCTCTGCCACAGCTGCCAAGCTACCTCGCTTCGCAATGTCTCTTAAAACGTTCGCCCTTTGTTGTGCTCACTTCGTTAGCTTCATTAGTTGTGTTATTCACAATTGTGAAATTCTCAACCTTAAGTTTCTCAGCACAGCTGATCGCTGCTGCCAATGTTTGGCTGCAGTGCGTAGAAGTGTTGTTGTGATTATTTGTTGCCAGTAATTTGTGTTAATTAACGGTTTACAGCAAGCATCTATGCGCTGTGAACGCATACGCATACAGAGAAGAGCGAAGCCATGCGTGTCTGGGTTAAGAACTTCAGCTTACAACAACAGTCTCTCGCGTTTCATGCGGAATAAGACGAAGTTTCAGCTCGAAAAATAAATTAGCATTAATTACGGCAATAAAAATACATAAGAATGATTACATTCCCAGAAAGAGTTACTAGACTTCGAGCCAAACTACAAAGGTGTATGTTTCCAAGCGACGTGCAGTTCATCTGCAGTTACGGTTTCGACTCTTTATTTTTAGTTTTTTTTTTCAATTTTTCCGTTCACATATTTTTATAAGGGCCGTTGTGTTCGTGCAACGGCATTTAGCGTGGTACAAACGCACGATTTATCAACACTCAGCGTTAACACTTAATGACAGGTGTATGTGGTCTTCCGCGTCGCCAAAGCTAATGTGTGACTTCGTGAAGCTAGCGCAGGTTTATTTCACATACATATATCATATATATTTGTAAAGACAATATTTACACAGATATATTTTTAAATAAAAGCGCCTCATAAACATGCAATTGGCAGCTTCATGACTCGCAGGTTAGGCCAAAGCTATCTCGGGCAGAAGTAACTAGTTTTTTTCTTGCAAACACTTTTGAGAATAGAGATTCACCTTTGTGAGCATAACGGTACTACGTACTAACTGCTCAAATCGGAAAAATGATAGTGCAAAAAATCCTGAATCTTTTTCAATCTTTATAACCAATATTAGTATGGAAGCAAACTCTCTAGAGTAAATATTGGCCAGAGTAGAGTCTGGAGGGCGTGATTGGGTAGTTCTATTGATTTGAAAACCACAGAGCCCTATATTTACATTGAACAATTACTGTTTTTTCAGTGTTGTGGCAGCCAACTTCTCCCTTTTGGTCTGAGTTTCACAGCTCGCTTCGTACGAACCATCTTTTTGTCCTTGGAGTAACTCAGAAATAATTTACTTCTGATTTCTTGTAACCGTTTTCCAACCGTCTTCACGTGTGTGTAATATTTCAACTGTAGCCGCGAAAAAAATTAACCACTTAATTTTCTGGGATTACATGAAAAATATTAACTATCTGCTGCCGCATAATACACAAATGAGTGATGTTGTAGACAAACCAGAGCAGCTAAACAGGTATTTACCAGTGTATGCGTCGCGTTCCCCTTTGATAATGTCTGCATGGCACAGCATCGCTACCTCAAGTTGTGTAGCCGTGTCGCCTTCTGTTGGCCACTGTGTGGCACAACATCATGCACAATAGCCATCCCCTCTGCACTCACTCACTTCCACTGCACAGCCTTCGCTTTAACCATCATTTATGCTACTGCTTTTATAAAAATCCGCTTGCAGCGGCCAAGTCACGTTCATTTGAGGCATAATGCAGCTGCTGCCGCATACAAAAAACGCAAGAAATGTTGGAAAAAATGAACTCAGCATGCAACAGCAGCCATTAAATGTGTCTCCTCTTGTTGCACGAACACAAGCGTAGCCTTCAAGTGCGGCAATGGCGTTGAATAAGTGGAAAAAGTCGTCGTCGTCCAGTTTAAATGAGCTGTCGCTTCGCACAGGATAATATCGAGAGATTTCCTTTGTGGCCGCTGCGCACTCATTTTTTCCGACGAACGCGCTGATTTATGCTGCGACTCGCCATGCTTGACTCTGCCTCTGATGCCTGCATTTCTTATGCACTCTTGTTGCTTTGCTTTGCACCGTTTATGTTATGGTTTTTGTTGAGTAGCTGTCGCGGCAACAGCAGCCACTGAACAGCAGCAAACAGTGACTCAGACGACCGGGTTCCATCATATCATTGTGTTGGCTTTGTACGCCGCAGTGCCTTGCATACTTGGCACTCATCGTAATAACTACGCTATCCTTTTCTATGCACAAGTAGTGCCTTTAATGCTCGGCATGCCGCCGATGCCATTCCAACTACTCACTTACTTGGACAAGCGCTTCACGGTGCCACTCGAAGCTCCTGGACGACTACTGTCATTGAGCCTGTAATTTGTTGTTCGCTGTGCTTGCATACAACCTTTGATTATAAGTTTGGTAGGCACTCAAGTGAGTTATAATTCGCCGAGATGGGGGCCTGCCTGTTTTTTCACCTGAAATTCTTAGGCTACATTAAGAAGAGGCGTTCTTGTGATCTGCGCAAAGTTGCCAGAAGCATAAATCATTGAATAACTTTAACATGTATGCTAATTGAGGTTAGTTTTCACTTAATTTCCATATTTGATGATAGAGTTTATGTCACAAAAAACCTCTTTGGTGTTCAAACCACCTCAAAGTTTTTACTTCCGCCGGGTTTATGCTCCTCAATTCACAGCTCGTTTTAGTCTCATCCGATAGTGCTTGCTTGTTTGCACACATGTATTAACTTATACAACATGTTGCATTGTCGCACAATTTTTTTGCTTGTGGTTTAGTGTTTAACTGGTTTGTTTAAATTTGGCTCAAGTGAGAATGAGCCGCGAAATTTATGTGCAGCGCGCGTCTAATGCAAGCAGTTCGCCATAACTCTCAGTTCACTTAATAAAATATTTGATTTTCTCGTTGGCTGCTCTCATTTATACCCACACAGCATGCATCACAAGAGCATATTAGTTTAGTGCACATACGAATTGGTAAACTCGCTTGGTATGGGTTAGTCGGTCAGCAACTACAACCAACTCCAAAGCGTCACGGAAGGCATTATCCGGAATAGCCTTGAGAGCCGAGGTGCGAGCTGCTTGGATCCCCTCTATCGTCTCAAAATGCTTGCCTTTCATCGTCATTTTCATGTAAAGAAACAAAAAAAGTCTGGGGGCCACATCTGAGCTGTAGGGCGGCTGCGGAAGCGTTGGGATGCCGGCCTTGGTTAGGTAGCTGTTCACAAGAAATGCGGTGTGAGCCGGGACGTTGTCGTGGTTCAACTTCCAATCGCTGCGATGTCTTGTCGGACCCGATTGACCTTTCGTTTGAGTCTCTTGAGGACTGCCACTTAAAACCTTGGCGTTGATGGTTTGTCCAGGAGAAACAAATTCATGGTGGACGCCTTTGATGTCAAAAATGATGTTTGTAGAAGTAGCAGTCGCCTTTTGAGGACTTCCACGTAAAACTTGGCGTTGACGGTTAGTCCAGGAGGAACAAATTCATGGTGGACGATGCCTTTGATGTCAAAAATGATGTTTGTCGAAGTCGCAGGTCTCCCAGCAGGCTCTTCATCAGCGACCTCTTCTCGGCCCTCCAAAATATTGTAGATATCATTCAAAAGATCACATTAATGACATTCCCTTCGGAATTTTTCACGTTTCCACTCGAATTTATGCCTTTCTTATAGATTTTTCCTTCTTTAATTCCATTTGTTTTACACTTCGTGAAAAGTTCTGCTTGTTGTTATTGCTCCAACTTAGTTATTGGTCGCGCTCCAAAACGAAACGAAATGGAAATTTATGTGACATTTCTCTCGCGTGGCTTCTTTCGCCCTCTTCTGCTGGAAACTTTTATTCAATACTATCGAATAGCTGTTGTTGTCTCTTGTTTTGTTTAGCTCTCGTTAGTCTATCGCTGCTGTTGTTCGCTTTAAAAATAGTTGCGCCTTATTTATGGGCTTTTTGTTTTTGAGAAAATGCGTTGAGGCAACGGGCCGCGCGCTTAGCTTGCCTGGCGCCACACGTGCGTTCTGCACGTTGCCAGCCATGAGTCGTGCGGCTGACAGGCAGTTATAGTTCTTCAACGCTTCGTTTTCGCGACCACTGATTTATCACATATCGCTGCATATTTTTAATTGGCTGGCGTTTATATGAAAATTTCACAATAAAATTTTATAAATAAGCGACTGTGAGAAAGGGGTTAACTGCGAGGTTCGTTTAACGGCACAGATAAAGTCCATTATGCAACAGTGAAATGTTAAATATTCCAAAAGCGCCTGATTAGCACACAAATACTAGCAATAGAATTGGGTTTATCGGCAGTGAATTTAAATCCACAAAGAATGACGAAGCGTAAACCAGACCATTTTAGACGGCTTAGCATTTTTATTAGTCAAACAAACGTGGGAACGGCGAAATTTAGTGGAATGTATGAATGTCCCGAAGCGCTCCATGTAGGTGTGTTCTTCAGCGAGTGTGTGAGTGGGTGCCGTAGACATGATTGGCAGTTGTTAACAGCTGTTGGAATGGAACGAATTTGAGTGGGCAGCATTAATTGCTGAATTAATGAACTGATGAAATTTCGAGCACACAGATGCAAATATGATTGGTTTAGCAAACGAGACGCCCAGCTGCAGACTTACAAATTTGGGTATCCTGTAAGATGTTTTCTGCATTTTACTCTATCCTTTTAGATTTACTCCTTACGTTCGATTTGCCCTGCGACACTTTCCCAAATGAGTTGATCGCTCTAAATTATTCACTATTGAGAACCACTATATTATTACAAACAGCGAAAAGCCTGATAAAAGTGAACCCAATTAAGCTGTTCAATTACCAAACGTTTAGTACGGACCAAGGAAGCCAGAATCCATGAATTTCACGCGTTGTTGCGCAATATGCGGCACAACAATTAATTAAAAGTAAATAAAAATGGTTAAATAGCGAGCAAATCAGCCAACGTTATACTGCACTACGATAGACATAAGGCTGAGGTCAAATGGCTGTCTAATCGATCGTCTGATTGATCGAGCTTTTGCTTAATTTGATCGTTTAACGGCATCAATGAACAAGCATTTTGTCGAAGTTGTCTGCGTTGAGTGAGCGATATGGACGCTTTTGTGGTAATTGCGGGTAAGGTGCCGCTTGACAAAAGCCACAAACAGCAGCAACAAATAGAGCGCCGATCAGTGCTGGGGATCGCCAGTGATCGCCATTTACGGTTAAGGCACATAATTTTCAATTTCCGAAACAAGCGCCAATAAATCTAACAAGAGTTTGATGAAAAGACATATGTTTGGCAGTGCGAGTGCGAGGCAGCAGTGAACATGGGCAAGGCGCATGTGTGACATTTGAGAATGTACGGCACAATGGGGAGTGGTCGCAAGCGAGTCAGCGTAAGCATAACTTTTATAAAAAGCTTATGTATTCTTATTTGACGATTTATGGAATTAATTGTGCTTGTAGCAAGTAAAGTATTCCGGTTGAAAGTCAAGTCTTTTACTTCTATGTATTTATGAAGGTGTAATGTTGCTTGTCAGCTGTCACCAACAACCACAAACAGCGGAAATGTCAATTTTGTCAGCCGGGGCAGAGTATACGGCGCCGACATGAGACTGGTGACATGGAGTACGAAATATGCACATGTGGCAAGTAGGCATGACGACCTTACCCACCCACTGCTGCAATATATGGAATTTAGTTGCGAGTATGTTTCTTGGAAAGTCACAGCACAACAACTTCGACTGGTCAGCAATCATATTGTTTGTTGTTTCAAGCTAAGTTTGGTGCCGCGGTTGTTACTAACCTTTTGGGTTGTAAGCGTCGCCTCCAACTCATTAGTATGCTCAATGCGGCTGCGCAAACACGAAAGAGTACATCCAGCTATGTTGCGCTTAAGCTTCAACTCCCTTTCACGCTTATCACTCGTTTTGTATCGCCACCATTTGAGCGCGGCGTCAATGTGGCAAACGCCGGCGATCGGCATGTCGCGCCGAGAAGCGGCAACACTTGTTGGCCGAGCTCAAAGGTATGAGACTGAATTGTGGCGTACTGTAATAAATGTGTTATTTTCATTTAAAGTGGAACTAATAAAATGAAATTGGAGTGGCTTCGCAGTAATTTAAATTCTTAATGAAATGATAAGATCAATTAAGAAAGACTTTAGTATGAAATCTGACAAAATAACTGTACATAAGAGCTGAGAAAGCAATATTAAAGATAAAATGAAGGTTTGCGTAGGTTGCTTCAGAAGTGCCAAGAAGAAATATGGTGCGTTATTCTCTCCTAAATGGTTAAGTGATTCACGGCTGACATTTTCTCGTTAGCTGAGTAAAATATATTAAATTAAATTAAACAGTTTTTGGGAAGTGTATAGAATACAACCTTATATATTACCCTTCTAACACACGGAATAAAGCTGAATGTGTATAATTTTAATAAATAAACCTAACTAAAATTATATACTTTTGAGAAAACACTAGCTGAATTGGCTTAGATGAAGCTGAATTCAACAAATTATTACGTATTTTTATTTTCATCTTTTTAAACCACCTCTATTGTAAGCTGAATAAGCTGCTGAATTAGAATTATACATAACTTCTAGTAAATATCGGCAAAAAGCTGTTCGAATTTGGACATTTTTAATATGTAAACTTAATGTTGAATTCAGCAAATTATTACGTATTTATATTTTTTGGCCTTTTAAACCGCCTCTATCATAAGCTGAATAAGCTGCTGAATTAGATTATATACATCTTTTCCTGTAAATGTCAGCAAAAAATTGTTTGAACTTGCACATTTTTAATAAGTGAACTTAACGTCACTCATATCATACGTAAGCCATAAATTTAGGAAATATTTTTCGAAATAATTAGCTGTATTGGTTTAAATACAGCTGGATTCAGTAAATTATTACCTGTTTGTACTATTTTAAGCTTTCTAAACCGCCCCTATCGTATGCTGAATTACAATCTATGTGTCTCTTCTTATAAATGTCGGCAAAAAAAGTGTTTTCCATAGAAAATGTATTCACTTCATGCAAATTAAAATATAAAACCAAAATATAAATCACCGGAACTGCTCAAAAGTCACAATTGAAGCATAAAATTCGCTAACTTATGACTCGCTGGACGTTTATGTCAAAGCACATAGCCCCCTTACCATTTATTTGAGTATTTGCTTTGCGTCGCTGCCGTGCGCACGGCAACAATGCCGCCACACGTTGCGCATGCGCATGGAATTTTTATCAATTCAAGAATGAGTTAGAACAGCTGCATGCCAATACCTACTCCAACCAAATGGCAATAAATTGTCGGCAAAATTTTGATGGTCCACAAAGCCTGTTATAAAAAGCATGCTTATTATACACGCATGTTTCATTTCGCTTTTAAGCTTCTTAGGCACGACTTGTAGACGTCGACCAAAAATCTTGCGATCTTCTTGATATGTTGCATGCAGCAGTTGGCGGTTTTCGTTGTGCTATTAAGGGATTTATTCGTTTCCTGTTTGCTTGAAAATATTTTCGATTTTCGTGCGCAAATTATATGTTTCCTTTGCCCCAAATTGCACACAGCGCAGTTGGCATAACTTTGTTGGCGATTCTCCGATTTAGCTAAAAACTTTGCACAAATTTGGTGCTGCAAATCGCCATTAAATGAGCGAGGAAAATGACGATCATGACAAAGCAAATTGGCAGTTATTGACGCGTTGACTATGTGGGCCACCACTTTACTGCCATGCTGTGGCATAACTCTAACAGACTCGGTGTTTTAAGATGCGTGAGAATTTTTTGTATAACTTTTATACATATGTTTACACGTCTTTAATGACTCTCTAGCCGCTAGCGATTCGTACAAAGTCAAATGTAGCCTCAAACGGCTTTTAAAAGGGCGTTGGCTTCCTCCAGTTTGCTTGTCTTCTTATGTGCCTATAAATCAGATCAAATATTGTATTTTTTATCTGCAAAATGTGTACACAGATACTTTTGCCGGCTCTACAGTTGAGCTTATCATTGAGCAAATAGCGGTATTATTTGTCTTGTACAAATTTGTCTGACATTGCTTTATGATTGTTTTTGAGCTCACTTGAAAGCGAGCAGCGCGAAGAAAGCATCAAACAAATGCAGCGATTCGAGGTCTAGCAATGCTCAGTTAAAAGTATTTGCTTCTTGTGCACCCACTCATTTGTGCCCCCTACCCTATGATAGCAACTAACAAGTGTGTATATCTCTCCGCTCAGCGCATGCTTGCAAGCAGTTTCTCTTTTATGGCAACACGTCGGCTGTCACCGACTGAAATTTACGATGGCGAAGCGCTTGAATAAATGTGTCAGCGTACAATTGGCAACTTGCGCCGCTGTCAAAAGGAATTGATGTCCAGCGCAGGCATTTTTACTGGAAAATGGAGCAATAATTTCCCCATTTTGTGTGGGGACGCTTTACGTTGGAAGGTATCTGAGAGTGAATTTAATCCAGTCTCTGAGAGTTTTTGTTGGAAGTTTTGAAGGCGGCATTTCGATTTCAAATAATTTAGAACAAATTTTATGGGTAAGGTTGAAAACACAATGCAAATTCGACTCAACGCAGTTCGACTCTGCGACAAATCCAGTAAGACAAAGGCACACGCAGTTTACAGACAGTAAGAAACTCTTGACTGCATTCCAGCGCGCATATACCCGGCCCGTCAAACAGCCCACGCACTGACCGCCGCTAAGAGCAGCACACGTAAGCCGAAAAGCTATAGGCTATAGTCACTCGTTCTGTATCGCGTTTGTGCCTCAACTCTTTGGTTGCGTCCGTTTCGTTTCATGCAGCAATATTCTACTTTTATGCCATTCCGGCTGATAGGCCTCCACCGTATTAAGAATTTTGACTGTCATTGTTTTCGTTTGCATCCAGTTACGTGGGTTCGACGCAATCGTCGCCGCCGCCGCCGCCACCTCCGACACCACCAGAGATGCGGTCATTGATACGCTGCGCTACGCCTACCTTCGAGCCGCAACTGCAGCTTTTCATTTTTGTGCATGCGCGCTTCCACTACCTCAACGCAGCATGTTTGCAGTTGTTCGTTCGTGTAGTTGCACAATTTTATTACCTTTGTGCGGCGATAAAATACTCGAGCCTCGGTTGCCTAGTGTATCGGCAGGCAGTCGCATCCGTCCGCACAGCGTTGCATTAAGCACGTTGCTTTCCTTCAGTTTGCTCCCCTTCTTCACCGTTCACGGCTTTAGATGATATAAATATTTTCATTTTGTCTTCTGTTGGTTTATCGACTGCTTTGTTTGTATTCTAGGCAATTGTACAGCACATTCCTTACCATTTTTTTCGACGGGGTTTTTTGTGGTCCGGTTTGCTCTTCGAAGTGTTCGCAGCATTTCGTATTTTCTTACTTTACGAATCCGTTTTTTTCTTTTATTGTTTTTGATTCTTCTTTGGAGTTCTTTTCATATTTGAGCGGTATAATTGTCGTCCCAGCGGTTATCCGTCTATTTTGTAGTAACAACACTTCAATTTCTTTATACTTCAGTTCTTAATAAGTGGTTGTGTTGGATATCATAGGATTTACTTGCTTCACGTCTTTGTTTTGTTATTCTCGCTATTTTATTTCTTCATCTAATATTTTTTTATTTCACAATTGCCGCCTTCGCGCACTTCGTGTTAATAATAGAGCGAGATTTCCTGTCAACAAGTGGTAACCGGCACGTAGCTACTGAACTCCAAACACCTAATGCACGCGAACGTGAATAAAAAACCTTAACCCTTTTGCGACCAATTCGAAGTACAATTATAACAACAGAAGTTTGGCAATTAGTTATACAGAAAATCTCATCTAGCTACGCTTTTTGCTCCACATTTTATGCTTTCGATAAGTATTTGAAGTCAATTAAAGAGGAAACACGTTCATTTTGAATTTAAAAGAACTTTTCGTACAAGAGTGCAATGCAACTTCATCAAAAATCGAGGTTTCACTATTTTCCTGGCGGCTTGTGCAATAGAGGGTTAAAAAAGTCGCCATATCTAAGCATCAAACGCGTAAAACTCTGGTGGTTCGAAATAAGTGGAGTACGATGTAAAGAGGAAAGATTACGAATTCTAAAAATTCTCGGAAGCGGCTTCAACGTGTCATTCATAAACCGCATTGTTCGGTTTGGCTGCTTCATTCATATGAAATAATAGTTGATTTCGTGTTGGCTACGGAGCTCTTATGGATATTAGAGTTTCCACAAAATCGATCGGCAAAATCTCATTTCCGGTCGATTGCGTGTTTGTCACCACACCGCTTAATGGCTTAGAGATCTACTGCTTTTGTACCCTGCCCTTTGAGCCGCCACTGCTACGTACCACCACCTCGGCAACTCAACGAATTTGAATCATAAGCATAATTGTGGCAAACCTATAGAGCTTCTTGCTGCAGTTATCTTGCTTGAACGGTTAAGCGTGTAAATGTGAGTGCCGGCGAGTGTTGCACAAATCATGCGCATCATTAGAGCGTTGCAGCGTACGCCCAGCTATGCCACCGCCACCACAAATCTAGGCAGCAAAAGCAATAACAATCCCAGAGAATGTTGCATAAACGCAGGCATTTGCAACCGCAACCACAATCAGTTAGTTAGGCAGTGATGCAAGTTAGTTAGTTAAGGTTGCATGCCGCAATCAAGTCAAATTCACAACAACACAAAATGGTGCAACAATTATGTTTCGCGTACGCCGCTCACCTACCGACTGTTAGGCGCACATAGTTCGGTTGCAAATAGCGGTAAAGCAAAGTGAAACAATGCGCACAAAGCCAAACGTGCGGCAACAACCGTTTGTGCCGCATGCGTAGCAACACACAAACACCCAGAAGCGCTGGTATGCTGAGCCCATAGCACATACAACATCCTACAGTTGCCGTTTGTTGCACTTTTGTAGTTTCTCGGCGTATTTTTGCTTTTACCACATTTTTTCTCTTAACCAGCATTGTTGCAGTCTCTGAGTTCGGTTGTCTTGTGACCTTTGTGTGTCGCGGCTTGTGTTTGTTGTGCTCCAGAGTGCAAGCTGAGGTTAGCGCCGCTTGTGTGGCGCTTCACCCCAGTAACTCCGCAGAATATTTTGATTTTCTCTTTTGTCGGTTTTCTTTGGCTGGCGAGCGCCAAACCCGTTTAAGACACAAATGTAGAGCAAAGCGTGATTAGAATTGCGCGGCAGCTGATACTGTGAACTAAGTTTGAAAAGCTTGAAATCGTTCTAATGGGTTTGAGTGGTTCTAGTTCCAACTATGTGTCGGCCTTCTGTGATTTTTTACATAACCTCAGAAAGAAGACCGTTCTTCCATTATTTTTTTACAGTTTTAGAAGGGATAGGTTAGGCTAATTCGTAGGGCTGATCCAAAAGCGATGGATCCCATTTAGCCATATATTCGTCCTTGCTGTTACCCATAATCTCCTAAATGGGAATTACCAAATCCTCATAAATCGACGAAGCGTTTTGAGTTTATAGAGACTTGTTAAGGATGTTAATATCAATACCAGCCCCTTCGGTAGGTCTCCTAAAAGTATGTCTACGGATATATTTCAATCTCAGCCGGACTAAAGCCAGGAAATAGAGGGCGAAGTGACAAGATGATTTCAACTCAAGACGCCGGAAAACCTACTTGCTTCCAATCAAATGAAATTGTGGAATCGGGTGCTCTTCCAAGCAAGATCGTCGGCTTTGCACCCATACCATAGACAGGTACAGCTGTTGCCAACGTGGTCATACACTACTTAACTAGATTTAAGCGCACAGTCAGCGACTTTAAAGCCAGTATAGCCGGTTGGCTATCAGAGTGAATGCAAACCTCTCTGAAGGAAGTTGCACAACGGTAAGGAGGTCTAAAATCAGAGTTGATGGAGAGCCCCCGACCTAAGACTCCACCTCTTGTCCTTCTTCTTAACTTCGATCTATTCGAATCGATCGAATGTACATATGTATGTGGGCTGAGAAGGAACTGCCAGGAGAAGTTTCTGTAACGCAGTGATCTAGATTATAAAGAATTCAATCGAAGCAGTGGAGAATGTCAGTGTGTCTCTGTCCGGAGCTCCTCATATACCAGCTTCTCTAAGTATATTGGCATGTATACGTGTCTGTAAGTCCAAATACAATATATTTCCTTTTGAGGCCATAAATTGTGCCAGCTCTTCTAGGAAAGTTTTCTTGTTCCATGAAAGTTACGTCATATGAAAAATATTTATGATCCACTGCGTGCGCACGCATTTTCCACGAACTGTATGCTATGCATTAGTAGATAGATAAATGGGCGAGGAAGCTATATGAGACTTGCCTCGAGGACTCACATTTCTCGAAATTAGTTAATAAATAAACTTGATATGAAAGCTCACTTGAATATAAGATAATAATAGCAGTAATAGTATGGAAGTGTTATAACTAAGTACTGAAGGGTGTACAAAAACCGTTAAACTAGCAATGAGCAGTAAATTAAGGTGTAGAGAGTGTGAAACTATTTGTAATTACTCTACTATCTGTGCGCTACAATAATTCAATTAACTTGCATGCAACACGCGTCCGACACCGACTGCCTGGCTCTAGAATATGCTTGGCAACATATTCGTACATAGATAAAACTCGCAATGTATTGACAACGCGTGCGCATCACTACTCGCAACTGTGCCTGTTGCTCCCGCGCCCCACCACACTTCCCCTAGACGCCATAACAAAAAGCGCCTATGAGATACAAGTTGCCAAGCCAAACCGCGGCGACGTGTTCGCGCTCATGTACGCGCCACGCTGGGTTAATCTCTGTTGTAATCAGCGCTGTATTGCATATGTAATAACAGTGATAGTGAGCGATCGCAACGACGGTGATTTGTGTGCATATTGCACGCGCTTGTGGCGAAGCGGCTGCGCGGCATTTAGCAATTGATTGTCCACTTCGTAATTTGGCGTTTGCTGCGGTCAATCAACACAAAAACAAAATGCTTAATAGCAATAATAAAGCAGCGACATAAATTAGGCGCAAATTACCACAAACAACGCAGCCAATTATCACAACAACAACAACAACATTAGAATTAGTGGCAAGAGCCCGCGAGCGCAAATTGTAATTGTAAGGCTTCACGCCACTTTTAGCTGGCGCGCCGCGCAAGCTGTCGTCATTTAATTAATTAACATAAACAATGCAATGAATTGCACCCTTTGTTGTTGTAGGTGTTGTGCATAGCAATGCTCAGTGCGCACATTAAACAACCAAATTAATAAATTCACGCCATTTAAACGAAATGACGGTGTTGCACAGACCGGCGCGGCAGTCGCGCTTAACGAACGCGAAATGCGACTGCAGTGGGCACTTTGTGGCATGCAATTTGCAGCAGCAACACCACAATGTAACCAAAACTTATGATATTTCAAAGCCAACGTCGATGTATGTGCAGGCACTTACAGCAATGTTGCATAAACAAAGTTTTATGTTTGCAGGTGTTGCAAGTAGATATAAAGCGCAGCGCTTAAGCGCGGTGGAAAACTGCGATTTGTCGTAATTAACTGTAAGTGGGAAGCGAGCACTTTTCGAGTTCATTAATATTGCGGACAACTTAATTTAATGGTTAATTTTGACCAACAGCGGCGGCAATGGCTGCACATGTGCTTGCAGCACAGCATGTGGCAAGTAAGCGCAGAAAAACGACTTCGTGGCTGAAGAGTGTTGAGGAAGAAAGAAGAAGCAGTGGCTGCGTTAATGTGTGCTGAGACGCGAGCATTGAGCGGAACTCAAGGCAACTGAAGTGGAAGAAGTCTGAAGTTCCGGCGAAAGGCTGGGAACTGAGGAACTGCATTCAGCAAGCTGAATATGTATGGCTAAGTTTGAGTTAAAGATGATTAAAATCATTTAAGAGCTGTTGAGTTTACAACATATTTTTAGTTTAAAGTGAAATATATGTGTGGCAACTTATTTGAAACGACTCAATCTTTTAAGTTTAAAGTCAAATCAGACATATAAACACTAAAGGCATGATTTCTCGAACCTAAGGTCAGCAGTGAGAAGATCGCACTAAGTTCTAGCTGGCAGAGAAAGCCAGCATGTTGTTGCCGCAAATATAATTTGAGCCCACAGTTCGCATTCCTCCAAAAAACTATACACATTCCACAAAGTGCAACATTTTTCACACCTCAAATGACTCAATGTGCAACGTCTGCGACGCAGTGCACGCTCCTTCTCTATTTCCACCGCTTCTCTGCATACTAGTAATAGCCATTTGGTGGCCATAAAAATGTCTTTTGTCACCTCAACGGCAACGATGCGCAGCTTCAATTTGTGATTGCGTTGCCACAATAAAAATCAAACGACAGATGAGTTAATCACGGCGGACCACCGGCGTGGCCTTGCAGCAGCGTGGAGGTGGAGTGCTGCAGCCGTGACATATACATAGTTGCGTGCAACGCAAGCTTTTCCACCACCTTGCCACTGCCGGAGACAAGCATACAAATGAAGTAACGGTAATGTTCAATGCCACACAAGCTGCACGCGTGTCTCACACGAGTGCTGAGTTCAGATTTTCCTTTTCGAAATCGGAATCTTCATTAACGAATTTCTACTATGTGCAACAAATTCGTTGCATAGCTGTTGTGCTGTGGTTTTTCCTCGCTCGATTTTTGTTTTGTGCTTTTGTTCGACTGAATTTAGTGCCGCTTGAAGTGGCAGTTAGACGTAGTAAAGGTGTGAAGAACTGCAATCAGTTGAACACGCAGCGCATAACTGTTAGATCGAGGGGAATAAAAACGGCTGACGTAAAGGACGGCTTGTAACGAGAGGAAATGCGTTTTTCGAGGCTTAAGACCGGAGTCTAAGATTTTGAAACAATCGTGTCATGCAAGATATGCCACATGTTGAGGAAACGCCAAGTGATTGCCAGCTTCAGAGTAAGGGGGTTGAGTTATTGCGGAACGTGTTTAAGTGGCCAGGCTTCATTTGACCCAGTGGGTTGTTACGCCAGACGTTTTCCATGTCACAATGGCTTTGAAAGCTATTGTATGAGAAACATATATAAAATGTTTAATCAACTATTTGTACACCTCAATTAAAAGCCAGCTCCATAAGATATGCTTCGCCAAAATCGACGCTCAAGTTTGTTTCTGGCGAGCTCTCACGTCACTTAAACTCACGCTATTTGCTACATTTGAGCAATTTCGGACTAATTATGCATTAGTTTGCAGTGGCTGTCGCCGGCGGCACGCATGCGCACTTGCGGCATGCCCCAAATGAACTCTACATACACTCTGGCACACTGATGGGCAATTACCGCGCCAAAATATGTGCTGCCCCCTGCCCACCGGCAATTGTGCGACCAAAACCAATTGAAAAGTGTCGCTCGAATTTCAAAGCATTTTTCGGCGCGTTCAGCGATTTTGGCAAAACAGATTTGCTCATAAATAAGAGTGAAGGAAAAAACGTCGCAGACACACCAACTTGCCACATAGCTTTGGTGGCTTTGGCGGCTACAATTGCGACGATCAAGCGGCGCAGCACCCAAATATGGCAGACAATGGCCTCATAATTCCCGCTGCAACTTGCCACATGCCAACAACAAACCACAATTTGTGTCTAACTGCGGAAAATGAATGCGCACGGCATCGCGGCGTACGCAAGCGCTGCTCGTGCTGCCGACTGCGACGTCAGCGTCGCTATTACCAATTTCATTTGCCGATTTCAATTTAAATTTCTGTTTGGCCAATCAATGTGTTTCGATTTGGTGCAGTTCGCCTTATTTCATGTGGCTTCGCTGCTGTTGTTCTTGTAGCCGCTGCTGTCGGCATCCTTTTTCGGAAAAGTGCAATTTAATTTGCATTGTATTGCATTGCCGCGGCGAGCAGGTAGTGCAAATGCGCTTTAGTTAGTGCTTGTTGCTAAGTAATAGCTAGCCGTTGTCATTGTTGTTGTTGTTGCTGGTCGTGTTATTATTTTTATGTTCGCTTTCCGTTTACATCCACTTAATTTGTGTATGGATGCCAGCATAGTTTCTGGTGCGATTGCGATCGCATTTCGAAATTTGTGGCATGTGTTGGATTTGTGAAAGCATCCAATGGCCGCGCACAACGTCCGGTCTTCGTGCGGCAGAGCCAAAGACGCCAACAAGTCGCATTTTAATGGGCGAAGGGCAGGTGGGGCGGGAGGCAACGCGCTCAAATGTCTGAGAAGCGAGGCCGAATGGCGACTAAGGGGTGTCAGTTCGTGCTCGTTGTAATAACAGCAAATTTTCATAAATATCAAATGCCACCAATTTAATGTGAATTCTCGTCTAACCATTTTCTTCTCTTTTTAATTTGCAGATCGTACGATTCGAACAGCCGGTTATTAATCTTAGCCACAAGGTGAGTGGAGTTAGCAAAATTAATTGACCTACATTTTTTCGGTAAAGTAGAGAGAAATAACTGGAGTTACTGTGGAGTGTATAAGGAATGGAGTAAAACTCAGTATGATGTCATCTTCGAGGTATTTTCAGTGATTTTAGTGTGCTAAATCCTTAATAGACAGAAGCAATACGAATATAACGCAATCTAGAGATGCGTCTTGAGCAGGGTGCTGCGACTTTAGCGAACCTAGCATCAGACTTTAACCTATTACCTGTGTTATCAAGTATGTTTTGATAGAAGTCTTAAGTTTCTGTTTTGATCATGCTTAAAATCTAGTAATCAATAGTTGCCATCCCTGACGTTGATCTTTTCAGCGAAGTTAATCGTTTAATTTCTGTAGAAGATACCAGTGGTGGAAAGAGAAAGAGCGGAAGTAGGTGGAAGAGGGGGAGAGAGAGTGCGACAGTAAACTGGTGTATTGATCATACTAAGTTAGGTTTTAGTTAGCTCTTAATTCTCTAAATTACGCTAGAGCTCATAAGTATATTTAAAACAATAACACTAGCACTTCATAAACCCTAAAAGACTTTTCGGGCAATTTGGCTTTCACCACCTATTCAGCTTGGGAGAACGTTTGCTGAATACCAAAGTGCCTGAAAAGTTTGGTATGTTCTTTCAGCCTAACATTTTAAGGACTTATAATACATATTAAATTCCATAAAGAATAACATAATAAGTACAAGTAATGGGATTTTTGAATAAACTCACCTCAATTCTGCTTCATTATTAAACCCAAAAAGAGCTGCCATGAATCCATGTATTTTTTCCATACTTCTCTTTTCATTTTAAACTAATTTTTTATCACACACTACTGTTTTTTTTTTCTTATTTCTTATTTTAAACTTACTTTTTATCACACACTATTAGAAAAAACCGACTAAAACATAACTTAAGCGAAATGCGGAGACAAACACGTTTTGACACACTTAATTTGAACACATGCGAAACCGCACAATATCGGAATTACTGAACGAAAAACTAATTGAGCCTACACAACACAAACAATATACACTTTTCGGAATTATTATGAGCACTTCGAGATTTTATGGAACAGTGACCTATGCATTATCGGGGGCAGCTGAAAATAAATAAAAATAAATATTTGAAAGAGCAGAATATAAGAAAATTGTGCTAAAAATAATTAAAATTTAAATTAAAAGTGCTGTCTTGTACAATTTCGTTCATCTTACGTGCATTTGTCTGCAATTCTCAGCCTGCTTATAAATTTTTTATATTATTACTTGAAGCTTAGGCAGACCAAATGGCATTTACAGTTTCAATTGCATATTTCTGATCGCTATTCATATTTACTTCATCACCCATTACAAAAATATTTCCAAAATTCGCTACTTGCGGAAATCATTTATTATCATAACGACCGCTACTCAATAAAGAGCCTCAAATAGTTTTGTCGCTCATATTAATGGACCAAATGCGCACAGATATATACACGCAGACATTTATTTACTTTCGTTTCTTGTATTTTTAGCGACCAAAAGTGGGTTGCATTAAATTGCTAAAAGCACTAGAAAAACGCCGCAATACTGAGAAACAATATTTGCAGCTTGCAGGCGGCCTAAAATATAGAAATCATAAGACGAAAATCAAAAATAGAAAATGCTGAACGAAAACGAGAAAATATGTGGAGCACTGAGTCCACGCATTGTGCATTTTAGTGCGCCATAGGCGGCAAAAAAAGAAAAAACATACACCCTGGTATATACATATGTGGGACTGTATGTAAATGGCAAAGGCGATCGGTTGGCGCTGTTGGCGTTGGCGGCGGAAGGTGTTGTCAGCCAACCATCCAGCTGTTCGTCAATTTGGTGGCATGCCATGGCTGCTGCCGCCATTTAAGGGCCGCCAGCTGCCAAAACCACTCATACACGCGCACAGATATTTGTATATATTTTTAAAATGCTTAGAAGGTGACTGCCGCACATGTAATGGTGCTGTAGGAGAAGGCGCAACACAGAGTTGCATGAATTTCAATGCGCCACACGCCATAAAGAGTTGGTTTTAGAAAATAAGTGGCGCGCTTATAAATAATTTTGTAAAAGTAAGCAAGAAAATTAGCCGGCGTTATGTTAATGTCGGCGAAAGGCAGTCGAAAGCGTATTGGTCACACTTGAAACGCGATAGCTTTAGCTGCATTTCCGGCAATTTGCTCACATACTGAAATGAATTTATTGCCAAAAATGTTTTGGTATGATGTGTGCTCTATAACTCTAACCGAGTTGGCAACATTTGCTTAAAAATATCGACAGCGCAGTTTGAGGTTATGCCGCTGCCAAAATTAAAGAAAGAATCGGTTACCATGAAGACACTTCGTAAACATCTTTTACTTCACCGTCGTTCATCGAAAATATTAATATTGGGTAGTCGAAAAAGTACTTTCGTATTTTGCCAATAGCAATTGCGGTCGTATATCTCCAGTGCTACCAATCACTTTGTGTCATAACTTATAGTGTTGGAAAGGTGAGATTTTAAGCTTCATTTAACCAAAAAAAAAATTCGGGGAAGTTGAAAACAAGTTACATAAAAGTTATATAAAAAAAAAATAAGTTGAAGTTTGATTAGAAATACGAAAAGATTTTTTCAACTACCAATAGTTTTGAATTTTAAAATTTACGTTTTGATAATTTTACAACTTGTACACTCTCGGCTCACAACCGTCGCGATTATTTTTATAGACGTTTTATCATTTTAATATTTTCATTTCAAAAATTTAGTGCTGACTTTTATGATTTCAACACTCAACTCAACTCACTGACCGCCATTGTTGCTGTTGTGGTTGATTTTTATGCACAAAAATTTATTAATGCTTTTTCACCTGTAATTTATTAGACGCATCCGTCGCTTGAAGGCACGCTCGTAAACGCTCGTGAGTCGATTTCAATCAATGCTTTTGTTTACAACTTAATTTGCTGCATTTTATGGCGGATAATCTTTCGTAAAACTTAAAAACAAAAAATGATTTGAAAATTTTACATCTTTTATATGAAAATGTATGGTTTCAATGCGCGGTAATGGCTGACCATAAATGGGAGGATGCGAGTTTAGAGCGGTGTGTACGTGTGCATAAAGCGTGGGTCAGCCTGTGTTAATTAATTCATTGCTCTTAGAAACATTGCTATTAATAAAGCAACAATTTATGTGGCTTGTGGGCATGAAAGCTATTTCCGGACAAAAGTTTTGCTATTAAAAATTATGATTTGGTTTCACAAAGTTTTCAAAATATTTACTTTATAACAAATCGTTACGAAATATGTAGCTGAAGAGAGCAATCTTTAGAACCACAAAGTGATGTATGCCATAGACAAGTTACAAAAACTGTTTGAAAAACATTACAGAACGCCACCACAGGGTGACATAGAAGTAAGGTCACTCAAGAGCAAGCCAATGAAATTCAATCACATTTTGTCTATAAAGGCAAAGGCCCACAGAACAATACTACTAACAGCTCAATAGATGCACTACTAAATAGACTTGGGCCATGAAGCACAGAAAAACATATGTGAGGTACAGGGTGACATATAAAAATTGATGAAGAAGTTGAAATGAAAAGCCCAACTAAAAACAATGAAATAAATTGGCAAGCTTTAAGGACTAATCTTTACTCTAAGTAGTCAATCTGTTCGATAGGGAACTAACAAAAATCACTTCGTAAAACATTACAGCATTTGTATTGAAAATCTAGAGCAGGTTCAGTTTTTCCTATAAAATCACGTATGCGGGAAATGTTTTCCGCATCATTCTGCACAACGCTGCCTAAGAGACTATGGATCTGAAACCGGTTCCGAGCCAGCGATTTTTAAGGCGAATGTAAAAAAATTTGAATAATCGGTTGAGTGGTAGATATGTGATATAGTTTTCCAATATGAAAGATTCCGACAAATGATCAATAGAATATCAAAATGCACCTACATATTAAATTTCATGCGGATATCTCAAAAACTGACGAATAAATTTTTATGATCCTTATGAAAACTTTGCGATAAAAATTGCTGGCTCACGGTTTTAGACCTATAGCCTGTTAGGCAAAGTTTCTTAGGATGATTCGTATAATAGAATATTTTTTGCCTATGTTTCCGTTTTTTGGGTTCCTTGTAAATCAAACCGCCCCACCATAGACACAAGTTCTTGGAAAAATCTTCTTTAGGAAAGCCTAAGTTATAGGAAATTAAACGTTTTTTGGACTGATATCGGCTATTGTAGTATAATTTCTCTTATTGCTTATCCAACAACTGAAATTTCACAACAATGCTCGGTCAAAATCAAAAAAAAAACCTTCAACGACATACATTTTCTCAAGCAATTAAATTCTGTTAAGGAAAGCTAACAAAGACGTGGGCGTGTGAGAACAGTAGTTTTGACAATTAATTACAACAACAATAGCAGCCACTTTTCCGCGACCAGCTGTTTCTACGCAAAGCTCTTTAATGAAGTTCTAAGCTTGCTGCCAGGCCAGGCTTTCTGAATTTGTGCTACACGCGGCTGCCCACACAACGCCGCAAAGCTAATAGAATTTTCACATTTTGTTTTTTTTTTTATTTTTATTTGAAGTTAAGCAGCATGCAGAGTGTGCTGTGGTGAGAGCGCAATGAGCATTGCGCTAAAGGAATGCTTTCATTTCACACGCTGCATTTTCGTCCGATATGATTTATAGTTTCTAACCCAAAAGAATTAGAAAATTACCAGAAGATCTCGCCCACTCGGCTGCTGGCGAGAAACCTATTAGCCGCTAAAGAGCTGCACCATAAGAGAGCACAGCAGTTGCAGGGACCAATTTTGATTGAAATCAGCGCAGTTGCAAGCAGACGAGAGACGACGGAACTGCGTAGCCGCAGGTGAATTCTTTTTCAGCCGATTGCGTTAGTGGCCAACAAACGCTTGAACCAGTTGACTACCTGCGCGCTTGACTTTCGAATGGAGCGCGCGTTTGTACTCACTGCCGTTGTCCGCCAACCGCCATCAGACGCGGCGACAAGCGGGTCAGCCTGCGGCGCGTTGTTATTCAATACCTAACTGTCATTTGAATAGCATTAGTTCAAGCAAATTGGAAATCATTTAAGACTGTCAGTGGCGACAGCGACTAACGCGCCAGCGCGCAGGCACAGGTAGCTCAGCGCAGACGTCAATGAACAGCTAAAACGAAGCGGCCATAAAGCAACTATTTAAGTAGCTGCTGCTGGGCGCGCCAAACCTGTTGGTCACAATTGTGTGTATGTATGTGTGAAAGTGAGACGTTGTCACTAAAACGCTACTTAGTTTGTCTAGCGTCGTAAATTGTTGAGGATTCTTTAAGAGGTGTTGAAGTGTAGCCGTCACAAGATTTGAGGGGCGCGTGGGTTGCCAAGCGTTGGCATTATTGCTTTAGAATTTACGTGAATCTAAAAAATAATCGAAAATTGTTGAATTGTGTTGACTTGATTGGCCATTAGCTTGACAAAAACGCTTTTTACAAGCCATTAACCCGCTCTAAACGCTGGCGAGTACACAGCATCAGCCAGGAATAGTAAGCGAGCACGAAATCCTAAGCAATGCCGTTTGACGCGTAAATTGTGGGGTTTATGGTAACAAGAAAGCAAATAAATTAAGCCAAAATAGAACGCGTTGTAGCTGGCTTGTTCGTGCGCCTCTCGGAAAGTGTTGAGTTTCATTCATGATTTCAACAACTCAAAAAGCTTGAATTTCCTCACCGCTGCAGCTCGCTTTGGGTTGGCATGCAGCCTTCGCGTAGCCGCATGCCCCGTTCGAAGTAATACTCAACGTGTCTGTTTGTAATTAGCATATTTAACCGTAAATGCCAGCTTCTTCAATGAAGTGCGTTAGCCGACAGAAACTATACTCCAGCTCAGGGGCTTACATATGTAAATTGCTGCCTATGAAAAACGTGTATGTGCTTATAATTTTAGCCACACAAAAGGCACAGAAAAAAATAATATATTTTTTTAATATCTGCTTTATTCCCTAAGCAATTTTACTGTCAAATAATAAAAAATTGATGACTTCCCAACGCTACACTCATTCCATTGAAAATTTATCTTGTCGCGGGATTCAGAAAAATTATTGTTTTCTGAATGAATAGCTTTCAAGCACAGTTGTGTGAGCGTGTGTGTGTTGAAAAAATGTGAAATTCGATATAACGGCGCTATAAATCAAAGTGCGCACATTTCTAAGAGAATCAATTAAGTGTTTATTAATTTGAATGTACAGTTTTAGCGGCTTTTGGAAGGAAGTCAAAGCTCATTGAGAAACTTTGCATACAATCAATCAAATTTATACGAGCCTCCATGACTTTACGAAGTGAAGGTGTTTGCTATAGAAAGACAACCATTACGAAAACACAAAAAAAGGTTAACTTTCGTTGCATCGAAGCCACAATACCCTTCACAAATGCAAAAGATTCCTTATAAAACTGAGTGACTCGATCTGAACAATACGAACATATATAGTGGAAAACTCAATATCGTATACCCCGTTCAGGGTATAAAAACCTTTTGTGTCTAAAATAACAATATATATTCCCTAAATTGTATTAAAACTTGTTAAACCGTTTGAGAATTCTAAGAGAATTGAAACAAAACCTGCAATTGCATGAAAAATCTCAGCACGATCACGTCTTTAGTAAAGATTTCACCAAAACTGCAACTGTGGAAGCAAAAATAGCTTTGTTTTGTTAGCACAACCTCCTCAACGGACTTAAATATGATCTGTAAAGTTTCTTAGTGGAGATCTTCAGTATACTGGAGTTCTTCTAAGCTTAATGAGTTTAAGTAGCAGAACGGGAAACGCTGAGACTAATTCCAGCGACTACTGGTCGATTGGAACTTTAATCAAAAAAAACTTCAGCGTTAGAGGAAAAACAAACATAAATTTTATTAATAATATTTCAGAATGTAGGTTTATAAGAAAAAAAAAACGAAAATGAGAAAAGGAAATGTGATTTGCTATTTCAACGGCACGAAAACTGTGAGATTGTCTTTTTTTATGAGAAACTTTTGGTGTTTCAGGCAAGCCACAACTCACAAAATGACCGCGCTTATGCAACCAGTATGTTAGAGATTCCAGCTGATAAAAGAGCTATTGAAGGCTGTCAAAACGCAGCCTCTCATTGACAGAGACGTAAAAATTAACGCAAAATATAATTTGGAGGAGTGATTGTTGGACATACTGCTTTCAAAAAGATTCTGCTCATAAAGCAAGAATTGTTCACCAGTGGAGCAAAGACAATATGCTCGCCTGGGTTACTCAGAAACTACTTCCTCACTTATTTCTTTCTTTCAAGCTTCCAACTCTTACACAGCACTGGAGGCAACTCACACATTGCGATACTTACTTCACCCTTTCTTCTATAGCTGCCAGTCTCTGTCTATCTTCTTACTTTTAGCCTAGCTCTGAGCTGCATCTCGCTGCTATTTAGTTATGCGTGCCAACACCTTGACCAGCTATTAAAACTGAAATGAGTAAGTGAACAAAAACTCAACTTACATATGTCACATTGTTGACATTTCCCAAAGAACTCTCCATAAAAAAACAATACATACAACAACAACAACGACATTAAACGCATACAAATAAGCCAGCGCGTTGTAAGTAGAGCATTCAAGCCAAGTAAATCGCATAACAACTACGATAAAAAACGAGCAACAACTACACTGTTACGAATATACCCCAACTGCAGATAAGACAAGAGCAAAAACTTGTTATAAAGAAGAAAAGAAGAAAAAAAAAGAAAAAGAATGTGAAAATATGCAGCGTGAAAAATTCCAAGCACAGCATGAATTGTTGACAATAAAAAAATGGCATTAAACTCAACAACGCGTACAACAACAAAAACAGCAGCACAAGAAAGGAAACAAAGACCCAGCTCCACACGGCAGACGGACCGACAATGCGGACTGAGTCGAAGTTAAAGAGCGAAAGGATAGTGAGCGCAAGAAAAATGTTGCAGTTTTGGTTGAGCCAATAGAGGCGACACAAGCCGTGGCTGTATGTGGCATGCAGCGAACGGGCGTTAAGTTGCGGACTTTGAATGCGCCGCTTACTTGCGCTTGGCTTGCAAGTTGCACCACGCAGTTTGCCACGGAGCACAAACGAAAGCGAGCAACTTAAGACGCAAACAAATGTCGCAGCGTGGAAAAGGCGAAAAAGAGAAAACGCAAATACAAGAAAAATGCAAATGTAAAACAAATTCGAAAAAAAATAGCAAAAAGTATTGTAACCAAGTGTTGAAAGGGATAAAAATGCTTGCAACGTGAGTCATGACGTGTCAGCAGTTGTCTGCTGAGCATTTGACAACGTTGGTAGTCGAGCTGTGTGATATATGAGTGGCAAAAAGTAACTGGAAGATATGAAAGAGCAACAAAAACTTGGCGCTGAAGTCAAAATTTATTGCGCTTTCAAAAGGAAAGCTTGCAATCGAGGAAATTATGTAGTAACGAATCTTTATTTTTTTCTAATATTATTAATTTTTGGTTTAAGTAATGGCAATTTTGTGATTCTTCGAAAATATTGTTTAAAAATTTGAAAGCTTTTTTGAAAGCTGCAAAAATTAATTGAAGCACAGTATTTCTAATTTTTTCGAACTAGCTTCAATTGCTAGAGCTTTCATGAGCTTTTTCGAAATCAACTTTTTCCCTAGCCAAAAAGTAATGACAATGTTTTTTAGTTTTCGAAAATATTGTTTAATAATTTGAAATTTTTTTTTAAATATCCAAGAAATTATTTTTTCGAAGTAGCTTCAATTGATAGTGTTTTTATGAGCTTTTTCGAAACCAACTTATTCAAAACCGTAATGACAATGTTTTTATTTTTCAAAAATATTCTTCAATAATTTGAAATCTTTGGTGAAATATCTAAGAAATTTTCGAATTTTGAACTTTTTCGAACTAGGTTCAATTGTAAGCGCTTTCATGAGCTTTTTCGAAATCAACTGTTTTCCTAGCAAAAAAGTAATGACAATGTTTTTCATTTTTTGAAAGTATTGTTCAATAATATGAAATCTTTTTTGAAATATTCAAGAAATTTTCGAGTTTCGAATTTTTTCGAACTAGCTTCGATTGATAGTACTACTTCTTCGAAATCAACTTTTTTCCTAGTAAAAAATTGTGTTAATTGAGAAATCAGAAACTTACAATTTTAGAGAGTCTACAGCTTTCAGAAATATATAACGGCCTCATGAATGGAAGCGCTTTGACTAAATGGGAAAGTTCAAGCGGACCAGAAAGCTTACAAAACTGCACGCTTGCCAATTAAATGCAACCAAATGCGCTCATTAGCCAATTTCAGCATTTCCCACTCGGTTCCAGTGCGTTAAAAATATATTTTTAATATCATTTGCTAGTAAGAATATAAATATTGTAATTTCATATGGCATACACACAGCGAAAACACAGCGTACACAACAATTGGCTGACGTCACAACGGATTAATAAAAAGATATCCAAATACGCTTTATGCATACAAAAAATGGGCTTGTGGATATGAGGGAAACAGAGACGAAAGCGAAGCGGACGAATTTCGCAAATTTCAGCTTTAGCAAAGCGCAGCAAAAGCTGGTCGCAAAAAGCGGCATGGGGACAGCAAATGTCAAGCAATATTAACACGATTTTCCGCAACGTTTAGCAGGCGAATATACAAAACATTATTTGCTTTTTAATTTGCTAAAAGGAATGTTGTTACAATGAGCGTCAACAGTGCATTGCAACAATAACAAAACGGACGCGATTCAAGAGACCGTAAAGCATGAAAATGGTCTAGATGCCTTTTCGGTTGGAGGAAGTGCGGAAAGGCACGAACGACGAGTAAGGCAGGAAAACTGACACCAAGAAGACCAGCCGGCTGCCATGATATAGAGGAATAGCAAAAAAGACATAACCGAAGTTGGCAGCAAGCTCATTACCACGCGTAGTGGTCACTGCGCAGACGTAGCTGGCGACAGCGCTGCATGAAATGCTAATTTACGAGCCATAATAAAATTAATAAGCCTTAGTAAACACAAGTCCAAAGAGGAGGAGGCGGTGACGCGTGTTGTTGCTAAAAGTCGCTAAATGCAGGCATTAAGCATACAAAGCTTTCAGCGTGGCAAATGTGTAGCATTTTGGTTGAGTTTTTTTCATACTTTTTGTGCGAGTCGAGAAAAAAGGTTCGAGTACAAAAACACACTCAGCGAATGGTAAACAACCGAAAATAAGTTTCATAAGTATTAAATTACAAAGACCAATTTTTTTCGACTTCAATGAGCATGTGAGATATGAATTTGGAATTGAATTAAATAATATTATAAAAAAAACTTCAAGCAGTAGAACGTCGAAAGTTTAAAATAAGGGTCCACAATCCACGAATCATATTATACGACACCCATTAAATCTATATCTATGTCTCGTAGCGTTTCACAGAGCGAGCTTATAGAATGATGCTCTATAACTCCGAGACATATTTGAAATATTTGGAAAAAATAGTCAGGAGTTCTATAGCTTAATTGAAAGCCTAGAGAACCTCGTTGAGAATTTTCTGCGGAAGTGTAGTGGGGTGTCATGAGTCATTACGGTTTAGACACTCACCTAGGGTATCTAAGAAATGCTGATGGGATATGGACCGTCAGCAGCGAGGAGTCGTTGAAGCTACTTCTGGATGCTCACTGCATATTGAACCACTCGGTTGAAGAAGTCCAACTTATAGAGCTTCGGGAGATCTTCCTACCTGCAGTGGACGGTCAAGGTGACATGCAGCTGACTGACCGCAACTTACGTGAACTGGCCTGGAGACTGGATTGAGTGGCGTTTATACCGAATATCGGAAAGAGCTTTCACGCTGGTGTCCAGAATTTCAAGCCTATTATCCTATCCTCGTTTCGGTTAAAACCGTTAAACGTTGCAGAGGCTCATGGATTTGTACTTTAAGAGCAGAATTTACTGCGACAGAACGGTCGTAGCGGAGTGGCGTACGAAAAGACATCTCGTAGGGTTAAAAGGGGTACCCCGCAGGGTGAATTACTTTCCGCTCTGCTTTGGATCTTGGTAGTTAACGACCTACGTAAAGAACTCGAAGAACAAAAAAGTCGGGTGACAGTCTATGTTTACGATGTTGGTCTTATGGTAAAAAAAAAATGTGTAAGTACCGTCTACGAGCTAATCGAAGGGTACCTAAGCGTGATATACAACTGGGCGAATATAAGCAGCTTAGCTTTAAACCCAAGTAAAAACGAAATGGCGAGACGTCCCTGTCCCCTTATCAGGAGGCTATATTCGTGAACATGTTGATAAGGTAAAATACCCAGGGCTTACCTTTGATAAAAAGCTTCAATGGAAACCAAATATTTAGGAGAGAGTAAGGAAGGCGTCGCTGCAGGTGTATTTGTCTAGTAGAGGGTGCTACAGTTGCTAAACGGCTTGAACGTGTCCAAAGAACTTCTCTCCCAGGCATGTTTGACCACACTTGAAATAAAAAATGGGACCGAATTGGATCTACTTTGGCCTTTTTCGTTCTAGCACTGAACCAATAAACCTCGAGTGCGCTTAGTAGGCGCTAGTCGACGACCTAGACCTTGACGACCTTCTGGCGTAGAGTGGAATGCAAGAGATCTACTGAAGATACTTGAGTGGGATTCCACTCAGGTTCTGACCTGAACGACCTTTTGACGTAGAGTAGAATGCAAGAGATCTGCTGCACTACTTGACCCGACCGGCGTTCTGTCCATGTGGGATTCGTCTCAGGATTGACCTCTTAACCTAGCCTAACTTAACCTCTATAGCTTAGAACTCAGATTTCTGCCTCTACCGATTTTTTAAGTCGTAGAAATATATGATATTGCCTAAAATACTTGTAAAATCTTGAACCTGAATCTGAACTTTCATATTCATAAGTTCGGACCAAAAATGTATAAATATTCGTTTTCAAATTTTACATTTGTAATCATGTTAATATTTCTATAATATTTCTAATATCGTAAGCAAATGAGCACCGAACCAATACATAATTTTCTCGTTCAAATGGCGCCAAAGAAATTCTAATTAATTTAAATTAATTAAGTCCGTGTTGGTGGTCTGGTTAATTTGCATTCCTGAAATGTTTGAAAATACAATGTCAAATGACAGAGCGTTGATAAAAAGCATAATTAAGAAATCGAAAAAATAAAAACAGCGAAAGGTGATGCAAAATTGCTGAATATTAAGATACGCGCTGCCAAAGAATGCGAACCAACAGAATTAGAATTCTTTACACAAAACGACACACACAAATATAAACAGCCTACTCATAAAACCAAAAAAAAGAGAAATAATAATAAACGAATTATAAAGCAGTTAAATTTCCACCCACACGCATTTTCAAATGGTTAGCCGACACTATTTGCACACAAACAATTCGGAAACAATAAATTTGAAATGCTAATAAAAAGCTCTGTGTGACTAGTACACACATAAAATCACTGGTTGGCGCCAACAGCGAATATCACACCTCAGACATAAATGCGAAAGTTTGATGCTGCAAACAGCTGGCGAGCGTGTTGCACAGCAGGTGGCTGCGAATGGGTTAATTGAGTTGTTGTTAGCGCAATTATCGATCAATTGCCACCAGCAAATAATAGCGGAAGAGAAAACAAATAAGGCAAACACAATAAATTGACGCGTTGCCTGAAAAGTCTGCCTGAGTTCGAGGTGCGGGTGGCCCCACCTGCTGACCGGCGGTTCCACTCAAGGTACGCGCGTCAACCACGAACGCTTACACGCTGTAAAAATAACCAAGTATCAGTACGAACTAAATCGCTCGCAAAACACGCTTCGTTTCAGCTACTCGGCGGCGTTCGGCCAATTATTTATTGTGTGATCGCTGCTGGATCAAAGCGCGTGTCGGTCGATCACCGATCACCGATCACTTAAAATCAGTTCGTAATTTCACTAATTTTGCCAATTTATTTGCCTGAAATTTTATGGCCACGCCATTAGTCGGTTGTTAAACGCGGTATATACTTATGTGTGGTGGGTTGTAAAACAATGCGTTCATTTAAGCGCTTAACACACTTGCAGACATACATACATACATTTTATTAGTTCATTTCTGCGGCAGCGTAGTCGGCAAGGCTTGTTTAATGGGCAATCACGCTGCCGCTTATAAATTGGCTTGTTAAGTGTTTTTAAGCTTTTATTATTTATTTATTTTAATTTTTTCTGCGCTCGTTCGCTCTTAGCCGACGATCCGACGATCCTCATATCTCGCCCTGAGTCTACGACTCATAAAATCTAATCAAAAATTATTAAAAAGTCATAAAACTTTTGAAATGCGACTTTTTAGGGTTTTTCTGCTATTGAAGATGGTTTTGTGACAGAAACTTGGAATTTTTGGGTCGTTCCCTAAGTAATTTTCTTTGATGACAACAGCTGATCTTATTCAATTTTTTCGCAGTCAACTTCACACTTAACCGCATTACCCTTATACATATATTTGAACTGCTGATATAGAAGGCTTGTTTGTTTTGGTAAAATAACGAATTCAAGGCTGCTTACTCAATGTCTGGTTACCAGCCTTTCTGTCCAGTTAATAGAGTTGTCCGCTTAATAGATTGTACTTAATAAACATCAACAAATTGTGGGACCGGCCTATGTGCATGGCCGAGATGTCCTCTTAATAGAGCGTCACTGTATTCACTTTCACTGTATTTTTCATTTATGAATTGTTTTTACTATCCTATCTTCTAAGTTGGTTTGAACTGAACACAGTGTGTCAAATTTTGCTCAAATCGGTTCAATAGTTAGGAGTCCATCGCGGACAAACAACGTGGCACGTAATTTGTATATATAAAGAAGATTATTTTCAGCACAAAAAATTATTTCTATAACACTTATAGAAGAGTGTTTCTACATTTTTTGCTATTTTTCGGCCATATAAATCTTCTAAGCTAAATTTTTTAATCATTACAATAATTTATTCGCTCACTCTTGACACTAAACTTATTTTCGAATTTTCAAAATATATTTTCAGTGATAATTTCGCTGTGGAATGTGCATGAGGCAGCTTAGTTGCCGTTCGAAAATTTCGTTTGCTGGTTATCGCCAATGTTTTCTTAGAAAATTTGTTGTCACTTTTGGGATAAATGTCTAGAATAATTTCTCAAAGCTCATTTTTCATTTAGTGACAAGCGCACAACCAACTACACAGCTATAGTGGCACAACTGTACATATGTATATGAAAGTACTCAACGGAAATCATTGAGCCAAAAATATTTGAAATTTCGAAATGCAAGCTAAATATATTTACACGAGAAATATCAAATTTAATGAATTCGTAAATAGTAAATATCAGAGCGACGCAGCAACAAGCGCATGAATGCACTATGCACACACACACACACGCTGTCAACGCCGCTTTTAACGCCACCCCGCACCGGAGTGCATAATAAAAGTAATTTATATTAATTAGATCGGGCATAAACAATTTAAATAGGCCACCGGCAAAAGCTAAATTCCTTCAAAACTTATTCTTCGCGCGGCCAAAATTATAATTTAGAGTTTAGAGGAAATCAGCGCCGTAAGAATGCGCTGCTAAATAAAGCACTAAAAAGCTCTGTGCCATCATAATTCAGTTAAAGGTGCCGTTGTGTTTACGAAAAAATAAAAATAATGTGTGTGACGGGCTGGTTGGCGGCGTGTGGCCGCGTTCGCGCGCATTAATTGTGTCATTGCGTGAAAATTGTATGAAAACTAGATAAAAAATATTTATCTTAGATTTTTCGGTGCTTATTTAGGCGATAATTTATTAACTATGGCACTTCGCGGCTCATTTGATGGCCGACGATTTTCGACAGAAAATTAAACAAGCAATAAAAACGTGCCAGAACAAGTGATAGAAATGCTTTCGAGTGCACATTTTTTAATCAGTGCTGTGCGTTGACATAAACCACTTCATGAACACTTTCAGGTAACGCACATATAAAATCTACAAACATATTTACATGCCGCAAGCGCAGTTGGGCACAATACTTTCGCGTTTACTATGTCATAATTTCCCAATAAAATGTAAGTTTTATACGCGTCGCTGCTAAATTGGAAAATTACATAATATTCCTTCTTTATTTCCCACCAAAATCAACTGCGTGATGCTGCTCCTCACTTTGCTACAAATTTCCGACAGCTGTAATGTACCATATACATATGTATATACATAAATATGTATGTATGTATGTGTTTCTACATTTTGGCAGTCGGCACGCATCTGCGATTCTTCCCCCGAACAGCTCACGTGCTATTTTTGTGTCTTTTTTATGAACGCTGGTCGCCAACGCTGCTTGCCACATACAAAAAGTCAACCGAAAACCACGGCACAACAAACAGTATTGGTGCACCACATTCCTCTGTCTACTAAAGCTCGCTGGCTATCGTTTCAACACACCTCTCTGCTGCTCGGATTGTAAATAATAACAAATATAAAATAAAAGAATATGAGAATCCATATTTTTCCCAAAAGAATATAGAACTTCAGATTTGTTGAGGCGATTTGTGGGATTCGAGGTTGAACCTCAAAATTGTTATTATGAAACCGAAAACAGGAGCCAGCACAACCGGGAACCTTAGAACATTGCTGGCTTGACTAAGGTTTGGCAGAGCCAAAACACCACCTTTGGTGAGAGTTCCCACCTTTACCTTATAGCTCCTCTACAGTACAATAAGCAACCGATGCCTTCCTTACTCTCTCCGCTTAGGTCTTCATAAAAGCTTTTTATCAAAAAATAAGGTATTTCAACTTATCAACAGATTAAATACGAGAGCCTCCTAATAAGAGTAGAGGGACGTCTGTGGTATATATTAATCCTGGAGGATGACACCATTACAATTTTACTAGGGTTGACAGCTAAGATGCTTCGATGCGCCCAGTTCCATACCACGTTGAGGTACCCTTCAGTTAGTTGGTACATCCAAAGCAGTTGGAAAAGTATGCCACCTATTAACCTACTATGACCATTCTGTGCAACGCAAACTTTACATGAAGTCTTTGATGTTCAATTCCAATACCTCCTCAAATTTGTCCAGGGCTTTAACCACCGCCTCTGGCCGCACATTGAAGGCAACTTGATGTAGAGAAACGTTTTTGAAAAAACTCCTTGTACAAAAGGGCTTCCTGCAGACATGACACTACATACATCATACGAAGTAGCGTGTCAGTTTACTACTCAGTATTCTCCTAATAGTCAGATCCATGAGTCTTTCCACCATGTTTTATAAGTCTTTCCAAACGATTTAACAGAAACGAGAATAGACTAATGGGTCTCAAATCTTTGGCAACGAGGTGAGAGTTTTTGCGGTCTTCGGTATAAACGTAACCATAACCAGTCTCTAGACCTTCGGAACATAGCACTAAACTGATATTGGAACAATTGCTAGTTGCTTGACAATCCAAACCCGTTTCGAGCTTGGGACGGCTTTTCTATGGGATGTTTCATACCAGAGTTTAGCTGCTTATCAAACCATTGACACTGAGAAATATCATTATATCAAGGTTAAAGAGCTCGAAAGTGTCAAGTTAGTTACCCTTCACGTAAATATAATGTAAGACCAAAAAGTTTCATTTCAAATTTCTATATTTGCTGTTTTGAGACAGCACCGAAGATAAGCTTATTTGCTTAAGTGCAACTAAATAAATATTTACATTATTCGATTTCGACACGAAAGCTTTGTTTGCACATTTTTATCTTTTTTATCTTGAATATTTTTTGGCAACATTTATCTGCGATGGCAGTGAGTGCGCAAAATTTCAAATTTTTTTCGAGTTCACTTTTTTTAATCAATATCCGCTTTGGTTTTTTCTTTAATAATCATTTGTGTATATTTTTTACTTTTAATTGGATATTTTGTGCTTCTTAGAAATACACTGTATACATTAAGCTGATTACAACCGGTTTTGAGAGCTTATTGAGAGACAATTTAGCAAAAAAACGAGTAAAATTATCTTACTGTTTTTAGCTGGATTATTTTAATGGGGGAGGGGGCAGACATGAGAAATTTTATATGAAAATGTGGAAGACAACCAATAAAGTCAACAGTATTGACTTCGCTTTGGTCGACCTATTGTTGAAAAAGTCGATGAAATTATGGAAAAGAATGACCAGGACCGTCAGTCAACATTCATCATCAAACGGTTTTGAACTATTTAAAAAAGGCTGGCTACAAAAAGAAGCTCGATGTTTCTGTACCACATGAGTAGTCTGTGAAAAATTTAATGGACCGAGTTAACATCTGCTATTCTTTGCTGAAACGAAATGAAATTCAACCATTTCTGAAGCGAATGGTAACAGGAGACGAAAAGTGGATCAAATACGACAATAATGTGCGAAAAAGATCATGGTCCAAGCGTGGTGAAGCTCAACAAATGGTCGCTAAGCCAGGATTGACGCCTCGAAAGTTTATGCTGAGCTGCTACAGCCTGTAGGAAACGGCCAGAACTGATCAACAGAAAGGGCTTCGTCTTCCATCAGGACAACGTTAGACTACACACATCTTTGATTACTCAGCTTGAGAGAGCTTGGCCACCATATAGCCCTGACCTTGCACCATCGCACTACCATTTGTTTCGATCAATGCAGAACTAAGAGAGAGAATGGAATAAAATTGGCTTCAAGAGTAGCCTGTGAAAATTACTTGTCGCAGTTTTTCGCCGAGAAACCAGAAGAGTTTTACCCTGATGGTATAATGTCTCTAGCGGAAAAAAGGTAAAAAGTGGTCGACCAAAATGGTACATATTTGGTTCATTAAAGTTCATTATAAATATTAAAAAAAAAAAAAAATAAGTTGAAGTTTGATTAGAAATACGAAAAGACTTTCTCGACTACCCAATATGCAAACGAATTCCACACTCATTACTCTCAATTTACGCAAAAACTATAAAGCCGGTAAATATTGCCAGAACTCAGCACTTTTCATTGGCACTCTTGCGCTGTGATTCATGGCAAATTGATCGTGAATTTGTGCGCAGCGTCTAATTGCACCGCTTCCTGCCTGATTCAGCTGCTGTTAGCTACTACACACCGTTAGGCGTTCCATTCGAAATCAGCGCATCGACAGCCGACAGCGCAGCGTCACATCCGCTCTGCGCAGACACGCGTGCGCGATTTGAGTTTTCCACTTCGCGAATTGGCAATTTGTGTGCGGCAATTCAACTAGCGCTTCTTCTAAATAGCTGCCGTTATAGAGCCGCCTGGCAGGCAATCAGGTCAAGCAATTCGCTTGATTGAGTGAGTCACTTCGACCGCTGCACGCCACGGTGCCACAGTTTGCGCGTAACGTCAACAAATTAAGCTTAATTGCGCAAATAGTCAACAATAGCAATGACAAGCGTGGCACACAACAACAACAAAAGACAACAATAATAGGTATGCAATGGCATGCCGGCTGAGAACTGAGCGACCCTGACGGCTCTTTGCGAATTCAAGCTGTAGATGCTTTATTTATGATAGCAACAACAATGCCTGGAAGTTTGTATAAATAAATTGTCTTGCTTCGAATGCCTTTTTTGGCGTTTTTTTGCATTTGTTGTAGTCAATGTGCCACTGCCGGCACAATTACTTGCTTGCGAGTGCAAATCTGTAGGCATTTTGTGTGCCACATTGTGTTGCATGCATTATGCGGCAACGATAATGTACGCACGCGCCAGAGTAGCTATGATACTGGTTGGTTGTTGTTTTTCCTGCGGTTTCTGTGGTTGCTGCTGCCATTTGCAGCAAAATGTTTTCGTATTTTCCTTTCTGCTGGCTTTTGGTATGCTGTGGTGGTACCTTGTAGGGTCACACGCGGGTTAAACAACTTCATAAGTGGCATATTAGGCACCGAAAGCAACACATTATTGATGCGCTATAGGAGCATTATTTTTGTAGAAAAGTTAAACAGCTTTATGAATGTGGTTGCTTGGTCACTGAGCCGTTTTAAAGAGCACTGCGGGAAGGTTAGGTTAGGGCGTAGGGGTGGTCCTAAATCTGAACTGATAACCGACCTTTGGGTTACCCGCAAACTTCTAAAAGGTCGACGAATCGTTCTGTTAATGTCAATGGCAGCAACTTCGCTAGCTAAGCCTAAGGTTTGTCTACCGTGACATTTCAATCCCAATATGCGGCAAAATTATTAAACTACAAAAATTAGTTTTTGAGCAAGTTTGAATTCATTGAGCAGGTTCCAAGTGTTTTTTCCGAAGTTTAATTAAGTTAAAACGATTTTTTCTTATTCAAAAAGTAATTTTCATAATCGACGTTATCAACATAACATAAAATCCTTCTTTCCGCTCTTCTTTTTCAGTAATTCATCTAGTATGTGTTCCCAGCATTACTGCAGCTAAAGCGTGTACTCACTCTGTGCAACAGTAACAGCAACAGCGATCGATCGTTTTAAAAAAATAATACCAAGGTGAGTACTTCAATCTACACTGAGACAAAAAGAACACCCAATTTTCTCAGGCTAAACAAGCTAATAGGCGAAAAAAGAATTGCAAAACCATTTCGAATGGACTGTGATTTCCTATGCAATTAATTGCATATCCGAAAGCTGTGGCGGCCGCAGCGCGCTCCCCAACTGATACTATCGCAGCCACACAATGCGCTAAGCACACACAAACACACACGGAAAACTTAATGTTTTAACAATGCCCAGCAACAACTCGCCAAGTGATCATTAAATAAGAAAATATTGATTACGAAACTGTAGATAACAATTAACAGCGCGGCCAACAACAACTTCAAGAGCAGTCGCATGGAAAGAGGTATAAGTACACACATGTAAGCCGGCAATTACCGGCGCTCGTTGTGATTTTTATTTACCTTTAGCGCAAAAAATAAAAAAAATAAAAATAAAAAAATTATGTGGCAGCACCACAGCATGTAGCGCAACATTTGTTGCTGCCATGTAGCTACATGACGCGGTTTGGTAAGCGCTAGTTGCCGCTGGCGCAAAATTATCACGGCGGCGCATCACAGCAAAGCAATAACAACAACAAACGAGTGTTACCTTAGCTATTGCGGCGCTGTATCGATCGCCATGTCTGCGTGTGTGCGCTTGTGTATTGAAGCGTTGCTGCCGCAGCGCCATAATTATGGCAATAAATGCAATAATAACAATAAAAATCACATTGTTTGCGCTCACAAGTAAGAATCGCTCCACTGCGAAATTGGCATGTGCATGTGCAACAGCTTAAATTAAATGTTGCGTAGTGCGATAGCGCTTGGCGATTAAACGTATGTGTGCGCAAGGCGCATATCGGCGGCGAGCATCGTGGCAGCGCGCTGAGCGGCAATTTGCAGTCGGCGCCCAGAAGTGTACCACAGCAGTGCTAGTTGTATGTAATGATGATGATTTCAGGCAACATTTCCTGAAAATTTACAACTTCAACAAAAACTGCGCCGCAGCGGCCGCAAAAATTTCAATTATATGGCCCTGGACTTATCGACTTCTTGGCTGCCACAAACGGGCAGCCCTTTGCAACAGGGCAACTTGCAGCTGCGCTCACATTCACTGCATATTTATGCATGAAATTAACTCTTAAATTATAGCAAAGATTTGTAAACAACATTTCCTCCACGTATCAATAGCCAACTTGTGGTTTGACTTGTGTCTACTGGGTCTACATTGCCCAAATACTATATACTATGGGTAGTTCGTGTATCCCTTCATCTCACTACACCAGCCTGACTTTGCTGCTCTTTGTCCAGCTTTTACTGCCTGTTTTGTCAATCTTTAGCTTGCCAAAGCTTGACAAATTACGCTAATTAATTAAATTCCGTAAGCCGGTTTGCTGCTACCGTTATCAAGGTAGGCGAAGATACTAGAAAGCTCTTTAGAATGAAATATTGCAGAATTCTTGCGAATTTATTGTTGTCCTAAAGCTAAAAATTTATAGCATTAAGGAGAAAGGCATCCATTTGGTATGTATAGTTTGACGGAAATAGAAGTTCTAATATTTTTATACCCTGAACAGCGTATATTAAGTTTGCCACGAAGTTTGTGTTTCTTAATTCAACGCAACAGCTCTAAGAACTACGATCATCGACTTCACATGAAAAAGTCGTACAACAACATGATCATTTGAAGTAAGTGTATTGAGGGAGAAGCTGGAGACGTACCAAGATTATATGTGGATATTGGGATATCCAACAGCAGTTCTAGGTAAAAGTGAAGCAAGACACCAACCATATAGTCAAAGGGTGGCTCGACTTAAGCAGAGAATTTCAAAGAAATTGCGTGGTTCGTGGTATACACTTCTTCTCTGTCAAACGCAGGTTAGTTGAGTTGGTTCAATAGTCCTTTTAGCCGCTGCCGACAGCATCCATGTGTGCCTTTCAATGCTCTTTTCGTTTTTCTCGAAATTCGCTGCAGAAAATGATTTATGTGCAGTCAAAACTACAGCTTTATAGAGTCTTCTTTTGTCTCACACTCTCTTCAAGGCATTATAAATGCGTGAGGTGTCTAATTATGATTATTAGGCTCACATATGTGCACATATAAATTTTACACACGCGTATCTACACAAAAAAAACTAGCCAAGTAATTATAAGCTGTGAGAAATTAGCTTGTAACTCCGCAAATCAACTCTGTGCGTTGTTAATTATGAAAATATTTGTTTTTTGGTGCGCGCAAATGACAGTTAAAATAAACACACGCACCTCACAATAATATTTTGCAGTTTTTTGTGAGTCTAGCAATGTTTTATTTCATTAACATTTGCCGCTTACTCTACCGCTTACCCCGAAAAGATTTATTCGCGTATGCAAAAAGCTTAATTGCTTATAGTTTCTTGGTAATAGAAACTCAATTAGCCGAGTTCAAAGTGTTGGTGGCAAAGTGTGAAGGGTTCAGGCGTCAGTTCAGTTTCTACGAGATTTGACTTTCTGCCTGCTCTAAAACATATATTTTAGCATGCTCTTCAATTTTCTGTCTCGTAAAAACTAAAACTGCGTGTTGGCTATAATTTGCTGTGGAAAATAACGCAGATTCTTTCCTTGGCTTGTGGATACAAATTAATTATATGTATATTAACCCAGACAGGTTCAAAGTGGCAGACTAATGGCAGTGAAACAGCAGAAAAACACACACTTAAAAGTAAGCTAAAACGAAAAGAAAAAAAATATTCTAAAACGAATATAAAAAATTAGTAAACAATTAGAAAACTAAAGCATTTGAAAGCCTGCCGTTAAGCATTAAAGTCCAACTGCAATAAAAATGGGCGGTTTATGGTGCTTTTTTCTTTAGAATCTGCCCAGTTATTACCGCACAAGTGAAGATGCTGCGAATAATGATATACTTTACGCTAGTAATAACTACTCTTGCGTAATAATAAGATGAATTATGCGAGTACTTCCTGTTTTTGAAAGTGCCTTTGAATTATTCTTAAACATATCACACACGCACATAGTTATAACCTGGCTTAGCCAACTATTTAAAATATTAATTTAGAATATTTTAAATTTCTTCTAAATGTCTTATGCACACACAAAAGTTTGTCTGCAGTATTTCTTAGTGTCACTGCACATCCTTCATTCATCGATTCGTCCATTCATAGCTTATGCGCAGTTCATTCAGCTAGTTTTCAGTTATTTTTTAATTCATTTCCTTTAATTAACTCATACCGTTGGCTCATACCACAGTCTGCAGCATCCCTTCGCCTTCCCATGCCAGCTAGCTGTGCTTTGCAGCTTATAACCGCTTGCATTCTCGCACGTTCCGCGCCAACTGCTGCCCCAAGGCCGTTTCATTGATAGTTGCAACGTGTGCAACACAGTACCCTTCCTCATGCCGACTAGGTTCCATTTCACAGTGCAATTTCTTCACAATCATTAAGCAATTTCCGTTTGTGGCAATCATAGCATGCCTCAGTCAATGGTAACCCTTTGGAGCAATGTTACCAACTTGAACTTTTAGCTAACATATTTTATGCGGCAGGTTCAACGCGGAAAGTTGCCCAAGTTTGACCTTGCCAAGTTTCCGCACCCTTTTATTTCCTATTTTATTAAACGACTATTCCCAGCCATAAAGTACTTCCTCTGCTACTCCAGCTCATTGCTCAATTTGCGCTTTTTCTGTTTCAACAACTTTTGCTGCTGCTCCTCAGTGGGATGCCTCTCGATTGGCTACAGTTATGCTTCTAACACTTTTGTTAATTAACTGCCAACATGACGAAAGCGCTGTAGGCTATAAACTCGGCTGCGCGATGTTGCAAGTTTGGCTACAAAAAGACAGCAGGTGTTGACGTAATACCAGCAGAAAAGGAAATTACAATTTTCAGCGCAAATAAACTGTTGATAGAAGTTGGCAGAACTAGCATTTCGTTGTAAGTTAGCTTGGATCGCTTGAAATTCTCACCAGGTTTATATTTGATACAATACTCGAAAGGGTGTCCATAAAGGTTAAGCATTTGTTGAATTAATTTAATAATTTATGGTCGATTAAATAGACCATAAATTACTGCTTTGACTTTTAGTCATATGAGAATGTTATCAATAGAGCAATATTACATCTTCAGTGGCCTGGATATATAAAAACTCTATCACTTTGCTAATTCTACTCTCTGAGCTTACTTTTTTTGTAATATTAGAATACGATTTAGCTGTGCAAAACCAGATTTCTACTAAAATTCGGTTTCATTGAACTTTCGAAAGGCTTTGGTCCATTCAACACTGATTTCTTTAAGCTTTGTTAGTTGTACTATGTTGTTGTTATTGTCGTTGATGGTTTCTGTTTACCTACTGGTCCATTGAATCTTTAGTCATTTGATTACCTGTCATTATATATCAAATGAGCCATTGACCGTTTGCTGTTTCATCTGCTTGCAGCGCGTGTCAGTTTACAAGTTGTTCAACATCGATTTTTTAGATTATTTATGAGATTTTTATTTATGTTCTCCATTATTACATTTATCTCCACTATATTCCTAATACTTGCAGTTTGTTGTTGTGGCAGTTTATTAATTAATTTATTAAATATTACTCTTTCGCCTAAGACTCCACACTTGCGCAGCTTCTGTTTGTAGTTGGTGGTCGTGTACACAGCTTAAACGCTTGATTTGCAAATTATTGTTTCATTCATAAACATCTTCGAAAATTGTAGACCAACAGAAATTTCTAAACAACTGATTGGCATTTATATCGACACTTTTCACTTTACACACAAAAGAGATATCCGATTATTCTCTACTCTTCGGTAACACAGCTAGATGAGCTAGTTAAGGTCAGGCTGTTATTGAAAACTCAGCTTTCGTTTTGAAAGCTGCTAAAGTCAAGAAACAGCAAGTAAATAGGACCAACACCAAAAAGTGTTAGTGAAGCTAGCTCTAAGTACTGCTATATTAGCTAGTAGTGACCGTATCACAAAAAAATAAATAATTTGAAAGAAATATAAGTGAGCTTTCCCAATGAAGTGAAAGCTTTATCTAGGGTTTTATTTATTAACCGTATTTTGAGTTCTATACGCTCTGAGTGTTATGTTTTAAACATTTAAAAATATTCTAGGTAAAGCTTTTATTGCCACCTTTGAAATCATAAGTTTCATTGAAAGCTTTTATGTAGTTCTTTTATACTTTGCACTTCTAAATATTATTTTTGAAACTTAAAACGAAACGACTATAACAAAAGCTCTTCTTAAATTAAAAGCTTTATTTTCCATACACCATTTATAGGGTTAAAGTCTTTAACGGCTCCTTCTTAATAAATGTAATAATTTTCTTAAATATTTGGCGCCACACGCTCAGTTTCCCACCACGCAAATTGCCAAATCGTTGACTCAAAAGGCCACAACAACACATGGTGTCCATTTATCTTGCAACTCATTTGCACTTTACTGCCAAAATACTCATTTATTTGGCTTGGCATAAAGCACAGAGAAAATTAAGCAAATAAACTAACATGAAATACGCCAAACACCTACAATCTTGCCACAATCGCCGACAGCGGCCAAATTAGTTGCTACACAGATCGAAAAATTGGAGAATAAAAAATAAATAGCAAATAAATTGTCGATTTTCACAAATTGAAATCTGCCACCACTCACGCTTCGACAGCCTTCAATAAGCTATAAATGCAAAAATCGCATTGCCAACTATTTGCGACAACAAAAGCAACGACAGGCAAGTGCAACGGCAGCTGACGACGGCGATGTACCAAATATGCGGCGGCGCATGAGTCATCGTCTAGCAAGCGTGCATTAGTAATAAAAATGGCCACGGCGAAGAGAACGACCCACAACTACACCAGCAGCAGCAACAACAACAAGAAAAGATCAAGTGCTGCGGAGAGCAACGGCGTGCATGTGCCGCCCAACAAGGCCACATGCGCTGGCAACTGGCCGAGCAGCGGCGGGTGCAAGGTGTGCAATTTATTCGATAAATAAAATAAGTTGTTGTTGTATTATGGTCGAACGAGCAGTTGTAACGGCGTTAACGTGTGTGTGTGTTGCGCATTTGTGGCAGTAACTTGTTACGTTTGCCACACACATGCAACGTAATTCTACGTAAATTGGTAGCAACATTTTTATGTTGCAGCAACAGATAGCAACGCGCACATGCAACAAGCAGAAATACACCTCGAAATATGCTCAAGAATGCAATAAAGGATGAAGCAGTGATCTGCGCGTGTGCAACTGAAGCGTGTTTGCTGCCATTGCGTGGCATAAACGGCGCACTTGTTGCTGCCACAAAGCCAAAACGAGCTACGCTTAAGCCCAAGACACTCATGTGGGTGCGGGGAAGCAGCATTGTTGCCACAGTGCAAAAGCCACAGCCCATCTTAAATGGCAATGATCTTGAGTTCTCGCAACAACAGCGTACATGCCGTGCTGCATGCAACACGGAAATCTGACCGGCTTTGTCGTAGGCTGTGAACGTTTTCACAACAACTTTGGCGACTTCTTCATCTGTGGTTGTTAGTATAGCTACGGGCGATCTCCCTTCTACAACGTTTCCACTCACTTTCGTAGACTGTGACTTTGCATGCGCCTGAATTTCGTCAGGCACAGCTTCATGCTACCACACACACCCTAACGCAGCGAATGTCAATGCCACGTGAGGAGTGTAGCAGCCAGAGAAGCTAATCTTCATGTTGTTGTAGTTGCGTTTTAGCGCTGTAAAAATGTTTGTGCATCGCAAGCACAACCAACGCTCAACAGCCGACCGAAGGTGCAGCAAAGCGCATTGTGTGTGAATGCCCATTCTGCCGTTTAGATACAACAATTTGCGTCTTCAACCGCATTTCTCAGTTATGTTGAACACACTAATTTAAGTAGACTAGCTAACCAACAACTAAAATTCGCTTCCCTACAACAACAAGTGTAAAAACGCAAAAACCGAAACTGTGTACATTGGTAAATGATGTGGCATGCCGCAAAATTCAGTTAATGCATTTGAAAGCTGTTGCTTAGCAAGTGGTTGTTTAGAAAATGCTACTTGAGTATTTTGCGCATGCGCTTAAATAAAACTTAATGCGTAAAAGCAGCGCAGTAAATGATTTAAAGTGAATTGAAGTTCGTGTCCATGGCATTTGCGTTGTCAATCGGTCTTCGTGGAAAGCTTTTGTTGCCAGTAAGCATATGCAAACTGTCAAAACGTTGTAAAGTAAAAATTGTAGGGAGACTACATTAGGCGAAGCAGAATTGAAGGACGGGATTAAGCTGTTGACGGGCCGAAGATTTAATAAGAACAAATACCGGTGTTATGATGTTACGGTGTTACGAAGTTGTACCGAAGGTAAAAAGTATAGTCCAAAGTGATCGCTTGGGAGAAAAGGAGCTGTTTTACGGATGGATCAAAGCTTACAGGTTTCTGACTCCATAGCGGAGGTGGCAGTCACAAAGATAGCAGTAGATCTGCTCCGCAGCTGTGCAGTCGCAAGGCCCTTCTGGCCTAGGGTAACTCGCAGAAAGTCCAGTGGCTGTAGGAGTTCTGACTGGGTACTATCCGATCGAGTTTCAAGCACTAAGATTTAATATCCTACCGATATAAACACTTCCTTCTCGAATGTCCCGCTTTAACCAGATCAAGGCAAAATACCTCGGATGTCATATCTTTAAACATCTAGGCGAAATAGCGGAAATAGAACTAAAACTCTTAAGTAGATTTTTGATGAGTTCAGGACGTTTTTGCAGATAGCTGATATTCTACTACAGGAGTTTTTTCGCTTGGCATCACAAAGGGAGACTAGACCTAGAACAGAACATACCTTCATATACTACTTTCGATAGAAGATTATATTCGATTAAGTCCTCCATAATGCTAGCCTACGAAGCGTATAAAGCGTAGCATTTTCCCTCCATTCGAGCTCCTAATTTTCGTTCTTTATTAATGCGCTTTAAGTGAAATCAGAAATCGGGCAAAAAGTCGAAAAAGAAATTGAGCATCCAATTAAATTGCAGCGTTGCAAAGCTGAGTGGCGACACCGCCCAGGCGCGCAGCCAATCGGTCGTTGGACGAAGCGACCGCAGCAGTTAATACCATGCCACAGCCGTGCAAAATCAGAGCGCAAAACGACGAGAAGCCAGTGCTGGTGCATGCAATGTTCTCGCGCTGCCACTCCTTACTTTTTTGCCAATATTATTTGCAACTTTTTACAGCAACGCTTAAAGTTTTGCTCTTGCCTTATGCTGACATGTTATTCTACTGCCCGGCTTGCACTCGAACGCGATAAGTTGCACAGACCTGTCCGAAGGCGCAGACAGCGCGCATAAATAAATGAAACGCGTTGAACGCGTTTCGTTGTGCTCCAAACCCCGACAAAAAACCGAAAATGTTGGCGTGTCTGCGCCGCACGTTGCAACGCGTAGGGCTGTGCATGCGAACGAGGCACAAGCGCTGGGGCAACAGCTGCCGAAACGTCAAATGGGCGAGTGAACAAGTTCGATTTTTACTATCGAAAGGAAAGCAAAAGGAAAAGGAGAATGTGCACCAAAGAAAGACAAAGCGTAAAAGTATCAGCAAAGTGCAAACATGCATGTGAATGTGCGCGTTCACATGCAGAAAACCGCCGGTGGCCAGAAAAAAAGCTACCCATCAGCTTGGTCAAACCAGGCGCTACTTGCTACATAAGTGCTTTTGCTCTGCTTGCGCAGCGCTCTTGTCGCATCTGCTGCACATCTTGCACCGTAAAGTGGTAGGCACGCCGCGTATGAGGCCGCCTGTGGAATGTGGCTTACACCAGTCATTCTCGTTGTCCGTTTGCGTTTGCTGCAGTGCTCGTAAATATTGTTGTACATTTTTTGGCCATCTTTCAAACCACTTTTTAATGTTCTACTAGCTGTTGCGCAGTGCCGACGAATATTTGGTGGCATATTTAACTACGAACTTGCATTTTTCCACTTTCTGCTGCTAGCAGTGAAATGAAAGTTTGCGAGGCATGCGGCATGTGGCAATTTGCAGTAAAAATTTAATATACAAACGTGCAAAAACGCAGTGCCACACTAGGTTAAGGCAAGTTGAATTTCTGTGGCCACCAAAAATGGGTGCTAGTGCCTCAGCGCGTGGCATGCCGCATTTGGCTGTCGTGGCAACTTGCGAAAATTTGCATTTCTCTGCGCTTACAAATTAGCGCATAAGCAATGTGCAGCCAATTCGGCAATGCCATGCGCGGCACGCCACACAATGCCGGCTAACAGGGACTCCGGCACGCACGAGCGGTAACTGCACATGCAATGCTGTGCCACACTTGCAATGCAAATACGAAAATGAACATGTACAAGAGATGTGCTGCTTATTGCAGTTGCCACTGCGTAGCTAACGTAAGCACGCTTACTGCATGCCACAGAGCTTGGCTAGTGGCGCCCAGTGTGGGCTGTCTGCGGCTTTTGCGGTGAGCGGGCAACCGCTTGCTTCTTTGCTGTTTTTTTTCATTTATCCTGAATGTCTGTCTGTCCCATTGCCAGCAACCTCATAACCACTTGTGGCATGTGCTGTTGGTTGCGTGTGGCGCGCATGCTTGCAACAAGCAAATCCCCCTTCAAGTCCTGATCTTCCTGCCTTTTATAACTGCTTAATTGCAGCTAAATGTGCGGAATAATTGCAATGCGGCGGTGGCGACTGGCAAGGAGGAACAAATCTTTGCGGTTTTGCAGCAGCAAAATTCAATTATGTTGCATGCAATTGTGAGATAATAGATTTTGCCGAGAAGTGTTTACAGATCGATGCAATTAATTTTAATGTGCCAAACGAAAAAATCAGCAAATGAGATTTTGTAACTGCAGGAAAAATGGGGCGTGTTGCAAGTGGCGAACTTATCAAAGTTTACAGATTTCTTGCTAATACCTCATTTGTAGAGCCCACCTGTGACTTATAAGCGCGCCGTGCCATGCCAAGTGGCAGTCGAAAAAACCAATTAGAGAAACTATGCTTTGATCTTGTTGTTTTTATTGGTGTTGTGCGCAAAGCCTGTCAGTTCATACAGCGACAGCAACATGCCACAGCCGCGCATAGCTTGGCCAGTTGGGCAGGGCCTGCTGCTATGGCTTGATTTACGTGCACAGGGCGCAACAGGTAATGGACAACAACAAGCTCACTGAGTGCATGAATAATGCAGAATTGCTTTAAAGGTCGCAACAGCAGTAACAGCAACACAATATAAAGAATGCGGGCAATAAAAATTAATAACCAAACATTAAAAACATCGAATATCGCTTGCAACAGATACAAACACACGCGACGCAGAGAGGCGCACACACGCGCTTATTTGTGCAGACACTCAGCGTGCGACTGGTGTGACTTTTGTTGCTGCTTTGGCCATGTTTTCGCTCTTCACTTTTGTTGCTGTTAATTTTTATGCTGGGTCCGCTGCAGCGCATTCCATTTCAGCCTCGCGAAAGAATTCACATTTATTTTAACGCATTCGCTGTCAATAAAAGGCAGCCAAAGAGCGGCAAGGAGGAGCAAAGGCGAAGACGCAGCCGAAAAAAGCCGTGAAAAAAGTGAAAAATATGCCTGCGATATTAATAAAAGCATGCGACAACAACAGCAGCAACACCAGTGATGGTTATAAACAACTGGGGCTGTGTCGGTCTGGGCGGCGATGGCAGAAATTAAATGGCACCGGCAAACATGCCAATGTCTGGCGGACGGCAACAACGCAAACAACAGCAACAACAATTGCAATTAAAAGGTCCAATAAAAAGGCACGACCGCCGTAGCAATGAGTGATGCGATAACAATAACATCAACAACAATAACAACAATGAAACTGGCAAATGCTGCGCCAAAGTCGTAATCAACGCTTTAAACGAGTTTTTAGTGACGATGCACAGCAGATGTTTGGAATTTCAGGCGTGTGGAAGTGCTGTAGCAGCAGGGAGTCGACCAAACGGAGCCACCACAAGTGGCTGAAAGGAACCGAGAACAAGTGGCAACCCGGTAAGGTGGTATGGAGCGCAACTTTCGTTTACTGCTCTTAAGGACACCGCGCTTAAGTTTGCTGCTGACGATTTTGTTAATTTTCCAATGCAGAAATGGCTGTTGCTCTGAAGCAGTACATAAAACTGTAAAATATAAGCTAAAGTGTGGAGCAAAGAACGGGTAAAGTGTGGAAGAAACAACGGGTAAAGTACGGAGCAAAGAACAGTCTGCCTGGCAAAGGTAGCGCGGTAAAGCAAACAGAAATCGATTGGGCAGCGCGGTGGCACTGACAGTGGCTGCCCAGACAACGACGGCAACAACGTGCCACAGCACTTCATCAATTTTTATGACTTTTAAATGTTATGCAGCTCCAAGTTGCCAAACTACCTTGGCAAATAACAAAACAACAACACATAAATGTCGAAAGCCCTCGCACAATGAATGAGTCCGTAGCAAGTAAATCTTTAAACGAAATATATTAGCAACCCAGACTAACAACCATCTATTTTTGTATGGTACAGTGCCAATTTTTAAGGTTATACTACACTGAGCCAAAAAAACGTTGCAAAGGTCTACGCGAGGTTTTGCAGATATAGTACTCGGTTGCACCGAGGCTATAATTGCCTACACATTTACAAACAATTTTTTATGATCGTTCAGTTTGTATGGCAGCTATATTGTATGAAATACCTCTTTGGCAATGGCCTATGCTAAGTTTCATGAAGATATTTCGTCAAATGAAATAGTTGATCATTCAGTTTATATGGCAGCTATATGCTATAGTGCTCTGATATCGTACATTTCGGTAAATGAGCAGGATCTTGGTGAAAAAAGAACGGGTGCAAAATTCCGGATCGATATCTCAAATACTGAGGGACTGGTTTGTATATATACAGTCAGACGGACATACAAACGAGCAGGCAGACGGAAATGGCTAAATGTCTCTAACCTTTTTCTTCTAGATGTTACAAACTTCGTGTCAAACTTAGTATGCCCTGAACAGGCATGATTCAATCTGTTTAAAAAATATATTTAGAAATAATAAACGTAAAAGTGCTAATTTTTACAAAACTCACCCTAAAATTCTCACTTTTAGAAATTACTGAACACTTTCGAAAATTTTCACAATACACACAAGCACAATTGAAAACACCTACTTACCTTGAAATTTGCAGCTAAAAGATTTGATGATAGGGCTCAAACATAATTTTGGAAGATTTTACACATTTAACGATTTCGGATGCACATTTTTCTAAGGCTTGATGAAAACACAATTATGATTTTGTAACTGTAAATAAAAATTATAAGTTTTTAGTCAGTAAATGAATACAAGTTTTCTGCAATAAATTTAAAAATCCATAAAGTACACAAAAATAAAATAAAAAACACAAAAAAAGAAAAATATTTTATAAAAAAAACTCTTTTTTTAGTACTATATACCACTTTTTGGACGCAATCAAAAAAATATTTGCAGTCAGGTGGCAGCTATTTACAGAACATTTCTTACAAACAACACTGAAAACATTTCTTCCGAGAAATTTTGCAAAGAAAGTTATCAAAAAGTACAAAAACAAAATTAAAATCTGCATAGCATTAAATTATTATGGTCCAAAGCACTAAAAGTTGGTAGCTTAAAGTCAAACAACTACCGTCCTGCGTCCAGCAAAAGCACGCTAGTCATTTGTTGTGGCAAGCTGCATTGACATACTGCCACTTAACAACGCAGAAAATAAATAAAACAACAAAAAACAGAAACAGTTAACAAAAAAAAAACAAAAAATAGGGAGGAAGCAATAAAATTGGCCAACAAAGCACTTAAAGCATCCGAAAGTAAAAAAGCCGAAATGTATTATAAAGACGGTTAATGAACGTGCGGCTTTTCGAAGCCAATAACAATGAGGTAGAGAAAGAACCAGACCAAACCAGAACCAGACCTTCCAAACACTAAAGAATAATGACAGCCCATTAACGATGCACGCCTTGATATGCGGCGCGTCGCACTCCCCTTCATATGCAATGAGCTGGACCACGCATACACATCCAATTTCAGTCAAAGCATTTGCCACATCAGACGAATCAACACCAAAAACAACAGCAACATATGAGTTGGCACATACGCCACATTTCGGGCAAAAAGAAAGTATAAAGACGGTAGCTAAATGAGATCAAGGGACGTAAAGTGCTAGTGGCACAACCTCTAATGCAAAAACAACAGCAAGCGCATTCAGCCCTCTCAGAAGCAATAATAACAAACATTGCGAGCCCAGCAATACACAAGCCTGCTCAAGTGACGGCGAGCAGGTAGCACACTGCATTTTTTCAGTACAAAAACAACAACCGTCGCTCACACGTCATATCAAGCATTCGCGTTTATAAATCCCGCTGATGTGGCATATCAAAAGCATTGAATGATCGCGTGGTGCAGCCATCAGTGCACGTCGAATGCCAATCGCCGCCGCCGTAGCTGTTGATTTTGCCATTCACCGCCGCACCAAATTGTTGCTTCAAAGTTGTAATGCAACAAAAAATATCAGTAATAACTACCATTCGACAGACCGTAAAAAGCGTATGCTCTTGCGCAGCTTCTACACACGTCGCATTTACTATGTCACTCATCCTGCCACATGTGCTTTGATCGAGTGGTGCGCTCCATTTTAAAAGGAATTTTGCCTTTACGAACACCGCCGTCGCGCAATCGGTGCAGACAATAACCTCCTGCGTCAACGCAGTCTCATCAAAGCTGTTCACTCGTTTCGAGTGCTGGCGTGCAGAGCCGTTTTTGCGCTGCTGTAGGGTGCGCAAACTACGGCTTCGCTACCTGCCGCAATTGGTTCAACATAGGGACAGCCGAGCCAAATTACGAGCTTGACATCATCAAACTGTCTGATGTGGTGCGCACAACACAACGCCATGCATTAAAGTGTATCTACACATCGTTTATATAGATATACATACATACATATGTATATGTATGTATGTGCATAGTATGGCTCATAATATACAGCTCTTCACTGTGCTAAATCTGCATACAATCGCGCTATGCGAAACAACAATCGCCGATATTAAAACCGATCTTATCCGTAACGTTGCTATCCGTGCAAACATGTTCAGGCTGCCTTGGCCGCGATGCATATCTCGATGCATATCTCGTTGCGCATGCATCCCTGGGGCGTTGATGTGTTGAAGTGCTCACACAAGCGTTATTGTATCAACTGCTGCGTAAATGTATTCACGGCGTTTGGCGTGCTCCTAATATATTACCAGCGATACACATCCATTGCCTAGCCTAGAAAAAAGGGGGGATTATCGCCGATCTTTTGAGTTGGTTTCAGCAGTTCCCAAAAAATTTATTAATTACCAACCTTTCTAAACGGAAGTTAAACGTGACAGCGCTATTTTCGCATCCTACCCTTTGCAATTCTGACACCGATTTTTTAACAGTGAATTTCCAAATCTTGATCATTATTTTCAAATAGATTTGCATCAGTTCTATTTCAAATATAAAAACAGAAAAATAATTATATTCATAACCAAAAATCTAAAGACATTCAATTACGCTAACACGCCAGGAGAATCCATTGTTTTTCTTAACGCTTTCGCTATCACTTAGTGAAGTCATAAACCGGGAATGTGATTGATGTTTTCACAAACAAAAAACGCAAACACCTGCATATTCATGCTAACATGTGTAAATATGCATGTACAATGCCGTAATTACTTTGCCCAATCACCAAATGTGTGCCCGATGTAGCAATGTGCAACCATAAACGAATATATTAAACATTTTCTATATATCATTTACATATACATACATATGTGTGTATGTATCCTGTTTAAGTAAACATTTAACATTTTTTCCGTTTCAATTGCCACAACTTACCGGAAATTTGAGTTTTTTGTGCGTTGGACCTCACCGTCCACTCATGATCTTAAACCGCACTAAAACGCACCCGAACTATTGACATTTCATTTCCCAAACACACTTTCCTACCCGCACTACACTAATAACACATATTTGTATACTTATATTAACTATATTTAACAAAATTTACAAATTTTAAATCCTGCGCACAAATTTTCATTTTTCCGCGTAACTTCGTCAAATTCGAACTGTCAAAGTGGAGGTTGCCATGCGAACGCCAAATTTTTCGGTTGTGTAAAATGAAAATGTTCGAAATGCGTTAAATGCATGTAAACAAATTCGAAAACGGTGTTTGTTGTTTTTACATAAATATATTATGATAAAAGTATACTTAAATGCATCATGTAATGGGTATAAATGTATGTAATACGATTAAGGAAATATACGTTTCCAACAGTTTGGCTATTCGCCGGCGACAGTTCATCGAATTTCGTTAATTCGAACACAACCGGAATTTAAACAAGACATAGTAAATAAATATTACTCTATTAATAAATACGAAGTGCAAATTAGAAAACGTCTTTAAGTAATAAGAAGGGAGTTGTGTAAATGGAAGATTTTCTTGCGTCTTAACTTTAGTAGCTTCGCAATTTGTTTTGCGAGTTGTGTTTGTGTTAAGGTTACCTGCTGAGCGAGCTTGGCATCTCATTTAACCTGTTGCATCAATACAAGATATTTATTGGCCAAGCTATTGCTGCAGGACCAATCACTAATCGTTGCCGGTTCTACAACCAGTGAGTCAGAAAGAAGTTAAAGCGGCGAATGCCTGCCTCAAACTTTAATCTTCATTTGTCTAACCCATGCGATTCGCAACTCGAAATCAATGGCTTGTCATTTGTGACAATTGGAATGCTGTATATGGCAGCTGGTGGCTAGCAGAAGAGTTGCATATGATCGGACCTAGATTTATGCGCTCGTAACAAGTTCGTTTAGTGGGGTAAAAACTAAAATGAAGTCTGTGTGCGTTTGTCAAGGCATCATACATACATACATACCTACTCTACTTGTGTAACAGCAGCAGCAAATGGATTGATCCTCCATTCGTGAACAAGCTGCGCATATATACTTTGATGCACATTGCAGTAGTGTTTAATTATTTATAAGGCACTTCCTCTATTAATTCATTCATCAATTCATTCGTATTTCATTAAATCTCTGAAAAATGGAAGTTTTTATCTCTTTTATTTTAGCCTATACATCCGGTTTTAGAACATCATTTTGGCGTTGGGCCATGGCGAATCACGCAACATTCTCATCTGCTGCAACAACAGGAATAACTGGGTCTTGGCAGCTGTCATTCTTGTTGAGTTTACTCATATGTAATCAACTCAAGCTATCCGCGGCTTCACAATCCTCGTCACTGGGTGTACACATTGTGCGTTCTCCCGAATCAGCAGTGGCGCCCAAAGGTGATGAGGTTGTTTTTGAGTGCGAATTAAATTTGGCTCCCGACCGTTTGGAATGGCGGTTCCGTCATACAAGCGCACGTGCCACGGACGCTATGAACTACAATTATCTTCATGGCGGCGAGGTCGGTATCAATGACCTTTTCTATTTAAACTTTATCTATTTCTTTCTACTCCACAATCATAGGATGGACACAATATTGTAAATGAAAACCTGACATCTCGTTTGCGTGTATTTGTCTCGTCCGAAACTTTGGGTGATTACCAATGTGTGGCCTGGGTCGGATCGGCCGCAATTGCTTCCACACCCGCACGGCTGACACTCGTATCCATAAGCATCGACAACTCGAACGGTTATAGTCGCAATGCAATACGCTGGAGCGTAGCGCCGAAGAATTGCATATTAATACGTTGCGGCACAGTGAGCTCGAATCCGCCAGCGGTGTGGAGCTTCTTCCGCAACGGCGAGAAAGTGCCACAGACCGAGGTGTTGCCCTCAGCAAATGGTGCGCTCATACTTAATACAGTGTCATCAAAAGATTCCGGTAACTACACTTGCTCGGCAATGAACGCCATCACTGGCGTGGAGGTGAGATTGCCACAACGCATAGACTTGCGCGTCGATTATATTGATCGCACGCCGCCCTACTTTCTTAATGTGCCAGTGTCACAAGTGACGGCGCGTCCAGGTGAAACAGCCGTACTCGAATGCCCAGGTGTCGGTTCGCCACCACCGGAAGCCGTTTGGAGTAGCCCGAATGTAATTAACATCTACAACAATCGAACAAAAGTGTTGCCATACGGTTTGCAGATATCTGATGTGATGCCCGAGGATCAAGGTTCGTACGTGTGTCGCTTAGACAACGGTATTGCGCCTGCTTTGGTGCAAATTATAAAATTTATTGTCTTGGAGGCGCCACAAATACTGCGTGGTCCAGCAAAGACACGAACAAATGAAGGCGATCAACTGGAATTAGAATGCTCGGCAGCCGGCAATCCTTTCCCCCAGATCTATTGGTTAATTAATGGCGAAGACACTTCTTTGGATAACGAGACCTTTCATGAAGACCGTCGTTTGGTTATCCGGCAAGTACAGAAGCGCCATGCGGGCATCGTGCAGTGTTTTGCAAAGAACGAAGTGGGCGAGGTAAATGCGACAGAGCTCGGTTATGGTAGCAATCCCGTGTAAACACTCTTATTTATTGCAGGTAAGCGACGGCAGTTACTTAGAAGTGAACCCGAAGCAAATACAGGGCGAAGACTCAGCTCCTCTAGGCTCCGTGCCAATACGCATGCCTTATGAGCACACCGGCAACAAAAACAAGGGCAAACGAAAACACATGAAAATACGTGAGTAAAATTCTCATCTCTATAAAATTGGGAAAGTTTTAAAAGTTCCGAATTATAAGTTGGTTTGATTCAAATAACTTATACACGATGAAGTGGATGTCAGTTTTCTCTTTATTCGAGATAAATAACTTATTATATACAATTCGATATATTTTCGTCGCCCCGACGCTTTACAGTTAAATTAAATTACATTCCTTTACGAAATACTCAGCAATACTTCCTCGTACATCTTAATTCCAAGAAGATATAGAATACCAAAATGTAACAATTTGAACTTGTTTTTGCATTAAGTTTAGAAAACTAGTATTCGTTTAAATGTAAATGTGAGTTTAAAATTTTATTTCTAGTATAAAAGAAAAACTTAACCGATATCTTATTAGATAACCAATAATGCATAATCAATTCTCTCTCTCCTCCCTTCAACTCCCCCACAAAGCAGCGGCCAACTGGCCCCGTCCTATACTTGCACTGAGCTTGGGCTCTTGCGCAGCAGCTTCTCTTCTTCCTGCAAGATGCGTATCTTCATCTTCAGCTCTTCCACCTGTAGACGGTGCACCTCGCGCAAATGCTTCAAATCTTCCTGTGCACGACTGAGCTCTATTTTCTTCTTTTCCAACGTCACTTGCGTTTCTTTGTAGCGCAGCTCGGCCTCCTTCAATCGGAAGTACTGCACTTTCTCCTCGAATGACTCCACCGTGATGGTGGTGTTTCCCTGCGCCGTGGCTGCTGCTGCGGCATTGCTTACACTAACCGTCGGCACGACGGGTGCCGGCGCCGGTGCCGTGGCCACGGGCAACGCGTGCAGTGTTGCGCAAGTGAATGTCGGTGTAGCAGTCGCGAACTGTGCGGTCGCTGGCGATTGCAGTTGCATTTTCATTTGATGCTGCTGCTGTTGTTGTTGTTGCTGCTGTTGATGTTGCTGCTGCTGCTGTGCAGCAACCGCGAGCTGGTGCTGGGCAAGATGCTGTTGCTGCAACTGCTGCGCCTGGTATTGGGCAAGTGTTATTTGCTGTGGCTTGATCTCGCTGATGATCTGCTGATTGTAGGCGGTCGCGGGCATGGCGGTGATTGTGTGATGCTGCGGCTGGTGCTGGCTGGGTATAGTGATGCGCGTTGGCGAAGGTATAGTGATATGGGTGGCTGTTCGAGAGCAGAAGTAGAAAGCGGTTAGACAACATTGACTGCGGAATCGTTATTAGTAACTTACTGTTCGAATCAACGGGATGTTTTATCTGCAGAATGATGTCTTCGCGTGGGCGCGTTGTTTTGAATTGTAGCAAATCGTTTAGTGTCAGCTTTTCGGCGCTGATTTGATCCACCGATATCTGTTGTGTCTGTATGGTCTGTTGTTGTTGTTGTTGCTGCTGCTGCTGTTGTTGCTGTACATGCTGTTGAAGCACCTGTTGCTGGTGCTGCTGTTGTAGTTGTTGCTGTTGCTGCTGTAGCGGATCAATGGGTTCCTGCTCTATCTGTCCCACACCGTCACTAGTATCCATCTCGATCTCTTCGAAAGCCTCATTCTGGCTGCCATGCTCATCGGGGTCTATGTTGGTGACCTGGAAATCGGGCTCATCCTTAATCTCATGATTTACTACTTCTGGGCGATCCGAATCGATGCTTGCTTGTGAGCCGTTTGCGTCTTTCTGACCACTTGGACGGAAGGGGTACTGCTTGCGGAGTCTAAAAACAACAGCAACATAATTAGAAATATAAAAGTTATCACTCGTTAAATAAATAAACAAATAACTTCACTCACGCCAACATTCACACACACACGCACCGACACACAAACCAAACTCGCAATTTCAGCTATTCAACCCCATAAATGAGCTGCTCAAGGCAAGAGCGCATATGCCTGCTTTGGCGAGTGGAATTTCACTGCTATTGCATACTCGGAAATCAACTAGTTTCGATATTCGGAGCAAATACGTTATTTTCGTTCACTGACTTTTTCACATTTGAATTAGAAGAAAGGTAGACTTCAGCCACTTCTTTGTTTTCCAACTATCTGAGATACTTTGTATCTTTGAGATATTACATGCCTTTATTGAGATATTCTGCGGCTTGTCATTTGCCGCCATTTTTAATTGCACTCGAAAGACGAGTATCTCCCGCACGACAATGAATGAGGGCATGAGCGAATGCCTGGTCGCGTGAATTTGCGGAGCGAAACACAGCGCTCAGATACTTTCGTCATGACTCGTCATTAGACGCTTTTGTTGTTGTCAGCTCTTTTACGGGTGCACATTTGGCTCGTTTGTGCTTTGTGCACGACTTTTCGCTCGACTTGTTTGTGTTTTGAGGTATATTTTATGCTTGCTGGGGTTTTGAGTCCATCGGACCCACTAAATCAACAGAATTTGTTTGTTATGAGTTGGAATGCGGCTTTCAATGAGCTCCTTAACGACACATGTTTCACTACACACACACACGCACAGGCAGAGCCATAAACAAAACTGCTAATGGCAACGTTGGCGGGAGGAATGCATTTCTGTGCAGCCCGCCGAGTGGCCTGCATTTGCGTGTAACAGGTGCACGAATTAGAGCAGCTGCTGGCCGCGGGTCAGCGACTGCTCCGTTAGTGTGGAAGCCATACAAATAAGGTCTTCTGGCTAGGCATCTTCTACTCACCTTGCATTGAGCCAGAATTTTTGGATTTGCTTCAGGTTTCGCATAGCGCTAACACCCGGATGTGTATTGAACTCGTGCACAATTTTTTCCCAGGCATCACGCACCGAGTATTTGGAACGCTGCTTCTTTCTGAATTTAATATCGATGACCTCTTCGTGCTCATGGAACAGACTGTAGAGTATCTCCTTCTCTTCTTGCGTGAAACGTGGCGTTAAAGTTATTTGTCCTGACTTGCCTACTGCGCCGCTGGCACCCGCACTGCCTGTGGACGTATTGGCGGCATTGTGTTCCTCCGCGCCGTTGGCTGTGGTGGTAACCACAGTTACGGTGCCATCACCGCCGCCACCCACCGCCACGCCAGTGGACATCTGACGCGATTTCTTCGCTATGTTGACGACGAACTTCTACAATCCAACAGGGAGAACTTCTGATTCGTAAGCACCCAACTATTCTAGTTGTTTTTGTAATTTCGTAGTGCGCACAGCTCCACTCGAAACGGCGTTAGCTCAAAGAAACTGGTGTTTAACGAGATGAATTGCTTTTGACTCCACCAAAAAATAGCTATTAAAATCAGATATTATTCTCAATTTTATACTTTTTAATAGCACTCTAATGCGGTTGTTGTTGCTACACTGCACTTAAGTGGACAGCTGCGGCCCTGAGTGCTTTCGCACAATTAATGTTGAACTCTTTGATGTATTTTGTTGTTTTTGCTTTGATATGCACATCACAGCACAAAATTTCTTGAGGATTTCAATAGTTTTCTAGAATTCTTTTCACAAATAGAGAAAATCACTTGGGGAAAAGCGCCGTCACACACTCCAGGTAAACCCACTCACAACGAGCTACAGAAAACGAGTGCGAGTGGCGAGTGACGAGTGATAGCTTGTCGGCCATGTTTTGAGTTTGTTTCTACTTTGTAGCGTTGCCAGTGCCGTCAAATTCTTAAAATTTATTTGATGTATAAACATAAGTCTGGGTGTGAAGACAAAGTATATAAAAGCACGTAATTCAAAAGTAATGCCCAATCGTGAATTTATTTGGTTTCTGTCGCAATTTATTTTATTGAAAATCTAGATTAGATCATGTTTAAGAGTAAAAATAAAGTTTCTGGAGTGGCAACGTTTGATGCTACTTTTGCGCCATCTGACGGCGAAAAGCTAGAACGTTCTGATTACTTTTAAATTAGTCCTAGCCTCTCAAACTGTTGCGCTGGTTTGCAAACTGTCCTTTTGAAGGAACCCAATCGGAAGGGCAGTTGATTGGCTAGATTGCCGCACTATTGCCGCTTCACGGTTGTTGGATAATTTTGAAAGTCATGGATTATTCACCTTGAATCTTTTTGTACGGAAACTTTAACAAATTTTTAAGCGCTTTCACTGATACGCTGGCGCAGCGTCATCGTCCTCCATGCCCTCCAAGGGGTTCTTTTCCACCGCATCAGGATAGAATTTTTTCAAAATCTTATGTATCTCTTGCATGAGAGACTCGTACTCCGGTGGGAATTTGTCACGCCTTGGTGGACCTTTATCAATGCCGGACCACAGCTGATGCACGGAGGTGCGCGCGTTCTGCGAAAATCCAATCTCGAAAGCACCATCCCTTGGCGGCACTTTGCCGTTATGATTCCGTATCAACTGTATGGTGCGATTGGGAGCTTCTTGGGCTACATAAGCGGCGAATTCTTCAGCTTTCGTCGTGAATATCGGACATTCTAACGTGTGCTCGATGTAGATCATTGAACGGTTCTTGTCGAAGTAAGCGTCGGCCGCCCAATCGATTTCACGCTGCTTCTTCGACTTCTTGCCTCTTGGTGCCATTAGTGTAAACTATCAGACATGTAAAACTAAAGATTTGGCAGTGTCTCTAAAAAAATAATTTTGTAAAAATGATATTCATTCAAACATTTCAAAAGAGATGTGTACTTCTCATTAAATATGTATCAACATTTTATGAAAAAACGATAATTCATAAAGTACGTACTCTCTTCTTCTCTCTTGCAGCCAACATGATTCCTCCCTCGCGTCCCAACGTGACTCGATTGTCCGACGATTCGGTAATGTTGCGCTGGTATGTGCCAAAGAACGAGGGGCTGCCTATACAGTTTTTCAAGGTGCAGTATCGCATGCTCGGTGACTCGAGCCGCAAAATACCGCGCGAAAATTGGCAGACCACAAACGAAGACATACCATACGGCAAACGCGACCGTATTTTTGAAGGCGTAAAGAATTTCACCTCATCAGTTTCCGGCTTGAAACCGGACCGATTCTACCGTTTCCGCATTATCGCTGTTTACTCGAACAACGACAATAAGGAGGGCAACACTTCAGCGAAATTCTTTTTGCAAAGTAGCGAAGCTTTAGGCCCCACCAAAGCCACACTGCCCGCGCCAGAGCTGTTGCGCGTGGAACCGCTTTCAGAGACTGCAGTTATGATACATTGGACGCTGCCGGCGAATCCAATAAACGTGCCGGATGGTTTTTACGCCTACTACCGGCTCGCCTCTTCAGCAGGCGAATACCTCAAAGCGACTGTAGACGGTCAACATACACGTAAATTTAAGATCGACTTGTTGGAAGCGGGTACCGCCTACGAGTTCAAGCTGCAGTCCTTTAATGCACTAGCTGCGTCCGAGTTCAGCGCCATATTGCAGGGCAAAACGAAGAGTAAGTGGTTAAAAAATCGTATTTCGTTTAAAGTTATTTTAAATATGTATTTTGTCAACACAGAACTGGCAACCACACCAATGCCTGTGCCAGCAGTCACGCCTGCAAAAACCAAGGAGAACGACAAGCCGAAATATCCGATAGTGGCGGGCATCGCCGGCTGCGGTATACTCCTCATCGTAGCCATAGTCGCTGCCTTCTTATGCATGAAGCGACGCAGCCCGGCGACACCAGAAGGTAAGTTTAAACTGTCATCGTTAATACGACAATTTAAGCAATGTGTGCAACGTTTCTTTGCTCTAGATGAAGACAAACCACAGCTAGACCACATACAGGCCGATTTTGTGACACCCTCAGTGCTGGGCGTGGCGGCGCATCACAAGTCCGGTCACCGTCTCAACGGCGTCATACCACGCATGAACATCACGCCCAATCCGTTGGCGCAGGAAGCCGACAAGGTATGTAGAGCCCCGCCAAGCACTTGTATATATTGAAAAATGAGCCATGGCTTGGCTTGCCTCAGTTAAACAGTCGCACTTTTATCTACGACTAGCGTATTATGCAATATCTTACTGCTTTACTACGTATTCGAGTTATCGATATGTAAAATGTGTTTCTTTTCGAGCTCTATATTTTAATTTTTACAAAATTTTCTAGACAAAATTTTTGCTTGTACTTTATAGTCATTTCTAGTGTGGTTGTATGTATGTCTTTCAACACAGCTGGTGGTGCCTCGACTATGTAACTACTTAAATACCTAAATCGTATAAATCTCGACTACTTCAGCCTTTCCAGCAACTCTTCTGTAATCAAAAAAAAAAAGAAAAAAAAAATTGAAAAAGAAATTCATTTGGCATTTACGATCTTTTGTATAAAGTCTATTGCTATAACCTATAATTATATTTTGTATTTACAACTTTTTTTGTATATAAATCTCTATTGTATATTATCTGTACGTATTTATGTATATATTTATGTAACTATTTTAGTTTTAGTAAATTTTCTGCACATTTATTCCTTTACGGCAGATCTACAGTTAGGAAAAACTCTAGTTTTAAGAAGACCCATTTGAGTTTACTAAATTATTTTGAGGTTAGAACAACTTTAGCACTAACATTTAACAGAACTTTAACAGTAAATGTTAAATACTTTACTTTTAGCAGCATAATTCAGGCAGTGGACCAAAGGTTTACCGAGGGTTTGCGAGAAATTGCTCTAAGAACAATGCATTTTGGTTCCAAAGGCTGATAAAAGCTGATATGTACTTTTACTATTGCCTACCCTTAGGCGACTGTTGTTGTTTTCGAACTATTGGTAAAATTACGAAATTTTATTTTATTTTCAAATGATGTGTGGCTAAAAACTGGTCTGAGGAGAAAGAATTTTTCTGAATTAAGTAGGTAACTAGGGTTTGATATTTTTAAATTTGTCAGCTTTTAAAGCTCCGCTTTCTTGCGCATTAACCCTAGAACAGCACCGTTCCTCTATTATTATAGAAACCTATTCGAAAGCACGCACAGCATATTCCTTTATCTTTACACTAACTTTGTTTTCCTGGTCACTATTCTATCTCGCCATGCGCCATTCCTCCGCTTGTACCTCCTCATTGCACCCATTCCCACATTAGCATAGATATGAATTTAAGTATTACTAGTGCGACTCTAAGGCATTTGCTGCTACTAGCTTAGAAATATCAGCGTGAACTGTTCTAGAATCGCAACAACGTGATGGAGCTGCGCTTCCTGCCCAACAGCAACAGCAACAGCAGCCACACGGGTCCAAGTCCCAACAATTCAGCCAGTGCCAGCAATCTAAACGCGACCCACCCGCATACCAGCAGCAGCCATAGTTTACACCTGCAACAAACTGTCGCCAGCAATGCGGACGAAGCCGAGCACTACACACCGCCACCGCGCTCCTCTTCTTCCTGTGAGACGCTTGAAGCCAGCGAGGGCATCTTTAATGCAATCGACGCCACTTCCCCACTGTCGAAGCCATTGCCGCCGCTGCCGAACCAGAAGCCTCATACACACCACAACCAACAGCCGCAGCCGCAGCCGCACCACCAGCCGTCGCATACAACCCTACCGAAAATGACCACTAATAAAGCACAAGCAAGCACCGCGCCAAACGCAGTAATAACAAATGCAAATCATGCCACTGCTCATTACAACCACAACACCAATGCCATGCATTTGCACACGAAATCGAGCTCGTCTCATTCATCCACCTCATCCTTTCAATCTTTACATAATTCACAGGCACATCTGGGCTCGCATCAGGGCCTGCACCACGCGCAGCCATACCATCCACCGCCGCCTGGCACGCCCACACTAATGCACAAACGCGGCGACTACATGCCACACCATCATCATCATGCCAACGCGTCGGCCGCCGGCCAACATCCGCCGCCGGTGCCACCACACCAGAACAACAACCACAGCGGCCACCATAACGCGCACCATCTGTACCAGCAACAGCATGCGCAGGCGCAATCGCCACAGACGCCCTCCATGGAGCAACAGCGCCGCACATTGGAGCGCAGCGCGCGCAATCTGCACTACACGGCGACCGCAGTGCCACCGAATGCGACGCAGCCACACGACGCGGCCATGAACATCGATGGCCTGCCCACGCGCATACCGTCGCTGCGCCGCACACGACGCTCCTCCGGTAACACCAACAACAACAACGGCGGCGTTGGTATACCCATCGTGCCGGGCAGTCCACGCGTGCAGGGCTCGCCGATGCCGGCGCGCGCCATGATGAAGCGCGGTCGGCTGGGCAGCCACAACGACAACATGTCCTCGGGCAGTTTGAACAGTATTGAGGTGTAGGCGGCTTCGTATAAGTAGTGTTAAGTTCTAGTTTAGTAGGGGAGGCTAGCCAGTATGCAACTATCTAGACACAGACATAGGTCTAGGGGTACCACGGTACTTCAGTGGGTATTGTTTAAATTTAAAATTCGTTATATGTATAACTAAGAATAAGTCAACTGATTGCAATCTTGATTGACTTAAATTGTAAATATTTATTGCTAGAACTACATCAGATTTTTCTAGACCAGTCTAGGAAACAGTTAGATCTAAGCACAATGTATGGTATAGGTGTAAGTAATATCTCGAATATGCAAGTAAGTAACTCGAAAAACTCGATTATCTGCATACTTTTAGGCTGAGTTCCTTATAGTGCCTTGTTATGTAACACTTAGTAATACCACATAAAGACTTAACGGAACTAACTCCAATGACAATTGTAGTTATATTAGTTTTGAATACGAAATGACATCCACTAGTAGTAACTTAACTAACTTAAACTAACTAATTAATTTGGCGTTAACTCCGTCCTGCAGAGCTAACAAAAAGTAAGATAAAATATATTGAACAAAATAAAAGACTTAGAAATCGCTATTTGTGAGTCTAGCAGCATGAAAGTTGATTTAAAAAATATATTTTTGAAAAAGTGCTTAAAAATATGCAACTTACAAATTATACTGTTAATATAATTTTCAATTTTCGAAGCCTACAATTTGTCTAAATAGATTTTTATTGTTTTAAATTATTTAAAATATAATTTTTGTGCTTCCTACAGTTTTTGACTGCACTTTATTTGTACGTACTGTGCATTTTTAGTATTTATTTATAAGTTCAATATTACATACATTTAATTTATTAAAAATCGACCTTTATTGCCTTACTTTTATTTGATTAAATGTTAATCATAAATTTTTTGTCTATTTTTTTTTTAATTTAAGAAATGTTTAAAAATTTTCATAAGTTATTAATTTTTTAATTTTAATTTTTAAACTAAAAAAAATTTAATATTTTAACGTAATTTTTAAATAAAATCCTTTTTTTGTATTGAACTTTGCTTTTAATTTAATTAATTTTTTTTATTTAATTTTTTTTTTTTAATTTAATTTTTTATTTTTATTTAATTTATTTTTTAATTTAATTTTTTTTTATTTAATTTTTTGTAATTTTATTTTTTTTAATTTGTTTTTTTTTTCTTTTTTTTAACTTTTTTTTAATTTAAAAAATGTTTTACAATTACAATAAATTTGTTAATTTTTTTATAATTTTAATTTTCAAATTTGAAATATTTGTTTTTACCTAATTTTTAATTACAAACTAATTTGCTGTAATATTTATATAGTATATATCAGAGAACATATTTTTAATTACGAAAACATGTAGTAAATACAAAAACAAAAGCAGTAATTAGTAAAATAAAAATTTAAACTTACTACCACATTAAACAAAATTTTGTTTTTTTTTTTTAAGTACAAAACTGACACTTTAAAAAATGCAGGGGTTAGGTATAATATTGGTTAGTCGAAAAAGTTTTTTTCGTATTTTGATTAGAATCAAAATTTCAATTTCTAATCAAAATCAAAATAAGAAAAAAAAATTTCGACTACCCAATATTTTGTTAGCGGGAGTTAACCCTTACAGCAAAGCAAACAGTAAATTCCGTTCCCACCTCAGTCGGATCTGAGCACCTGCAACGGACCCGGATTTGTATATCTCCAAGAACCGCCAACTCGGCAGCATTTCTCGAAATTACTTTAGGCATGGTTTCTGCCGCTACAACAACAACAGCAACAGCAAAATTCTCGAGCATCACAGTGTTTCGAAGCAAATAAAAAAGGTGATTTTCAGTTACAATGTTACGGTTATATACTTATTATTATTTGTTCGCATTTACAGAGTGCTTTGTCATCCGGAGAGAAGCTATTGAAGCAACGCTCTTTTATATGCGGTTCAAAATATAGATATTTTGTTCATTACAACAACAGCCATCACTTATATCAATACAGAAATGGATTCCAAAAAGTGGATCATATATTTTCGTTATATACTACACTCAAGATCAAATTTGACCACCGGCTCATTTAAATTACACTCGCAAACTGAATCGATAAAAAAATTTCCCAGACTGGTCCCATCTTTTTATGTTCGTGTTAAGTTTGAGTTGTATATGTCCAAGAGTATGTGTTTGGTAGCTGTTTGCTTACGACGTCGAAACTTTGTCAGACGATATCGACCTGTCCGGTTCCAATTTGATCCCGTATGCCGTATGCCGTATACTTACATACTTTCTCGCCGATTTTTGGCCACATCAAAAACATTTTCTAGAAAAAATGCAACATTTATTAAATAATTAAAATAAAATTCTTGTTCATTCGTGTTACCCAAATACGAACTTATTTGCAGAAATTAATATACAATTAGATACATAATATGTTCAATACACAAAAGTTATCAACTCGAGGAATTAATGTTTAACAAAAATGTTTACAGTAAAAAAAACGTTAAAATTTTCTTCAGCTTACATAATATATTATTTGCGCTTTAGTATAATAATAAGTCGTCGATACAAACGAAGCTCTGCTAGTCATTCTGTATATCGTCACCAAAAAATGCAAAACAACACATCATCAAAAAAAAAAAATTAAACTCGTTTTCAAATATGATAACCAATATTGTATAACCATTTTATAACGAGAAATCCAATTTTGTTTCAATATGAGTGTATGATAACCAATATATAACCATTTTATAACCAATGTATAATCGCTTTATAACCAAAACTCTAATTTTGTTTCAATATTAGTGGTTTCTATTATATCGTTTTCCTTTCGCCTGTAAACTGAAAAGTGATGTTACCTTCATTTGCATTTTTGGTGACGATATGATTTTGCGTCGCATATGCCTTATCGATGCTACTTCTGGTTATATGAGCCAACGTTACGATTACTTTAATTTTATTTTTATTTAATTTTTGTTTTGAAAATTCTGCTATGCATTCTTTTGTATGTGAATATTTTGTAAATATATTTGCGGACTCGTTTTCCACTCTCTTTCTCTCTCTCTCTCTCTCTCTCTCTCTATATATGTATGTATATATTTTACATTTTTGTAGTTGCAATATCCTTTTGTAAATATAATTTGATTAAACTCTAGCGGTTACTGTGCCCTGTGGGCGTGTAAGGTGTACCTATAGTTAAAATATTTGTGTTCCACATTATATATATCTATATACATATATAGTATATACTTAATCTCAATTTTCTCATAATTTTTGGCGTTTTTAGTATTTTAATACATTTCAATTTTATATTTTGATTTTGATTTTGAGCTGAGTGTACTTTAGTTTGCATTATGTTTCTAATTCGAGTATTTCAAGCACTGCCTACTTTTAGGCGCTTGAACGCATGCTTTTTTTCTAACAGAAAGCTTTTAACAAAAAATAAATACTCTGTTTTTGAATGGCGATCACTTGTAGGATAGTAAATTCTAACTGTAGTTGGTACCGTTAGAGCAGTGTTTAGTATTGTGAAACACTTATTTTTATTATATTAATACTATATAGGAGCCTTCAATTGAGTTTTCGAGCCGAGCAAGACTATTCGAAAGATTTTTACTCATTTTAGTTACATTGTTTACAGTAAAAGCTAACGGCTTATGTACAAAAAGAAGTATAAAATATTTTTGTGCTGTAGCAGTACAGTCACTGGCCGCAACTGGAAGCGTCTAACAATAGCTAACATATGCTTAGTGCTACAAATTTTTACTTTTCCAAAACTAATTGAAATCATCTACTTTGCGGTCACATCGACTGCGCTGTTTCCAGCTAATACGCGCTGCTTTCCACGCCAACCATCAAAAGCTAGCAATCTCTTCGCAACGGTTGCTCAATTCCTTAGTTTAACTGTTTGCTTAAGTTATATAATTTTAGATAAATTAGTTAATTAGGCTAAAACACATGCGCTCATTGCGCTAGCGGGCTTCCAGCGCGAGACGCTCCGTTTCTGGCTCACTGACGCCCCACTTCAGTGGCGTAAATCGTTGCTGCCTTTCGTTTTGTCGTCATAAATATTTGTGTAGGCATTTTTTTGCTAGACATCACACATTTGTTCTGCACAGGCGCACATGAAGATAAAGATAAGAGCAGAATGGAAGAAACAATAACACAAACAACAAATGATTAAATATTTTGAACATATTTGTATAGAAATTTCGATAAAGCGTACAATTGAAGGAGCGAGAAGCGTTCGAATTTGAAAAAGCGGGTAATTATTTATATGCCGGGTACTGTATATGATGAGTAGAGCTTTTAAGCGCGCTTGGTGTACAATGTAGTTATGGGAGCTTTCTATAAGCGTTCAAGCGGTAGTAAAAGCTTACAAAAATCGTATTAGCGTTTTAACAAAAATCTGTAAAAATGGTCATAGTAATTTTTTCGAACATGCAAATTCGAAATATTAATTTTTGGACAAAATGCAAAATATTAGAATATGTAGAATAGTATTTTTGGTAATATGCGAACACAGTAATACACTTTTTCATACCCAACACAAATTTTTGTTTAAATTAATTAAAGAAAACGAAAAATAATTAAGATGAAAGCTGCGCTAGTTACAGAAAAACTACTGTCAGAGCTTACTCATGGTGTCTGGTACTGTTCTATGCGGTTTTACTGCAAATTACGTGCGTTGCATGCCACTACACCGCCGGTAGCGCTTAGTTTCAGTTTTTCCAAGAGTCTAGTCTAAATTTATGAACTCTTGAAACACCTCCACCATAAATTATAAACAAAGCAATTTATGAACTCTTGAAACACTTTAAACGATGAATATTTCAATTTATCAACTCGTAAAACACTTTTCTATATCCTATAAATAGCACTTTATGAACTCTTGAAACACTTTTCAATACCCTTAAAACATATCTATTTATAAGCACTTTTTAGAAACTAGTGAAAATTTAGTCGAATTTTTTCTTCTTATACTCGTAGTAACTGATAATTTTTTGACAAATAACATGTTTAACGGTGTCTGTTGTGCCACGTGCAAACAATTAATTCCGTAGCTGACAAATTTGATTTTTTTTTTTTTTCAAATTCAATTTTTTTTTCAAATTTTTGCCGCATTATTTCATTTATCTGTTAGACGTGTTTGCAATTCTTAAACGGCTTATGGCGAAATGTATTTATATAAAATGTTGTGTAGTTATTACAGCTCTTCTTTTGTTTAACATGCATTAAAATTTCTTTCACCTGGACTAGCAGCTACAATTCTCAGCCGTTTTATAGCAAATCAAATCAAAACTTAAAAGAAACAGTGCTGCCAATTTTCAGTGTTACAAAAATTTGTATTTTAGTTTCGCATACACTTCTTTAAAGAATTTTTATATTAAGCGCATATAATGGAAAAAATATATAAGTTTTATAAAAGTATATAAAAATTTATATAAAAATAATACACAAACAAAAAAGAGAGCACAAAATATAGAGAAATGAGTGAGAAGCAGCTCTTCGAGAATAAGTTTCTTTACATATTATTCTATATATCATATAATCATATACATATGTACGAGTATGCAGTTGGAAAAAATTTATTCAAGTGCGTTTTACGGAAACAAATGCAAGTATATATATTATATATAAATATTTACACTATATGATAATATTTTTTAATTTTTTCATAAAAATTTGCCAATTTTTTTTATTTTTTTTATATGCTATAAGGGAAAAAATGTAATACTATTTGATTTATCTATATTTTAAATTTTTTTAAATATAAATTTTGTCGAGTGTTTTTTTTCAAATTTTGCTCAATATTGTAGATTTTTATATATAATGTAGTATAAATAATTTTTTAATTTCTTTATAGGCGCCTAAATTTTTTTACGATTTAGATATGTTGGTAACTCTGTTAGCGTTTTCGTGTTGCCGAATCAGTACTTTATACAAAATTTAAAAAACTAAACGGTACGAATTTGAGTGCGCTTCGCCTTAAAAGTAATGAGTTGTGTAGTGCGGGGTAGCGGGGGTTCAGCTATATTCATGTGTGGGTAAATATATTGAGCTATAATACATTGGTGTAAAGGTTGGGGAGGCAAGCGGCGTGGTGAAGGGCTTGCAAAGGGTAATTGACATTAGTCACAGCATTTTAGGCGCAAAAGCGTTTGGCTAAGCAAGAACTACGTAAAAGCTACTAAGTATTTGTATGTTTAGTACTAAATATTTCATAATTGCGGATGCACAATTCATGGCTACACAAGTGAGAGAGGTGTTGTTGTTGGTGGTGGTTGGGGGAGGGCATAAGGCGTAAGGTGGTACAACTACTGCTCTGACAACTCAAATACAACTGACTCGGGTGGTACGGTTGACGCTGGCGGTACTCTTAGTACCTTTTGGCCGCCAAAGCACAGCGTCAAAAGCCAGCTGCCGCCGGTGCTGCTACTGCTTCCGCTGCCAGTGTTGCTCTGAGCGCGTGTGTTGTGTATACCAATGTTGTTGTTATTATTGTGATTGCTGACGCGTCGTTGCTGGCGGTAAGTGCTACCGCTGGAGAGACGTCGCGCCGGTATGTGCACGGTGTTGGCTGCGCTGTAGCGGCGACCATTCAGGCGGCGTGTGGTGGGCGATTGATCGTTTCTGTAGGCAACAGTAAGCAAAGAGAGTGAGAACGGAATAGAAAAAGCAATAGATGAGTGAGTTATTGCATTTGCGTGGTTGTGGGGAGAGACAGAGAGGTAGAGAGCAGGTAAACGGAGCAGCTGACTTACCTTTTGCCATCCTGCGGCGTGCCACCGCCTTGGCCCTCGGTGTCGGGTGCAGTGTTGTAAGCGCCAGAGAACATAGAGGCACGTTTGGGCACCCATTCGGGGTGGCCGCGTACGGACATATAGACGGCGAGGCTTTTCAGTAGAACGGTGCGCACCTGTTGGTAAAGAGAGTGTAGAATATGCGAATTATGAGCACTTCGTTTGGCTGATGTGGAAATATTGGGTTAAATAGCTTGCGTTCGTACTCACCTCACCATTTAGGAAGCAATATATCAAGGCAATGAAAAATCCCTGAAATGAGGTTAAGAAATGCGTCACGTAGGACCACATGGCGAATTTCCATGGTGGTTTCAGGTTTAATGCAGGTACTTGGTACAGTAGATTTGTGATGCCCAACAGCGGCAGCAGGACAATGGCGGCGCGTACCGCTTTGCGCGTCTGTTCGATATCGCTGGCTTGACTCTGGCGCAATTTCATCACCAGTACGCGTATGATGTTCATTAGGAAGAAGAAGTTGAGCTGCGCGTTGGACAAAATTGAAGTTTGATAAGTTATTAATGTGATTGATAAGTGAGGGACACTCACCGATATGACAATAAAACGTGGTCCTTCCAGTATCCAATAGTACGGCGTCAAATTGTAGTTCCATAGACAGTCGTGTGCGCTGTCCGTATACATCGCTGTACATATGGCCCAGACGGTGGTCATCAGTACGGGCAGACCCCAGCCGAGTAGCGAGAATATCTTATGCGGAAACCGCCCTTGAAACACGGCTACCGTCACCATATTGTGCAGGTACAGACCCTCGATGAACATCCACATGAACATGGCGGTGCGAGCGTACTCTAGGAGCACGTAGGAAGCCTCGCAGAGGTAGGGCTATTAAAGAGAAGATATCGTTTTACGAAGTGAAAGTGATTATAACTGCTAAAGCTTTCCACAAGTGCTTTTAGTAGCTTATGTACTTGTGAAAAGCTCATCAAAAGCTTTGGAATTAAGCTTATTTAGTTTATCAGAGCTATCCGATTTAAAAGCTTTTCGAGCGTATACAAAAGCTTTTTAATGTTGTGTTCGTCTTTTCAGAAAGCTTTCAGAGTGAGCTTTTAAACAATATATGATTTTGAAGTGTCTCTTCATAAGCTTCTCTCACATACCGTGTTTTCAATTCCCGCTGTGCTCGTATTCGATGTGGCCGGTTGACTGCCACGCCGAAACGCCTGATCGAGATACAGTGTCAGTCGTATGATCACTTGACAGACCATTGCGATGAAGAGATTCTTGTGAATTTTCGTGCGATTATTTCGTAGCGAAGAGAATTTGCAGAATATAATGAGCGAGAGTATCAGGGCGATCAGCGACAATATGAGTCCAACGATCTCCAGCGTGCGCGTGCGTCGTGCGATGTCCAAGAAGACCTATGAGTGAAATTTCAAGAATTAGGTATATTTTGTGCGAGTATATTTCATGTTTGCGGCATGACGCACATCAATATCATCCACACGCTGCAGCATGTCGTTCACTTCCGGCTTGAAGCAAGGCTGATAGTCCGTCCAGCCGTTCGTGTTGTTCTGCGTGTCATTCGGCCGGCGGCCCCAGCTGCCGTCCAGCTCGCATTTGCGGTTCGCGAACTCTGTGGGGAAAGAAGAAATGCTAAATTGAAGCACTGACTGTATTTTCAAGGTCAAATTAACCTTAACTTAAATTTGTTTATTCAAGGCAAAAAATAATATTTTGTTTAAATGGATATACAGTTGGACGCTTTCGCAACCATTTCGGAAATGTGCACACACACTCTTATTGCTCTGCTCATTTTCCACTCATTGGCCGCCCATTTGCCACTTTGTGATGATAATGGGAATTTAAATTTAAAACTCAAAGGTTTAAAAATAGAGACCGCAGACCTTCGGCCACAAATGCAATTAAGTTAAAATTCCAACACATTTTCACTGCGTTGCATGAATAAATCAAACGAAATTACGCACAGTCTTGCAATCTCCATTGGGGTGGCTGACGCGGCACGTGAGGTAGGCATGCTGCCATTTGATGTTTGGCGCTTGATGTTATCGTTGGTTTTGGTGGCGTTGTAGACGGCAAATATAATGAGTTGGAAGTGTGAAAGGGAAATGGAAAATCGTTTAAATGTATTTTACATTTGCTCGCCACAGACGCGTTGTCATTGCGTTTGGGTGTGTGCGTGCATTACACTGTTATTTTCATCACTTCTTGTTGTTGTGTTTCCGCATGCGGATGACTGGCGGCAAAAGCAACAAAAATGCCGCAAGTGTGAGAACAAAAGCAGTTGGTAACGGAAACAGCGCCGGAAGTGCAACAACAAAATGAGCCACAGATGGGAATATGTCCGTAGTTGCTTAGATACATGCATATATACCAAGTATGTCAGATATTTTAAGGTATTAAGCTTACTGTGCACGAAATTTCACGGGAAAATTTTGAAAAACACCACACTTATTAGCTAGCTTGAGTGCCGTCGGCAGTTTAGCACGGACTTTGAAGACCAACTTTTTGCTCGCATTGCCACGAAAAAGCAAATATTTATTCAACTGTTTGGCTGAAGCTTTTGCTTCAATCTAACAACAATTACCTGATTTACTGGCGCTCAAGCATATTCAGCGCCTGTACATAGGCTTCAATTTTCAATGCTTTTCTAAAATGAATAGCTTTTAGTTGAATTATATTCAAATTTACTACAGCAATCGTTAGTTACATAAATACACCAGCGTTATTTTTAATATTAATCCCGATATTTCGGGACTACATTCAAAATTTCGGGATTATCCCGACTTCAGTTTACAAAGTTAATCGGCTCAGTTATATGTATGTAAGTGCTAATTATAACTCATCGCCGCAAAGTCCCTGCTGACTAACAAAGCTCCTTGGAAGCTCATTTGAACTTTTGTCATAAAACAGGTAAATTTTCTTATACAGGAATGCAATAAAATATTCGTATACAGTATAAACACCGATTTTGCGTATTCAAAATTTAAATACCGAGTTCTCGGGATACCGTTTATAAACTGGAGATTTACCCGAAACCTAATGAATCAAATAATAATTTACTTTACTAATCTTAAACACAATCGATTATGAGTTTTTATGACAAATCATAGCCTCAAAGTCGCTGTTGACTAAAAAAGCTCCTTGAAAGCTCATTTCAACTTTTTTCATAGAAACGGTTTATATATGTACACGCTTTCATTGTCTATCAGGCAATAAAATATTCGAAAACTTATTTTTCGTATTCAAAAAATAAATCTCGAAATTTTGGGATTAAATTTAAAACTTCGGGATCAAATAATATTTTAGTTTACAAAAATAAACAAATCAATAAGATCAAATCAAATAATAAACCTTAAGTGTTAGTTACAATTTTTTACCTCAAGTCTCAACTAGGAAAAAAGCTCCTTGAAAGCTCATTTGAACTTATTTCATCAAAAAATGACTGATTGATTGCTTATAACCTGTCATTCTATTGAGTTATTGTCCAATTGACTTCGCTTGACCACTGACCAAAACAAAAAACAAAATAGGTTGTGCACCACAATCAAATACGAGTATTGAGGTTATGTTGAAGGCATGCAACTGCTCGATGTCAGCGTGTAAATGTGTAATGCAGAGTGACCAGTGAATGACAGAGCGTCTAATTTACCCGAAGGCTAACAAACAGTTGACTTACTAAATAAAATGGGTCAACATGCCACACACACACATATATATATATGCAAGAGTATGCGTTGTATTGTTTACTTACTTGTTGTGTCAATGCCGTGTCCGACGGGCGGACAATGCATGCGCGCCAACACGCCAGCCGGCGTCGGTGGCCAGCAGAGAAACAGGTCCCAGGTCCAGTTGCAGAAAACACCTGCAAAACGAAATGAAAGAAATGAAAATGAGTGGTTGAAAGCAAATCTGTGAAAATCAATTTGAAATCAACTTGAATTCCTTTTTTTCGAAAATTGTTTAGAAAAAATGCGCTTGCACTTTAGCTTGATTGGCGCAGCTATTTTCATACGAGGGCAACCCATTAATTATGTCGTTGCCTTGCCGGCTAATTAATGATTTAATTAATTCATTGAAAATATAAAAATAAAACAAAAATTTGAAATTATGTGGAGATTGCAGGCATTCAGCCAATCTGCACACACACCGCCGCTTAATTGGCTTAATACGCCGCAAGTTACGCCTACGCATGACTGCGGCCGTGTTGTTGCTGCTATTGGTTTAACGCTAACTTTAGGTTTTTGTTATGCAAAATGCAATTTTTTTGTCATAAATTTTACATAAAGCGCAAATTAGTGGCGAGTTCATAGAATAGCACACACACATACACATACAGTTGGATATGCCAGCTTGTGTCTGTGTGCGTGCGCAATTCAATGAAAGATTAAAGCGATGCTATATAGACACTCATAGGTGCAAGATATGTGCGTGTGTGTGCAATTCAAGGTTCCGTGAAATTTCATTTGGTCAATGTGGCAAGGCTTAATGCCGCTGGTAATCACTTCTAATGTAATTCTAAATATATTATCAGCGTTGCATCATTGCAGAGTGAAATTAAGAGTTAATTATTTGAATTTGTGCCATATGCCATAAACACGCACACTAACGTACACACGCATGTGTGTACGCTTGAAATCCTTATTTGGTAGAGTTGGCGTTGCGGACTAGCCGCTTATTTGAGTTTAATTAAAATATGGTTTTGCGGATTAAGGTTATACTGAATGGCAAACACTGAGAGCGCTTGACTGGGAAGTTTTGATGCATCACCATATAGTCCTGACCTTGCCCCATCGGACTACCATTTGTTTCGGTCAATACAGAACTCCTTCAACGGAGTAAAGTTGGCTTCAAGAGAAGTCTGTGAAAATTGTAGTTTTTTGCCGAGAAACCAGTGGTTTCTTTACACTGATGGAATAATGTCTAATTAAAGTTGATTATAAACATAAAAGAAAAATAAGTTGAAATTCGATTAGAAATACGAAAAGACTTTTTGGAAAACCATATATTCTTCGTACAATGCGCCTGCATGTATGCTACATTTTTATTGTTTTTCAAAATAAGTATATTTATAGGGTTTAAAGAACGCTTTAAGTTTCAAAATATTACTCAAATTAGCTCTTATTCTTAATTACACTGAGCGTTGCAATATCAATTTTAACTAAAATCACTTTAAGAGCGAATTTCTCAAACGCTTAACCTTTCGAAATTCCATTTCTTTTTTTTTAATGTTGCCAAAAGCTTTCTTTGCGCTACTTTTTGTCCTTGAACCCACACAATTCAATTTCAAATCGATTTGTGTGCTCAGTTATGCACATATGTGCCTCTGTTGGGCCTGCTTTCTAGTCCCTGCAATTGTTACGTAACTAAAAGCAACGAAAACACATTACACAATTGCCTGGGCGCATACAGCGCATGAGCCGCCCTATTTACACAGTCCAAAATATAATTCAATGATTTGATTGAAATTTGTAATTTTGTTGTAAAAGCATAAAAATGTTGCAGTGCATTACTTTTGAGGTTCATGGATTTTATACTGCTGCTGGTCAGTGGTGATGGAAGTAAAAATAAACAAGTTGCAAATATATTTAGCCCGTGACTACTGTGGCATCGCCATGCATAGCAATGCAAAACAAACACACACAAGTACATACATTTGCTACTTGCGAATTACCAGCACATCAGCATAATCATATGCCACGTTTGTGTCGCTGTTCACATTTTCTGCTTTGTTGCATGAACGAGGCACGCCTCCGAGCGGCACATGTGCGCTTCAAGCCTGCTTGGTGTGTGTGCTTACGAGTGGCAGGAAGGAGCAAGGAGCAAGCTTTTCAAAGTCTCATCTCAATAACGCTGACATTGTGTTCTTATACGCATGTACATGTGTGAGTGTGAGTGTGACTGTGCCGCAGCAGCAAGATTTCTTGTGAATTCTGATTTTATTATCTACACTGTTTCCTGCTTGCCCGCATTATCTCGCTTCACTCTTGATTTATACGCATATTTGCTCTGCACTTTCTTGAGAAATCGTGCAACGTGCAACACACACATGCACTGAGACAGTTCGAGGCTCTTTGAGATCTTGACATGCATTTGTCATGTCGGGTTTATCAGGTTTGCTGGCTTCTGAATTCATATGCGCTGCGCAGTTGCGGCGCTGTGGCACGTTTGGACATGTGTAAATAGTTACATGTTGTGTGTGTGTGTGGGGGGGTATCAGCTTATTTGATTTATGTAATCTCCATAATCAAAGTGTGGTTTATATAATCTTGACGCTTTCGCTCGTCCACTTCGTCAAAGCATTCAATTTTCGAATTTGCCTTAAAACCAGCAAATGTTTATGCAACTTAGAAGTAATTTCGTTGGTTGTTCGTGCGTCTGGCACGTGCCACGTATATAGTATATTAGTGGCAAGTGTTTTGGCCGGATTCGAAGCAAATTGGCAGCTTGAGTCTCAATTAATAAAAAGTTTTTCGGCTGCTGGATAAGCACCAAGCAAGCGGTGTTTCAATGGCTAGAGAATCTTTGTATTCGATTGAAGGGGTTTCAGTTAAAAATATGATGTTATTTGACGTGTTTGGGAAGTTGAAAGCCACGACATGAGGATACGTTAACTGCGGTTGTGCCCAAGCTATAAAAGCCTCATAGCCTTAAGCAATATCCCATGCAGAATTTGAGGAAAATATCTCATCAAATGAAAAAGCTGTCCTTGATTCCGTTAGTCCCGTTTGTATGTCAGCTATACGCTATAGTGGTCCGATATCGACAGTTGCGACAAATGAACAACTTCTTGGAGAGACAAACACGTTTGCTATATTTCAGACCGATATCTCAAAAACTGAGGAAGTAGTTCGCATATACATATATAGCTGCTCAGATGGTTTTCGAAGTTTCAGTTATAATCATTAAAATTTAGTTATCGGCGGACAGCTGTCATTGGGAGCTTCTAGACATCTCGCGAACTTTTTGTCGTGCCGATAGAGTCACTTTACCTACTTTAGCTATACCAACTGTACCTATGTAGAAGACAAATCAGAAGTATCTATATTTGTAAAACAGCTACCAAATGGTATGACATTAAGGACTCGTGTGTCAGAAGACTTTTCTCTCCAGTGAGTATATGTAGAACACAGTTGGGTTAGGGTCTGAAACTGTCTATCCGCTTAAACGGCCAGAAATTGCTCATTGGTTATATAGCTGATACCAATTGTGGACTGCTTCGACGTTTCCCACAAAAGCCGGTTCTGCGTTATTAGAATTTACCAGCATTTTATCCTGGCAAGGGCTATTATTTCGAGCATCTAACCCTGATTGGAGCGGTAACCAATAAATTGGTTATAACAGCTAGAATTATATTTCGACGGTTATTGGACTTCGTTCGATACCACTTGTTGACTATTTGGACAATTCCCGCAGCAGGTGGTGCTACGTAACCGGAAATGACCCGGATGTAGATTTAAAAATTTTTGGGTTGAATTTTTTCTGGGTAGTCATTTCGCTTAACTCTTGCACTTTCATTAGTTGCTTTCACTCAATTCTCCATTAAAAAGTTTTGCACAATGTAGGACACCTACATGGGCTGGCCACAAAATAAATATGATATGTTGAAAACCATTAATTATACAACAAAAACGGTCAGTTAAAACAATGAAATTTTCTATTGAAATTTCTACCACAAAAGACTGGTAGAGCAACAGCGAGAGCGCGCGGTGCGGGAGCAAGGTAACCACCAGCAAAATGTGTTGACAAGCCCGCTGGGGCGGGGACTAAAAATACAATGGTCAGACGGTAGAGATAAAAATAGTGCGATTTCTAAATACAAAGCTTATAAATAGTAAGCAGTCTTGCTCCAGTCTTGAAATTCTTTACGTGGTAACAATTGATTCGTTGTTGTGGTATCCACTTGACTTTTCCGCCGCGCGCATCCACACAATCTAGTCACGCACGCCTTCATGGACGTAAACGTTTCTTGAAAATGCTTGGCATTGCATGCAACACTGCAATTAACAATTGTATGCCAAAGCTCAGGCATTCGGAAATGAAATGAATATGCACGACAGTCAATGATTGTGACTCTTCTGCTGCGCCAACTAGTGGACAAACCCACTGGGGGTACGAAAAAAATGTCAAGGCTTGCTTACTTCATAGAAATTACCTAGAAAAGCTCAGCACGACTTTTTTGCGATCAAAACTCGCGGACCTGAGGTTCGCCTTGCTTGCAACGAAGCATAAAAGTGGAGCACGTTGGCAGAGTTCATTGACATGTTTTTCTTGCTGTTGTTGTTAGTCATTAGGCTGTCAGCGCGATGCGCTTTGAGTAATGTGCGCTGTCCATGCCATTTGCAATCACAAGTTTGGCTCGTCCACTTCGTATCGCCAACAAACACTTGTGGCACATTGGCTACCTGCTTGCAAATACAAGTTGCACTATTAGCGCAATGAGCCGTTACACTTTTTTAGTTGCCGCTAATTTCGTTTACACCACTGACTTTAATATTTGGGTCAATGCATTTGAAAATGTCTATGCAATCAAGGATATCCGACTGACAGCAATTTGCCACAGTCACTCCAGGTTGTTGCGGCTTGTTGTTGTCATTTGCTGCCTATTATTTACGATATTTCCAATTAATTGATTGCAAACATATACGCAAATGCGGGTGGAGGCATAATTGCCATAAATGTGGCTAGCCTAGAGGCCGGCTGCCTGTTTGCAGTGCCCAGTTCAGCATTGCCATTACACATGTGGCAAGCTTCTGGCCATGTCTATAGTTCTGCTGACCTCCGCTGGCTATTCTTGTATATAGTAAAACTATATTAAAGCTAGCAGTCAATGTAATCTAAATGTAAAGTGAGGCTCCATCTCTAGTTCCGTCATCACATGTCTTGCCACATATAGCCTAAACGTGCCTGCTTTAATGGCAGCGCCTCTGCTTGCAAAATCCTTCACGTATCCATATGCTTTCAACTTTTGCTGCAAATATGCCCCTGCCCTCCTCTCCTTACGCTCTTACCTGCGTCACAAGCTCCGTTCATGCAACGACAGCCTTCAAAGTCGCCTCTCAGTTGACTTGTTTGGTGAAGAGACTGACAAAGCTGATGTGTCAAATGCAATTTCTGTGCAACGACGCGTGCAAGCATGTGCCATGCAACACACAACAAAAAGCGCCAGCCGTAGATTACAAAACTAACAACAAATGCCCACCTGAGTTGGCCGTTCGGAAGCATATTCTTGCCAACGCCTTTGTTGCAGCGCTTCAGATGATAGTAAATGTTTAAAAATAAGTTGATCTGATTGCATATGCGAAATGGCGTCGCTCTGTGGCAGGCAATTGGCACGCAAGCAGTTGGCAAACTTCACTCCACCGACAAAAAAAAGCGAATGCTCAGTTGAGCTGAGCGTCGACAATCGCAAATTAAATCACTCATACGCCCCGGCATGACACACCAACGTTTGCTTTTCTTGATTTGTGCGTGTTGCATGCCACATTTGATTTGCATATGCAGCAACTGGCCAGACAAGCGTCACACTGTTATGTAGCAGCAGACAATGCTAACGATTTCAGCTAAGCTTGAAGTGCTGGCGAACTCCTCTGAGCAAAGCGAGTAGTGAGAAGCTGCGCAATCATTGCAGTCGTCCGCTTTTGGTAGCCTATGGTTGTGAGTTACGCAAATAGGCATATCATAGTTTCTATTTGAGCGTGTGTGTGTTTAACTGTACTGCAGCTAAATGGGCAGTTCAACTGCTCGGCAACTCAAATGCAATTTTCCTTCAACTTCATTACAATTTCCGTCTTCCTATTTGCACACCATCTCAGGCTTGCTTGTTACCTGAACAAATAGTGCCCGAGTTGCAGCCGAAATGTTGTTCTAGAAGTCGTCAGTTAACAGTTATGCCACCGTCCAATAACTTTGCTAATTCCTGTGCTAACAAACTTTAATGCTGTCGACAATTTGCTGAGGTGTTGGCAAAAGTTTAGCTGTGGCAAATAGGGTGTCTGTTTACACAGTTAATAATTGTTATTTACATATTTGAGGTTAGTTTGTGAATAGTTCTCAGTTACGGATATCGCGTTAGACTTAAATTAATACAACAAATAGGAGAAATACCTAGCTGACATTAAGAAGTGGGTTTGGGGGTTTTGTGGTTCCTAGAAGGAGACTTTCGAAAGGTTTACCTCGCCACAGCTGCCTTTCACTAAATTAATACACGGATCCGGTCAAAAAGTAGACTTGCCTTTCAGGCTTCTAAATGGTAAGTGGATCAGGTTGTAGGACGAAGTACAGTTTCTCAGTCTTTGAGCTGGTATACAGGGTTTGTCCGGAAAGTAATAGGACTGATTTTCTTTCGCCGCGACTGTACTTCGGAGCGTTCGCGCACCGACTCGATTCAGTAGAGGACGTTCCTAGCTGGCGAACGAGCGGCTGGTCAGATGTCTCCGAGCACCTGGAGAGTCAGGACAAATTTACAATTTACGCACGACGTGTTTCTGTGAGTGGTGGAAGCCGAAAATGCAGCGTTCGTTAGAGCAGAGATACGCGATTAAGTTCTGTGTGAAACTCGGTAAATCTGCGACAGAGACGTTCGATATGATCAAGTGGGAAAGAGGTCTGGGTCGCTGATGAATGAGCAAATCTAAAGTGAAAACGATGCCCATTGTCTTTTTTGGCATCGTCCACCATAAATTTGTTCCTCCTTGACAAACCGTCAACGCCAAGTTTTACATGGTCCTTAAGAGATTCAATCGAAGGGTAAATCGGGTTCGACAAGACATCGCAGCCGATTGGAAGTTGCACCACAACACTGCCCAGGCTCACACCGCCTTTCTTGTGAACAGCTACCTAAGCCGGCATTCCAACGCTTCCGTAGCCGCCCTACAGCGCAGGTGTAGTCCCCTCAGTCTTTTTGTTGTTTCCTTGCCCGAAAAGGCGGATGAAAAGCAAGCATTTTGAGACGACAAAAGGGATCCAAGCGGCTTGCACCTAGGCTCTCAAGGCTAGTCCGAAAAATGCCTTCGGTGACGCCTTCAATGCTTGGAAATCACGCTGGCAGCACTACATCGACGCTGGAGCGGTCTCCTATTACTTTCTGTGCAAACCCTGTATGTATGCCGATCTCAGGTGTCTCTGTCTACTAAGGTTGGGTGCAAATCATAGAGAAAAATCTGAGTTACAATGGAATCTAAGAATGCTTTTAAGCATTACGGATTCATCTGAAAACCGGCTCAGATGGTAATAGGTCATGTAATTTTCGAAAGTTGACCTTAGTTTAACCGCTGCCGACTACGTGACTACCATCGTGCAGCATCGAGGCCTAAATAAGATTACACAAATCGTTCTTTTGCGGCCCCTAACATACTCTACCCCGAAAGCCGCGAGCCGTGAGCAGTTGATTGGTCATTTGTGATCTTTTTATAGCGAATTTGATTAATCTCGAGCGAAAAGCGTTTAATCAATCAAAATCATGAGTCAAATAATGAATGAATGCGTTGAATTAGCGCGCATTCAGTCGCTAAACGAAAAAACTAAGCGTCATAGTGTAGGCAATTAGAGGTGTGAGCGTATGTGTGACTAATCAAGAGCAGCTGCCTCAGAGCGTCATAAATCATGGCAAACTGTCATTAATGACAAACACCCAGCTGTCTGTGTGCGTATGTGTGTGTATGCGCGCGCACGGACCGGACATGTTTGCATAAACAATCGTTTGCACGGACAGTCACTACTGCGCGCGTCTGCCCCCGGCAATTCGCCACAAAATTGATTTAATAGTGACCATAAAGCACAACAAAATTACAATTGCGACAACCAGCGAGTTCAACCGCTTACCCTGACACAAACGCATACATATTTAAGCATTTGTTGCAAGCTGTGGTCAGCTGCTATTATTGTCTCTTATTTTATTATGCCCGTGGCTACTTACCATTCAGCGGCTGCGTGTAATTGGCGAAGAGCGCTGCACAGTCCTCGAAGCTGCGTATGGCGACCTGATGCGGCAGGTAAGTGACGTTGGGCGAGGTGGTCAAAACAATGCTGCTGGGCCCCGCGCTAGCGCCACTCCCGCTCGTCGTCAGCGTACGCGACAGTGTCGAGTTCAGCAGTTCGGTGGCATAGGTCGCGGCGGAGGCTGAAATAGACGCGGTTGCATTCGCCAATGCAGTTGCTGCGCGCGTAGCATTCGCGGATGCGCTGATTGGAGCTTGGAACAATGTTTTGGCGGTGCTGAGCAGCGTGGCGCCCACACTGCGCGCTGTCGCCGTCAGATCGTTGCTGCCAATTTGTAGTTCAGTGGCATTGCTGACGAGACTGTGTAGCCTCTCTGTTGTTGCGCTATCGATGACGCTCCCACTGCCAACTGTCGCTGTTGCTGTTGTTGTCGTCGTGTTGGCCACGGTCGCATAGCCTTGCGGGTCGGTGATATTTTGAAAGTATGTGTACAAAACGCGCGTCGCATTTGAACCTACCGAAGTGATGGTTGCGCTCAAATTGTTCGATATGCTTGTGTTATGGTTATCGTCAGCTTCGATGTGGTTGTTGTTGTCGTCGATTAAAGCGCGCAATAATTTATTGCTTGCGCTGTGACCATCGAAATTTGACGCGCGCGCGCTGCCGGCCATCTCCGCTGATGCGCTGTGAAGGGTTAAGTGGGGCGAGTTGTGCGGGAGCAAGGATTGTAAACTGCCGCTCGTGACTGCTGTCAGTTTTGGCATTCACGCGCTGGTTTGCTGTGCACTGATATCCGTTTCCGCTGTTTCGGATATTGTCATTGTCAGCTCTCAGTCCCACTGGTTCATATGCGACTGTCACTCAATTCTTTAAATGCTCGCTGTTTCGCTTTGTGCTCGTTGGTGGGTTAAACGTTACATGTAGGTGTATGTGTGAGCAGTGGCACACGTGTGTGGTTGCTTTTTATTTGTTGTTATTTGTGTTGCAATATTTATCAATTTCTTTATCCCTGTGCCTTGTTTGTCATATTCCTTTCGCTGCTGGTTGGAAAAGCTCCCAGAGAAGTTACTGCGTCGCGCCGCTTGTGGCCACCACTACACGCCAGGCCTCTCCGCTTTTCTGCAATTTAAATGTGCAAATATGTGAATGGAAAATTAATTAAATTTCAGTTAACGAATTTCCTTATTTACACAAAATGCTTTCTGTTTGAAAATAAATCATTTGCATTACTTTGTGCAACATTATTTTGATATAAATTTATATGTATGAGAAAAGTAAATTAAAATTGTTTATATTCGAGAGTTGAGATCAGTTTTGAGAACAAAAAAAAGTTAAAATAGATTGAAACTCATCGGAAACGAAAGATAAAATAACAAAGATTGAGAAAAATTTAATTTTCGGGCAACCTGATCTGCCAGGAAGCCCGAAGCTTGAATACTCTTCACACAAAATTTCCTTACAAGAACTTTGATCGGTCAGCTTGTATGGCCGGTATATACTGGTTAGAGCAGAGGCCCACTTGGCTGCTTCTGTTATGCCCACAATTTCGACTTGAAGTCTGAGTTATAGTCATTTACTTTAAAGCTAACTATTGGGTATCGATTACTAAAGAAGGAGCCCGCTCCTGATTTTATTTCAGACTTTTATCAGTCGGTGAATATGTATATTTCACGCTTTAAGCTGTCGATCCCAGAACTTTTGGACCGTTCTTCTCTTTTGGGGAACGAAAACGTTGTGTTTACTTCCTCATAAGTCCCTATTCGCCAGTCCGAGTTCGCTAACATCATACCAATGGCCGTGATGGCTCCGAGCCTGACTACAATGGCCTAATGAGCCGGCTGGCCGTAAGCATTATCTCATACTTCACTTGTATATGTATTGCCAGGATGTAAAGCATAACTTCCAAAGCCTTAGTTGAGTAATTTGCATTGCTCCCGTAAGATTCATTCCAGGTCTTGGACTTACTTGGTGGCAAATCTAGACAGTTCAGGGTTTGAAACAAAAGAGATAACTTCTGAATTTTTTGAAGGAACATTAAGTAAGTCCCTATGCGGGAAGCGGTCTTGAGTATAGTCCACTTGTTAAAAGAAAGATTATATGACTGTGGAGCACCTTCATATGCTCACTAACTACGTTGCGATTAGAAGTATAATTCTAAATCAAAGGCTAGTTAAGGGTACGGTTCGCCGACCAAATTTCGATACTTTTGCTTGTAAGTAACAAGAGTTATCTGTGTCATGCGTTATTTACACCGTCTCTGAATGCATATAACTGTTTGCATCCTTGCCTCAAAATTTTCATTTCCATGGAAGTTGACAGAGATTTCTTGGAAGTTCATCGAAGGACTTCTGCTGGTTTGCCTTATACATACGAAGATGCAATATACTTACATAACGGTAAACACACATGCACGCTTTTCAACACATTCGCGTATATATACTCAACAATAGAACGTATCCAGCTATGCAGAAGTGTGGGTGTGTGTCGATTTGGTTGCGCGTGTTGTTGCAGGTCAGCGGTGTTGGTGTATCTGGTTGGGTGCGCAATAAATAACTTTTCAACGGACATTTTATATTCAACATGAGAATTTGTTTGCTTGTTGTGAGCATTTAATGATTAAATACAATCAAGCCAACAAAAACAACAACAACAACAGTACATTATTGAACAAACACGCCAAACTGATCGCTGGGGATATTGAAGGCGAACGATAGCGAAGCGGCATACCAAATCAATTGGTTGCACGACCAACAACAATGAGAAATGACCGCATCTGCGTGTATGTGTGTATGTGTGTGTGTGCGCCTGTGTATACGCTGGAGAGTACCGGCGCTCAGGGGCCAGTAAACAAAAGCGAATTTGTGGTAAAAGTTTCAATTTCAATAAGTTGCACGTCTATTTTTCATGTTGGCCACAATGCAACAAATGCCGAAGCAAGCAACAAAACCGAGAGCAACAACAATGTAACAAATAGCCTCGCCGTTGACTAGCCAACAGTTGTCGGTTAGCTTGGCAATGGCGAGCCTTGACATTGAACGGGTTAGTTGCCACACACACATATACATAAACACACACAAAGAGAAATCAAAAGCGAAAAGATTGAGCAAGCATGCAGCTAGACGGCAAACAACGTGCCACAATGCAAGGTGAAAGCACATGTAACTGCCCTTCATTGGTGGCAACATAAGCAGCACTTGTGGCAGCAACAACAACGGAGTAGGATAATGCTGCTGTCAGAAGACATTATTAACCGCTATCGAGAGCACTCACTCGATTTACAAGTTGCCGAGCACTGTGCATGCGTCTGTGGACGCATTGGTTGCGCTTCAACGCCAAGGACTCAAATTTGCGCTTGAATGTGGAGAATGGCAAGCACACGCGGCACCAAAGCAGCGGCGGGGCAGTGTGAGGCGTACAAAGCAAGCTACTAATGTGCTATTGAGTGGCATTAAGGCTTGTATGTTGCATGTGTGGTTGTTGTGGCAACTTGCAACATGCAGTGGCATGCACGAGCACACAACGTAATAATGTGCTGCACGCAGCAGAGTAACAAATAGCGTATAACAAAGGCGTACGACAAAACAGCAAACTGTTGCCATGCTGCCCGTGTTGCAAGTAAGCGCAAATTAATTGTGTAGCTGCTGCCACTAGAAAAGCGCTGAAGAATAACAATAAATTAAAATATTTTTTGAGACAAAAGTCAAGCAATTAGGAGTTACTAGCAGCTGTAATGTTGCAACAACGCGCTGGATTAAAGTTGCTGGTGGCAGCGGACAACGAGAGCGCAGCAAGGCGGTGTTCAATTAGGGCGGAAAGTGAGCGCTCGTGCGGAGACAGTCGGCGCGCTGGTTTTTCCACCAAACGCCATTCATTTAGCTCAAAGTGAAATGTTTTTCAAGCATTTCCACAATTTTGCATTACGAGCTTGTTGCAACTTTTTGCGCCGGGCGCCTTTAAGAGACAACGGCAGCATATATTTTCCCGTTTTGCTCTGTAATAGTGCGCTGGGTCGTCCTGCACGGCAAACTTGCAAATTGTCTACTAACTGCAGATATGAGAAAAGTTTCGATTTAAGTGAAATGACGCCAAGTATTGCTAGAAAAAGAGTTGTGCAAATAAATAGTTACGAAATAGAATTTTATTGCACTTTCCTTCAAAGAAAATTTAAGTAGCACAAAATGAGAAGCTTGAAACGCAGCTTATACTTTATTCTGACCAAAAATTTGAAGTGATTAGATTACATTTAAACTATTAACTGATCTAGATTATCCTGTTGTTGTTGTTGTTGTTGTCGTTGTTATAACGGGAAAGGGGTGTTAGTGAGTGGGGTTGGTGGGGCACGCAAAAAGGTGGCCAGTGTCATTGCACGCAGAACATATATTGGATATGTCGGGGTCTATTCTGAACAATTAGCAGTTTAACCTGCTACAGTATCCAGTACGAAGCTGCGCAAGGGTCACTCTCGTTTCTCGCGGCAACTAGAGTTCTTCGTCTGCGATGCGTGGTGGTTTGACTCCAAGTACGCCATTCAATGGAAGGGAGTTGGTGAAGGTGTTGATGGCTCCACTGTGAATGGCGGTCAGTGCTTGTCGGGAATTTGTCGCGTCCGAAGTCTGGTCGGCGTACTGTCAAATGTCGTCGACGTAATTGAGGAATGACCTCTTGATGTTCCGCGGAGGCGGTTCCGATCCAATCAGGTGACTGCAGCGATGATTTCTCCGCAACCATCTCAGTAGGAACTGCCTGGAGAGCAGTTCATTATGCTTCTTAACTGGGAGCATAAGCGCCTCACTATATGTATGTTCAACAGGAGACATCAGGAGGCATCCTGTCGTAATCTCTAGTGCAGTGTTCTGACAAGTTTGAACCTTCTCCATCTTCGTTTCACTGCATCCAGGCGACCATTTTGGTGCGATGTATTTGAAGATCGGCTGGCCGATTGCCTTGTAAGTTGCCAACAACGTTTCCCTGTCCTTTCCCCATGTGCTGCCGGCTAGCGACTTGAAGATTTTGTTGCGGCTCTGTACCTTGGCGATAATCGCGGTCGTATAAGGAGTGAAGGAGCATAGCTTACCAAAAGTCTTGGGTTTATTGACAGTTGAAATCTTGATGCCATCGACTGCAATATTAAGGTCAAGACTGTACTCCCTGGGGAAAGTGTTAAGTTCCGTGCAGCGAAGAAGAGAGAAAGGTCAGAGAGATAGCCGTTTACCTTTGAACACATGACATCCATTCCATTGCCCGTCGTTAATATCGTGCAATCATCAGCGAACCAGGCTATGGAAACTGCCTCTGGTAGCTGTAGGAGTTTCCAGATGTAGAAGTTAATCAAAAGCAGGGAGAGGACACCACCCTGCAGAACCCCTTTTTTAATTCTTCTCAGATTAGAATTTTCTCCTCGAAACAGTGCGGATGATTGAATATCGCTCGGGTAATTCATGGACCACCACTTCAGTCCTGGAGGAAGCGTAACTTGTCCTATGTCCTGCAGTAGCGTTGTGTGACTGACTGTGTCAAAGGCTTTTGAAAAGTCCAACGCTATCCAAGCGCTTATGACGCTAAGTGTTGTGGTGGTACTGTGTACTTTTCGGAATCCATGCTGGTAGTTTGCGAGGCTCAGGTGGTGAGTGAAGGACGGGAGTAGCAAGGCCTCAAGTGCCCACCACACACGTTGAGCTTAAGCACATGACAAAAAGGCAAATCAAGAATGCGTCTCTGTTGACAAATATTGTTTTCTCATCAATTATACATGTGAACCCACGTGTGCTCTTAAGCCTATAACTCTCCGGTGTTTGAATAAATTTCGCAGATTTTCTAGGAAATTGTTGAAGGATTTCAAGCGCTCACCTGTGAACGTTTGGAGCGCTGAGAGAGGCGGAAAATTCTACAACAATTTAATTAACTTCTCTTTACTCGGCGAAATTTTAGCGAAATATGAACGAGGCCACCACCCACAGTGGTTTAACGGTAAATGTGTTTTTGAATTATTTTGAGTTGACTTTGAGACATTTCGCAAAATTTTGGTGGATTTTAAATGCAAAAAAAAAATAATAATAATAATAATTTGTCTTTTTCCAAGGCAACCAATACACACACACACAAAGAAGAATGAAGATGTTATTTATATTCCATAAGAGCTCGTGGGCCCGCTTAGCCACTGACTGAAAAACAATATTAGCGCTGCGTATTTACACATACATAAATATACATGCCTACTTGAAGCTTAGGCTTTGATTGCCACAAAACCTTTTTACAGACACACAGACCTGTATGTGTGTTGTATGTATATTTGCGTTTTTGTATTCTATTCACATTTAGTCAGTCGCAAAAAAAGCATTGTTGCAAGGTTAGGTGGCTTGTGGCGCGTTCGCTCAGCATGTTAGTCGGCATAAACGATTGTTGCAATGTCTGCGTCTGCCATAGCCGTCCACTTACTATTGTTTCATTTCCAGCTTTGTTGCATGCCACATTGCATGTAGTTAGCAGCTAAACGAATTCACAGCGCCATTTGCTGAACAGGCGGCGACCAGCAGCGGCTGTTTGCATCAGATAACACGGCCAGTCTGCCGGCGGCCGTTGTAGTTGCAGCTAAACCCAGACACTGACGCACACATGCGCACAAATAGCAAACGAATAGAAAAGCATTTACTATTTATTTCATGAGGGAGTTGGTGCTAGTGCCACTGGCATTCGGTTGCATGCCCCTAATAGCTGTTTGCCGCAAACACATCCGTAGGCGCATATTTCGTCTGAGGCGCTGTAGGCTACCAACTTTGCGCTCGGCGAAATGTGTTGCACATATTGTTGTTGCTGTTGCTACTGCGGCCGTTATCTCATTGGACGCTTAACTTGATTGCTGCTGAGATTTTATTAAATTTGCGTTTGCGTCTGTGGCACAATTCTATTATTTAAAGCTGCCGCCAGTACGGTTTCCGACTACCTTAAGATTTTGTTGTTGTTTTCGCAAGGAACATTGTTATAAGAAATAGAATAATGTGGTGAAGTCAAGTCTAGCAGTAAAGGTCTGGGATAACAGTAACTAGAACAACCAACACGGCAGAGTAACGAGTTAGGAGTAAGAGAAGCGGCAAAGTCGATGTTAGTACGAGTATCTGAAGAAGTCCATGGAGTATAGAGACCGTTTGAGTCGGGGCGTTGTCGTGGTGCACCTTCCAATCGGCTGCGATGTCTTGTCGGACCCGATTATCCCTTCGTTTGAGCCTTTTGAGGACTTACACGTAAAATTTTGCGTTGACGGTTTGTCCAGGAGGAAGAAATTCATGGTGGACGATGCCTTTAATGTCACAAATGACAATGAGCATCGTTTTCACTTTGGAAACAACTAACCAGCCGCTCGTTCGTTAGCTAGGAACGCCCTCTACCGAAACCAGTCGGTGCGCGTACGCTCCGAAGTACAGCCGCGGGAGGAAATCAGTCCTATTACTTTCCGGACATGTGGATTCTACAGAAAATCAATAGTTTTATTCTCTAAAGAGAAAGCCTTGTCTTTTGTATATATTTTTGGTTCAATAAAGTTCTAAGAAGGTGGAAGAGTAGCTGAACGCTAATATCAAACTACTACCACAAGATCCTATCTTACATTTTTCGTAATTGCAGCCACATCCCACACACAGAAAATAGTGGAAAGACGTATGTCGTTCCTTCAAAGATGGCACTTTAGAGAATCCCAATGCTTGACTCCCGGAAGACTCGAAAAACTGCGGTTAGGCAGTTCCCTTGCCGAGTTAAACACGATATATTGTCTCTTCGTATTTATCTAAGATCAAAAGCTTCGTACGTTGGCAATCGTAGACATTTCCTTCCCTCTTTTTGACAGCTCTCTAGCGGCAATGCACAGAATTGAAGGGAATTTATCCAGCAAACTAAACTGTCGTTAAACGGAATTAAAAGCAAAGGTTCATACCGTTATATGGTCACATGACCGATTTGAATAAATAATTCATTTATTTCTGCCACATTAAGCTTCCAAGTCAATTAGCCGGCCGCTGCGAGCGCTTCGTTGAAGGGGTGACACAGCTGATTATATAGTATGCATTTGCAGCGCGTTATGTACTTATCTGTGGCACACATATTCGTTTCCATGCCATCCATGTCAATGCGTGCGAAAGTACTATGTGTGTGTGTTGTCAGTTGTCAGCACTTGCTTAGCAGACGGCTGCGAATTATGTTAATGCGCGGCGCTTAATGGCAAGAGTTAATAGTGGCAAACAGCTGTTGCTGCAGCTGCGCGTCAGTTGTTGTCAATTGTGACAGCTGTTGCAAGTAGAGCATTTTACGATGCAACATAAAAGTTGTTGAGCCATAAATATTTGCAATTTTTGTGCAGAATTTGGGCTTCATTTCCCATTTAAATGCATTTCGCTCTGGGTCATACACACACACATGCGCTGACTAACACCCACAGCAGGCATTTGCATATATTGCATAATGAATAAATTAATTTTTGAGCAACTAGCAATAGAATAGAAATGAATTGAAACGGAAATAATTGGCGTCGGTTAGTTTGTGCGCTTGCCACTCGTTGCTGATGTGGCAAGCTATAATTAAAACCCAATGCTACTAAATATAAATTAAACGAAAGTGCAGTTAGTTTTCGAACATTCTCTGAAACCATCTAAAATTTATTAACGCCTGAAAGGCGAAATTCCATTGTTGCAAGCGCACAAAAGTTGCCATTCCGCTTAACTCACTTTAAGCATTTTGCTCTGTAACCTTGCCCCGCTTGCCGCTGCACTTCAACGGCTGCTTATAAATTCACTTATAGCATCTTTATTAAAAAGTACAAATTTTCGCTTCAATACACACGCATACATGCATGCTCGAGTTGTAATCCATACACAGTGGCATGTTGCGCACACACACACGCAAGCATTTGGCGCTGTGTATGTCGACACATGAACTTTAAATCAAGTTTATTTAGTAATTAGACGAAAAATTATGCCAGAAGTCTTAGAAACTGTTTTTGTTGTGCGTGTGTGGCATGCCAGAACTTTTGCGGCATGCAACTTGGCAGAACTGCAACACTTGTATGTATTGCTGGGCAGTGCGGCTGTAGTTGGACGACAAAAGCTAAACGAGAACACAACAACTACAACTACGACAATTACAACATCATCAAAATACAAAAAAAATCAAGAAAAGGAGCAAAGAGCGCAAAAATTCTTAAGATTAGTTTATTAAGCCGACAAAGGCACATCAAAAGTGGTCGTAGGATGGCGAGCGGCGGCGGGTTGCAAGCGGAAATCAGTGCTGTAAGATGATTATGCGAATGTTGATGAGCGCAAAGTACAGTTAGCTACAGGCACACTAAAATAAATGTCAGCATGTAAAAACTCTTTGCAGTGTGAGGGAATTGTAGGCGTTTGCACTAAACTTTTGCTGGAAGCAGAGAAAAGTCCCAACAACAACAACCACTTTGCCTACACACTTCACTACACAAGCTCATATGTGTCGCTAATACCAAGCAGTTGAGCAGATTACAGTTGTAAGTAGCAGGGAGCTGATGAAATGTGCGATAAGCAGCCGGAAGTAGAGTTGTAACTGTTTATGACAATCTAAATGTAGGAAAAGCTTTCATCTTTCTGCTCGCTTAAGACTTGCTGAAGACAAAAGTTTGAGCCACAATGCGCTTTCAGTATAATCTATATGCAGGGACTGACAACAATTAAGTAAGCAGTAGTGACTACATACTGTGTTCAACAAAATATTAAAGTTTTGCATAACTGTACAAGTTTAAGCGTCAAATTTAAAGTTTGACCAGGCAGACACCCAATTTTGGATATACGTGCAACTGCCAGTGTGGAACAACTACGAAATAACTGTATGCGCTCACAAACAGTAATCCATTCAGTTGTATAAAAATCTGCTGCTAATCTCTCAACATTTTCGGACATGCCCCGTCGCCCGCGCAGCCGTTCGTGTGCACCGTTTTGAGTATTTCCCACTTTTTATTGCTGTTTTTGTGCTAAAAGCTTATAAAAAGTGTGCGTTTTGAGTTTCCCCAGAACTTTGTTGCACTCGCCAGCAACATAAGCTGCTGTCTACTTAGCAGCGACGACATGACAGCCTGTCACAGCCCCATAGATATGTTGCACGTTGCTCGCTGTCCATCAGCGTGTTAAAATATTTGTAAAGTGAAGTTATATTTGCTGCGCCAACTGTGTGACCATGTTGCAGGTGCAGTCTGATTTGAACAACAATGAAAAAAGCAGTAAGTAAGAATAGAATTCCGTTGCTTTAAGCAAAAAAGGAAGCACATGCTGCAAATAGAAAAAATTTTGTTATAAAAATTTGTTTATGTATTTTCTTTGGAATACTTCGCTGTTAATTGCGGACGCAATTCAATTATTTGCATTTTCGTAGCTCAGCAATATTATGTTGCAAGCTTGCCAAGTGTAATATTGAAACAATTTCTCATTTATGCCGACAGTAAGCGAGTAAAGTCCAATTCCTGTCCACAATTACCACAATTCCGCACAATAAATGCACGGAAACACCGTGTAAGACCGCAAATTTGCCGTGGATTCGTTTTGTGCGCCACTTTAGCATGCGCCAACGTGCTGCAACAATGGCTACGCGCGCTACTAGCAGCCCATACCAGCAACAATGACCATGTTGCTACCACAAAACGTATAGCAATTAGTCGCGCTTGCATGTTGGCTGGTGTGTGTGCCACTTGGACTGTCCGCTGACGCAACGAATCCGCTAAATAAGTGCCCCAAAGTGTATTGTGTTGCATACAATTAGACGTGGCGCCACATAATGAACCGTATGGTTGAGCAGACAATAGTGGAGGTTATTCGCCGATTCGTTCCGCCTGCAAATAGTGTGGTCAGTGCCCTATTCAAGCGCTTACCGCAGCGCCCATAGGAATTGCAATGATGGGAATCGAGGTGAAAGGTTCAGCACTTTTGATCTATTGGACGCGCATACATGATTCGGCTTGAAAGGGTGAGCTTTTAATACACGCGCATTACAAAACTAAGTAGCGGGGCTTAAATTTTGAGCGCAAAGCAGCAATACAAAGTACTGTCAGAACCGAAAAATAATGCTTAGTTTCTATATATAAATAGTCTACTGCGGTATATAGGACAACCATAGACGAAACTGCAGTAGAACAATGTTTTCCCTTACAAAGAAATATCAATTAGTTTGTTAGTCAGTTTATGAAATAATAAATGCTGCTCCGCCTAAGCGCACACAATTTTCCACATGAGTCGCATACAAAGCATGGACGAGCGCCGGAAACAATTATCCACCAAATATCGCACCCCGCTGCAGGCTCCTCAAACAGCAGATGCGCTCAAGAAAGGTTGAAGGACAATGAATTCTGCGGTGTAGTCTCAGTTCAATGACGACACGAGCCAACGACCAAATAGCTGCAACCAAGCGGCACGCGGCGGGGACGCAGAAAGTGGCTGCAGCCAGCTAAGATGAAAGCAAATGATTTTCTTGGGGTTTTACACGAAAGATTTTCACTTTGTATGTGTTAGTTTAGCTGACTTTGCGGCATTTTTGACATGTATGTACTTATGTAAGTAGGAGGAAGAAATTTTAGCCAAAAGCGATTTTCGCAAAAGCAGCGAATTCAAGTGCAACCCATCCATTGGGAGAAATCAGTTAGACTCCGACATCCTGCAGTTGCAGTGGGTGGTACAAGAAAATGTTGCAAGTTCACTTTGTGCACTTCGATAAAACGCTTGACCTGACAAAAAGGTGCTGCTGCTCTACACGAGAGTCCAAGATATTTGATGCAACTTCTTGCGTGATTAAATTGCTGTAAAAAAGTTTTAGATAGCCTTTTTTTAAAGAATTCCAGCTCTTGAGTCTAATGCAAATAAATAGTATAACACCCTTTATATTCAGAACAGTCACCTGACAAGAGTGCAGGGTCTTCCTTGCATAAAATGGTTTGCCGGCGCTATAAATGTTTAGTTTGTGCTTTCATTTCTATTCAAATTGAGTTTCGAAAACATTCAGTTACCTAATTAAAATCGAAAAAAATTCATTGCATTCAAAGAAAACCACATTTGAGCAAATTGCTTTTCCACTGGGGTTTTCACATCTGTTATATACGTATACACTTGTTCATACCTAAGTACATACGTATGTACATTCAATAAGATTTGCCCAAAAGTCTATTTAATTGCTAATTCTTTGAGAATAATCAGGGTCAGAACAAGCAAAAACTGTGAAATTAAACTCCCCTAGACATTGAATAATAGTTAAAATAATAAATTAATTGGAGTTTTCATATTTAAGTCGAAGAAATTTACCTTTTTTAATATACGTTTCACCAACCTTTGATCTAGCCACACAGTTTGGAAGCTAATGTAAACACACAGAAATGAGCATGAACTTGTTGAGGGTGCTTGTGAACAAGCACATGCACATGCATGAACATGATAGTTTGCTTTTGCATATTTATATTGTGATCGCATCGGGAATCCTCGTTCAATTGAGTAAAAATAAAGTCACTCAACGTATGGTTTAACTTTATGGCTATAACCTTGCCATCGTACACATAACAAATTATATTTTCGTAAGCAACAGACAAACCGCACATCTTTGTTGTGGTTGTTCACACGAATCGTCTGCATTAATTAAATATTGCCCACTGTACATTCAATGCTAATTCGTTAGCGCAGAGACTATATTAAAAAAACTTATTAAGCAATTCACAAACACAAAAAATTACAAAATTTCTAATTTCAGTTTGACACATGTTATGCAACATCTGGAAGCGGAAATTGACATTTAGCAATTACTTGGCGGCTAAAGATAATTGACGTGCACAGAGTTGCATTTATTAATAGTACTTAATATTTGTAAATAGTTATCCGTTTATATTCTAATAAAAAACAGCACCAATATTATTATTAAAAAAATTCTAACTTATTGCCATCCTATATACCTTTAACAATTTTATAGTAAAGTAAATAACAATAAAAATAATGTACTAAATGTATATTACTATATGTTATGAATATTGCAAATAATATGTTCTTTTTAACAAAATTTATTTGAACGGATGAGGAAACACTTTATTTTGCTTCTTTAATAATAATATTTTATAAAAAATCAACTTATTGCCACCCTCCATACTCCTAACAATTTATAATATAGTAAATAGCAATAATATAACTACTAAATATATTTTAAAATATTGCAAATATTATGTTATTTTCAACAAAATTTATTTAAACGGAAAAGGAAATTTTTTATTTTCCTTTTATTTTAATAATGATAATAAACAAAACATATTAAAATATGCGTGGCACCCTGCACTTGCTCAACAACAACAGCCGCCAAGTCACAGTTATTTGTCAGTTCAATTTTCGCGTGTGCAAATTTTCGCTGCTATAAAGTCGTGGTGATTAAAATGTGAAAATTATTGTGTAAAACATTATGAAGTGAAAATATTAAGTTGAAATATTGTAGTGTGGAATGTATATAATCGATTTCATGTAAAATATTATTCCGGGCGTTGTTTTTAATCGGGTTTAAACGGTGTAAAGAATGTGCGTAAGTGCTGCGGGCCGACGCATTGGTCGTTAGTGAAATTTCGGTAAAATGTCGGATAAATGAATATCAATACGAGATAAAAACATTAATAATTGCTTCTTGTGGTAAGTTTTCAAACATAAATACATTTTTAAAGCAACATTTGTAATTTAATAAATAAAAGCAAAATCGGTAGCAATGCACAAACAAATGTGGGACTGGAAAAATGTTTAGTCATTGAAAAGAGAAGTTCTCAAACTGTCACTCCGCTTATTACTCCATGCAATTCAACAATTTTGAAAGCAACATTCAGGAGTAGGAATACTATGAGGAAAAATATAACTTAGAAAATGAATCAAAGAAGTGTATAATGCAATATCCCAAATTTTTTCTTAAGTTGTATGGATGTATATAAAATGTGATAAAAAGCCAAATAGCAACATAATAGTAGACTGCTATTTTTGGTTTTAAAAGGATACACGTTTATGTAGACTACTTTTTTTTTATCAATGCGTATTCAAATATTAAGCAAAAGACATTTGTTTTTTGTATATTATTTGTTTAATGTAAATTTGGCATGAATAATTTTGTACCATTCCTTTATATTCCGAGTACTCATTCATTTAGCATTTATATATTTCGCTGATAAATGCACATACACTTATACATTAATAAGTTTGTAGGCATTATGCTGTGTTTCCGTTGCCGTTCGGTGTGTTTTCATTGCCGGCGGCAATAGAATACCGTGGAGAAGCGGAAATGTGTGCCTGTCTCTTGTATTTGCCTGTGCATATTTAAAGCACAGAAATATTAAATTTCAAAAGAACCTTACGTTTTGTTTTTACATATGCACATTTAAATACGATACAATTTTTATTAACTTGCGAATGTAGGAATTCAAACCGAGCAAAAACAATTCGTACTCTAAACGTTTTTATGAAATTCAACTAAAAATCGTAAAAATACGTAATAGTTTTGTGACAATTCATTCTAATAAGTGCATATATGTATAGCATATACTGAGTTAAAACTATTCATTGTTAATCGCTGTTTATGTTTAACGAATAAAGCATTTTGCTTTACCTAAATCCGAAATAAATCTTTTATAAGCAAGCAGATTTTCAGCAGATTTGTATTTATTTATATAGTTTTATATACATTTTTCTTGCGTATGTCTGAATGCTTTGAGATTTCGCTCCATTGCTTTTATAAAGTACTCCTTATTTTATCCGCACGCTTCATACTTGCCACTGCTGTCGATATATTGTGTTGTATTGCATGCTTAGGACATTGATTGACTTATATAAAGAGGTGATGATGCTGGCACAAGTTTTGCCTTTCAGTTGCTGCAAATATCAAGGAGACTGTGTCGCGTGTGCATTTCCTTGCCATTGAACATGCAATGCGAAGTTCTTATATAAATAGTTCGAAATATAAGCAATATATTTGCGGCTGGATGTGTTATTATTATTATGACTAAATTATTGTCATTTAGCTACTGCTTCTAAACACACACACACGTTTAGGAGTTCAGCACGCTTTGGGGTCACGTGCTGTTAGTAGCTAAGCGAGGCTGCTAGTTAAGTTCAAGTGCAGGCACATTGAACTCAGCGGGTGCTTGTGATTGGTTTTGACATAAAATGTTCTTCGATGAAATGGTTGACGACGCAGAACGTATACGCTGCCGATTATACAGATCTTTATATTTCCTTTATTTATTTGCATTCTGGAATATGAATGGAGTTTATTTGTATGTATATGTATATATTAATAGCTTTATATACATATTTAAAACTTTGCTATGATATTTAACGCGTTGCCCGATAAGTATATGTTGCTTTCGTATATTATTTGTGAAGCCTTTGATTCTCCAATTGCCAAGTAGTTTGTAACAACCAGAAGGAAAATGTATGTAAATGATTGGCATGACGAGCTAAATCGATTTAGCCAGGTCCGTCTGTTGTCTGTGCGTCCGTATATACGCGAAATAGTCCCTCAGTTTTTGAGATATCGATCACACCTTCTTTTTTATCCACGTTGAAAGCGATACCGGATCATAGTGATCTAGCTGTTCTTGTCTAAAAAAAACTGTTTCATTTGACGAGATATATTTATGAAATTTGACATGGATTATTAACTAAGATTTCTCTGTAATTTCTAAAGAAATTGCTGTTTTTGGATCACTATAGCATATAACTGCCATACAAAGTGACCGCTCTAAATCAAACTATTTAAGGAACCGTTTATATTTGTGAGGGGTATTATAGCTTCGGTGAAACCGTTTGGTTTTTTGTTTTGTTTTTAATTTCCATTCAAATTTTGCTCTCTTCAGAAAATTAGTGACGAATTTTTCACACCATTCCTTTCTTAAGAATATTGTTGCCTCTAATGTGAATGCTGCAAGTGCCTTTGTGAGCTTTTGCTAGTGTTTAGTTATCTGTTAATCCCGTAACAACTACATTTTTGCAGCAAAACCACCATCACCACTGTTAAAAGTATTATTTAAAGGGAGCTGGGAAGCCGGGTAAAGTTATTTGCAAAGTCGAGCCAAGCGGTTCACTACTCACGGCTTAACTCCTCGCTGTCGTCGCCTGTGTTCCCGGGAGAAAGTGCGCTTAGCAATATTAGATTAGAGACATTATACGCTTTTGTTGCACGTTAGCTGCTGTTTGGTACCAGCAAACAATACTATATATGTATTTATGCTTCTGTGGCTGCCACATTTGTTATTACACATTTTCTTTCCAGCTTGTTTTCATTTAGTTATTTGCAAAAACAAATAATGCGAATATATATGCATTTTCATTGTTGTGTGAACAATGAGTGCATATACACGTAGTAACGGCGCACTTGAACCCGCCTGCCATGCGCCACATTAATGCAACATCTTTGTTGTGGTTTAATTTAAATTTTATATTTAGTTCGTTGGCACGCTGCTTTGCATCCACATGAAGTGGAATACTGGCTGTTTTGTTGGTGGCACTTGTGCGCCTGGCCGTATGGCGCAACAAGGTGGCCTGCATGCTATTGTGGCAAAGCTATTGTTGCAACACCTGGCCAACGCTATGTTGATTATTTGTAAGCGATTGTTTAGCTAAATCGGCTGTAATTAGCACTATTATTACTATTATTGTTGTTGTATCAGCTATTTTTGTTGTAATTAGTGTTATCGTGGCTTAAAATAAATACGAGGCAGCTTTTGTAATTTTTTGCTGTCCTGCCTTTCGCCATGGACTTTGCTGCAGCAGAATATGTAGATTTGTTTTCCTCGGCCACAATAGGATGTTAATTTTTGTAATTTTTGCTGGTTTATGTTTGCTTTTTGTCATTGCATTACCCTCCGTTAACTGTTTCTGCTCAAGTTAAAGCCTTCTCAGAGTGAACACACTTTTTGAAATTTAGAGTATTTTATTGTGTCGTGTATTAGAGAAAGTGGACCTAAACTAACTAACCTACTAAACCTGCTAACCTCCGTGCACCTCGAAACCAGAAACTTTCGCTTTCAGAACAAATAGAAAAAATTTTCTAGCCGAGTTTGAACAAATTGTAAGAACTTTTATTATGAAGCGCAAGATGCCAGCTAAAACTATTCACTTGTAAAGGCATCAAGCATCCCGCGGCATCTCTGCACCGCGCTTAGCCACCACAACATTGAATCTAAGCTCGAGCCCTAGCGCAAGCTGCCTGTAATGGCTCGTTGTAGCCACTGCCGTGCGCTAACTCCTGTTCATCAAACAATTTGCACATTTACCAATCAGCGCCAGTGCAAGCCCCAAATGGCTGTAACGACGATAGATGCTGGGCCGGAGAGTGAGTGGCGCGGTTTCAACCCAAAAGTTTTTAATTATTTTTCGCCGACTTTACGTTGTGCTCGTTTCGGTAGTTGGTCGAAGGTATGTAGCAAGGTGAGCCATTATTGAGTTTGGTGCGACCTGCCGCACAGTTAAATTTGCTGCGTTGTTTGGAGGCAGGCACGCGGCGTTCTAGTAAAGCTTATTGAAAAACGGAAAGGCGAACGCACGAGTGCAAAAACTGCGGAAGTTTGAATGACATTGCACGCTGTCGTTGTTGTTGTGCGCCTGTGTGCGGCCTTTCGTGCAGTCAAACCAGGCCAGTAACTTTCTATGAGTACGCGTGCAGCAAAGGAAGGCGCTGGCGTACAAATAAACAAATATAAAGGCACAATACTTTAGACTATTAGACGACCTCGTATTCACGGCCGAGCGGCCGGGCGTGTGGAGGACGTAGAGTCAAGCTACAAAGACCGCGCGACGCTGGCGGCTTGCACATTGTTTATGCGTAGCGAAATTGAAACGAGACAAGCTTAACAACAACGTATTGCATGCCACAAAGGCCGAGACACAAAAGCAGCCGGGAGCCTGCAAAAGTAGGGCAAAAATAGCTTGGTATTGCAATGCAACAGCGGCTGGAAGTGGTAAGGATGCGGCGCTTGGAAAGCGCGAGTAATGAAAGGTCGAAGTATCAAACACAAACAATAAAAGGCTAAAAGAAGAAACGCGAAAAAACTAATGCTTTACAAATCCAAACGCCGCTAAAAACGATACGCAAAAGCCGATTACAAGTGTGTGCCGAGTGCTTGCCACTTTGCATGCGTTGCAAAATTTCGCACTTACCGCCACAGAAAGTGACGACTTCGTGTGGAAATGAAAATGAATATCGCGTGTTGAAAGCGCAATTTCGCAGAGAAAAAATGGTGAGAGTGTAAATGAGAAAAGGCCTACTTGAGCTGCTCGAACAGTGTACAAGTGCCTTATTGGAATCGCCATAATGGGCAATGCGATAGGTATGGAAAAAATCAATGTCTCTTGACGCACGGCTCCATTGTTAACTGCTTCATATAGATAACGAGCAAATCGCCTAACAAACTTCCCAACGGCACTCAAGTAACCAAAGAGTGTGCTCGAAGGCGCACCCAAAGCGCCAGCAATGCAAATACTTTATCAAAACCAAGCAGTTGTTCGGCTTTATTGGCCACGTACACACAAGAGACGCCAGTCAATCTCAGCAAATTGCCTTCATTGTCTTTAAAAAAGCACACATTGTTAGTAAATTCCCTTCTCTCTAGCACACAGCACCGTTAAAAATCAGCAATTGGCTAGGTGCATTAGTCTAATGTCCGATTGTAGGCAGCAAACAGGCGGTTCGTGCAACCAATCATTATTGCAATCTTTCAAATTGAATGCAACAAAGCATACAGGCGACGAGGTGGGTCTGCTCACCTTCTCTTTACACAACAAATGTGTGCCGGCATCCCACTGTTAAAAGACGAGTTAGTGAAATTGCCTACATTCGAATGCAGAAGGAGCCCGTCAGCACTTTACACTTTTTCTGCTCTAAACAAATAGGCAACGAGCCAAAAGTGCTTGTACTTGTAGCTGCCTGACTTGTAGTCGAATGTTTTGTAAATTTCTGCGCTGAGTCTTTAAAGGTCATTCAGCTTTTTTGAGTCAATGTCTTTAGCACTGAAATCAAAGTCAAGCGCGTTTATGGTCAGATTTAGAATGCACGTAGAAGATTTCGCAATATGCACGTTCCTCTCAATGACAGCATTTAGTTACTATTGCTCGAGGAAAGTCATAATTTGGAGTATGCAGGGTTGAGTTTATCGACTAATGTCTAGCAGTTTTAATTCCCGTTTTAAAAACAAGCTGCATATTTCATAGATGCCATTTTGGGTTACTATTTCCCACTGGGTAGTTCGAGAGTACGTTGGACGGCTCTGTGAAAATTTTAAACATTTTAATATTCATGTCAAATAATAAGTTGCTAAGGCTTGATGCTGTGTTGGTTGCCACAAATGCAGTGCACCTATTTGTGGGCATGGTTGAATGTATATGTTGGTGTATGAATGTGTGTGTGTTAATAGCAACTAAGTAATTTTGTTACTTGCGTTGAAAGGGAGACTATTTATGTTGAAAAGTGTGTTTGGAAGACAAACTTGCTGGTGTCTGCAAAATATTGCCTAATTGGGGAGTGTGACAATTAGTTTAGATATTTTAAGAAGATTAAATGTATACACACCAACTTGTCAAGGCGGTGCAAAGGAGAGCTTAGTTTAGACACGTGCGAGCGTGTAAGTAGTAATTATAATTTATGATTGCCAAAAGCAACGAAAACTTTAAGATTAGTTGTTGTGTAACCCACTTCCAACGTCCAGCTTCGCATTACTTTTGCGCTTGATTTGCATTTCAATGCATTTTTCGTGCGGCACATCGCAGCCAATGTCAGTGGTGTAGTCTACTTTAAGGCGCTGTTTATTAATGAGCAACAAGCAGAGTACTATTAATGCATTTCAAGCTCGACTGATGAACAGCTGTTGCAAGTAAGTAAGCTACTTAATTCGATTCAGCTTCAGCGACAGCATATTTATTGAAAATTTAAATCAGCGGAAGCGCCTGTCTGCAGTTCGCTTTTGTCATCCCTTCGTGTTGATGAATTTGCATTCCTGTTTATTCACTTAACGTTTCAAGCATTGTCTGCAAACAGCGGCCTGTTGCCACTACCGACACCGCAAGAGCAGCTCCTTGCTGCCTCCCACCTCGAGTCGTGCGATTGTCAATGTCAGGGGCTGTAAGGAAAGTAAAGTTGGACATCGTGAAAGTTGGCTCGTTATGCTGTGCGCGGCAGACAGAGTTGTGACTTAATGTTCCGCACCTTAATCCGCTTGCGTTGCCGAGGCATCTTCAGTGCCGGCATCACATTTTCCCGCGCTTCGGCAAGGGGACACTCATTATTTGCATAAAGTCGTGCCAGTATAATGACGTGGCAAATTGAGCTGCGGCTGCTGAGGCATGCATTGTCACCACATATCGGTTGCCTTTTATTGAAGTGCGTGCGTGGTAGTAGGTGTAATATGGTTTCGAAAGGGTTCATAAACGGTCATGAGCTCGCGAGGACGCAAATAAGCGGCTTAAGTGATATTTTTGTATACATTTTGATACACTTTTCATCACTTTTCATTGATGAATGTCGCATAGTTGCACTACAGGTACACACATATGAGTATGCGAAAGGGTAAATAATTCTTAACATTAAAATATTTTATTTACTTGTTTGCCAACATGAATGTTAATAGTGCTTTTTACATTTCTCGTAGTTTTGGTTTGGTTGGTTTTTGAAATGGAATTTTTAATCGAATATCTCTTATGTACTGCTCTGGACGGAAATGCATGTCTTTGAAGAGGCAAAGAATTCCTAACGAATATTTGGAGTATTTTTTCTCAGGTTTCCAAAGACACTGGTGAGCCATTGCTTCGTGCGCTCTTGGATAAGACTAGAACTGTAAAGGTGATGCGTTGGCAAGAAAGTGGACCCTAGCTGGACTATCAGTAGGATGAGAACGGATAGGTGGGCTTCGCGGAAGCTAGGCTAACATCGGTTCATGCGCTGCCGCAAGATCTTTTTGGACCAAAATCAGTCGCAAGTAATCCAGTGAGCTTTTTGTCTTTGATTAAGACTTGGCTCTATCCAGTTGGTGAGGATGTTGTAAGGTTGAGAAACTTACCGGACGAGCAGAAGCTGTCTCACCAAATTGGTGGGAATTGGATTGGATCAGCCATCTAAGATAACCTAAACTTAGGTGACCAAGATATCAACGTAATTATTGTAATTATTTCACGGTATTTTCTTTTAATTGTCCCCGCCTTACAAGGACGTTTGTCATACAAAGATTTAATTTTGATTGTTCAGTTTGTATGGCAGCTATATATTATGTCTTTGGGGCAAGACGAACATTAGCCCCTGACTCTGATCGTTTCTATGCATATATACATATTTGGTAGGGTCTTGAACGTTTCGTTGGGTAAAATTTTTTATATTCCTAATTCTCGTTAAGTGAACCGAAATCTTTGCGATTTTATCGTTTTTGTTTAGAACTTTTCTAAAAGAGGTCAGTACCCGTTAGTCGGCGTGCATGCAACGTGAAAAAGTGGCATACATACCCACGTTGCTACAACATAATGGTAATTCAATACAATTCCAATTTATTTCTATACAGTCGAGTTGAACACACTTTGTTTTGTATCACTTGAAGCTAACAGTAAAAAGCGAAGGCTACGAGCACACATTAACACTGCGAGGGAAAATAAGAGAGGAGTCCACGCCGCTGAAACTCGGCGCAGTCTGTACACAGTCTGAAAGCCCCTTAGCAAACAAGGCGGAAAATGCAAATGGCAAATGGCGAACGGTAATTGAAGCGTGCCGTTAAGCGTACATTTTTATAACTGCCCTGCGCCGCTGCAACTATGCAACAGAGTGGCGCTCACTTCAACTGGTTATGCAGTGAAATCAATTGGTGGCACAGTTGGCTACACGCACATATCGCAGTAGAGGTGGTGAAACTTTTCACTTTGCACTTGAATTGCGCTGGCGCTGCATTTATTTATTTTGCGCGGCGCTCAATCGCTGGCTTTAACTTCATGGTGGCGCAATGCAAATTTCAATTAAAGCAAAGTAAACAGTCCGGGAGCTATGTTGACAGTTTTCATTTAGTTTTGCTGGCAAGTATGCAGGCGTGTGTGTGTTGCAACAACGGTATCTGCGTATGTGTGTGTGCTGTTAGTCGAGTTTTTTGTTGGCAGAAATATTGTGATTTTAAAATTTCACAATTTCATTCATTCGATCGTTCATTCATAACTTGCAACAGCAATGAAAAGCAAAAATAAATTAACTCTGCACAACAACAATGCGAAACAAAATAAAACAGCCGAAAGTATGCTGTAAAAATCGTTAGACACGTGCGTATTTATTTGCGCGCACGCACACATGCAAACATGTACTTATATACATATGTACATTTGCATGTATTAGTATGTGTGCGTGCATGTGACAAATGCTTACGCGTGAATGTGGCAATTGAAATGTGCGCAATTCTCAGCTTACTTAGCAGCCACGCTTTATTTTTAATTACACGCACGCAGCCATACACACACACCTCCAACAAAAATGCATATAGTGTGCGCCTAAAAGCATGCCACGCACAAATGCGCATTAGCTTATCGCGACAAATTCGCACTTGCGCGCCGGCATTTGCATATTTTCACAAGCCTCCGCTGTTTGCTCGCTGTATTTTCGTCTAAAATTGTATGTGTATGTGTGTTTGTGTCTGTCGCCGCGCCAAAGCGCATTATTGTGCATTGTAATGTTGCAATTTCAACAAGTGATTATGCAATGGGCTGCATTACTGCGATAAAACACCACATTTAATGCACGCATCAGCGTTTTAGCACACACTGTGTGTGTGTGTGTGTGGCGCGCGTTCACGTGTTCGAATGCATCGCTTTGCGTTATGTAATTTTTTAATTTACAACATTCAAGTGCCACGCTCTCAGCGGCAAGCGCGTTTAAGCTATTAAATAATGCCGCAAATTGGGGAATTCGTGTGTGTTGGGAAATGTTTGCAAAAGCCGGCGAATTTAGGTTAATTTTCTGATGGTTTTAAGTGTATTGAAAAGTTTGTAGCGCATACGCCACATGTTTTATTTAATACTCACACTGCATTAGCACTCAGGCTAACGTAGGGCGCGCCTGAAATAAGCGCTTTCATTTATTTCGTATTTTTCCAGGCGCTTTGATATATATTGACGAGATTTTCACTTTGAGCTGCCAGTTTCATTCATACGAATAACTATTCATGCAATTCGCAGCAGGTTATTGAGATTTTTTTCATTCCATGAAGTTTGTAACACCCAGAAAGGCGAACTAGTCCCTTAGCAATACAAACTTGAGGCTTCAAATTTCAATTACATGCGACGAGACCTACATGATCTAAATTCCTTTCAAGATCTAGTATTCATCTGCGTCGCCTCCGAGCAACAGCAAGGCTTTTCGCCGCTGTGGTATCTTACATCATCAACTCAAGCGCATTTGAAAGAGCTCTCACACTAACAGCTGAGGTGTGGTAATACGAAGTCATAGCTTCGCAAATATCCGCATACAGACACATGTATGTATATGACATAGCGGTTATGTGCGCGGCGCTTATTAGTGCACGCATCTAACGTTGCCATTGCTAACGGTTAATTAACTGTTGCTTGACATACAAATTGACATTAATGACCAATAAATGTATATATTAGACGCGCACGCACTCACATGCCACACATATGTAGGTGTATGTATATTTGTTTGGCTGTGAGCCCCGTCGTGGTAGTCGCTCGGCCACCGGCCGCGGGTCGCCGTCTGTATTACCATATCAATGAGACGCTTTTTTCATTTGTTGTTGCATGACATGTTGCAAGCTAGGTAGCTGTTGCATTAGTTACTAATCTTCGCTTGTTGTTGTTTGATATTACAAACGTAACGGTACATTGCTAATTAGCTGCATGCGCATGCATGAGAGCTTAACAGCTGCCGGCCAATAACAATCGATACACACGCACCCACACACACACACCCTTCCACGATTGTTGCATCCATTCGTCGACGCAAATTCTCCTTATTTAGTGAATTAATCTAGCCTAATGTGATGTAATTTAAAATGCTTAACAGCTCGTTTGTCATGCTGTCACCAAGTGAATCCTTAGCGATGGCCATCAGTGACAGCTGTTGAAAGCTGACAGTTTTGTGTATTAATTGCGGTCATTTTAGGAGCACTAAATATAGATTTTACGCCCTAAATATACAGAAAAAAATTTATATTATTTTGAACAATCAATGAAAACTATAACAATATGTAAATTTAAGTAGGCGTTCTGAGACGTTTTGGACCTCTTTAGAGATTGTTGCAGTGGAATATGTATTTTTTTTCCTTAAAACTTTTTTCCAATATATTAAATTCTCGCTTCCCTCTTCAACTCTCGGTATCTATCCCATTCCGCACGTGTTGTGGTTGATTGTAACGTTGCGAGGCAGGCAGTCTGCTTTCTTTCCACTGCGATACGGAAGTCCTCGTCGTACCAGCTGTTTTTTTGCACTTTCCGAAAACCAATAGTTTCGGTTGCATTGTTCGTAAGGAGCTTGAAATGCCGTCCCACAGTTCCCTTATACCGAGTTGTTGACGAGTGCTCTCAGAGAGCAGGAGTGCAAGTCGAGTCGAAAAACGTTCGGCTGTCTGTTGTGATTGCAGCTTCTCGACGTCCAACCTACCTTGTGTTTGTTGACGTGCGTTTTTCTCTGCACAGAAGCGGGTGCGTATTTTGGATGCAATAAGATAGTGGTCCGAGTCGATGTTAGGACCTCGGAGCGTACGCAAGTCTAAAACACTGGAGACGTGTCTTGGGTCTATCACAACGTGATCGATCTGATTGATGGTATTTCGATCGGGAGACAGCCAAGTAGCTTGGTGAAATTTTCTATGCTGGAATCTAGTACCACAGAAAACCATATTTCGGACCCCGCGAAGTCGATCAGCTTCAACCCATTTGGGAATGTTTCCTCGTGGAAGCTGAATTTTCCAACTGTTGTGCCAAAGATACCTTCCTTGCCCACCCTGACGTTAGGCATGATATTAAACATCCGATGTGTAGACTTTTCTTAAATTTCTTTAAGAATACATATGAGCTTATGAAAGTAATGGGTTTTATTTGACTTAGATGTCATGCAATTTGTCTATTAATCTCTTCCCATCATTGTTTAATCTCTTCCCTTCATTATTTTTTTCTTGTTTCATAATTGTTTCGCTTTTTTACATCAGCGACACAAAAATCCAACTAAGTTCGAGTGTGTCGAAACATTCCTCTCCCCTTCGACATAAACTCCTACTCCTTATTTCCACGCTCATTTGCTCTGACTTACTTTACTGTTTGATATCCAAAAATTGTCTAATCGTTATCAACTGAGTGTCAGGTAGTAATCAGTTTCAAAAGTTAGTTGCCTGGCTGACGGGCTTTTATACGTACCTCCTTTTAACAAAGCAGTGGAAATTGATTTTTGAGCTAAGCCTGCCACACAGTTCATAGTGCAATAATTTCCTGTCATTCTTCATAAGCTCAGCTGGCCTTTTGCCCGGCCAAAGCTGGTAAAACTGAGAGTTATTGGCTGAGAATTTCATTAAATGGCTGCAGCTGGCAGCACTGATGCATAACACATTGCATATTTAAGACGACAAAGAAAGGAGTGTGTGTGTGTGCGTGTGTGAGACAATGGCAACATTGTCAGCAATGCACAGTGACGAGGTGGACCAGCAAGCCCACAATGTGGAAGGGCCCGACGCATATTTGCAGCATTCCTTCACATATGTATATGCTGCCAAGGCGCATTGCCGACGGCCAAACAAACAACGGAAATAAACAAAATACTGTCATTGAAATGGTAGACGTAATTGAAATCTCAGCCGGGTCTCTGAGCGTTTGGCGAGGGAAACACAATTGCTATAGAATGTGGCGAAGAGGAGGAGAAGAGCAAACTGCAGTAAACCGAAGACAATTTCAGGACATGAAGAAAATGTCATAATATTCTAGGCAGAATAATGGAATGCATACAAGACAACAAAAGGATAAATTAGATTATATTATGTTTTTGCTTCTCCGTGGCTCAGTCATGGTTTTTTTGAGTATTGCTGGTGTTTCGGTTTAGGTAAATTTTCTGGATAAGATGTATGATATTTTCTTATTTAAGTAGTTTTTTGACCTAGGTTGAGCTAAGTTGTTGTTGATTTTGTAGCGGCAGAATTTTGCCAAGTTGACTGTCCTTGGCCGGATAAAATTCCGGGTCCGTTCCTCTAACTTAGACTCGACTGTCGTGGGAACGGGTTGAGTTGAGTTAGATTAGATGGCTGATCCCTCACCATGGCGGACGTCCCACTCTGTGCTTATCCTATATACTGGGCTTTTTCGAACATACTATGAGTTTAAAGGTTTTATAAAAATCGGAGCTCCGCTAGAAGATGGAAGTTTTTATGTGTGGGAGAGTAGAGATAAGGCCAAAAAGCGAAGATGTACGAGAATACAAGCCTCTAGTTGCTACTTGGAAGATGGGTAAACTATTATATATTTTGCTGTCTGCAGTGGAACTAATAATGCTTCCGCTTTATATTTAGTCCAATTTCACTTTACAACGAGGGAAACATTTTGTTCGCTTTTTCTTTGCTTTAAAACCACCCTTTGTGGCACTGTGAACACATGAGGGTCTCTTTAAGCATTCATGTACATAACCTGAAATAAATTTTTCTCGTCGCGCTAAATTGTATGTGCGGACATACTGCCGACTACATGCACGCCGCCCACACACATGTGCAGTGTTGCCTACAAGCCTACATACGTGCTGGACTATGTGCCTAGTACAGTGTTGCACTTATGACACTTATGACACTTGAATGCTTGAGCTCTGATGGGCTCTGTGTGGCTTACTGTCTGGCGCTCTCGAGCCGACAGCCTCCTTTGTGAGCCCTCAATTCAGCCCACTCAGTCACTCATTATTATCCATGCCAAGCTAAGCGGACAGGCCGCCGCCACTCTTGAGGCCGAGATCTTTTTATTTTAAACTGTACCAGTGGCTCACCTACTTTTCAGAGGACCAACTCACATACAACAACAATAAGGTATAAATTATTAAGAACCTACTGCTCGTAAGCGATTCAGCGGTTGGCATGTATGGATGTGTGTGTGCAGAGATTTGAGTAGCATTTTTGTTGCTAGTTGTTGTTTCAAATATAATATAGTGCTGGCTGCGACTTTGTTGGGAAGGTGGGCAGATATGACAGGGTGGTAGCTTAAAGATCTTGAGCATAATGCCACAGGCACACACACATGTGCTTATTTTTAACTTGTTCGTTACGCTAAAGCGTTGCTTAGCACTTTTATGCACTGTGCCACAAACGGTCCGCTCGCGCGCTCTGCTCCACACGTCGACGCTCAAGGATAAGTGCGCTCCTTGTGGAAACTTTCGCCACGCTGACATGCAACGACACAATTGAACAAATTTCTGCCGCATACAAGTTCATTCAACAGACATACATCAGTAGCAAATGTGCACAATGCAATAGTTTGTTCGTCGTGACAAAGTCGCCGCTGTCGGAAGTGTGGCAAATCAGCGCGCCCAAGTGTTTGCACGCAAAATTCCAGGCAGACAGCCGGAGACACAAACAGACAAGCATACACACAGGCGCAAGTGATGGCCTTATTCGAATGAGCAAACAAAGTTTCTGCCTTGCTCGGCAACTTGTCGCGTAACACACCCGCCGCCGTCAGTTGACAGTCGATCAGTCGCTGTGGCGCTGAGTCATAGCGTTGCTGACGTTGCTTGCATTCCATGTATGTAATTTACATCATTTGAGTTATGAACTTTGCGAAAGTTTACCACTTTCCCTTGCCGTTTTTTGTCTTATTGCAAACAATTGCATTTCTGCCTGGCTGTGCGCCTGTAAGCAGGCTGAGTTTATACTGGTTGTCGGAAAGTGCGCACAAGAAGCTGCTAAGTACTCAAGTACTTCGAATTTGCAATGCACTGCAGTCAATTTAACATAAATGTGAAGCAAAATGTGTATGTAAATAATGCAAAACAGTCGTAAGGAGCCGTGAAACTTAAAGCCAGTGTGGCAACAATGAATAAGGCAAGGCAAATCATTGTAAACTGCATTGGGTTGAGTAGGAACTAGCAAACTCCGTCACTTCTGCATTGATTTTTGTATGAGAGGCGGAAAATGTAAGCACCTCAAAGCAAAAGCGGCTGCATAAGTAAGCGACGTAAAAATTGGTTGAACAAACGAACCACTAATTCGAACAATTATAGAATTGCAAGATATTTTTAAAGGAATCTTCAAAATATTCGGCACTTATGTAATGGAAATTGGGCGGCGAAACCGTGGAAGGAGTTCTTGGAAGCAATTAAAATGTAATCTATTAACTATGAATAAAGAGTGGTAACTTGGGAGAATCGATTTATAATGTCAAATTGGCTATGAATAACCCTGGGAGCTTCGAATACGAAAGTCTCAGGAAACTATCCTTACTTCTTCGTCTCTTCTGGCACACAACTATGGGTCGGTCCCGGCGGATAACACAAAACTTCGCCAGTTGCCTCTCTCCTTTGCGAGATCACCCCAGTTGTACATCCCAAGTGCAGACAGGTAGCAATGCACTCGGCCTTCCATTAAACGGGCTTGCTCTTGCTTTCATTGTCCACCCATTTGTCTCGAATTGAAAGAGGTTGTCGTAAGAGCTTCGCTTTTATTCGTACGACATGATACATCTATGTCACCGTAGAGTTCATACAGTTTGTGGTTCCAAGAATTACTCATCGCTCATGCGACTGCTCCAAAAGCCTATCCCAGAACTGTTCTCTCGAATTCTCCCAGTGCTTTCTCAGCTCGGTCCGTCATCTTCCATATTCCTGTGCTGTATAGTAGGATGTGAATGTTAAGAGACTTAAAGAGCATAATTTTTGTTCATCGAGAGAGTGATCTGCTGCTATTCTCATTGCGGATATAAAATTAGAGGAATCTAATCTGTGATTTTAGATATAAATCCACTAAAGCAATCGCCCTGCTCTTCGGTAGTACTGCTGCAATGTCCTCTCTGTTTTAAGATCAGCTGTTTTTGAGCTTGTCAGATGAATTTCAAGATTTGATATGGGAAGAAAAGCGAAGCGCCGAGAAAAATATGACAATATCTTCATTGAAAGCCCACGTCACAAAATTTGGTTCGGCAGTAGTTAAAAATCAGAGTAATCCCAGATTTATCGACTCATATCGGTAGTTTAGTCGGGCAGGAAACTAAATAATAGCTCAGCCTCAAACTCGTAGGGTTGGATTCGCCTTTCTATTATATCATTACTGTAAAGTGTTAGTTGTCGATACACATTCGTCTGTAAAGTCTAACCCCTGCACTTTTTCTGAATTTTTGCATTGCTTTGCGTCTAAACGGTACAAAGTAGAATCGACCTCGCTCCTTAAACGGAAAAATGAAAAAAAAAACAAAATTAAGACCACCTCTACACTCAAATGCATATTGCAGTCAAAGCGGGATCCCTACAGTCTGACTACTAAACCCACGCGCTCAACCACTCGCACGCCCCCTCGCTCTGTGCCACAGCGTTGCTTTCGCTGTTGGGTACATTTGTTTAGACGTTTGTGCCGGCACTCTAGGCGCAATGGCCATGCAAAAGTGCTGCTCGTTGAGTATGTGTTGAGTGCATTTAAATATGTGTATGTATTGTGTCGGTGTGTGTGTGTTGGTTTATTGCAGGATATTCGTCAAGCGAAGGTTTCTAATTTTTCGCCGTTTCCTTTTATGCATTCACTTTTTATTTATTTCCATTGCTTTCACGCCTTTCATTCGCTTGCCATAAATGGGTATAATATGAGAAATAATCAATAAGCGCGAAGGCAAGAGATTGAGTAATATTTGAGGGCGGAAGATGATGATGATTAGACTATATTTCGCTTCAGTTTGATTCAGATAAGCTGTCTAGAAGAGTGTAGAATATTTAGAAAACATTGCTGTCACATTTTCGCTGTGTTGAGTTCTACTATCGATGACAGGCAATAAATAAATGTGTAGCAAATCAGGTGTTGCAAGTATTGCAAGCAGAAACACTCTCATGCCTTGTGCAAAGGTGTAAAGTAAGTGACTCCTGAGCTTTGATTTCAAAGTCCATATAAATGTGGCAACGTTATGCCTGAAATAGCTTGATTACTACTCAGCGCAACATTATGTATTGCAAAGAGCGGCGCACTGCAGCTGCCTGCTGCCATAGCGGCGCTACACTATCCTTATTCGACGCGCTTGGTGCAAGAGTAAATTGCATTATACGTGCATTGACTGCGCATTGAAGCGTGCGCCAGCTCTCAGGTTGAATATATGAGCTGTCTTATATTATGAAGTCAACAGAGGCACACACACTCGCGCCAAGGTGTAAATTCAAATACGTGGCTCCACGGTTTCATGAAAGCGCATTTCCACTCTTTTAACGCTGCGCATGGGTTTCCCTATATGTAAGCGCCAACAAAGCACAGATGTCAACTGGAAATTATTCTTTCGACTTTGATGTTGATTATAGCGCTTATTTACCGTGTTGTTGCATCTATTACTACGACTCTAACGACATGCATCCGAGCTAAGGCTGTGCGCATGGCGGTGCAGTGGCAACAAACCCGCGTCGCGTAATAAAGTGCGCTTTCAAGCAGTTATGTTGTCACCCAATCGCCTTTTTTGAATTTAGCCTAAGGCTTAGCTGCCAAAATGTGAAAAAATGGCTCTTCGAAGGGTTATTTACATATGTATGTGCCGTTTCAAAAGATTATACATGTGCATTTCTAAGTTTATGGAAAAATCTTCTCCTAAGGTGACCTACTTGTGAGCTTAGCAAATCATAACTAATACCCAAATTGAGTTCCAAGTATTGCGGGAGTGACAACAGTTTAAATATTTCTACACATCATGGCAAAGAAGAAGTAGTTATTGAATCTCTATAAAGAAACATACATACATTTGCTGTGTTAAATGTGTAGGCAGCTTACTCCATGCTAAAATATACTGATATGGTTTAAATTGGAATAGTCTTATTGTGCATTTCTAAAATGTTGCGTTCAATGAAAATTCTGAGATATTGTGTTTCCATGCTAGTTAGATTAGGTTCAATGCTAGTATGTGATAAATATGTACTCAAATTAAACATTTTAGAAGAGTCAATTATACAATAATTAGTAAATTTTTTATAATAACCAATATATTGGTTAGTCTTTTCGTATTTGTAGATGTCGTTGCAGTCGTATATCTCCAGTGCCACCAATCACATTGTGTCACAACATATAGTGTTGGAAAATTGCGATTTTAAGCTTTCTTGAAAATTAGTTGAAGTTTGATTAGAAATGCGAAAAGACTTTTTCGACTACCCAATGTATATAAGGACTGAAGTCAACTAGATGTTTGGAAATCCAGATATAAGTTACACATATGTGGTCTATATCACGTTTTCACCCAATTCTACCTTTTTTAGGCACAAAGCTACACTGTTATAAGTAATACACGGTATCACATTTTCATTGCGATAACTCATATATTGGCCGTTATACGCGGTTTAAAGTCACCTGGAATTACAAAAATCTTTATATTAGGTATATAGAGGCTATGAGAATTATTGATCCGATTCAATCTATTTTAGATACATAGATATACACTTAGAATGATTCTGTCTGAATTTCAATTCTATATTTCACAGGTTGGCCGATACTTTCGATAAAAAGTCGGCCATTCGCTCCGTGGGCCACATATGTTATTCTATATGTGGGGGCTTGAAAAGTGATGGTGCGATTTGAACAATTTTCCTGCATACGATGCTACATTTCAAAGGCGCTATTTGAGGAAAGTTTCACGAGGATACCTTGCGTGGGTATTGATTTGTGTTTTAATGTCGTTTTGAGGGCGTGGCAAAGGTTTGATTCCAACCATCTGCTATACCAACTACACATAGGTTTCATCAAGATATCTTAATGTTTGGTCAAAATATCGCTTGCACAGACTGACAGACTCGGAGTTCAACTTGTTTCGTCATCCTGATCATTTATATATGTATAGATAACCTTATATCAACTCAATTAGTTTTAAGTGATACAAACAACCGTTAGGGGAACACAAATATTATACTCTGAGGCAGGGCCCACGGATCCAGGAATTGATAAAAGTTATACCTTATTTCCATTATAAGTGACACTCCGTCAAGAAAAAGAGTTGCAAAAACAAAATTATATAGTTTCCACCTCCTCCCCGAAATTCTGCTCTGTATCCGGCCCTGCTTTAAAGCAACATGTTGCAAGATTATGTTTAAAATTTGATAGCGCTGGTCACTGTTTGAAAACCTATCGTAAAGTGGTAAAATGAACCTTGCCTTTGTAGAATAGCTAGTTACCGTGATTCAAAATAGACAAGTGGTACACACCCAGACGGTAACATATACATTTACACACACCTAATATAGCAAGTCTCTATAACGTAAACAAATTAAGATAGCAAAAACATTACTAGACAAACACAGACTATGTGCGGACCAAACACAGCAATTGAAACAGCAAAATGATTTACATTTACTTTCAAAACTCAGTTTTTCAAGTGTCATGTGTACATGTGGATGTGTGTTCATGGTGAATTTGGACGTCGCTCTGTTTCTTCCTTATGTCTTTCCTTTAGAATATGAGACTAAGATAAAATCTGATGATTATTTGACAAACAGGTGCCGCTTAATCATCCTTTGTATAATCTAGCCTTGCGGATTGTCTTAGGAATTTGTGCTCGATGTTTTGGGTATGAGGCTGGTCAAGTCATCATTTGTGTAATCTAGCTATGCCGATCGTCTTAAGAATTTGTGCTCGATGTTTTGGGTATGAGGCTGGTCGTATCGGACCCCCAGGCATTTTATCCTTTGACTAATCTGGCGGTGTTTTGGGTATGAGTCATTTTCTAACACGTGTTAAAACATCCGTTAATTTTGAAAAAAAAATCTTCTTGAGGTCCAAAATGAAATCGTTGTTAATAAAAAGAAATAGAAGTCTTCGCTATGCCACACCTACCACCAGTTACAAATCCCTTAGTATTTTCTCATTTCCAGAAATTCAGCAATTCATTCCGAGAAAAGAGTCTTGTGTTGATGCAAACCTTGGCTAAGTCGGTTTCTAATGGAATTGCAAAATAACCATTAGTTTACCTTTTGCTAACTCAAAACTGGGTTATATTGAAAACTTTATAGCATATTTGCTACAACAAAAAAACATATTTTGTTCTTTCAGCATGACTTGATGTCATTTGAATTCCTTATATATACCAGGTGGAGCACATATTTACGTTTATCTTCTAATCTCACACATTTTGACTATGTTGAACATTTGGAAGTTGCTTTACACACTTCTCTTTGCATTTAACCTTGCACCACCTGAATAACCCGTCAGTCGACGAAGTATTCATTCATTCATTCCGTTTGCATTGTTTCACAAAACATCCATATATACATAATGTATGTGTGGAGCACGCTTGGCATTACCAGAACTGTCTTCGCCGCAGTGTCGAATTGCGGTTAAAATTTGAGCATTTCAAGCGTTATATGAGTATTTCTGTGCGGTTGTGGAATATGTTTCTTTATTACAACTTGTTAAATAACCATTTATACAACCTTCTGATGCGTAGTTAGAAGCGACGTGTGAGCTGGCATACAAGTTGCTATAGAGTGGGCTGTAAGTTGAGAGAGGGAAAGGTAGGAAGCGCGGTGCAAGCTAGTGTTAGTGGTTGCTGAGTAAGAGTATCGCTTACTACGAATGCGAATGTACCATATTCGACCACAAACCAATTGAAATTCCAAAAGGTAAATGTATAAAATTTGCGGAGGAGGGCAGGAACGCATTCAGGTAGACGGTGGTTCTTGATCGGGAGTGAGCAAGTGGTAGCAGTTCGTTAGTGAGAGAAAGGTGCGATTTCGCACGCAAATACTTAGTTTTCGAAAACTTCTAAACATTCTCACATTAGTGATGAAGAGGTGAAACGAAAGAACGGAGAAACAAACGCCGCTATAGATTTGGTACTCGTAGTACGTACGATATAAATGCATAAAACAGAACAAAATTTTAAACAGCATCAAGAAAAGGAGCTTTGTTATTATATTCTATGAAAGTACGTGAAGTATTTAGGACGCGTCCTAGTTAGAAAGTTTTCATGGAAGCCTAATATCGAGAAGAGAGCCAGAAAGGTATGGGTTTTCTTGAACTGGTGCAGGGGGGCCATTGGCAAAAGGTGGGATCGCTCACCGAAGTAGTCCTCTGAATGTCTGAACAAATTCTTACTGGCCACAAGGCGTTTTGCTGACTTATAAGTTCGATATATGCGAACTTTGGCTCAGCCAGCAAACCTAACCTTGCATTATACTTCTACATCGCAACAGTATACTATAGTAGACATATACATATATATTTTATTTATATATTCTATATTTTATGGCAAAGGAAATCTGAGCTTGCTATATACATATTTGTGGAAACAGATCACACACATACATACTTTTAGTTTTTGCACATATGTAATCTATACTTGTATGCTTACTAGTGCTGCTTTTGGAAGTGTGATGTCGAATGAGCAATCTTATCGCATTTCCATTTTTATTTCTTCATATTATGTATGCGTGTTAATTTGTTTGAAAGTAATTCTAGCAGATTGGAGCTGAGGTGACAATAAAAGTCTATTTTTAGCAGAGAATTGTATGTTACAAGTGTTTACTATACGACTTTTATTTATAGTGTTAGGATAGAGAGTTTTCTCTGCCGCTGTAATAATGCAGCTTGTTGAGGTGGTTTTTCGTGGTTAATAGCTCTTCAATTGTCATATCTTTAATTAGCTGTAAAACAAGAATTTTAAGACAAACTGCTAAAGGTGCGCTAAAATATCTTAAATCGCTTACCAATTTCTCAAACTGGTAAGGTTGGTAGTGGGGAATCCACGCAAAAACAATAATTTTCGGCTCAACGGAAATCTATTGTCTAAGATTTTTTATTCTTTACTGCTCACATTAAAAAGTGTGTGATAATAGATGAGCTGTGAAAATATTTTAACTCTGCCTGAAGTTGCCGCACATAGATAGTTGGGAACTACCAGGCTGTTCAATAAATTTTGACGTTCTATAAGAGAGGGCGTTGCTACTAGCCCAATGTTTTTTTTTTTGTTTTGTTAGTACACTCTTCATATGAACATACGTGAAGTTTCATCAGTCGATGCATTCTTTGTTTGGTCGTACAAGCCTTGAAAACGGTCTGCGTGAATGACGTCCAAAAAACGCATCAACACCAGAAATCATAGCCAAAATACAAATGATATGGTTTTGGAAGATCGTCGATTGACTGAGAGAGATTTAGTAGAGGCTCTACACATCTCATTAGGCGGTGTGAGCCACATTTTAAGTGAAATTTTGGGTTATAGAAAGCTGTGCCGCATTCGCTAACAATGGAACAAAAACACATTCGAATCCGACTTTCTCAGCAACATTTGGAGCGTTTTAAAAAGGATAAAATGGATTTTGTGCGTCGATTTATCACTATGGATTAGACTCCTGAATCAAAACAAGAGCCTAAAGAGTGGTGTGAACCTGGGTGTTTGGCTTCGAAAGCATCCACTGTATTCACAAGATTTGGCCCCCAGCGACTTCCATTTGTTTCCACAACTCAAAAAATATATGCTTGACAAGCGTTTTTCATCAAATGAAGAGTTCATAATGGCTGTTGATGCGTATTTTGCAGACCTTCCGGATTCTCACTTCAGGGATGGGATCCACAGATTGGAGGATCGTTGAAGCAAGTGTATTAATGTTCAGGGAGATTATACTGGATAAAAAGGTGTGTTTTGAATCATAAAATTGTGTTTTTCTTACCAAACGACAAAACTTATTGAACAACCTGATAGATCTGCTTTCTGCTATGTGCAAAGTCATCACTTCTGATATAGAGAAAACCTGCAAATAAATCACTGAAAAACACAACGTGTTGAATTTATCTCTAATCCAAATATTTATTGCTCAATAAATTCCACTGTTTGGAACATTGTTGCTCGATTTTATAGGAATTTTCATTGTCTTTTCGTCTAAATTCATGAATTGTTTGCGGCATCTCTGCCCGACAACGTGACCTTGAACATTAGCGTTTGTTGGATTTCAAAAATTTCCTTTCCGATAAGTTTAATAACCAAAATTTATTTATTTTTTGGTTTCAAAGGCTAATTATTCGACTATTGTCAATATTCAAATATATAAATACGAAAAGACCTTTTCGATTTCCCAATATATTTATTTTTTTATTCAATGATTATTTATTGGATTGAACTATTGTAAATATAATGTGCGGTGTAACGCCACAAATACATACATACAAAGTAGCCGATCCCTCATTCACGTATTTATTTATGAACTTTTCGATTAGCTGTTCTGCTTCCGAGCATTAAATTGGTCAAATAAATCAAGGCCGAAAATGTTTACAAAATCATGCAACCTACTGCGGCAACAATAATTATATTATTTACACAAACACACACACACATTTGCATGGCTTTGTGCGCCCGCTGCCATCTCTGCTACGAAAAATTGCACTGAAACTCAATTAAAAATTTAAAATTCATAAGCAAAGCGGCACTTACGCACACACACTCCCACTTGCAACGAATTGTTCTGCCGCGGCCCAAAATATATCCGCTTTACACAAAAGTGCTTTTCAATGCCAAGAACGTCTGGCGCTGCCGCACAACGCTCGGACTGCTTTTGTGCACAGCTGCGCTGTTGTTGTCGACTGAGTGGACGAGGAATTTGTATTTGGGCATATTTTTTATTATTCATTACGCACTTTTCGTCGATTTTTTGGCGTTCCACAGCGTAGCGCGCCGAATTTCAAGCTTAGTGTCTACAATGTACCCGAGAGTGGCTTGGGGTGCGCGCGCCGCGGATATCGATAAATCTCTTAAAAGCAAAATAAAATTTTAATAAAAGCTCGCGTGTCCTTTAAACTGAGTGTTGCAAGCAAATTGTGCGCCGCTTATATTTATGTGTTTGTTTGTGGCACCCAGGAGTAAAATTTTCATTTAAGTTAGAGTTGTGGCAAGCACGCGACGCGTTCGATTCGCTTGAATAATTCTTCGCTGGCGCCCACGTGTCTGCTCATGGACGCCATTAGCTACGCTACATCTAGCGCGAACGAAAATTTTGTTTGACAAATCGAGTTAGCGCCGCGTAACTGTTTAAAGCAAACCACCGGCTGCTGTTGATGCAAATTTCACTGCTGGTTACTTAATTAGTTGTGCGCCATAATGAGCGGCAACGTCAGTGGCAACACAAGTTTGCAAACAGTAAGATTTTATATGTTGCAAGTGCGCGTGGCAGTATTCTGATGCATATTTTTGACGCGGTCTACACTAATAAATAGCAAAAAGTCAGCGCGAGAGCCAACATTTAAATTATAAATAAATAGTTTGTGCAACATTAACGTTCAACGCCGTCGGTTTTTGCCGCCTTTGTTTTTGCGCGCGCTTGTTGTTTTTCGTTACCGTTAACTCGCGAAATTTAATATAAACATACAAGGCGCTGCCTTGACAGCCTTCGCCATCTTGTTTTGTCACTGCGCTGCGCGTGGGTATAGGGCGCTTCGAAGCCGTTATAATAGGCGGTAGGCGGAAGCCCCTTTCTTGAAATGCAACTCTTCACTTTTGCTGAATTTATGCTCACATGCATATTTACTTAGCATACTTGCAGCAAACGGCTTGCAACAAGTACCCCACTCGACGGCAAGTAGTGCACGTTACATGCGTTGCTTGTTGTTGCTGCATTTTAATTCTATGTACCACTCTTGTAGCTGCAGTACGTATACATAGGTTGCCTTGCCTCTCCGCCGTTTAATGTGCATTTCTTGCGCCGCTTTTTCTTGCCCCAATCACTGAGACTTGTGCCACTGCTGCTTTCTTGTTATCATTGCCATTCGTTATTATTTAGTAGTGTTTTTTTGGTGGATTTTTGCCACTTGCCACATGCAACGGTCCTGCTCGCTGTTTTTCTGCTCCGTGTAGGGCGAAAAGCGGCAAGTAAGTGTTGCAAGTCTGATTTCTTCTGTTGATTTTCCGCACTACAAGTGGCAAAGCATCCGTGAGTTGCTGCATATTTCATGCAGTGACAACAGCGCGCGGATCAACAGCATTGGAGGATGAAAGGTATTTAGCGCTTGCTATCGTGTGTGTGAGTTTGTTACGATGGAAATGTGTGGCTTCTGTTTGTGCAATGTTTTTCCAGTGAGAGAGCCATGTTTCGAAGCTCTCGACATGCAAGGAATTCTTTAAATGCTTTCCGAGTATTTCATGCTCTTCTGACAGTTGTTTTAGGTACAAAAACAGTTGAGGACTTCACCAACCTGTGTATATAACTTTTAGTCTTGGAAAAATGTTTGTGCTAATTAACTTTAATGCTTTTTCTAAAGACGCTGATGACGCCGGAAATCTCAGACGTTAAGAAAAATCATTTAGCAGGTACGATCTTGCATTATAGCCTCAAAAATACGGGAATTTCGATTCTTTGCTGTCAAGCGAATTTCTAATTTTGCGCTCTTTATGCCTTTTCGAGTGGTTGAGAAAGTTTTTTCTTATTATTTTTATATTATTTTTCTTGTTAGAGTTATATACTATGGTTTATCATCATAGGCTTCAATATCATTATTTGATTCCTCAAAGTTCTGTCTAGCGCATAATTTGCAATTCTTTAACTTGAAACTTCCCTCAGATTCGAATATTCCCTAAGACAAGACTTTGGCAACAAATTAAATATCTTAAAGCTTTCTGTAGAGATAGCATAGCATTTTTTTAATTTTGCTGAAATTGTATTTTAAATAAGCTTTCTGTAGAAGTCATACCATATAAACAACTATTTAGAACCCACAACATACGCAACCCATTCCGATATTCGGTTTAACTATTACAAGTATTTAAATATTATAAGTATATTTCGCCACGGAATTGATTTGACAGTCAAATTGGGTCGAAAATGCCTTCACTGAGTAGCTCTAACCACTAAAATCGCCGTAATTTTACTCGTTCATATTTTTTGTATTAATGCTGAACCAACTTATGCCAATACATTTATATGTATATTCTTTTTCCTGTTTGTTTTTTTTTTTTTTTGAGTTGTCTTATTTGTTGTTAGAAAACCTTCATTTCACTCATTCATATGTTTTTCATTAATTCTCAACCGAATTATGCTATTTTATTTTTATATCTACACAATTTTGAATTCTCTACTCGTTTTGTTGTTTAAATATTGAAGCAAAAATACCGTATTATTTTTGAATCTGTTTTGCAATCAGTTAAAGCTGTCATTATATTGTGGTTTCCAATCACCTTTTCAGCGTCGTTATTTCATTTTGACATATATTTTTGACATAGCTTATCTGCTAGGAGCCAAGAAATTAACACCAATGTGCGCATAATAAATGTTTTTCAATCACTTCCATATTTATTTCTATTTAAATGGAATAAATTCAAATTATCGTCGTCGACGTGAAGCTGAAACATTGCATTGTGTGGGAGTATGCCGAGCAGTACGTAAACACATATTCACATATATACATATAATTTCTTTCAGTGGCTTTAACTCTGCAATAAATGTTGTGATTTTATTCTGGTATGCTATATATATATATATACATATACATATATATATGTGTGTGCATGTATGTGGTTAAATATTTGGTAGCGTCAACATATGTCTATATAAAGGTGCTCATTATTTCGCCTGAAGTGTCAGTTTTTGCTATAAGGAACTAATCCAATGTACAGAAGTGCTTTATTTTCAAGTTAAACCGTGTCTAAATAATTTTTTCTTTCCCGCGTATATAACGTGCGATTTTGTGATATTTTGCATTAAGTAAGTAAACTACAACTTCGTGGCTTTAATTTTTTAGTACAAAATTTTCCGGACTACAGAAATGGTTCTAGTATTTTTTCCGTGAAGCCAAACCTTTAAAAGTTATAAGCTCTTAAAGTTATACATCGAGTGCGCTGAGTATGCATGCTATGCCATGGCGTATGAGCAACATAAAATTTATAAGGCACTTGTATCAATGCTCAGCACTTTGGTTATGTGAACAACCTTAAACAATGCTATTATAAAATAAAAATAAAAATAATAATAATGTACTGAAACTTCAAACGGCGCGTGAATGAATAAAAATATTAACTTGGTATATAACGCACACCCTAATACAAATATCTAGCTGTTTTTGTAGCCCTTTTGACCTGTGCGTGTGACAGCCTTGCATTAAATTTGAACTGTTCAGCAGTGAATATGTAATCGATGCACATTTTGCAGGCGTGTCTGACTCTTAGCTCGTAATAACAGTTATGGGGCATGATGTAATAAATGTTTTACTGCATTTTCGCAGAATTGTTGCAAAAGTTTTAAAATGCAATTAATTGGCCTGATTGATAAATTGTTGGTTCGTTTTGTCTGTACCATGTGTGTCCGTATGTATCTGCGCATATATTTGATTAACTCTTGAATTGCTTGATTATTATTTATTTGGGTGGCATATAAAATAACAGTATATTTTAGTGCTTATTTCGACTGAAAAAGTAAGCAAAAACAAATTTTAGACTGATATTTTGTAAAATTATAATTTAATGCAAACCAATTAAATATGTAGCAAAAACTAAGTATATATACGTTCATACCATTTAAGTTGATTATGCAGAATTTTGCGCCACTAACTGGAACTAGCAGCCACACACGTATAAGTATATATGAAACTTACACCTCATGCCGGTTTCGGAAGCCGTGCAAAGCAGCATAAACTACATTTGGTCACATGCTCATACATCAGTGGTTTTTGCTGAATTTTTTCCAATACAGTAGCACGTCTTACACTCACACATACACACAAATTTGTATTAAACTTGTACGCACATTTTTTGCACGGAATTCGGCAATCAGACCTGCATTTACATAACTATTTACATTGAGTTTTGCTACTTTTGTAGGCAGGCATTCCAAGAACGCTGTAATTGCTTTGCATTTCGCAAGCTGAAAAGCAGGCAATAGCTAATTTTTCTTACTTTGTGAAGAGCTCAATGAGGTGTTCTAATATCAAGTGACACTGCGGCACTGAAGATGTTTGAAGAGCTTTTATGTGTCGCTAGCAGACAGAATTTGAAACACTTGTAATTCCGTGAAAATAATATTTGCGGCAGTTTGGGTTTATTGCGGACTTTTTCTGTGGATGTTGTTTACCTAAGAAACCTTTGATTTTTAAAGTACAGATAAGTAGTAGTATACCGAGAAAAATCACTGCAGTTATTTACTGTAATTAAAATCCTTTAGAACACCGCATTGGTGGTCCCACATGCATGCATGAAGAGTATATGTATATAAGACTCCAATCGGAAACAATTAATATACATTTATATATAAAATTACGTGTCACGTTGTTTGTCTGCGATGGACTCCTAAACTGCTGAACCAATTTTAGCAAAATTTACCACACTGTGTCCAGTTCCACCTAATTTAGAAGATAGGATAATAAAAACAGTCCATAAATGAAAAAATACAGTGAACGCTCTATTAAATGGACGCTCTATTAAGCTGACATCTCTATTAACTGTACACAAAGGCTGGTAACCAGACATTGAGAAAGCAACCTGCAATATTTTTTCCAATGAAATTTATTTGTATAAAAATATTCAAAATTGAATCTCAAGTGCAATCCCTTGGATTCTTATACCGAAAAAAATTCGTTCGTATGTTACAAAAAGAACGCCGACTAAGTACGGTTTTCTGTACTGACTTTCGGACGATAATCTGTTCTAAAGCAAGTTTATTGCAGTTTATTCATCGCCGAAGTCCCCGTGTATAAGTGCAACTTCCTTTCAAGACTAAAATGAAAGTATAGTTAAGACGGCGACAGTCTGTAAAGTTCAACCCAATGCCGAGTTAATGACTTTGGTTTCAATGCCACGTAGCTAATTTTTACATTTTGACAGCCACTGTGTTTTAGTTGCCTGGACCAAATAGTTTTAAACTAAAAAATGGACGAAATTTTTTATGAAAAAAGGTTTTGTTGAAGTTCTCTTCTCTTTAAAAAAAGTTCGGGTTTAGTTTACAACGTTTTAATAAGAGCTTTTTACAGTTATAATGAAAATAAGGCTTAATAAGAGTTGGGTTCAAAAGTCTTTTTGAAAAGAGAGGCTGTTAGTACACACCTAGTGGTTGCACTGTTTATTGGGTAGGTTTATAGGCTACTCAAAAAGTGCTATTTTGAGAAAAAATATTTATTCGCAGTGAAAATTTGTTAGGGTCTTAACCGAAATTTTGAAATTTCAATTTTTTTCGGATATTACTAAACTCAAAGTAGCAAAGGTGCATGGAAATGATGACTCAGTTGAAAAGTCCCCATAACTATGTTTCTTGACTTAAACTGATTTTTCAGATTTTGTTGTAAACCGAGAACTCACCTTTTATGCAAAACTATGCAATCTGCAGGGGGTTTTAAGATGATTTTATGACCAAAAATTCGTGGTATAAGTCTTATTTTTGCTTGCAACAGACTCTATGTTGACACTGTAATATACATATATTTTTACCGTTAAAATGTACGCGCAATTCCAACAACGAAAAATTTACACTTCCGGCAACTGAAATCTAATAAAGTAAAGCATCGTTATAAATTCAAGCCACTATTCCACCGGCATGAATTATCCGTGTATTCAAATCAAACAGCCAGCATGCACAGAGCGCTTAGTTGCAACCGAAATCGAAGAAGCGAAAACGAAATTTGTATATGTATGAGAGGTACGTGTGTGAAATGGTAGCGCTGGCGAGCGTATCAAATGAACCGGACACCATCAGAGACGCGCACGTTATGCCACACGGCGACAGGATGCAACTACTGTTAAGCCATAAGGCCAAGCACACACACACACGCACATCAACAAAAACACTTACGAACGAGCGCTAAAACGAACGAAATACCGAAGATGCAAAGCCAAGTAGCGGTGGCATGAAGCAGCGCGATACGCGGCGCGTGTGTGAGCAGGACAACAGCATATGGCAAATGCATTTAGAGCAACAATTGTACGGCAAATGAACGAAATACACAAATATATACGAACACTAAGAGCAGTAAAGAAAAATTGTGGCGGTGTGAGTTTGTTTATAAACTGATTGAGTTGGTATGCTGTGCCGGTGGCGATTGCCGAACTGCGAGTGCCGTGCAGGGAGCACAGGAATCCGAGCGCCGAGGGGTAAGCGACGAAGCACGACGAAGCAAATGTTATTATTGTTGTTGTTGGTGTGCTGTGGCAACAGCTGAGACCGTGATTCACGATGCAGTGGGTGGTTGAGTTGTTGTCGATGGCGAAGAATATGCGTATGAAAACAGAAACAGAAAGATAGCAAAACAAAGCAGCCGGTGCGAGTGGCGTGAGTGGGCAGTTATGGTAGGCTCGTCAATGCGATAGGCGTGAGCGCATGTCCTGGCTGCACGTGACTTTCATGAGGCAACGCCGTGGCGGTACCGCCGGCGTAAGGGGCAAAAGTAAAATAAAGTAGATTAACAAATAGCACTACGAGGGCAGAGTTCGGGCAAATAAAGCCTATGCTTGAAGCTGAGAGGTTGCAGCTTATGCGACTGCGAAGCGGCGGCAGGGCTTGTGAACGTAAACTAATAAATTAAGCGAAAGACAAATAGGTGGGCGCGTGTAGCGGCCAGTCGAAAGCAAAAAATTGACATTTGAGCCTAGTTTGGGGCACAAAATGCTTTGAAAGCGATGCCTCGTACTTGAAAAATAGTACCATAGTGTAAATAGAAAGCAAAAAGAAGACTCAAAGTAAAAACACCAAAAATCGAGTGAGTGAGCATGCTGACAACAAGCGCCGCAGCGCCGATTTTTACGACTTTGTTGCGTGTGTGTGTATGTATATATAAGCGCACCTGTGTGTAGGTGAGTCCGACGCTTTACAGCTACAAGCATGTTTCGGTCGCATTCATTGCATGGCCGCACATTTTAAGTCGCCCACGCGTTGCTTGACTGCTGGCATGCAACAGCCTCGCATTGCGCTGCCACTTACGTATACAGACGCACGCACACACAGAAAATTAAAATATGTAGAAACCTTTGCCGTTTATTTGCTTCATCTCTGCCGAAACGCTCGAAAAATGCAAAAATGCAAGCACCCACACACACACACCCATGCTGGCTGTTGGCGGTTGCATGCATATATATTTGCAAACAAAAACCGAAAAACAAAATTAAATTGTAATTTTTGAGCGCTTGCAGCTGACTTCCGCACTCGCCGCTGCGTGCTGCCCCATTGTACAGGCACGGCCGCGGGGGCGTATGAGCAACATTTAATTGTGCGGTAATTCGGTTAGTGGGCTGAGTGCCGTTTGCTATGAGCGCTGCTTTGCATGCGAGACGCCGAGTGAAGCCCACGAAGTGAAAACGGTTATAGAGCGCAAATTAAGTGCTTAGACTTTGTTGCAAGGAAGTTGCGTTCCATCTGCGTTGTCACTCGAAGGCTTTTATTGCTACTAAGTGAGATTTATTGAACTTTTTGCGGAATTTTATTAAGGTCAGCGTTTGGGTGACTGTGCCTATAACGGAAGTTTCGTTCACTTTTTCTCGGCTTCCCTTTGTTGTCTTGAAGTCGTCAAACTGCGTGCGGTTTCGCGCCTCGAATTCTTAGTAGTGTTCAAATTAATTACTTTTCTTCGCGAAACACAACTAAATACGACGACAGACTGTAGACTGTGTGTGTGCGAGTGTGTGCCAGTGAACACGCAGGATTTCTTTGATTTCAGCAAATAATTAAAAATATTCTTTCTGGGAGGATACTGCTTTATATTCAGTTATTTTAAATCGCATAGTAACCGTTGCTCTGCGGATAAGTGTGAATGACCGACCCCTGAACTGTAAAGTTGCAAATTTTTATTTTTATTAAAGTGTATGGTGTGAGGCATTCTAAGTTCATAGTATTATACTTCTAAATTTTTATTCTAGGAGGTAGTCGAAAAAGTCATTTCGTATTTCTATACGACACAATGTGATTGGTAGCACCGAAAATATGCGACTACGTTGTTCATAACAAAATACGAAAAGACATTTTCGACTGCCCAATATTCTAGAATAAAAAATTACCGGAGGGCATTAGATCCTTTTTGGTCGAATTTATCAGAGGTCTAACCCAAAAATTTTCTTAAGGAACGTACATGGAATAGGAAATCAGAAATACCTTGAACAGGATACAGGTATATTAGGTTTGCATGAAGTTTGTAACACCCAAAATGAAAAGTCAGAGAGCCTATAAAGTCTATTTGTAAATAAGCAGCGTGACCAGCTAAGTCACGTTAACGATGACTTTCTGCATGTCCGTCTATCCGTTCGTCTGTATATATACGAACTAGTACCTCTGTTTTTGAGATATCGATCTGTAATTTTGTAAATGATGGAAATAAAGCGTTTGTATGGAAAGCTTTTTCATTTGACAAGATATAGCGAAATTTGCATAGGTGAGCTTATTTTCTAAGGTAACGATGCAATATCCGAAGATATCGTTCAGATTGAGTCTTTACAGCATATAGCTGACAAACGAACTGACCTTTCAAGATTCTTGAAAACATGCTGTTGTATTTGTGAAGGGGACTATAGCTTCGGTTAACGTTAACTTTTTTTCTTACTCGTGACTAGAACCACAAAAGACGTATATTAGTGAAATCCCTTAAGACGAGCTCTTGGGGAAAATAAAAGCCAAAAGACGTTTTATTCATGGTGAAGAACATACGTGGAATGAGAAATCTGGCATATATGTATTTTTCCTCAAAAATTTCTGTCGAAAGCTTAGTTATATTCGAGACTCGAACTAAAAAATAATAATTTCTATAGACCACTTCATGCTGACAAATATTGGCATATGAAAGTTTTTAAATTATGTCTTCATAAATCAATTTAAGCTTAAAAATGTAGCGATTTCACTTAAAAATCCATTTTAGTAATTACCAAAGCCGAATATTTGCTTTACCTTGTTGATTCGCTAAATCACGAGTGAAAATTTGTAATGAGTCGCCTTTAAGTTTAATGAGTATAAGTGAAATTTTTAAAATGAAATAAATGTAAGGCAGTGGGTGAGGGTTTTAAATGAGGAAACTGTGTGAAATTGTGAAACCGGCAGCCAGCGGACGCTGAACTGCTGCCCACGTGATGGAGTGGTGAACGAAGGGCGGGTAAGCAGAGGTTTCAGCAGCGAAGTGTATGAGTTGGTGGGCATTTTAGACTAAGTGTGTTGTTACAAACACAAAAGTTTAAGAAAACTATAAAAGTTAAAATTTCCTGGAACCAGCAACAACTTTGCACTGAATAGCAAAAATGTTAACGGCAGTCAGCAACTCAACTGAGCTTAATGCGTTGCCGAAAAACAACCCAAAAGTAAATGAATATTTGCTTGGAACGGACATGTAGTTAAATTTCGGACTGCGATAGACAGATGAAAGCAGCATAACGGTATAGTCACAAGAGTTGCTATAAAATAACAGTCTGAGAAAATGGACAAAATTCGATTTTAATTAAAAGCAACCAAATCAAATGCAGGTCAAAGCACAAGGGGCACACACACACAATACAGATATGCTTGAATAAATGCACTTACTTACGCACATACCCGGAGAGGCCACAGGGGAGAGGTTTCTAGAGGCAAACATTTGATCTGCGCCAAAGTAATCATTAATGTAATTGTACATATGTTATTGTACATGAGTAATTGTCGAGCCATAACTGCGTGCCGCAAGTTGAGTTGGGCGTTCGTTGGGTGGGCATGGCATTGTGTGCATTGTGACTCCAAATAATTTGCTCACTCGCGCTCTCGTCTACTTTTATGACGCTGTGTCAACAACAGCAGCACAAAGGATTAGCAGTAACTGTATATACAAATCCAAATGCCTTGCTAAAGCCTTTCCACTATTTTTAGAGTTATTTATTAATGGCGCACAATAGCATAGGCCAGACAGCGACCGTGTGAGAAGCAAACTTTGTCCCATTCATTTCCGATTCCCTTTTACAGCCTATTTGAAAATGGTTTATTTCTAAACACTCGGTGTGTGAGTGTCTAAAGAAACGCAAAGCCTATCTCTCTAGTGTATTAGGCAAAATGTTTGAAGTCGCTGTAAATGATTTATGCGGCTTTGTTGCATTCAAGAATTCAATTAGGATGATTGACTTAATTGTTAGATTGAAAAGACTGCTGTAAAGGCGACGTCTACAAAGAATCACTCTTCTTAATGAAGGATAAGAACATTTTTAAGTCACTAAAAGTACAAGCTGAGACCAAGCTTTTGTAGAGAAATTTAATGGAAGATAAAATTTGAAAGAGAATAATACTAAGCCAAAAACTAGCAGCAGGAGTTTTGAGTGAGTGATGGCTGTCATTCACAGATTATGATTCAAATTGTATGTGTCAGTTAAAAAAAAATATTATTTTATATATTGAGATATTTGCTGAGCTTTTTAATGTTTATAAGGTCACACAGAGCTTTTGATGGGTTTGGTGCATTAATTTCATTAGCTTTCATTAAATTTCACCATTTTAGAAAAAGCTTGCGTATATTTTTACTACTGAGCTTTCATACTAAAAGTACTGAATTAAGTACGTTTTCTTCATAAACTTTATTAAGCTTCCACAATAATTTTCATAGTCAAACACATTTTGTGACTATTCAAATATTTTTAAATGTTATCTGGGTTTTCAACTTGTTCTAAATTGACTTTGTAGTTGGAAACCAATTCATATTACAATTTGCTTTCACATCCTCCACTTAGTGAGCTTTCATATATTTATAAGCTTTCTTATTATGCGAAATGTTTTAAAATGTAAGCGTGCTATATAAGATAGCAAGCCCTCAGGTTCATGTGCCGCAAGCTTTTATTAAAATTCGACAGAAAAAAAATTGAAAACCAATTAGCTTACAGATTTGTACTTATCGAGCTTTCATGTGTTTTAAGCTTTCATATTTTGCAGGTTTAAAGCATAGTATTTACGAAAACAAGCTTTTGGGTTCATGCCTCGCGAGCTTTCATAAAAATCCGTGAGAAGTTTTCACAATTTAAATTGAAAGACAGCACTTTGTTCTTTTAATGAAAACTAATATTAAATTATGGTAATCTTTCATTGGGGGGCTTTTTACGTGGCGGGTCCCAAACCCAGCGCACAACCCTATGGAGGGGATGTTTCGCCTTCTCACTTTAGCTTGCCTTCGAACGGATGTTCTTAGGCTACCCAGACGATACTTGGTCAAAGACCGGAAGTTGTGAGCTGCTTGAGCCATGTGTAAAAGAATCGTTTCTGGCCACTCCCAAGTGAATGGCGATCAGAGAACTTTCCTCACTTGCGTGAACTTCTACACATGACTCCATCCCTAGTTAACTCGGCTATAATCGAGTAAGCGGTGTCTACGCCAATTAAGAAGAAGAATATATATAAATATTTTAAGACAGAGATTCCACCTTAATATATCGTTTTTGAACAGTTGGAACCAATTTTTATCACAACTAAACTTGAAACCGGAGTATATATTCTTTTCAGTCCTTTATTCCGCATTTCACCAACGTATTGACCATTAACTTCTACAAGTCTTCATATCTTACATCAATTTGTTTTCTACTTAATATTAGCTTATTTATTTATTCTTCATTTCTATTCTAATCACGTGTGCACTTTGTCAGTTCACACATTTTGAGTATTCCCTCCGTCCGCGAATTGTAGGTGCTAATAATTGCTATCTTTCAGCGCTACACACCATTTTAAGCCCGAACAAATAAATATATATTTGCATAAGTGCCTGCAAACCAATAATATAACACTAAGGCACATATGTACATATACATATGTATGTATGTGTGTATGTATGCACAAGAAAAAGACGAGCGTGGAAGTGACGCATACGCCATGGGGGGCATCTGATTGATCCACAATCAAAGCGAGTCTGGCAATAATAAATTCGGTCAGCTGGACAGCCAATAATCAAATCTTAAAAGATATTCTACTAGCGATTTGGCAAATTGCAATTTTGGTGCCATTACTAATGAATTCCAATTGTATAGGAAATGTTTTAGCACTTTTAGTAATTGCTATTAGATCTGGAAATTCGCTTCTATTTTTATTTGATCGTCGAAATTGAAAATATGAAAATTCCATAATGCAATTTGTTTAATTGTTTACGATTTTTCACATAAGTGGACTGCCAAATGGTTCCTAGGCACTGGTAAGGCTGTTGCCCAATATGCAGACGTAAATTCTTATATAAAAATTCCTCGAACGAAATTTCATTAATTTTTTTATAAATTTTTTGTTTTGTTTCGGAAATTATGATTCAATTTCTTTAATTTATTTTTTTGTTTTGTTGTTTTTTTTTTAAATTACGGTACATTCCGTAACTAGTTAGCGACTACTTCTATGCGCACTAGTCGGTATTCACTTGAAAAATACTAGTTCAGTTGATATTTAAATTTTTCTTGTCAAAATATATTGATTATATTCGCACTAGTCCGTAACTAGTTCCAGACTATTCCTATGGTCACTAGTCGTTATTCAGTTGAAATATTCTAATTCAATTGATATTAGAATGTTTTTTTTATTTTCAAAATATACATACTCGTATTAGATTCGCACTAGGCCGTAACTAGTTACTATTTTCGATTGCACTTACCAAGTCAGTCTCACTCGGTGCAACTGAAGTAGTTCAACTGCGCGCTGCCAGCTTATCTTAGAATTGCCTGCTTTTATTTCAATGCAATTTACGCGAAATTAGCTAATTTAATCTGCGCTTAAAGCAATGCTAGCACTGCTCACCAATACACACAGCGCTTTGTTTATGCTTTCGCTGTGTGTGTGTGTAGTGGTTTGATAGTTCCTGGAATACGCGCTTGAAAAAGTACGCTTTTCCTACACAGCTTTTCTTAATGAATTTTAAGCGCCGTTCTCGCGCACTTTTACTGCTGCTTTCTACACGCTTGCGTCTCTCGCATTGGCTGTTGCTGAAACGTCTTTATTTTCCCGTATCTAAAGCATTTATTGTTACTATTTTCTCACTTGTTTACCTAAACGAATACTGTGTCGTTTGGAACGGTTCGCCGTTGTACGCGCGTCGCTGCTGAAAGCCGTTGTGAGACTAAAATGCGGCTATGCTGAAGCGCTCAGCAACGGCTGGCGGCAGCGGAAAACGGCGCAGCAGCAGTGGGTGGTGGGGTTCGGTACCCCACCATGATGCAGGTAGTGAGTGGCAGGTGGGCGCGCTGTGAGGCAGGTCGGTGTGAGTGCCAGCATCTTCTCAGCTGGTGTATGTGAATGTGTGTGTGAGCAGCTTGTAAGATATCTGTTAAGTAGCTAGTAGCTGCTGGATTATGATAATGATGGTATTATGGACTTTCTCGTTTCTTAACATTTTTTTCTTACTTTGATGCTGTTGAAGGTGTTGAGTTGATTTTAAGTACATTTTTTCAATGTCTAGCTTAGTTTGAAGATAACGAACAAAATCGATGGGTTATTAGCAGAAGCATATGGATGGTAGTTTCTGCACTCAAATGCACTGAATTTTATATTTTCGGTATATAACTGTATTTTTAAGTGTGATAGTCTTTCATAAGGCAACAAAAATTATTTCTTTTTTACTATGAAAGAGGCTTCACCCTTCAGCTTCAAACAGTTTTTTTAGAGGTGTTTGCCTTTCATGAGGCAATGAAAAACTGACAGAATTTTTTTCCTATGAAGCAGTCTCTAATAAAATTCTGCGACAATGCGGTGTTGACTCTAAACTTGTAGAACTCCAAAATTTTCGGCTATAATAAAATATCATTAGCCGTCTTGCGTAAGCTCGGTATTTCCCAATATAGCAATTTGTAAATAGGGGGGGGTGTAGTAGCCAACGTGAGGATCTCTGTATCTATATATTCCTAAACAAATTATTTTCATGCAAACCAAAATTCTCAAAATTATTTTTAACCACAAAATCATGTCTATTAATTAATAGCTGCCAATAATTCTTGCTGCGTTTCCGATTTATTTCATACAAATTTATTACAGATTTTTTGCTATCAATTCGTTTAACAGCAAATCACATCCAAAGTTCAAATTCGCTTTTAAAAAATGAAATTGGAAGTGAAAGAATTTTTGGCCTTGGCTTTCACCTCCAAGTGCAGCAAATGGGTTTAATACACTTTCACAGCAAAAACTGCCAGCTGTGCAAGAAATTAACTGCCGCGCTTGAAAGGCTTTGGCTAAATTTCGAGTGAACAATTCAGCACAGAAATATTCGAAGACTTTTCAGATTACATATTTGGAAAAAATTATTAAAAAAAATAATTTTAAAAAAGTAGTGAGATTTGCTGTACTTGTTGCATTCTTAGCTGTAAAATAATTCTTTATAAGGTTTCTTTTCACGTAAATCCTCATCTCGCAACTTTTAGTATTTTGTATAATTGTTTTTAAAAGATTACCGTATAAATATTTACATTTTCACGCTATAATTCACTTCTCATTCAAGTAAAACTCAAGTAAAACAAATACCAGCTTTATAATTAGAATAATAAACAAACCAATTTTTGACTATAAAGGAATAAGTACACACATACATATATACCTGTATGTCTGTGCAAAAACGTAAACTGAGAATGAATTTGTGGCAAAAGCGTCAAAACTAAAATTTTGTGGCAGCATAATTATATTCAATGAGTTGGCAATAAAAGCCCATTCAAATAGACCAGCCCTGCGCGCCACACGCCACGCAGCCGCCGCAGCTGTTGGGCAATTCGCTCTGGCCACTGCCATTACACGACCGCTTATCGCTCGCTTTTATTTGCAGGAGCTTTGATTGCACATCCGCGGTTTGTTTAAAAATTGCTCATACGATCGGTTGGCCCGTCCCGCAAAGCGTCGCTGCGCCTTGCAGAAGATGTGCTATCTTCTATTTGAATGGATTGCTCGCACGATTTTTACGATTTCATTATTTGAATTGTTTATTTGTAGGAGGAGATTAACTGCCATGCATTTTTTGTTTAATTTTTTTGCTTCTGTATTTAGATAAAGACATAATAAGAAGATTTTTTATAAGCAAACGCTGAAATTTCGAATCATCCGCAACTGTATCAGACTACGAGCTATCTTAATTATATATACAAATATGTATGTGTGTGTTTATGTATGAGTTGGGGGTGATGTAGTGGGAATGCTGCTAAATAAAGCATTTCCAAGAGATTCACTTCAAATTCTAATTTTTTATACAGAACTAAGAACAATTTTCTTTGTATAAATGTACGTTTTGTACCGACTTTAGGTGGAAGTCATATCGAACTTTAAATATAGAATATATTATAAAGAGAATATTGTTTCAAATATTGGCAAATTTTGTAATTTTTAACTTACATATACATACATAGTTTAAAAAAGTTGTAGCGAATTTGTACCGAAATTAAATATAAATTACACAAAGCTTTGTAAAGATCTAAAAAAAACTTGTACCGAAGTTTGTTACCCAACTGTGGCCCCAATCATATTAAAAAATCTTATTTCGAATATTAATAAATTTTGTATTTTTTAACTTAAATATAGGATAAAAAAGTTGCACCGAATTTGGTTAGCAAATGGTACCGTAATTAGGTGTAAGTTACACAAAACTTTGTATAACTTTAACTAAGCGTCACTGTTATAAGAAAAAGTTTTTCTAAACTGATTAGTTCTAAAAATTTTTTACCGAATTAGGGTAACAAAGTGATCCGAATTATATAATTTTGTAATTTTTATCTGAAATGCAGTTCAAATGTGGTTAACAAACTGTACCGAATTTTGGTATAAGTTACGTGAGAAAGAAAATTTTATTCTGAATTAGTTAGTTATACAATAAATTTTACCGAATTTGGGTAACAAACAGTACCGAATTTAAATATAAATCATATAAACTTTGCTTAATTTTTAACTATCTTTGGCCAATTTGTGTAACTAAAAACATATAATAATTATAAACTTGATGCTCACTATTCCTTACAAACAAATCGATGCATAATTCAGGTAGAGCTGCGTATACAGGAAACTGTACCGACAACTATGTTGCTAGTTTTTTGGAATCTTTTAAGCAGTCGTTATATACAGATAAAGGTGGATAAACATTTATTTATAGCGAAATGTTTAGACATTCGAAGAGATTTTTTAGATCGTTACCATATACACATATTTTTTGTTTTCGTGTGAGTTTAGTTCCAAGCATAAATAGCAGTCATAAGTTGCTTATATTTCAGATTTTGTGAAAGACTTTGTTTATCGTTTGTGTGTATTTATAAGAAGCTTCCTAGGCACTTGATCAGCACAGATGAGATAGCAATTTAAAGCAGTAAAGTCGATTTTGCTTGTGGCATATATTATAATCTTTCTCCTAGCAGCTATTGAAATCTAGAATCAGTTTGGCTTACTTTTAGCCATCGAAAGCTATCACTAATTTCTATCAAATTAAATTCACGCTGCACTTTCTTACCTTCGCCTCAGTTTTCCCTCTTCTTACTCTTTTTATTTCACCGATTTTGAAACCAATGATTTCAACCGCTCACATTATGCTGACAACCCAAACATAAGCCTTTAATCCCCCCTCTCCTATATTAAGCGCTTCTACTGCTTTGACGGTGTAATTCCCACTTCTGCAGCGATTGCTAATGTTTCATTGTGCGGATTTTGTCGCTGCCAGTTTTCTCTCACTCTCTATCCTAAAATTTCCACAATTTTTATTGGATTATCATTTTTTGATATTTTTCCAAATTCGCTTTCAGTTTCGTGCTCACAGTATCCCACTAAGCGTGAGTAATTGGCCACTCAAACCGTCGGCGGCGTCAAATAAAGGTCGGAAGTTGCCAGCTCGCCCGTCATGAAACTTCAAAACTGTTGAATTTGTTTGCACTTTCTCACCTTTCTGACATTTTTGAATATACTCGTACTTGAATATACTTACTTTGTTGGCAACAGACAGCCAGGTGAAAGTTTGTGTGGGAAGTTAGAAGTTTTCTGTGTTGTTGGAGAGCCATAAAATCTGTCGGTTTTAGAAGCAAATATAAGGCGATTATTTTGAATTCATCGACTTTCATAAAGAGGAAGAATGCAACACTGTTGCAAGTGAAATTCTTAAAGGTGTGTTAAGTTTCCACCAACAAGACTTCCGTTAAGAAATTCATATTTTGAAAGCCTCTGCTATTCTTGGCAGCATAAATTTATCTATTAGTACCTAAAACAACTTATTTAATTAAACGCTTATTTCACTAATAATAACCACATTTAGTTAATTCATTTGCCACACTTGGCTCTTATTTAATTATCGTCCGTGGAGTTCGCTCCACTCAGCTTCTTTTGCGGTCTCAATTGCTTAAGTTCTTACACAAGTGTTGAACTCAAACTGAGCGCATTGTAATTGAGCTCATGTTTCAATGTTGTTGTCATGCTGTTAACCATTGCCCTGTTGCTATGCGCCCGTATTTAAGCAGTCGTCAATTACTGTAAATAGTTGTATTTGTGTTGCATACTTCTAGGCGGCTATCAATTTCTTTCGCTTGTTATGCTTACATAAAATGCTCGATGACGCGCTGCTATTCGGTTTGTCTTTGGTGCAATGAACGCAAAACTTCCAGGAGTAAATGCCACAAGTTGGATGTGGTGTGCTGAGCGTCTTGCCTTGGCCAGACTGATTGAATAAAATGGCACCTAAAGATAGACAGCGAATATGCGTTTCTGCCTTAAGTATTATGCAACATCGCCGCGAGCATTTGGTGTATTATTTTAAGCGATTCATTTACTATTTTGTAACTATCAGATAATAATTATGAAAAAGGAAAGTGAAGTAAATTTCTTCACAGAATGGTTTTTTCTTCTTCTTCTACCATCAGCTGGCCCACCAAATGTTCTGAGACCGTCAGCATGAAATCTGTTGAGATATCAATGTTCTGAAGACACATTAGACATCTACATTATAATAAATTTTCAAGCTTTCGGAAACTCTCTTTTGGTGGTATTGAAAGCGATAACTCATAACTGCTCCACATTATAACAATTCGGAGCTCGTTGTCTACGTATGGTACAAACAAACTAAGTCGAAACTCTCGAGCTCTGGAGTTCTGCGTTTACTGAGACACACTTTGCAGATAAAGCTTTTTGGAGGTCGTTTTTACTTACACGTCTCGAAAGGACTGCAGGTTGATTAATGGCCTAACGACTGGTTATAACCTACTGGCATTAAATGTGTGCCCCATGGGTGTAAGTAATGACGATGCATGCAGAAAGTGCAGGAATGAGTTAGATGCTGGAACACATCCTATGCTTCGGTCCAGCATTATCTAGAATTCGCAAGATAACTAGGGGCTTCGGCGTTCAAGGGACTAGACGAAGTATTAAACTAAGATATCAAGTCACTCTTAAAGTTCGCAAAATTTGTTGAGGAATACTTCACTTTAAGCCATACAGTATAACCTAACCTAACTTATTCTAAATATTTATAAATACATAATCCTTTCTTCAGACTGAAGTAGACATAATGAGGTATTGATGTGTTTTATTTAACTCTGCGCTTACTCGTCTATGCAACTCTGAAAGGCTTTCGCATGACATTTGACCTGAGCACGCACTTCACGAGCGCTTCCTTTGAATCCATGCATTGTACCCTTTTATATAAGTGCTATAGCTTTCAGTTATGCCAATTTATTTCACATTAAATGATGAGTACTTATGGACACTAACACATGCACATATTTCCTGGATGTTGACTCTATTCGCCTTTAACTGGCACTTTGGAAAGTTTTTCAATAATTTACGACTCTGTTGGCCTTCGTCACCCTGCTGTTTGCTACAATAATGATGTATGTACATATGTATGTATTGCTTGTTGCACATTTAACGGCAATAGTACTTAATGTGCACCCCCGCATTGCCGCAATGAACCGCTTAAACTTCTGCAGCGTTGTATAAGCTCCAGAATGCCATGGCAATGCCGGCGGCGGTGGAAACTTTACTATTTGAGGCTTCACCAGTTGAGGCCAACTGTTGGGTAAGCAATGCATGACACTTGAACGGGTTGCGTCTCGCAAAATAGTCTTCCTAAGTGTGCCAATTACGGTCTCAATGGCAACCAAGTGAGTCTTAAATCGGTTTCTACACGCAAACCTATTAAAATTGTGTGCTATCTCAATTTAAATATGAAATTTTAACACTCGTCACCTAAGTAGGTACCAAAATTGCGCAAAAACTGGAGAGACGTGGGCGTGTTCAAGTTTTGTTCTCGCATTGTAAACTTATCAGTTGGCCGAAGATTTGCAACTTTTATTGTCCGTTGAAGTGCCTAGCGAAAGTAAATAATTCTAAAAATATGTTACACAAGCAACCGTTTGGACCGTGTCACGTGCATGCTACATGCTTACATACATATATGTATACTAACATGTGCTTTGGTTTTAGCCCTCTTTTTCAAGTCCGTTCTGTTAAGAGACTGTTGTCTCTCGATTTTATGATTCCAGAAGCAACAGAAACACTGATATATGCTATATTTGTAGTAGAGAAATTTCAAAGCTTTTGGGGGCCAAAAATATCGGAACCATTTTTAACAAATTTTTGTCGTGCTGCGAACCTTACCCGCTTGTTTAGTTTCATTCAAATAATTTTTATCAGAGGCATCAACTTGTTGCATTGAATTTTTGAAGATTGTTAATGTATAAAATTTACTTATTACATCTGTTTTTCTTCCGCAGGTTTTTAGTCAATATCTCCGCCCAAAAATTATAGAATAATTTGTTTGGAGTTGCCCAAAATACATTCGTAGCCGCATTTATAGTCTTCTTCAAAGCAACACAAGAGGTAGGTGAGTACCTTACAATATACTACTACTCCATCGTACGTTGGAGCTTGTTCTTTTAGTTAGTATAAGATTTGTTATATTATAACTTTTCCGCTTCCTTGCTGTCTGCGATTGCCGTCATCTTGCTGAATTTATTGATTTTTTGAGAATGTTTACGATGACATAGTGTAAAAAAGTAAAGATCCTTACTTCCAAATGAAGATATTCTCCAAAAAACCGCATGCTTTGCTCCTTGTTGACAAGCGCTGAAGTTTCAGGAAACCAAAATCATGGGTTTGCTTGAATGTATTGGAAAAATCTTCTGCAACAATAGTACTAACCAACAGTGGTAACCGATATCGAAGTGCTACTGTATTTTCTTAGTTGGTTATACAAAATCGTTTTAGAAAGTTCAAAGTTTTCAGTTTTTAATTGTTCGCTGGCCAACTTCCAAGTAAGAACAATTACGAAGCATTCATTCTTATGCCTGCCAAGTTGCCAATGAAGCGCGAGTACAATTAAGTATTTACACACACCACTAAGTCTAACTGCATTGAAAATATGTTAAATAAGGTCATCAGGGTTCTTTAAGAGGCAACGTGACCGAAGTATTTTTGAACGCTTTTACTCATGGAGGAGAAGGTTATATTTATAGGAAAATGGAATGGGAATAATGAAATTTTTTTTGGTTTTGGTGTATCCAAGAGTGTAGAAAGTGGATATCTTACTTGATACTGAATATTCTTGGTGGAGTATTCAATCCGTTGGTATATGTAGTTCTAGCATGTGGACTGGCAATCAATTTTAACGCTTTCGCCTATACCGTATAGGCCACATATGTACACAGTTTTCTGCCTTTAAATGCTTGATTTCAATTATTCCTAATTGATTTTTGATTTGTCATTTCTACAAATTTTCAGCTTTATAGTCGCCTTCGACTTTTGGAACGCTGTTAGTTCTACTTTAATACTCTAAACATTCCTCTCTACCTTTTGTTGGTCCCCGACACCGATGCATCCTAATTATGAAAGTTTTTTAATGAGTTATTTGCTCTCCACATTCGTACCACACGCTTGGCGTAGAGAGGCAGCGTCCCCACTTTTTAACTGTCACATACGCAGTGGTGGTGCGAAGTGCTGCATGTGCCACCTTCGAACATTTTATTTTTTTTTTTTGTAATGAAACTTTTCTGGTTTTTCTGCTGCGGCATCTACAATTGGCCAATTAAAGTGCCACAAGCCAATTTAGTGCGAAAACGAGTGTTAAAACGCTGGTGTGTTTGTATGCCGCAGGCGTGCCACCGTGGTTTGTCACTCTATTAACTATTTTAAACTTCCTTTGATTTGTGAGTGTTTTTTTTTTAGTTTTCAACTTGTACAACATCTCCGTTGTATAACTTTGCTTGCAACAAGTTGAGTCCGTTTGCTACCGATTTATGTAATCCACCGTACATACATATGCACATGTGAGAGTGTATGTGTGCGTTCCGTGTGCTTGTTCATGCGAAACGGTGGGAAGTGAGCCAGCAACCGCGCCAACTTTAGCAAATTGAGTGACAAAAATTACAGAAGCACCACAAATGACATGTGTTGCAACTACGGGTGCTACGTGTAACATGCGGTGGCAGTTAGGGCAAACCGTTGCCGCACAACGCGAAGTGAGTAAATAAAAAGTAAAATTTAGTGTGTGGTGGATGTGGTAAAAGTTTGTGGTATTTTTAGAAATTTCGGGCTGGAAGCGTCAGAATTTTTCGAAAATCTCTAAATTTAGGCAAACAGCTGGCACCCTGTAGGACACGATCATTTTTCGAGGATTTAGGGAAGTCTTTTGGTAACACACACTTTATAGATTTTATATGATTTACGGTTTGAGAGTCTTGGAATGGTAAAGTGAGCTTAAATGGAAGGTTTATGTCCCATATTAAAAACGTTCCCGCTTAGGTTTCGTATCGGTATCGATTAACCAGAAGTAGAAAAAGTCTTTTTCGTGAATATTCTTCTTCGTCTTTACTAGCGTAGACACCGCTTACGCGATTATAGCCGAGTTAAGTCTTTTTTCTTTTCGCAACGTGACGCCAATTTGAAATTCTAAGCGAAGCCAGGTCTTTCTCCACCTGGTCTTTCCAACGGTGTGGAGATCTTCCTCTTCCTCTGCTTCCCCCGGCTGGTACTGCGTCGAGTACTTTCAGAGCTAGAGTGTTTTTGTCCATTCGGACGACATGACTTAGCCAGCGCAACCGCTGTCTCTTAATTCGCTGAACTATGTCAATGTCGTCGTATATCTCATACAGCTACTCATACAGTTCATCGTTCCATCGAAAGCGATATTCGCCGTGGCCAACGCACCAAGGATAATAAATCTTTCGCAGAACCTTTCTCTCGCAAACTCGGATAGTCGACTCATCAGATGTTGTCATCATGCCTCTGCTCCATATAGCAGGACAGGAATAATGCACGAAGCTGTTTATGCTTTTTGATTGGTAGGGTTTTTTACGTGGCGGGTTCCAAACCCAGCGCACAACCCTGTGGAGGGGATGTTTCGCCTTCTCACTTTAGCTTCTCTTCAAACGGATGTTTCTGGCTACCCAAAGGATAATTGGTCAAAGACCTGAAGTCGTGAGCTGCTTGAGCATGATGAAAAAGAATCGTTTTTGGCCACTCTCAAGTGAATGGCAATCGGAGAACTTTCCTCACTTGCGCGAACTTCTACACATGACTCCATGAATATAATTCCAAATTTTTGGTGAATGAAATGGTTCCAGACCTGTTGAGACTAAAATTTTATACATTTTGTCATCTCTGAAGAAAAGCTTTGTCGAACCTATTAACATTTTCTCTCCTTTCTCTAATTCTGTCTCTAAATCTGAAAATGTGGCTGAGCGTAAAATATTTTCCTTGAAGAAAAGCTTTGTCGAATGTATTAAAATTCGAATTCTACCATCAACTCGATTCTTTTACCCCCAGAAAGTTCGTTTGCACCTTCTTTCGGAACATTTTTTTTTTGTTCTCAGAAGACTCATGTGTATACATATGGCACATTATGCGGCACATGTCGAGTCAGGCTTTTGTTGATTTCATGCCTAAATAATTCAATTGTATTTTTCTAATGTATGACAAAACTTGCGTCGTAGCACCGCAAAAGCTGCTGCGTCATTGCACTCTTTATCGTGCATTGTCTAGCAGTTGCATAATTATTAGCGCCATTAGCACTGACACCAGCATAGCATGACATCATTGACTATAGAAATATGACACCTTTCGGCATGCCTACTACGCATGAGCGGTATAACCTTTCAATATTTTTAAAAGCCGCTCAATAACTCGAACTCTTTAGCCAAGACATTGTTGGGACTGTATCAGTACTGGCTAACTGTAAATACGCCAACTTGTGTAGGCGCATCAGCCTGTTGGCGGTGTCTTCTTGTCAACTGGATAATGGTCAGCTCGTGTATGTGTGTGCATCGCTTTATTTGTCTGCAACTTCGAGAAATGTTGCATCATCAGCACATGGGCATTCATCGGATTCCTCTGCGTTTGCCTTAGACATTACAAAACAAATGGGCGAGTGAAAGCGCCATAGCAAATACAATACAACGGTTGACTACTCAACGTGCAGCTATCTGTTGAGGAACTGCTTTACAGCTTCTCGACTTTACAACACACACACCGCGTGCCGTGCCGGTTCCACTTTTTCTTAAAGGTATTATGCATCTATCTCAGTCCATTCTTCTTATTCTTCTTCTGCTTGTGCAACTTGAACTTCAACGCCTCCGCTCAACTGCATGCTGCGTCGTCGCTGCCTGCAACGTTCGGCGGCAAGCGCCCTCACATTGACATTGAAAGGCGTTTTGCAACCACACACATACACACACAACTGTAATCCGCATTACGTACACTGCCTTTCACCGTTGTTGTTTTTGATTTTGTTGTTGTAGTTTTTGTTTTTATTCTTATTAGAATAATTATTATATTGTTATTTGCCTTGTTGTGCCGTTGTTTACCTCAAGTTGTCTGCCTGCCTTCGCCGCTCACTCTGCGCATCCCAGCTACAATTTACAAGAGCTGCCTCCTCCTCCTCTGTTTCGTATTCTTATTCTTTGTGCATTGTATTATTTTTGTTTTTGTTTGCTGTCAACGCTGTTGCTGCTGTTGGCATATTGACAGTGACATTCATGCTTCGCCGCACCGATCGCTTCAGGTTGCACAATAGTCGACACACAGACCCATAGACACAGAGTCTAGCGGTTACAAGCGCGGCTTCCTGTTTCTTCACTATCATTCACTTGCTTCTTGTGCACAGCTACCTGCCTAGAGAAGAGAAGTAAGAAGAAGTTGCTCAATTCGCTGCATTCGCCTTTGCTCACGTTTAAATGGCACTCGCCTCAAATGGCTGAAAAGCTGCCAAACGGCCAATTGAACGGCGTTCATATAACGGCAGTTGCACACCGACGCACATGAATTGCAACTTTGTTTATTTAACGCTGCAATAAATTTCATTGAGTCGCTTCAACTCATCCGCGCAAACAAATTGTTTTTTCCGTGGCATCATTAAGTTGCTACGTGTCTTATAGAGCGTCGCATTGCTTCCCTTGCAGTTAGTGCTTGCATCGAAATGTCCTTACAATACTCTTCAGTTGCATTACAATGCATCAATGCCAATTAATTAACTCTTTTAATTGCGAAAGTAAATACAGCAGATTAAGCGTGAATGCAGTTTGAGCGGAAAATTCGTAGTATACTTTTAGGGACGAACAAGTATTGCGTTGTGCGACGAAATTTGAAGCATAACCTGCGGGGCTAAAAATAAAAATAAACTGCGAAGTGAAGCATACATTTGAGAGCGACAGCAGATTGATCGGAAGAATTGAAAAAAATGTAAAAGAATTGTAGCTTTAGGGGCGGATGATATTTTTGTATGCTTAAAAAGTACAAAATACAGGGTTTGTCCGGAAAGTAATAAGACTGAGTCGATTTAAAAAAATTTATTGAACCAATCGTTACAATTCTTTAAAAACTTTGAAAATAGGTCTTTCTGCGTTGATGCAGCACGATTTCCAAGCATTGAAGGCGTCACGGAAGTCATAATACGCAAAAGCCTTGAGAGCCGAGGTGCATGCCGCTTGGCCCCCCTCCCCCCCTGACGTTTCAAAATGCCTGCCTTTCATCGTCCGTTTTAGGCAAGGAAACAAAAAAAAAGTCCGGAGGGCCACATCTGGGCTGTAGGGCGGCTGCGGAAGCGTTGAATTGGCGGCCTTGGTTAGGTAGTTGTTCACAAGAAAGTGCCGTGGGAGCCGGGGCGTTGTTGTGGTGCAACTTCTAATCGGCTGCGATGTTCTGTCGGACCCGATTGACCCTTCGTTTGAGACTGAACCACAGATTTTGATAAATTTAACATCGGGGCAATAAAACGAATACTTAGTCGACGGTATGAGTTCAAAACACGAGTCACATTGTCAGTGTTTGTCGTAGTCAAAAGTCTCCCACAACGGTCTTCATCAGCGACCTCTTCCCGGCCCTCCAAAAAGGTCTGGTGCCACCGAAACACACCACTTTTTGCTAAAGCAACATCTCGAAAAGCCTACTTTATCATATCAGTCGCAAATTTATCGAGCTTAACACATAATTTAATCGCGTACCTCCGCTCAAACGAACGCTGCATTTTCGGCTTGCACCACTCACAGAAACGCGTCGCGCGAAAATGTTTGTCTCTACTCTCCAGGCGCTCGGAGACAACTGACCAGCCGCTCGGCTCCGAGGTACAGTCGCTGCGGAAGAAAATCAGTCCTATAACTTTCCGGACAAACCTTGTACGATCAGAGATTTCTTTAAGATGGCTTAATCTTTCTTATATTATTATTAGCATCAACTCTCCGAAAGCATATTGATCAGCGCCTAGAACTACAAGCAGGCTGTAACACAAGAGAATCTCGGGGTTTCTTCCTTCACAGTTTAATAATTAGGCTTGTCATTCTGAAGCTAGAGCATGTTAGATTTACAAAAATGTTAAGCTTTCGCTAGAAAATGCTACTTGGTCTCTCCTAAAGTAGACAGCAAGAATCTAAAACTATGCTCCAGCAAACACGCGTTTGCCGTCGGCCAATTGAGCTGCATCAATATGCGCAACCTACGCTTACCAACTCTGCACACCATCAGGTTTTTCATGCGCCGCAGGCAGCGCTTCGCTGTACGCAGAGTAAATTAGCAAACCGATGCAATTTTTCAGAAAAGTAAACAATTGGCAACCGCTTGGCCGCCAACATTTATGTGCCACAGTTGGTGGCGCGTACACTTGTGACGCTATGTGCGTGTGTAATGTGTTCGCCGCGTCCCGCAAACAGCTGCCAGCTTGTGGACTTATGACTTCCGCTCACAATTGGAGGCGGTGCAACTGCAGCCGCGGCTCTTGTACTTCCTTGCATATGTATGTGCATTTACATGTATATACACGCTTGCATTTGCTTCATTTGCGACAGCATCCGTTTCCGTCGTATCTTATCTGCTCAGTTTGCGCGCTGTGTTCCTTTTCCTTCTGCTGGCGATTTTGTTTACACTGGCGTAGTTCTTCTTCTTGCACCAGAAGCCAGTTTCTTCTTGTCTGCTCAGTGGAACCACGCTTACATGGACATAACCGCCGGCAGTGAAAGTGGTTTCTTTTCAGTTTTTCGCTTTCTCTTGGCACGATCTGTTTTATTTTATTTTTCCTGTTAATTTGCTGTTGTTACAATGACCGCGGACATATTCAGGCCGCTCTCGGCAAATATTTAGCAAGCGACACACAATGTGCTGTAAACAACGGAAAAGTCATTTGACTAAGCAAATATGAGAAGAAGAGAGTGTCGCAAATTAAATAAATTTAGAGCGAACCACTAAAAATTACTGCAACAGTTTTGGATTCTTTATGGTATGCACAAGATTATGCCTTTTATCGATAAGCGGCCATTAATTGATAAACTTACTGCAAAATTATTCGCGACAGAAATGGTTGTTTGAGTGTACAAAAGACTCAAGCGATGTTGAAAAATTTGGTTAATGCCTTTTTTATACTTTCTCCTTATAATTTTCGAAAAATTAACCAAGAAATGTTTCCTAGATTTATTCAAAAACTCCTTATCCAAGTTTCCAACCTTTTCACGCATTTCATATATTTTCAGCATATATTCTGTTACATTTTTATAAAATTGCTATTCCAAAGGAATTTGCTAATAATAGAAATTTGAGCAGCCAAGCATCCAACCTATCTTGAGAAGCCAGGTCCCAAACCATGATCTTTTTTATAACATATCTAAGATCACAATCCCATTTCATGAATACGACAGCTGCTTCATTCCTTATCACACCAAATTATTCGAGACATGAATGTTAATTTAGGTCTTCTACGAACTCAAGAGATGATAAGAAATCTGGTTAATGCCTTTTTATATTTTTTCCTTCCTAAGATGATTAAAAAAAACCTAGTCAAGTTTCAAACCCTTTTACATATTCCACACATTTTCAATACCAAGGTTTTCTTTTTTGAAACTGGTTTTCTATATGAAATTACGAACAAATATTCTTAAGAATTTGATATTTACCGACCTGGAAAGTTAGAGACTTGTGCAGTTAAATCTCAAACTCATGCACTAAAATGACTCAGCAAAGATCGCGATCCCGTTTCATGTATACTGCAGCAGCTTCACATATTGTCATGTCTCAATCAGTTGTCACCAGTATTTCAAAATATTTTCTGAATTATTTATTAATCAAAAATTTTTTTTATGTATTTAATTTTAATATTCTGGGGTTTTCAAGTACGCACATACATACATCCACATAATTTATTTAAATCCACAGGCCTATCAAAATTTTGAAACATTTCTGTATTTTTAGTACATTTATCAAAAATGTCGGAATATATAAACTCTATAATTTTTCTCTGCACGTAACAACATTTTCTCACCTTTTCCGCTTGATCAACGATTTCGCCGAATTGCCGAATGTGTATTATAAATAAAGTTTGTCGAAAACTATTTTTATTTACTAAACAAAAAGCTTTTGGATTTATTAAGATCATACGTCCAAGAACATATTCCTGAATTCCCTTTTAGGTCTCGCAGACAGATTTTTATCGTAAACAAAAAATTTATTGCAAAAGAATTCGAATGTGAAATTTATGAATGTGTCGATTTTTTACGACTTTTAGCTACAAGATTTTATTTTTCCCTATAATTTGTTAATATAATAAAAAAATTATTATGTACTTTTTATTTTTCTTCTTTAATTTTTTATTTTCATGAATAACAAACGCTTTTTATGACCGCGCTTAAAAATATTCGACGTTTTTTTAATTTTTCACTTTTTACTACTTTTACTACTTTTCCTACTTTATGACCCTTAATTTTTTAAATTTTTTTCACAGACACAATTTTTGAAAAATTTCATTAAATTGCGCATAAAATCCAAATTTCTGCATTTGATTTTGTGTTCAAAAGGGGAAAGTATGTGCAAGTAGCAACGCTTGTAAAAATCGATCTTGACTTCACCAGCGGCAATAAAAATTTACGATCGCTTTCAGCTATGCCATTCATTTGGCAAATCTGTAAACAAATAGCCAAGGCAGATAATTTTATAATGTTAACAAAAGTTGAACAGAAGGCATGCATATGTTTTGGGGCGGGGGTTGGTTGCAGTGCATGAGTCCAATAAAATCAGCGGCAATAAAGTGGTAGCGCGCTTCAAATGAATTGCACAAATTAGCAACACTTTTATGCAATTATTTTCTATATAATTGAAGTGCGATAAAAACTTGTAAGGCTGCCTGCATATGTTAAATATATAAACAAATAACATTTTTGTGGTTTTTGTATTTCTTTATTTGGCAAAAAATGTCAATAAAACCATATATGAATTGATTTTCGTGCCATCTAGCCAGCGATGTTCCGTCCGAAATTATTCTCCTATTGCTTTTGTAGACATCAAAAGCGTCATATGACCAACGATGAAAGAACTGGTTTTGTTTAAGTGAAATTTGTATGATATTGGTAGTCGAAAAAGTCTTTTCGTATTGCCAATCAAATTTCAACTTATTTTTTTATATTTATATTGAACTTTACTGAACCAAATATGCACCATTTTGGTCGCCCGCTTTTTGCCCATTTTTCCACTAGAGACATTATTCCATCAACGTAAAACTTTTCTGGTGAAAAACTGCGACAAGTAATTTTCACAGGCTTCTCTTGAAGTCAACTTTACTCCATTATGAGAGTTCTGCATTGACCGAAACAAATAGTTGTCCGATGGTTTAAGGTCAGGGGTATATTGTGGATGCATCAAAACTTCCCAGCCAAGCTCTCGCAGTTTTCACCGAGTCATCAAAGATTTGTGTGGTCTTGCGTTGTCTTTATGTAAGACGAAGCCTTTCTGTTGATCAGTACTGGCCGTTTTTTTCGATTGCTTGCTTCAATCTCCTCAGTTGTTGACAGTAAAATGTAGAATCAATCGGCTCATTCTGGCTTTGCGACCATGATCTGCTTCGCACATTATAGTCGCATTTGGTCCACTTTTAGTCTCCTGTTACCATTCGCTTCAGAAATGGCTCGATTTTATTTCGTTTCAGCAAAGAATCGGATATGTTAATTCGGTCCATTAAATTTTTCACAGACAATTATTGTGGTACCCAAACATCGAGCTTCTTTTTGTAGCTAGCCTTTTTTAAATGGTTCAAACGCGTTTGTTGATGAATGGTAAGTTCCTTAGCGATGTCAAGGCTGCTTATGTGACGGTCCTGGTCAGTCTTTTCCATAATTTCATCGACTTTTTCAATGATAGCTCGACTAAAGCGAGTTGCATTTTTCACATCGAAATTTCCAGAACGGAAGCGATCGAATGAATTAGATCAGATTTCCAACATTAAATCTACATAAATGAAAGTCTAAGAACGTATAAAGCTACCCAAACTTTCAACAAAAATATATTTTTGAGCTCAAACTAGAAAGCTTTCTAAGAGCTTGTTTGAACTCAGAAGTTCTACATGAATGTTTCATCGCCATAGCTAGTAAAAACTTAGCAAAAGTATTGAGAGAGGATACTATACCCGGGAATTTTTTTGATAGAAGTGAGTAACGCCCTGTTCTTCCTCCTAGTAGCACAGCGAAAATCTCTTAAATGAAATGGTTCGCTACTACCATGCAACGGAAAAAATTGAGTCCAGGTCGAATTAAAAAAATTTAAATTTATCAAAATACAATATTTTGGTCGGAAAGCCCACTGTAGAACAGCATAGAAAGTTTATTTCTCAGCTAACTTCGCGATTCGTATTTGAAACCCTCTTTGCTCCACCTTTGTGTGTTTTAAATAAGCTCACAAAAATTTATGTATCCACATAGCAGAGTCTTAACCCTTTATGCTTTTAAGTATTTTGTTCATCACCTAAAGCTTTCGATGTAAACAAATTTTTAAGCATAAACGCGAGCTTTTTTCAGCAGCGTACTTCCGTTATCAAAGGTATCTAGATATGCGCTCAGAGTGTGCGATGTTTTAGAATAACCGTATAGATAAATTTTGTGCTCATGAATTCAATGGCGACACAGGGTGTCACGCGTGGAACTTTTACTCGTTGAGTTGACAGATGTAGCTTTGCTTCGCGCCTTACTGTGTGGTGAGTTTAGGAGAGTGCAAAATGTAGAGTACGATTCAAAGAAAGTTTTAATTTTGAAATAATTTTTGAAAATTTGTACCGTAACGTTTAAAAAAAGTGAAGTATATCCAACAAAATCTGTAGGCATTCATTACTTCAAAAAATACTGTTTATAGTGACAGCTCAGCAGTATAACTTTTGTAGTAGTTTGAGGTCGTTCCAATCGTAAGCGAAGCTGTTGAGGCAATAAGTGGAAGAATAAAGGCGCCTATTGCTTATATTTTCGAATTGATAACCTTAACCTTTTTCCGCTACATATTTTTAAGTATCTGTGTTATACTAGAATAAGGTGTCGTTGTTTTGTACTCAGTTCAATTAACTTCTTGGTTTTGTGAAATTCGCTTGCTGATAAGAGAAGAGCCAACAGCAGCAAATCACTTTCGATTTTGTTGGCTTTCAAAATTTTGCTGGCAACTTATCTGCGGTTTTGAAAATAATCAGTAGCAAATGGTTTAAAAACATCAAGAATCACAAACATACGTGTTCCTATCGCCAGTATAAGGCTTGCGAAATATCATTTTCATGTTTAATGTGTTAAGGTTTGAATTTATGAACAATGGTTTCCGCAAAGACAGCGATAAACCTTGTTGACCTGCAGCAACAACTACCGAAAGACGGCAAGATTTCGAGCCAGATTGAGAGCGAGGTTAAAGCGAAAAATATGAATAAACACAAAACAGACTTGATTGGCCCATTCGTGTCAAATTTTTTATGTGAAACATAATATTTTTTATAATCATTTATTAGTGAAATTTGAATGAAATTTAAGTCTGAATTCGAACAAAATTTGTCAAATTAATGTACTTAGAAGAGGTCTAAATATAATATATTTCTTTGAAAAGTTGTCTGCCTTAAAAAGAGGCTGCATTTTGTTGTATTGCTACTTGAACCTTCATGCACCACTATTCTGTTAACAAAATTCGCAGAGTCAAAACTAAAAATATTTGTTTCAAAAACATTTCGCGTCTTTTATGTACTGTTATACCCAGCTACAATGGACCACTTATAAGCCAATAGCAGTGCGTCCTTTATGTGCCAAAAGCTTTGGGGTATGTCGACTCTCACCCAGTAATTTAGCGCAGCCGCATTGGGCGCCTCAAAGTAGGCATCGACAGCCAATAGCAAGCGATACTTGTCGAACGCCGGCTGGTGTCTTGTTTACACTTGACAAATTTGCGGGAGAATTTGATACTTGTCACCCTTTGCACTAATTTAGTGTATTTGCGGACTTTTAGGTGAAACGGAATCTGTTTAATATTTGTATTGATTTTTTTTTTCAAGAAGGTTAAAAATGGCAGTCTTATATGGTGATTACATGATTATAGGAGGTTGAGATTATTGAAATTCATTGAATGGGTTATCGTTAACCCATAAGCCAAAGCAACTGTTTAACGAGTCCAATATTGTGTTAGAACGTTTTGAAGTCTAGTTGCAGCGAAAAGCTCATGCTCAATATAATATAATATAACGCTACCAAATTTTTCTCATTTCTAAAATATTATTCCAACTTCTTTTCGTAACTACAGTTGCTTTTTGATTTGCTTTTTTTTGTATTTTCCCCCTCCTTATTCCATAATTTTTTTTATATCAACTTGACTCATACCATTGTCTGGCGTCCAATTAATTATATCCACGCAAATCCGATTGCACTTCCATTTGCTTTCAAGTCGCGGCTATAAATTCCAATAAAACGCCAATAAACATTTTGCGAATGTTTCGACGACGCCCAAACTTTGCCGGCATATTGGAAGACGCCACCGATTTGTGCGAACATAAAAAGTCGCTTTGCACAGCCAACCAATTCGTGCACATTTGAATAAATTCTGAGCAATGCAAGGACCCAACATGATGTAATGCACAGCAGCGCGTGTGTCGCGGCCAAAAAGTCAGCACAGATTGCGTCGCGTCGCGTCTATTATGAAAATATGAGCGCATCGCCAATACCGGGAAGTGATAGCACCGAAACGCGACACAATTGCGAATGTAAACATAATCGCACAGTCGAGTCATTAAAAAAGTAAAATCTTTAAATATTTGCGCATTCAAGCGCACTACAATCAATTTTCATACTAATGCCGCGAAAATTACCGAAGCGTTGGATGGACGGTGGCCCAACGGTTGACGGGTGACTCGGTGAATCTGTGGCGAACGTTGTTGGGTGGCAAGTCTCCCCTGTGGGTGAATCATTTATGTGAGTGGCTATGGTCTGGTCGCATTTAGCAGCAACAACTAATATGTTGGTTTTGTTTAAAAATATTATAAAAGTATGTTATAAAATTACTGTAATCTTAAGAAAGCGCTCTTTTGTTCAAAAATCGGCTTATTTTAGCTATATTACACTGAGCCTTTTGCGCTTATGAGAAATGAAGTTGCTTCCCTGGTTAAATTTTTTGCTTCGCGACCTCGATAAAGTTCGATTTTAAATTTATTTATTTTTAAAAATCCAAAAATTTAGCTAGTATGCACAAAAACTCGAGAAAAACGAGGTTGCTGCCCTGGCTAAGTTTTTTCGTTCGTCGCCTCGATAAACTCGAAAATCTTCTAATAAGAGCGTACACAAATCACATTTTGTCTGCGAAAGGGTATTATTTTTTCTGTTACCTCCAGTTAACTAATGTCCAAATCTGGGCGTTAAACGACCCTTTGTCAAAAATTCAAAATATGGCTTCTCAAAGCGCATGGCTTCGAGGGATAACCATTAGGGTCTAGATAAAAAAGCAACCTTCACTTAAAGACAAGTTGCAGGACCTCACAAAATGCTCATATTCAGATTTTTCCAACTAGCATGATCTCGTTACTCTATTCAGCTAAATAAATTTAACAAATGACTTTATTTACATCGCTTGACGCTCTTCTCTTGCCCTTATTGTGCTGTCAATGCGCCAAATTAAGAAATTAGAGCAGGCAAGAACTATTTGTGCCTAGCTTCTAGGAATTCCTATACCTTTGTGCCTAATTTCTACTTGCTACTCTCTTACAACTGGAATAGCTTATAAAAAGCTATTTGTCTAGCCTTCTTTTCTGCACGATTGGTTCTTCGCTAGATTTTGTTATGCTCTTCGCCGCGAGTCAACAGTATTGTGGTCAGATATACATATATATCGTATTTTATTTATGTATGGAATATTCCAACCCATATGAATAAAATATGTCCATGATTGGTGGGTGGGCTGCGGCAGCTTTTTGTTCTCTCTTTGGTTAAGCAGCTGGTAAGACATATATTTAAAAGTAAGCTGTCAACACTTGTGCGCATAAAGCACAATATACCCAACAATCAGCCAAATAAAATACCCAGCCGAAGTTGCGGGCAAAAGCAAAGCATTAGGCCTCACTTTTTACAACACTTTTGCTGCGCGCTTTCAGCTTGTGGCACTCCGCAACACTTGCAACAAGTCGAAAACACGCTCGCCTACTTCATTTGTTTATTATTTGGCTAACATATTCCTGCTGTTTGCGCGCTTCCCTTTGTTGTTGTGCTACATTCACTCCACTTCAGCCCGCTTAGGGTTTTGTTGCTCGCACTTTGCGAATCAGTGGAATAAACAAATATACTTTTGTACTTTTTTATAGTCATGCTCTTCCCTTTACTTCTTCTTCAGTACGCGTAGTGTATGTGCTGGCCGATTTCCAACTTGATTCTGCGGCCTCTGCTCCCGTCCCGACCACTTAGCTGTGCTCCACTGCTTCAACTGGCCACTTGACATAAGCGCTGCCTCGCGCACTCACTTGGTGAAAGAAGTACGAGTACGGTTCAATGAGTTCAAGACCTTTTAAATGAGAGGTACAAATGTTTTTTGGCCCTATTATAGCTTCGTATTTGATATCATGAATGCATTTTCGGGAAGAGTGGGCTTTAGTAATTCAAACAATCGAATTAAATCTTTGGAGAAAGTCGTTGTAAGAGACTGAAGTTCACAATCGCGACCGAAACGAGTATTACCGCCATGTATATAGAATGTTGCAATCAAATACAAGAAATATCTGAATACAGTTGTATTTGCACCCACACACTTTACATAATTTATTTTATTATTTTATTATTTGCTTACGCTTTCCCTCTCTGACCATCGTAAAAGCTTCAATGAATTAAATTAATAATTTCGGCCGCTTCCGTAGAGCTTATAACCACTTTCCTGGGTAGATCCATCGACTTTCTTTTACTTGCGGTCTTCATAGAGCTTATAATCACTTTCCTAAGTAAATCCATTGACTGCTGTGTTTTGATTGAAGAAAAGTGCGTTGCTCGAAGTTCATATATCTAACTTATCAAACTAACATGGTACATTACTTTGAATAACTTCCTCAAAACACATGCCGATATCTATAGCTCTGCACCGTTCGCTGTACTGCTGTTGATTTACATTTCGTCAAGCATTCAACTATCCAACTTTCGTTGTTCTTCCTTTTGTTGCACGTGTATGACGTTTTCAACCTCTGCCAGCGAAAGTATAGATGCCACGCCCCCTGTTAATAAGAAAAACGAACACAATGCATTCAACCATCGATTCCCACATTTTACTGAATGAAATTTTTTGTCCACACACAACCTGCTTTCTCACCTCGACTCAGCGGACCCTGTGTTAGAGGTAAAAATAGACAACGACGCATTGCTTTGATTTTGACGCTTTGACACCTCAATTATGGCCACTCATTACAACAGCAAACGAGTTCGTACATAAAAGTATTAGTTAATAAACAACCAATATGCCAGCCCGTGCGCGCGTACCCCCATTCCCCAGTAATTCCCAGGGCTCCACTCCCATCATCGGCGCTGAGTCGACTGTCGCTTGGTCGCGGTCTCTTCGGCCGCACCGCTTTATATGAAAATTGCCTCTATGTATGCACGCCCCTTACCTTCCTTTTTCGTCAGCAGTCGACATGAGTTCAACTCGGCATACCGGTTTTGTCTGCTCGATATTTCACTCACGCTTTTATCTTTTTGTTTGGTTTTTGCCTGTTTGTTTATTCTCATATCATTCACCAGCGCTCATCTGCTTACCTTGTGCGCTGCGCGTTCGCTCTTTAGGGCCCAGTTAAGTGGTTTGACAACACTCAACACAACTTCAGAGCAGCCGTAGCGAACTTGTGGTGGCGCAGAAAGTCAAAATCAAAACAAAAAGGTAAAAATCACCGCATTGCTTTTGTGTGCAATACGGATTCCCGCTTTTCTTCATTGGCATTGCTGTTGTTACTATTGTAACCACATTGCTATATGCCTACCGGCAACACGATTGTCGTGAAGCGCTGACAGCAAGCGTTGCCTCTACAGAGCCCTAAGTTGTCACTGCTGTTGCTTCAACAACTCTTTTTTTGCTATTTTTATTGTTTTTTTTGTTTTTGCCTTTACAAATTCATTCTACCCAACATTATTAGGAACATAAAAGTGGGAGAGAGAAATGTAAACCATGTGGGTGGGAAACCGCCTCCAACTAAGAAACCCAGTAGGAAAGGGTCGCATATTTACTTAATAAAATCTTATTGCCTGGAAGGGCTATAGCATATTTCCACAGTACGAATTATTTTCAAAGGAACGGCTTCAAAACCTTACTACCGAGTCCGAAACTTCCTTATAAATCATGGTTCCAATAGATTACTTTATGAGCTTCGTGCGGACATTGTTATCCGTATGTCTCTACTATAAACCCTCTAGTACACGCAAAAACTCTAAGAAAAATAGTCGCTATCATTATCGAGTTTATTTCTTAACTGGGTATTTTGGATATACGCATTTCTGTGTAACAACACATCCCCAACTTGTTCTGAGTAGGCTGAACTGTTGCTCACCTCATCGTTTAGTTAAAAAAAAATCAGTTACCTGTAAAAAATCACCCCAACGACTGATCGATCAATATTGAGCGAGCTGGTATCGGAATGCGAGCGCATGCTTTCGGTCTCTCTCCAAGTATGGAGATCATTCAACAAACGCTCTGCTTTACAATAACAAATTCAGTTAAAACAGTGCCAGTTCGGCGCGTGGTTTACCGGCTTTTGTGCCAGAAACTTCGCACGCGTAGGAGAGAGAGTAAAGGGAATAAGCGAGAGCCAATTTTAATAAAATGCAACTGTGTGTGTTTAGACGGCAGAAGCTCGGGGTGCGCACCGTGTCGTATGATGACTATTAGACATTTGTAATTTTAATTGAAAATTATTGTTTTATTTGAAAAAACTACGTTAGGGTTGCCACAGTGCGGGAATGTTGACTGCATTTTTCAACATTTTTAAAATCTCAAATTAATTTAAATAATTTTTTCGACAATTGAAACGGTTGGTAACCAATCCTTAGTCTTGCTAACAGCTGTTGCTCTCGCATTTTATTGCTAACTGTTTTTTTTTTGTTTTTTTTAGAAATTTGCGTGTTGTTGTCGTCGTTTTCTACTGTCTTCGCTGTCGTTGTTGCGGTCGATATCACTATCCGCAAGTAACAATTTTTTATTGCTCTATTTTTAATCATATCTACGGTTGTCGCAGGTGTTGTTGTTGTTGTCTACGTTGTTGCTGCTGTAGTAGTCTGTTGTGATTGCGTTAACTGCTGACTTGAGTTGACTTTTCGTTTCGTTTTCGTCGCCTCGCAGCCACTCGCGTCATTCTGCGGTTCTGCGGTGCTACCCGCTTGTTGTTATTGTTGTCGTATGCTTAGAGCGCAGTTGCTGTGGTCGTCACCGCTTTTGCCTGCCATTGAATGGCAGTGCCTTGCTAGTGCCTCACTACAATCAGTCTGTGCATGGACGTCGTTATCGTCGTCTGACAATTTTCGGTTTTGTTACAAAAGCTCCGCGCGCCGCACTCTAACACAGTTACGCGCACGCCAACATACACTGCCACATACTCAATACCAATCAACGGACATACGCGCGTCTTCGTATGCTCGCACCAAAACCGCTCTTTTCGGCTGCTCGTGTGCAGGTTATGTGAAACAAGCTGCCGGCAAACGGCTAGCGCTATCATTCGTGTGAGTGTGTGTGTGTGAGTAGTATTCCTGCGGTTACATTAAGTTCTAGCGAATATGCATATGTGTACAAGTAGAATAACCATGCGAAGCATAAGCAGAAAGCGAGCAGGCACAACAAGCTGAAGAAGAACTTGTAGAATAAGAAGAAGCAGCTGCAACGGCGGCAGCACTACATTAGCAGTATTATCTCTCGTGATTTGCACAACGCGCCCGCACACCCCGGCACCGGCCGCGGTATATGCAAACATACGTATGCGCCGCATTCGCCATTCGCCTCCGCCAGCACGCCACGAACACTCAGGCGCTGCGTCAGCGTCAGCGCCGACGACTGCGCCGACAGCGCCCCAACGACAACGACTCCGACGAAGACGAAAAGGAAGTCTGCAGCTCCATTCGGTTGTGCGCCGTCGTGCGGTACGGACGTCGATTACGGTTCGCTGGTGGTGGTTAGTTGGCTTTTCGGTCACACACAAGTCTTAGCTTGCGAGGATTGTGTGGGTATTTAATAAATATTTTTTGGGCAAACTTTGCTGGAATTAAAAAATGTATTAACCGTGTCGCCGAACGAAACGTCAAGTGATGTCCTCGAAAAGTTGTCGTACACGTCGCCGGCATTAGTTGCGTTAATCCGTAATCGCGTGGATTTGTTGCGCATTAGAGCCAGGATACGCCGTCGCGGCAGGATACGTGCGCCAGCCTATTTTGATTTGCTGTTTTCATTACAAACGCGTACGGAATGTGCGAGTCGAACGTTTGCGCGTGTGCATGTTTGAGTGGGAGTGGCGGTAGGAGTTGTGATTTATGGCAGATTTCCGTTAAAGAAGCCTCATTTTATTGGACAAATTATTGAAAATAAATTCGGACAAACAAATTGTGCGGCATTTATGTATTTGCCTCGGAATGTGTAGCAAAGAAAAAAGTGCAAGGAACTGCAAAATTTTGATTAGAAAGCGAAGACAGTAACTTTGCTGACTTGAAACTTGTGTGAAATTTCAAAGACATACTTTTTGGCTCTAAAAAAAGTTTTTGAAAACAAAATTGCTTTATTGTCGCAAAATAGTTTCGGATTTTAATTTTTTCTTCGCAGTTCAAAAAAAAATAACTTATTAAAAAAAAGTATTTTCAAAGAAATTTTCGGAATTTTAAAAGCATTTAGGGCATTCCAACCAAAATTTACTTTAAAATTGGTTTTTTTTTCGGAGAAATACTTTTTGTGTTTTTGAGGCAAAATATTCCAAAGTAATGTTTATATGTGGAAACATTTTGGAATTTTTTAAATTTTCAAAATTTCACATTCGATAAAAGTACCCTTAAAGATTTGCGAATACGGAAATTTTTCAATAAAAAAAACCAATCAAAAAAGATCCACATTGAAAAAAAAAATATTTTATAATAAAAATTCATCTGTTATTTAAAAAAAATTATAATTTAATTTAAATTTTTAAAAATTTGTTGAAAAATATTTTTTAAATATATGTATATACATATATCTTGAATGCATTAGCCGTAAAAATTATTCAAATCCATTTTTTTTGTTGTCAATATTAAAAAAAAAAATTATTTGAAAATTAAAAAAAAAATTTGTTGAAAAATAAATTTGAAATTTTTATTTGACCGATGCATAACTAATTTTCAAATGAAAATTTTTAAAATGAATTTTTAAATGAAAATTTTGAAAAATAATTTTTAAATTTTTATTTGAAAGCGGAATTTTGTAAAATATAACCTCGAATAATTTAGCTAGCAATTTTGCGATCCATTAAAATGAACTAATTTAAATTTTATTTGTTCTAAATTAATTTTATGCTTGGATTCGAATTCTATGAGAGAGAATTTTAGTACTTGTGTACTAGTTTATTTTATAAAACATACTGTTATGAAAAAAATTTGTCCTGAAAAGAAAAAATTTAGCAAACTTGCGCGTAAAAACCGATTACAAACACTTTTTCTAACACAAAATTGTATTTTTGATTTTCAAATAAATTTTTTATAGACTTTTTTCCACACCCTTCTGCGTACAAACAGCGTTGCGTTTTTCGTTTTCTGCCCTTTGTTGCTTTCTGAGTACCTTCGATACGAATTGCTCGGATTTCAGCCAATTCGCCACGCCAATCACGTGTCCCCGTGCAATTCGTGGCATTGTATTTTGCTTTTATTTTTGTTATGTATTTCTACAATTTCTTTACTTTTTTCTGAGTTTTCTTCATTCGCTGGCATTGCTTTGCCTTGTCTTCGCTGCAAAAATCCCGCACATTTTCAATACTTTCTGCTGAGCTCAAGCGAAACAACGATTCGTCCGCCCACCCGCACCGCCACACGATCGCACGACTCGCACGCGGAGCACCGCCGCAGAAATAAATAAATTTAAATGCAATAAATAAACGCCGCAGAACACGCGTTTCGCGCGAAGCGTACCTAAATAAATGCTAAAAAGCGCCAAAGCGTCGAAAAAATCATATTTCAAAACACAAAGCAGAATAATTGCAACGGGAACGCGAACGAGAACAAGAGCGAAAATTCTAAACTTTGTGCTTCTCAGTTCAACACTAGTGCCTTACAGCAACGCCAATTAAATAATTTTCAGCATAAAAACAAATGTTTTACTTTTCGAATTTGTAAATTTTGCAGTTACAAACACAATAAACAAAAACAATAAGAAAGCCAGAAAACTAGTAAAAATTATTAGCACGTCGCGCCAACTTTTGATTTATAGCGATTCTTAGTTTGCATTATTTTCAAAATTTTTAAAATTTCGCTTGGCGTTGACATTAGAATTTCCAAGTGAACCAACCGCAGCCAGACGGCGTACAGTGAAATGGGGGCGCAGGTACCCCAAAGTGGTGCGAACGCCGCGAGGCGAACGCTGTGGAGTGTCTCGATGATCTTCAAAGTCGTGGCAGTGCTACTGATATTGCATACCACATGTGGCACCTACCACACGGCAACGGCTAAGGTGAGTGTAAAAGTTGTGTGTAAGTTGAATGACAATTTGTGAAAAATTTGACTTTCGAAAGACTTAGGCGCTGTTTTCATGATTTCAGTTTTATAATTGAGGAAAAAATCCATTACTTTATTTTTTCTTTTTGCCAAAATGTACTCAGATTTACTTAAGTTAAAGCCATTCACGCGATTATGAGCAATAAACTGTGATTGAAAACCATAATGGATTGTTTGCTAGAAATCTTATCTGCGGCTAAGCAATAAAAAAATATTTAAAAATACATAAATTATTCAGTTATTGTGTGTTTACGGCTCCTCAAAGGGGAAAACCCCAGCTAAAAAGGTTTAAAATATTCACAGAAATTTAAACGCATTTTACTGCAAGTTATCTCAGGTTGATCGCCAGCATTTGAACCTCATGTTAATATAGCGCTGATATGCCAGACAAAATCATAATATTTGTGCTCTCCCCATCCTTCGCTTCTAGTCTAGTCTGTAAGGCATTTGCATATGGAAGTACGAAATTTCCAATAAAGCGGCCCGTGAGTTACATCCAGAATAGTTTGTAGATGAATTTTGTTAGAAGTTCTACTTAAAATATTAGCTTTTGCAATATTTTGCTGTTAGCTAACAAACAACAACTGCAGTCTTTACTTACGCCATTCCTTCAATAGATAAGCATACCTATTTGCCGCCAGATGAAGTAAGCGAGTTAATTTTAGACAATAGTAACATAAAACTAATGAAAAAGGTTACATAAGCAGGCGCTCGTTAAATGACGGTATAATTGTGGTAAATATGTTAATTTATTAACCGGAAATGCGTCCGTAACATAAGTGTACTAGTCTATAACGCTCACTTTCCAAAAGCTATCACAAAAAATATGAAAATGAGTACTCAGTGAGCAGATTTCTCATATCAAAGTCCAAAAATATCCGCCAATAAAAAGGCTCTTTCTTATTCTCGGTAGTTTTATTAAATCAGAGACTAAATACTTCGTTTTTTTCAGGTATAGCGTAAGATATATGCAGACCTAGCTCTTTCAGCCATAGATCTATGAAAACGAATTAATAATTGAACCGACGCGCATACAAGAGAAGCATGCAGATTGTTTCTGTCTATCTCTGGTATATTTTTTTAAAGTCCATGACCACTTTTGGCCGTTGCAGATCACAACCCTTGCTAAAGTAGCATATTCGTTTGATCGCATTTTATTATGGAAACCACTTGCTAAGTAAGGTCAGACAGAGAAACTTTCTCCGCGATGGGTTTTCGATAGTCTACTACTTTTTCAGTTCTGATCTGCATGGTTCATTCTCTTTGAGATATACAATAGAATAGTTTTGATAGATGCTGACCCTCAAGCTAATATTCTTTTGATTCTTTGATGTAAATGAAATATTTATATTTACCAGGAGGAGGAACAAAATACCGTCCTATGTCCTTATTCGGAGACTTGAGTCTGCAACCTGTTAATAAGTTGAAGTACATAAGGCTTATCCTTGATAAAAAACTTTCTCGAAGGCCGTATATTGAGGAGAGAGTAAGAAACACATCGGTTGCCTTATATTGCCTTAGAGCAGCTTTAGGGAATATTTGGGAACTCTCACCAAAGGCAGTGTTGTGGCTTTACGAAACCATAGTCAAGTCATTCATTAGTCTATTCGTCTGCGGGAGTGCGCTCCAAAAGTCTGAACTTGCTAAACCGCTTGAATCGCTTGTCATCTTCGGTGCACTACGAACTACACCAACGTTGTGCTATGAAGTGCAGCCTCTTTCAGGGAAGCGAACATGCACTTCGACAGCAGAGCGACAGTACAAGGCAAGAAGTGTCTGTGCTTCATCATCAGGCTCATTTGGGTGTAAAAGTTGTTAGATATCCCAACAGACCGGCGTTTTGAACTGTTCAAGTGAGAACCCTCTCAGGATCGATCTCTTAATGCAACCTGACCTAACCTTGGTGTACTTTGAGATAAAATTAGGATTATGATTGTTTAAAGTCATGTCGCTTAACAAGAGTCAAAACCAGCAGGAGGTCATGATTATTTCATTTCTGTTTATTTTTATGCGTCAAGCGAGCTCATCAATTCTCAATAATTCTTGGCAGTAATAATTCTGATATTTACGTTTTCCTACAGATCTTTTATGGTCCGTATGGAACTTGAAATTGTATGTTTGCCTTCAAAACTGCTAAAGCTACTGGCTAATAAAATATTTTTTTTAATATGCCAAAGTCAAAGTAGCTATATAAAGGGATTGGGCTACAATTTTCTAACAAAATATTTCTTAATTATTGCAAATATAAAGTTTCCCTCTAATACTTTTCAAAATACCATTCCATTTTAGTATTCTGGTATGAGCAGCAGCAACTCTCTGATGTGCAGGGGCGGATTTTTAGGGGGGAGGGGGTAACTATATAATTTTGTACTTCCAACCCAAAGTCCGTTTCTTTGCGGAGTGTCACTTATGATGGAAATAATGTATAACTTTTAACTTTTAGGGGGGGAAATCTCAGCAGTTAACCCCCTCCCTCCCGTGGATCCGCCCCTGCTGATGTACTTATAAAATACCACGATAATATATTATTATTATATTTTTATAAAAACTGTGTTGCCAACCCAAATTATCGCGCAGAACAAACTCAAAAGTAAACAAAATGCTAGCGGCAAAGAGCTATTAAATGCTCATATGAGTGCGTGTGATAATCGCCTTTATAGTGCGATAATCAAGCAGTTAACACCTCTATGTAATACTCATTATTAACAAGCGTGTCTAGTCAAAATATGATTTTATGGCCCGAGCTTCAAAGTAAACATTGCGGAAAGAAAAAAGAATGAAAAATAAACTTTGCTGGGTTTGACGGCAGACACAGTCACACACAGCCATACATGCATATAATATATATGTATTTATAAGCACTATTTCAATATTTTAAGATTTTTGTAATAGAAAATTGTGGTTACTCGCGCCAACAATGTGTTGGTGTTGCTATTTGTTGCACATGTAATGTTACATCCCATAAATATTTACAAAAGAAAATTTATAATTTTTGAAAAAAAAATAATTTTCAAAAAAGCTTTTCAGTCGTTTACTCCGTTAATCGATTTCCATTTCCGTTTGCCATAAAAGCCGTATTTATAACTCTGTTCAAGGACACGTTGTGCCAATTTCCTAAGGCCCCAACACCGGATCTTCTAATCACACACATTCACAAAAAATTAATCTGAAAGAATTAAATTAAATAAAAAATATAAATTAATTGCCATTTTAACATTGTTTTCTTAACAATTGCAACAACAATAAATCATAAAAGCAAATGAGTTCAATAATAAAGTTCAAGCTGTGCGCACGGTGACGCGAAAAGCAAATAAATAATAGGCCAGGTTATCAGCGCCGTCGAAGCCAAGGCAGAAGAGCCAAAAGCCTATCGGGCGAAGACAACAGCAATTGACAACAACAAAAGCACTCACACACACAACAGCGCTGCTGCAAAAGGTTAGCCAAAAATAGCAAATTATGCTGGCGAACGGCGACGGCTGGCGTCGTATTGGTTGCTGCCAGCGCGGCGAGCTGCCGATTGCCGATCGCGTCCGGCCGGTGGCACTTCGTGCTGATAATAGACTGCATGCATATTTGCATGTGTGTGTGTGTACGTGAGCAGCCGGCTGTGGCGTGTTATCAGCGCGACTTATGAAAATGAACCAATTTACTGTGAATTAAAACTAAAGTCTGTACTAAAGCCAAGCATTATATAAGACATTATGCCACTAAAAAGATAGTCAGAGACTTTAGGAAAAAATGTGTCTTCCAATTTAGGCGCGTCACTATGTGAATGCCTGATTTTGAACTTCAATTCGTGCGAAGACGCCCTGTCATCGGGACTTCTATATTAATTTCTATATGACGGTGTGTGTATTTGCATGTTCTTTTGATAAATTTGCGCCAAAAAATAGAATTTCAAATAAATTTATGCAGATTTCGCTGATTTCGAAAATCTTCGGCGCGGGGTTATCTGCAACGACATATATATACTATACTTGAATTTAATGGAAATCCGCACACAATCTAATTAAATATTGGCAGTCGAAAAAGTCTTTTTTGTATAGATATAAAAAGAAATCAGTTGAAATTTGATTAGAAATACGAAAAGACTTTTTCGACTACCTAATATTATAAAAAATTCAGAAAAAATGTTTTCAGATTCCGCGAAATCTTCTGTCACCAGCATTTTCCTCTCGCGCTACCGCTGCTTCCAGCGCCTTCTCAACTATGTTTCTCTTGAACTTCGGCTGCGCTACTTTTCTAAAAAAGTTGCATACGCTTTTTAGGTTACCGTTATTGCCTTTTGTTGCTGTTGTTGTTGCATTTGTGTTGACTTTAGCTGCTTTTGCTGCTGTCAAAGTCATTTATCAAATCGGAAGTTGTGTAAACGGGTCAGCATCTTCGTGCGTTAATCTGTGTTGCTCTCCTTTTGATTTGTTTTTAATTACAAATTTATTATTTAGTTCATTTTATTGTGCAACACTCAAGAAGTGTGTGCTGTAAGTGCGTGCATGGCAGTGGGCCCGTTGCACAAGTCCGCTCTTATCACCTCTAGGCTAGCATACAGTTAACTGCGTGACCATGCGCGCTGTTGCTATTTTGCTGTAGAAGAAAGAAAAAACAATAACAAAATACTAAATGAGTGTACAAAATTGAAGCACTAGTAGTTATTGGTGTCTTTTGGCTTGGCAGTGTCGTTACAGAAATTTTTAGGTTTGGTTGAAAACAAGAAATCTTTCATTTTTTCTTATAAATAATTATTTAGCAGTCAAGGTAAACACATGTGTTTGAGATTCTGATCATTTCCTTTTCAATTATGCAGATAAAATATTTCAAGTGAAAGTGCTGTGCTCTTAAATAAGGCCCTATATAAATTTTAATTTTTAGTTTATTTTTTTAATACTCTTCTGATTCAGCATTTAGTACTTGAAAGTACAAGCCCCTGTGTTTCATTCATTCAGCTATTCCAACCACCATTCATTGAGGGCGGCGGCACTTCAACTTGGCTCAAATTCTTTTTTATATTTAGAGACACTTCTCCAGCATGTTTCATATCTGCTGTGTTGTTTTCTTTTTGCTTACGCCAACAAGTGCCTCGTAAAACCATGCAACAGGGGTTGCATTTGCCACAGCGGCCGCACATAAGTGCACCATATGCGACCCATAACTAAATGGCTGGCACTCAAGTTAAAGACGACGCATAGGCAATGGAAAAAGCAGCACAAAAGTTGCTGAAACGAAACTGCGTGAGATAAAATTCCAGCGCGAAGACGTGGCACACGCAATTTCGCACATACGCAGCAGCCTTTGCGCCTGCATATGTGTGTGTTTGGCAGTAATTGCTCTGCGCCAAATGTAAATAAGTTGCCACATGCGCCAAAAAAGCTGGAATGGATCGCTGTTGACCTACTCTCTGACGGCGACAGGCGGCGCTTGGGGCGCGGGTGAACGCGCATTTTGCAATTAATCGTTGTTTATAAGCAAAACATGCCAAAAATCAAAAGCAGATAAAAAAATTAAGATAAATAAAAATTCCCAACGAGCAACGGAACTGTGGCAGCAAAGTCGGTTCCGCCACACATTGTATCCATATGTGCCAAATGTGCAACTTTTGCTTAATGAATGGCGTAAAGAAGTGCAAAAAACGCACTCATAAATAACACACATCTAAACAAGTGTGTGTGTGCGTGTGTTGCAAGTGTCAAGCAAGACCTCGGTGCGGCGTAAATTTAAGATTTTTCAACGAATAAACATTTTGTAAGAAATATGCAGCAGTTACACTTAAAATGATTATTTTAGAAAAAAAAAATTTAAATGAAACAAGTAAGGAAGGGCTAAGTTAGGGTGTCACCGAACATTTTATACTCTCGCATGATAAAGTGATAATCGAGATTTCATTATCCGTCATTTACATATTTTTCAAATGCCGTATTTGTGTAAAGTTTTATTCCGCTCTCATCATTGGTTCCTAATGTATATACATATGTAGAAGGCATCAGATGGAATTCAAAATAGCGTTATATTGGAAGAAGGCGTGGTTGTGAACCGATTTCACCCATATTTAGTACATGTCATCAGGGAAATAATATATACCGAATTTCATTGAAATCGGTCGAGTAGTTCCCGAGATATGGTTTTTGGTCCATAAGTGGGCGACGCCACGCCCATTTTCAATTTAAAAAAAAAGCCTGGGTGCAGCTTCCTTCTGCCATTTCTTCCGTAAAATTTAGTGTTTCTGACGTTTTTTGTTAGTCCAAATATGCCCCTCCCTAATGCGATCCTTTGTGCCAAATTTCACTTTAATATCTTTATTTATGGTTTAGTTATGACACTTTATAGGTTTTCGGTTTCCGGCATTTTGTGGGCGTGGCAGTGGGCCGATTTTGCCCATCTTCGAATTTAACCTTCTTATGGAGCCAAGAAATACGTGTACCAAGTTTCATCATGATATCTCAATTTTTACTCAAGTTATAGCTTGCACGGACGGACGGACGGATAGACAGACATCCGGATTTCAACTCTACTCGTCACCCTGATCACTTTGGTATATATAACCCTATATCTGACTCTTTTAGTTTTAGGACTTACAAACAACCGTTATGTGAACAAAACTATAATACTCTCCTTAGCAACTTTGTTGCGAGAGTATAAAAATGAAAAAAATTTAACAAATTCTCAAAAACGTGTTTTTTTAATTAAACATTTTCCTAGCGAAAAAATCTTTCGCAGCTAAAGTATTCCTAGTGCTAAGGCAATTTATTTATTTTTCTTAGCAACACGAGCTTTAAAAAATATCTCCATTCATCCGTCGGCCCAGCGCTTTGACTACTTTGATAAGGCAAATTTTCACATCTTAGAAAAATACGCGAATATTCGCACAATCACCTTGGAACATTACGCAATGTTTGCTAAGCTTTTTAACCGTTGCGATATGTACATACATACATATATGTATATCAGGGTGGGTACAAAAGAAATTAATATATTTTTTTTCACTTAATACTCTGAAAAGTATAAAAATATGTTCTTAAGCACCTTTACGAAAATCTCACCAAGAATGAGTTCACAATTGTAATGGAAAGATCCTACGCCTTACACTTCTCTATCTTTTCTTATTAACAGGCAGAGCAGTAAAAACTATGAGCTTTGAAATTAAAAACTATTTTCCTTCATTGAGTTATAAAATTCATAAAAAAACCGCATTTGTCATATAACAATCAAACTTCAACGAGAAAAGTTTACGATAAAATAAATTAGAGACCATTCAATTTCCTACAAAATCTATAAAAAAGATGGTACAATTAAAAGCTCACACTTGGAGAGATTTTCTAAGAAGTGTCTATCGAATAAATTTTTCAGACTACCAAGCAAAATATATTAGATCTTCGTTCGCACCCTAATATATATACTTATATGCTAGCTATTGGCGGTGGAGAGCATGCGAAGCGTTTATCGAAAAGTTGTACAACTATTTGTTCATATTCCTCATATTCCACACTTTTATTAGTTTTTATTATTGTTACTTCGTTGCAAATTGATAAAGCAATGAACATATGACGATAAGTAGCAGGAGTGGTGCGCAGGTGGGGCAGCAGCAGGCCGGCATGTACTAGGTTTTATGTATTTGTGTGTGCAAACAATGAATGAGGCCAAATGAGTGTGCAGGAACGCATTGGAACACGCATGGAACAAACGCACAAACATACGCACCCACAGATATGAAGTGCAACCATTTGTGGAAAGGTTTCGAGAAGGTTGAAAAAAAAAATGTTTCTCTTTTAGAAATTGAGTAAAGAAAAAGTCTGAGAAAGTTGATCGGCTAATTTAAGTTGCTTATGCAGCGGAGCCTGCAATAAAATATCAACAATTTTAGTTTCAGAACATATCACTAGCATCCATAGTTTACGCTATAAATTCATTAGTGAATAGCCGAAAGAGAAGCTCGTTTCGTTCCACGGTGTGAAATTTTAATAAATATAAGTACAACACTGCGTTATACATGCCACAATATTAGTTTTCATTTGCATTTACATGCTTACACACGCTCACACGCTTAAATCTCAAATTCAGTCGTTGGCATCTAGTGATCTATAGTACAGTGATCTTCTAAGCAACAAAATATTTTCTCAAAAAACCGCCAACCCTTTACTTTTTGTTACTTTTGCCGCGGCATCCACAACTTAGAAGCCCTTGTATATAGTTTTAGGTTTGCTAGTTAGACAACTCCCACAAGCAATGTGCATTAGCGGAATTCTTAAACGTGTCCATCAGCTTTGCTTATCAGCATTTCTTCTTGCGAGCTCATTTTTCATTGCGCTCGCTGAGATTTCCTAGCAGATAGTCCGACTCGTATTGTCATCTCATGTCATATTTTCTGCCTTTATTCATATTTCAACTCAACGAAGTGCAATAGATCGCCGGTTAATGTGGGAAACGCTTGCCAGACTGGCCACAGCATATTTGGGTAATAAAATAAATTAAAAATAAAGAAAAACGTAGCAAAGATCTGACTATATTTCGGTTAAAGGTGAACGCGACAGAGATAAACACGTTTACTTTTGATTTTTTTCAAGCAAAGCATATATAAGTTAAATGGTAAATGATGTGGGGAGAAATAAATACACGTGTAAACTAAACAAAAAATATAAATATATTTACGAAGTCTAAACAAACATATTTAGCACTAAAGTTTGCTCCGCGTGCACTTTTACTTTTACTCTCTCATATTTTTTTGCTCTTTTACTTATTGCACAGAACAGTTTGCGAAATTGGTAAGAAACTTCATGCTGGCTGGTAAAACAGCTTCTGTACTTGTCTTTAGTGTTAGAAAAATTACTTTGGAATCTTCGGTTGGCTGTAGAGAGCTCTGCCTCTCAGTTCACTTTGGACCACAGTTTTAACTTATACTTAAATGTTGAATTGTAGGTGCAAAATTCTTAGTTAAAGAATTTTACGCAGTTTTTCACAAAATTGGCTATGGAATTCAAGAAGAAAACAAAAATATAATGCATTTTTTTTTAATTCTCCAGCTTCTTAAAAATTATATTTACGAAGTCTAAAGAACATATTTAGCACTAATGTTTTCCTTGCGTGCACTTATGCTTTTACTTTCTCATATCTTATGCCTTTCAAGCAAAGAGCGCACTATTTAGTAACTGACCAATCAGCGTTGAGCATTGCTTTTTTACAAATTGCACAGACAAGCTTGCGAAATTGGTAAGAAACTTCATGCTGGCTGGTAGAACAGCTACTGCTCTTGTCTTTAGTGTTAGAAAAATTACTTTAGAAGCTTCGGTTGGCTGTAGAGAGCTATGCCTCTCACTTCTCTTTGGAGCACAGTGTTAGTTTATGCTAAAATGTTGAATTGTGTGTGTAGAATTCTTAGTTAAAGTACTTAACGCAGTTCTTTCGCAAAATTGCAATATAATGCATATTGTTTCCTAAATTCTTCAGCTTTTTGAAAATTCGCCACTCAGCACTTATGTATGCATAAGTAGCCACTGCAATTCACGCTTATCTGGGTTTTGTAACGTCAGATAGCACTCAAGACATGTGCGGAAGCAGATTCATGTGTATAAATATTAGAATAACTCACATTACATACAAAACATACACATGTGGCTCTACTGGTAATTATTTTTTATGTAAACATGCGATGCACTACTTACACAGACACAGCTGTATACATATATTTACTCGCACTTATTCATCATCTCATCAAATAGATAGATACACAAGGAAGTGTGTTTTGCACACGCTGGCCAATTGTCGCTTGAGTGCAGCATTAGACTCTGCTCCAAATACAAATAAGCAGCGGTTTGCGAAAGCCTTAACCTCCCATGCTTACCGCTGTTGAACAGCTGATCAAACGCACTTGAAATATCGAAAAAGGCACCTTCTATTGGCGCACATATTTCTGATATTTCTGCTTGTGTGCATTTTCTCAGTCAAAACAGCGCCTGTAAGCCATTTATGGATTTGTACCTGCCATTGCAGATGTGGAAGCGCTGCCAGACGCATATAAATATGTGCGCTTGTCGCACTGTTTATTTCATTGAAATTTACTATATTATGCTTCAGGCATTTGTTGCTATTTAGTTGTTTATTTTTTACCCACTTTGTCGCCAACCCACTGACCCCCTTGCTGGGCTAGCGCCTGTGACAGTGCCGAACGCAATCCGCACCCATTCCAGCGCCAAGAAATCAACTGCGTTCCATTTTCAATGTTATTTTTTCCGCTTTGCACTATGCCGTTGTTGCTGTTGTCGCGTTTTTAAATGCACTTTACATATTCTCACTGAGTTTTTCTTCTTTTTTTTCTTCTTTGAAATGTGTTTGCTTGTTTGTTTTTGTACTTGAATGCACACAATGTTTAGTTTAATGCGCCGAACATTTTACAAACAGACTTTTCCGAGATAAATGCAAGCATATAAACACATTTAGTTGTGTGCGTGTATTTGTTTTCAATTAAAAAATTATTAAGTCTACAAGGTAAGAAAATTCACTATGTTGTGACTGTTTGAAAAATGCTAAATATTGGGTAGTCGAAAAAGTTTTTTCGTATTTCTAATCAAACTTCGGCTGTCGCTAACTTTTCAGGACTGGGTTGAAAGCTTAATTCTGAACTGGAGCGAGATCTTCTGAGGTCTCAGAATTTTACAGTGCTCAACTGGAGATGCATGAGACTCGATTTATATCAATGTGTTCATATATTGCAAGTTTCTCCTGTTCACAAAGGGAGAATCCAGCAGTTCTACAGCAAATTATTCATACTTTGTCTCCCAAAATGTTCTCAAAAAGAGTTCTTTAACCATCTATGTATGTAGAAAGACTTCTGCAAACAAAAATTAAATGAAATTAAATTTCAGTATTTTCTTTAAAGTTTTCAAAAATGCAGCTCTGGCTGAAGGCGTTACTATTCAGTCAAACTACATTGCAACAACAAGAGCCGACATCGAATGCAAATAATAAATATTATTGTTTTATTGTCCAAAAATGCTCCTTTGTTCTTATTTCTTAATTATTTTTTTTTTTACTTTTGTAATTTTTATCCTCTTCGAATTCTTCGCATCAATTTGGCTGCAACAGGCAGCGCCTGCGTGTGCCAATTGAATATCAATCTTCATAAGAAGCACTCAATTGAAGTTTGCTAACTTTTCAGCGAATTTGATCAAGATCAATTATTGCTAAATCATAATAAATGCATTTTAAATGAGCCAAGCGGCGACTGCGTACATTGCGGGAGTTTAAACGATAATATAATCAGTCGAGGTTAGAAATATTTAGTTTTTATTTTGAAAGCAAAGCCAAAAAATTTAATTAAAATTATTTTAAGAAAAACATATTGACCAAAATGGTACAAATTTGTTTATTTCATGAATTGAGGTTTGATTAGAAATACGAAAAGACTTTTTTGACTACCCAATATTTGTGTTTTTTTTTAATATTTTTTTGTACATTTAAAAAAAATATGTATTATATATTTTCAGAGTTTAGTTCCCAAAGGTTTGTTCTTTTATAAAATCTGAGAAAGAATATCGCTTAAAATGATTTTTTTTTTAATTTGAGAGTTATACCCCGTCTGCACTTTAAGTGTTCCTAAAAATAGCCCCGCTTATATACACTTATGTTTTATAAACATTTCACATATACACATTTCGTATCTACTGTTGCCAAACTTTGATCTTTCGCAGCTTGAGAAAAAACTGCTTGTGAGACTACTTGACGCCGCTGCAAAAACGTGAGCAGCCAATTAGCCGCGGAGACGCTTTGCCGCTTTGCCGCTAAATCGCACGCGCAGCTTATTTTTTTAGGCTGAGAAGCCGTCCGGTCTGCTTTTCACATGTGTATGAGCTCAGCGCGGCTATGTCGGCCACCAATCAAGCCAATTTATGCTTTCAAGTATTTTGTATGAGTTTTACGACACTTCGCTTGAAAAGTGCCAAAACAGCAGCGGAAAATATTTACACGCATAAAAGCTTAGCAATAATTTTCATATTTGTGACACAACACAACAACAAAGGCAGTCAGTGGCTAATTGTGCGGACTGCTCTCAGTGAGCACTAGACGGCATGTAAATGAGTTGTTGCAACGAAAGCATCAGTGTTTTTTTGTTTCGATTTCTTTGAATAACTTTGTTTTTTTTTACTTTTGCTTCAATATAAGCATCAAACAGGCTATTGCTTTGCGCTCAATTTTATAGATCTTTTTTTTAACTTTTAATATTTATTATTTTTTGAAATAGAAAAACAGACAGTCACAGCTGTCATCTTGTATGTAAATATTATTTTTTTATATATTTTTTATTACTTCTTTTTGATTTTCTGTCTTTTATTACTTATTTATATTTTTTCGAAGTCGAGAAAAGGCGTCTTTAACGATCCATCACTGCTTTGTTTGTGATTCAGCGCTTCATTTAAGCCTTACCTTGACAGTTGTTTACTTGTGTGTGTGTGCTATTCACATATCATTGAGCGGCAGTTGTGAGTGTAACACATGGATATCTGAAGGCTCTAATGGCTTAATTATCTGTCTGAAGTAGATAACGATCAACAAATTTTATTAGTATTTGTGTTCAATATGGTATAAATTTGTGTGTTTTTGTGTCTGGTTGCGTATACGCACTGCCTTCAACTTCTAACTCAATGATACCACAAGTCAAGTAAAGCGTTTTTAATACTGAAACCAAAAATAAAAACCACTAACAAAAATTATATTTTTTTTACTCAGCGTGAAAAATAAATTTAAATGATTATTACATTTTATACATATTTGGTAGTCGAAAAAGTATTTTCGTATTTTGTCAATAGATACATAGTATGTATATAAATATAACAAAATAAATTGAAGTTTGATGAAAAATACGAAAAGACTTTTTCGACTACCCAATATATGCACATCATAGCCTTTAAACTTTAAAAATCGATTCGAAGATTTTATAACAGTACTGTCCAAAGTGCTTTTGATTGAAGAAATTCATATTTTCTAATCTGTAGAATTATTTTTTCTTATTGAACTCTATTAATTTATAAATTTTATGTGAAGCACTAATTAAAATTCAACAATTTAAAATTTAAAAATTAAAAATTTAATATTTATTAATATTCGAACAAAAAAATATTTTTGAAAAAATATACATATGTATATTATTAAAAAATATTATGGATAAAAAAACTTGAAAAAATTGTATATGTACATATATATTTTTAAATTATTATGTATTATTTTATTTTTTAAAAAGTAATAATATTGGAAAAAAATATTCTTGGAAAAAAAATTTATTAAAGAAATACATACAATACATACTCGTATGTATATACATTTTTTTAATTATTATTTATTATATAATATTTTCAAGACCATTCATATTGAAAAAAATGTTATTTGAAAAAACATATAATATTAAAAAATTATTATGGAAGAAAAAAAAATCTTGATAAAAAATTTTAAAAGTTTTTATTAAAAAACAGTATATACATTTTTTTAAATTATTATTTATTTTTTATGTTTTAAAAAGTATTTAAATAAAACATATGTATGTATGTACATACATACATACAGTGTGCGACAAAACTAAATCACGGAATCTGCCTTGTCGGTATTTAACCGAATAAAATCATAAAGTAGGCATTACGTGATGTTTTATTGATTTGTATTATTAGTTCATGTATTCTTCTTTTAAAATTAGTAAAAATTAAACAAATTAACTTACTAAAATATTATATAAAATTAAATATATGAAGAACTCCAAAATCTGGTGCGACAAAACAAAAGCATAAACTAAGAATTTACATTAATTGCACATTAATTGTTTGTCGTAAACGGTTTTTAATGATCAAAATGTTGGATATGTGTAGTTATTACCTAATTAGAAAAATATTAATGCAAATTCAGTTGCAGTTCGTCATTCAGTACGGTTGGTTGTATGTTAAAGAGAAAGATATTTCAATGGCTCGAAATATGTAAGTATTCTGTTCATTTTAGAAAAAAAATTTGTTAAGGAATTTAAGAAAAGAGAATCGGTTATGACTATTGCAAAAAAGTTTGGAATAAATCATCCTAATGTTTCCCGAACATTTAGCTGATTTGGCAAATCAAGCTCTTTGGTTACAGCGCATAGAGGTAGACGGCCGTGGAGAGCAACCGAACGAGAGGATAAAGGAGTCATTCGGGCAATAAAAAATTACCCTTTTATATCGGCAATTTCTATTGTAAGACAATTACGGTTAAATACATTACAGAGATCCATACAACGTCGAGCTGTCGATGGGGAATTTTCATGCTACCTGTAGCAAGTTATTGCAAAAAAGCCGTATTATTTATTTAAAGAACAGACTGGCGTGATTGGAATTTGTGAGGATGCACATAAATTGAGCGATTACCAAATGGCAAATTGTACTTTTTTCTGGCGAATCGAAGTTTAATATCAGAGATTGAGATGGGCTGAAGCTGGTAGGCAGGGGGAAGGGACAACGCCTAAATCAACGTTATAAAACAAGCGCGGTGAAACATGGTGGAGACAATGTACTAGTGTGGGGTTTTTTTCTAAGGAATGCAATAGGATAAATTCATCATATAAACAGTATAATGGACAAATATAAGCATAAAAATATTTCTCAGAATATTAATGCTGCCACATGTTGCAGAAGAAATGGCTTTAAAATGGAGTTATCAACATGACAACGACCAGAAACACACTGCAATTTGTGTAAAACAGTGGTTTGTTGATAACAGGAATGAGGTTTTGAAGCGACTCGCACAATCACCTGATCTCAATCCCATAGAGAACCAATGGTAAATTGTAGATCGAAAAATCAGACTTGAGAATTGTAAAAATAAGGCCGTTTTATACATTCAAGTGAAGGTAGCATGGAAAAGCATTTCCTGGGACACATCAAATAAATTAATTGAGTCCATGCCTAGCCGATGTGCAACTGTATTGAAAAAAAAGGGATACGCAACCAAATATTGAAAGACATAAATTTTTCAATCATAAAACCATTTCGTGCTTTTGTTTTGTCGCACCAAATTTTTGGAGTTTTTCATATATGGTATTTTATATATTTTTTTAATAAGTTAATTTGTTTAATTTTTACTAATTTTAAAAGAAGAATACATGAACTAATAATACAAATCAATAAAACATCAAGTAATGCCTAATTTATGATTTTATCCAGTTAAATACCGACAAGGTAGATTCCGTGCTTTAGTTTTGTCGCACACTGTATATTATTAAAAACTTATTATGGAAGAAAAATATATTTTAAAAAAATATTCTTATAAAGCAATTTTTGTTTAAAAGAATTTTTATATACTTTTTTAAAATCATTATTTATTATTTTTTATTTAAAAATTTTTGATATTGTAATGTTTTTTTTTTTTTTAGAAAAATATGTACACACATATGTATATGTATTATTAAAAAAATGTTATTGAAGAATAACAAATATTTTGAAAAAAAAATGTATAAAAAAAAACTATTATATTCTTTCAAAATTATTATTTAAAATTTTCTGTGTCTCCTTTAAACATAAATTAATCTTTTTCTATTAATTTATAAGCGCCTGCATTCACCGCGTCAAAACATTTATACAAGTACTAGAAACCAAACAATAACGTTTACTCCGAACTTATTTGTAAGCGGTTTTGATAATTAGTATATGGCAACAAAATTGTTTGAATTTGCAGAATTTTTTGTTGTTTTTATTTATGACCGCTCCTACTTAGAAATCACATAAAGCATAAGCAAAATTTTATTACAGCATTTTTACTTTTTTGCTTTTTTTGCCTTTTGTGATGTTTCCTGCCCACTTGAGCGCTATGCTTTGTATCAACGGCGACAAGTTTCATCGTTTCACTGCCCATTTTAATATTCATATTCATTACTTTGGACTTTGTTTAATGATAGCGCGCAGCATTTAATAGCCACCATTAAATGTTTGTTGTGCCAATTCTACTTGTGAACTTGCCTACATAGCCAACTCATGTATATGTAGCATATGTATTCGTATATGTGTGTGGTTATGCACAAATAAATGTACAAGAGTAAGGCAATTGAGACGGCAATGTTGTTATTATACACATATACACATATATTATATATCCAAACTGGTATTTATGTGCGCCTATAGAGTTGCCAACCGCCAAGTAGTCGCTCAAGCTGTGTGTTCTACCACTTTTGACACGCTGACATTTGCCATCTGTAATTATCGAAGACAAACAGACATACAGCCATACAAATCAGCCTGCACTGACAATCGCAATAACTCTGTAGGGAGTGATCGCGCAGATAAATGCGCAAAACGCAAATTCATCGACCAGACAACGCATTACAACAACACCAAGTGCGTACTTATCAAGACTGCGCAGCTGCTGCTCCACACTCCGCTAGCGATAGAGGCTCTTTTGCAGCGCGAAGAAATAATAATAATCATAAGATGTTAAAGTGATCAGTCTGCCTGGGCTGCGCCTGCGCTGCGTCGGCAGTCTGGCCTCCGTCTGCAGCCAATCAAGCGCCACGCCCGCTTGCTATCCACAGCAGAAACGCCGCAGCATCGCTGATAGTGTGAGACAGTGGCGCGGAGCTCAGTTCAACTTCATTTCTATATTGATGTGAAGTGCTCAATAAACAAATGTTGCTTTGTTGCTGCAAGTGTTTGACATACGGCGTATGTGGCACCAATGGCACTGTCGCAACGTCTGGATTAAGTCAATTGTGCGACCTGTGAATGAGTGTGCCAGTTGAAGCTGACAAAGTGACAGCGAAGAGGAACAACAAACGTGCTGTATAAAGCTGGTGAAAATGAGCTTCTCTAAGCTTTATGAGTGATGAACTCATAGAATTCGAAAGCGAGTGGATTGGACGACTACAACACCGTGCTTTTTTTTTAGTATTTCTCACATAGGGTTCAAGTTACTGTCAGAATCCATGAAGCTATTAATAAGATCTGTTTAGTAACTGCTCCAAAGCCACCAAAAATCTGCTCAAACCCTATCAAATCCTAACCCTAGCTTCGCAACAATGTCGGCGTGCCTGAATCTTTATAATATACACCTTCCCGAACTTCTAGTGGTTCTTAAGCCCCATCACTTGCTGCTGACTTTTGACGTGACGAACCTTTCAAAAATGTCTTTTCAATACTTGCCACACGCCTTCATTCCACACTCGTTAGCTATGTGTCTACACGCCGCCAAGCCACTTGCCACTCATCGTTAGCGTCAGTCGTATTTTTAGCCCGCAGCCGATGAGCCAATTGTTGCTTGCTACTCATTGCGGCGAAATTCTATGCTACAAGCAATGCGTTAACTTGGCGCAAATCCAAAGCGCGCGCAACAAGCAGTTTGTTGTAAGAAATATGCTGTAATTAAATAGAGAAAATAAAAGGGGCAGCAATAAAGAAAATCGAAAACGATTGGCAAAACACAAAACACGCGTGTAAACAAAATTCGGCATAAAAAGCGGCAAGTAACAGATTGTGGCTGCGTGGCGCGCATTGACGCGGCGTGTGGCACATTAGCCGCCGCTCAGTTTCACGATCACACAATTCGATCGGCTTTACTGCGAACAGATTTTCCATTTACTTATAATTTATTTTTATTTTTATGTTTTATTCTCATTTTTTGCTGTCTTTATTGTTTGTTCAGCTTTCGAGCATATATTTTCTTCTAATGGACTCTCGTCGCTGATTCAATTACAAGCTTTTAGTTTTATTTAGTTTTATTTATTTTTATGTGTTTTAGCTTTTATTTTTGTTTCAAATTACTATTTCCCAATTCGCCGATTTTTCTATGACTAATACACACCATTGGTTAGTGCCGGCAATTTCATTGATTTTGCTTTTATTGGCAGTTGCCGAAATTGTTTATGTGGTATGCCTACATTTGCCATTAACCGTTAGTGAAAATCGCAAATGCTTTGGAATGCTTTCACATGGCATCGATTGCCAGAAAATCACATTTCATTTATTTTTAATTTTGTTGTGTTAATGTCCTAATATTTCAAATTAATTTTCGAAATATTTAAACTAGTTAAGCTTTCATTTAAGAGTAAAAGCTTAGCGTGTTTCTAAAGCTTTTGTCATACAACTTCTCAAATTCAAAATTAAAAATTGGTAATAGAAACCTGGTCTTAACTAATGTAAAAATCATATGCATAAAATTGCGGTAAGCTTCTCAAATTAATAATTTCGTTAGAAATCTGTTCTAAGGTAAAGAAAATTCTGCTTCATAAAACTGTGGTAAGCTTTCATTAGAGCTTCCCACTTGTATAAATTTTTTACTTTGAAATAAAGTGTGTAAACCTTTTCGATATTATATAACTTTATCATTTCATGTATACTGTTTTGTTTTGAGTAAAACTTTTAATATTTCACAATAAACAATTTTAACATTTCGTAAATTTTTAAATACATTTCTTTTTGTTTACTTTCAGGTAAATTTCTACTTTATTTTGCTTTCACAAATTATTTAAGCTTAAATACAAGTAAGTCACATTGCTATTTATAGAATAAAAGTTTAAGCTTTCATTATCTTAATAGAGCTTTCACTATGTTCATAGCGCTTTCATTGTGTTCAGAGAGCTTTCGTTATTTACATTTGTTTGACAATAAACAAACATAAAGCCTCTAAATAACAATAGCTTTAGCTTTCACTATCTTAAAAGAGCTTTCATTATGTCCACAGAGCTTTCATTATATTCGGACAATCGGAATTGGCTACCAGAATTCTTTTATGTTTTCAAAACTTTAACTACCACCAATTAGCAATAACAATGGAAGATTTATATGAACATAATCAATACAAATACAATTTAATTTGAATGAGTGAGATATTACCACTGAAATAATCATTAAAAGACAGACTTAAAAGATGTCTTTAACCAGATTTTAATGACAACGTTATCAGTTTGAAAAGCAAAAATAGAGAAACATAAGCCAAAAAGGTAGCAGAAAGATGACAAAGTATTAAATATAGATAAATGTCTGAATAGTAAAACCCAAGTATATAATATAAACACCAACGGGCAAACAGGTAGTTTATGAAGTGAAATTCGGCGCACTAAAAGCAGCCGCAGATATAATAGTAGAAAAACGTGTTGAAAAGTGCGACTGCCAACAACACGAAGAATAAACAGAAAACTTGAAAATCTTAATGAAAAAACATCAAAACAAATTCCGAAACCACTAAATCAGACAAAAAGCAACGGAGCAGCGTACACTTGAATTACTGGTAGACCATACGGACTGGCAAGCGATGAGCCGGTGGCCGACGACCTTGAAAACTCAAATTGTGTAATACAAAATATAAAAAGCTCGTGGAAAAAAAAAAAAATTATAAATAAACCACCATAAGGTCACACGAAATGGAATGAGATTTCAAAATACTTTTTGGGATGCTGAACGAATGCATTTCGGAGTTAAGTTTCATGCTCCTTGTAGGCTTAACTACAATGCTTGTTGTTTTTGCATCTCAAACTCTGACATTCACGCCCAAAACCTGTTATTTGGAGTTGAACTTGTGGTGTAAGCGGAATTCACAATTAGCAGATACATCCTCGGCTTTATGGAGCTGATAGCTCGAGTAGAGTGTAGTAAGTAGCAATGGCAAAAAATGTTGGAATTCGTAGATAAATTAGCCTTCCTTCCATGCTTTACGCTCTTCCCTCTTCAATGTGTGCTTAGCACTAAATGTTAGCGATCAACACCATACTCGCCACCAAAAATTCCAAAGCGTTACTTGGCGCTTAACTTGTGTTGCAATGCAAATCAGCGTGGGGGAAAAATGTTTGAACCACAACCGCAACCGCAACCACAATTCAGCTGCAAAAATGTCATTTACTTGCGCTGCATTACGTTTCGAATTACAGCAATTGAAGCGCGGAGCGTAAAGTTTCTCAAGTGCCAACAAATGACACCGGGCAAGAGTAAAAAAGTAATTAATTGGGCAAATATTGCAAACGTTCGCGAAAAATGCGAATCCGTTGAACGTGTTAATGAACTACAAAATATTTAAACACTTGCGTAACCAAGAGAACCCAAAATGAGCGCTCAACGAAGCGAGAAAATATAGTAAAAAAATACTCATAACGAAATTTGAAAATCATTAGCAACTTTTGTAACCGGACTTTACGTTATTCATATTTTTTCCACCACGTATTTTCCATTTCAAACATAATTAGAATCTCAAATGTCCCTTGCCTCGGCGCTGCCACCACAGCACATTTGATAATGAACTTCATTAGATATTCAACTCGTTTATGCATTCATTAGCTGCTCAATTTGTTGGCCGATCAGCCGCCTTTATTGCCACCGCCTATACTTGGCGTGCTTTTCCCTGTTCCTTCTAAATATGCACTGCTGTTGTTGTTGCGCCTGCCACTACAGTAGCCAGCGCGTTGAGCTCGAATTTCTTGTGCACATAAATCGATATGTCTGATTCACATTTTTATTGCTGAACGGCATAAATAATTCAAATTGATATCGATTCGGCAATCGGAGATGGGAGGCTGCGGCGGCGGTGCTGGCGGCAACAACTAAAGGTGTTAAATTTATTCAGAGCTGTTTAGCTGGTTTATTGGGCGGGGGGCTCGGAAGGCAATTTACTCATCTTAGCAAAGCCTTTTATGGATACTCCATTCCGTTTACCGAACTTTAACGTAAAATATTGCGTTGCTAAATCAAAGCATGCTGCAAAGCTTTCATCAAAAGCTTTCATTATTTATTTCACAATTTAAGTTTGTTTTGCTTTTACTGCTTGTTTTAGCATTTTAATATGGCTTAACGAATTACTTCGCTTTTGTATTTTAGGTGAAAGCTTTGAAGTTGATGGTCCATATTCTATACTTCCTTAAATTTAACGAAATTACCGTAAAATATTCTGTTTCTTAGTGTAGGTATCCCCTTTGAACTCCGTCGTTATTAAACGTCACAAATCAAAGCATGCCTCAGAGCTTTGAAAAGAGCTTTCATTTTTTTTTAGAGTTTAAGTTCGTTTTGCTTTTACTGCACCTTAATATGGTTTAACTATATGGTGTCACAAAGCTAATTATTTCGCTATTGTATTTTAATCAAATTAAAGCATGCGTCAAAGCTTTCATCAAGAGGTTTCATTATTTATGCTGTTACAAAGCTTATTATTTCGCATTTGTATTCTAACCTTCAACCTAATTGTCTAACCTATACTATACATGTTCACCTACACTTTTTCAAACAGTTTTCATATCTTGATGTAATTCAGATTAATCATTTTAAATATTATGCTGCAATTTCCCCCCCTTCTTTTGATGCTAATAGAGCTTTCACCTTAAGTCTACAAGCTTCTTATCTTAATTAATATAATTTATAGTAGCTTAAACCTGTGTATTATACCACGATTACCCGCTGTAGCGTGCTGGTTTCAGTTACAAATGACTCGTAATTAATTAATGTAAATTTATTGTATTGCGGAAGATGTGCACGAGTAGGCGGCAAGGCAGAAAAATAACATACATTTTTCAAATCGAAACATATAATATAGTATGTGTAGCAGCGATTCATTATAAAGCAATGAATTAACAAAAACTTGTAAATAAACGCCTTTTAATGAGTCCAATTAGTTATTTAAGCAGCGGTATATTTTGATTAAAATTTTGATATTTTTTTTTAATAAATTTTCAACATTTTTTCTTTTGTTAGTGGCTAATTTATTTATTGAAACATTTCATGGGATTATCGGCTAAGCGCGTTGTTTTTAGCTAATTTTTGTGGTTTAGCTGGCTCACTTGATTATAATTAAGATTGATGAACCACATTTTGAAGAAAAATTATATTTTTAGTTGCCCAAAAATCGTTGGAAAGCCGGAAACAGTAAAATTTTTGACTGATTTGCAGACTTATTTTCAACTTGTTTGATCATCTTTCCAAGTTAATGTTTTTTGTTTTTGTTATAAAATACAGTTTATCAAATATTTATTTAATAATCTCATAGAATCTGGCAAATGTTAAGCAAATTGTTTTGATATTTTTGAAGCAAGATCGTAAAATAAGTAACTAAATAGCTAAAATGGTCTGCTATGCTTACAAAAGCATCAATTTTCAAGCTCAATTTGATTATACTCATTCAAAATTAATTAAACTAACGAACGAGCGGCTCCAACTACAAACCCCATAATAATAACAAAACGTGTCTCATCAGTTGAAAAATTATTCAATATTAGTAATATGTTATTAACACTTCCTCACACACTTTCCCACTTTTTGGAAGTGCTTGTGGGTATATGATACGCGAACTCTTAGCTGTCGTAAGGAACTTTTCAGAATTGTAACAAATATTTACATAATTCTTCTGTTTCATTTTCAACAACGAGTATTTGATTTTCTTATTTTTTGTGTCCAACGCTCATGCGTTCGTCTCAGCGGTAAAGACGCGCCGCCAAAAAAGCGTTGTCAATATTTATGAGCGTTCAAAAAATGTTAGTTCCCTTCTTTCAAAATTTTTTTTTGGTCTTATTGGCATTGTAAATGCTATAATCCGCTTCAGCTGAGGGCATGTGTTTGCATAACCATTGGTTTTATGTTAATATTGGCTTACAGCTAGTCAAATATTTAACCGGGTGTGGTCTTTGCTCTATGTTTGAACAAAAGGCTTTGTCATTGTTTCGGAATTATTGTAGTTTTCATTGTTCTTCTGTTAAACGGTTGTAAAAGCGATATTTAAACGCCTTTTCTAACAAAGCATGCATATTTAGAGTTCATGATTGTGTCAATAAAGCTTTTAATTTAATGAAGATTTATGAATGACGTGAAAATGGTTAGTAACAGATAGGTTTCAATTCATTGACTAAAATCAGTAATAAGAAATGGAATGCGTCTGGCAGATATTTCAGCGTATTTTTCTACCATTTGTGGTGCGTGTCTTGACTACTTCATGCAATTGACAGCTTATGGAACAGCTGATTAACTAACTTTTCGGATATTTGGCAAGAATTCAGACACCAATGGAAAAAATGTGCTAAAGCACTTGGAGTCATCATGCCTTCTGAACAAAAAATCATGGAATTGGTTATTTACATATTTTAATTATTATTATTTTTTTAACATATTTATTAACATATTACCTCTATTGACAAAATACGAAAATACTTTTTCGACTAACCAATATTATTATTCTTTTGTGTGACTCCATTTCATCTTTAATCGCCTACATTAGCCGCCAACTGCTCCAGTTGCTTTCAATTAAATTCAATGAAGTGCGCACAAACATTTCAATATGTCTCAACAACAACAACAAATGCAATAAACGACCAGCAGCCGCTCAAAACTTAATAAATTTACCATTAAACATTAAAACGCGCGGCGTGAAGAGGGGGGCGCAAGTGTGAAAAATGCTGTTGAGTCTCTTAAAATATTTATTCAAAGTTGAGTGCGCGTTGCATGTCACTTGCGACATGTTGCATGTGTAATAAAAACGCATGTCAAAAGAGCCCTTCAGCAATTGCGCCAGATAAGTGACCATAGCAGCAAACGCGCACACACACAAACATACATATGCATGCACACAAGCGATAACGCTATATTTGTGCTAATTTGACGTACTGAAATTTCAAAGCTTACAACAACAATACAACAATTGTGGCCAGTGCGTCGTAATGCGTTGTAATTGTGCCAATGTGGTGTGTTCGCGCGCATGCGTGCGTCGCCGCTCATTTGATTGATGAATTCTCTGCGCTGCAATAAACTTTTTAAATGCTTTGTTCATCACTTTTCGTTGTTGCTGCGTCTGCAACTGAAGTGCATTTAATGGAAGTCAATTGATTTTGATTTTCACAGACATTTCGTGAGTGTCACGCATCTCAGGCGGGTACTCATTTTGGGCTCCACTTAATTTCTGCTGCATTTTCAAATTGTGATAAATCGCCTGCCAGTCGTCTGGGGTCACAAACCATACAAACTAAAAAATGTGTAAAAAAAAATATGTAAAGCGTCACTTTTCGATTGGGTGGCATGTTCACCAGGCAATAAACGCCGTCTTGTTACAATATTTGGCACTTAAAAGGCAAGCAGCAGCACTTACAGTTAATGACGGCGCCGCGTTTGCATGCAAGTGCGTTTGTGTGTGTGTAATTGTTTGAATATCACTAGCACTTATGTCACACATTTAGCTTTTTACCGTTATCAGCTGAAAGTTATCACCGATAATTTATAATTTCTTACGTAGTTTTGGAATTTTCGCTTGTATCGTTTGTTATGCTTCTGGCTTTAGCCCCTCGCGCTCGGCATTAGAGAATATATGGAATTTCGACTTCCTGGTTTTTATCTTTATAACGGTGCAATAAGCAAAACGGCTGCTGATAAGCGTTAACGAACGACCTTCGCAACATTTCGCAATCTCACACATACATATCTATGTACACATGTATGTTGTAAATTTGCGTACAACTGCTTGGTTTTATTTTATTTGCGGTGGCATTTACATGTGCAGTTTATTGGGCACTTACACCTGCAAGTACAGGGTGCGACTAGGACTAGTTTTTTCACTAATATTGGGTAGTCGAAAAAGTATTTTCGTATTTCTAATCAAATTTCAACTTATTTTTTATTATTTATAATGAGCTTTAATGAACCAAATATGCACCATTTCGGTCGACCACTTTTTGCCATTTTTCCGCTAGAGACATTATTCTATCAGTGTAAAACTTTTCTGGTTTCTTGGCGAGAAACTGCGAAAAGTAATTTTCACAGGCTTCTCTTGAAGACAACTTTACTCCATTAAGGAAGTTCTGCATTGACCGAAACAAATGGTAGTCCCATGGTGTAAGATCAGGGCTGTATGGTGGATGCTTCAAAACTTCCCAGCCAAGCTCTCCAAGTTTTTGCCGAATCATCAAAGAAGTGTGTGGTCTATCGTTGTCTTGATGAATATCCCTTTCTGTTGCTCAGTTCTGGCCGTTTTTTTTTTCTATTGCTTGCTTCAACCTCCATACTGGAGCAGCTCATAGTGGATGATTCCTTTCCAATCTCACCAAACACCCATCATAACCTTTCGAGGCGTCAATCCTGGTTTTGCGACCATTTGTTGAGCTTCACCGCGCTTGGAACATGATTTTTTTGGGACATTATTGTCGTATTTGACCCACTTTTCCTCTCCTGTCACCATTCGCTTCAGAAATGATTCGATTTCATTTCGTTTCAGCAAAGAATTGCAGATATTATATCTGTCCATTAAATTTGTCACAGACAATTCATGTGGTACCCAAACATCGAGTTTCTTCTTGTAGCCAGCCTTTTTTAATTGGTTCAAAACCATTTGATGATGAATGTTAAATTCCTTAGCGATGTCATGGCTGCTAACGTGACGGTCCTGGTCAATCTTTTCGATAATTTCATCGACTTTTTCAACGATATGTCGAAAAGAGTGAGGTGCATCTTTCACATCGAAATTTCCAGAACGGAAACGAGCGAACCATTGTTGTGCTACACGAACTGATACAGCATCGAATCCGTAAACTTCACAAATTTCATTGATGGCTTGCGTGGCATTCTTCCCTTTTTTATAAAAAAATTTCAAAATATAGCGAATTTCATCATTATTTTCACTTATTTCTGAACAGCTGTAACTTCTTTTCAAGAACTTCCCGGAATTTAATTTTTTCAAATGAAGCTTGAAGCCTATATGATTTGACACAATGTGATTGGTAGCACTCGAGATATGCGACTGCAACGACATCTATTGACAAAATACGAAAAAACTTTTTCGACTACCCAGCATATACTTTATTGGATCTATCACGTTTTCATTTGAGTGTTACAAACTATTGACAATTTTAATATACTCTTTTCAAGATATAATTAACATTCAATAACCTCATTGATTAAGTGCTTAATTGATAAAGCCAAGAAAAGAAGACCCTTTGGTTGCTTATGTAAACTTAGGCACAGAAAAGAAGAAAATTAATCAATTTTATATATTCATATTTAATTATATGTAAAAAGTACCTACGTCAGTGTAGCATGCAACATTATGCTCTGCCGTCGCCAGAGTGTCCCACAGTCTTTAAGCACTCGTATAAGTGTATGCTTGCTGTCCCTCTCAATGAACATGAATTTTCATTGAAATTGTGTTATTGTTATGAAATTTTTGTGCGCACACATACATACATACATTCATATATGCAACTATGGTAGTTTCTGCGCCCGCATTAAGCAGTCCTCCGAGTCCAACTTGCGCTCACTTGGCAATCGAGTTCTTAGGCAAAACAGCGTGGCCGTTCGTAAAATCTCTTCTTTGTCTGTGTTTATTATCAGCGTTTGGTTCAATGAGGTCAGGGATTGTGTGGCTATAAATATTGTGGATCAGATGACTGCAGTTTACTGCCGCCGTTCAGCTACTTGCGGAGATTGTGGCGCTGGTCGGCGGGCATTTATTGATTTTTAATAGGAATTTAATATGTTACAATAAAATTGAATGCCTCAATTAATTGGGCACTTAAATGTTTTTGTAATAAATATGTTATTTGTAAAAGCAATGCCAGCAACAGTGTGTTGGTGCATAAATTATGCAGCGCACATACACACTCGCACATGCAGCGGTTAATTGATCGTAAATTGTGGATTGTTGCTAAGCGAGTAGCACCATTTTTCCCTTCTCAAGCAAAGAGCACATAAGTGCATTTCATGCGTTGATAGCTAAATTTCAAAGTCTTCTTTTTTCATTTTTGCGCTGAGACTGATTGATGCCTTTGTGAACCTCGCCTGACTTTTATTAATTTAGTCGCATTCTTAGCAATTTCGCAAAGCACCCGAAGTTCTCTCCTGCTAAATTTATCGCTCGCCAGCTTGTTAAGCTTATCACGTTTCATATCTCATTTCGATTTTTATTTTTGTGTTAAAGAATGCTCATATCTTATCAGCCGCCTGCGAATAATTTTCTACACAATTTTCAAATTTGCGTCTAAAGCAGCAAAGCAACAAAGTTTGTTTTTCGATTTTTGCACTATCAGCGTTTAAATATTTGGAATTCTCCGTCGTGTGTGTATTTCTAATGTTTGTTTCAGGGTGTGGGTAAATGTTGGCCTTAAGCGGTAATGCGAAGAGATACCCGAGCGGCTTGGTCAAGTGGACAACAATTTAAAATGAAAAGTTTTCAAAATTTATTTTTGACTTTTTTACATAAATAATTGTTTTTAATGTGTGAGCTGAGCATAACAACTCATAAATGTAGTCGATAAGTTATCTAAGTGTTGATAAAATCGGAGTCATATTGATCACTCACAAAATTAGTAAAGTCTAAATATTGAACATTAAGCTGTTGGAACTTTGTGCTTGTCATTCATAAGCTCTTTCTGGCTAAACACCTTTGCCTCACTATCAACAGAGCAAACTCAGTATGTTTAGCGGTAGTCTTATATCTACTCATATTACCCAAAAGTAGTCTTAAGAAATATGTGTTCCATACCTTCGAGTACCATTGGGCAGCAGGGGTGGAAAAGCATCTGAGTTAATACTAAATCTACTGGATTGCTATGTAAGGTTTAAATTGATTACCACCCTGGAGCACAAAGGTTCTAATGATGATCGAAGTGCGGCCGCCTGCGGTCTGGTACTAAACCGCCTTCCTTTTCAGCTCACCAACCACTCAGTTGACTCAGAGAAATATTTATTTTGGTATCGCTTTTATGAGAAGACCTTCATATACGCTCTACTCAAAATCGTTTGAAGTAAATTGAGTGTGCTTATTGCTATTCAATATAAATTATTTACCGTTATCGGCACCTCTTAGTCACGTTCAGCCTCTATAAATATAGAATTTAATACAATTGTGTCACAATTGTGTAAAACATAACTTTAGGCAGTTCCGGTTGCCAGTATTCAAGATTTCTACTAGAATATGAGTAATCAATCGATAAGTGTTAATATTAATAAAAATTTTAAGTCTTTTCTCATCTTAAACCTACTATCATCTAAAAGTGTCAATATTTTTATATTTTCATTTTCTCACGCATTTTGCCCGTTCCTAACAGCTACTGTCATTAAAACTTCTTTTATAGCGTATGTATTCTGTCAACATCTGTGGAGCCGCCACTTCGGCTCAAGAATGGTCTTCGCTACTCTTTCGATATTTACGCTGTGCCATCATTTATTATCACTCTTTTGTGTGCTGTGACAGAGTGATTATTCACTGCTTAATTTTAGTGTTGGTTTTTCCTTCTTCGCCTCGTTCTTTTCGCTCGCTTTTGTTAAAAAAAAGTAATGCGTTCAATGAATTACTTGAAACTTGATCTTCACTATTTTCATTTTTTTATTATTTTTTTACTGCCCGATGGTCGTTTGAATTATGCAAATTTTCGCATTAATATTAATGTTGACTTTGCGGCTATTAACGCCTCGCCTTTATGGTTAATCCGGACTTGTTCTGATACACAGTTCTCTGCTCATTTTCAATTCATGGTGTTCTTTTTTTTCTTTTTTCTTTTTATGTTTTTGATTGAAATTTATCACGTTTATTCTTAAAGATTTTATCAGCAATCGAAAGTGATCGCGGTAGCCAGCTGCTCGCTCAGCTGTTTGGCATTTCAAACGAGGTCTGCTAATTTATTGCTTTCGTTCAAACATTAGTGAAGCTATAGCGATTACCGCAGATGGAACAGGTGGAGGCGATTTTTATGTATGAAAGGTTTATAGATAAAAAACTAAAGAAATGTGCATATCGTCTCCTAAAATGCAAAACAACCAATATGTAACCATTTTATAAGTAATATGTAACCGTTTTGTTACCAATATGTAACCATTTTGTAAGTAATATGTAACCGTTTTGTTACTAACATGTAACCATTTTGTAACCAATATGTAAACATTTCATAACCAATGTACAGCCATTTTATAAGCAAAACTCAAATGTTGATACAATATGAGTGGCATTTTAGGAGACGACATGTAATTATTTTTTTATATAGCTACAAACAGCATTATTTATTTTATAGCAGAGTTTGCTGTTGATTTATTTGCCAAACATAAAAAGCTATTTCAATTGCAAAAAACTAAAAAAATATGTAATTATTTTTATATTTGAATTTCACTAGTTTAATTTGAATTTTAGTTTAAAGAATTGAAAAATAAATAACAAAGCGCTGAGAAGGCAACACAAGAGTCAACAAACGACAGTCAAAGAGAAAATCAAAGTTTTTCTTTGCAAACTAAATGCCGAAAGACATTATGATTTACCAGTGTAAAGAGCAAATAGACTCCAAATCGAACTATAAACGATTTACATGTGCGCTTGAAAAGTTTCCGCAATGACGCAAAGGGCAATGTGTGCCTCAAGCCCTGCCACAAGCCAGTGGCAGACAAAACACACAGACAGTTACTAAAAAAAAACAAATACTACAGCTTGTGTGTTGTTGTACGTGGTGAATAGTTAACAAATTTTTTAATTGAATTTGCCGGCCACAATATGCTTGCAACTAACTGGCAGACAGTTCATCAAGCATTGGGGCAACCACAACCACCGTTAATGCAGTTGCTTACACGAGTGTGTGTGTGTATCTCCATAGATATGCCATAACTCAGCGCTTCCAACATATTATGCTATTTTTGTTAGTAAATAAGTGTGTGTTGCCACAACGTTGCACACAGTTTGCCATATTTCTAGTTAGAGCTCAACAGCGGATGCATTATTTTCGCTGGGAAACCCTTTTTGCCGTCGCTTCTACGGTTGCCTGAAATCTGAGCTCAATTAACCACTTCTTCTTCTTCCAGCTCCCACATCCAGACAGCTTCCTTAACATAAATGCGCTTGTGTGTGTGTGTGTGCAGAGTTTTAAATTCATTTATCAGCAAGCACTTTCACTAGAATGACTCGCTGCGCTATTTTAACTCTGCAGCTTTTTTTATGTACTTTGCAACGGGTTTCTTGCAAATACATCGGGCCGCATTTAAGGTTGCTATTAAATCCAACATTCTTCAGCTTTTCAACGCTGCCATGGTGATGAGAGAGCCGAAACAGGCGGTTCATCGTGTGGCAAGCCACATTTAATTTGCTCCGCCGCAGCGGTCATGCGAAGTACGTGCGCTGCTGAGCTATTTGAACGCTTGCTGGCCCAGCTGGTTGTGTTTGTGTGGTCAGTTGAACCCTTGAGTGGCTCTGGGGTTAGCGGAGATTCTTACAGCTTCCCAGTTGCAGCGAAAAAACATTAAATTTCAGCCTTTTCTTAGGACTTGCTAATGACGAGGTTAATTGCTTGCATTTTGGGTGCCCCAATGTCGACGAGTGGCGAGCGGCGAGCGCTGCAACTGGCTACAAGCGGATTTAGAGTTTACTTTTGAGCTTTGCGGCTTCTAATACTAGCAGTTACATGACTCAGGCTGCACTAAGTTAAGATATGAAAGTAAAGAAACTTGAAACTATTATTGCTGGAAAAATACCCATGCATTCTCATTCATATCTTCATAATTTTCGTATGCGCACTTATACATATATACATTGGTATTTGTACTCGTATGTATGTGTGTGTGTCCGCTTGTGCCAACAATTTGTCGCGCACGTGCCCAGCATTAGTAAGTTACTTTGAGACGGCAACACCGTGGCCACTGCCTGCAATTTAAGCAGGAGACGCCGATAACGAGACACGGAAACTCATATTTTGTTCCCGTATAATTGTATATACATACATATGCCTAGTGGGATGCTCCAAGCTTTCTCGCAAAAAAGAGCCTAATAGTAGGGACGCAACGCCCAGTCCACTGAAGAATGCTTTAAATACTACTCAGTTTTAATTTTAAATTCCTGCACATAACCCAGTCATTATTAACTAATTTAGTACTACTGCTACTACTAATTTTAGCCTCTACATCTTTTTACATCTCTCTCTCTCACTCTCTCTCTTGCCTACATTTCTTTCCACCATACAAAGTTTAACCCACAATCGCATACCCCCTTGGTCGCTCAATATATTTTATTTAATTTTATTTTATTTTTTTATTTCCCCACTTTCCGCTCATCTGAGTACCTCACCCCACTGCTACGACCGCCAATCGTCTGCGCGCCACACACACGAAAAGATCCAATAAATATGATTAGTGGCATTACCATCAATACTGGTAACATCAACTTCATCATCGTTTGCGTTGTCATTTGGCGTCACTCGCCTCACTCGTTTTAATCATTGTTTGCCGAACGTCTCACCACTACCATATTCTATACTCTTCACTCTCCCACATTGCTGGGCATCACAGCGCATCTTCATTGTCAGTCAGCGCGTCGTGTTGGCAGTTAATAAATTGCCTATTAGCAAAATTGCGTGCCCACTTAAGTGAGTCAATCTTGGTTTCCTGTCATCGCTTGCTCTTTGGCCTCACATTTTGTGATTTATCTAAGTATTACAGTGCAGAAGTAGGGTTCCTTCCTGCTGCTAGCGGTTGGTGGAGGTCTAATATATATAAAAAAGTGCTTTTAAATAAGAGAAGAGAGAACTTTGAGCGGTCTCTGTTGGAAAAAGCGCTAATGACAATATTTTCGCTCAGAAACTGAGGCCAAAGATAAAAGTTTGGATCTGTTCCAGTTACTTCAGCGCCATTCCTCGAAATTACTTCAAGAATGTTTTCTGTAGCTACAGCAATTCTTGGCCGGATAAAAGTTCGGATCTGTTCCGATTAATTCGGCGCCATTTCTTGGCCGGATAAAAGGTCGAATCCGTTCCGGTTACTTAGTCACGACTGGCGTGGTCTCTTTCAGGGCTGCTTGTTAATTTCTGTCTAGTTGCCAAATTTAAGGCTCTGGAATATTAGTAGTCAACGTTAGGTTTCGCTGCAGAAACTTTCTTTTTTGTGAAACATATTTCGGTTCTTGTAACTGGATTATCCATTCATTCAATTAAATTTCTATAATTCAACTCAATTTATTTAAATTGTCTCAAGTCCCGTACAACGGCTTTAAATATATGTATATCTATAAAAATAGTTTTACTACATTGGTTAGCAAATTCCTTAAAAGCGATGTAACCACATTGGCGTCATTAGCATTCAAATGGCTTTGCGCATGCCCAACACGTCGCACCAGCACGCTGTTGTCACACATATTAATTAACAGAAATTAACTGACTTTAAAGTGAATGATTAATGTAAACATTAAACGTTTGGAAAATATAAACGGCGATATAAAGTTTGGAAAAGGAAAACCAATAAAAATGAAAGAGCACAGTACATAAATAAAGCTGCACAGCGAGGGCTGACAGCTTGGCATCGTTTTGAACGCAATAAATCAAGCGCTTTTTGGAAAATGAAGTAAGCTTTCAATGACAACAAGAATGTACTTAAGAAGGGGCAAGAATGTAATCGTGCACCCTAACAAAATGCTTTGCAGTCTCTGGTGACCGTTTAATCGGTTAGTAAGAATTCAAAATTATATGAAGTGTGGTTTTCCGATAATATATGTAGCTGTCTTCGATTTGCCACTTCTCTACACGTTTCTGCTCTCTTGTCAAAACATTACATGTAAAATCAACAACAGAGTTATCGAGTTGGACTCGTACAAGGGAGTACTAGAACCTACCAAGTTTTGATTTGTTTATTTTAGATCAGTTTTGCTATTGTGAGTGATTCAAGAGACAAGCAAACAAAAATAAAAATTATAGCAACATTTTTAATGTGAAAAAGCGAGATTTTCTCCACTAAAAGAAAGAGATAACACTATTGTTCATGTGACAGAAGACATGTTAGCGCACGGTTGCACCCGTTTGTTTGAGAATCTGGTATAGTTTGTTCGATTCGCTGGAGAGTAAGACTTGGCGAATCCCCGACAGCTTATATATAGCTCTACTATATGTTCTCGGGTTTTTGGAGAATAAAAGTGATTAAGTCAGGTTGGCTTGGGTACTAAAATCATTTCTGAGGTATAAGTATTATATAGGTGGTGTATTGAAACCGTTTAAGTTCCCATTTAGGCAAATAACACGAACAATTTGATTTCGAAAAATTCTTCAAGTTCCCAACTACTCAAATACCCATGTTTATAAGCATAAGACCGTGGCTACATGCGTCAAAATTTTGTCTGAATATTTTCTAACTTCTTGTTAACTTCTTTATAAGCCGGTTTTCGAACCAACGGAAGTTTTTTCGCTTCTTATAGAATTTTTGACTATTATTACTTCGCTGTACAATCATGTGTCGCGTCTGTCGCCCCCGCATAATTACCAGAAATACTTATAATGATTCATATGACATTGGAATATTAAATATTTAGATACTTAAAATGTTTAAGTGACATCTGCAGATCGTTATGCTAGGTCTTGCATAACTACAGACATATTTACGTTAAGAAAATGTCAATATCATCAATTACTATAATAACAACAACCGATTTGATTGCTTATGAAATGCCACTAAAAGGCAAAAAATATTAATATTCAGCAAATAATACGAGTACTTCGGTTTTTTTCCAAATGTATGCATATGAGGATATGACACACTAGAGTGCAAGAAAATAGCAACGTGAATACAAAACTATTTAAAATACTTTTAATAACTAATAGTTTTTGTTCTTCAAATTTTATGCAAATAAGAATATTTCACACTAGCGTGCAAAAAATAGCAGCGTGAATAAAAAAAAATATTTAAGTAAACTTGTTATAATATTCTCTGAATATTGGTTGCCTTAAAGTTGAAATCATAAAAGACGCTACAGTGCTACTTTTTTGCACCATACTATACATCAAATTCAAACTGAGTGTGTGCAAATAATTCTCAGTCACAATGTAATTTTTATTTTCAATTTGTTTATTTTCCGTTTTTCGCATTTTTCACTACTCGCATGCAAATCGCTTATGCTGAAGTGGCATTTAAATACTCGAACACAAATCGAAAAGTGTTTAAAATATTTTATGCACAGAATTGCTGACCCAGGCGACAACAGACACTACAACGACAGCGTCAACGACAACAACAAACGCATAGCTTAAGTAACGATATAAAGACAACAACAATAGCAACAGCCAGCGCGCTGACAGCATGTGCCGATGATGATGATGTCATTGCCAATGAACACACACATACATACATATCTACATTTATCGAAGGCGATTGCGGTGAACGAGCACAGTGTCAAAAGTATGCGAGCGATCGTGTGCATGGAAGGAACAAGACAAATACACACAAACGTACAGTGTGTTGAAGCAGCTTGCACCTAACAGACACACGACAGACAGTCGGACAAATTGACAGGGCCGCTGAGTGGGGTAGCGTGCCGCTAGGGCACTGATTGGAGTAGGCGATTAGCGATCAGGCAGCTCGTCTTGGCGCTGCGCTGACTCAATCACAGTTGCGTATTGTGGCTCGGTAGCGGCTAAAGTCACTGGTCACTGGGGATTTGGCAGTCACAAGATGTTTAGCTCAATATATGAAAAATTGGACTTTAATTGATTGAAAAATTTTGAATTATTTACATATCTACAGCTTGAGCCCTGCTTGTTGCTGAGCCATTCAAGGTTCGCTTAGAAATTGTACGTGGCTTGAAAGAAATATATGTATATATGGTTGTTCGTGTGTGTGAATATAGTGGTGTGCCTTCACAGCTGACATTGATTGACCAGCAGCGTTGGGTCACTAGTTGTGGCCACAATAGTCACAATACCGAATGTTAACTGCGGTTAGCCCTTACAAATACAAAACTTTCTTTAGAAGAACTTTGATCGGTCAGTTTGTATGGCAGACTCATATATAGTAGTCCGATCTCGACAATTACTTCAGATAATGCATAATTGCCTTAGATAATAATACATGTCAAATTTCTTGTAGATATCTCGGCAATTGAAAACCTTTCTATACAAGCTTCTTATTCCGATCGTTCAGTTTGTGTGGCAGCTATATGCTATAGTGGTCTAATATTGACCATTCTGACAAATGAACAGCTTCTTGGGGCTAAAAGGACGGGTGCAAAATTTCAAATCGATATCTCGAATACTTAGGAACCCGGTCGCATATATATACAGACGAACAGACGCTCATGGCTAAATCGACTCTGCTCGTCACGCTGATCATTTATATACATACATACATACATATAAGGACTCCGACGTTTTCTTTTGAGTACTACAAACATCGTGGCAAATTTTACATACTCTGTTCAGGGTATAAAAATAGCTCCAGAATCCATTCGAACGTCGGCACCTACCTTTATAAGTTACGCTCGCCAATAATTTCAAATGCCTTTGAGGAAGTCATATTTTGAGTCAAATCATTCAAATAATAATAGTTCCAATCATAATACCGCTAATAACAGCGCCAAATTTGCGACCATAAAAATGTAAGCACTGCAAATTCGAAGCGCGCCTTTATCTTCTGAGCCGTATTTCGCCCAAACGCCAACTTTCGCTACAGCGCAAGCGCAAGCAGGACACAGTCGTCAATTTGACAACCACTTTGGCTGTCAAGCCGTTGAGCAAACGTCTAAACACCGTTTGAGCTCCAGTCACGCGGGCCACCCAAAATGTTTGCTGCGCAAAATGAATGGAAGGCCTTTAATGTTGCAAGCGCTGTGTTGTATACGTTTTCATATATATGTATAAGTGTGTGTGTGTGTGACTTTTTATCACTGAGTGATCATTTCAATGTGTGTCTGTGCGTTCATTTGGTGAGCTGCTCCATTATCCACGCTGCGCTATCGAATTCTTTGCCATCAACTTGCGGCACGACGTCAAGCGGGTGAGCATTACACCGACATGTACTTACATACGAACGCCCGCAGCTATTGCTATGCTATTTTGGTTGTTGTTTGTTGTTAGCTCGATTATTTAACGGCCTTTGGCACATTTGCCTGTGATCTTTAGCGTGGCAACATTGGCAGCAGCGGCGATGCCAATCTCAAACGTGCCGCTATGCTTATTAGTGCTGCCTACAGATACGTACACACATACGAATAGATCGTTTACAACATAAATTGCTGCTTTTCCTCTGATTTGCATGCATACATATGTAAATATGTAAATGTGAAGTGTGACAAACTCAGTGACTCCACTGACATGAAGTCGCCTTCGATTTTTGCCTCAAATGTGTCACATTAGTCATACAGTTGCATATTAAATGCGCCCTTGGTCTAAATTTGAGATTCTAAATACTATTTAAATATTCATATTTATGTATGCATTCGTTCCTCTAGATCGAGTGATGTTATTGAGTTTAATAACTCAAAATTTCCAAATTTGCAGTTTGATTAGAAATACGAAAAGACTTTTTCGACTATCCAATATGAAGTTTGCCTTCCAGATTCAGTACCATAGTATTAGTTAATAACCTAGTTTGGAATTCCACCATTATAAAGTACAAGGTACGCTCATCAATATGAATAAGACGTCAAAGCTATCCACACCTTTGTGGCTGCCTCATTTTATGCAAAAAGCTGCAATTCTTCCACGCTGGCTGGTGACGAATGCTTCGAAATGTCTGCGAATTTAAATAAAGCATACATTTTCAATGCATGCACAACAAAATATCGACTACTATGACGAATGCCATGATTCCTATTCGGATGTGTGTATGTGGCTTGTCGAATAAATTGTTTACTTGCACAAGAAGCAGATATTAAATATAAAAATATCCATCAAAGTCAACAACGCCTACAGGCAAAGTTATGGAAGTTCGCATAAACACGCCAAGCACAAACACAAACACACGCGCACACATACAAACGTACATAAACATGTGTAGTGCATGCTGTCTCAGCGTTTAGGCGAACTTTTAAAAAAGTGCCGCCGCCGGGGAGTCGAGGCATTTTAGTTTACCAAGAAATCGGTCAGCAAATAAATGCTCATGCATGATGCCATTGTCAAGCATTAAATGTCAGCTGTCAAAGTGAGTGACAAACTGCGCTACGAAGCGACTCACAACTCTATTAATTATGCATATTTTTCATATTTTTTTTAATTTTAAGCCATAAGTTTGCTAAATTTATTATTTTTTAGTAATAAAAATATATGTTTTCCTATAAATTTGAATTTTTAGCAGTTTTAGTATTTTTTTCATTTTTATCATTGTTATTTTGTTTTGTTTCGAAAATCTTTCTATTTTTTTGATAATTTTTGCTCACTATTTGCTCAGCTGCTTATGTCACCCGCGCGCCATAGAATCAAAGTAAACTACAGTTAGTCAATTTGTTGTTGCTAATTGCCTGCTTTGGGAACTTAAAAAAGTTGCTTATCTCAGCTCGTTTTCCTTATTTACTTTGGTGCTCCCTAAAAGCACAAATAGTTCTTGTGAAGCAACAGCTATACGTAAAACCCTACATTATCAAGGGTTTTTATGAAAAATTACAAAACAAAACAAGCAGCTGCTTCATAAGATAATGAGAATATTATATCATCGCTCTGCTGACTTTTTTGTGGGTCTTCCATATACATATATAGCTGATAAATTAAGTGAACAATACAAAATAATAAAAATATTTGTCGAAGTATTAAAAGCTCTAGGAAATATTGGGTAGTCGAAATTTCGATTTACAGTGACACAAGTTTTACACTGATGGAGTAATGTTTCTAGCGAAAAATTGGCTAAAATTATTATTATATAAATATAAAAAAAAGTTGAAGGTTGATTAGGAATATGAAAAGACTTTTTTGACTACCCAATATGATGTATTGGCATCAAAGCAAAAAACACTTTTCTGCGGAAACTATTCAAAACTAAGCTTTTGTGTATTCAGGTTAATGGTGAAAGCTTTTTTCAATATTAAGCTTTATTTTCTGGAATAGTATCCGTGATACTCTCACATGCTACTAATAATTTCAAAAGTAATATTAAAAAAAGCCTCTTAAAAGTTTTAGGAAAACGTATTCTTTTGTTTTTAGGTTTTGCGATGAGCTTGAGAGTAAACCTTTCTTTAAGTATGCTCTTCATTACTACAGTTGATTGAAAGTTTAAATTCGAACCATAAAGCAGAATAGCTATCAAACGTAGCAACTGCCGATGGGTAACCATATGCGGCGTTTTCTCGTAAAGCTTTTCATAAATAGTATCTATCGAACGTCCACCGTTTCTTTAAAGCCGTTAGCATCACGTATTCTGTATTAATATAGTATGTATGAGGCTATATCATACTTTAACAGCAACAATTGCAGCTTCAACAATGCCTAATTAGTTTTACTTCTGTGGCGCTTAAAGTAACTGCCCCTTTGCTGCACGCAGGCTTGCCACAATTACCGCTAGCTGCCTAACTAAGTAATTTTACATTGCTTGTTTACTGGTTCACAGTTACTTCTATCTGGTTTACGAGCCCCTCTAAATTTCATGTTAAGTATACGCGCCGTTGGGCCTACGTCTCAACCCACTTACTTACTTGTACATTGTTGTTATGAGCTCGTGTGCGTTCATCTTCTTGTCTTGACACAAAGACACTTGACTTTTGTCAGCGCCACTGCAGTTGCGTTATGCGTCTAATGAATAGTTGCTGCAATTATGTACCGCTATTCTTTGCCTGCTGGCCGGCAGACAAACAGGGCACTTCAATGCGCCGCGGCAACAGCAACAACAACAGTCTTAAAGGACTCAGTTGTCAGTTTTCCGAGCTTTGTGGTCGCCACTCCCAGCTGTTGCCGCAGCGCATATGTAGATGCTTGATACTCGCGCTTCCTTCATTCTTCATGCCACACAACCTGAAGTGGCTGCGGCTTCAGCGTCTGCTTTCATTGCTTGACAATTGTGTTAATGAGCATTTTGGCCAAGTTTGTTTCTTATTTTTGCTTTTTGCTGCCGCAAATTTTATGTTCAATAAAAGTCTTCTGGAATTTATGCATTCGCGGCGGCCGCTGCTTGGCTGTAAGCGCTGCCGTGGAGGTGGCAGCAACATGAGTGTCTCATAAATTTCGATTAGCATTTAATGCCCGAAAATTAGCTGCGTGTTTTGCATGCAAAAGTGGTCAATAAATTGGCAAACGCAGTTGTATATGTGTGTGTGTGTGTGTGAATAATTGTGTTGCAAGCGCGTATTTATAGATATTGCAACTTGATGCTCAAGCAGCGCTTTTCACTGTTGAACGGACAATCACTCCCACTGAGTGGAGAGTTTCTTTTAAACACTTTTTAGAAAATTTTCATATCAGTTAAAGCTGATGCGGCCTTTAGTTAGCTATAATATGGCTCCCTAATCGAGTCCTATTTGGAAACTGTTTAACGATAAATATACATAACTTCATACTTTTCACTAAGGGGTCGAAAGGTGGAAGAAGGTTGCGAAGTAGTCACGTGAGAGAGAGTATGTGTTAAAGATGCAGATCCCTACTGTCTCAGGATCTCTAGCTAATACATATATGAGAATTGAAGCAGGTTAGCGAATGTTAGGGTGTCGTTAAAGAGTGTAAGCTTGAAGTCGGTTTTTACTGACGGCAAAGAACTCACTGAATCACTTACGATTGATTGTGAGCCAAAAGGATCATTCGTTAGCGCAGAAACCGATGGAAGCCCAGCGCTCGCCAAGTTCCCGCGAAGCCTATATATCCAGTATTAGAACACACGAAGATAGACCCGTTCCCATCCTAACCAAAAGGTACCTCTCCCTGGTAACACATCAGCTTTACAGCTGCCTTCGGTTCCGCTGGGGTCTGACACCTGCACCAGTTCTGTCACAAAGGGACTAGCTGCCAATGATAGCGCAACTTAACCATCCTTGAACCCACAGTTAGTGAGCTTAGTATTGATATTAGTGGCCTAAACAACCGCGCCGCTTTTTCTAGAATGGATAAGGCAGCAAAGCAAAAGGGTCTGGTGGTGAACGAGGGCAAGACCAAATATTTCTTGTCATCAAAAAAACAGTCGTCGCACTCGCGACTAGGCATCCACGTCACTATTGACAGTCATAACTTCGAAGTTGTAGATATTTCATCTATCTTGGAACTAGCATTAACACTAACAACAACGTCAGTCTCGAAATCCAACGCAGAATATCTCTTGCCAATAGGTGCTACTTTGGACTGAGTAGGCAATTGAGATGTAAATGAAACCCTATAAGTCACTCAGAGGTATGGACGATGACAATATCTGATGAGTCGACGTTACAAGTTTTCGAGAGATAGGTTTTGCGAAAGATGTATGGTCCTTTACGCGTTGGCCACGGTGATGATCGCATTCGAAGGAACGATGAGCTGTATGAGATATACATTGAAATAGTTCAAAGAATCAAAAAACAGCGGCTACGCTGACTAGGTCATGTCGTCCGAATGGACGAAAACACTCCAGCTCTGAAAGTATTCGACGCAGTACCCGCCGGAGGAAGCATGAAGACCTACACTCCGTCGGACGGACCAGGTCGAGAAGGACCTGGCTTCGCTTGGAATCTCCAATTGGCGCCACCTTGCGAAAAGAAGAAACGACTTGATTAGAAATACGAAAAGATTTTTTCGACTACCCAATATTAATACAATAAAGAAATTCAAAGAAAAAAGTATTAGATTTTATATAGGGACACTCTTGCTCGTGTCAGCTTTATTTGCCGAAAGCAAAAATTTGAAGGTCATGTAGCATTTCTGTGCACACTCGCTTAAAATACAGCAACATAAAAATCTAGTTTTTCTTTTTGTTCCGAGCGTGTTGACAGCCTGACATCAGCTACACACGCCATTCTCTAATTTCATGCATAATGCAGCTTCCAAGCGCTAGAAAAAATTTTATATATGAATGTATTTGTGTGTGTTTGTGTGTTTTTCTCGTTTTGGAGTTTAGTTGGCAACGCTGCGGCAGCATGCGGTTCGACAATTGTTGCTGACGCACTTAAATCGCTGGCAAAGTGACTCGTTTAAGTGCAAATTGCATATTTCCTGAACATAAAAATGCAACAACAACAGCAACAGCAACAACGCCAATAAATGCAACAATAAGCGCAGCATAAAAACGCGAAACGTGCAAATAATCTGAAAATCTCAAAACTGTGCGACGAAATGAAATAGAAGATGCTAAAATAAACACCCACGCCCACACGGACACACACAAACATACACACACACAAGCATACGTGCGACCACATGTTCGCGCAATGATTCAATTACACGCAGTTAATTAGCCGCAAACGAAAATAGCAAGCGGAATGCTTGCAAATCTTCTGATTTATTTTGATTTTTCAAAAAGCCAAACGCGTTGGAAATCACTGCATGGCATTGGCAACAGCGCTGCCTGCTGCTGAGGTCGCGCGCACGGCGACTGTTGCAAATGATGAGTGACAGCTGCCAAGGACAGTGGAGGCTGGCTAGATGGTGGGCGGCAGCAACGCATTTTAAAATGCATATGTGTATATGTATGTGTGCATGTGAGTGTATGGGTGGGTGAGTGCCTGTGTGTGTTTGTGTGGGTGTGTACGCCTTTATGCGGCATTTAATGGCTGCCACTGATTGCCGCTATTGTCTTATTGCTCACTCTCTACTTACATGCACCTTCATTTGCCCACATTGTTGTTGTCGCTGCAAGTCATCATTAGCCCGTCTCGGCAGCGTGCGGGATTGCTTTGTACTTGCGCTAGAAATACCACCGCCGCGACTATAAAAATCGACAACGCATAGCTCAAATAGTTAACCCTACGGCTAGCCACTTGTGTGTGTATATGTATGTGTTGCTGCTCGTCCGCTTTGCACAACAAATTACGCCTACACTTGAGCTAGAAACGGCAAATTTTCGAACTGTGTCAAATGCTGACCGTCAAGTGCACCTACACCGGTCCATCAAGCAGCAGGTATCATACACACACGCACACACACTTACAAAGTTAAAGAGTCATAAAACCGAAAATCTTAGGCTGCTCATCACTCGCCGGCTCGGTCGCCGCCATTTGTATGCAAAGCGAATGCAATCAACATAAAATTTGTCTCCACTGCGTCTGGGCGCGAATCTCTGGCTCGCCGGCCGTGGTCGGCAGGTGACTTTGCATATATGCAGATATTATATTTAAAACTCGGCAGGTGGCAGTTAAGGCGTCTCAAGGTGAGGCAACAGTGCTCATTCGCCGCAAATATGCAATAAAATAAAAAAAAGATGCACATAAATAAAACAAGATGTGGTCTTGTGTAAATTTAGAATTCTTGAGAGGACCTAAAATATTCAAAAGTATTGAAATGAAAGGGAATTTATAATAGTCAAACGAACGAGAGCTAGAGCATCGCCGAAATCCAAGTCAGGGCTCTTAATTTCACCATTGCCAGTTCTTTTGCCATGTCGTCCATTCCTTGCCGTCCATTTCCATGTCGTCCGCTCCAATTCCCTCATATTCTCTGAAAACTGTGTATGGTCCATGCAACAATTGGTAGAGAATAGTATTTACTCTAGCAGTCCGGTTTGCGTAGCATGGAGTTATATCCGGACTGAGGCTGTGACCTCTTGCTAAACTAAAAACAAGAAGGAAGGAAAGGGACAGAGCTGTGAAGCGCGTATTGCATGATACGTTGCAAAGAGAAGTTGAAATAACCTATTTAGAGGTTACCTTAGTACAATACAGTTCCGACCCAAATTTAGTTGGAGAGATGGTGATATAGTCGTGGGCTTTTGCCAAGGGTTAGATGGGTGATCCAAATATCGCACTTGACATAAAAAATTATCTTCTTCAATTTGAACTTAGAAATCAGTTAAGCGCATTGTGACCAATAAAACATTTGTTCAGGCTTCGGGTTTTCAACTGAAAGTGTGAGCTCCCAAGTGTTTAAGCCTTGATCTTAAGCGGAATAATCAAAACGGAAGTGCTGAATTGATTCTACTTCGTCGTCTTCCATATAGCTTCTGTAGCTGGTGTAAGGTAAGATTTGCAACCTTACACCGATATTCCAATGGCCTCTGCTTCCAAAGACTTTGTGGGTAGAGTTCGCTTTCTGATCCAAAAAGTCCGGCATAAAGTCAAAGTGTGATTCGGGCATAATCTAAAAAATTTCAATCAATATTCTGCATTTGTTCCATTATTGAACAAAATATGAGAAATGTCTGCATTTTTTATTAAAATTTCTCTCCGATTAAGCCCTACATCTATCTCAGCGATAATCAGCTGCCTGAAATCTCCACTGCCAACGCTTCCGCATGCCGTCCAACCGAAATGCCTAATTTCAGCCAAAGACCAAAGTAAAGCTTCACTTCTCCTAAGCTCTGTTTGGACACATACAAGTATAAATTGCAGCATGCGGTCGTTCTGCCTTCAATTGAAGCAAATCAGATCTCCAGCTGATCTTGGAATTTTAAATCAGGGCAAATTGCACACGAATGCATAGAGAAATACACACATAGATACAAACATTTGTACAAGAAAGACTTGGACGGCAAAGCAGCAGTGTATATCATGATTTAGTTATGCATGTAAGTATCACATACACATACACACACATACTTCCAAGTCGCTTACTTACAACTTTTCACATACTTTGGATATCCTCCCGTGTCTAATACATATGTACAGTTATTTATATAAATTTCCTTGATTTCTTTATTTTTTGCGCGACATAACAAGATCCAGCCGCTTGACATAGAAAACACCGTAAAATGCTGTAATGAAGCCGTGTACTGCGGTCCATTTGGCAATCGGATAAGTTGCATGTGCATACGTCGCGGACAGACATGGACGGCTCGTTAAGTGCGCGAATCAATGGCGGTGCCATAAACCAGCACGCATTCATACATTCTCAGCCCCAGAGCGGCGTCTTATTTATGCTGCTTCACGTGTTTGGGTGTGTGTTCTTGTCATTCATTTGCATATTTGCTGTTGTTGTTCCGCTGTTTCTTCATAATCACGATAATTTACGAACTTGCTTCGATGCGACTTGGCATGGAAGCAGTTTTAGATGGATAAATCGCCGACTTTCTGTAGGAAAAATATCGTGGTTTTGTAGCTGAACATTTTGTGTTTTCATTGGCCTGCTATGTTCACAGTTTATTTATTTCTAGAATTGACATTATTTCTTCAATGCTTTCTTAATTATATTTTTCATACCGGTTCTGAAATCTGTGGCTGCCTTTTGTTCAAACTGGAGAGGAAAAATGAGCGGAGGGCTTGACTTTGGTGACTATGATAGGCGCCAGAACTAGAGGCTTTGTCCGGAAAGTAATAAAACTCATTTTATCCGTTGCGACTGTACTTCGATGGCACCAGGCCATTGAAGGCGGATGAAAGGCAAGCATTTTGAGACTACACAGGGGATCCAAGCAGCAGGCACCTCGGCACTGAAGGCTATTCCGGAGAATTCCTTCCGTGACACCATACACTTGTCTTGTGTGTTTGAAAATGCTATAGTGCATGACCTCTTCCAGCAGTAGTCATCCATTTTAAGCGATCTTTAATATTTTTTGTGGAACCAAAACAATCTATCTAATCTAATCTCTAATGAAATAATCGCCCACCTCCAATCTGCCACACAGCTAAGCGCATAATTGTCGCTTAGCCAGCCTGTTGTATATGCAACCCGCTGGTGAACGCTGGTTTATTGCCACCGCTGAGCTAAAAGCTCAATTTCCGTTGCATGCTGGGGGGGTTTATTTAATTTTCACTCCAGGCGTCTTTAAGCGCATTGAGATAGCAGCGGTGCGGCAGTCGGGCTGCTGAGGCTTTGCTCTTCGTAAATATTTGCGAATGGCAGCAGGTGTGAAACCGCATCGCTTTTCAACGGTAATAAACAAAAGTGTCAGAGACGAGCCGCGGTTTCTTGCGAAAAAGCGCACTGATTACTCAAAAAAGGCAAAGCAGCAAATGTAAATATTGTAAATAAATAATGAAATGTCTTCGTTGCATTCTTGCCGCTACGCCCACATACATACGCCTGTGTGTTGCTCGCATTGCGAATGCCTAATTTCAAAAACAAATCGATTTTTTGTGCTTTATTGTTGCTGCCGGTCTGTCAGGTATTTGTGTTTTGCTGTTGTTGTTGTTGTTGATTAAACATTAAACATCTTCAATTACGAGTAATGGGATAACACACACACATATGTATATAAACACATTCCAACTTCGATGTGTCATTTCTTGCGTTTGCTTTTGTTTTTCCTCTGCGTATCTTTTCTTTCTGCACTCGGTGATCCACTAACCCAAATCCGCCACATCTGGTTGCAAACTGACATGCTGAAAATATTCTTTGATTTCGTTTGTTCAAAGCACTTTTAGACATAATGACACAATATCCTTTATTTACAACTACAAAAGCAATATGCTAAACTAATTTTTTCTCTATTTTTCTCATTGCAGGTAATTATGACTAACTGTGCTTGTGATTTTTACATTTCGAGTGAGGATGCGGCATCTGCGGCAAGTAGAAAACTGAGTAGAAAGTCTTTATTCCTAAGTGAGATTATTTATCTAAGCAAAATGTATAGTCCACTTGGGTTGATATCTGTGAAAAGCCAAAAACTCACTGATCCAAACAGGGTTAGATCGCCGAAATAACAGTCCTTGACATGTCAATTCCGGTTATGTAGAACCGGTTGTCGTGGGAGTTTATTGTTTATTTTTTACTGATCAGACTGGGAGTTAGGCAGCCTGTTTGACCGCCTTGGAACAGTAAAGGTCCTCGACTGCAGGTCTTAAAGTGGCTCCATCCATTGTGGCGGATAACAAAAAGAATCCTCGTTGGCAGCTTATAACGCAATCGGTTGGCCGTTAATAAACTACGACGTACCGATTTAGTCGCCTGGGTGTAGTGTAACGCAACCGAATAAGCTTCAGACTTGTCAGAACACTGCACTGCGTATAACCATAGGATGGCTCTTAAGGATCGTAACGAACTGCTTTGAGTATTTTTGCTGGCATGTTTTCACTGAAACTGTCTTTGCAGTCTTCTGCTTGAAGTGGAACTGCTTTTCCAGCATGCAAGTGCTTCCCTCATAACACCAACCAACTCTTTGCAAGCACAATGAAACGGTCTTTTCTAACACCCTTCTGCTATGGTTCAACTACGTGGAAACAGCCCCTTTCCTGGGCAACAACAACAACATTTCTTTGAAAATTTAAAAAGCAGTTCATTTTCAAAAGTTCGTTTAATATCATATCTTGACACACACAGACAAATATACAACTTTAGTATGAGAATTCAAGAACACAAAATTTGCCCTTAGAATTCCCCAATTGGCGCCGAATATGCGATTATTGCACCGCCATCAAATAAATCGGCAACGCAAGTATTTTTGAGTGATTCCCAACTAAGCAGTGGCACGTCAGTTGTATGTCATAAAAGCCACATAAACACACACATCCCTAATGCCACATGCATACAACAACAAAGGACACGTAAGCCGTTTATAGTCACATTTAAACTATAAAAAGAGATTTCACAGGCACTTTTACAAAATCCACAACGCGGTTGCGGCTACTAGACCCTTCGCTCACCGCGCCACTAAGCCAGCTTGCAAATCGCTTTATTTGTTATTGTTAGCGGGTGCATGCAACATTTTTTGTAGTAAAGCGGATGAAGTTCAAATAAGAGAAATACAATAAAAGCCCTGTTGACAACTGTCACATAACCGCAACTTCTTAGCCTTGCACCTCAACGCTCCACCTTAGCTGGTGCTGCCTGAACGTGTCAGTGTGTGTGTGCGACCTTCGACATTTTCGACTTAACGACTTTTTAAGTTGCAAGCGTGCGAAACAAGCATAAATGTCAATGTTTACTGATCGCTTGACTGTCACACACGCGCATACACCCACACATACAAACGAAAACTACTTCAGCTGTATTTCTTGACAAAACGCTGAAAGAAAACGAAAAAGTAGATAAATGTGAAAAATATGCACAACAAGCGGCCGGAGCGCACAAGGCATAACAACTCGTTGCAAAACTACTAAAAATGTGTAAACTACACTGTCCCCTCTACCACCTCCTGCCGCTTTTATTCCTCACATCAACTAGTGAGGCGCCCGAAAGAGCACAGCGAAAAAAACGCCATCAACACGACTGTTGATCCTCAATTTTTGATGTCTTTGCGAAGTAGTATCCTTTGGCAAGACGCGCGCGTGACAGGCGTCGGCAGCGCGCGGCTGAAATCTCAGTTGCTCAACTTTGGCCAACAGTTGCTTGGGCATGCAGCGCACGTTTCGGCAATTTCTCATAAAACAAAAGGCCATTATTAGCGCCTGCCAACGTCAGTGGGTAGTGTGGGGAGAAAAGAAGAGGGAGAGCGACGAAATGCTGCAGAAAAATTAAGAAAGGAAACACCCTTTACAAACCGCTTGCCATAGGCTCACATATATGCCTTTGTATGTGTGAGTATGCGGCCAGTGGCAGCTTGCATTGTCACGCTGGCAACACTTTACGATTGTGTGCGAAAAAAATTCAACACAAAAGTTAGTGCGCGTGTGTGTGCTTGTATGTTGCGGCTGGTGTTACTCGTAAACGACCACAAATCCCCACTTAATGGCCGAGAAATGAAGTAATGCTGAGTGGAGTTCATGTTGCGCGACGCGTTAGCATCAACGCCGTCACAGCGGCGAGCGACTCGAGTTTATTCACACTCTCAGGCATTTGCCGCTCGTACTCCTCTAGTCTTAGTAGACATTGTCTTAAACATGGCAGACGCACACTCGAGCGCCGCCAGCAATGCCAACGACCTTTGAGCCGCTTCCGCGTTGCATGCTTTAAAGTTGGGACACACTAAGGGCTCCCACAGGCTAGACAAAGGATTCCGAAAAGCATAATGCGGTGATTTTTAATCAAACCCAACTTGGTACCTTGACTTTCTTTAAGACCAAGTAGTATCTACGAGGTGGTAACCTCTTTATCAGTTAGCAGATGTCAAGAGGAAGCTTAAGCATTGTTCCTCCGTAAACTTTCTGTTTTTTTTTTCGAGTATAAAGTGTGTGTAAATATTTTTCTTCAAAGTAATATGTCTCCCCAACGCCTCGCCGTCGACTAATTGGCGTCTAAATCAGTATTTTTAGCGACGCAAGCTGTCACTTCTATTAAATTTCTACAAATATTTGCCTAAATGACCCTCATTTATTTATATTAATGCGATGCTATGTCTACAGTTCGTTTAGCTATGCATGTGTGGCATGCAACGTACACTTAATTTATTATAATTAATTGCTTCAAGTTAAACCAGTAACGCTGGGCCGTGACCGCACTACTAATTAGGTATACTATATACTGTAGAAATGGTCTGAGAAGCGCGACGAAAGATAAATAATATTCTTGAAAAGCAAAGTTCTCAGACCTCGTAACTTTTTTTACATGTTCGAAAGAAACCTGGACGTTGCATTTCGTGGAGTTTGTTTTCTATGAGCTTCCAAAAATTAGTTAATGTGTTAAGTCCTAGATACGTAGAACTCGTACAACTTTTCGTGCCTTGGGCTTTTGTTCTTGTAACCGCGGAGACCTTTCCTTCAGTAATTTCTGAGAAATGCTGCTGTGTTGACTGACAGATCACCAAGTTGTGTTAAAAGTTGGACTAAGGAACACAGTATACGCTTAAGGTAAGAGTTTGAGCACTTCTCGGAATATTAACATCTTATCTGAGTTCCTACGCAGCCACTGGCACTTATTTCCTGCAAGCACATCAAATTTCTTAATCGCAGCGTGTTGTTTATATATACCTTGAACAGGGTGCTACATATATGTTCAGTTTGCAACCAAGTTAGTAACACCCAAAAGGAAACGTCGAAGACCCTAAAAAGTACATATATAAATGATCAACATGACGAGCTGAGTCGATTTCGACATGTCCGTCAGTCCGTATAAAAGCGAATTAGTCTCTCAGTTTTTTAGATATCGATTTGAAATTTTGCAGACGTTATTTTGTCTCTAAGAAGCTGCTCATTTATCGGAACCGTCAATATCGGACCACTATAGCATATAGCTGCCATATAAACTGAACGATCACCATTAAGTGCTTGCATGGAGAAATTTTTTATTTAGCGAGATATTATCTTGAAATCTGTCACGGCTAATTACCCATAGCATTGCTACAATCTCTGAAGAAATTGTTTATATCGGACTACCATAGCATATAGCTGTCATACAAACTGAACGACCGGAATGAAGTCCTTGTATCGGAAACCTTTTTATTTGGCAAACCATCTTCACGTAATTTGGTTGGGCTAATTATCCATAGCATTGCTACAATCTCTAAAGAAATTGTTTAGATCGGATCACTATAGCATATAGCCGTCATACTAACCGATCAAAATCAAATAAATATCTGTTGATAACCTTCTACGTTATAAAAAATGCACCTGTGAAGGGTATTATAGCTGCGCTGCAGCCGAAGTTAACTTTTTTCTTCTTTTGTTTTCTTTTTTACATACATACATATGTTTTGTTTGCTTATTTATTTTCCCCAAGATTAAATTTTTATGTGACACATGCCTCGTTAATTTTTGGCTATTTCGCTCAATCTGCATGCAATGATTTGCAGAGCAAACAATTTTTGCAAAACCTTCAAACCAAATTCTGCTTTTAATATTCTGTCGACGCGAAAAATTCACTTATGTTCACAGGCGTGTGTGTGTGTGGGTAAACATTTTGTGGACCACAATGAAATGACATAAACTAGAAATGTCAACAAGGCGTCTAAATTTTGTTCGCACGAAGCATAACGCATGCGAAAAATAAAATAAAATAAATATGGAATAAACTTGCACAAATCCTAATGGAAATAAACTATACAAATTGTTTTCAAAATGCTGCAAGCAAGTCATATTTTGTTGTTGCCAAATGCAATTCCGATTAGCGCATGAAGCCAAACCGCAGTCTAGTAAATCAACTAAGTGTTTTTTGAAAATAGAAAATAAGAATCAAAGGGTTAGTATAAGCACTGCTCAGCGCTTTTCAAGCAGCCTTGCACTTCGTTTCAGTATGCGCTTGGCCTTAGTTAAACTTTTTCTACCGAAGCATATTCCCTTTAAGCTACCAGCAGTTTTCACTGCAAATTTAAAATTTGATACTTTCTCTTTTCCGTTATCCACCTTTCCACAAAACTGCCTTCAAGCTTTGTCCGTATTCACTCCATATGATTTCAGTTGCTTGTGCTGCGCTGCCATCTTCATGTAAAGTGCAAACGAGGACCTCATCCGCTTGTTATTTTTGTATTTTGGGGTATTTTTCTTGTCTACAAATATCTATTTCATGCAGCCAACGTCAATAATTGCTGCAGAAATCGATTATAGCGAACCTGCCGCCGCCAATTCATAACACACGCGCAACTTCCTGCATTGTGCCACAAACCTCAGTGACTGGTTACGAAAGTTCTATGCCACAATTCGTATTAATTTTCACCTTCAGACGTTTCAACAAGGCTAACGCATACCTCTCTCCACGACTTTTTTCCATGTTTTTCCTGCTCGTTACCTGCTACGTACGAAGGTGCATGTGTAGTATGTGCGCCCTATTCTCTTCACATCTTCACACGATGTGTATGCCAACAACAGCAAAAAGATAATTAAGTAAAAGCGAACTCATTGAGATTTATGAGAATCTAATTTGCGAACGCCGTAGCTAAGCGTGCGCGTGTACGTGGCTCTCGTGTAGTGCGTGTAGGGTTTGTTTTCCAAATTTATCACTACTCCTTATGGTAAATAACTTCTGCGGCTACCAATATATGAGAACACATAGAAACTTAAAAAAACTGAGTACTTTGAAAAATCATGTGTTGTGGGGCAAAAAAAGATGAGCGCCCCGCAAATTCATAGATAAGCGCGGCCTCATATTTGTTGAGGTTAAAGAGTGTTAAGTAAATTTATAGAAGAATAGAAAAAAATGAATTGAAAATAGGAAGTTAATAGGAAATTCGATTAACTTAACTGCTTGAACATTGAGTTGAATGTACGGAAGGTAAAAAAGGCAAAGAAAATTTTCTATTTTGCCTCTTAAAGATCTGAAATTGCGCTTACGTAGTGTTTATAAAATAAGGGGCACTTAAATAAAAAAATACATAAAAAACCGTTAACATCGCTTGCACCGAAGCTGTAATACGCTTCATAAATTGAAAATTTATGAAGCAACTTGCTGCCGATGTGTCAGTTTATATGACAGATATCTGCTGCAGTAGTCCGATGTCGAACAAATGAGCAGCTTCTCGATGAAAAAGGAGGGTACATTTGCAGGGCTTTATCTGAGGACCTTGGCTGTTAACGAAGGCTGCCAGATTTTACTTATTCTTTAACAAAGTGAAGCCTTTTTTCCGAAAAGCCATAACTCAAGTTGCGTATACGCCACCGTAGCCCCATGTACTTCCGCTTGTTTGGCTCTCTACGTATTTGCGCAAAGCCAACTAATTGATGTCACTTAAAGAAAACATTTCACACATTCCAGATGCATTGCATTCACCCATTTCCGTTAGCCAACGTTGCATGCCACTCCAATGAATCGCCGCTGCGGTAAAAGCTATAAATATACGCTTATGACTAGCTGCTTGGTGCAGTCACCATTGCAAAAGCCGAACGATATGTCACAACAAATGCAAATTCTACTATTTTATTTTATATTTTTTATTATTTACTATTCATATTAATTACTTATATGTATGACCAGCAGTAGCCGGCTTTTTATTGGTTATTTATTTTTACTGTGAATTTATACGTCTGACGGCTAGGCGCAGTGTCACGTGCGCAATCCATTGATTATGTCATTATATTACACATACGCTATTAGTAACAACAACAACACATGCTGACTGTACCCCCTTCATAGAAACAATCGAATTCTCGGTGATGATGAAGCTTTTTGCGAGCCATAGCGGGAATGCATCGGTGCTTATCTGTGTGTGTGTGTATGTGTGCGTTAGGTCACTGTATTGTACAGTTAATAGTTTACTAGCGCATTCGGTTAGAAACAAATGAATTATGTAAGTACCTAGCAGCTGAGTTGAGAAAATCACTGACTGCACCGAGCGCAGACGGAAAATGAATGAAAAGCTTGGAAGGGAGTATAGAAATTCCAGCAAAATGCAACCAATAAACTAGAAACAGAATCCATTTGCACACGTGGTAGATTGTATATAGTTATGTTCCTTTAATGGCCCACTTAGCGGCTTATCAAACAAGCCGACTGCATTTGACCCAATTCACGTGAATGCAGCGCGTCGTCAGCAAGCTGATAGCCTTTGCTTCGAGATAACCGCACTGCCAACGTTTCCACTACAAAATAATTGAAGGTACCGTTAAATTTTTCTACAACAAAAAACACACTGCTAATGCATTTTAACTGCCATTTGTAATGTGCTTTGATTTAACGTGAAAATTGTTAAAGCAAAGAAATTTTACAATAAAAAATAATACAACATAAACAACATTTTTGAACTTCAGCCCCAAAAGTAATTATAAAATGCTTGCTTGCTTGTCCTCGGTAAAGAAAATTAATTTGATTGCTTACACCACACCAGGTGGCCAGCGGGTGGTCGTGTGGCGGGTGCAAGGTGTAAATAAGTACATATGTGACAGTGTTGTTGTTGCCTCACAATCGCTAACATCAATGCGGCCTTTGCTGCTTGTTATCAAAACGAAAAAGAAAACAAAAATAGAATGAAGTGTAACACAAACACACACACAAGAAGATATAAACACCTACACACACACACACACACAAATTACATACTGAAATTGATAACTGACATGGTTCATTGACTCATTGAGGCATACTAGCTGACAAGTTTAGAAGGCTTACGTAACAATAAGCGGACCACTTATCAGAAAAATATATAAAATATAGAATATAGAATAATGGCAGAAACAAATTAAAAATTTATTACAAAACAAGAAAAAACGTTAACTTCTGCTACACCGAAGCTGGTATATTCTTCAAAAAAAATGTCCCATAAAAGAACTTAATTTTGATCGCTCAGTTTGTATAACACCTACATATATGCTATAGTAGTTCGATCTGAACAACTTCTTCGGAAACTGTGGATTTTATGCCAACTCTCATGAAGGTACCTCGTCAAAATAAAAAGCACTTAATTTTGATTGTTCAGTTTGTACGGCAGCTACATATATGCTATAAATGTCCGATATTGGCGGTTCCAACAAATAAGCAGCTTCTTGAGTAGAAAAGAACGTGTGCATAGTTTCAGATCGATATCTCAAAAAGTGAGGTACCAGTTCGAAAATGTAACAGCCGGACGGATAGACGGACATGGTTAAATCGACTCGGCTCATCACACTGATCATTTATAGGCAGTCGAAAAAGTCTTCTCGTATTTCTAAACAAACTTCAACTTATTTTTTTATATTTATACTAATAAATAAATAAATATGTAGCGTTTTGGTCGACCAGTTTTTGCCATTTTTCCGCTTGACCCATTATTCCATCAGGGTAAAACTTTCGTCAGTGTAATTTTCCCCATCGAAATTTCCAGGACGGCAGCGAGCGAACTATTGTTGTGCTACACGAACTGACACGGCATCGTATCCGCAAACTTCACCAATTTCATTGATGGCTTCCCTTTTTTATATGAAAATTTCAAAATATGGCGAAGTGCTTCATGCTTATTTTCACGCATTTTTGAACAGCCGTAACTATTTTTCAACTTCCCCGAATTTAATTTTTTTTTTTTGTTAAATGAAGCTTAAAATCTCACCTTTCCAGCACTATATGGTATGAAAGAATGTCATTGGTGTGATATACGACTGCAACGATATCCATTGACAAAATACGAAAAAACTTTTTCGACTAACCAATATACACACAATTTCTTCAAATTGATATGTACGTTCTCATGATTTTAGTATTTAAACGTTGTCTCTTTCCTCAAAACCGCTTGTTTTCTATTATCTAACTTTCCATAAGGAGTGTGAGTAAATTGGTTTATTGCTTACGTTGGCTTCGGATGGCATCGCAAATATAAACTCACATGCATGCATTACTCTGTGTTGTCACCTAATGGTATACATTTAATTATCGCCTCGCTATCAGTTGATTGGCGAGCCTACTTCACAACATATAGCGAGTCTTGCGCGTTTCAGCGGCCAACTAAGTGTGTGTAATTAGGTTGGATAGGGATTACTAGCATTATCTTTGAAGTACAAAGTACTTAACCGCCACTTGTAGTAAGTTGATGCACTGAATTTGAGAATTTGTGCCATAAAAAAGCGTATCTGTTTTTTTTTTACATTTTAAACATTTTAAAAATGTTCCAGAACGCGAAGATACGACAATCAACGAAACACCTTTTTAAATCTATAACTTTAAATACGAATTTTAGTAGAACAACTCAAAGTAGCAGTAAGGCAGGAACAAAAGATCTCTCAAATAAAGCGCCTCTCCATTTATCAAAAGACGGAACAGCCAGATAAACTAGAAAATTGGTCTGACCCGTAACTACATATTAGCACTGCATAAATTACCAGACTTTCTAACAGCTTTAGCTAAAAATATAGAATTTGAAAGAAACCCTAAACTCTAAAATGCACAGAGTCAAAGTTTCATATATCCACCTCATCTGTATTCCCACGATAGAAAGCTAGTAAAGACGCAAACCAACACAACTGTATAAGTTGCGGTATGCACAGTTGGCGCTAATAAACTTTTTCACCACACTGAGCTTTTGACGGTGTCTTCACAGAACTTTCAAACGCAAATGGTATAAAATTATATCTGGAGCAACAAAGCGACTAAAGATTCTTTGTTATTAGTCTGCATTCAACAAAAACTCACCACGGATTTTATGCGAATTTTAGAAAAAGATACTGTTAATAACTTTAATAACCTTGCTGTAATTTAAAAAAGATCTGCTATTGAATGGTAATGCACATACAACACTTCTCTTTCCCTTCTTCTAGCAACTGAGCAATGCCGAACTCAACATCGACGACACCTTCGATATTGATCAATTTGAGGAAGCACCGGCCGCCAATCCAAAATTGTTGCTGGTGCGTAACGAACGCGACCTTGACAATGAATCACTGCTGGAGGACGAACTGCAACCGATTGCGGCCGAAGAAGATGCCGATGCCGACGCCGACAGTGGCAGCTGGCTCGCAAAGGGCGTGAAACGTGTGCGTCGCGAACTGAGTCGGCTATTCGGCAAAGCAGAAGACAAGTCCGCTGCCCACCGCCATCACCGAGTCAGCGGAGGCACAAAAAATAAGCACGTCAAGCACCCGAAGCACCATAAGGCGCACGGTGGCGATGACAAAAAGCATCATAACAAACACCAGCTCAACGGCAAACATCGTGCACATCGGTTGTTGCAGCGACAACGGCCGGATAGCAACGAACACGATAATTTGGAGCATCAAGGAAAGCAAATAAATAAACTAGCGAAAAAACACACGAAACGGCAAAGCGATTACGATGTTGATGGTTCTGGTGATGGCGACGAAGACTTTGTAGTTCCAGATACGGAGCTATGTAAGTATATGTGATGGTTTCTGTTGCATGCACTCAGTTTTAACCTGCCTATGTATGTTGCTTTCAGGGCATACGTTTTTTATCATTACCGAACCGTGGACCGAAGATTTTTCCCGCGAATCGAGTGAAAAATTTTTGGAATTACACCGCCAGCTGGAGATCGCTTTTCGCGATCTTTTCCATGCCACGTTCAGCGATGAAGATTTTGAAATAAATCCAACATTGAAATCCATAAGGTGAGCGGACTAACGGTCTTAAAGCCACTGTAACTCTGACTATTTTGTTTTTATGACACAGCCCTAGCAATGATAAATTCAAAGTTTACGCCCTCGTTGAGCTGCAACTACCGAGAGGTAACACTGATTTCAAAAATGTCTTCGAAAGTCAAATTACCCGCTACCATCGTCTGGGTGGCTTAGGCGTCGAGGCTGACGAACGCTTTTATTTCAAGCGTGAAGCCGGTAAGTTCATACTAACGTATTATATAATGGATATGAGTTGCCTCTCTATTAGTATTGGTTAAATAATTTCTATGAAATTTGTAAAATCTAGTTCATAATATTGTCCTTTAGTAGCGTATAACACTCAAATCTCTTTTCCGAAATTCCTAATACAACCGTAAACTTCTTTAAACACTGGGGTCCTCTAATACCTATTAAGTAATCTTTCTGAAGAGTAGTTAAAAACAATTTGGCTATTTATTTTCTTGGGAACCGAAAGACACTCGGAAATGAAATTTTAGGGAAAATTCTATTCACCTCATAATGGTTTTGGGGGTAAGAGATAACAGCATTTTTGGAAAAAGCCATCTTCAAATATACATTCTTTTCACGGTCATCGAATTTAATCATTTAATTCGACTTGAACTTTTATCATTAGAAGATCTTGAAGATGTCGTATATAATCCAGCAAAAGAGTATGATGGTGAAGGCGGTAACGAAGTGCCTACTGGTTATGAATGCGATCCAGAAGTCGGATTTAGGTGTGCAGATGGTTCGTCCATTGCTTGTGAAAGTCTCTGTAATAATCAGTCAGATTGCTTTGATGGTGACGATGAGGAAGAGGCATTTTGTGAAGAACGTCAACGCATTGAAATGGAGGAAAGGAGACGCCAGCACGCTGAAGAAGAGGACAAAAAGAGGCGTGAACAAGATGAAAAACGTCAACGAGCGGAGGCAGAACGTCGTCGCGTTGAAGAAGAAGAAGAAGAAGAAGCACGTCGTCGAGCTGAAGACGAGCAACGTCGCGCTGATGAAGATCGTCTGAGAGCTGAAGAAGAAGAAGCACGCCGTCAAGTTGAAGACGAGCAACGGCGTGCTGAAGAGGAACGCTTGAGAGCTGAAGAAGAAGTAGCACGTCGTCAAGCTGAGGATGAGCAACGTCGCGCTGAAGAAGAACGCTTCAAGACTGAAGAAGAAGAAGCACATCGTCAAGCTGAGGAAGAAGACAAAGCAAATGAATTGGCTGAAAGAGAAGAAGAGGAACGACGACAAGAGGAGGAGCATCGTAGTCGAGGCGAAGAGGACGCTGACAATATCCCATATGATACATATGCACCATATCCGGACGAAGAAAATAACCTATTTACACCATATCCAACTGAGGAGGACAACGATGTGGAATATGATGAAGAGACGCGTCGTCGTAATGAGGAAGAACGTACACGCATTGAACAGGAAGAAGAGGATCGTCGCCTTGCTGAAGAGAAGCGTCAGCAAGAAGAAGACGAGCATCGGCAAGCTGAAGAAAAGCGTCAACAAGAAGAAGATGACCATCGACGCGTACAATATGAAGAATTTGAACGTCGCCGTGCCGAGGAAGAACACCAACGAGCTGCACAGGAAGAAGAAGAGTATAGACGTGCTGAAGAAGAACGCAGACTGGCTGATGAAGCAGAGGCACGTCGACGTGCAGAACAAGCAGAAGCTGAGCGTCGCCGTTACGAATATGAAGAAGAGCAGCGGAATCGAGAAGACGCAGCAGGACGAGGTAGCGTCATAACGCCGACAGAAGTCCGCATAATACTTTATTTACTATGAACAAAAACATTTTAGATTTAAGCGCTTTATAGCTGGACACGGTTTATAAAAGCGATCGCTTAGCACCGAAAGTCCCTAACTGACTGCAATGTGGCTGTACAAAATGCTTAATTAACACTCCTCACACCAACTAATCTTAGACGCTTATTCTTATCTAACTACTGACCAAACTAATCCTTAACTAATGGTTAACTAATAAGTAAACCGCAAAATATTTGCGTGGCTTACTAAGCAAATTATAAAAATGCGCTTTCGAGTGCTTAGTCGTAGTTAGCTTCGGTTGTGTTTCATACTTTGTCTCTCTCTTTCCGTCCCGCTTGGCGGTACTGGCTGAAGTGCAAAGATTGCAATATTGGCCCAAGCCTAGTCCAAGTTTCGGAGATAACTAACCTACAAGCCTTAAAACTAAAATATCTATAATATTTAACGGGAAATAATAATAATTTCTGTGACTTTAGCTTGATTATTTTTAGATTGGGTATTACAAATTATTGCTTTGTTGTTTATTTCTTGTATTTCTTTCGTTATACGTATATTTTCTTCAAACATTTGTGTACATTACCCATATTGTGTTACATTCTCAATTCATTCGTACTTTCATTTGATAATTTTCTTCTAAAAAACTTGATTTTAAGCGAACAAATTCATTAATTTGCTTTTCATCAGCTTTTTCAAAATAAAAAAGAATTATTAGAGCTTTTGAAATTCCTACAACCTGGTTTACATGAAAATCGCATTTTCATTTTTCACATGCCACACCCTGTGCTCTCTCATATTTCATATTTATCGCTTTTTGTTCTCTCACCTCTCAAACGCATTGATCAGTCTCCCTTTTTTCTTGCTCATTCCGCATACAGACATACGCGTATACATCCAGTCTCATGCAAGATCCTTGTGTCCTTAATAATAAAGCCATTTCTGTGTGTTCGTGTTTGTATTTTATCCACTACATATGTTTTCCACGGTCCTAACGCTTACTGCCACTCCACCCCGATGTGTTGGGTCAATTTATGTACCTGTGATGTGTTTTCCGTTCCTGTACTTATATGTGTGTCCTCTCTTTCACTGTGCTCGCACGCTCTTTGTACGCTTCGCGCCATTTACAGGGTGTACCGACACAAGTCGGTTAATTGAAAGCTTTCAAATGTTTTATTACCATATTACTATTTCGATTTGATAAATACAGACCCTTACGAAGAACCCGAAGGACCCGAAACGCCCACTGAAGCGCCCGAAGTGTCCGAAACCAACGAGCCGGCATATAATCCCAACTTCGACGAGGGTTCCGGCGATGATTATGGCATTTCAACCGACCGTTCGACAGTCTTCACGGCTGCCGGTTGCCGCGGTGATGCCACATACACGTGCTACAAGTCTGGTTCCCGCATCTGCGACGAACAACGCTGTGACGATCACGAAGACTGTCCCGACGGTGAGGACGAAGAAGACTGTGGTTTTATTTCCGGCGGATTCGATGACAAAGAGGACGACGTTGGGGGCGAAGATGATAATCAGGCTGGTGGAGGAGAAGATGATGGCGGCTATGAACATGGTATAGTGTTTTGTGTGACGTCACATCAGCGCATTCAAACAGACCCCAAATTAAATGTGTTCCAAAAACCCACCCTCATATATCCTTCAATATACATACAGCTGTATATACATTATAAGAACAAGCCCACTCCTTCCTGACCTAAAACCTAAAAAAAAATTAATGTGTTCCCAATCCCATACACAAATCATTTATATGAATTACGCTAGCTCATCTGTGTTTGTCCCTAGCAACTGCAGCAATCCCCCCTAGGGTTGCCAAGTGAATATTGACCACAATGGTAAATTTGAAAACTTAAGAAGTACCATTTTCAAAATTAAAAGTTTTGAAATTTTTGCAAAACCATTTTTTCCTTAGCGACCAATGTATTGTTGTATATTTATATTTCGCAAAAGTTTAGACATTTGCAGAAATTACTACTAACCATTGAAAATTTTTATTATTTTTGAATGAATTATCTATTAATTTTTTACTGTAAATATTTGCAAGTATTTTAGTTAATTTTTTCTCACCAAAATTGTTCACTCAGTTGTATATTTCCATCTCAGTTGAATTGAACAAGTCGTGCTCGTATAACATCGTGAATGAACCTATTAACTATGCCTTTTATTGGCGAAATTCGTATTCTAATCGTTACTTTACCGAATGCTTGCAGTGTGCTCCGACTCCGAGTTCAAATGTGACGGTCGCTGTTTACCGCTGGAGTATTTCTGCAACGGTAGAGTGGAGTGCCTTGACGGCACCGACGAGCGGGACTGCCCTGATACTAAACCAGAAGGTAAGTGGCGACACATTTTAGCTCGTAGGCTTATGTTTTAAGTAATTTTTATTTTAAGTAATAATTTTAATATCTTTAATTATCTGGTAATTGTTAAAATACGCGCTTATTTGTTTTTTTAGTCCAAACTTAAGCAAACATCTTGAAGTGGTTGTTTTATATTAAAATGCTAGGATCTAGAGCTTAAAAAAGCTAAACAGTTTTGCGCTTTTTGAGAAAAGGAAAAGGAAGGGGCGTGTCTGAATTTTTAAGCTTTAAAAACGGCTTAACTTAATTTCCACTAAACCTACGAGTCTTACAGAAAAAAGTTGTATGACAATAAAAAATCTAAAACCGTTGTATACACATGTTTCTCACATAACCTCAAAATTTATGTGAAAATTTCAAATATTGAAGCTTTTGGGTTTTTATTTTTATCTCGTATAAAAATGTGTCTCTTTCACGAAATTTGGAATATACAGGAGAAAACCTTAAATTAAGTAAATATGTTGATTACTCATGAGGTCGAAGCAGGAAATTTCGACTTAAAAAAAAATTTCAATCAAAAAATCAATTTTTTTTAACATTTATAATTTTTGAGATTTTACCCGCTCACTTTACTTAAGTGACTCACGGTACTAGCTATTTCGATACACAAAAGTGTTTCTCAAAATTCGTTTGACATTTGAGGACTTTGCACTTACCCAAAATACTTCTAACGAATTGAAAACGAGCTGCTGTTCGTGCCAAAATATAGTACATATGTCCAATATGTGCCAAAACACACATGCTTTTTGTATAATAATCAATAAATTACACAATTCGTTAAACAAACCGTTATATTATTACAGTACGATACACTCCGAAAACCTATTTTTAAAATTTCCAAACACAAACCGAGTGCAGCAAGCAAAACAAGCAGATTTCCATGAAAATTAATTGCTGAAAAAGTGCAAATAAATCGTTGCAGTGGAAAAAGTGTAACACCAAATCATAAATAAGTGCACACAGTTGCAAGCACAACAACTGGTAAAATATGTACACTACTGTAAAAAGTGGCAACGAATGTGCAGCGTTTTGTGACGGTAAAAACAATTTGTAGCAGTTTAAAATTACGCACTTCACACTGAGCTTCCAGCGGCACCCTGGACCCTGCTACCCGGCTTGGTGTCGCAATCACACTCAGTGGGCAGGATTAAGCGCTAGCCGTGGTATTTGCATCTCATGTGTGTGGGCGTGTTGTCAGCAGTGTGTTGTATTGAGCGTTGTTGTTTTCCACTTGGCTTCTATATTGAGTGCTCTTGTTTGCTGACACTCACTTTCATTTGTTGCGGGCGAGCGTTGCTGGATCTGTGGGTGGATTTGTAAACTTTTTTCCAGATTTATCTAGCTGCGAAAGCGAGAATGTCAAAAAAGTTGCTGAAAGTACTAAGCAAAAGCGTGAGTTGATTAAAAGTTGTCTTTTTTCCCAACTACTGGATGTGGGACAGGACTTAAATACTGCATGCAACATGCCACAGCTTCGAAGCACATAGTTTTATGCTTAAAATAAACATTCCATGGCATGCTTGAAACTAAACTAACGTACGCTAAAGTGACGTCACCAAAAAATCTGATGTTGCCAGCAGCATCGACGTCTTCATTACCTTGCTCTAGAGTTAACCTTGTCAGAAGCTCAGAGTTCGGAGTACGGACTGCTTTCATTTCATTCAGGGAAAGCGAAAGACTAATCTGCTCGGTACCGACTCTTTTTAAAATCTGAACACCATGTATTAAATTTGTTTTCGAGCGCCTGGAAAGGCAGGACAAACATTTTCGCGGGACGTATTTCTGTGAGTGGTGCAATCCGAAAATGCAGCAGTGGTTAGACCAGAGGTACGCGATTATATTCCCCGATTTTTGAATAACGTAATCACAGGTGACGAGTCATTATGATCCCGAGACAAAGAAAGGGCGTATCCTCGCCCAAAAAAGAAGAATGACCAAATCCAAAGTGAAAACGATGCTCACTGTCTATTTTGACATCAAAGGCATCGTCCACCCTGAATTTGTTCCTGTCTTCCTTAACGCCTTTAATGCTTGAAAATCGCGCTGGCAACGCTGCATCGAAGCAAAAGGAGCTTAGCATTAAAGTTTTTAAAGAATTATTACGATTGGTTTAATACATTTTTTTAATCGACTCAGTCCTATTACTTTCCGGAAAAACTCAGTATACATACATATGTGAATGCTACCTCTATAGCTGCCTTGCAACCAATATGCTTGGACGTTTTTTTATTAGACGAGATATCGTAAAGAAATTAGGGATTGGGTGTATTATTTCCTAGGGAAATGGTACAATCTCCGAAAAATTGTACAGAGCGGATCACTATAGGATACGTTGTTGTATGAAAAGCTGTTCTTTTTGACGAGATATGTTCAAGAAATTTGTTATGGGTTATTGTTTAGGTCAACGGTGCAATCTCCGAAGAAATTGTTCAGATCGAGTCTATTATAACATGTTGTTGCCATGCGAACTGGCCGATCAAAGTTCTTGTAAGGAATCCTTTTTTTATTTGTGAAGGGTATTATAGCTTCGGTTTTTTCTGTTGTATAAGGTTGCTATGTGTGATCGAGACATGTATTATAGAGACATGTGGTCTTTGGACACCCAATTTAATGAAAAGAAGATTCAATTGTGATAAAAAAAAACCAAACTTAAGCGTCGCCTTTCCATTAGCTTCTTAGCAATTAATGGGTGTGCGCTTACGAGTATTCCCATACCGCTTGACGTTACCCCGACTACTCGGCATCTGAATTAAGATGGTTGGTTTGAGGTTTTTATTAACATTTACGCTCATATCTTTACCTTCAACGAAAACCATTTAGTTCTATGCTGCAGTATGTCACTTTTTTGTGATTTTGTTAGCGCTTTTCAACTCTATATTTTGCTAACAACTCTGCTTTACAACTTTATTGCACTAAAGCATTTTGTTTTGATTAGATTTTCGTTGTAGCACAATTTTAGACAACAAATTTTCACTTTCGCTAAACACGAAATCATCTTGCCGCCTTTTTGCGAGCAAAAGCCAAACACTCCCAGCGGACAAATTGACACACACAAGGCGCACACATACACATATTCGTTGCTGGAGTTGAGAATGTGTGTGTTTACAAAAAGCACACATTTGCGCGGGGAATGTAAATGTGCAACACATGTAATAAATTTTGTGGCAAGTACACAAATCCGAAATGGATATATTTGCGAAATTCCAGCTCTCGCTTTTTTAAGCGAAGTGAAGTGAAAACAAAATTCTCATTGCACGAAATTCTATGAAGTGGAAAAAAGTACTTGCCACTTGCAACAATAAATGCAAATTTATTACTGCATTATGGCGAATTCTAATTGATTTTGCGTGCTTTAGTTGTTTGCATTAGTTGTTGCCTTCTTTTGGCATTAAAGTGGGAAATTAAAAAGCACACAATTTCTTCGTTTTCCAACACTGGGCGCTCATTTGGCGCTATGCTTGCACTTAATGCATTTCATGCTCGGAATCCGCGCGATTTACGCGCAATAAATTTGTGTGTTATTACAAGCTGCCACCGCAGAGTTGTTCAGCGGCAGCAATTGCACTGTTGCAAGTATTTTCTTCTTGCTACGCATATGCCTTGCCAACGTTCTGACGTTCATGCAACAGTTGTTTTGCGCGCACAAATTGCTCGCCATACGCACCGCTGTTCACCTGTGTGGCATGCAGCACGTGCTGGCGACTTTGCGCCAAATGGCGTTTGTTTTGTTTACACCGCGTCGTAGTCGGCGCGCAGTTGGCGCTCGGCCTTCAGCCGGCAACACTGCAAGCACTTCCGCCGTGGCAGGCGCAGCAGCTTAACAGCGCTGTTGTCGCGGCTGTTAAGTCGCTGTAAAGGTCAGCGCTACATGCACCGCAGCTAGCAACCAACAGCGCGCACGCGGCTGCCAAACATTTGTACAGCACTGGCCTCGGCTGTCAACACTAGTGCGCTTCGGCTCAACACGAGTGATTGGGCCGTTGTCGGCGCGCTCTAGTGTGACGCGTCGCTGCTCGTTTCATTGCCGCATGTGGTGCCGTGTGTGCCACGATTTTGCTCGGCTTACTGCGCGGTGGGCGCTGGCAACGCAGTCGTTGCACAGCGTTGGCTTTTCCGGCTCAACACGAACGCCTCGTAGCGAAGTGGAAATTTCAAATGCTTCAGTCCAACTGCAGACGTGAGCTCGTGCGAAAGCTTTGTGCGCTGAAAACACTTGGTGTCGGCTATTCTGACTACTTTGACTATAAAGGCAAAGCAAACTCTATAGAGTGGTTGACGCGGGTGTTTCAAAAAATCAACCAGAAACATTAACGAAATAGAAAAAATAAAAAAAGTTTACAAGCGCAGTTAACGGAAATAACCGATGGTGTGCAACGGTAGTGTTCTCTTATATTTAATTTTCAAAGCAATTCAAAGGATGCGGGCGAAAAAACAAATTCATTTGGCAGATAATGCGAAAACAATTCAAAACGTTTTTCAGTGGCACTCACTAAATGACAGGCGAATCGCTGCTGGACCGCAGCAAAGGACTTGGAAGCGAATGAAACGTCTTTTGTGATTGCCCTGGAGAACATTAAAAGCACTTTTACTCAATCAAATTGCTTGCAACGCCATGAGAAATAATAAATGAAACCGTTGCATTGTCCTCCAATGCGAGAAAATGCGAATTTGAATTTAACGTCTCTTGCTGCCGTGACAGCGCTGTTGCACTCAAGTGTTGCAAATGGACATGTGCAACGGTTGCAAGAGCTTGTGTGCTTCATTATACATATATACAGACGAAAGAGTGTGTGTGTGTATGTGGCAGGAGCGACAGTTTAAAAATAAAATACAATTTAAATAATTTATGCATGGAGGCGTGGCAGTATATGGGCGGGCAGTTGACTTAAATGCCGGTAATTTGTAAATCAACCTCAATTTGAAGTCCTTTTGCTAATTTGTGTGCTGTGAACAATATTAATTTCAATATCCTCTGCGATTTGGACTATCTGTGGCACCATTTAGATTTTACGGCTGAATTTTTAACACTATTTTATTTTCAAAAATGTATGTGTGAATATCTTCTTGTTTGAGGTTTATAAAAATAATTAGATTGTAAAATTAGTGCTTTTAGCTGGCTGTTACAAAGAAAGCTACTCTAGAGGCTTGAATTTCAAGCAATTTTGAAAGTGTTGCAAAAATTATTTGAATTTTGAAAAATCCTCTTGTAAACAAATTCTTGAATAGTTAAGCTTTCAAATTATAAAAAGCCTAAAAAATTACTTTTTTTTAATCCTAGACCAGAATACCCCTCAAAGACCTTCTATATCTTAAAAAAAATATATTTTTCAACGGTCATAATAGTTTCGAAACATGTCTTTGCTAAAAAACATTATTTAAATATTAATAGTTTGCTTTCTGCTTTAGAATCAAATCCAAAGCTGAGGTTATCATAATTTTTTACTTCAAAATTGCTTTGAAATTTTAAAGATTAAATTTATATATTTAAAATAATTTTAGCTCAAATTATTGCTCAAACTGTATGCTTCAATATTTTTTTATGAAGTTAAAAGCTTGTTTTCAAATTTATTAAAATTAAATTTTGGATTTTTCCTTGTAAGTTTTTTTCTCTCTCAATTTTTATTGTGCAAACTATGCTTCAATATTTTTTTTTATAAATTTAAAAGCTTTTCAAATTTATTAAAACTAAATTTTGGATTTTCTCTTGGAAATTTTTTTTCGCTTTCAATTTTTATTGTGCAAACTATGCTTCAATAATTTTTTTATGAAGTTAAAAGCTTTCAAATTTATTAAAATTCAATTTTGAATTTTTTCTTTCATATTTTTTCGGGTTTCAATTTTTATTGTGCAATATTTTTTTTATGAAGTTAAAAGCTTTTCAAACTTATTAAATGAATTTTTTCATAGACATTTCTTTCGCTTTCAATTTTTATTGTGCAAATTATGCTTCAATATGTTTTTTTAGAAATCAAAAGTTTTATTTTTAAATTTATTAAAATTCAATTTTAGATTTTCTCTTGCCAATTTTTTTCGCTTTTAATTTTTATTGTGCAATATTTTTTGTTTATAAAGTTAAAGGCTTATATTTCTAAAATTCAATTTTGGATTTTTAAGTAATATGCCTATCAAAATGTTGCAGAACTCCCGCATTATTTAAACGTAAGTTCTGTCTCTTATATGAGCGTAAAATTTCGTGTCAGTTTCACTGTCCTTCGATTGATGTTGGAATTCTGACCATTAATTTGAGTACCTGGAATTTCGAATAAGCTTAACATGCTTCGCTCATAAATACTCTTCTACATCTTCAGAAACATATCGAAGGCAATCATTTGTCTCAATGATATATTTTACTTCACTGTCTCCACCTAAAAGCTACAAATTCAGCTATTAATCCGTGCATTATTGAGGAGTTGAAAACCAAACACATTTGCCACATTTTAGGAAACATTTTTGAGCAATTCCAATTGCCACACCAACACACACGCACAAGTGTATTCTCGCAGCGAAATTGTTGTAAATGAACTCAGCTAAGCTACCATCGGTCCATCAACGGCGCGATCACTTCACAGTTTAGCACTTTGACGCTAAAATCATAAAGTGGCAACTTCAACTGTGTGCGCTAATAGTGCAGCCGTAAAAAGGGTGCCACAAAACCGAATTTATTGCGCCACAAATGAACGCTGAACACCAATCGAACACCTAATCAAAATCGAATGCGCAAATGACAGTGATGCGCTGAAGAGTTTGTGGCGTTCGAATGCACACTTGCTCGTAAAGCACAACGTGTTGCAAGCACTTTTATTTCATTCAAAGAAAACGATTTCCATTTTTACTTGTATGGTATGTGGGTATGTGTGTGTGCGAGCAAGAATTAGGTTTATTTGCGTTGCATAAATAAGGCGCTGCAGCTGTGACGCCCTCCCCCATTTCATTTGTGGCACATACATATAGCGCGCTGACATTGTTTTATTTTCGGTGTTCCATAATTTGTTTTCAAATTTTCTCCACACCACGGCTCTTTGGCTGGCACTTTTATATAGTTTTGTTGTGTTTTTTTTATGTAGACTTTATTCGCCGTTGCCTCTCGCAATACGAACCAGGTATTTACATATATCAGAAGCCAAAACGTACAAAATATGGCTGCCATGCGTTGCACTGAATTTGTATGCACCAAATATTTTGGAAAATTTATGAAGTGCAACCATTACTTGATTTATTGCCAAGAAAATGTAATTTGTGACTGAATTTCTGTTCCTGTGCCATGTTATGCATGTCTTTTGAAATTAGCAATTCCTAATGACGATCAAATTTCTGAACATTTGCATTTTCAAAACTTATCGTCCGGTTAATTATAGATGTAATTAATTTCTTTGTATCAAAAATAAGATTCTACAAATTTTCTATTTTTTCTTATACCCTCAACAGAGTTTGTAACACCCAAAAGCAAACGTCAGAAAGTCAGAAAGTATATATCTATATATATAAAAATTACGTGTCACGTTGTTTATCCGCGATGGACTCCTAAATTACTGAACCGATTTGAACAAAATTTAGCACACCACGACCAGTTCGAACCAACTTTGAAAATAGGATAGTAAAAACCACTCATAAATAAAAAATACAGTGAAAGCTCTAGTATACATATAAATTATCAAAGTGGCGAGCTGAATCGATTTAGCTATGTTGTCCGTCTGTTCGTCGGTCCGTCTATCTTGTCCCTGAGTTTATGAGATATCGATTTTTGGACCAATCTTTTTCTCACCTAGAGGGTGTTCGTTCAAGATATTGTCACGAAATTTTGCTCTGCTCTCTCTTTCCAAAGAAAATGGTCAAGTCGAATCACTATAACATATACATAGTTGTCATACAAACCGAACGATCGGCATCACGTCAAGAAAATGCGCTCATTTGACGAGATATGTTCTCAAAATTTGGTATAGATTTTTCCTTAAAATAACGCTATAATATCTGAAGAAATTTTCTAGATCGGACAACTTTATCATATAGCTGTCATAAAAACTGAACGAAGAAAATCAAGTTCTTTTTGGATTCTTCGTTATTTGTGAAGCGCTTTATAGCAGCCGCAGTTAACGTTGTTTTTTTTTTTTTTTATTAGTTGAAGAAACAAAAAAATCCGCGAAACTGTAGAGAAAAGCTTTTGGTTTTCTTTTTAATTTAATTCTTTAATATTTAAAATTTATTAATAATTTATTTAATATTTATTATTAATATTTCACTTACTTTTTCCAAAAATCAATATAACTGTGGATGTATTTGAATATTAGAAACATATTTATTATCAATTATTTTTTGAAAAATTTTCTCCATAATTATTTAAAAACATTTTCGTCTAATTACTGCAGTGGAATTAGTTTCATGATCTCCTCTCGAATTATCATTAATATTCTTAAAAGAATTTAGATTTTTATATGGTAGCACAACCGTTAGAGGAATACACAGCCATTGAAACGTGTCCAGAAACTAATTTTTCGGCTCAAATGGGTAAAGAAATGCAGGTGTTTTCGAAATTCCAAAAAATTTTTTTCATTTCCAAAACTTATTTCGCTGCCTTTTCCAATAAATTTAAAATACTCCGCCAGCAAAACTATTTTTCCAACAACAGCGCTGGTTAATCACCCATTTACCTCGTCATTAATCAAATACTATTAATCACTGTCGGTAAGCAATCGAATTATGCCGCCCCTTAACCGCCTACGAGCCAGCAACAAACGTGTTGCACCTACACTTGCGCCGCCCCTGCAGCAAAATTACCAAAAAGCGCCGAAAAAGAAAGATCATTTGAAAATGACGGAGGGAAAACAAATTTGGTAGCTGGAAATTTGCTTCAAAACATATAAAATTAGACACCAAACATAGGCAAGTGAGCGCCGCACATTGTTGCACGCTACACAATAAATAACGCCGCCGCCGCGTACACGATCATGCGGCAGTGCGCTGGTGACAGCAACGCCAGCCATTTGTTGCAAGCGCTGTAATATGCTGCCAAAAGCGATAAAAATTCATGCTGAGCAGCCAAAAATATCGAATGGGGCAACAAAGTGATCTTGACACTGTGCTTGTGTGTGTGTGTGTCCACTTATAGCGCGCATGTATGTAGCGCTTGCTATTAAGTGACGGCATGCAACAACGTAATGCAATGTAAATGTGGCAGGCAAACTACGCGACTGTCAAAGCACATTAAACGATGTGGCAAGAAGGCGAACAAGCGCGATTTGACGCTGCTGCACCCACTTTTCCTACTCCTTGTGTTTGGTTATTGCAGTTGTTGCATGACGAAATCAACGATCGTGCCGCAATAATGCCTGCTTGTTTGCACGCGGCAGCAGCTAATTGAGTCGTCTTCACTCACACACACACCAGCAAACATGATTAAATGCCGCTTGTTTGTCACAATTTCAGCGAACTTTCAACAAGCATTTGCATATGTTGCACGAAAAATGCCGCAATTTGCTGCCGATTATCGGCAATAATTCGCGCAAATTTCGTCAATTCTTTGGCGATTTTTTACCACTCGTGAGAAATATTTAACCAACATGTATTAGCATATCGTGGGCGTGGCATAATGACAGAAATGCCAACCAAGCAATTTTGTAGTAGAATTTCAGCGCCTAAGAGTCTGTTGTTGTTGTTCTTGTAGCGGCAGAAAATATTCCTGAAATTCCTGTAGTAATTTGTAGGAAGGCTGTCAGTTTGACATTACTTGGCTGTATAGAAATCCGGGCCGACTCTGTCTGGTGATGCGCTTGTGTTTTTCTGCATTTTATTTACACCCAAGTGTTGCATATTTATTCTCTCACGCTCTTCCTCATTTTGTATGCTTCAGTTTCCTTTAGACTGTCATTAACTGCTGACTGCAGCACTTCTTGGGTACAGCTGTTGTCACTCGGCTAATACTTTTCAACGAAGCAGCGCGCTGAAATTGGAGTTGCCGAGCCCTTAGCGTGTATGGTGAGCCCAAAAGTCGCGTTGTAAAATGAGGAAAAAGTCAGTGAAATTATGAGAACTCAGCGCTGGAAAGGTTTTGAAAAAATACCGAAATTTTACCGGCTTCCACATTTTTTCTCTCCGCCGAATTTAGCAAAGTTGCGCGCTCTTTACAAAACAATCAGAAAAACATACAAACATACATATGTATATGCTTCTATGCGTTATTCACTTGCTTTGCAAAATCTCTTCTAAACAAAAACAATAACAACACTGAGATAATTAAAGCAAATACTGCAATAAAGCCCGAATTTTACAAGGGTAACGTCATCCAACACTCAATAAAACGGCCAGCGTTCGCTCGAGTGCGCACTGCCAGTATGGGGTGTGGGTGTTGCATCGCCGGCCGGCTGCGAAACCATGCACCGCCACAGGTGCACCCATAAACCGAAATACCTGCTTTGGCTGCTCGATCCGATCACATGTTCTATGCGGTGCACATATGCACACAGGCGGCTTGGCGAGCGGATGGGCTACGTAAGCGCTGTAAAATGACTACTGCGCTGTTTTCGGCAGTGCACAAGCGCACACGCACACCTGCACACGGCTCTGCATTAAATTGCGGGTAAAAATCTGCTTATGCAGCCACATATTTCTGTGGGTATTCGCTTTCTATGTACTTACATATGCAAATACATAGACAGCCAGCGCTGTTATTTCGCCAGCAGTGGTGCGGCAAGCCACCGGTATGGCGAATTTAATTGAGTTGTAATTTATTTATTTAAATTTATGCCACAAATGCACTTGAACTTGACAAAGCAAGCGATTTTTTCTACAAAAGCGCAGGCAGAAGCACACACAAGCCTAACTAGCTACCGAATTGTGGCCCAGACATGAGCGGCAGGCGCATGCTATGCATTTCAAGTCTAAAAAATCTCGTTTCCAACGCACATGCAATATTTTACTTACAATTAATCATATAAAATTAGTTGGAAAATATTTTCGAAATTAAATTTTCCACCAATACATATATTTTCTTGCAATTAGCAACGCTCTTGACCAAATTTCATTGCCTTTTACTTTCAACGCCGATAATTGCTGCCAAGTATATGACATCATATGCTGAGCGCTAATAATAAATACCGTTATTGCATAATATTCAACAAAGAAATATATGTTGGCGAATGCGAAAATTTTTGGCAAAGTCGAAGCAAATACAAATGGCAAACGGCAGCATGTGTCAGCATTTCTGGCGGCCAAGTGCTGCCACTTAAGCATTCAAAATTGCAATGTTCTTAAAACTACGGCAATTATACGCTTCAGGAGTTGTAAAATCTGAAGCAAGTGATACAAACGTACTGATCTAACTTCGAGGTACTCGGAGCGTTGAAGGATTCCTTTGCTAGTCATATGAGTCGAACTTGTTGTGAGACACGTGTAGGCGTATAATTCGTGAAAATTGTCAAAAAATGTGTTATTATATGATAAAATTAAGAAGTTTTCAAATAAATAAATTTTAATTAATTTCAACTAAATTTTTGAAATTTGTTGAATTTGGTTATTAATGAAATTAATTTTAATAACTGATAAGTGTTAGTCATTCGGTAAATGAATTTAGTTAAACTTTATTTGACTATTAATTAAATTAATTTTATTAATTATTAAAATTTAGTCATCCCATATATAATATATTTGAAATTTTTAGAATTTTGAGTCATTCGATAAATAAATTATACACATTTTTTAAATTCTGTTTAATTTTAATAATAGTTAAATTAATTTAAGTTATCGCAAAATTAAACTAAAACAACTAAATTAATTTTATTAATTAATAATTTTTAGTCGTTCGATAAATAAATGATTTACAATTTTTAAAATTTGAATAGTACTGAAATTAATTTTAATTAACTTAATTTTAATTACGAAACTATTTGAGTCATTCGATAAACAAATTAATTTAATTTTTTTTTATGTTAATATTAGTTAAATTAATTTTAATTATCACAAAACTAAACTTAAAAAGGTTAAATTAATTTTATTAATTAATAATAAATAATTAATAAAAAGTTATTTAAACTTTTTTTTATTTTAATATTTATGAAATTAATTTTAATTTTTAAACATTTTGAGTTATTCGATAAATAAATAAATTTAAAATAAATAAAAAAATATTTGAATGATAATTAAATTAATTAAATTAATTTATAATTTTTAGTCACTTGATAAATTAATTAATTTTTAATTTTTTTAACTGAATGCAAATTACAATAGTTTTAACTATTATAAATTTTGACTCCTTTTATAATTAATTAATTTATAATTAATTTTGATTTTATAACTTTTACTTTTGTTTCATTCGAATGTTAGTTAAATTAATTTTAAAGAAATTGTGGAAAATAGGGAAGGTATAGTTGATATATCCAAAACGGCCTAACTTTACAACACAAGGAGAACCTTATATTTGTAATTAAGCTTTCTTATTTATGACATACTCTAAGTCTAGTTCGATCTAAAAAAGTTCTGATAAAGCCCATATGTGACAGATTACTACAGTCATACGGCAAAACTGTTGTTGCTTTATTGCCACTACATTGAGCATGTGTTGACCTAATATTTTTGCCGAAGTCTCGCGTTTTCGCTTCATACCACAATCAACACTCATTAGAATGCTTTCAATATAACCTCACTGATCGTTTTGTAAACTTCTGACTCAGAGCCTTTTTTGCACTAAGCGAACTCAACTGCTTTGACAGCTATTGATGCGCTTCTGCAAAAAAAAAGCAATCGCTACATGTCGCAGTTTTCAAATTGCCTTTATTCTTATTTCGTTTTTTTTTTTACCGCTATTTAACATAAAATAAAACAAAAAACAGTCGTTTTACCGGCTGGTCGGCGTGTGCGTTGTTGTTGTACTTGTAGTCGTTTGTAGCTGGCAAAATGCCTGCATTTTTAATTGAAACTAAAATTCCAATTACTCTTTAGAAATCAAAATGAGAAAAATGCCACAAACTGCTACAAAGTAATGCATTATTCACCGCACACACATACACATGTACGCCGCATGTTAGGGGCCAGCTGAGCCCCAACTGCTGCTGAGTGTTTGCTACAACTTACGCATAATTTAGTTGCGCCAATAGCGAAATGCGCGTGTTGCAAGGCGGCTTTTGAATATTGAAAGGAAAAACACATTTTTTAACACACACACACGCACTGAGGCTCAGTTCTTTAGAATTTTTTGACTTGTCTGTATTTGGGGAAGTGTGCTTTTAGGCGCGGCGCACAGTTTTCTGTAATTCCTTGTAAACACTTTGCTGTTGCATGCATCTTAATGAGCATGTTGCAACTGCTGGCGCTTTTTATTGCTTTTGTAGGTTGCTGCCTGCTGGGTTGACTAGATTTTTTACTTGATTTCTTATTTTCATTCACTTATCGTCTGTTAATGCTAACAAGTTATTCATTAAAATTAATGACGCGCCACTAAAGCTAGCCTAAAGCACAGTTAAGCGTTATAAAACGCTATTGAAGCAAATACCGTTAGCTTAACCAGTACAAGTTGCAAGCACAAAGCGCTGCGTTCACTGTTGCAACTTTGAGGTACAAAACACAGTGGTGGAGTTTTTTACAAATAACATTAGTCGAACTTTTTGGGAGTTAGGTGTGGGGGTCTAATTCTTGGGAATTTCCAGAAAATTTAATAATATTCAAACATTTTTAACAGTTTGCAAAAAAATATTTTAATTAAATTAATTTAATTAAAGTCATTCGATAAATAATTTAATTTAAATTTTCGAATTTTTTGTTTGAACTTTAATTAACTGACATTTATTAATTAATGTTTTGAACATTTGATAAATTAATTAATTTTTTTAAATTTGTTTAATTTGAATATTAATTAAATAAATTTTTTTAATTAATAATTTTGGATCATTATTTGACCTAATTTCAATAATTAATAATTCTGAAGCATTTATTTCAAATAATTTAATATTGTTTAATTTGAAAATTTGATTCGACGAATTAATTTACTTTTTGATATTATTTAAATTAATTGAATATTAATTAAATTAATTTTATTAATTAATAATATTGAGGTTTTTCACAAATTAATTAATTTAAATATTATTAGTTTGGTTTAATTTGAAAATTAATTAATTATTTTGAGTCTTTCTATAAATAAATTAATTTCAGTTTTGAAATATAAAATTAAGAAAATTCAATTTTTATTTGAAAGTAGGGCCACCAGCTCATAATTGTGCTGTGTCTTCTTATTCCGCTCATTTAGCCTTTCTTTTCACTTTCAATTTTCCGATAATTATGTGCTTTTGACTTGTGCTCGAGTTATCATGCACATCAAAAGAAACGGCGAAAAACAGCAAAAACAACAACTAAAAAATAAGCGAAATCAGAACATTCCCACAAGTGCGTCGCGCCTTCGGCATAATTTTTTTTCTCTGCGAAATTTGCATCTGAATATGAAAATCACAACAATGTGCACGCGCCTGTATGTTTGCTCTGCATTATTATTGTTGTTGTTGTGATTATGGTCGCGGCACCGAATGCCGTTCGCGATCTTTAAAAAATATTGTCATGTAAATGAGTGTTGCAAATGTCGCAATAAAACGGCTGACGAGCACTCAGCACAACAACAATAATAGCATAATGGGAAAAGTGAAAGAATCGCTTGCGAAAGGGGAGGGGGGGTTCAGGCAGCTGAGTGAAAAGCAGACGAGTAGCCAGCAGGAGGCAACAAATGACAACAGAAAACACATTAGAGTTGTTAATATGCTCAAAGGGGCAAGCCACATACAACTCTGCGTTACTTGCCACACACACACTTTTATATGCATTTGTATATGCGCGGCAACCTGCGAGACGCTGGAGACGCGCGTTTTCGCTGTTGCAACCGCAAATGACGCAAAAAGCTGGCTGGTTGTTGCTGTTGTAGTGTAAAACAAATGAGCAATTGAATGCAACAAAAGAGCGAATGAGAGCTTGAGTGAATGACTGACTGACTGAATGGCACGATGGGCGACTGCTGCGGTAAGACGCCCACAACGTAATAAAAATTTTGCGCAAATTAAAAACAGTGCGGCGCGTTCGGGGAGAGGAAATTTTATTTATTTGTATATTTGTATGTCTCTGTGTGCGTGTTGTGCTCGCTTGAATGTGTGTGTGTGCGTTGTATCCTTAATTTGACCAACTCGTTGACAGCAATGGATAGCGGAAACGAGTCAAAGGTCACACCCGTAACGGAAGCATTGAATTTGCCACAAATGTGTATGTGTGGCAACAACACATCCGGTGATATGTGCTCACAGCATGCACAGCGGCGTTGTCCTCGCAGCGATTTCTCGCCTCTTCAAGCACTTAAGACACAGTCAACTGATTCCGCATTCATTGCCACTCACCATTTTGCTACATCCGTGGCATAAAATGTGTTCAAAGCAAAATCAGCAACACCGACCGCACGCTGTGCATTTTTATGACCGTCACGCCCACAAACCGGACAACCCAGAAAAAGAAATTAACATTTTAGTAAATACCAAAAAGCGCGTGTCCTTGCTTCAGCATCCTGTCGGGATAATGAAGCATGCAACACATTAAAAGCTAAACTTGAGTGCAACCGCGTGAATTTCTGCATTTTCTCGCAATTAATTATGAGCAAAAAATAAATTTACACTGTCACCGATTTGCAAGCAACGCTCCCTACGCCGACCTCGCGCGCGCACCGTCCCTTATATGTTCTTTCTCTCTCCCTTTTTTGCCTGTAGCATCGCACACACATTTATATGCTGCCATTGTCATTAATGTTGTGGCATTTAGCGCTCGCGTTTTGAACGTGCCACAAAATTGTGTTTAAAATAGCCAAAACTACAACAAAAACAACAACAACTACGTGTTAAAACTGCCATAGTTAAGCGCCACACCACACGCACACCGTTGCTACGTAAGCAGTGCGACCGCCAGTAGTCGAAAATGGGGTGGCCCGGCCCCGAAAACACCCACACGAATCCCACTAGCAGCGGTTCTTGCAACAGCATGGCCACGCCCTCTGCGTGCGCGCCCACTAGATTGAACTCAACGCGTCCACGTCGGCGCCGCTTGCCACTGCGTGTGGTGTTGCTGGCGCTGTTGCTAGCGGCGCTGTTCGACGCGCTGCCCACAAGTGCCGCACGCGGTTACTCTTCTTATGGTAAGTATATATGCCCGCGCGCGCTCGCCTTTTTGCCTAGTTCAATGTTTGTTTAAGTAGTTAAGTTTCCAATCTGTCCAAATCAATTGATAAGTGCCATCAACCTTGAACAAAATTGATGCGGCGCCAGCAACTCCCGCGACACTGTGATTGCAACTGCAACATGCCTCCTCCAATCAGCGTTTGCAATAATACAAGCGCTTTAATTGCGCAAATTTTTTATTTGTTGCGGCTGCATTTGCTGTTGGCGTGTTTGTTGCAACATAAGTACGTGATTGCTGCAATAAATTTCAATCAAGTGCCGCTGTAGCAGCTATTTGTGGGGCTACAGCAGTCTGTGCAACAGTACGTTACTCGAAATCTGGTTATTTGTGCTTTAATTTTCTATGCACAACTGTTTTACCCCATATTTATTAACATTTTTTTGAACCGACGTAATTTTTTATATTTTATTTCTAATAAGTTTGAATTACTTTTTGAATTTAATTAAGTTTTTCTTTTAATTGAAATTAATTTTTATTTTCATATGCACTTTTTATTACTTTTATGGTTTTTGTTTATTTTTCTTGGCATTATATTTCATTTCTAACAATTGTAAATTATAATTTTTTTAATTAATTTTTTTAAATTATTTTTCCTCTCGATTTCTCTAAAATTTTATATTTTATTTCTAATAAATTTGAATTATTTTTTTTTTATTTTAATGAATTTATTGTTATACTTTCTTGATTCTCATAATTTCTAACAATTTCAAATTATTATTTTTTAATTAATTTTTTTTCTCGATTTCTCCTAATTTTTTTATTTTTTATTTCTAATAAATTTGAATTATTTTTTTTTTATTTTAATGAATTTATTGTTATACTTTCTTGATTCTCATAATTTCTAACAATTTCAAATTATTATTTTTTAATTAATTTTTTTTCTCGATTTCTCCTAATTTTTTTATTTTTTATTTCTAATAAATTTGAATTATTTTTTTTAATTTTAATGAATTTATTATTATAATTTTTTTAATCCTCTTAATTTTTAACAATTTAAAATTTAAAAAAGTTTTAATTAATTTTTTTCTCGATTTCTCTAAATTTTTTTATATTTTATTTCTAATAAATTTTTTTGATTTTAATGAATTTATTGTTGTAATTTTTTAATTTCTCTTAATATTTGTTATTTCATCCCAAAAAAATTTTTAAATTTTTCTATTTTAATTTTCAAGTTTTGTAATAGTTTTTTCTTTCCTTAAATCAAAACTAAACTGTTGCTGTGTTTGTTTTATTTTTTGTTTATTTCAAAACTTTTTTATACTCTTCCAATTAGTATTTTTTTAATTTAATAGACCTTGCAACATTTTATTTATTTATCGCCTTTTAATTTAATTTCATTTTGTGCATTTTTCATTTATTAAACATTGAGAATATTTTCGTTTTTAATTACCGCATGCACAACTGTTGCATGCTTCGCACGTATGTAAAAAAAACACAACAAAAGCAAAAACCAACAACAACACCCATCGATATTAATGATTATTAATTACTTTGGCTGCCTGTTGCACTTGTTGCACGTACGCGCACAACCATGCCGCGCAATTAATAGTTGCAACATGTCACCATTGTAATTGACCGCAAAATGCCAAGGTTGTTGCCAGGCGCGAGCACACAATTGCATAATTTGCGCAAAATAAAAACACAATAACAACAAATAAATAATAAATAGAAAATTCGAAACTCAATTTTTGCAAATCGATATGCACACGCATCAATTTGTTGCACAAATACTCTTTAAGTGAGATTAATGAGCGTGAAAGATGCATATTTTGCGTGTGAATCAATAAATTCATTTAAAAGACGCAATGAAACCAATTTAGCATTTATGTTGCACATACCACATATAACAATAATGAGAATTTTTATTAAAAAGATTTGATGTTAATGCATAAAACTCTTTTCATTAGCATATTCACCATGTTTGCGTTTTTGCCATTCAAGCTTGCTCAAGCAGACAGCAAATGCTTATGACAACTCTGTCAGAGCTGACTCTTCCGCAGCGCCACAGTTCAGTTGCAGCTGAGGCGAACTCATTAACCGCAAATAACCGTTCGATTGTGGTGAATGCCGCAAACAGCAAAAAATGCATTAAATGTCACAGCGACAGCGCGCAACAGGCAGCAGACCAACGATTTGATTGCTGCAGTTCAATAGTTTGTCGTTTATTATTGTTGCTGTTGCACGCTTTGCTGGCATTATGCGGCGACGGCGACTCATTGCGTTGCACAGCTTTCTTTCCCATTTCCCATTGTTTATGCGCGCACTCAAAGTGCCACAGCGCGCGGCTGCATGTGACTTTTCAAACTACTTTTGCTGGCAGCCAACGGCGGCTAGGCGCTGCTGAAGGGCGCAAACGTGTAGGCAGCAAATCAGAATATGAGCAACAAGCGATTGTCGTAATTTAATTGCAACAAACGGCTTTTGGAGTGCCACAGTTTTTGTTTACAAACGAAGTTCGGCTGCCCTTAAAAGCAGCACTTGAATGCAGCAACAACCATGCACAAATGGCCGCCAGCGCGACCACAGCAATGTAATAGTGTAAACAGCTGGCATTGTAGTTGTTGTTGCCACACATAAGCAGGCATTTTCATGCTGACGTTTTTTGTTGCAACAGGCACTTAACTGTTAATTGTGTGCGCCACTTTTGTTTGCCACCAATAACAACAAGCCACACACAAACAAAACAGCATATTGTCCACTTTTGTATGCTGTTTTGTTTGCGCATTGCTGTTGTTGTTGTGATCTTGAAGTGAAAATTAAGATGCAAGTGTGAATTAATTGGAGCGTTCATAATCACAAAACTTGCCACACTGCAACAATGCGCTCAGCTTACTCATACGGCTAATAAAGTGCTGCTTATATGCATGTATGTGTGTGTGTGCGTTGGACGATGTGTGACTCTAAGTGAACATTGTGCCACATCTAGAAACGTAACAATTAGCCCCATTTCTCGGCTACTTGAAGCAATTTTTTCGCTCTCGATTCTATTAACACGCTGATTTATGTGTTTATGTAAAGCTTTTGCTTTCGAAGCTCCATAAAACATTACATAAGCGCAAACTAATATCAGGATTAAGTGGCTACAAATATGTACAATTCAAAAACGCGTCAGAAAATGTGTTCATTTATATTTATGAAGACATTTTTCATATCAAAATATAAATAAATTGAAAAACAGCTTTCGCCAATACAATAGAATTTGATCTAAACGGTTGTCAAGCTTAGCACCATATCGTGTATTAAAGAGATTTATTTCAAATGCGCTTCTTTCCTTATAATCGGGTAAGCCAACAGCTTTCACTTTACAACTTTATAACTTGTAATAAAAGCTTTCAGTTTCAAATGTTCCATCAATGGCTTTTATTTAATTTTCAAGAGCTTTCACTTACAGTTAAAGTGAGCTTTCACTTATATTTGTTAGGAACATGAAAATGGCGCTTATTTTTTAGAAAAAATTTGAGATCAGCTTTCCCTTGCAACATTAGCTTTTTGAGAGCAATAGAAGCTTTCAGTGTAAAATCGTCCATAAATAAATCTTCCATCAATGGCTTTTATTTAATTTGCAAGAGCTTTCACTTGTAGTTAAAGTAAGCTTGCACTTATATATGTTAGGAAAATGAAAATGGCGTTTGTTTTTTAGAAAACACCTGAGAACAGCTTTCACTTGCAACATTAGCTTTTTGAAAGAATTAAAAGCTTTCAGTTTAAAATCTCCTATAAACAGCTTCAACTTGGTGATTTTCCTTCAATGGTATGCATTTATTTTTTTTTTAACTTCAAGCAAGAGCTTTCAGCTATAGCTTAGGCGAGCTTTCGAATTAATTTACACAATAACACCAGCTGCCGTGATAGTATCCTTGGCGTCACTGTCTTGAATTGCAAACTTTCACTTACATATATTCGTGACTAATATGAAAGCTGTGCTTTTTTTGGAAAAAGCTAAAAACTGAAATTGGTTGGTTAGATAGATAGATAGTTAATAACGAAGTATTGCACTGCGACCTAGGTAGCCTGCTGGGCGCTACTGAGGTGATGTGATCCCTGTCCACGTAGATGGCACCTAGAGCCTTAAGTCTGCTACTGGGGTTTCCTGTTCCATATCGCAGAACCGGCAGTTTGCGCAAGAAACTATGCTCATGTTGAACAAGTGCTTCTTGAGCGTACAGTGCTCTGTGTAGAGCGCGACAAGGAGGCGGAATTGTGTGAATGCATGGTTGTGGTTCCGCCATCTTGGACGCTGCCGCGAGCTAGTTCGTCGGCTAGGTCATTTCCGGCTAAGCCCCGGCACCCAAATTTTGTGTACCCGGTTGCATATTGATAGGTTGGCCACAAAACTTGAAAACAAATTACAGTATTCGATCTTTTTAACTCTTTCGATTGTAAACTAATTGGTATGGACTTTACAGTAAAGCTTACGTAAATCCTATAGGACATAGCTCTCGTCCGAATTGAACGATCGAAATCAGATTCTTGTATATATATTTGTGATGTTTTTAGCCTAAACTACAATTTGCTAAATTGCTTTTATTCATGCTCTTCAGCAATCTTCCTTTTTGTGCATAAAATTGTCACTTTGTTGGGCAAATGCGCGCGCTTCTGTCCAATGACACCCTTGACTTGGTTAAATTTCGCGTAAACTGATAGCCCACAGCATTACCAACAACCTTTCATGTTTCGCTCCAACACTGGTGTACAACAATAGCGACTACTTTTAATATGTAAAACTCCAAAACAAAACAAAAAAAAAAAAAAAACAAATTGAAAAATAAATCTAATTTAAGTTATATGTATTAGAAAATTCTATGAAAAAGTCCCTAACAAAAAGTCGGTGCCAACTTAGCTCCGAGTGTTAGATAAAGCGCATTTTTGGCACTTCCTCCTTTCCCAACCTTCTAGCAGCACTCAGTTAGCTTCAAGTACACACATGGCTCTCTGAGCCTCTGCTCGCCTTGGTGTGGGTGCTTACCTTCGCTTTGCTTGAAGATCACTCAATATTTTCGCCACGTTACACATTTTGTTTCGACTGGCAACTTCATTAACAAAGCGGACACTAATTGTGCCAGTTGTTGCTGTTACATTTCTTACATTTACTGAATACTTCGCACACAGTGGTATGTGTGAGCGTATGTAAAAAGTCCACTAGACCCCTCATTTGTTGTTGTTAGAAACGTATCATCTTCACACGCTGCTGCTTAACGCTGTGCTGGCCGTCAGCTTTCGCATTCCAATTACAAAAAGCAAATGCCAAGTAAAAATTTCAAAAATAAACAGATAGAAACGCAACAAAAATGCAAGCGCAACAAAGATACAAGCGAGACGCTCATACATAGCTGCTCATTATGAGGTAAGCGCGCGAATATGGCGAGAGTGTGTGTTTATTGTTCTTGCTTCGAGTTGATATTAGCACAGCGGCAGCTGTGTAAAGCGAAAAAATGAAGCTTAGAGCAAAGCAAAGAAGAAGCAGAAAAAAAACTTAAAAAAAATTAAAAATTTGATACTAATAGCAACAAAAGTACATAAAAAAACACAAAAACACACAGCATCAGCATTGATAGAACAACAACAAACGCTACTGAATGCCATAGCTGCTGCCACACATTCAAAATAACAGCGCTTGCGGCGGTTGCGCGAAGGAAATGCCATTGGCGGCGGTTGCCGCTGAAGTAGCGTTTAGCTGCCGGGCGCGTTGCTAGCGCGAAGATGCCTTTCGCGCTATGCTGCCGTGGCTTTCCGTTCTTCCGCGCTGAGCGCAAGGGAGCGCGGGAGTTTCTTGCGAAAATTGTTATCTCCTTCACTTCGCGCTTTTGTCCTCGTTTCACCTTGTTGTTGCTGTATTTTATATATGCCACTTTGTTGGTCACGCTTGCCTACGCGTTCAGCTTCCTGCTTGCAACGCGCTTCATACTCGTCACATTTTTTGTTTGCATGCTTCTAAACAATTCAGTTTAACTTTTTTTTTGGAAAAATAACAGTTTTTGACCTTACTACTCTTAAGGTCAGCTGCTTGTTGTTCCAACGGTACAAGAATATGTTTTCAAATAAAATTATAGGCAGAATTCTATACCTTTTGACCTCCGCCTTGCAGCGCTCGTTACTTTCGTACTTCACCGTTTTTGGTTCTAAGTACAACCAACATAGCAATACACACATACTTTTACCAAGATGTATGTATGTATGTATGTGTTTTCCATGCTCATCGTGCTGCTGCTTTGTTGAGCGTTGACAATTAAAATATATTTTTCTTTTTATCTAAACCATAACGGTACACCGCTTGATTGACAGCTTCACTGTTTCGTACGTAACCGAGAAGCGCTGTATTAAATTCACCATAGTTTTAATTTTTTTTAGAGACCTTTTGTTTTTAAATTGTGTACAAATACTAATTAGCAACAAAAAGCTTAAAGAATAATTAAATGAAGATCGTTGTTGCCATTGCAAACTCGCTGGCATCACTGCGTCTTTTGTTGTTGCTTAATATGTGGCAATATCAGAGCAACTTTTCCAATCCAACAACAACCATGAAGACGTTCCAGGAAGTGTAATTTCCAACCCACGTAAAAGTGTTGTAAGAAAACAGATCTTTATATCGATGTTTCTTATTCTTCTGAATGCTATTCCTACTCTCGCAATATGTTGCACAGAGTACAAAAGTTTTGTTCATCTAACGCTTGTTTGTATCACTCTAATTGATCTATCTCGAGTTATATAGTATAACATATATTGGATAGTCGAAAAAGTCTTTTCGTATTTCTAATCAAACTTCAGCTTATTTTTTATATTTATAATGAACTTTAACGAACCAAATATGTGCCATTTTGGTCGACCATTTATTCTATATATTAAAAATAATACCAAATATATATATATTCAATAGATTTTAATAAATATTTTTCCTTCTTTATTTACAGGTGAGTTTTGAAACTTAAATTATTGTTTCGAAATATTTTACAACTAAGTCCGTAAGTACAATTCAAAATATTTATCAAAAAATAATTAAGAGACGAAAATTAAAAAAGTACCGCTGTCTGCGCTGTCTCAGCTTTTATGCCTTCTGCTCTCTTCCTCACCGTCTACACCGGTAATTTGACACTTCAGTTAATGGATATGTCAAAAATCAGCGCCTCGTGCCGCATTTCTGTTGGTTTCTCATTTGTCAAAGCTAAACAGAATTTTCGCGCACGTTTGACGTTTACTTGCCCCTGCCACACTTGTGCACACGCAAGTCCTTTGCATACATTAGCGGCTTGTGGCAAGTGTAGAGGGCTTTTTCTAATTTCGACTGCTCGAGATAAAAAGTAGCACCAACTCATTTTCACATTATCTACTAGAATTACGCGGGGTTCGCTCTCGGCGACACTAACATGCACTTCGCTGTTTGTTTGGCAACTTGTGGGCCTCTGCGCCGCACTGCATTTCGCTGAGTACACGATTTTGCGCGGATGGAACGTGAGTATGCAGGAAATGCGAAAAGCGCTGGAATAATGCAAAACTTATTAAATACGTGACTTAATCTCTGCCACAGGCGATCAGCTGGTTAGCCGTGGCGTGTGAATTAGCTGAAGCCCTCGGCGGAAGCTTTAACAGCTATCAACAGCGTTTGACGTTTCTGAAAAATTCTTTATTCGAAAAAGGCAAAAATTGTCAATGCAATCCTGTCAAAAATTAAAGCCAAAGTGTAGCAGCCGCTGCTTTAAGGCGACACATGCCTTCGAAAATACCCACAATCTCTCGCCTCCACTCCTGCTTTTAGACACAAATCCGTTGTATTTAATCCAACTTCTGCCCATGTTTGTTGTGGCTGCGTCTATTCATTGTCAGCTTCCAAATTGCAACTGGTCGTTTTTCCGGTAATGTCTGTCAACATGCCACATGTCGTGTATGTGTGCCTCGAGTACGCGTGCTGTATCCACCAATGTTTACTTTTACTATGTGACTGCAACATAAAAGCGCAACTAACACCCACACGCAGTGACCGAGACCAATCGCAAGCGGTGTGTGGTAAGATCTATGACCCACAATGTAGACAGAATGCATTTTTCCCGCCGTCGTAGGACGCTTTGAAATCACTTACTTTTCCGGTTACTACAACAGCTATATTGTCCACTTTGTTGTTGCATATTGTTTGTTTATTTTCGGTTAGTTAAGTTTGCAATTTCCGTTGACTGAGAGTAAAAGTGTTGACTTTACTGGGCCACAATGAGTTGAGTAGAAAAAATGTGTAAATGTCAGCAAAAAATATTCTGCGAGTAATATAACTCGGAAAGCTTAGTTTTAGAAGGGGTTGATGAAAGCTAGTTTCCGAACTATATGCTACATACAAATATGTAATATGTATGATTCAGAAAGCGCAGTTTTACCGCACGAAAAGTCTCAAAAATGTGAATCCAACACCTCTTACTGAAAGCTTTTTCTTAAAAAAATTCTTGAGGTGATTGAGGATTACATCATAATTATTTGCAACCAGAAAATAGTAGTAACTTGATTGAGATCAGCAAAGGATTGTTTTTTTCTCAAAAGCATTGGAATCGATTGAAAAAGCACTTAAAAAGCTTTCTAATAGATTATTTTTTTCTCACAAGCACGGGAATCATTTAAAGTGTAAACACTATACGTTTGGAAAAAGCACTTAAAAAGCTTTAAAAAGCTCTATAATACTTTCAAAATCTGAGATCAGCAAGGGATTGTTTTTTCTCACAAGCATTGGAATCGATTTAAAGTCCAAACGCTATATGCTTTACAAAAGCACTTAAAAAGCTCTCGTGTTACGTACAGAGGCTTTCAAAATCTGAAGGTAACTTTAAGCCTCAAAGGAAATTGAAAGTCTGAACGACAATTCTCTCATTGAAATTAGCTGATGAAGTGTATACGCTTTTAGAAGCGCATAAAAAGGTTTAAGAAGTTCTATAACACACACTGGAGCTTTAATGTTCAGTTTGTCATTTTAATCTCCGCAATGTAAATGAAAGTCTTAAAATCATGCTCTTTTGAATTAACTGTCAACTCATTGCTTAAGATATGGATGTGGTCTGCCAAAAAAGCTCATTTTGATACAAAATTTAAAATTTCTAGTTAAGCTATTTCTGACGATATTATCATATATTAAAATCTTTAAAATATTCACTTTTTATTAAATTTATTTCTGATTCTTCCCAAAATTAATAATGCTGAAGTGTCAACCAAAGCTTGGCTGGAAAGCCTTCTACTTTCTCAAATCAAAAGCGGACTTAAGACTTTCGCTTCTAAATCTTTATATACTCATGCTTCAAGTTTCCGCGCTCTGCCGCCAAAGCGGTTTTCAAATCCATAACATCGAGCAGTGCAACTGTTGCAACATTTCGCTAAGCAACCGGGAGAATACACTCAGTTGACACCTGAGTTGCCAGTTTTCGAATTGCTGTCCAAATTTTCCAAAAAAAGCAACAACCAAAATGCAAACTGTAGAAAAATGCTTAGAATAAGCCACCGATAACAGAAACTGCTGAATGTGGCAGCAAACGCCTTGCTGTGTATATTAAAAAATGGCACAACAACAAATTTAAAGAACATAGAACCACACTACCTAGCGACAACAACAACAATTGCGGCATGTACGCGTAACCTGAACAGCGTGTCCAGTCGTACGCCGCCCAGTAGCTGGCGCAGCAGCCGCAACTGTAAAATGACCGCCGCGGCATTGCTTGAAGTCTTTTGAGCGCATTCTCATTTTGTTGCTGTTGCTTTTCGTTCTTAAATGCAACCCAGCACCGGCACTGGCACCTTCGCCTTCAACTGTGCCACAGACTGCGCGCTCTCTTGCAGCATGAAGTTATTTTGCTTCATTTTCTATTGTTGTTGTTGTTGCCGAGGTGTCATTTTTGATTTCTATTTCAGCGCTTTTTTGTACTCGTTTTCTGCCGTTGTGTGCGCGGGTGTGTGTGCGTGTGACATGTGGTGTGAGCTGCGCATCTTCAAGTGCCACGGCCAGTGCACCGGCTGGCTGACTGCCTGGCATTCTGGAGCATGTGTTGGCACGCCAAACGAACGCACACACACACATATATATATACCTAGCTATGCGTATGTTGCTAAAAATATGCGCTGTTTGTGGCAGTGGCTTTTGCATGTCTGTCCGCCCATGTGTCCGTCCGCCGTCGCGCTCGTTCGTTAGCAATGACACAATTTCGCGCGCCACTTAGCGTCACTGCAGCGACCAAACGCGCACACACACGCCTGCTAATGACAATAGTCAGCCAGCAGCGGACAGCAGACAGCGGACAGTCAGCAGCCGCGTGTGTGTGTGCGTGTTCGCAGTTTTCTGTCGTTGTTGCAGTCATTTTTCACAGCACCTTTATTCCAAGCAACTTTTATACATATGTATGTATGTATACTAAACTTGCGTGGTTGCCAATCCATTGCAATGCAGTTTGGGCCACACAATTTGAGTCAATTGCAAAAAAGCGATCTAACTAATTTATTTAGCATTACTTTCGATTGTGGCAGCGTCGAATTTATCAATATTCAAATTTATTTGCCGATAAAATTGCTTGTTAGTTCAATTGCTTTGATTTGTCTGGGTGCTATCTGCCGCACAGTGAATTGACAGCTGCCACAAGTCTTATAATAAATATGCAGAAAATATTTACTTACATACATAAGAATACATACATAAATTTTCACATACAACCACATTCCGCAATGCAAAACTAACTGTTTGCTCGCTATTTTTCATAGATTTTTAGCTGCCAAGAAATATATTCAGTAAAAAATATCGTGAGCGTTACCCTTTGCCGCCGCTTGGCAATGCATCATAGCGCCGCTAATTGTTGCCTGTCGCAGCTGCAACACGATAGAAAGAGTGTGTCATCACTTGGTGCGGCGCGCCGTGGCATCCAGCTGTGTTAACGTGCAATTTAAATCATTTAAAGAAAAATGTTTGCAATGATTTGGCGCAAATTAGTAGGGGCTCGAAGTGCTCCGAGTGAGCATGAATTAAAGCTATGAAGTCATCGGCGAAAATAATAAGAATTGTTAGTTAAAAATTTTTTCTTTTAAAAGCCTTCACTTTTTCATGATCACATTGATAGCGTACATATTAAATCCTATTTTAATACTGAACAAGTTTGACAAAACTGAATACTACAAGTTTACAGCTTTTACCTGAGATTTCATCAGTATGATGTAAAAGTAGTTGTGAAAGTGAGAAAAAGCTGTAACTTAGTTTTAAATCGGAAGCTTTCACTGTTATCATGTTTTCATTAAACAATGAATACTATACGATCAGAGCTTTCACCTGAGCTTTCATATCAGCTTTTGAGAAGCTTTCAAATATTTTAATAAACAACCACATTCACCCGAAAGCTTTCACTGTTTTCAAGTTTTTATTAAAAGCTTGCATTTTAAATTCCATTTCGATTTTGATTATATTTGACAGAACTGATCTCTAAAGTTTCAGAGCTTTCACTTGATATTTCTTCAGCATCTTCTCTGTTATTAATATTTTCGTTTAAGCAACCAGTATTGTTAAATTCGACAAAAACATATTTTTCCAAGTTTTTGGAACATCGAATTTTAGTTAAACTTCCTTTACAATTCAGTACAAGGTCTTCGAAAAAGTCTTTTTGTATTTCTAATCAAACTTCAACTTTTTTATATGTGATTGGTAACACTGGAGATATACGACTGCAACAACATCTATTGACTAAATACGAAAAGACTTTTTCGACTACCCAATATACCTTAAACCACTTTTCAGCGCCGCCAGCATAACACAGCTGGTTGCAGCAGTCACTCACCCACACATAAGCAATCAAGCATTGCCAACAGGCAAATGCGTTTTGCTTAGCGCATTCTTTCAATAATTATTTATTTTCTTGAGTAGCGGCTCTTGCTGTGCCTTGTGACATCATATGTGCGGCGATCATATTTCTGCTGCATAGCGGCCACACTAACTTCTATACCCTCTCTTTTATCTCTTTTTATGCGAAATATTTTATATATATACATATGTATGTACATATATGTGCGGCTCATTGAGATATGTGCTGCAATTGCATTTTTATCGAGGCGAATGTCAACGTAAATCAATCGCAGTTCGCCGCGATCGCCACAGCAGCTTTACGCGTATTTAATGAGATAAACAATAACACACACACATGCATATGTCAATACACAAGGTGTGCAGATATGCGACTGACATGCATGTGGCATGAAGATTGCATTACAGATAAGCGTAATTTATTTTTCTAGCGCTGCAAACACACCCCTCGGCGGACCCGCCAATAAATAATCGAAGGAACTGCGGCAACATCAGTGCATCATGAAAAAAAAGCGTCGATTTTTTTAAAATATGCTTCATTTCAAAATTTTTGATAGTAAATATTTCCTAAATTGCTAACCAAAATGTTGGTTTTATGCTAACCATGCCACCTTTACTATTATAGCCGAAAAAATTCTCTACACAAATTGATTTTTATTGTATGTGTGGCATGCAATAGCGGATATGTTTGCATACTATAAAGTAAATCATACCCGCCATAGTTCATGTATGCAGCAATGTCTCATGCTGCGCTGCAATGTCGCCACAAATAAAATAAATAAACACGCGCTTTTGTTGTTGCCACGCCTCGTACACTTTGCGACATTTTATTGAAAGCCGCTCAGCCATAAAGTTCATGACCAGCAGCTCAATGCAGCGCCACCTTCCGCCCGAACGTAGCCAATAGCCAATTACTTGATGCGCTAATGAAAATAAAAGTCAATCTAGCGGTAGACAATATATGTGGCATGCCACCGCACGTCAGTGCCGCCCAACGCCAGCCGCATTTAGCCGCCCAATATTCATAAAATATTTTCCGGACGCTAAAAATAAGCGGGAAAGTTATTTTAACAAAAGTATGTGCCGCCGCCGGCAGTTATTGCCGCTTTGCTTTGTTTGCAACACATGCACACACATAACGTTGCTGGTGCTCGACTGTTTTTGTGGGGTTGTGGCCGCATAACATCTGTTTGGTATTCATCTTTTGCATGGAAATTGCATCAATTCATCAATCGGCGAATTGGTCGTGCGCACAATCATGGTTGCCATATCTGACAAATGGCCGCGCCGTCGCAGGCTTATCAACCGCATCAGCGCAGCGACAGTGGCAATTACTTGCTTACATATGCACGTCGAGTGCGGTTTGGTTACTTGTGCAGAAAGCAGCAGATACTCGCACAAAAAGGTGGATTTTAATTAAATTCGCACACACGACTTACATCGGTTAACGTTTACGAAGCGGCGTTTGTGTGTGTAGCTGGGCTTTGGCTTGGCCGGTTGACTTAATTCGTGTTAAATCGTAAAGTAAACAATCGTTGCAGTTATTGAACATTTAAGCGGCAGCTTTTTTTTATATCGAAACTTGCATAGAAATGAAACTTTATGCTAAAGCTTTCACATTTAATGACTCAATTTTTTAATGCAGTAATAAAGCTTTCGTCATATTTGACTTTGAGCTGCGAGATTGTCTCTAAAACACAGTATTTTAACAATAAAATGCTAAAAGTTCCATGAAAGCTTTCATATACACTTCAATATTAACCACTTTATACGCCAGGGTAACTCATGGGTAACCCTTTCTCTAAAACACTGAGAGCTTTCATATAAAATTCCAGACAACTTGTATGGAAAATTCTTTTAGAACATTTTGAGCCCTGAGCTTTTCCTTTTCTCTCATTTTGTCACTTTATGACCGCAAATACTTGAATGCTTTGTAAAGAATCAAGTCTTTTAATTTGTATACTCTGAATAGGGTATATTAAGTTAGCCACGAAGGAAGCCAGAAATAAACGTCAGAAACCTTATCTAATATGTTTCTAAGTGATCATCGCAATGACCTGAGTCAATTTAGCCATGTCCGTCTACCCTTCGGCCAAACTAGTCCCCAGTTTTCAAGATATCGATCTGAAATTTGCACAAATTTCTTTTCTCACGAAAGTAGTTACTAATTTGTTGGAACCACCAATATCGGGTTACTATAGCATATAGCTGCCATACAAATTGAACGATCGCATTCAAGTGCTTGCAAGGAGAACTTTTTTATTTGGCGAGATATTATATTGATATCTTCTTGGTTGGGCTTACTCATTGTGGTATTAATCACAACTGATATAATTTGTACTAATTTTTATCATGATCTCATTACATACTTATGTAAAACAAATTTATCATGACATAACTAATTGTTTATGGAAAAGAAAATGATCGATGAAATAAATGTGGCTTCTCCCATTGCCGCATTAATCTTAAACCAAATAAGTATGTAGGTAAAAATGTTTATCCATATGGCTACATTTCCTTTTATTCAGACACAATCGAGCATGATCTGTTTGCTCAAGTGACGATCAAAGCTGAACAATTCGATCAGTATTAGAATAGTTAATTCTGCACACAACTTAGCTATGTCAGCTATATGACACATTAGGTGTATGTAAATATGTTCATTTACATCTACAGTTTTTCATATTTGCATTTTCGTGGCAAAAAATCGCACACGATCGAACACGATCGCTTATGAGCTCATGTGTTCTAAGTGGCTTAGGCATGAGTGTGTCTGTTGAAATTGGTAGTAATGTGACACTTGAATAATTTATGCATTTTTACAAGCGAATATTACAACAGCCATTAACTTTGTTGGACTCACGCGATCACTGATCGCAATAGATCGGCATATATGAACCAGCTGAAACAAAAATGAAATATGAAATGAGTAATTGTTTCATTGTTCTGATTAAAATACAAAAACGCTGTAATACTTGCTAAAGTTTACTGCTGGCGATGAATTGTGAGCTGCTTGTTCATAGTATGAGATTTCGCGACTACTCAAACAACTGCCGCCGAATTGACTTGATCACTTGTATAGCGAAGCCTGTTTACGGCATACGATCTCATCTTCTTGATGAAACTTGAAATATATTGAGCCATAATTTATTTTTTGATTTCACTGAACTTCACTTAACTGCTGCCAACGCACAATTTTGCGCCACGTCGCCTTCAACGCGTTCTCCCTCTGCACCCATTAACAATTAATCAGCGACAAATTAGCTGACGTGTTAGCAAATTTTTCAAACTGTCCGCATAAATCAGTTGTGATAAACTACAAACGATTAAAATGTGATATGCAGCTTGTAAAGATTTGCTGCGCTGTGGCGCCACACAAACACGGGTTTTTATTGCTCACAAAATGTCGCCGTTGGTTGAATGGCAAACCAATTGATCGTGACACGCCAGCACCGGCCAAACACTCCTTTAAACATCAAAATTAATGGCTAAATGGTGTTGCTATTATCGCTGGCGATATGAGTTTGCCACATCGAAGCAGTCTTCGAGAAACAACATGCGCGCGCTGTCAGCGAACCGATCATGCAAATGAACGCGCGCGTTTCAAACAGTTTCGCGGTGTTTTTCTTCTTTTGCTACGCTTTTGACGCGCAAATGCTTTAAAGACATTAGCTTTTGGTTGAAATTCGCAGAGCTGTCAGTCGCAGTAAGCGCTGCAAATATGCAAGCGCGTGCCTCATAAATAATGCAACAGCTCATAATTGCCTGTGTGACTCAGTATTTGCCCAACATTCGCCATGATCGAAACGTGTGCTGTTCATTAAAGTCCAGCAAGTGCAAAACGCGGAGAATAAATGCGCACGCTTACGCCACTGAAGGCTGACGATCGGTGCCTGACTTTGATGGCAGCTGCACCCTGTCAAGCACGTGCGCTTGGCCATAACTCGAGCGGTGGTGGGTGGCGCATCGCGAATTTGCTAAGCGTCGTTAAGACAAGTGTTGCTGCTGCTTTGCAACTGTCTATTTTGACGTGTGATCGACACGTTTGCGGGCGGCGGTGAGGGCAACTACAAATTGCTGCAAAAAATGCATAATTAAAAAGACGATAATAAATGTGGCTGCGAAATACGAATACAAGGCATTAAGTGCCTGCCAACTTGTAGTTGAGTTAAATCGAAACCTTTTGAAGTAGCGCTCGTATTTTGAGAGACAAGCGCACGATCGTTCGAGTGTTGGTTTTGTACGCAGACACAGGTTCCTTACTTGAAAATGCTTTCCGTTGCTTTGTGTGACAGGCGTAACCTTCAGCATTTTTGAGATTGCAAAGTGTCTATCATCTTGACAAAAGACAAAAAGATGCAATGCCAATTTTTTGACTCCAGTGCTTAAATATTGGTTAGCCGATAAAGTCTTTTCGTATTTATCAAATTTTTATTTAATGCTTACCACTTCTTTGTTCGTTTCGCCACTCGCAAAAGTATTAAATATACAGTACAAGATGGCTGTAGAAATAAAAAACAACAAAAAGTATATAAATATGTTAAATCATCTTTATTTCGTTCCCTTAACCCACGAGTATATAATTCTCGGCATACTTACATATATATTGTTTTTTAAAAAACGAGTGTAAATCTTAATTACACATCTCACATTAGCGACTCTTTTAGTTTTTGATCCTCAGACGGTTTATGAAAAATAATACACTGTGCCACTAATTTTCACACGGTTTATGACAAACAGTGGGCTGTGCTAGAGCGTGCCTAATTCGAAAGAGCCGCATATAAACAAAATTTCCGCTGCTCCTTCCCACATGTACATATGTGTTTCGGCTTAATTTATGCTCCGTGTTATTTTGGGTCAATTACTGCAGCATATTTATCTCCAGCTAATTTTAGCTCCAATTATTCGTATGTTTAACTATCAAAAGCGTTTAACGTTGTATCACTCGTTTTCTATCAAACCGCGGAATTTACTTATCGCCACCGGCCGTCCATCATAATAATTACTGGCATATTTGAACACACAGCCATACATATATGCACGTTTTTTATGCGTGTAACGCGCTTGTGGCAAATTGCCGTAAGATGCCCAACTCAGATATTAACGCACACAAAACCACTGCAAGCATCTGTGCGGTTGACATGTGCAATGTAACTGTCAGTTTGCATTTTTTTGTTGGCTTGAAGTCATATTTTTTTGGCTTGCGTCTTTGGTTGCATTTCAAAGCCGCCAAAAGCCAATGATCGCCAACAGTAGCAAACGCACAAATTCCAAAGCCACACACACACTCACTACGAGTTGCCGTGTATGTATGTATGTGGAGCAATTAATAGGCAGACATTCCTAAAATCTTTTTCTGTGTCGCCGTTGTGGCTGCATTTATGCGGTTAAATGTCTTTGATTTAGTAATTAAGAGTGGTGTGGCGAGCTCTGGTGCTTTTGTGGTGCTGCCAGCTGTCAAACGGTAGCGCGCGTGCTAAACCGTTAGGCTCTAAAGATTTGAGAGACTTCGATGTTGATGATTTTGGGGCGGTCTTATCAGGTCAGATGAAATTTTTTATATTAAATAGTATTTTTTATCTTATTTCTGATTTTGAATCATTTTTTTAATTTAAAAATTTTTGGTATATTTTTGTGGTTCATTATACCTTGAACAGGTTGTATTAAGTTTGCCATGATGTTTGTAACTTCCAAAAGAAAACATAGAGCTATATATTGGGTAATCGAAAAAGTATTTTCGTATTTTGTCAATAGATGTGCTTTATTTATTTATTATTATAAAAGTAAAAAAAAATATGTTCAAAATTGATTAGAAGTACGAAAAGACTTTTTCGACTACCCAATATATAAATGATCTGCGTGACGATCTAAGTCGATTTAGCCATGTCTGTCTGTCCGTAAGCCTGTATAGGTGCGAATTAGTCCCTCAGTTTTTGAGATATCGAACAAAAATTTTGCACCCGTCCTCTTCTCACCAAGAAGCTGCACATTTGTCGGAAAAATCGATTTCGGACCACCATAGCATATAGCTGCCATACAAACTGTTCAATCGGAATCAAATCCCTGTATGGAAAACTTTTTCATTTGACGAGATATCTTCAAGAAATTTGGCAGAAATTATTTCCTAATCACTATAACATATAGCTGCCATACGAATTGGCCGATCAAAGTTCTTGTAAGAAATCTTTTTTATTTTTGAAAGGTATTATATGTACCTTCACTGCAATCAAAGTTAACTCTTTCATAATTTTGTATTTAATTTTTTAAATCCCGTTTTGACAATTTTTTATATAAAATATATATTTTTGCAAATTTTTATCAAAACTTTTAATGTTGAATTTTTTCCGTGACTTGTCGTTGATTAATGACTCTTTTATCGGTCACAATTGACATTTAATTTTATCTCGCCTCCTGCCGCTAACGGCAAGCCTTTAATATATCATATCTCATTTGTATATCAGCGCTGCCGTCACAATGTCACAGCCATCACGCATATGATGGCTCACAGGCTCACATTCCAATGAATTTAATGGCTGCATATGAAATTTTAATAAACATATTTAACTACAGCTGTAACGCGCTTAACGTACGTAGAAACAAAAAATTAATTTGTATTCATTAAATGCTTGCATATTGACACAAACAGCAACAAACTGCGCGCACTACACTGCCTCTCACCCTTCAGAGCTTTACTTAAATCCGCCAAAAATAAATTTCGCAGACATGCAAATGCGACTGGCAAAGCACTTAGCGCGCGCGGCGTATGAGTGAGAGGCAGAGCTGCTTGGCTTGACACCGCGACGAGCAAAGGAATGCTAGAAATTCTTGGCTGCAAAATTCCTGGCCGCAATCGCACACCTTAATGCTTGCATATGCTTATTCTTACACGCGTTTACAGTTATGAATATCTTGCGAATGGCGTCGTTGACGCCGCCGCGCGGGATGCACTGGGCGGGAAGCGGCAAAACTTTGTGACTTTTGTAATTGTTTATCGTAAACGGCAGACAAATATGCCAAGCGTAAGGTGGCAAGCGAGCACCGGGTGAGCAGAAATGAAGTTGGTGAGTGAGCGCGCGCTCAGTTAAAATTCGACTGACAGTTTGGCCTACTATTTGTCGAAGACAAACTTCTTTCGTTGCAATGTTGTCGTAGCATGCAGCGCCACACAAACATTCTTTCATTTGTACGAAAATAGTTGCCGAAACTATTTTAGTCTCTCTGTTTGGTGCCAGCCACCGGCAGGCACACGCCCGGCCGCCGTTTGCGCGCGAAGCAATGATTTGCGGTTTGTCAAGGTTTCGACAAATGTTTAAGCGATGATACCGGCAAGGAGTTGAGTAAGAGCTCAGCAGGTAGTATTAACACTGTGTGATTTGTTGGACTCAAAGGTGATTGATCTGAATTGCCGTCACAGTTTAAACGTGAGTTTAAAGACAAGCGCATAGCCCGTAGTCCTTAACAGCGTCGTTTTCAAGCTCACCTTGCTCTTTTTGTCTTTGAAAATACAGCTGGCAGCCCCTTTCTGCCTTTTGTGAGTTCACGAGCGAGTTCCCAGAAATGAATATTGACAAAAAAAATGTATATACTGTTCGACCTCTAATTTAATGGCCGTCTTATAATACAAGTAATATGTTAATATTTTCCTGTATGGTCTGTATTATCAACTTTAGTGTTGAGTTGTTTAGTCGAAAAGACCGAAACCCAAGTCGTCGTCTTCCTCGACTCCGACTCCGATCCCTCCTTTTTGGCAGTAAAACTTCCCTTTATTCGCTTTTCATGCTTTCAGTTGTCCTCTAGTTTGGATTATACGCACATTTCTGTGTACTCAGTTAGACCCGTCTGCCTTTCTCTTTTGACAACAACTGTTTTCCTTCTCCGCTGCATTCTGATTTCTCTAAACCACTTTGTAGATATTTGTGTAAACAAAAGTCAGCAACTTTCATCGCCGCCAAATCAAATTAGTCAGCATGCAGACACATCCACCTGCGCGCACAGCTCCACATGTGGCATGTTTTGGCAGTCTGCCGCACTACCCTTAGACTGTGTGTGGCGGAGTTGGCTGCAAAGTGCACGAAGGGCCAAACTTAAGGCAGATCGTGGGTCTCGAATATATGCATATATATATTATATAAAGTTAAGAGCGTAGAACCCATGTCAGGTGACACACATACAACCCTGAAGAAATGCATTCTTGCATGGCTTGACCACTGGGTGATTTGCATTCAGGTTTATGTGTGTGTTGCCGCTTGTTACGTTTGCACAGCTAATGAAATTTAGTGCCGTGTTGCAAGTGTGTGCATAGGCGCCTGTTGCAAGTTTTGTCCACACTTCGAAAGTTTCAAAGTGCTGCCGAACTCTAGCTGACATATGTATACAAACTCAAATACATATACATATGTATATACAAAACCGTTAGAAATCAAAATCTTACTGTATGCAACAACCGCTATGTTGACGCCCGTGAAACTCAAATGCATTAAAAATCCATTGTTGAAGCGCACATATTTACTAGGGTGGGGAAAAAAATCAAATATTTGGTAGTCGAAAAAGTCTTTTCGTATTTTGTCAATAGATGTCGTCGCAGTTGTATATGGTATATCCAGTGCTACCAATGACATGGTATCATAACATATAGTGTTGGAAAGGCTTCATTTAACCAAAAAAAAATTGGAAGTGGAAAAATAGTTACAGCTGTTAAAAAAGAAGTAAAAATACAAAAGAAAATCGCCATATTTTGAAACTTTTGTATAAAAAAGGTAAGAATGCCACGCAAGCCACCTACGAAATTTGTGAAATTTATGAAGGCGATGCTGTATCAGTTCGAGTAGCACAAAAATGGTTCGCTCGCTTCGGTTCTACGAAGTTGAAGTTTGATTAGAAATACGAAAAAACTTTTTCAACTACCCAATATTTGGAGCTCTTTCTTAAAGTCGTCTAAGATATATTCGTTTTAATCGATCCACCCTAATATATACATTTATGCCAGATTTACGAAGCATTAAAATGTATTTAGTAACCACTCGTTATTGATTTGCGTCTCACATGTCAACTCGAAATAATCTCACTTTTCATAATATTTATTTTTATGAGCGTGCAACAGTTTGCCAAAAGTCGCTAAATCGAAATCGCAAAAAAAAATCAAAGCTAACTTTTTGTATTAGACGGGAAGAGCGAAAAGATGGCGTTCACACATACGCACATACAGGTGCACAACGTTTTTTTTTGTCAAATTAATAAAAAAATTTAACTCAAACCTCTTCTTAAACGCCCACACGTTTTGCGCCGTCAACAGTCAGTTGTCAATTGTCAGACAACGCAGACACACACACATACAAACATATATGTATGTATGTGTGATTTACTGCACTTGTTACTACTTGCTGGCAACATGCCACATGTGTGCATGCAACGTCTTGCCTTACTCACACACCCTTTCGTTGGCTTTCCTCCACTTCTTTTAGTTTCTTTATTATTACTTTTATTATTATTATAATTTCGTGCAACACAAATGCCTATAATTTTTAGTCGCTACCCTTGCAACCCTCCACCTGCGCATTGACAGTCACAAATTCATTTACGAGCGTCCCGCAATCGAATTTTGTAACTATGACAATAAACACCTCACACACAAGCAAGCGCACAGCGTGCCCTTAAAGCTTAAACGCGCTTAGCGACACACACGCGGCAAGCATTTTCGCCCTTTAATATTCTTTTACTGTGCTGCTTCTTCCGTATCCACTTTTGGTTGGCGAATTTATGCAAATAAATAAACATTCCATACACATTGATTTGGTTATACGAGTATGTGGTATGCGGCATGCGGCATGTGGCATGCCGTTTGTTGTTAATAAGAAATTAGCGCTTGTCACATTGCTTCCACAGGCTCAGTAAATCAACAGTTTTAACGTTGCCCTTGATAGTGGTGGCTAAGGGAGATTTGTTGAGACATTTAAACCAAATACTTTTTTTTAACTTTTTGAGAAAATTTGGGAAGAAAAGTATTTAAAGTTAATGAAAAATGGAAAAGAAAAAGGAGAGAAAGAAATATGGAGAGTCAGTGATCATCCTTCACACAATGCTTTCTTCAGAAGGGAAAGCACTTTAGGCATTGCTACTCCTGACTTTTACACACTATCTCAGCCTAGCCAAATACCAGTACAGCTTCCATAAAGTGCACAGCACCACCACAGCACTTTGCGGCGTAAACGTCAAGACAGCTTGTGGCCGCACCAGCCACCGCCCTGTGAGCGGACAGTCCTCGTAGCCTTGGACTTGTCAAAATCTTTCGACACAGTCAACCACACAATGCTCCTTGGTTGACTATGCACTATTTCAGTGGTCGATAATCATCGGTATTATTTCGAGGAGAATAATCTAGACCAAGGAAAATTAAACATGGCTTCTTAAGAGTGGTGTCCTACCGTTATTGTTTCATCACTACATTTCAATACTCCCACAACCACCTTATAGGCAGATGATTGCACGATATAGACGTCGGGCAATGGATTTAATGACATGTGCTCAAAGTGATTGCCTATCTTCTAGAACATTCTTACTTCTTCACTGTAAACAGCCCAAAACTCTCTCCTGCCAAATCCGTGATCGCCCTATTTTGGGACTAGGCGAGGGAGTACAGACTAGACCTCAACATTTCTGCCTATGATGTCAAAAACGACAAGAGGACCTTGTTGGCAACATACAAAGCAATCGGCCAGCCGGTTATCAAAAACGTAGTCTCAATATGATCATCTGGATGCAGTGGAACAAAATTGGAGAAGAAACAGACCTGCCTGAATACCGCACTCCGGACTATAATAGAATGTCCCCTGATAGTGAAGCCTGCATGTTCCTTGTAATACCCGATTCTCTCCAAGAAGTTTCTGCTCAGGAGACCATCCCTGCAGTCAACTGCTTAAAGCGGAACCACCTCCCAGAAAGTTCAAGAGAACATTTCACCAAGACGTCAACGAACTTAAACAATATATCGACCACATTGCACATGCGTCCAATTTCCGACCGGCCATGAACGTCATTCACAGAAGAGCTATTAGCACCTTCATAGGCTACCAGTGAATAGCGCACTCGGAGTCCAAACAGCACCAATTCTAACAAGTTGGAGGCTTAAATTTAAATTACTCTTTCTTCAAACATAACTTTTCTATACTTATAAGGGATCCTTGGTAACTGCAAAGAAAAGCTCTTCCTTCCTAGATCATGAAGAAAGTCAGCACTGATCTATATAAAAGACAAATTTTCAGTACTATTTTATTGGGTTTCATAGACTCTCGATTAAATACAGAGTGGATATAGTTCATAGAATCAATAGCTACGAACTCCACTTGTCAGCTCAAATCTAATGTAAGCTGATAACCGATGAATTAATCCTTCCTCGAAAATTGAAAGAGAGACCACTAAGTAACGACTTATCAATCAATCTTTAGTTTGTGTCTTTGTCTACCAACACTGTCAAAACGGCAAAACCTCATGACTGATGTGGCAGGATGCTGGTCAGACGCACACTCGCAACGGGAAATTGTCAAGCCAAATTTCGCATTTAAACATTTGTAATTTCCAAATAGTTCAGAGTGACGGAAATATTTATGATTTCTTATGGAGCTCACAGCTTCTCAAATTGCACACACTCATATACCTATATGTAAATATGTAAATATGTAAACATCTTTTCACATTGAGCGCAGCTGCTCACATGCCTGAGCGGAGTTGACTGCATTCCACTTGCTCGCCGCTTGCGTTGCACGTGTACGCGCTGGAAGTGTCGTTTACTGCCATTGACGTCACACTTATCAGGCCAGCAGCAGCGAAGCGTCAAGCGCGAGTTGGCGCTGGCGGCGGCACAATTCATGTGCATATCTGTGAGCTAATAAACACACAATGAGGCAATGATGGTGCAATCATAGAGCGCCTAATTAATTGCACATATGTTAAATGAACGCTTATGCAAAGAAAAGCAACAACTGTGCAGCTGCAGTCCGCGCGAACGCCAAGCAGAATAGCAAGCAGCTGAGCTAATAGCGCTGCGGCAATAACAATGAAGCTTGTAATTATGATGCATCGCCGCTTTTGCCTGTTTAAATAATTTAAATTATTTTGTTGCCACTGTTGCTGTTGTTGTTGTTGCTGCGGCGTATAATAATCATAATCGTCGAAAACGTGTCAAGCGATTTGACAATCTTCAAAATAAGTAGTGCATTTCCTGCCAGTCAAATGGCGACAGACAGCAGCCAGCTCAGCACACACTGAGGCACTTGCGTCTGCCCACCTCCGCCGCCTGTGCTGCGGCAGCGCTAAACAATCGAAATGACAGTTTAGCACGAAAAGCTGATGAATATGAATGAGCAACAAGCCTTCACACACACAAACACACACACGCGCAAGAGCACTATATGTGCGGTTATTTTTAAATGCGCTTGCAATCTGCCCATGCAATTCAACGCGGTGACATAATACTTAGGCATATGCACGTATGTGCTCACGTCGCGCGTTTAATGAGTCATTAGTTGTGGTGTGTGCCGCGCAGACCTTGGGCCGGGCGAAAGGTGAAGCGACGAAAGTGCGCGCTGTTGAGAATAGCTGAGCAGGCATTGCTGTTGCAGGTCTTGCAAACACGTCAGCAGCGATGTATCAATCTGCGCTGCTATCACTCACGCGGCGGCGCCTTCAAGTATGCAATGCCAGCGAAGCGCCTCATCAGTGATTGCCTGCTCCTAGTTCCTTTCGATTTTCCATTGTTAATTCAACACTTTACGAATTCATGTCAAAAATATTTACATTTGCTGTTGAGCTAAGCAGTCATTTTTTTCAGTTGCGCTCATAAAAATAGAAAATGCAAAAGTGTGGGTGCGAAGAAATGAACTGACAACCGATTTAAACGCCGATTGCGTAGAGCTGTGGCAAATTTAAAGCTTTTGATTAGAAAGGTATGGGAAACGGAACGGTTTTGAAATTTATGCCGCTAAAATGGTGGAGTTTCGGAGGTATGCGTGTAGATAAGGCAAATATGTTGTGTAGTCGAAAAAGTCTTTTCGTATTTTGTCAATAGACGTCGTTGCAGTCGTATATCTGCAGTAGTACCAATCACATGGTGTCATACCATATAGTGTTGGGAAGGAGAGATTTTGAGCTTCATTTAACCAAGGAAAAAAATTAAATTCGGGGAAGTTGAAAAAAAGTTACAGCTGCTCAAAAATGAATGAAAATAATGAAGAAATTCGCTATATTTTGAAATTTTTGTATAAAAAAGGGAAGAATGCCACGCAAGCCACCAATGAAATTTGTGAAGTTTACGGAGACGATGCTGTTCATCGATCAGTTCGTGTAGCGCAACAATGGCATTAGAAATACGAAAAGATTTTTTCGACTACCCAATATTACTATTTTTTTCAACATTTTGTGTAGCGCTAAATAGATTGAGAAAGTAAGGCGCAATATCCTGAATATTTTCTCAAGCTAGCTCATTTTTCTCTTAAAAAATATATAATTTTTCAAATTTATGCGCCAACATTTTATTGAATTCCTCCTTTTCATTTCCATTTGCTAATTTTCGCTCGCCTTTCACTTCTACAACATAACCTCAAACTCTATAGATATATGTACATAAGTAAGCATGGAAATTGCGAAATTCTAGAAAAATGTGCCGCTTGCATGCTTCTTTGTTTATCTTTGACTCTGCCGCGGAAAATTGCTCCGCAAACACATTTCGAAAGCGCAGACGAGCAAATAGCGGAATTACAGAATTGTTGTAACTTTGTTTAACTGCCATAAATTATTGCATGAGGTGAAGCTAAATTTGTGCAAAACTAAGCTAAAATAATTTTTGCAAGAAATGTGGGCAAAAGGTTACGCATACGCCATGGCGCCAATGCAGAATGTTGAGTAAATGATATTTTGACGCTTTTATAAGTGATTTAAAGCTTGAATTAAAACCTAAGCGGTCTGTAACCAGCTGCCCAGCCACTTTTTAGAGTTGACGGTCACTTTTTTGAGCTAACGGTCACTTTTATCAAGAAGAAATTGTTAAAAAAAAAGTGGTGACGATTTTATATTGGCACGTGCAACTTCAAATTGCCACTAAATTCATTGAAGTAATGTTTATTTTATACTTTTAGAAACTTACCGCGTGTTTTATGCAATATTAATCAACTCTCTTTGCATATCCCCTACCAGACAATCTAATATCGATTAACACACTTCTGTCAATCAGCGGTTGACTTTGAAATTCCGCTGAAGTTCAATTGCCAATCGCATTCCAAAAGCTTTGCCACCCTGTCTGCGCAGCTCTCCCCGTTGTGCAACCCTTTAACTGTCGCCTTGCCGCTGCTGCCGGTGACACTGTGACTTCTATCGAAAATATCGGCAAAAGCGCGTCGGTAATTAACCGTTAATTTCCTTTCTACTGTAATTATCAACACGAATATACACAAACCTGGGCAAACGCTACCACACGAGTTTTATCATTACATACCAATTAAATTAAAGCCATGCGCCAATATGCTGCACGGCAAGCAGCGCAACGTAGAAACACGACTGCACTTTAAGTCACTCACAAATTTCTGCTTTTCTAGCAAATTTAATTCGCGTTGAAAATTTGCATTTTTCTACACTTTCTTTTCCTGCGCTTAGCAAACGCTCATTCAACTTGCTTTTAAGACGCTTATCGTAAATTGATTATCTGCATAAATGCCGTTTTTAGCGCAATCATAATTGAATCACAATCGCATTTTGCATGCTGCGGCGCCAAACCGTCTTCAGGGTTCCTGTAAAGCAATAAAAGAACTGTGGTGGGAGGGCAAGAAATGTCAACCACTTCAAGTAAGCGCTTACTAAGTGGTGTCAACATATTTTTTGTACCAAAACACACAGCGAAGAGCTTGTGCCTTAAAATGTTGCATATTGCGTTAAATTGACATTGGTGACGTCACTTTCTCAACGTGCATATAGAAATCCTGTACACTCTTCGTACTTCAATGAACGAGTTGAAATGAAGGTATTTCAAGGCAAGAACAGAAAGCTGCTCACTGGTCACTTAAACGAACAAAATCAAGTTTTGTATGACATTTTTTTTACTGAAATAATTATCAGCTCGAAACTTTGTTCAAATGGAATCACTATAGCATATATCTGCCATACCAACTGAACGATCGGAATCTAGTGCTTGCACAGAAAACTTTTTCATTTGTAGAGATATCTTCACGAGATTTTGCACGAGTTATTGTCTAAGGCAATGGTACAATCTCCGTAGAAACGAGTTAAATCGGAATGCTATGGCATATAGTTTCCATACAACTCAAACGTGGCTGGCTACAAAAAGAAGCTCGATGCTTGGGTGCCACATGTCCGTGAAAAATTTTATGAACCGAATTAACATCTGCGATTCTTTGCTAAAACGAAATGAAATTTAATCATTTCTGAAGCGAATGGTAACAGGAGAGGAAAAGTGGATCAATTACGACAATTGTGCCAAAAAGATCGTGGTCTAACGAATGGTCGAAAAGCCAGGATTGACGCCTCGAAAGGTTATGCTGAGTGTTTGGTGGGATTGGAAAGGTATCATCCACTATGAGCTTTTACTATCAAAAACTGATCAGATTGAAGCAAGCAATCGAAAAAAACGGCCGAACTGATCAACAGGAAGAGCTTCGTCTTCCATCAGGACAACGCTAGACCACACACATTTTTTATGACTCGGCAAAAACTGGGAGAACTTGGCTTGGAAGTTTTGATGCACCCACCATATAGCCCTGACCTTGCTCCAGCGGACTACCACCTGTTTCGGTCAATGCAGAACTCCCATAATGGAGTAAAGTTGGCTTCAAGAGAAGCCTGTGAAAATTACTCGTTGCAGTTTTTCACCGAGAAACCAGAAAAGTTTTACACTGATGAAATGAATGTCTGTAGCGGAAAAATAGAGCAGAAAGTGGTCGACCAAAATCCTACATATTTGGTTCATTAAACTTCATTATAAATATAAAAAATAAGTTGAAGTTTGTTTAGAAATACGAAAAGACTTTTTCGACTACCAAGTATTTAACCAAAAATATCTCAAAAAATCTATTTTCGCACTAAATATCTACTTTACAAAAATAATAATAATTTATTTATATAAGATATCGATTTACGCCCTCTAAGTTACTGCTACTACAATTTGCTTCCTTTCTACTTTTCTCAATAAATTTGCGTAACTTTCGCCTAAAATCAAGTATTATACGCCGTTTATGAGCCAGTTAATTCTCAAAGTAATTGAAATAAATTGCTCATGTCTGCCAAAATGTTCCTGTTTAATGCCGAATCCTTTGCTGTGCCACTTAGTAACCCCGCTCGGCTGATTTGCGCTTCCTCACCGCTGCAAAGCAAGTGCAACTTTTTGTGCTAAGCAATGATGGCTCCAGACAAAAACAACAAAAGTTTAACCACGAAAATAGTAAACAACAACAACAACAAAAGCGCAAATAACAGCAAAGTCAAACGTCAACGTTGACGACGTCATTAATAAGCAAATCCACACGCAAGCCAAGCTAGACTTCAGCGCAAGTTGTTGTTGTTGCTGTTGTATTATTGCCGTTGTATTTTTGTGGCCGCGTTTTTGGTCTTATTTATGACTTTGTGGCTGGCAATAGCTCAGAAAGTGCACTGCAAGCATGGCGAAATTGTAAATGAAGCGTCACAACTTTTAACTGCCCCAACAACTGGTGCACAATTAAAATCCATGCCATAGCAATAACAACGGTAAACAGCGTGACAATGTTTGTACGCAAAGACATAAAACGGCAAAAAAAGTAGAAAAAAACTTCGTGCGCATTTGGCAACCCTGTTGTGGCATGTGTTTGCATGCGCCGGCAGTGGCGTGTTGCTGTTCATGTTGCAACAATTGTCTGTCAACTGGGTATCATCATTTAATTTAACCATATTTGCATGTGGCACCCAGCCGTGCCTGCAACGCCTGTTGTTGCTTTTGTTTTTGGTTTTAAGTTATTACTTTTAGAGCGCACATGCCACGCCAAAATCGCGCTGTCGATAATAGTTAGTTGTTTGGCGGAGTTTTTTCGCGCTGCATTGCCACAAAGAACATGATTTTGGTTTTTAGGGCAATGCGTTGTGGCACGAAGATGCGGTAGACAAGCAGCAGCTAATGAGTAGCGTAAAACTTACGAAGAAATTATTAAAAAATCGAATACAAATTATTGCACTTTGCGCCAAATGAATATGCAGCGCGCATACGCTTGCCACAAAGTGTTGCCCCATATAAATCTCAGCGCCCTGCCACAATGCAAGCGCTTCAATTAACTGGGTGCCGAGCGCTGAATTCAATTACAACAGTTTAAATAGCAAACAATTTGTTGCGCGCACACATACACACATGCAAACGCATGTAGCAGCATACCGTTCTACAAACGGATATAAATATTTTCGCACAGCCCACACAAACGCGCGTACGCTGGCACGTATGTTTGGCTGTCAGCTTATTATGGCAATAAATTGAAACAAATAATTCGCGTGGCAGTGTTGTAGGAACGCGTGCTGCCGCCGTTGTGCCTGCCATAGCGGCACCACTTTGGCCTGCCCCCGTTTGGTGCGCGCTGCTTGCTCGTCACTGCTTGGCGCCTGTTACGAGTGCTCATTTCAAGAGAAACTGACGACGTTGGCAGCCTCTCAAGGTGCCTGCCACAAAGAACGTCTTACACAACGCCTTCGGCTGGCGAAGAAACAGCTGTAGTGTCCTGCGTATCGGAAGTGCGTGTGGCAAGTAAGCTTCACAGCAACAAAAAACGACTTCTATGTGTTTGTGTGTCGGTGTGTAGGCGAAACCGGAAGCGCCAGCACACAGTCGAAGGCCCAGTTCATGGGCGCGCAGCGCCAACAGCAGCTACTTGCAACAAGCAATACACACCCTTATTTTGTTTGTATTCGCTCTTACCATTACGTATGCAGTGTGTGCGTGTGTGTGTAATTGTCGGCCATCGAATGCAATAAATTGAATTTCTGTATCTGCCACAGCCGACACTGTAAGCTGCCGACGAGCAAACGCTTTTTCGGCGCACTCAATTGCTGCAACAATGCGTGTGGCAGCATCCAGTCGGACATGCTGAAGTTTCCATTTCCCTGTATATCCGTTTTGCGTTGCATGAGTAGCATACACGAGTCGCTGGTGGCAGCCGAATAAACAAATGTCCGATTGCCGAAATGTGCACAAGGGGTGGCTGCCTTGTGGCGCCAAAGTGAATACTGCAACATTTGTGACAATTCTCGTACAAATGCAGCTGCTAAGGGCGCAACACGCAAGAGGACGTACTGCTGCATCGTCAGTCAAACCAAACTGTCCAACAACAGTTGTGTTTGTTGCTGGTAATACCGGTGTGGGAGGATGTTTTTTCACTGACGCAGACAAACAACCACCCCAACAGCCAGCCATGTAGCGCGACTTCTCGCTAATTTTCAACCACCTTTCAGTTTTGAACTTTCACCTTTCACTTTTGCTGCGCCACACACAGCTACAACGCCAGCTGCTGCCTCACTTCTGCGCGCCGCATAGCGCTGGGAAAGCGCAATTGAAGTTGCCTTTGATGTTGCATTTCCACGCTTGTGCCAAAAGGTGTGCGCAACATGTGGCAGCATGTGGAACTCCCAGCGCAGCTGCCAGCAATGGTCAACAATTGCAATTTCAAGTGTAGAACACACACACACAGACACACTAACGTGCAAATAGTTTCGCACACAACGAAGGCCACTCGTGCTCCCTTTTGTTGCATTGTTCGTGAATTTCCTTGCCAGCTGCCTAGCGTCGGTGCGTGCGTGTGTGTTTGGCTGCCAAATGGACACTCGTCTGCACTCGGTGCCGTTATGCCCTCAGTTGCCGAAAAAATTCGCAAACTCTCACCTGCCCAAACGCCCACATCACTTCCTGCATGTATGTGTATGCACGTTTACAGCATCTCTGCGCTGCTTATGTGTCTGTGCCAGCTGCTTCGTGAGCTGTGCTTGCATCTCTGCGCGCCTATGCCGCGTTGCTATGGTTAACCCCTGTTGACAGCCGCACGCATCCATCGTTGCCAATCGGCAGCAGCCCTCTGTTTACCTTCGTGCCACTTGCCGTCATCCTTTCGCCGTTCCCTTTCACATTTGGCAAACATTCGTTGAGATTTCGGCTCTAATGCGCTCAATTTTCCGCTGACATTGGATAATCCGACTTTTCACCCTCAATTTCGCTCTAAATTGTTGAGACCAACAAAACTAACACATTGTAAGGGCAGTAAACAACTGTTGCATGCCACCTGCGTAGAAATGATTGTGTATGGAAATATGACTATGGAGTGGAGGGGTGTGCGGTTTACAGCTCTACTTTAGCTTTGAGTGCTTAGTATGACGAGAAACCGTGTGCTCAGTTCTGCCACAGTTCAATCAAAAGTATTTATTTCTTGCCATTTTCACGGTTGTTAGATCGATAGAACCAACCAGAGATGTCTAAACAAATTAATCACAGGATCATAGCCTCAATTTATATGGTCACGCAGAAAAAGTGAGGGCTTTTTTTTTAAATATTTGGTTGGTTGGTTTAGAGTCCCAGAAAGCTGACTAGTACTTGTTGCTGAAACGACAAAAAATAAGCCCGAAAATAAATCAACGGTTCAAAGTCTATGTACCGGTTAGATAGCTGCGACTGTCGTGGAAACGGTATCAGAACACTTTGACTTAATGCATAACTGGTGACAACCAAAGTCATCCGTAGCATCGACATGTGGCGCATAAAACATGGAAATCACGTATATATTTGTTTAATTTATTTTTGCTACTTTTTCCCATATTTATTATACCCTGAACAGGATATATTGGGAAGTCGAAAAAGTCTTTTCGTATTTCTAATCAAATTTAAACATATTTTTTTCATATTTATAATGAAACTTCATTATTCAATGCACCAAATATGTACCATTTTGGTCGACCACTTTTTGCCATTTTTCCGCTAGAGACATTATTCCAAAACTTTCCCGGTTTCTCGGCGAAAAATTGCGACAAGTAATTTTCACAGGCTTCTCCAAACAATCAGCATAATCTTTCGAGGCGTCAATCCTGGCTTTGCGACCTTTTGTTGAGCTGCACCACGCTTGGACCATGATCTTTTTCGCACATTATTGTCGTATTTGATCCACTTTTTCATTTGACAAAATGTCTCCTAGAAATTCGGCATAGATATTAACTAAGGCAATGGGGCAATCTCGAAATTGCTCAGATCGGATGACCATAGCATCTATCTGCCATACAAATTAGCCGTTCAAAGTGCATATAAGGAATGTTTTGTATTTGTGAAGGATATTATATCTTCGGTGCAACCGAAGTTGACGGTTTTTCTTATTCTTCGTTCACTCCTGTCCGCCTGAGGCTTCACGCCTACCATTAGCTTCACAAACCAGAAACTCTTGAACTACATTGAAGCGCGCCGTGTCTCGATCAAAGTTTCTTGTCAATACTTTGTATTCCATTTACCTCTTACTTTTTCTTCTTTCACTTTGCGAAACCGCATTACATTTGCATTTAAAGTTTTCGAAAGCAGCAAAGGAAAACTTTCTTTGATACGCGACTTTTTCCCGTTAAAGCAGCATATTTGCGGGCGCAACCGCAAAGACATGTCATTTGTGCGCTCACTGCAGTCGTCATTTCGCAGATTTATGGCACAAAACAACACCGAATATGGCGCAAAAGCTCAGCACAGAAAACTGGAGCAAAGCAGAAGCAAATAAAGGAAGGCTTGTGTAGTAAATAAAATTAAGACCGTGCATGCTCGACAGTTATCAGTACGTGCAAGTTGGGCCGCAAAATCATTGCATACTTTTTGGTGCCGGTCTCTTGTATGCTAATATCATACAATTATTTTATGACTGACGCGGCTGCTACATTTTTAAAGCCTTTAAACAAATTTGCACACAATTATACTTTCGATTCGGCAAATACGATTTTTTCTGTGGCGTTTTCACATTTGGAGCCGAAGCGCAAACACCCAAAGGTATGCTTAACCTTTGAAAACAGGTAACAGGTTACCGTTAGGTTTTCTTAATCTTGCCAGCGAATCCGAACGCTTTGTGTGTGCCGTGCGCTTTGTATTTTCCACCTGCCAATATAAAGTGCTGCTAATCCCATTGAAATGCGAATCAGACCTGGCGGATGAGCAAAGCGCAAGCAAGAAAACTCAAGCCAAGGCGAGCAGCGGACTGCCAGTTTTCTTCGCAATTCTTGCAACATTTTGCAAAATGAAAACATTTCGAAGACGAAGGCTTGCAGAAATTCCAGCTTAAGGTGCATATGAGCAGCAGGGTTTGTTTGGTAAATTTTAATAAACGCACAAACTACACCTGTGCGGGTCAACAAGCAACTGAAAGCTTGCCACTTAGCATTGTCTTCTTTTGCTTGCAAAAACTTCTAGCGCACAATTAAACGGCTACACATGCTCTGAAGCCGAAGCCTGTCTGCAACTTAATACCCACTTGTGGCGCTCACACAAATACTCGAGCGGATGCGTATGCTTCCTTATACCCCACTCAAACACACGCTCTTCTGTGCATATTTTGTGTCAACACCTGCTTAGCAGCGTGCGCTAGCGGAAAAAGCAGACTTTTTGGCGCTTGAAATCATTAGCTGCTTTTGTGCGTCTAAAAATATTTGGGTTATGTACTCAGCTTAACTCCAAAGACGGAGCATAAACAAGGATATTTCGAGCTCGTATTCGTATTTTGTTGCTTAAATCAAAATTAAATAAAACTCGCAGCGTGCTCGCATCTCACGCTTAAACAAGTCATGATATGCCCCTAAAACTATGTTTCGCATATTGGCTTTTTCGTTCGGGCAAGCATGGGCTTTCTTTCCTTACGTATTCTATTACACTTTTCCCTTTGTTGTTGTGTAGTGAAAACATCAGCAGCATATGTGTATGTATGTGTGTGTGTGGGAGTCACAATTAGTTACGGATACGAAAAGGTTGTAAGTAGCAGCGATTCAATTTCAAAGCAAAGTGCAAAAGTTAATTTTGAATAAAAGCTGGAAGCTGAGACCAGGGAAATGCGAAACAACACAACAAACCGGTTAAAAATTCCCGGCAGCTATTTATAGTATACGAAACTGTTAAAATAGTCGTAATTTTTGAGTTGAAGGCCTAAATAATAACTCCAGGAACTGCCTGAGGATTAAGTGGCAAAAATATGGGGTTATGCCACCAAACCAATAAAGCATAGTCTTAAATCATTGCATTTGCTGTAAAATGTAATTATTATTACAGATATTACCACGATAACATATTGGGTAGTCGAAAAAGTCTTTTCGTATTTTGTCAATGCATGCCATTGCAGTTGAAGTTTGATTAGAAATGCGAAAAGACCTTTTCGACTACCCAATATATCATTCAAGATTTAAATTCTGGGTAGATTTAAGTCCAATAAACTTATTGCTAACAGCATTCTAACATTTTTCTTTTCTATCAGCCACAGTGTGCCAACCGGACGAGTACAGATGTCGAGCTGGCAATTGCATTGACAGTGCCCGGCGCTGTAATCGCGTGCCTGACTGCCCCGATGGTGATGATGAGGACGCTAGCTGCCGTAAGTACATGCTTAAAAAATTCAAAAAAAACTTCCTCGCTTACAAAATGTAACTGTGTGCCTATAAAAGGCAAAAGCTCTGTAGAAATGTTGAGCTTTGAAAAAAGCTCTTTGGGCTTTAGAAAAACCATTAAGCTAAAACGAGTAATTTAAGTAAATTTTGTGACTCATAAACGAGTGACTACCCCAACAACAGAACAAGGCTGTATACTAAGAACAACTTAACCAAAGCTTTACGCAGCTTTAAGTAACCTAATGTGCAATATGCATATTTATGACCACTAGTAATTAATATATTATAGTATATAGTCATAGTTATATTTATTATGAAATTAATTTACTAATACTAACCAAGTAACCGTTATTTTCTTCTATTTTACTGAATTTGTCTTGAATGCCTGTAAATTTACCACACTCATAACAACAACTAACTGCGTGACGTTTGAAACTAAAATTAAATATGCAATAATATTTAATAATTACCCAATTACAACAATAACAATGACTTGGCTACTAACTGCGCTAATCTCGCACGCTGTAAATATGTAACGTCCTAACTGCATAACATTAACTGTAAATATTTGGGGAAACCATAACTCTGGACCAACTCTGTAACTCGCCACTCGCGCATGCAGTAATCGGTTGTCGCGAAGACGAGTACCTTTGCAAGGACGGCATGCGCTGTATTAGCAATTCGAAGATCTGCGATCGTGTAACAGATTGCATAGACGCCGACGACGAGGATGGATGTGAAGGCAGTAAGTAGTGCACGGCCTGTGCTTGGCGCGGACAAGAAACTCACTTCACTTAAATTTGGTGACCCATATTTAACGAAGTGATTACCCACCGAGCACTCAGCATCGTCAAAAATTCATTTCTCCCAAATCCGCTGCTCATTTCCATTGTGGAACAATGCTCAACCATACTCACTCGTATCAAATGTTGTCTTTATAAGTCTTACTCTCTCTCTTTCTCTCATTTACTCTCATTCTCATTTTGCATTTCACCTCTTACGCCACAAACGCTTTCGCTGGATTTTGGCTGCGGCTCAGTTGTGCCACAGCTGCGTTATTTCTGTCCGAAGGGCAAATTCACCTGTCACGATCTCTCCTGCATATCGATCGTGCATCGTTGCGATGGAAAAACCGACTGTCCAAACGATCGCGCCGACGAGGAAGGATGCCGTAGGTTGCCGATACAAAATTTTATGTACTTGCATACTTGTCGCCTTTTCAGTTGTCTGTCTTATTTGTTTTACGTTTTGTTGCAAGAAGCGTGGGTCGTGAGTGCGCAACACTCGCTCTCAGTACATGATTTCTCTTTTTTTGCTCTCTTCTCTTGGAATTGTTTGCGCAGCTTGTCTCTACGAGCGCTGGATGTGCGACGACGGCACCTGTGTGCCACAGAACCTGCGCTGCAATGGCAACATTGACTGCCCCAATGACGTGTCGGACGAGCGGAATTGCAATGGTGAGCTAAAGTAATTGTGAAAGAATTCGTGGATTTACAAGGGCTAGGCTTGTGGTGGCAAAACATTTTATTTACATATGCCTAAAAGATGAATATACTGTTAACGCGGTTGCAAATTAATTCAATTGTAAAATCATGGTCCAGCAGCTACTAAATGGCTGAAAATCGTACGGCTTTTTATGGCAGGCTTAGTGTTGCAGCATCCACTCTTCGGCGCCGCCACTTTTCACGTTGAACAATTTGTTTGTCAACTTGAAACATCGCGACGCATTTCCATTACATTTCTGTTTCTGTTCTGTTCTAGTTTCTGTTTCTTTTTTCTCTTGCTCTTTTGTTTTTTCTTTTTTTGTTGTCTGAAAACGTTTAAAAATTCGCGCCGCCGGCCAACACATGTTTAGTTCGCTTACAGTCTCACAGACAGGCACACACATGCAGCTTGCAAGACAGCGTTTATTTCGTGACTTTTGTTGCTGGCTGCTGCTTGTGGCGTTGATTTGAAAATTAACATTGCAAAAATCCCTCAACATACACAAGCAAGCCCAGCCAGCAAAAAGGCAAGAAAGGGTTCCCGCGCCGCTCCTGCAAATTCATGCCGTGTTTTTCTGCGCCCAACTTACACTTTTACTCCTTCCAGCCAGTTGCTGGCTCGCTCTGCTGCCTACACATTTGGTTACAACCGTTCACATCTTTATTTTGCGCTTTCGTCTGGCAGTTTGAATGACATTTTAATTTTTCTCCCACATTCCACTTCGCCGTCATTTTTACGTTTCACTTTTCTCTCATGTTTGTTCAGATTTGCGTTTACTTTAAGATTTTATTTATTTAAACAGCTTTAACTAATAAGCTGTTGAACAAAGAGCGGCTGCAAATTGTAAGCCATTTTATTTCTACACACACTCACTCATATCGAGACACACCTTTGACGTTCAGCTGTCACTTCAAAAGCTTGTCGGGATTTCGCGCTTAATTTTGTATGCCTGAGAAGTCGCGTCAGTTTCCGCTTGTGGTTTGTTTTACAAATAAAACAATTTATTCATAATTGTACACCTGTTTAAGCGTTGTTGCAATGTTTATAAAAAGCATTTGACAGCCGATTGGAATATAAAGAGATCTTGACTGTGGCACGCTTTTGCTTTCATACCGTAAAAGTTTACGATAAACTACACTATGAAGATGTGTAATTTTGAAGTAGAGGACGTTACAGGTGCCAAATCGACTACTTTCGCTCAGGAGTGGTTTCAAAAAATTTACTCAGGATCAATTATTTGTTTAATACTGGCGCTCGTAAGTCTTTCTTCTTTTTTATTTTCTTAACCCTCTTTAAGAGTCAAACTCTTAAAACGACTCACTCGTTACTCGCTAGTACTTCATTTTCGCTTAGAAGTGGCTTTCAAAAAACTTACTCAGGAGCAGGAGCAGTTGTTTGTTCAATACTGGAGCTCAAAAGTCTTCCACTTCGCTCATTGGTTCTTTTATTTTCTTAAGGCTCTCCTGAAAGTCAAATTCTTGAAACGACTCACTCGTTACTCACTAGTACTTCATATCACCTTTCAACGAGTGATTGTGTACTGCACTTGAATCTAATCGATTTTGTATTCTTCAGCTCAAGCCATATCGTTCACCCATGAATACATTCCTCTTGGTTTCTTGGTTTTTCTTATACTATTCATTTGTCGCTCAAACTCATACTCACTTCACTTCACTTCGTGGTTCATCAATTTTCCAAAATTCTAATTTCATTAATTTGAGTTCATATACTAATTATCTAACTTTGTTGTTTTTTTTTGCCAACCCAAACTACCCCCACCAACAATTGTATCCACCTGCAATCATTTTAAAAAATACATTCCTGCGTTTTTCGTTGACTCACCGCGACTCTGCTCTGCTCTGCTCTGCTCTGCTCTGCTCTGCTCTGCTCTGCTCTGCTCTGCTCTGCTCTGCTCTGCCAACCACCTCAAGGTGGTGAGTCCGCATGCCGATACAACGAATTCCAATGCGGCAATGGTCAGTGCATACCGATGCGTGAGTTGTGCGATAATATCTATGATTGTGTAGATTATTCAGACGAAAGGGACTGCGGTAAGTGCCACTTTTTCACCTTAGTAACCAAAAGTTTTCGAAAAGGTGGTGGACTGGCTGTTTTATTGAAGATATCTAATTTGACGTTTTAGCATAAAATGTGGTGGTGGTACTTTACTTTTTAAATATATACTCTTACATATGAAATATATTTTGTTTAGTCTTTACTGTTACCTCTTAATAAATATGCTGATATCCGCTGTCAAAGTGTCCCATATGCTTCTATATAGCTGCAAATACAACTTCACGCTTCTGCTGCTCTAGATTATTCTGCAAACATTGAAATTATGATATGCAGGCACGTGTTGAATTATGATTCGATATAGCGGGTTCCAAATGCGAATAACTTAGTTTTTATAACGAGAATTTTTTTCGATTTTGAAAGTACATTTAATGCTCAGTTCATTTTTCACATTGAATTCGAAGATATATTAGTGAGAAAAGTTTTATCGAATCGAAATTCAGAACATTACTGCTTATAAATATTTATCGTACACTAAATAAAAAAAATCACAACTCGCAAATTGGCAAATGTTCAGTAAGCAGAGGACGCGTTAACACGAAATTGTTCAATAAGTTTTGTAGTTTGATAAGAAAAACACAATTTTGTGATTCAAAATACACTTTATTATTTAGTATAATATCCCTGAACTTTATTACACTTGCTCCAACGACCCTTTAATTCTGTGGATCCCATCCCTGAATTGAGAATCCGGAAGGTCTGCAAAATACGCTTGCCACGCATAAATTTTTTTGAGTTCTGGAAACAAATGGAAGTTGCTGTAGGCAGTGGCGTAGCTACAACTTTGGGTGCCCGGGGCCAAGGATGTTCTGCCGCCCTCCTTTATCTACCTACCTACAAGTTTCGTGAGGTGGTTCGAACAAAAGTGAATTTTTACAAAATATCTTCGATAATAAGTATATAAAATTTAGGAACTAGAAGCCACGCAAATTCTGAAGTTCCAAAATTCTCACAATACGGATTTTTACGAGAATACGGATTTTACGGAAATTTACAAGACATCTTATTAAAAGCCATAGAAAAAACTCATTTTTGCCCTATATCATTTACACTTTTGACACAATTTGCAGGAATTTTTGCCCGAATTGGAGTTTTTAAATACAATTTTGCCGCCCCCAAGACGTTGCGCCCGGGGCGACGGCCCCCTTCGCCTCCCCCTAGCTACGGCACTGGCTGTAGGCCAAATCTGGTGAATACGGTGGATGCTCCAACAATTAATTCATTAATTTTAGGCATTGTCAAAATGCTCTTGTGACACGGTGCATTATCCTGATGAAAAAGGATTTTTTTATTTTGCAAACCGGGTCTTTTGTCACAAATTTTTTCCTTCAACTGGTCCAAAAGGTTGCAATAATATTCAGAATTAATTGTTTTACCAGTTTGCAAGTAATCCACAAACAAAATTAATCTCGCACCCCAAAAAACGAATGCCATAACCTTCTTGGATAATTTCCGGGCACAAACTCGTTTCCAAGCCGAACAAACAGGTTCACACCACTCTTTAGCCCCTTGTTTGATTTAGGATCATGGTGATAGACCCAAGTCTCATCCATAGTGATGAATCGACGCACAAAATGTTCTTTATCCTTTTTAAAACGCTTCAAATTTTACTCAGAAAGTCTCATTCGAATGTGTTTTTGTTCCATTGTTAGCGGAAGCGGCACCCATTGTGCACACAACTTTCTAAAACTCAAAATTTCACGACAAAACTTATTGAACAACCTGGTAGACTTAACGGTGATTTTCTAGTTAAGCAAGACAGTGATGACAATGAAATTTCTTGGGCAGGTAGATAAGTGTATTACAAATTAATGTATTGAAAAAAAAAGTTTTGAAAATTTTTGAGTTGCGATTTTGAAAATTTTTGAGTTGTGACTCTTTCGTAGTTAGTGTGCGTTACATTTAAATATTTTTGGTGTATGTTTCGTGTTAGTGATAATCATACAAAATGTATTGCGCTTTACCGATTACCGCCGCTTATTGCTTTTAGAAGTTTGTACTTTTGGAAAGTCATGCAAGTACTGTAGTTGTCAATGTCGGTGTCCTGCAAATGGTCAACGTTTTTTTCACTGTATAACAAAATTTTAAAACTAATTTTTTACAACTTTTCTTTCTTTTTGGTTACAAACGAAATTGAATTTTACGGTAACGGTAAAAAACCAAAAACAAAAACAACACTAAAATCTAAAAAAAAAATAATTAAAACAAAATTAACAATACACCACTACTACTTTGCTACTACCACAAATGCAACACTGGCAAAAACCACCCCAAATTGGCAAAATATTGCATTTAACGGCAACTCTTGGTTGTGGAAAACTATTTGAATTTGCGCGCATGTGAAATAAAACAAAATTTAACCAAAAAATATATATTTAACCAACCGCAAAACCCCGCTTAACCTTCCTGTGTCCGCTCGTGGTTGCATGCGGTTGTGTTGTGTAGACCTTGAGGACATCGGACGCAATATCTTCGATGAAGATGAAATAATACGCGAATACGCACCACACGACCACAGAGTTTTAACCACGGAAGCGCCTGTCCTGGAAGGTTTGGACGCCAAGGAGTACTACCTCTACAACTCGGGCCTCTATGAAAAGTCGAACGCGCAGCACGCCTGCAACGAGCGACAATTCGAGTGTGGCAACAAGGTCTGCATACCTTTGCACCTGCGCTGTGACGGATTTTACCACTGCAACGATCTAACGGACGAGTACGGCTGTGATCAATACAGACCGGAGCCGCAGCGCACGACATTGCCTCCGCCGAAGCTTGTGCGCACCACACACTCACCCTGGTGGAATACCACTGCCGCCACAAGAACTACAACGACGACGACGACGAGCCGGGCCAGTACAACAACAACGGACGCAAATATTGTCACACCCGTAGTACCCAGTAGGTTCCTCCGAACTATCAATTAGGTGGTGGGCTGTGGTGAAAAGAACTTGAACATTAATACAACATTATTTTTTTTTTGCCCTTTGGGGGGCAATTGCGTTTAGTGGCGACTGCTGCCTCAAACTAAATTTTGCATGCTTTGCGAGTGGTAACCCTAAGGGGTAAGCAGGGTGGGTTATCCGCGAGGCTAACCCAGTCTTGCTACGCTCTTTCGCCACTCAGCAAACCCGCACTCCCCGCAAATAATACGCGCCCACCTGCAACACTCACACACACACACAGACACATGCACATCTCCCCCTCAACTTCCATGCAAAATTTACTTAAACAGCAGTTCACTACAAAGAGTTTAAGCCAAATCCTCAGTTATTATTATTAAGTTCAGCTGCTTTTTGAGCTCAACTCTCTCGCTCTTAATTTTACGCGTTTTCTTCAGTTATTTGCATCACACTCAATCAAACATTCTTTCATATTTTTACGCGCCACAACATTTCACTCATTTTGGTCTCTTAAAAAAAAAATTATCTCAACACATTAATCGCACTCGTAGGCTACAACAATAACACTTGCCTCGAAAATCTTGAGTTCGCGTGCCGTAACGGCGATTGCATACCGATCGAGAGCGTTTGCGATGGCGCTGCCGATTGCAGGCAGCGCGAAGACGAGGACTACAGTTTATGCAACTGCAGCAGCGATAAGGTAAGTCAGTTGCGTTGGTGCATGCGTGTGCGCTCCCCACACCACATCTGGCGGGTGCCAACCGCGCCCACAGTGTGGAGCGCACGCGCCGCCATGCAGCGCACACTTGAGGCACAAACATTGTAGAAATGTGGTGACTCAGGTGGCTAACAGTTTACCGTTATTGTATGTAAATATAGTGGAAATGTTTGCGCGGCGGCGGTTGCATAGCCAAAACTCAAGTCTGCGACGGCAGGCGACAGTGCAAGGACGGCAGCGACGAGAGCATTTGCCGTAAGTATACCAGTAGTTGCTTGAACGGCATGCCTTGTGCATGCTCACAACTAATAACTAATATTTAATTATATATCTATATATTATATTATTTAGTATGTATGTATTGTATGTGCCAAACAGCAGTAGTTAACAATTAATACCATATTGAGTAGTCGAAAAAGTCTTTTCGTATTTCTAATCAAACTTTAACTTATTTTTTTTAATATTTATAGTAATAAATAAATAAACAAATAAGCTTAAAATCTCACCTTTTCAACACTATATGGTATGGCACAATGTGATTGGTAGCACTGGAGATATACGACTGCAACGACAGTTATTGACAAAATACGAAAAAACTTTTTCGACTACCAGTATTTTATGTTGCATGCGCATGTCTTATAATATTTCAAATAAATATGGAATTACTAGATATAGATTTAAGCAGTAGCGTAACCAATTATTCGTATTTATAACAATATATGTACATATGTATATAGTAGATAAAATGTAGCCGCTAAATTAGTTTAACAAAATCTAACTACTTTTATCCCGCATTAAAATTAAAAAAAGAAAAATGTATTTTTTAGCTGTATAAGCTTCCTAATTAATAATACTACAGGAACTTAAATGTTCGTTCCCCAAAAATGTTTAAAAACTTCTGACTAAATACCTTTATGCAACTTGATAACTCACGACTAGCTCTCTACTCACCAAGATCACTTAAATTTTATACACTCACGACTAGCAACTCTGCACTTTACTCTCACTCTCCAAAATCACTCAGTTACGAACTCCGAATAATCTCATTAACACGAGCGCATCCTTTATTTTCTCTCGCACACTCCCGCTAACACACTCGGCTTTTGTTTCTCAACTATTTTTTCTCATTTGTTTTGTATTTTCATTCCATTCATTTAACTCGAGTAATCCATTTTCACGCTACTTTTACTATTTCACTACTCAAATTTGAACTCATTCATCTATTGTAGATTTTCATGCTAAGTATAATAAGACGCGCATTGTGAATGAATGCCATAGCTTTCAGTATCAATGCGCCGACGGTATCTGCATTTCGGGCTACAAACGGTGCAACGGCATAACCGATTGCGTTGACGGTTCCGACGAAAATAATTGCCCGTTAAATTATGATGACACCACCTACGGTATACTCAACTACTTTTATTCAAAATTCTAAAGTTAAAATTAAAACCCTTGCGAAATTTTTATTCCAATATTAACCCTACTTTTATGCCAACGATCAGGCTGCAAATGCAAAAGCACAATTGATTGGTTTCATATTAGCAGCGATTAAGTCCGTAATGCACTGCAAACCCCCAATCTAATCGAACCAGCCATGGTTCCATGCCTCTTTATTGTTGAATTTTGCGCAAAGCATGTTTTAATTATATTACATACATTTGTATATATCTTTTCCATGCCACATACCATACACGCACACAATTATACATAAAATCAAACACTCGGCTCTTAGACTTCGAACCGGATCCCGCGCTCAGCGAATGCGATATTTACGAATTTGAGTGCGACTACTCGCGTTGTATACCGATTGAGAAGAAATGCGACGGTTATCCGGATTGCGATGACGAGACTGATGAATTACAATGTCCGCCCTTCACAGGTACGAGTCAAATGCAAGTCTGCGAAGGCTCAAGCTATACGACTACCATGCACCGTGAAAATCTCAGCACAATTAACCACTTATAAGTGTAAAGAGGCTAAAACATTTAAGCACTTGGAATGCCTTACGAAAAACTAACACGTCCAAATACTTAAATTTCACTCATACAAAAATACCCAACACGATTGAGAGAATATATACCGAGCTTGTGTTGATTGCAATACAGCCAGTCGGCTGACGTCATATTAGCGTATGTTTCGAAATTGAAGTTTAATTGCTGGAAGATTACTCTCAATATTTTCTCCGAGAGTCACCATTATTCGGATATCTAAATATTGTACCTTTTATACGCATAATTTGGTATATATTCTCTCTTTCTTATAACATACCTAACCCACACGAGTGACAATCATCGGTCCGGTCTTCTTTACAAATTAAACTTCAAACTTCAATAAAAAAGGAGTACTCTCTCTCAGCACAGCAAATATATTATATACCTATAAGTAAAACCAATTCGTATAAAATAATATTCAAATTTAATCTTTTTGCTGATAACTCGTTAATTCAAGTACATTCAGTAATTCAAGTGCCTTTTAAATACTCACAACATTATTCCACATTTTCTCATCAATTTTAAATCCAATCACTAAGCGCATGTCAACCAAATTTTTACTAAATCCGTTTCATTTTTGTTTACATCAATCATTCGTTCGTTCATTCATATATACATTCACAGAGCATTGCCACGAAAACGAGTTCGAATGCGATGAAAATTATTGCATACTACGCGATCAACAATGCAACGGTATAGTCAATTGCAACGATGGCACTGATGAGCAAAATTGCACATTTTGTCGTGACAAAGCTTTTCTGTAAGAGAATTGCTATATTTCGTTTGATAACAGTGATGTTCGTTGGATGCGCGTTGAGGTTGAAAATAATTTTTTTAATATAAGAAAATTATAGCATATTTCTACAGAATTACATATATGTATTTTAAGCCTTCACCAAGTTGCAAATTTAAAAAAAGCTGTTTTGTGAAAAATATCCAAATTGATAAAGGGTTTTTGTGTTCTAAAAGTTCACTAACCTTACTGAATGATTCCTACAATTGCATACAGGATAATGGAAAACTTTTTTGAAAAAGCTTTTTTGCCTTTTTCTAAAAAGCTTTCACATTCCCAACTTTAATTTATGTGTGAAAAGCTTTTCTGTGAAAAATATCCATTTAGAAAAACGGTTTAGTGCTCTACAAATTCATTATCATTACCGAATGATTGCTTAAATTGCATACAGAATTATGTGGAAGCTTTTTTGCCTTCTCTAAAAAGCTTTCACATACCATACTTTAATTGTGTTCCTTGAACTCAATTTCATTATAACTATTATAAGCAGTCGTAGAACTTTCGCCGTTTTTACACATGATAAGCTTTCACGCAAGCAAGAGCAAAGCTTGATTGTATTTCAACGCCTGTCCAACAAATATTGCGTATTACCAAACGCTGCGAAACATTTTATTAACGTATATATCCAACATTTCATGCGCGCTCATCAACGCCTTTACAACATATCACACAACCACATACGCAACATCACACAAACGCCAATACAAACATTTCACAACATGCAACATATCATCATACATCCAATAACATGCATACAAACAAACTCGTACACAATACTGCTTGCTTGACCATGCAGCTGCCACACCGGCGAATGCATTTTGCCACAACAGCGCTGCAACGGTCATCCCGATTGCATCGATGCCAGCGATGAACAGAACTGCGGTAAGTGCTGGAAGTGAACGTTCAGGCGCCACACCTTCAAGTTCGGCAGGTTTACGAGCGCCAAATTCGTTGACTTCTGAATGGCTTTGAACCAGTTGCTTAGTTCTTTAATCTGCTAACTTACTTTATCGTATTGTAGCAAAGCGAAACATTTGTAGTTACTATATACTCCGATATTTTCGACTATTTACCATAACCTCAACTTCCTTGCCTCCCCCCCTGCTTATGTGCCACATAACATTTTGCATGCTCTTTCGGCAACTTAGTGTGTAGTCTCATGCCCCAATTGCGCAAAACACTCTCAGCTTGTCACTTAAGTAGTCTATTAGTGTGTAGAAGCGAAAGTTTTGAAAATTTCTCGTGAATTCTTAAAGTCACAGTACGATTATTGTATCTTTATTGCGAGACAACTGTATGTTTCAATTAAGCAAACCTCTTTCATTCACTCGCACGCATCAAAAATCCTAAAGAACGAGCAACTGTGGCGGCAAAAATCGAATGTCCGAGACTGAAATTCCTGTGTAACGGCACCTGCGTCGACTGGAGTCTGTATTGCAATGGCAAAATTGACTGCGATGATGAGCAAGATGAAAAGAACTGCGATGGTAACGAAAAATTAAAATGAGATACAGATTAGAAAAGTGAATATTTGAGCAAAATTAAGTTGGAAAATCATTTCCGCAAGCTTTTTCGTAGACAAAAATTTAATACAAACTTTTATTCAAAATTGTTCTGAAACTTTATAGTGCTTCTCTTTCTTACACACGTTTAGCTGAAAATACTGAATGTTGAGGTTAATTTTCATTTTTAATAGTATTCTGCACCATATTCTGGAATTAACTCAAAAATGTGCCCCCTACTTTGATTGTCTCTCGCCAAATTACATTGTTGTTTGAAACGCACGTTTCTTTATCAAAAAATCGTAAATAAGCTTTTTAATCAAAAAGCTACTTGGTTCACTTACGGTTCTCAATAATTTCTAATAACATAATAAATTTCTGAGCTTGGTTTCTTTAACTATAAAATATTTTACTCATTTTTGAATATATGCCTCTTAGCTGGGTACGTGTGTAGTAAATTTTTGAAAGGGGTATTCTTATCTACAAATAAAAAAAACAATAGTTTTTTGGTTTTTTATATTCTGAATAGTCTAACTATCCAGTAGATCCAGACATTGCGACGATATTCTATATATTTGATTTACACTAATATAATGTCGCTAGCGTAAATTGGCAAAAAGTGGTTGACCAAAATGGTACATATTTGGTTCATTGAAGTTCATTATAAATATAAAAAATATAAGTTAAAATTTTATTAAAAATACGAAAAGACTTTTTCGACTACCCAATATTTTTTTTGAAATAGTGCCAATTTTTTAGGCTCCACTTTATCAACGTCTATACACCATCGATAAAAAAATGTAGCACTTTAAAAAGCTTAGAAAGTCATCATGCCAAATGTCTTCACCTTTCAAAAGCTCTCCACTTCACTCTCATTAACACTCTCTGTCTCTCCATACATTTTGCTTATTTATTTACTTTTTACTTCATTAACTTTTATTTATGTGTTTGTATGTAAATATGTATATATTTTTTAATTTTTTTGTTTAATTTCATAAAAACTTCGCACATGACATAACCTCACCTGTGTCCATTTTCAATGTTTTTTTGTCGTTTCAACTGTTTAATCGTGTAATTATTGTTTCTGTGCTGGAAAACTATATATCATACAAAAACAATAACACAACCATATTATACGCATTATAAATGTTAATGTTGACTAAATTAAACACCGACTTCACCAACAAAAACAACAACAACATAAAACCGTACATAGGCACCGAACGTGATAAGGATGTAATACAGTTAGTGTCGAATAAGTCCTGCCACGCCTACCAGTGGCAGTGCGGCAACTACCAGTGTATAAACAAAGATTACCTGTGCGACGGGCACGCCGACTGCATTGACGGATCCGACGAGGCGCCCAGGCAATGCAGCAAAAATGGTAACAGAACAAACAAAAACAAAAATACAAATAGAATATTCAAAATTTCAAGCTGAATTACAAAATTTTTAATGCCACCGGCCTTTGAACAATATGTGTCCGAAAATGTATTAATTATTTATGTATAAGTATATATTATATTTCGCCTTAATATGTTTTTATGTGAATTTATGTAAACAACTTACAGTTTTGCCACCTACAAGCATTAATGAAAACCGTTCCACTTACAGCTGTGTCATCCAAACCATATTAACCACTAATACATATCATTTTGCATTTCTCTCTCTCTCTCTCTCCCTCTCTCTCTCGCTGCGTAATTGCATATACTCATGTATGTCGGCAAACATGCTTTCTCCCATTTTGCCACGACTCATCAACTTCGCTTTCGACGCGCTTGATCGCTTCACACGACTGTAGTTGCTACGCGCCACACGCCGGAAGACTGCACGGCCGATCAGTATTTTTGCGACGACGAATGCCATCCGGACTCTATACGTTGCAACAACATTAGAGAGTGCACGGACGGCAGCGACGAGCTGAACTGTACACCATATCCGCCCACACGACCACGCCCATTGCCCACCTACCCATGCCCAATGCACACTTGTCCGAACGGCAAATGCTACTCGGAGAGTGAACGTTGCGATGGCTCACGCGACTGCGACGATGGCGCCGATGAGGCAAATTGTAAGTGCACACTGTTCCCGAGCGCCGCTGCTTAAGCTCGAGTGGTATATCTCACGATCACACTTGTATTTCTTTTGTATGCACCGAGTATAAAATAGTTTTTCTTCGTTTTCCGTAAAATTGCACACAAATTGGCTATGTGAAAATCGGCATTGAACTATCTATATGTAGGCAAATGAAGTCGAAGAGAGCGTAATTCATTCAGTAGCATAAAATCACGACTTACTATATATTCTTACCGACTGAAAACTTTTCCGCTCGTCTCATGGATGCAGGTTTCTTAAAGTCAAATGACCTGTGCTAGAATTTGTACCTAAGATTGACTGACAAAAATATAAAGCACACAAGCTACGAAATTATAGCGCTAAAGACACCACAGACTGACTCTGATGTAAAATCTCGATAATGTAATGGTCGTAATGGGTACTTTGATGTACATTTGATCGAGCCTCGCTCAAATTGTGATTCTTTAGTTTTAAATAGAGTTATAGTGGTTTAGAGAGTTCGATTAGCCACGAAACGTGCAAAGTGTAGAGTGGTGTCTTTTCCGCAAAGCTAGATACCAAAATCGCATTCCGTCTGCCAGACCACTACAGTGCCTTCCAAGCGGAGATCACAGCAATTAAAGAAAGCTTTCTTGTTCTGATAAGAATGCGGGCACACTCTAGAACGAATGTATTTATGTATATAGATAGCCAAGCGGCTTTAAAATCACTGAAGTATTTAGACTATATCCTAGTCTAAGATCTCGCTATTTCACAATAAACCTGCAATAGGTTCCAGGATGTAGTGTTATTCCTGGGAACTGTGAAGCAAGTGCCAGAATAGGCACCACACTACAATCAGACTCCGCAATCCATATGCCTCTGGCTGCATGCAGATATTTAATCGGGAAATATGTTATAAATCTCTGACTTGCTCAACAAGCAGGCAAACTTGACATGATCGGAATGTGGGCCGCACACGGCTATTCGAAATTGAAAGGAATGATATATGATGATATATTTGCTAATAAGTCACTGTCTAAATGTCAAGCATGCCAGTAGACTAGGGACTCCTTACAACGACTATTGTAGCAGATGTGGGGAGTTAAAAGAGGAAGAGACTATAGAACAATAGCCACTAATAGGCCTCACTCAACACATTATACTATAATGCGAATTAGAAATGATATTCTAAAGCCAAAACTCAGTTTTTTTTTTGATCAACTTGCGACCCTCAGTGGTAAAGAACTGACCGCTGATTTTGCACACGACTTCATTTGCTAAACAAACTCAAAATTCCCCTCATAGCGCGGCACATCACTGTCATATATTTATATTAACCACCATTAAACACCTCTGTGTGCGCAGCTTTTGTCATTAGAAGCACTTTGTAATACGTTTTCTCATCGGCCTTTACATAAGAATTCTTATATTTATTGTTATGTACCTATGCATATGCTTTGTGAGAAACAGCAGATTTTAGAAAGATTTTCATGTTCGATATTAATTACTTGCCATTACTTTATGATTACTTTATGTAAGCTTTGCTAAAAAGCCTTGGGAAGCCTTTCTAGACTCTGCTGTTGTCGCACGACATTTATTTACGCTTCTTTCTTGCAACAACATGCAAATATTTTCAATCTATCTATTCACCTTTTTTATAAAAAACAAAAAAACAAAACCAACAATTATTTAATACATACTTTGTAAGGCACCACCTGCAAGGAGAATGAGTTTCTCTGCTTTGATCGTCAGTACTGCATAAATGAGACGCAACGTTGCGACGGATACTACGATTGCAAAGATTTCTCCGATGAGCAAAATTGCATTGGTTAATACAAGCATTACTTTCAAATTATTTTTCTTGCATTCTTTTACATATTTTTAGATAAATTTCCACTGATTTATACCCTATTCGTTGCAGTTTATTATTATTAAAGTTACAATTAAGCATTTTAATTATTTTTTTTTATGTCTAAGCTAGCATAGCATAATTTATTTTAGTGCAACTTATTTTTAACTCTCTCATATAACTTTAGTCTAAGCGCATGCAATTGTACTTATGTTCCCTCTTAAAAGCTCTTATCCACTCCAGCAACCGGTCTAGCGCATGCTAAGCCGTTAGCCGTAAACATATTGTATATATTTTATTTATTTGACGAATTTTAATTCTCTGTTACCCCTGTTATGTAGCAACTCTCTTAAAGCAAACCCAGTATATATCCGTTTTCCCGCCACACAAACTGTCTGCGACGCAAACTAATTTCTTTCTTTTACACTTCACTCTCGGCCAGGTTGCGCTGCCAATCAATTCCGTTGTCGCAATGGTGACTGTGTTTCCAGTAACGCCCAGTGCAATGGTTATCAGGACTGCCGCGACGGCTCGGACGAGGAGGACTGCTCTGAGCCCGCCTACGTTGTGCCCTGTACCGGTTCGCAGTTCCGCTGCAATAATGGACAGTGTATAAATGCGGCGGCGCGCTGTGATGGCTACACCGATTGCGCGGACAGCTCCGATGAGATTTCGTGCAGTGAGTACACTCTATGCTTTTTTATGCACATATTTCCGCAAGTTTTATCACTTTCTTCATTCATGTACATAATACATTTTCAAATACTTTACATACTTACACATAATGTCACATACATTCATCTATCGACAACTGCATACATACCTAAACACATATGTACGTGATCGCTTCGTGTTTGCATACCCAATCTGGTGTACAGAATATCTGCGCGAACTGCAACTGGAGTACGAAGGATCTAACAAGGCGTGCGGACCGCTCATGTTTCGTTGTGAGAACGGTCCGTGCATACGTAATGCCTTGCGCTGTAACGGCGTGATCGATTGTCCACTCGATATTAGCGATGAGCTGGACTGCAACCCGAGTTCAAATGAAATTGAGCGTAAGTTTTGTGTTAAACGGTAATTTAGGGTGCAGGGCGCTTAAAGTCGCACAATTTATGGTAGAAGGATAAGCTAAGAAAGCATTAACAATGGCAAGACAATATAACTGCGGTTGTTGCTGTTGTTGTTATAACGGGTACTTATATATAACGACGGTGTTGCAGACACAGTGAAGATGAAGACTCTATAATATTAATTTTGATTGGGCCACACGAACCCAAATAAAGTTAGAAGCTCACAAAAAGCGTGTATTACGAAGGCCATTTCAAAATATCCCAGCACCAATACGCTCAGACCAAATATTTATTGAAATCAATTCTATAATATTCTATAAAATTCTCCTAGAGTAAATAACTTAAAAAAAAATTTAATTGAAGTTTGATTAGAAATACGAAAAGCATTTTTCGATTAACCAATATAACCCCCACTTGGATTTAGAAAAATTAGCAATCAGCTAAAGATTAGGAGAAATTAACAAAGCCCAGTCATGCTGTCACTCAGTCACCGCTTCCCATTCACGAAACCAATACTTATTGCACACACTTTACTTAACACACATCTGAAGATGAAATTAAAATCACAAAAATTCTCATACTAGCTTTGTTGCTTACCGTTCGTTCTCCACACTAAACTCATACACCAGCACATAAACGGTTCATTTCGAAATTTATTATTATACATATATAAAGTGTATGACTAACTCAGGCTTTATTTTTCCACAGAAGCTGTAGATTTCCCAGCCTCAAATCCAGAATTGAACTTGAAGACATACCCCGAGAGCCAGATTATCAAAGAAAGTGAGTATTCGGCCAATTTTTCATTCCAACGAAATAATTTGTTTAACTTTCTTATAAAAGATAGCGTTATAATATCGAAGTGTCGTTAGCGTGAAGGCGGCTTAGACGTCAAAAGAGACATTTCTGCGCAACTTCCCGCTCTCGACTACCTCGATGCAATAACCATATTGCGTGTACTTAGATTTCGAATAATTCTTGCTTTTTATACTACATATATTCCGCTTTTATTCCCCGAATTCGAAATTAAAATCTGTAAATGAAAAAAAATATACATTGCAATGAAAATGAAACACAGGATATATTAAGGAGGGTAAGTCGGCTTTATTTTAATGCTTAATTGAGTACTTCTGCTGTATGAGACCCCGTCCAAGTGGCCACCGCACGAAATGGCAACCAAATGCAAATGCACTTTTGAATTCGTCTTGTAAATACAATGCTATACACTCACTTAAGTTTACATATATTATATTATAAATCTATAAATGCCTACCCCCTACCACTTGCAACGTTCTCCATGAATTTGACTTTGTATAACTAGCCAAAAAAGTGACCGCATTGTACCATATAGAACACAGTCGCACTGAATGATAGACACCCACACCACGAACTCTACTATCAAATCGTTTATACTAACATCATTCCATATTTAACATCCTGTTAAGGTCGCGAGGTTATCTTCCGTTGTCGGGACGAAGGTTCACTGCGCGCACGCGTCAAATGGACACGCCCTGGTGGCCGTCCCCTACCGATTGGCGCACGAGACAATGGCGATGGTCGTCTGGAAATCCCCAACATCCGCGTAAGTGTCCAAATAAATTACACAACTCTTATTATTCTCGTATTAACCGCTAATTTTTCTTTAGGTTGAAGACTCCGGCCCATATATCTGCGAAGCTGCAGGCTACCCCCGTCATGTCTCTGGACAACAAGTAACCGTACATCTTACAGTGGAGAAATGTAAGTAACTGGTTCTACCAGCGTTTAAATAAGCTTAGAAACCAATTCAAAATCTCATTTACCAACGTCCGGACGCAGCGTGGAATGATAACAAATACCAAATATCCTCGCCCAAAATCAGATATGGCACAGTGCCGCATATTGGTGCAGAGTTTTTCGGTCTAGGTACATTTTCCTGCAATGTTTGTATATCATTTTCCCTAAACTAAGCCCTCTTTTTATCTGCTTACTGTTTTATTTTTTTTAAAAATTCTCAAATTTCTTAATACTGGACTTCACGTTCCAAAAATGCGCCGGTAAACATAACTCTACACACGTAAACTAGTATTTTATGGAAATTTTATCTAACATTGTCTTCCTTACTTGATCTACAGTGAATCCCGACAACGAACGTCCACCAACAGCTTGTCGCGCCTACCAGGCCACCTGCCGTGACAACCAATGTATCGATAAGTCACAAATTTGCGACGGTACTCCACACTGTGCGGACGGTTCCGATGAGGAGAGCTGCAGTCACGGTCTTAAATGCCAGCCCAATCAGTTTATGTGCCGCAACTCGCGCTGTATTGACCGCATCTGGCGCTGCGACGGCGAGGACGACTGCTTCGATAATTCAGATGAGGACAGTTGCGACCCCGAGCCAAGTGGTGCACCATGTCGCTACGACGAATTCCAATGTCGCAGCGGTCATTGCATTCCCAAAAACTTCCAGTGTGACGACACAAATGATTGTTTGGATGGTAGCGATGAAATCGGCTGCAGTAAGTCCACTTGAACTTCTATGCACTTGTACTTTATTTTGACATTTTTCTTTACAACTTTCAGTGGGTCCTGCCGCAATCCGTCCACCGCCTCCAAATGTTCGTTTGGAATCGGGCGAGGCCTTAAATATTACTTGTGTGGGCACCGGCGTACCAGTCCCACTTATCGTCTGGCGCCTGAACTGGGGTCACGTCCCCGATAAATGTGTCACGAAGAATTATGGCGGCACAGCTACACTGTACTGCCCCAATATGGCATCACAAGACCAAGGCGCGTACTCGTGCGAAATTCTCAACCCGAAAGGCCGCGTTTTCGTTACACCTGATACACAAGTAACAGTCAACACTCCGACAACCGCCGACGTCTGTCCAGCCGGCTTTTTCAACATGCTCGCTCGCCGGCCCGATGAATGCATCGACTGCTTCTGTTTTGGCATATCTAAGACTTGCAGGAGTGCCAATCTTTTCAATTTTGCTATTCAACCATCAATTTCTTCACACAAGGTCAAGAACGTAGAATTGAATCCGTATGGTGATATTATCATCAATGATGCACCAGTTCCCAATATCCTCAGTCGTCATCATGGTGTACAGTTCCGCGTATCCGATGTGGGATATAACAGCCGTGAACAGCCTTACTTGGCACTGCCTAACGAGTATATGGGCAACCAGTTGAAATCTTATGGTGGCTATCTGCGCTATGAGGTCAATTATATGGGCAATGGACGTGCCAACAATGCACCTGATGTTATAATAACTGGCAACGGTCTAACACTCACTCAACGCGTGCGTAATCAACCGGAACCCAATGTGAAGAACAAGATTTCTGTACAATTCAGTTCTGGTAATTGGTACAAGACTGATGGTCGTCGTGCAACTCGTGGTGAGGTCATGATGGTACTCGCTAATGTGGACAACATTCTCATTCGTTTGAGCTACATTGATGCTACAGAACGTGAGGTTGAACTTACAAACATAGTTATGGACTCTGCTAGTCTTGATGATCAAGGCTTAGGCTCAGCTTCGTTGGTCGAGAAATGCGTCTGTCCACCTGGCTACATTGGTGACTCTTGCGAGACGTGTGCTCCTGGTTATGTGCGTGAGAAATATGGTCCCTGGTTGGGTCGCTGCGTACCTTTTGTACCAGAGCCTTGCCAACCAGGTACCTATGGCGATCCCGCTCGTGGCATACCATGTCGCTCTTGCCCATGTCCACAAACTGGTTCAAGCAACTTTGCCAGCGGTTGTCAGTTGAGTCCCGATGGCGACGTAACTTGCAACTGTCTCGAGGGTTATACTGGCCGACGCTGTGAGATCTGCGCTGCTGGTTATCAGGGCAATCCGCTAATTCCTGGCGGCAGCTGCCATCCAATTCCAGAGAGCACATGCAACGCTGAGGGCACTTACTATCCGCATCCCAACGGTACATGCGAATGCAAGCCGCTAGTTGTCGGTCCACGTTGTGACACCTGTGCTCCCGAATCCTTCCATTTGAACAGCTTCACATACACCGGTTGCATTGAATGCTTCTGCAGCGGTCTGACAAAGCAATGTTCCAGCAGCAGCTGGTACCGTGATCAAATATCTTCAAGCTTTGGACGTTCAGGCGCACCTCATGGTTTCGAGTTGATTCGCGACTACAAAGCCGCACAGCCATCTAAAGTCAATTTCCAACAATATAATAGCGCTCTGACATTCAACCAACAGTTGTCCCCCGATCCACTGTATTGGAGTCTACCTGCACCATTCCTTGGTGACAAGATTACCGCCTATGGTGGCAAACTATCGTATAACCTCAGCTATAACCCACTGCCAGGTGGACTTATGTCCCGCAACACAGCACCCGATGTTGTCATCAGTGTAAGTAAAAATTAAAAACAACTCCTCTATAAAACAAAATAATTTATTTTATTCTGTGCAGGGTGAAGATATAACGATTATTCACTACCGTAAAGCCGGTGTGAACCCCAGCCAACCCAGCTCGTACTCAGTACCGATCATTGAAAGCGCCTGGCAACGTCCTGATGGTCAAGTGGTCAATCGTGAACACTTGTTGATGGCACTTTCGAAAATTGATGCGATCTATATCAAGGCCACCTACACTACCAGCACCAAAGACGGCCAACTGACGCAAGTTTCACTGGATATTGCTACGCAGAATAATATCGGAACACCACGTGCCTACGAAGTGGAAGAATGTCGCTGCCCAGTTGGCTATATTGGACTCTCTTGTGAGCGTTGTGCGCCTGGTTATAAACGTCTCAGCGAAGGAGGTCTTTACTTAGGCGTTTGCATCCCGTGTGAATGTAATGGCCACTCAGACCAATGCGACGCTGAGACCGGCACATGTATCGTAAGTTACCAACTCTACATACACACAAGAAATATACAAACATGTAATAAATGATTCTATTTTCCATTTTAGAACTGCGAACACAATACCGCTGGTGAATTCTGCGATCGCTGTGCTCCAGGTTATGTTGGCAATGCTTCCGGTGGTACACCAAATGACTGCTCGCCCGATTATGATGAACCCTACCCACCACCGGCTCCGGGCAATCAAACAATTGAATGTGCCTACTGCAACCGCGATGGTACTGCCTCCTGCAGTGGTAACTATTGCGCCTGCAAGCCCAATGTAGTTGGCCCATATTGTAGTGAGTGTCGACCGGGCACTTATGGCCTATCCGAGCGCAATCCCGATGGCTGTGAGGAGTGTTATTGTTCTGGCAAGAGCACAAAATGCAGCTCTGCTGTATTATACCGCCAACTTATACCTGTCGATTTCATCCTCTTCAAACCGCTGCTCACAGACGAAGAAGGAAGCATAGTTGATGAAGAGAATCTAAGCTTTGACATACCTACAAACATGTTCACTTACAACTACAATTCGTATACACAAAAGTACTGGAGCATACGCGGCTCAGTATTGGGCAACCAGCTGTACTCATATGGCGGACATCTATCGTATAGGCTGGATGTGGACAGTTACGGCAACAGTGTACCCGGCAGTGATGTTATACTCATTGGTAATGGTATGAAATTGGTCTGGTCCAGACCACGTGAGGAGCAAGATAGTAGTGAATACCGTGTACGCTTGCACGAAGATGAAAATTGGCAACGAAAGGAGTTCGGTCGCTCTGTAAATGCCGGACGTTTGGACTTCATGAGCGTGCTATCCAACTTGGAACACATTCTTATACGCGCCACACCCAAGATACCAACCACACGCACAAGCATACGCGATGTAATACTTGAGTCGGCCGGCGAGCATCGCACACCCGATGCTCAACAAGCCATCGAAGTGGAAGTCTGCACCTGCCCAGCTGGCTACTCGGGCACCTCCTGCGAGAAGTGCGAACCACTGCATTACAAAGACAACTATGGCAGCTGCGTCGCCTGCCCTTGTCGCGAAGACACCACCGACTCCTGCTACCTACAAGACAGCGAAGTGACCTGCAGATGCAAGCCGGGTTACTCCGGTCAACAATGTCAGATAGATGGTAAGTAAAGAGCACCTAGAAAGAGTTAAACAGCAACAGATTGTATAAATTACTCAAATATCGCGAGCATTGCTCAATGATAATACAAACCAATATTTAACCCAAACTCAGCTGTGCCTCAGAGCAGATGTACCAACTGCACACACAGTTCCACTTACAAACGCTCATTTAAACAAACGCTGATTGGTATATATCTGACCTAAACATATGCATATATCTATATTTAAACATATACATATATACTTGTATAGCATGAGAGTGTGTTTAGCACACACACATGCAATTTTAACGAATTGAAGCACGCGTTAAGTACATTTTGAGCAAAATATTCTTCCTTTTCTCCACACATATGCAAAATATAAAGTTAAAAGCAACAAAACCGATAACAATGATAAGTCAACGCTCATTGATAAACCGGACACTTTAGTGATCGAGCCCAAATCGTGCTGTAGTGACTATCAGGTGGACCTCATGCCCAATGAGACATTCGCAAGCAATGAAACACTGCAATTATACAAGGGTAACCGAAAAGTAGGGAACGTGACGAGATTGCGCGGCGACTGCAATCGGCGAGGTTCGCACAACCATTTTACATACAATCGTTTGCTCTTAGAAATATATTGGTAGTGCCTTTGGCTCTTGACTTTCATGTTTGGCAAAGCAATAGTTCATCACTACCCTAGTAAAAATAGTGTTTTCGGGTTAGTTCCTACTGTGTTGAAAACGACTTTGCCATTTCCACTATTTATACTATACAAACCCGTAGGCATGAAGGATGGTCCATATAGTGTGCGCTCTTCGGTAACATTCGTATAAATACATATATCATTATTACTGTGACGGAAATTTTTCGGAGAGCATTACAAAAACAAACGATCGAATAAATAATATTTTCTAAAAAGCATTTTAATATTGCAACTGGATAACTTATAAACCGCTCGTTGGCAGTCGGTGCGAGTTTGTCATTTCGCTTAAGGTGGAAATAAAAGTTAACGGTTAGGTCAGCACTTAAAAATTAAGGTCGTGCGCGGGCAACTAAGTAGAACTCTCTTGCGCCAAGTTGGTTAATCGGAGCCGTGACTTGAGTTCGACGCTTTCTTTGTATCACAATCCGTTCAAGAATTAGAGGGGTACTTGAGCGGAATCGCAAATAATGAACACGCAGCGCTTCGTAAAAGAAGATCATTTTTACTAGTAATTTTTTTATGCTTGAAAGAACACACAAAGTGGACCAGCCTGTACATGCGCGCATACATACGTAAATGCAGTACTGACAATACAAGTAATTGGTATTTTATGTCTATAAATGTTTCCTCCTACTGTTAGACTCAATTTTTGCAAAAGACTACCAAGTATCGTGTAGTAGTAGTCGGTATCAGATCTTAAACACTTCATATGGATGATAAAATTAGTGGCGTGTTTTTGGTAGCTTTTAAAATAACTTACCATATTTACGTACAAATATACTATTAGACTCGCCTTAGTACGTGTTCTATGTGTTCTATGAATTTCAAGCGATCATTTAGGTCGAAAGCAGTTCTACCCCGTTGTGAGATCCAAGTGTTCGTAGGCAAAAGAACAAATAGTAATCATAATACTGATACACCCGTTCCCATCTAATCCAGTAGTGACTTTATAACACTTAACTGTACAACAAAGCTTCTACTAGCAACCCAAGCCAACCCGCGTTGAAAAACCACACTTAGCACAAGTATTAACCACATCTGAGCAGCTACTTATACTTATACTCATACACACACACACACACACCATTGTACTTCAATACACTTAACTTGTACCGAAATACACGTAAAGACTTTCACACTGTTCGAGCTTTAGAGTTTCTTTAAAATAGCTACTTTGTTTAACCGTAGAACGCTTACAATGTTTTATACATAGCGGTATGTTGGGGCAGCAAGAGCCGAAAGCAGATTGCCGGCGCACAATGCAGACACTGAGCAACCAAAATTGTTGCTGGCGATTTGCACTTAGTCTCTTGCTGGAAACCAACAAGCCAACAACAATAAGTGTCACTAATATTTATGTTCCAGTGGGGCGGTGAGCTCGTCGTCAGACTTGCTCGCCTATGCCTGCTTAATTATATATGTTTCAAGTAGTTCCATGTTCCGTTTTTTCCAAAATGAATGTTAACCTTAAACTTGCTCCACGCTACAGATGGCTACGCTCGACCGGAACCGCCGAGGCCAGTGCCCACACCGCTGCCAGATTACCAAACACAGATTACCGTCTCGATTGCACCGCCTGAAATCACCATCATACCGATCGGTGGCTCACTAACTTTGAGCTGCACCGGTCGTATGGCTTGGAATGGCGTAAGTATCCACCCTTATTTTGTTTAATTCCACTAAAGTGCGTTAACACGTTGGCTTTGGTATTACAGGTGCCCGTGTTCGTGTCATGGTCCAAGCTGGGCGATCGTCTGCCGATCGGCGCCGAAGAAGATGGTGGCGTTTTGCGCTTATACAATTTAGAAATACACGACTCCGGTGTGTATGTCTGCCGTGCAGTGAATAACGAGACGAACCGCGTTTTTGAAGACCGAATTTCCATAACCATAACGGGTGAGTGCCAGCGCAAGTAGCGTGAATTTTTTATTCACTAATCACTGCTATTTTGAGTGTATATTTATATTTCAAAATTTTCGTAAAATTCTTGCAAAAACAAAATGGGTGCAGCCTATGCCAGTGAAATGTTGGCTCGTTACGGTAAAACAATTGTTCACGACCTCAAAACCTCTTAACATATATACAAAAAATCGTACCTCTTACCCTGCTCACCTTATATTCTTTTTATATACTATTTCTAATATGTCGACACAATGTAGAGCAATCACAGCGCACGCCATCACAAATCGTCAACCTGCCGCAAGTGGTCACATTCGAGGAATACCAACGCAATGAAATCTACTGCGAAGTGAGTGGTCATCCAACCCCAACAGTCACATGGACCCGTGTCGAAGGCCAAATGTCTCTGGAAGCACGCACAGAAGATACCCGTCTCATCTTCGAAGCACCACGCAAATCTGACGAAGGCCGCTACCGCTGTCGGGCCTCCAACGAAAACGGCATCGATGAGAAGTATACACAGGTTTATGTGCGCGTCGCGCCACCCGTAGCACCACCACCGCCCCGCGAACTTATTTACATCGACCCGCCATCATTCACCGGCGAGTCGGGACAGCCAGTACGTCTCACCTGCCAACCGACTACCTCTATCTCGCTCATCTATGAGTGGAACAAAGATGGTTATCCACTGTATCGTCAACGTAATGTCATCATCAGCGGAAACACCATTGAAATACGTGACTCCACGCCACGTGATTCCGGTCTCTACACTTGCATCGGCATTGATTTGCGCGGTCGACGCAATTACACAAATGACGCACAGGTATTGATCGAAGACAGTGGCTACCCAGCACCGGGACCGGGACCCTATCCAGGACCACTGCCGGGCACGTAAGTGTTATACAAATACGTTGATAGGTTTCCTTGTAATAGTGTGATATTGCTCATATTACAGTATCGAGCCGGCTGTAAAACACTTGCCCGAACAGAACCGCATCATACAAGGACAAGATTTCTCTATCACCTGCGAGGCCACCGGTTCGCCCTACCCCAGCATCAAATGGACCAAGGTAATGTCAAAATGTGACCACATAGCAAAACCTGATCGCTTAAATCTCTGCTCTTAACAGGTTCACGAGGCACTTGCTGACAATGTGCAACAAACCGGCAACGTTCTGCGCATCATTAATGCGCGTCCTGAGAACCGCGGCATGTACTTGTGTATTGCCGAGAGTATTGCAGGCTCTGATGAATCAAACACTATTATCGACGTTGAACGTAAGTACAGCAAATCCCATGAAGCACGAATTAGGCGTAATTTGAACTCGAAACCGACCACTTTAAATCATTCTTAACACTCCACCACACTCCACAACCAAAGACAAATTGCGTTATTGAATAAGTAAAAATTACTCGTGGCTGGCAGACGGAATCTTGTAAACTAATTTGATTTATTCTTCTACACAATTTCTCTCTTTCTCTTCTCCTCCCATTTGTTTTATTTGTCGCAATCCGAATTAAAATTTTTGTGATTCCACATTTTTTTCCTACTGCATTTTTTATATCCAAAATGCAAGTTTACAAGAAAGGAGTCGGTAATAAGAACGTCCCAAACCACTTGCTCCTTATATTAATATGTACAACAACAATGATTTGCTTGATTGCAGCACGTGAAAGCCCAACCGTAGACGTACACCCGCCCGGTCCCCAATCAGTTACTGTGGGCACTGAGGCTATGCTTTACTGCAGTGGAACTGGTATTCCCGATCCTAGTGTACAGTGGCGTCGCGTTGACGGCAAACCCTTGTCACCGCGCTGCCAGGAAATCAGCCCCGGCTACATAATGTATGGTACCCGTACTATATAGGCTCAGTATCAGATATTAATGTTTTTTTTGTCATATTTGCAATAGGATCCGTGAAATTCAATTGGAAGACTCCGGCGATTACGAATGTATTGCACAGAACGATGTGGGACGTGTGACAGTGGTGCAGAAGGTGATCGTTATGTTGCCACCCGTAATCACACTTGAGCCGAATGACGAATACTTGAGCTTAACTGAAGGTGATGAACTCAAGGTGATCTGCACGGCTACTGGTGTACCCAGCCCCATAGTACAGTGGGTGGATGATACCACAGAATTCAACCGCGGTTTGCCACCCACACACAACCAAGTCTTCTTGGAGAAGTACCGTGTAGATCGAAACGACGCCAAGACATACAAGTGCATAGCGAGCAACGAAGCTGGCACCGCTGAGAGCTCTGTGACAGTAGAAGTACGACCACGCCGCGGCGATGTGCCACGTAAGTACACTTCAGGTGTCTTAAACGCAACTTTTACGGTGAGCAAGTGATAATCGCTTCCTTATTCTTGTTTGTTTTCTATTTTCATAGACGATGGCGATGTGATACGTAATCCTTATCCAATTTACCCACGCCCGCCACAGTATGACCCACCACAGAATGTGTATCGCGCCAACAAGGGTGAAGCCGTAAGGCTAACTTGCGACCTCGGTAAATTTAACAACGCCACATTTTTTGCACTCGTGCTGTAATAAACGATAATTGTATCCCATTGTAGGTCCTGAATTGATGACAAGTTGGCAACGAGAAGATGGCCGTCCATTGCCACCAAACTCGTACTTGGAACAAAGCAGCCTGATCATTACAGCAGTGGAGGAACAAAACAGCGGCAAATATATCTGCAATGCGATAGACAACCGTGGCTCCATTGTATCGTTCGTTATTGCTGAACTGGTCTTAGTGCCTATTCCTCAGATCACCTTCCATCCGAACATACCAATTGTGGTAACTGTTAATGACAACATCGACGTCTACTGCGAAGTAACTGGCGAACAGCCCATCGAAGTGTCCTGGCACACTGACCACAATCGCCCCTTGACAGAGTAAGTACGCCCATTGATATTTTTCCCTATAACCGCATTGTGAGGTCACCGGGGAACCTAGTTGGTTCTAATGCGGTTTTTATTGCTATGCTTTGCTAACAATCCCCTTGTCTTGTCCTATTTTCCACTCGCAGCACTGCACGTATCGAAGGACAGTACCTGCGCTTCAACGGTATTACGCCAGCTGACGCAGGTCGCTACTATTGCTCGGCTTCCAACCGCTACGGTAACACCACGAAAATGGCCGAGGTTACCGTTAACCGCCGCGGTCCCTACTTACCATCGCCACGTGCGCAGACTTACAACATACGCGAGGGTGACGACGTAACACTGGATTGTGATGTGCAATCCGTTCGCGAAACGTTACGCGGCGAAATCAGAGTAAGTGCAAGCGAAAACTCTTTCAGTTTCTTCTGCGATTTCTCAAAAACTAACTACTTTACTAACTACACTTTTTTTCTGTTGCTCACTCGCAGTACGAATGGCATCGCGAAGACGGTCGACCACTGCCACGCAACGCTTTGGTACGCGATCAACGACTCTATCTGCGCGGTGTACAAAAGCCGGACGAAGGCCGCTACGTTTGCGAGTCCTATTCGACAGGAGGCAGTCGCTCAGCACCGTCGTTTGTAGATCTGATTATCAAGCGTGAGTATAATCCCTATTTTCCTGATACCATTGGAAGGGCCAAAGAAAGAACGCGACGATACAAGGCTAGACGAGCTCAATAATTACAAAAAAAAAAACTTATATATGTATTAAAAAAAAAACAATACAAAAGCAAACTTACGAGGAGCTCTATATGAATATCACATTTGCGAAGCATAAGTGAAAAATATGAAAAAATGAACAAAGTTAGGCATATTTTTATAAAGCAAAAAATAAGAAAAAAAAAACATTCGTGACTTGCTAACACACTTTTGATGCAAATTACTTTTTTGATATATATTTTACAATTAATAACGAAGTTAAAACCAATGAAAACATGAAAACATTTGAATGCTTTGGAGCATGTTCAAGACGAAATTCGCAATGTGAGCTAAATTTCCACCACTGATTTTTCTTAATTAGCTGTTAGAGCCCCATTTATTGCCACCCCCGTGTTTACTCATGTCAAGTACCTACTTATTTAGTGGCTTCAATAGTTAGTCCACCAACTACTCACACAACCTAAAACAACAACACTGAAATTCTCCTAGTTCTAACTTTATGCTAACTAGTTTGTATAAATTTTAAACAAAAAAAAATATGTAAACGCCGTACGAAACTAAAATTCATTTTGTAAATAGTATTAGCAGCTAAACTGAGTTTCAAAATTACCCGTACAACAAAAAGAACAACCCATAACCTTTGTATATATAATGTATAAATAGTGTAGTTTTTGTAAATTTAACTGTTAACTGGTGGCGGTAAAAAAAAACAATCATGCGCAGTCTCACACCTCAGACACAAACCCTAGTGAAACAGCCGAGACATGCACCACCCAGCTCACGCAATGTTTTCATTGCAGCGAATTTTCGTTGCAAGCAGAAACGAAGTAGAAATGTTTCGAAAACTAAAACAAAAAGAAAAAGCCAAAAATGAAATTTAAACATTTTAGTTATTTAATTTTACCAAATTATTACCTTATTGTTATTATTGTAAAAATGAGTAATTTACGCAAAATACTTGCATGCCAAATATTATGAATAACTACCCGAAACTGCCCACGCATCCACATGGATCACATACAACCCTAAACTTAAAACTTGAAATCCTCAATCCCCACCCTCGAATCCATGACTGTTTTTTTTCTAATCCCAAGTATCCCACAAGTCCCAAATTTATTTGTAAGCTCGATTTTGTTTAACTGCCCTCAATTGCAATTTTTATTGTCAACACTTTCTCTCTGTCTCTCTGTTTGAATAATCGTAATCGTAAACGTAAACGTAATCATAATAATCTTAATGTCAAACGCAACAACTACAACAACTGGCTGCCATTGAATATATTTTGATAATTAAGTGGAAAAAGAATGAAAAGAATATGAATAAATACACAGAATTTATTAACAATTTCACCTTGAATGAATTATTAATTTCTTCTATGCAAAGTTTCGTCCCAACAATAGATTTGATAACCTTTCGTTGCGCTAGCTTTGTGCCACGCGTCGTGCCACTTGCCAAACGTTGCTGCGTGGCTTTCGGAACTGCGTAACATACTTTTGAGCGCGCCGGTTTTGAAAACCGCACAGCAGCACAACGCTTTGACATTTGAACATGCGTGACACTGTTTTTTGTTTATTATTTGCCAATGCTTTTTTTAAGTACGAAAACAGTTTTTAAGTTACTTTTATGTTATGCGAGTTTTCAACACTACTTTTAGTATCGTGTGTTTTATGTCCACGCGCCTCACCTACTTAATTGATTTAGTGCTGCCAAATTAACGGGCATTTCTGCGACAAATTTTGGTTGTGGATCTTTCAAAATTATCACTTTTCAGTTTACCCTCATCTTCGGTGTATTCTTTGTGCTGTTTTCTCTAACGCGTCACACACACACACACACACCCTACCGCCCCAATTGCTGAGCGGCGTTCTGCCACACGCTCCATTCATTCTACACGCATAAATAGTTTCCTACATCTTATGACTCGCTTTTACTTTACTTGACATTATTTTTCCACTTACCTACCACACAGACGCCATACACACGCACACACTTTTATATTTGTATTCGAGTGAAATAATTTTCTAAATCATTATAATTTTTTAACGGTTTTTAAAGTGTTTTGTACAACTTCAACCTTAATTCGGACATTTGCATTTAAGAAAAGCTCACAATAAAGCTTTTAGTGTTATTTGTGAAAGCTCAATCCGAGAAAAGTACTTGTTTTATGATAACATAAAATGCTAAATCACAACGAAAGCCGATTTTTTATATGCTGTTAATGTAAGACTTTCAAATTTAAATTCAAAATCAGTTTCGTGAGCTTTCATGTTTTAAAATAATAAAAGCTAAATTTTCTATCTTTAAACAAGCATATTTTTGTCGCTCTTCTACACTTTTTCTGTAAGAAAATCCGTAAATTATTTGAACTTTGCACTACTTTTCAAACATTTGTTACATTTGTAATAATAAATCCGCCAAAATTTGAGCTTTCGACACTTTTTAACGCTTGCAAACCATGACAGCTTTTCTTGTATATTGCCACATCACATAACTTGTTTCCTCCACCGCGTCTTTTAACTTTATATGTACATCATATTCTGTCATTATTAAGTGTTTAGTGTTATATAACATTATGTGTTACATCGAAACAAGCCTACATACGCATAAATATTTTGTTGTAAAAGTTAAGCATCATTAGCTCTATGTATTTATGTATGTATAAAGACCATTTGTAGCGTAATTTATGTTGTAGACTATAAGGTTAAATATTAGAATGTCTTTGTGTAAGAAAACTGCAGTGAAAAACTCAAACATCCCGTCATATTGGTAGTTGTACGCAATACGCGTGTAAGCATATGTATTTAACTATATAAGTAGCCACCAGTTGTCGGTCACCATTCCCAATTGTATTGTAATTTAAAAGTGTATTATATCGAGTGAAAGCTTTTATCAAAAGTTCAATTTAAGTTGCTTGTCACGTGCGCTGTAAGCTTTTTTTAGTTTTAGCGACCGTTTTAAGCAACTCAATTTGAGCTTTATTTAAAAGCTCAGCGGAAAGCTGTTTGTGGTAAAATGAAAGCTTTTTTGCATTTGCAATACAGTCCCACACACACACGAATACACCCATTTTTTTATTCACGCACACAACTCTAGTTGCAAGCACACAATTTCACATCCACATGCACAAATTCAATTATGTGTTAGTGTGGTAATGTGGGAGAACTCTCAACGAAACCGGATACCAGCAACCAGCACACTGTGCTAACCGTTATCGTAAAAAATGTACACACTTCACTAGTAATTTATGTAACTGCCATCACGCACACTCGCTCTCTCTCACTTTCTCTTTTCTATCCATACGTATTTGTACGCCTATCTACCGCTATACTATATGTTCACTCTTAAAGTAACGGTTTAGTAAATGTTTGTATTCCCTTGTCTCCTGTACATGTTGTAGGCTTAGTAGATTTTGAATAAGTCAAATCAGTTTATCAATTGGAAAGAATAAAAGAATTAAATTCAATTAAAAGTTTGCTGCTGTAAGCAATGGAACAAGCACTATGACGAGTCAAAATTAAGTGATTTTTATATTTTCTTAAATTTGTAATAAATTTTGCTAATTTTCACAAAAAGTACAAAATTAGAAAAACAAAATATTTTTCTTTGTTTATTAAATGCTGCTTCTTTTTATTTCTCTCTTTATCTTTCTTTTTCTCTCTTCAACTTACTCTCTGCTACACTTCAAAAATGTTGCAAAATTTTTTTGCCAAATGAAAATGTAAAACAAAAAAAATGTGTACAACATAAAAAACTACAACAACGAAAACAAATTGTGCCATTCGCAAAACCAAAAACAACATACAACGCCTCATTTCCACATACACACACACATCAACACATGTACACCAACTCGACAAACTTTCATCGTTCACCATGTCGCAACACAAACGACTTCATAAAACAAAAACAAAAACCAATGTCATCAAAACCAAAATCATCCGAATGCCAAAATCGCCACGAACCCATAAACGATAACGATAACAAAACCGCGTTTGGTCATGCTAACGGTATCGCCAACGGAACCTTTCGGAAACCCCCGAACGGTGCACGTGCACACCATACGACACACACGACGCCTCACACTCGCGCTTGCATATACTTGTATACGCATGGCGCTCACAGGAGGCTACAGCATAAGTGAGGTCCCTTGCGTCGTATTCTATATCTGTACAGGTGTGTGGAACAATAATTTAAATCCTAAAATTTACTTAGTTAGAAACCATATTGGCTAGTGGCTGTGCTCGTGTTTACCGAATAGTACTCGTAGTTGTAATAGCAAATGCAAAACGAAAACCAAAAGCAAAAGCAAAAAAGAGAACAATACTCGAAGTCTATTGTGAGTCACTGTCTAGTTTGGAAAATGTATGGTATTACTAATTTAGATCAATACGTAGTTAGTGAAGTAAAAAAAAATTGTAGTTGTCGTCAAAAAATATGAACGAACGAGCATAAAATTGTATATAATATGCCACGAAGTAAGAACAAAACGATGCATACAGCCCTGCCATTCCAATGTAATATAAATTCCTCTTTGGATTTGTGTTTTTTGTAGCTAGAATTTTTATGCGAATTTCTACATTATTTAAATATTCAACTCAAGCATTCCTCCTTTTGTAAAAACCAAAAAAAAACAAAAAACATTCGCCAGGAATTTAAAGGATCTCTAATGAAAAAATAAATATTTACTGGTTTTGTGTAACTCGCGTTCGGCTTAACGACAGATCAACGAAATAATTAATACATGCGATTTGACTAAACTTAACCGAAATTTAGGCTGAGCGCATAGTGAAGAGAGAATGGAAATACGTCCAATCGCGCTTGGTACTTACTTTCTTCCACCACTTGTTTCACGCCGCTTCAATGCTCGCTTCACTATGCGCCCAGTCTTAGAACACTTATTATTGAAATGCTGAACCATTAACATTAGTATTTACTATTAGATTTACTGTAAGCACTTGGCGTGAAGGCGTCCCTAAGCGGCGTGTCTCTTTTGATATTTGAAATTTAAAATGCAACTAAACCCGCTTAGCGGCGCGCTCACTGCCCCACTCAGTAGCCCGTAGTTTGTATGTATATGTAGCTGTAGTGTTGTAGTATATATTTGTTAAACGCGTAGTGTATTTGTTTAATTTTAGTACGGTTTCGTTCATTTGAATTCATTTTCGACATCCGACAGACATACTAGCCTAATGAAACTATTTTATTTTCATATTTTCTCACCTCTACCCCTTATATTGCGTACTCACCTGCCCCTCATGGCGCATCATCGACTGACTCTCTGACCAATCTTTTCACACTACTCGCGCTCTGCGCCTCATTTCCGCTCGCCACGTTGCCTTTTTGGTTGTTGAATGTCAACGCACCTACTATTTTTCAAACGCTAAGATTTCAAAGCACCCAAAGCGCTCGTCTCCAAACCGCCCACGCGCCTCTCCTACGCTTGCCAACCGAGCGACTTCAAGTGTGTCTCGCACCCGCACACCTGCATCAAGGCGGCGATGGTGTGTGACGGCATACACGATTGCACAGATCATTCGGACGAATTCAACTGCACGCCGCCACAGCCGCCTACCACATTGGCGACGGCCCAATCGCTGACGACGCCACCAGCAACACCACTGCCAGCGCCAATGAGTGCACCGCCCACGCACAAGCCGCTGGCAACGCAGAAGCCGGCGCAGAAGGCAACGCAGAAACCCTCACAGAAGCCCAGCTACAAGCGCTGGAAGAAGCGGCACAGCAGCCACAGCAGCCACAAGGAGCGCCGCAATAATCACACGCACACACACAAGCGCAAGCAGCGGTTGCGCCTGAAAAAACGACGCCATCTGCTGCCGACGTCCGCTTTCCGCCAACCACTTGGTTTGTTTTGAATTTTCTGTCCTTTTGTTTGGTTTTTGTTTTGTTGCGCACCTTGTTTTGGATTTTAACGCTGTATTGCTTTCGTACATGGATCAGGCGCACACAAACACCTGCCTTTTAAGTTTGAAACCCTCTCTCGGTTTTGCATTCACTTTGAGGTTAAGTTGCATCACAAACGAGCACACTGAACGCATGTGTAGAAACCGTTGTAGTCATTAACGAAAATTGTGGTTTAAACGTACACAAAACGGTATTTTTAAACACCGCAGGCCAAAGTAGAATGCACCCTCTGCAGCAACGTATTTTGAGTAGCAAAGCTTTGTAACTGTTGTGCCGCAAGTAAGCTTAAAGCGCGCCTAAAGCAAATGTACACTTAGTACACAGCACGCACTAACAATGCAAGCACGCAAAAGCGCCTTAAAGTGTATTTGTATAATTAGTGTAACCCTAACTCTTGGGACAGGAATTGGTGGCGAAGAACGCGTGAAAATAAAGCACTTAAAGTACGCTGGGAAACTCCCCTCGTGAAGTCGTATACGATCTACAACCGAAACACGCATACGCGCCTAAAATCATACTAACCAATAATTGCAAATTCAAAACCCCTGCCTTGAGTGACCTGCTGGTGAAGGCTACGTAAAAATGAAGTCAATCGAAATTGTTTGCGTTAATTTTTTTTTCAATTCGGCGGGCAGGACCGAATACTCTTTATACATATTTCGGCCCAAAATTATCAATATAGGCACATTTGGCGAACCCATTTCAGTCTACTAACATTGCTCATAATACCCCGTGCCCTGCACTCGCCAGTCGACATTAAACCGCACACGCTGCTCAAACTCGACGCGTTGTAATTATTTTGAATTCTTCTCTGCATTACGATTAAACCTGTCGGCGTTATAATATACCATACATTTGTAAATATTGCGCCTTTAGCCTTAAGTTGGAGGTTTTTTTCAGCAATACAAACCCGTTGTAAGTACCAAAGAGGCAAGCTAGAGCGCCTGGGCTGCACAGACAACATATAACAGTGAATTTCGAGCAAGAATATTCTAATAGGTAGTCGATAAAGTCTTTTCGTATTTCTAATCAAACTTCAACTTATTTTTTTATATGTGATTGGTAGCACTGGAGATATTGACAAAATACGAAAAGACTTTTTCAACTACCCAATATTATGCAACCCACGCGTTCTACTTGCAAAAATTATGCCGTTAAAGGCCTTACACTTATCTACGACTAGCTGTATGTATGTATGTATTTATGAATTGCAGTAGCACTAGTGTATGTATGTATATATGTATGTATGTATTAGTGTACTTATAAATTTATGAAACATAGTAGAGCTGATAAGTATACCGTTATGTATAGTTAGCAAGTAAATAGTATTTGCTCAAATGTATGTATGTATGTAGGTAGTTTGTGTGTATGTAAATACATGTAACTACACCACCGATCACCTTACGCACACACACATGCATGACATCACTTTATAGCGACTTTCAATTGCCTACATTGATCATGCACACACAGACACACACAGGCATGCCCACATTGTCATTTAGCGACACCAGACCATATATTTAGATATTTAGGCTTGCATGCTGTTCTATTTGGCTTTCTAACGTCATCCTTACTAAAAGAATGCAAATCCTTGAAACTCAAAAAAAAAAAAAAAAAAAATCCGTACCAAAATTTTGTGATTAAAATGCACTAACCGGTTTTTCGAAATTTATTTACTTTTTTCGTTTACAAAATTCTTTTATTTTTACAATTTGTGCAATCGGCATTTGTATGGTTTTTGAGTTGATTTATTTTTGACTTTTGTTTTCTCTTGCTTTTGTCCGATTATTTATTGTCTGTTACATTTGGCATTGGTAGTAGTTAATTCCCTCCAACTGTTCCTGATAATTCTACCCAACTGCAAAGATACACCACTCACCTTTTCTACACTCATTTGTAAACTTAGTATTTTGTATTACTTTGTTAGCTTAAAAAATGTTGAATTTATGTTGTGAACAAATTGATTTTTCCAAATTTTGCTAATCGTTGTATTTTCTCTACTTCTCCTCCTACAATCCACCACCAAACATTGCCACCGCCTAAATATTTCCTACCCCACCCTCCACCAAAAACTCCCATCCTACTACCACCACCACCATGCCCACCACCACCAAACGCTTGTCGATTAATCGCCTCGACTTCTGTTTGTCATCCATGTCGTTGCTACTTTGTGTGTTCGTTCAAAATGCAAAATCGAAAACAACTCAAAAATACGCGAAAATGCGCAAATACCGAAATTGGCCAACAACCTGAAATTATCGTCATCAAAATGTTATCGATAACACATCGTCAATCGCCTTACTCGTAACACGTCACACGTCCATCGCCAAACATATCGACTTGTAACTCATTTTGTAACTTAAAATCTCAAATGTCAACTAATTGCAAACAAAAACAAAAAAAAAATCAAACCAAAAACAAAAACAAAACTCATCACAAAAACAAAAAAACGCTGTTCATCAAATATAAAAACTATGTGCGTGTATGTGTTTGCGTGCTGCACTTGGTATGGCCTGTGAACTGACGTTGCACCCGCCAATGCATTCGTCTGAATGAATATTCGGTATGCTGGTTGGTCAATATTTCGATTTCGATCATTTTCACTATCGATAAATGCGCATGCATAAATCGATAAATTATCTGCAAAATGCAATATGCAATATGCGCTCGCACACAATAACAATAGCAGCGGCAGTGCCAACACTTCGTTTGCCCGCAATACCACAAGCATTACCGGAGCTTTCCACCCCACCTCCACTACAGCAGACCTTCCCACGTGACCGCAGTCTAAAGCTAGATCAACAGTCATCACAATTGCGCATCGGCGAGTCGACGGAGGTCGAGTGTTATTCCTCGGACAGCAGTTACACGGATGTCGTATGGGAACGTGCCGATGGCTCGCCACTACCACTAAACATACAGGTTAGTTGTCAATTGTCTTATCTCCTTATTATTCTCAACTTAACTTTCTGCTGGCAATTTTAGCAAATCGGTAATCGGCTCGTCATCTCTCATGTCTCCGCTTCCGACGCTGGTGACTACCGCTGCAAGTGCAAGACAGACGAGGGCGAGCTGTACACCACCAGCTACACGCTCGGCATCGAGGAGTGGCCGCACGAATGGAAACGTCCGAAGTTGGTACATGCCAATGTCGGTTCATCTGCCCAGCTGAACTGTGATGCGGAAGTGCCGGGCAGTTACCGTTGGTCACGCCAATACGGTCAAATGCAAGGTGATCGCGATCTGTACAACGTGAGTACTGGCTTTTACAGTCGATTATTGTCATACTTGCCATATATTATTGTTCCATTTCTCTTTTAGGAGCGCCTGGAATTACAAGATGTGCAGGCAAATGATGCCGGCACCTACATTTGCACATCAAGCACTCCAGATGGACAGTCCGTGGATTATCCCATCATCTTAGTAGTAACCGGCGCGATTCCGCGTTTCCATCAGGAACCCGTCAGCTACATGTCTTTCCCCACATTGCCCGAGTCATATATCAAATTCAACTTTGACATTACATTCCGCCCCGAGCAGCCCAACGGTCTGTTGCTGTTCAACGGTCAGAAGCGTGGTAGCGGCGACTACATTTCACTGTCGCTGAAGGATCGCTATCCTGAATTCCGTTTCGACTTCGACGGCAAACCAATGGTCATACGCTCCGAGCGTCCAGTTTCACTCAATGAGTGGCACACAGTGCGCGTGAATCGTTTCCGTCGTGATGGCTACATACAGGTTGACGATCAGCACCCAGTCGCTTTCCCCACACTTGCGCAAATCTCGCCATTAGATCTCATCGAAGATTTGTACATCGGCGGTGTGCCTAACTGGGACATGCTGCCACATGATGCAGTCGATCAGCAAGCTGGCTTCGTGGGCTGCATCAGTCGCCTTACTCTACAAGGAACTATCGTTGAGTTGATGAAGGAAGCGAAACTGAAGGAGGGTATCACCGCCTGCCGTCCATGCCAACAAAATCCTTGCGAGAATGGCGGAATCTGCCTTGAGAGTCAAACAGAAGTGGCGTACACCTGCATCTGTCAACAGGGCTGGACCGGACATAACTGTGGCGTCGAAGGCACACAATGTACCCCAGGTATTTGTGGCAGCGGACGTTGTGAAAATACCGAAACCGGCATGGAATGCCTCTGTCCGCTGAACAAGACTGGCGATCGTTGCCAGTATATTGAACATTTGAATGAGAACAGCTTGGCGTTCAAGCTTAACAGCTATGCTGCCTATCCGTAAGTTACACTGAGTTACCTTCAAAGATTTTATTTTATTGTACAATGACTTACAGGACACCACGGGCCTCCAAACTGAATGTGAAATTGAAGGTGAGACCTAATTCCTTACATGACGCAGTCCTGCTCTACGCCGCCGAATCTAAACTCCCCAGCGGCGACTTCATTGCTGTACTGCTGCGCGACAAACACGTGGAACTGATTATCAACACCGGCGCGCGTCTAAACCCTGTTCTGGTGCGATCACAGAATCCGTTACCAGTTAACAAATGGACCGAAATTGAGATATCACGTCGCTTCGGCGAAGGCATCCTACGTGTTGGCAACGAACCAGAGCAGCGAGCCAAGGCAACGAAGTTGGCGCGCATGTTGTACATAAAAACACCGCTGTACGTGGGCGGCTATGATCACGAAAACGTCAAACTAAACCGAGACGTGAACATTACGCAAGGCTTTGATGGCTGCATCTCAGGCGTAAGTGTCCATAACAATTTGTAGAATGTTCCTAAATAATATATTTACTGCATCATAGTTGTTCGAGGGTCAACGGCAAATCCACCTGATTGCCGATGTTATCGATGCAGCCAACATCCAGAACTGTGGCGAAATCAACGAGATCGATCAAAATGAGTCCTTCGACAACTTCGAACAGGATGCCACTAAACTCCAGCCAGCGACGGGCACAGAGAGCAAAGCACGAAGTGAGAAAGTAGACCAATTAGTAGATGCCTGCGCCAGCGACCCGTGCGAAAATGGCGGAAGCTGCAGTGTGCACGACAGCGAAGCCGTTTGTTCGTGTCCAGTTGGTTTCACCGGCATGCACTGTGAAGAACGTGAGTCGCAGAGCAACTCAATTGCGCTGCTTATACTAACCGCATTTATCTCTCATACTCTAGACATAAGCCTCGTATATGACGCCAACTTCCATGGCAACGGCTATCTGGAGATCAACCGTGATCAGTTCAACTCGGACGTCGAACAAAAATACTCATTCGCAGCGATGGTATTCTCCACAACCGATCCCAATGGCCTTCTGCTTTGGTGGGGCCAAAAGAAAGATGAGGAATATACCGGACAAGACTTCATGGCGTTAGCCATAGTTGATGGCACCGTTGAATTCTCATTCCGTCTCAACGGCGAGGAAACCGTCATACGCAATCCAGACAAGCGCATCGACGATGGCGGCCGCCACATTGTTTTGATTAAGCGAACGGACAACACTGCCGTACTCGAGTTGGATCACCTGTTGGATGCGGGCGAAACACGTCCGACCGGCAAGGATCAAATGAACCTACCGGGACATGTGTTCATTGGTAAGTGCAACAAGAAGAAATCATACATGCTTAAGTTTACTGATTACAATGTATTCGTGTCATTTTGCAGGTGGCACGCCGGACGTAGCCAAATTCACTGGCGGCCGCTACACCAAGAACTTCAACGGTTGCGTGCGCGTCGTGGAGGGTGAAGCGCGAGGCATCATACAATTAGGCACTGCGGCCATCAGCGGCCAAAATGTCGATACGTGTTCGCAGTAAGTTAAAACCACGATCTAGTTAGTACCTAGCAGCCTTAAGTTATGAGTTAAAAAGTTATTTAGAAGCTACTATGTGCATAATCATATATTTTAAGATAAGTGATTTGTATTCCCTCAACGCATGCTGCTCCGTTATGCCTGGAATTGCAGCAGTTGGAATCCGTCTAGTTTGGTTTACCACGAAATCGACTTTATAGACGCGCGCTTTGATCCGTCGCTCTTCGACGAGTTCGACCAACCGCCACCGGTGCACATACTCTACCCGCGCCCCACCAATAATCCATACTACCGCAACAGTGCACCGAACGCCTACTCCCAGACGAACAGTTTGCACTTGGAGTGCATCGTGCGGTGGAACGTCGTTTCGCTGCGCTGCTGCTGCTTGCCGCTAACCCTGACTATCACTCTGCTGGCGTATGTACACTCGTGTGCGCAAAATGTGTTGCCGCGCGGCAGTTTGCAGGCGCAGCGGCAGTACACACTTGGGAGTGGCTTGAAATAACGCCTTGAGCATGGTTGCTTAGACCTGGAAATACTCGCTGATGCCTATGCGCGACTACTCGTATAACAGTAAAGACTGCAGTTAATAATTCAAAAATGGCGGCGGTGATGAGCTTGCATCGATTTAGATCTTTAAGAAAGCATTTATAATGTCTGAGAGTTAAATTCAATGTGGTTTATATGTGCGCTTCTGTGGCTAGCCGAGACTAAATGCTAAATATAAACGTGTGTGGGGAATTTGTGCCTAAATAGCGAATAGAGCGAGCGGATCGAATATTTAGTTCAAGGCCTTGAGTTGGTCAAAACTCTATGTGCATGCATACATACATATACAGTATACATAATACTTATCTGCCATTATGCTAAAAGCTAATTTAGGAATAGATAAGGATTATAAACGATTCGAGACGCAAGGAGAGAGTGCGTGTCCTAAGATTATATGTGTGAAAGAGTTAGTTAGCTAATGTTTGCGCAAATGGATATTCATAGTGATATATTGTACATACAAACATACATACATACATATACAAATATAAAATATAGTATATAAAATATAGCATATAGTGTGAACTAAACTGTTGCATTATACCATCTATAAATACTCAAATATGCGATTATTAGCAAAAATTATGTATGTGCTAAAGGTTTCTATGAACAAATTATGAATTATATTCAAAAATAACTACAGCAATTTGTAAAAATATTAAATTATTAAAATTCGTCTCACAACTAAAACTATGGCTGATACAATACGTTTTGAATGGAACTAAAATTTTAATACTGGGTAGTCGAAAAAGCGTTTTCGTATTTCTTGGCATTCTTGGCATATGGTATGACACAATGTGATTGATAGCACTGGAGATAAACGACTGCAACAACTTCTATTGGCAAAATACGAAAAGACTTTTTCGACTACCCAATATAAAATGTGAAAATATTTGGATTTATTTTATTTTTTTAATTTTTTTTGTTAAATTGAAAAATAATTTCTTCACTTCAGATTTTTTTAAGACATAAATTCTATTTCTGTTTAACTTAAAAATATTTTCTCACCACTGTTTCGATTTCTATAAATATTGTATATTTTATATATATTTTTATATTTTTTTAATGATATTCCAAATATCAGAAAATTAAGCGAAAAATATCAAACTGCAAAATAAGAGTCAATTAAAAAATAAATAAGAAATACAAACATTTATAAATATGTAAATATGTTAGAAAAGAATATTGACGAAGTATTTAATATTAACGAAGAGACATGTCGACAGTATAAAATGCTTTCTGGCTTCTCGAAAATGCTTTGAAGATATTTAGCAGTTCGAAGTAGCTCAAAAAATGGCTTGAATTTAATGTACAACGGTAATAATAAAATCTAGCGTAATTTACTATGAAAATTTAATTAAAATATACAGTAATAGTTAAAAATATACATACGTGTATAAATGACAAACATATATACATATATGTGTACTATATATATAAACATTATATATACATATGCATAAATATAGCTTAAAATGTATGAAAAATGAAATTGGGAAATATGTATGTATGTGTTGTAGTTAATTATTGCATTAGCTCAATATTGTAATTACTTTGAAAGCATTACCATTTGATTATGCGCTGTGAAACAGATCAATAAAAAGCTAAGGTTAATTAGTTAGGCGAAAAGTGGGCGTTAGACAAGGCACTGGAGGTCCATTGAGGATATTTTTCACTTATTCCTTAAAAGCAATTAGATTGCAGAAATTTGTTGGGATGGAAAGCAAATGATACAGAAAATCTTCATTTTCTACATACAAGTATTGAAAATAGTAATTATTTTATGTTGAAATTTTTAGTAAAAATTATTTTATTATCATTCTTATTTCTATTATTATTATTATCATTATCATTATTATTATTATTATTATTATTAGAATTTATGTAATAATCGCCTTATAGTAATATAATTATTGCAATTATGTATTTTTTAAATATTACCGGAAGTTAATGTTATTATACACTCGCCACATGTTGCACAGAGTATAATAGCTTTGTTCATCTAACGTTTGTTTGTATAACCAACAACTAATCGAGATACATAGATATGGAGTTATATATACATATAGACTCTAAGGCTGCTTTCTCAATGTCTGGTTACCAGCCTTTCTGTCCAGTGAATGGAGTTGTCCGCTTAATAGATCGTCCATTTAATAGAGCTTTCAATGTATTTTTTTATTTTTTTATTGTTTTTATTATCCCAGCTTCTAAGTTGGTTCAAACTGAACACAGTGTGCTAAATTATGCTAAGACCGGTTCAGTAGTTTAGGAGTCCATCGCAGACAAACAACGTGGCTCGTCATTTTTATATATAAAGATGTATATAAATGATCAGCATAACGAGACAAGCTGAATTCCGAGTAACTGTTTGTTTGTCCATCCGTCCGTCCGCGCGGTAAGCTCACTGAACTTATTCATGAACATCAAATTTCTAACCAGAATGGCAGGGAAGAGCTTTAGAGGAGCAGATATCAAAACTGGTCAAGGAACGTGGCACCGCCTGCCTTTAGGTGAAAGTCTATGTCACAAGTTTAAAGCAAAGTTAGTGATTTATGTTACCTGCGAAAACCATCTTCCCATATAAAAACTCTTTAATTCCAACTGATTCTTTCACTTTGCAGTATATACGTATACTATAAATCAAACATCAATGAAGTAGTCAGAATAAAACTTTACACAACTAGTGCTCTTAAGGCACATCATTTACGCCCAATAATTTACGATATTGAAAGTTTTCAAGGACCCAGATACCAAATATGTGAGCCCCAGTGCAACTGGCTTGGCTGTTGTGAGGTGTGTTGTGTGAGGCCTAATATTAAAATTCGGGGACCTTATTTTTTGCTGACAGCGTGACTTTGTTCCAAACTTGCGTAAAATCCAGTTGTTACGTCCTTAGTCCCCATATATCTATTATAAATGTTTTCGAAAATTCGGGTGAATTTATACCGCATATATCGGCCTGTATGTAGGGAAGATATTTAGAGATATTCAGATATTTCCTAGCGCCCGTGTACCCTTTATAAAATAATTGGAATTTTTCATCTTTTGGTTGATGTTGTCCTCAAACAGGTTAGGTTAGGATCAAAAAGATCGCACATGGACTGCTATGTATAGTCCTTTATGATGCCATAGAAAGGAAGAACTCCTGTGATCGAATTATAAATTTGCAAAACGCTTAGTCGCCAATGCAAACTTGCACAGGCGTTTAATTTCCACTCCCGCCAGCTCGGAGGGATGTCCAAAGGTATGCGCACCCAAGTGCTTAAGTCTTGACCGCCCAAACGTGGGACAGTCAAGAAGGAAGTGTTGAGTTGTTTCCACCTCACCTTCTTCCATACAGCTTCGATAGATAACATCTGGGAGGATTCCCAATCTTACTACGTAGACGCCAATAGGGCAATGGCCCGTTAAAAGTCCCACTACTGGGGAGAGGCTAGCCTTACTGAGGGCAAAGAGATCACCTGATCTTTTAACATCGATCTTGGGCCAAAAGGCTTTTGCGACAACCCATGTACGGATTGTGTCCCAGCGCTGACCAAGCTTTCGCGTAGACCGCAAGAGGTTAAGGGAGTACCGATCCGCCCCCATTCTGCCAATGACGGCTCTAAGGTGCCTTGCCTCATATACCTCACATATTAAATGAAGCCCCTTTGATTCAGCTTATATCATCTATATCTTACTTGAGTTACTAGGTTGATCTCAAGTGTTGCTACGTCCTAGCTTATACATAATAATAAGATACCAAACTTAGTTGGAATTCATTCGATTTCTTCGAGCAAGACCTGTTGAATAGTTTCGCAACAGTTTTTAACATCAAATTCAGCAAACCTGAAAGTTTTTCCTCGCACTTGAACTTAACCGAACTAAACCCTTCCTTGCTGATTTTATTTTGTATTTTTTTGTAAATTTTTCTAAAAAAAAAAGTATGTTTTTATTATTATTACGATATTATTGATATGTGAAATATAATTTATTGCAAATTAAGTTTTTTTTATTTGAACTTAGTTTTAATTTTTTAATATAATAATATTTTTATTACGTTTTATTGCCTTTTTATTTATGAATTTACTCTCAAGTTTTCTCACCTTTTTCCTTTGATTTTTTCTCTTTCGCCCGATCACAGAACCGACGATGGCACCGAACCACCGGTCGTTTGAGCATAGTTTTTACCGTTATATATAATAAACATATTTTTTATAAATACGAATTGTTCTTAAGTTACAACAACAAATCACACACTCACACGAACCGGCAAACTGATGGATTTGAGCGCCAAACGGCACTTGGCACGAACAAACACGAGACCGCCGTGTGGCGCGTGCCGAGTGCCCACCAAGCGGTTTGCTGTGTTTCTCTATACTCGTTTTGTAATAAATCTTAACTTAAGCGCACTAATGACTTTACAACAAAGTTAATTGTAATGAAATAATGTGTCATATATTTTGCAATAATTTCTTATGCATAAGTTTAATAATTTTTAAATCGAAGAAGAAGAAGAAGCAAATGCGAATACGAAATTCCAAACACCAAAACGTCGACAACACTCAGAAACTGCCCTTTCGGAGATTTTTTCAGTAGCATTTAAACTAAAATTGTAGCAAATGTAAACAAACAAACCCACAACTAACGCCAGCACATGGCTCGAAACGAGACATAACGGTACATGATAGCGCAGGCAAACAGCTTGTCGCGTCGCTTTCCAGTTACCCAGTGTGTTGAGCAAGGATGCGCGGCCAGCGAAGCCAGTTTTCTTTCGAATTCAATGCTCAAATAGTTTCTTTAACTTCCAGTTCTCGAAGTGGAAGCAAAACAGCAAAGCCAGTCTAATATTAATGAATACTAACTAACTCACTAAAACATTTCTATGTAATGATTAATTTTTCTACTTATATTTGTATGTGAATCGAAAAAATTAAAGAAACAAAAACAAAAAGGGAAACCGTTATAATTATCGAAATGTGTATGGCAAATAATTGTATAAAGCGTTAATAAGTCAATAAATTATTAATACTAAAATGTTAATATGAATTATTATAAAAATGAACGACTAAAATAAACGAAAGAATGTTTGAAAATAAATACGAAGCTGCTTTTCATTCACCAATTGGCCAAATAACACGGCTTAATCGAAATGTTGCTATTCTACTCTCAATTTGAATTCAGAATTCAGAATTTCATGCAAAAAAATAATGTTGGACTCTTCTTTTTGCCTTTTTGAAGAGATTTTATTGCCAAAAAACATGAAAATGAGCCTTAAATATTGAACAGGTGTCCGTAAGCAGTTAAGTATTAAATTTGAAAATTTTATTTAAAAAATGTACGATATCGAAAAGTTTTGCACTTGGAGTAGATAGCAAAAGACCTGGAAATGTTCCCCCCACCTTATTTCAAGGCACTCACCTAAGAAACAAAGGCGTTTTAAGCATTATTTCGTAAAAAACCGTCGATTTGCAACACATTTTTAATTCTCTAAAATGTAGCGTAGTTCCAAATTAAAATTTTCTTAAATGAGATTATAGCCCATGCGATTCTGCAAATTTCCACATTTTTAGATTTTCTCTAGGACCTCTAGTTTAGAAGTTATTAGCGTTTTTCTATTTTGCGGTTGCTTGCTGCATGCTTCTGGTTGCCTGGTAGAAATCCTGGATTTTTGTGCCAAATTGAAATGCAATTTGTCTGCAGCCGGCAGCGGCAGCGGCAGCGGAGGCACCCAAAAACTTGCCGGTAGCCGTTGCATATGCAAAGGGGCAAATTTGAAATGGCGGAAGCGGACAAACAGGATGTATGCGGGACCGGAAATGGACATAGGGCGGAACCGGAAACGGAAAATAACGTTACCCAACTTCCGGTTTAAGAGTGTTTCCGGAAGTTGTAAACCGGAAACGGAAGTGGTGGAACGGAAGTGCCAATTTTACATATCCGGTTAAAGCCCGGAACGAAAATACAACATATCCGTCCACCGTTTCCTGTTTCGGCAATATGACAACATCCGGTACATGGTATATCCGGTAACCCAACTTCCTCTTGGCTATTTCCGTTTCCGGTTTGTTACTTCCGGAAACACTCTTAAACCGGAAGTTGGGTGACGTTATTTTCCGTTTCCGGTCCCGCCCTATTTCCATATCCGGTCCCGCATACATCCTGTTTGTCCGCTTCCGCCATTTCAAATTTGCCCCTTTGCTTATGCAACGGCAACCGGCAAGTTTTTGGGTGCCTCCGCTGCCGCTGCCGGCTGCAGAAAAATTGCATTTCAATTTGGCACAAAAATCCAGGATTTCTACCAGGCAACCAGAAGCATGCAGCAAGCAACCGCAGAATAGAAAAACGCTAATAACTTCTAAACTAGAGGTCCTAGAGAAAATCTAAAAATGTGGAAATTTGCAGAATCGCATGGGCTATAATCTCATTTAAGAAAATTTTAATTTGGAACTACGCTACATTTTAGAGAATTAAAAATGTGTTGCAAATCGACGGTTTTTTACGAAATAATGCTTAAAACGGCCTTTTCTCTTCAGTAAGTGCCCGTGAAATAAGGTGGGGGAACATTTCCAAGTGTTTTTCTATCTACTTCAAATCCAAAACTTCTCGATATTGGTAAATTTTCCAGTAAATTTTGATTTTTTAGCAGTCACTTTAAGCTCACAAAAACTCGTCATAAATTTTTTGGAATTGGATTTATTCAAAAACGATTTCGCAAAATTTTTGTATTTTTGTTTTAAAAAGGATTTGGCATTGTTTTCCCACACAAGAAGAGCTATTGGAGGTAGGCAAGGTAAGTGGTATTTGAATATGGTAAGTGGAAATAGAGAAGTCGGATATCACACATTACTTACCGGATATCCAACCCAACGCTGGCTTTAATAGCGGTTTTTATTGAGATACAAACTTTTGTTGTAACAGATGTTCTGAAAGTTGTTGTTGTAATTTAAGCACAAGCCAATTGTTTTGCAAACATTTTATTGAAAGTATTGCCTCGTCAAAAAGTTTTACAGTTATTTCTTAAACACAACAACAGTGATTGTGTGCGTACATATGTACTTATGTGTATGTGTGTGTGTGTGTATTGATAAGGCTAATGATGTGTGTGACATTTGAAAATGATAAAATACAAATACAAATAATAATCGTTTTGAGTGATCGAACGCTGTGCGCCGCCTTAATTTGTTGGTTACAGGATATGATAATACAGTTACATAACTACCGCAACGCATTTTGCCACTTCAAGCCGCTTGAAGTGTTTGTTGCATATACCGTTAAACTTAAATAGTGCAATAGCTCTAATTATCTACTGTCGAAGTCGCGAAATCAGCAAGGCTTCCATCAGATCGTGCCGCGCACGAATGCTGCGCCCTCGTGTTGAGCACTGTCGGTTGTTCTGTTGTCTAGCGCCCATCCTTGTTCCGCTCTCTCGTTTCCGCTACAAGTAGCTTTTTCTTAAAATTAGGTTTCTTGTAATTTCTGCTTATTTACTTAGTGGTACATATGTTTGTATGTATGTATGTAGGCTCATATAAAATACATGCATGTATGTATGTAACTCAATAAATTACTATGTGTTCAGTCTTGCGTGCTTACGAGTAATTCAATTTCCAGCTAAAAACTATTATTTTATTATCCATCATATTCACGGGGCTTCTAAGAGTCCTAGTGAATGGTTAAAGTGAAGCCATCGAGCGGCCTTCGACTTTTCATCAAAATCTGCAATGCGTGCAAAAGCCGTACAGCATCAAGAACGCTGGCTTAACGTGCCTCCTCGGAGCCGTCCACTGACTCTTTCTCCTCCGTTGTTTTTGCAGAGGCGCATAGGCTGGAAGACGGCTGATCCGCTGTTGAGCCGGTTTCGATAGGACTGTGCGTTGACTGAGTGTCTGCGACTGTAGCTACCTTTGCTGGCTTAATCGTCTCCAAGACCACTTCTCCTTCCCTCATCATGCTGCCGGACGCTGTGTCGTCGAGTGCCGATTCGCTCAAATTGCGTTTCGGCGACAACGAGGCCGACGAAGAGGCCGAAGATGGCGTTAGCGAAGTTTCAACGGCCATTTCTGCATCGAGTTCGGTGAAAATGTCGATTAAATTATTGATGCCAATCAAATAGCCGTCCTCATGATTGCCCACCGTCCAGGTGCTTCTGTGGTCGATTTTTTGGTTTTCGGGCAAGCCGACGGTCTTGGCAAAATCAATTAGCCACACGCTCGCGTGATAGTGGTCGTGCACGAACAGTAGCGAACTGCCTATAACTTCGTGTGTCTGAAAGAAGTCGGAGCATTCGAGTGTGGCGCGAATCGCCTGCAGACGATGTATGTAACGGGGCTGTAAGGCACAAAAGATTAATGCCAGTGTTATACATGTATTCTTCAGGAGTCTAATATTAAAGTAATTCGCTCAAAATGACTCAATTAGATTAGATTCGGAAAGCTATTGGGTAAAAGAGATGAGCTATTTTTGTTGACAACACTCACCATAGCATGTTGAAAACCATTGACGAACTCGCGAAAGGCTTGTTTGATTTGCTGGCGGGACTTCGTGGTCTTGAAATCCTTGGAGCTAGTGCCATCGCTTTTTTTAATGCCCTGCAAAAGAAAATTGTCTATTTTAGTACTCGTGAGTATGCTTAGCGCTGCAGCGGTCGCTCTCACCTCAATGCGAAAGCCCAGTGTCGCTGTGCTGGAGATCGTCTCGCGCCAGACCATATAACGTGGCTTAGTCACACCCTTCGCCTTGTGCTCCTCCTCACTGGGTGCATCCGGATCAATCTGTATCATTTTCTCATACATATCCTTGCGCAGCTTCGGCTTCTCCTTGGCTTTGGAAAGCTCTTCCTCGAGATAAGTGCGCACACCGACCTTGCAGTCCATAACACAGGGCTGATTGAAATCGCTCAGCAAGTCCTGCAGTTGCAAGTATACTGTAAACGAGAGATTTATATTCCTCATTAGACTGAATTTATATAACAGTTAAGAGTTGTTTTTACGGATATTCATACATACTGTACTTACATTCACCATCCTCGCTGGTCACTTGCCCCTTATATTGCGGTACATAGGGGCGCAAGACGTCCTTCATGAGCACACGAAAGCAGTCCTCCTCCTTTGGACAGAGTTTCTTTAGGACGGTGCCCTGTTCGGGACCGGCCTTGAAATTGCCTTGATGACCGGCCAGTTGGACCCAGGGATAGCGCTGTTTCTTGTAGGTTTGAAAAAATGGCGTCCATTGCACAATGTTGCGTAGCTTGCGCCAACCAGAAGGCTGTCAATGAGAAAAAACCACAATTAAACTTAGCAAATGCTCATTAACTCTACCAAGGTGAGATGGGGAGCCGAGCGCGCTTCGTTGTGGCAAAATGTCTAACTTGCTATGCGCATACCGACGCGTGACAAACACGCCATACATCACTCAGCAGTTTAAAAGCGCTGACAAATAGGCGCAGATCGCTTATCTGCGGCAGCAACTCTCCTAATTGGGCGCACTGGACCAGCGCCCACCGTACACGTAAGCGCTTGATAATTTGGCGATAACAACTTAATGTGTAGCGCGCTTCTGCTGGGCCGTCATCTGCATGTTTGGTAATTAAGTCAGCAACGCGCACGCGACCAAATCTTAGCAGATCAACTTGTACATATCGAAACCACCATATTTCCTTACAACTCGCAACGATAAATATGTAGTGGCTATATTGCTTCTCCAAAATTTTCTGATCTCAAGTATTTTAGTATTACATTTTATCTACGCGCGTTTCTTTGCCGCTTATTTTCCAACCCGATAATTGCTTAAGTGCATATGAAGTGTGCATGTCTGCAGTGCGCGTGTGTGCGACCATGTTAATTGCCAAAACAAATGCGACGGCGCTATCAGGCCGAGGCCAGCTGCAGCTGAATGAGAGTGTGAACGAGAAGACTACGTAATCCGTCGGTAAACAAAGCGCGACGCTGCGATTTGCTCGCTACGCTCCAGCAGTCATGCAAAACACGAGCGCAAACATAATATCTACAACAGCGCACACATAGCGGCTGCGCTGATAAACGCAGTGTGGCCGCGCGTCGGGCTCTTATACTTGTACGCGCACGCTGACGTCAATAACAATTAGCGGCCGCCACAGCGTCTTTGCAAAATTCAAAATTAAAAAAAAAAAACAGCGAAAATTAAAGAAAAATCAGCAGTATAAGCGTCGGCACGTACTCCAAGCCCGTTTGCAAGCTAAAGCTTGTGCTAATTACCGCTGTAGCGCGTTGTTATCGCTCATCTACCCACATAAATGCCATCGCCACAATACGTGACCAGGCCGCCGCCACTTCATTTATTTTAATTAAGAAAAGCGCCGTCATTGCTAATAGGTCTTGTAAAGAGTGCGCGCGCATAGACACTTTCTACATTTATATGTATTAGTTTTCAACAAGTGAACCTGTGTGCCACAGGAAGGCAAACGGCATAAGCGCCCACGTCATCGAACAGCGCGCACTAAGCGAGTGCATCATATCGAATTCTCATCTACTGCGGAAACAAAACTATACTGTTACCAAGTGACGCAAGTGAGTAATGCAACGTTGAGATGTTCAATATTTGCTTGAACCCTCCACTCTTCGCAAAAACTACGAGATTCCAAGCGTCCGTTGCAAAAAGCTAAGCGCGGCCACCTGTCGCTTTATGTGTCACCTGCCACCTAATAATAGAAATAAAGAGAGCCAATAATCAATTAGCCAATTAGTTGGCATGCAACAGCAAACGCGCCAGTCAAATATGCAACCAACAACAGCAGTCCTCTCTCACAGATCATGGAGGTGAGGTGTTGCCTGCGCAAGTAGCTGTAGCCGCATGCAGATCGCGCGGCCTAGGCCGCTTACGTGCGCGACAGGCGCCTACATATGTATAAATGCACTTTTGACAACGGTCGACTAGCACGCGCGCCGGTAGCTGCAAACAACTTGTCACAACAACTTTGTAAATTTATGCAAATGAAAAAGCACACTAATACAGATTAGTCTTGATTAGTTTGGGATTGGGTGCTGTAAGCATGCAGAATGTAAAGACTGCAATGATTAGGAGACGAGTTGATTAAATTGACTTGATTGCTGGCGACTTGGTCAGGTGGCGATTATATGTCTAAAGTAAAAGCTGCGGCGGGCGGCTAAAGTATTCGGGCACAATTTTGCTTTGACTTATGGCGGCCGCGAGGATTTAGCGCCGCACTAGTTGTCAACTATAAGCGCTACCTACAATAAGCTGAGGAAGTACTTTCTCTAACTGAGCATTCTAAAAGCGTATTCCGACCGCAAATCATAGCAAACAATTCTTGAGCTTGATTTCTGTCCTAATGCTGTCTAGATTAAACAAACATTGGTGAAAATATTCTACAATCCGGTTGCATCAGATACTGCTAATGGACTTTTCGCAGAGGAGTTAGTTGATCAATTGACTGGGCTTTGCTCGGTTGAAGCTCTAATTTAGATGGATTAGATACTAAATATAAATTTTAATTTACTGCAACTCGAGTTGAAACTGGAATGCATCTCTGCGGGTTTTTGTTTAGGCTATGAATTTGGTTGTGTGGATGGATAAATAGCAGTCAGCTGATGAATTTTAATCATTAGAAAATATACAAAATGAAGAACACAAGCAAGTATAATATCTGATCGTTAATCGAATCTATCATTAATCGACCTGCTGGCTGTGCAAAAAAACAGGTTTCTCAATTATACTCTTAATGTACTAAATCTTTGCGAAAAGGCTATTAGCAACTACCCTAAAGCTCTCTATTTCTTTTTTCGAATATCACGACTTGAGCGCCTGATCGCAATCGGCATCATAATAGACTACTTTTCATTTTTTAACCCAATATTTCGCGTTTCTTCACTGTCCATTCAATTTATTAAATTAGTAGATATATTGTCTTTGTGCGAACACGTCGCGCCTGGGAACGCCGTGAGATGGGTTGGCAGCACCGAAACGCATGAACTGCCACACCATCAAAGCGTGCACAAATTGATAACAGTCAGGCGGCAACAACAACGCATCGTCGGCATATACTTTTGCTGCTGGCGCTAATGAATTGTGCAAATTGACTTCAATTGTGGCGAGAGTTTGCAACAAAAAGGCAAAATGTTCAACGCGCCGCATCGTTAAAAATAGCAGTCAACTAAATTGCCTCTAATGTGTGCAAATTCTCGCGCGCCCAGGCGACGGGCGACGGCGCACAGGCGCATACAGCCAATGAGGCGGTCAGTGTACTTACGCAAGTGTTGTGGCGGAATTTTAGGCAGCGCCAATTTACGCAATGAGCCGTCAAGGATTTTCATATTTACCTGAAACGCGAATGAGAAGAAATGAAACAAATTAGTGCTTGTTTATGTTATGTTGTGTTGTGCAAATAAGAGGAGTAAATAAAATATGCTGCTTAATATATATGTGCCAGTTGATTGGCATTCACATTTCAGCTGTGAAAATACCCGGTCTAAGCGCACGGCACACTTTCGTCACCACAGCTCGACAAACGCTTACGCCTATGAAAAACTGTCTACAACAACAGTCGGTGACAATTTCTGATTTCACATCATTTCAAGAAGCTTGGGAATTCCACAGCGTCTGTCTCATGCTACTGTGTTGCCGAGCACAGTCTGTGTAAACAGACTCAGGGTTCTTGCTTTGCGAAGCACATTTCCATACCGCAAACTCCGCGCATGTTTTCTAAATCAAACATCAAGAGTGACGCAAAACCACTCGGCGGTTTGTACACAACACCCATACTTAAGTACTTCGTTGCTTCAAGTACCGCGTAGACGTGTATATGGTATTAGCCGACTCGCAGCGCACCAAAATAATGCTGATAGCATAAATATTGGGTGGGCTTCGATACACACAGAAACTTGCTTATTTTTATATTTTTATTGCTTAAGAATTGAAAGAAAAAAAGAATGTATTTAGGAAAAAGATGAACTCACTTCTGCCCCTCAATTGCATATTGGTAAATGTTACCTACAATACAGCGCTCAACCCGTGTCAAGCCTGTTATTGGCACTCTTAGCCAAGTTGTGGCTTGTGTGCTGACTAATAGCTTCTACTGTTACTCAGCAAATTTATCTACTCATGGAGAAACCTAAGACTCTTAAAGCCAGTTATGGAATCGGAAATTGTCCCCCAACTTTGTCTTAGCCGGGTTTAGAACCACCTGGTGTGAGTAACTGAATAAAAAGGTACCACTGATTTCGGCTACATATATTAAAGCCGCATAACAAAATGTCAGACAAATGATCACCAACCGTTTATGCCAATTTTCGATGACCGGGCGGTCATTTAACTGGGTCATTTTTCGAAACTAATGCGTCGCCAAGCTTTGCACTTCGAAAGAGAAAAATCCATTGATGCCACCATGCCACCATGCCACCATGCCACAATCCGCACCAAACCAATAATTGTTGTGGATGCAATTGCGTTCCTTGAACGACACGAGAATTTTACTCACCCTAATAGCGACAATTTTCTTTGTTGACTAATCATCAGAAGATGACTTTTCAATGAAGGCTTTTTCAACTTTTTTTTGGTCGAGAACATAAATTTACGTACTAGTCTTGGACAAGCGTTGTACGAAAATGAATCTAAACACGATGAAATGGCAATCCTTACTGGACGCACTGACAAAATTTTACACAAATATGAAAGCTAAATAATCATACCCTATACATTGGTTTATAGAATGAACATGTACGGAAAGCACGCGTAGATTTTATAGACCTACCTCAAACTTCTTTGGCGTCTCGTATAGACCGCATATTATGAATTCTTTACTTAAAAGCAACTTGTTTAACACATTTTTGCCACGCCTCAAGCGACCACGCACAAATGGCAAGCAAACGAATGCACGAATTTTAGAACTGAAACCGTTACGCCGCTGCTGAAGCATGCAGATACCGAAATGACGAAACGGTAAACACAAGCGGACTTCCTATTCACTCGGAAAGCAAAAAACTACTGAAATTAAGGGCGATGATGTTTTGAACATAACAAATTTTCCGATATTATTTCGCTTTTAATTTTCGAAACCGCTGGTATCCGTTGGCCAAGTGCGCCACTAAACGCTCGAGAAAAGCTACTAACCAGCAGACACGCGGATGAAACTTTAAACAAGCAACCAAGCGAACTCTCGCCTGGCAGCTAGCCGCCCCATGCGCTGAGTTAAAAATATGTTTATTTAAAACAGTGGAAAAAATATTAAAGCGGCAAACAACAACAGCAACCAGCAGCAGAAAAAAGAAAAATAATTCATTATTATAATTATTATGAATATTACGCCAGTCATTGCTGCGCAACGCTCGCCGACGCTTTCCTCCTGCCACCTGCGCGCTCCCTGGATCGCTGGATATCCAACTGCAGCAGCGCATTCCTACACTGATCACTGACTTATTACGTTTACTTGGCGCAGGGTTAATAAGTGACGCGCACCGCTACTATAGTACACCCAACGCCTGATACTTGTAATGACGTCGTTGACGTTTCTAGCGGCAGAGTTAATAAGAGCGACAGAGTTTGACACAGCGCTTAAAACGCTGTTTGCTTAGATATGATAGCACCAGAAAGCTTACCGCGCAAGAGCGTAGAGTTTACAATTTGCAATAAAAAGAAAACAGACTGCAGCGCTCAAGATTAAACTCTATGCGCGTACTGCGAATGCTGCGCAGTTTCGAGATATTTTGATAATCTGGTCGCTGACTCCTTGCCAAAGTGAATCTGAAAGTGTTTTACTGATTTTCGACATAAATATATTATATATGAATCGTCTCTGAAACCTTCGAAAACTTATGAGAGGAACTCAATACCATGTTCCTCTACTACTCTCTGTTTTGATCGTTTCGTTGAAACAACTAAACGAACGCTTAATTTAAGCGCACCATAATTTTTATTGGTGAATGTTCTATACCAGCACCCTGTTTTGTATTCGCAAACATGTTCATACACCAGCGCAACTGCCACGTGCTACACAAGCGCTCAGCATTCTACAAATGTAGGCAACTAACATGATATCAGCTTGAAGTCCGCATCCGTTCCTCATTTGTTCATGTCACAATTTCACGGGCTGAATACGAGTTTCTCAACTTTCTTGGCCAAACAATATCTAACGTACGTCATACCACGCGATTTACCGTTTTTGGTCTAATCCGCATAATAAATCATTATGCGCTTGTTTTTCAGTCTTTTCATTTGTTGTTTTTGTGCTAAACTTGGACTCATTTCACCAAGTAATTGTATACCAACAACTCAACCTACGAATGTCACAAGCGCAGTGAGCCCAGCACGTTTCGCCAGTGTGACGGAACCGACTCATTGTCTGCTGCTTTTGTTGTTGTGCGTGTTGTCAACTTTTTAGTTGAGGCGTCATAACATGGGATTGTCTTCATCACAACTGTCAACTCGAGTGAGCTGTACGCGACTGTGGACAGACATCATAATAATTACAAGATCCATCTATTGGCCATTTGGCGGAAAGAATTGGAAGGGATGCGACGCAAATTTGCATTCACAGACTTTGAAACCGCCTCTGAATTGTACGATTTCTTTGTTATAGAATACTTTCGACCCAATTTCGAACCCACGATTCAATGAAAGATTGCCAAGTACTAAATCACTCAACAGTTCATATATGACAATAAAAAATGTGGGGCAAAAGTATGTTCAAACGAATGCTGAGAGAGAGGCCTGAATGGAGTAAATGGTGGGCTTTGGCATTGAATGAGAAACGCAAATTCTTAAGAAAGAGTTCTGGAATATGCTCAGGTCCAAAAAGTATAAATTTCATGTTCTACAAAATTATTACACACAACTGTGATAACGTCATTATAAAAGCTTATAGATTTACCTCGCATATTTTATGCCTTTTCTCATGCAAACTAGCCGCTACACGCTGTGCGGCCACAGAACGCTCGTAAAATTATAAAAACAAAAACTGAATTGTATTTGAAATTCTCCACGGTATTCTACTGAGGAATTTCACACAACACGCCCACTGATCTTTAATTCATGCGCCGTCCGCAACAACCTATATAAATGAGCAGTTGGACGTAGCGAAGAGAAGACAGTAGCTCATCGCAAACAGAAGTCGGCGGGCAGTACTGGGGCAATGCCATTGAAAAATGGAATTTATGAAGACGCGTGGCAAAATGTCGGTTAATACATATACATATGAACTCTTACATAAAGCGATTTATTTTTAGATTAATTGGAGTTTTAATGACAAATTAAGTGTACATAACTCCCTAGTCGAGACTAAGTTAACGTCAGACAAATAAAGCTATTCCACCAATATGAATTTGTATGGTAGACCAAATCACACCACATAAGGCTGATCTACATCCGCATACTGGGGCAAAGATCGTGATCACAATATAAGAGCAATTACCAGCGAAAACGTGCGAAGCGAAAAGCTTACTGAGTCATGTTGAGTCAGTTATGAAATCTTCCCTCTTAACAGTATGTCTGAAGACACTCACCTTTTTCGTTTGCGTCTGTCCGCGGCTCGCTGACATCGTTGGCACATCGGAATCCCATTCGGAGCTCAAATCGTCGCTGGACGCATAGCCATAGTCACGTGGCAGCGGCACTTCCAGGAATGACTTGGAGTATTGCATATAGCCGGGACAAAGATTTTGCTGTGGTGATGGCGAACGACGCTGCAGTTGCAGGTGCCGGCGCAGCGCACATCCCCTGAGTTCATTTGACGCTGGAGCGCGCGGCGGCACCATAATAGTGGGCGGCACACTGACCGGCAGCCCGTGTGCCTGTGCAAAGGCGAGACTGCATTTGCGGGCATGCGTCTGATTGCCGGTGGATTTCTTGCGAAAGATTTTCTTAGTTGGCACCGAGTGACTATGCTGATGCACGGGATGTGGATGCGAATGTGTGGGCATGGGTAGTGCCGGTGAGTGAGGACGTGATAGCTCATCGGCCTCACGTTCAGCGGTCTCGTCGTATAGTCTGCCTGTCTCATCAACCTCATCCTCTTCGGGATCGTTATCTTCCTCCTCCTCGGGATCGTCATCTTCTGCAGCAGCTTTGGAGCTTTTCACGCGTGGCATGCCATTCACCAAAGACGAGCTAACGCCAGCGACGACCTTGTGTATGCAACACTGCTTGCAATTGGTGTGTGCCATTACCTCAACTGCCTCGACGGCTTCTTCGGCGTAATCGGCGTCGTCATCGAATTTCATATTATCCACTTCCTCAGGCGGTACATCGGGGAAGTGCAGCAGCTTCACGGTGACCTTGTTGCCGGCTTCGTTGTAGTAGACCTCTTTGGCGCTCATTTTATCGAAATCTTCGTAAATGCGTACTTGCGGATAAGCGCACAAAGACATTGTCACATACACAAACACAAGCGCGGCGAAACTGTCTCGCTTTCACGCTCGCTGTTCTCACTTCACTTTTCTCTTTCACTATTAGACAAATTACTATCTCTTTGTTTTAGAAAATATGCTTCACGACGAGTTTCAAACGAGCTATGACAAGTTGTCAGTCCATCGCGTATTAATCATTTTATTACATTGTCTTATTGCATTGCTCTGGTGAAGCCTTAATGATGAATGAAGTTCTGGAATCTGAAATATTTACGGAATTCGCAGCGGGATTTTTATATTTTCAATGCAACTGTTTATTCAGCAAATTCTTTTGATCGGGAAAAACTCTGGCAATTCTCTCAGCCCTCCCTAAAGTAAACGTAAATAACTTTTATACCTAAATCAACTTTATATATATCCCAATGGCGCAATGAAAGCATGATAAGAAATGTTTCATTGCTGTATGAATTATAGGCCTGCAAAAATACTCCGTCCGACATGGGACAAATCGCCCTGAAGAACCACGTTAGTAGATTGCTTTTTAACGCAGACTTTAGCGCTGAAGCAACACTGGTTAGATAAGCGATTCTAGTTTGGCCCTCGCCTCTTTCTGAAATGAAAAGACTATCTTCTAAGACTTCATCACTCCAAGCTCATTTTTAACATGAAATTAAAGCGGACGCAACGAAGTTCTATCTTACAATAATTAACTAAAACATTTTATGCATAATCGAGGCCTTGACAATATGCGGCGTAGACTATCAGAAAGGAATTAGACATATTTAAATAAGAGTCAACACGGTTGATGTAGCTCGACCCCAATAAAATGTGCGTTCTCCAAGTGATCTCCCATCTACCAGCTATGCCATTACGACAAAGTCTTGCGAGCTTTAGGCAAGCAAAGTCACCACATGGCAATTCACAGCACATACACAAAGTCTTTACCGTTAACAACTTCATACAAGCGCATTAGCAATTCGAATGTGCGTACGTCATGGCAAGAGCAGAAGGTGGAACGCGTGCAGCAGATTGCAACATCGTAAAAATATTAAATTATCGAATACCGAAGAATATTACACGATTTGGCATTTTTTGGCCTGCAGTGACCAAGTCATCCACATGCCAAGCGCAACACTAATATTTTATCACCCGAGGTGCGGTGACGAGGTTTGTACAACAAGCAATGCTGTAACAGCTAGCCACAACTCGTCTTGCCAAAACGCGATGCAAGCAGAAGAGGGAAAAAATAAAAATAAAAACGAAATAATGCAGAAATTTCAAAGAAACGCTTTTAACCAACGCTTTGGCTACGGTGCGCCATAAATGGTTGCGAGCTTCGACTGCCAGAATTCGTTGGCATTTCGTCAAAATCTCGGCCAAACTCACTTGGCCGAAACTCACACAGCGCTCAACCACGCATTGAGGAGCACTTTCAATTCAGCTTTGCACAGGTTGTTTTAATTCTCTCCTTTATTTTCCTTGACATACCCGTAGCCGCAGTTAAATCGCCACCCACGTGGAATCAACCGGCTGTGAATGTTGCGTTAAGACTCCATATTTGCGGCAAGCTACTTAAGACGTAATTTAGTAGTTATTTATAGATTTCGCGGAACGATATTAATTTAATGTTCTAAACACCATTACTTGCCGTATTGCCGCACGTCGCAGCAATAACAACAACATAAAAAGTATTAGTTGGTCCGGAAATGGTAGCGTATATGTCATAACTGACAATTGGCGCCAAAAGAGGATTGAGAAAGTGATTGAGTTATTAATAACAAACGTGATGTATTCTGTTGGGAATACTTTGCTGGTCAACTCTCAATAGACCCATAAATTTGCGGTACCGCGGAGACAATAATATTAGCTGGTCGAAAAACTCTTTTCGTATTAACACCGATTAACCGAATTAACATCTGCAATTCTTTGCTGAAACGAAGAAGAAAATTAGATCAAATACGACAATAATGTGCGAAAAAAATCAAGCTCCAAGCGTGGTGAAGCTCAATAAATGGTCGCAAAGTCAGGATTGACGCCACGAAGGGTTATGCTGAGTGGGTTTGGAAAGGAATCATCCACTATGATCTGCAACGGTCGAACGATTGATTCTACATTTTACTGTCAACAACTGATGAGATTGAAGCAAGCAATCGAAAAAAACGGCCCGAACTGATCAACAGAAAGAGCTTTGTCTTCCATCAGGACAACGCTAGACCTCACACGCAAAAACTTGGAAAGCTTGTCTGGGAAGTTCTGATGCATCCACCATGTAGTGCTGACCTTGCACCATCGAACTAACATTTGTTTCGGTCAATGCTGAGTGGGTTTGGAAAGGAATCATCCACTATGATCTGCTTCGCCCTGGTCGAACGATTGATTCTACATTTTACTGTCAACAACTGATGAGATTGAAGCAAGCAATCGAAAAAAACGGCCCGAACTGATCAACAGAAAGAGCTTTGTCTTCCATCAGGACAACGCTAGACCTCACTCAAGAACTTGGAAAGCTTGGCTGGGAAGTTCTGATGCATCCACCATGTAGTGCTGACCGTGCACCATCAAACTAACATTTGTTTCGGTCAATGCAAAACTCCCTTAATGGCGTAAAGTTGGCTTCAAGAGAAGCATATGAAAATTACTTGTTGCAGTTTTTCGCCGAGAAACCAGAAAAGTATTACACTGATGGAATAATGTCTCTAGTGGGAAAATGGCTAAAAGTGGTCGACCAAAATGGTGCATCAGTCCGCTTTTAATTCAGCCAAGTAGAAGCTCAAAAGCTCGCAATTCATTCAGTCAATGCCATAAATGCATTCGTTTTCGCTAATTAGTTCCGCGGAAAGCAGCATCGGTAAATTTCCCTAGTTGACCGCGCCTATAAATGACGATTGCTAATTGCTTGGTCATCACATTAAATTATTTTTCGATTAGAAAAAGCTTTCATCAATTATACGCTTATATTATACAGCAAATAAAGTGCTAACTAATAGCAATAAAACAATACTAATAAAGTGAGAAAGAAGAAGACACATATAGAAATTGCGCATTTTGCGTCATTTACGACGCACGCAGTACCAGTTGCCGACATTGAGCTTCTGATGTGTGAAAAAAAAAAACGAAGAAGAAGCATTCTTAACAAATTTTGAACAAAAGCGGCGAGATGCGCAGAAAAGAAAGAAGCGCTTAGCGTACAGACGTAATAACAGCAACAATTCGGTTGTGTCATTTAATTTGCAATGCAAATTTAACGGTTTTCGAATGACACAAGCCAATGAGCGAATTCGTAAACATACAAAAACAAATACAGTGAAGGAAAGTGGGAGGGTAGACGTAGTGGTAGTATTTCGAAGCTTCTTAGCGCGAAAAGCTCGCAAGAGTTGCAATGCAGATGTGCCGCAGCAAATATTATGATACAATAAACCCCAGTTAAAAACAACAACAAAGAAGCTGAGTGTTGCTGCAACTGTAATTTCACCTGATTTTATACGCTGCTTGACGTGAGGGTAGCTCATAAGTCATGGCGCACTCTGTTGGGTATAAAAATGCTGGAAATTTGGTTACGCATGTGTGAGAGTATACATATGTATGTATATTTTGAATTATGTCTAAACCCGCGCCTTCGCTCGTTTCTTTAGATTTACCCTGCCTTTCATCAAAAAAAAAAAGTTTACGCAGATTCCTTGGTCGCATCTGAACTAAATTGATTGATTGGTTGAGAAGGAAAACGTATGAGCGCCGAATCGCAGCCGGCCGCACTTAGCCATCTACACTCCCATTGCGATCCCGGGTGGTAACCAATTTAAGCGTTATCCGGTAACTTAGTGTATTTGGTAAATAAGTTGATTATTTTCCTCCCCATCTGGCCAATATCTCTTAAGTTGGAGTAATGAGAGCTGTGGAAATTGTCCCTACTCATCTAGCTGAAGGGCTGGGAATAGCATAGCTAATGTTCCAGCATCTCATCATCCGAATCCACTCTTCCTATATTTTGAAGGCGGAATCTGTAATGACCCCTTTTGCCTAGATGTAGGATCCTTTTTGTCTGTCCATCATTACCACTGCTCCAAAGTAGCTTTGTGGTAAATCCTGTTTTGTGTGTGATCCAAGACCTGAGGTGTTCCTCTTAGGTCCATTGCCTCAAACAAGCCTTGAAAGAGCTGAATGGCCTGGGACAGCTTAGGTGAATTGTGCCTCTAGCTGCCCCCAAGCGTGCCAGCTCGTCTGCCTTATTATTTTCTTCTATTCTTATATGACCGGGTACACAGATTATAATAACCGAGCCACCTATTAAATGTCTATTGTCTGATTTCATAACCTTACGTATCAGCTATAGTTACAACTGAAACCCACCCAATTTTCGCCTGAAATACTGACTTGTAGGTATTTAGTTTGAAGCTGCCTTCTGTGTTCACATTACAGTACAGAACATAAAAAGCCCGCTACTGTTCCTGTTTCACCCTTCGATCAGTAAGTGAATATGTAGATTTCGCCGTTGGAACTGTCGGTGACATAACTATTGGTCCACTCTTCTCTACAGGGGAATGAAAACGAAAGGTTTAATTCCTCGTAGATCTCCTTTTCACGGTCGCTTTGTCAGCTTAACTAGAGTACATTAACAAGATCGAGTATAATGCCATGTTCGTAATGACGACTAGCCTGGCTTCATTGGCCTAAAATCATAAGCACTGCCTCATACCTCACTCTATTGGTCGGATGTCGAGCATTAACCTCCAGAGTCTCCTCTAAATTAAGCTTAAGAAATATTTTGCTGGATTTTGTTGGCATTGAAAAAATTAACTATTTTGAAGGCGTCCCATCAATTTTATAAGAACTACCAAAACAAAATTATTTATGTATGGATCCATTAGCTTTGGGCAACTATCCAAAAGTGCCAAGGAGTTAAGCCTAACGTCTAACAGTAGGAAGCAATAGATGAGACTCGCGATTTCATTAAGTGAAGTCTAAGCCAGCTTATAAATATTAAAATTATTTACGCTTCGACTGCTGTCTTGACATATTATGTCACCCATTTATTATTCAATTAATCAAGACTTCTACGTCAGCAAGTACATGCCTGCTTAATCTCATAAATATCTAAGTATAAGGAATCAGTAATTGTTTTTTCATTATAAAGCTTGAACGCATTGCGACGCTTGAATGCCGCAGTTAATTGCAATAGCAACAACTACAAAGCATTAGAATGAATTTCAATTCTAAATCTCCTTGTATTGGTCTGCACATTTTTGAATACGACTGTGGTCATGTGTAACCAGCACATGTTGCCGCCAATGGTCTGTGGTGTTTTTGTGATTGTCACGCCCAGTTCCCTTGCCGCAATTTAATAGAAATGTATACACTATCTCTTGATAAGTCCACACACACATACGAGCATACATATATATGTATGTGTGTAAGTGTAAACGAGTAGTTTTAATTACAGCTGACTTTTTTTATACATTTTTGCTGTGAGAACGCTTGCATCTGACGTAAATAAACACTTTGACACAACAACAACCACAACAAAGCAGCTGTAATTGTTGTAGATGCATATGTAGATAGCGCTCGTCGGATCAACAAGCCAGCGATCGGATCACTTTAATTGAACTCATCCGGGGAGGTCGCTTCGCCGAGTTCGAGTATTTATTTTGCATTTAAAATTTCATAGGCACTCATGCGCACACACACATACATACATGTGTTCATGTATTGTGCTTACCTAGAAATGTTTATTCCAGTTATCAGCGATTTCGCAAATCAGTATTCAAAGTGCATAGAATAGAGGGACTACACACCCGAAGTTAGCACGTCATTTCACACTTGAATGAGCTTACAGCGAAGCGCAATCTACAATGTATGTACGTTCGGACCGCATCGTATTGATTTTTTATTGCGCTGGAATGCTAACTTGCAAGGCATTCTTGTTAGAAATGACTTATCGTCATGTCAGTGACTGAGTAAAATCTCTCCCAATGACAGCGCGCTCATTAAAAGTGAAGGTAAGGGAGCACTAACAGCATCTTTAGGAAGTGTAACGGTCCAAGAGTGCATAAAAAGCGTTAGGATGGTTTAGATATTGAAAAAACTCTTGTTAGAAAAGTGCACTTTAATATAAGAGATGATCGAAAATGTGACTTTAGTCTGCCCCATTGTTATGAAGGTAACCTCGGTTGTCTCGTAACCACATGTGGGCATAATATTGGGTAGTCGAAAATATACGACTGCAACGACATCTATTGACAAAATATGAAAAGACTTTTTCGACTGCCCAATATTTTTATGACGTTCATAAATGAGAATTTCGTCTAACTACGAGTATACGTCCGTATACTATTGAGGCTTCATAGATTTTATACGAAATAGACATGAACTCTGCAAAAATCAACAATTCTGTCAGCGAATTTCAATAAAAATATATGATTCCAAAATTATCATAATTTTTCTTTATCGTAAATAAAAAGGCGTGTTCATTTTGCTCCGCCAGACAAAATATTTCCACTATTACCTCATTATTTATAGAACATAACACGCTTAAATATTTACATATATTTTACTGCTCAAATTTATAATATCTACATATATATTTCAATAAAAGTAAATTTAGATTTTAGAAGTGAATTTCCATGCTCGCTGGCACATTCCAACGGCAAATCAATTGCGCCAAGCCAATGGGCGTGGATAGATAAAACCAAAAGCATTGAAGGCAATAGAAAACTACATAATTTCGAAATCGAAACAGGAATTGGGTGTATATACATACATATTTATGTATCGAGCTGTCAGTATCTACTACGTGTTCTCTTTTGTTGGCACAACAAGGTAGGGGCATATAATTACAACAATTCATTTGCCAAAATGTGTAGAGAATAAGTAGAAGTGGATACATCAAAGCGATAAAACGAAACAAACAAATGGTAGCAGATTTCAACAAAATGCTTATTGATATAAGAATAACCGTCCATCTCTGTTGCACCGAAGCTACAATACCATTCACAAATAGAAAAGTTTTTCATCCAATCACTTGATTCTGATCGTTTATTTTGTATGGCATCTGTATGCCGGTCCGAACAGTTTCTTCGAATATTGCGCCAATGCGTGATTTAAAATACACTTTTTTATTTCAGTATAATAACGATCCTCCAATCTGTGGATCCCATCGCTGAAGTAAGAATCCGAAAGGTCTGCACAATACGCTTAGACAGCCGTTATGAGCTCTTCATTTGATGAAAAACGCTTGCCACGTATACTTTTATGAGTTCTGGAAACTAATGAAAGTCGCAAGAGGCCAAATCTGGTGAATGCGATGCGTGCTCCAATGATTCGAACTTTACTTCATGAATTTTAGCAATTGTCAAAATACCCTTGTGACACAGTGCATTGTACTGATGGAAAAGGATTTTTTCTTCTGCAAACCGGATCTTTTTCATGAATTTTTTCCTTCAGCTGGTCCAAAAGATTGCATTAAGATTTAGAATTTATTATTTGGAAGTAATCCACAAACAAAATCTCTCTCGCATCCCAAAAAACTGATGTCATAACCTTCTTGGCCGATTTTCGGACACGAACTCGTTTCGAAGCCGAACAACCAGGTTCACACTACTCTTTAGCCTTTTGCTTTGATTCAGAATCATGGTGATAGACCCACGTCTCATCCATAGTGATGAATCGGAGCACAAAACCCACTTTATCCTTTTTAAAACGCTCCAAATGTTGCTGAGAAAGTCGCATTCGAATGTGTTTTTGTTCCATTGTCAGCGAATGCGGCAGGAAGCAGAGTTGCATTTCCAAAAATTGTTTTATTTCAGAAGCCACCCCTTTAAGCTCATCAATTAGCACATACTGTTATACATATGTGGCCATAACTGTTTGCATGTAATCTCCAAAATTTTCAAAACATATATTTTCCTCCCACAGACAACCCTACCACAAAACAGTCTGGTACAAGAGCGAAAGCATAGATCGGCCGTCGATCGGCAAAATTATGGAATTTGTATTGTTTTTTTTTTTTTTTTGATTTTATTGTTGCAATATATTGACTAAATACAGCTTTTTAGAGCGGCTATGCTATAGCTAGTATATTGTGAACACCCACTGTGCTTGATGAGCAAGCGTAGAAGCATCACAAAGACGGTAAAGTGTGCGCGACGCAGTACAGGTGCAACTGAGAGACGATACGAAACAGATGCGTGTGTTATTACGCAGTAAAATATACAGCAAAGTTGGCAACATAAATGGGCAGCATATGTACGATTGATGCGCACTTGATCTCTTCAACAACAAAAATGTGGCAAAGGCGTACCGTGCCCTGTAAGAAAGCTGACTTTGAACATATGATACATTTTATTCGCACATTAATCGGGTCGCGTTGAGCACACCCTTAATAGGTATGTTTCCCATGTCGCTGAAACGTTGTCGCTAAACTTTGCACGCAAACCTTCAATTTCCTATAGCGTTTGCTTATTTTGTTTTCTAATTACAGCAATGTTTGTAAAGTATTTAAAATCGACTGTGTTGTGTTCTTTTGTCTCTACACTTTTCAAATTTACTCTTTGTTTTGTGCGAACAATTTCCGTTTTAATTGACACTCATTAAGGCGAGCGGTCAACTATAGCTGTTGTTGTATTGTACATTAATTGATTAACACACTTGTTGCAGTGACTGTTCGCAGCCTTTCTCGATCTGAGTGAGATGTAAATTGCATTTTTTTCATTTTTTCACTGAAAACTGTCACTTACAAGTGCCGGCTGCAAGCAATTAAACACACGCACAGCGTACAAATGCGCACAAGCGCGTAACACTACCGTGTGGGCATTTAATTACACACGCGGCCATGTGTTCGTGTAGGTGTTGCTGAAGTAATCAGCTCCAAACCAAAATCATGTAAAACAACATTTGAAAGCTGTCACTTTTCATATTTGGCGCTGATCGCAGTGACCGGCCGTGCCGCTTAGCGTTCGAGGCTCTGACTCGGCGGCTGGTGGAGAGAGCGCGCTTTGTAAGTGCAGTGGAGACTAAGGCGTAATTGTGTTGAATAACGGTAATTTATAGAAAAAACTTAATTTAAAAAATGTCAAATTTTCATTTTACGCAGACTCAGGCGGTATTCGCCATAATAATTTTCGAAAATAGAAACTTTCAAATTAATTATTTACATTTTTTTCATTGACAAAAGCCACGCTTAACGCTTGAAAGCCGCCAAAGTGCACTTTGACAGCGTGAATAGAGTATATGTATATATGTATGTATGTATGTATATACTACTTGTATGTAACTATAAACAAGTGTTGTATAATCAATTATTGATAAAAATAATACTGAGCGTTTTTATGAACAATTTAAAAATAAACTTCATAAAAAATTTCTACAAGCTCAAACGCAAATTATTTCCTGAGAGCCAAAGGCCAAAGAAATATTGAAAAACAATACAGTTGAAGGAGAAAACAAACACTAGCCTTTTTTTACACTTAACTTCAGAGTAAAAATTTGTATGATAAGCCGCGCGTGTCTGTCATACGTCATTCAGTGACTAACGAAACATATTTAATACAAAAAAGGGGATTTTTTCTAAATATAGATGGTAGTTAGACTTGGCTCTCACGTCACTGTGGACAGTCATAACTTTGAAGCCGTAGATAATTTCATTTATCTTGGAACCAGCATCAATACCACCAACAATGTCAGCCTCGAAATCCTACGCAGAATAACTCGTACCAACAGGTGTTACTTCGGACTGAATAGGCAATTGAGAAGTAAGGAAGAGGAAAACCTCCGCTCCATTGGAAAGACCAGGTGGAAAAGGACCACCTCCAATTGCGCCACCTTGCGAAAAGAAGAAACGACTAGCGCGCTGTTTTTAACTCGGCTATAACGGTGTAACCGGTGTCTACGCCAGTAAAGAAGAAGAAGTTAGTTTTGGTCAAAAAATCGAGGCCCAGTTTAATCCAGTTCATTCTAAATGGGACGAATAATAAACAAAGTAAAATGGGGGAGAAGATATCCCTTCAAACGAGCAGTTAGCAACATTAAAAAGACCACGTCCTGCTCAGCCAATACTACCTCATATTGGGTACGCAATCGAACATAAAAGACCCCTTGTAGATCGTTTGTTTAATAACATGTGATATAAAACTGCTCTCAAAATACTATAAGGAACCTTTCTGTGAACTAATTCTAAAACTTTGATTGCAAGCGCTCCTGTATTTCCTGCCATTGCAATTTGGAAGGAACAAACAGAACTCCTCTCATGTTTTTCTCTCTCCTTTCTTTGAACTGAACAATTTGTGACAGAAAGGGGAAAGAGGAACTCTAGAGACGTCCGTAGCAGTGCATACTTTTGTATATTTTTTTTTATCCAGTTTTCTAACTGCTAAGCTATAATTAACAGCGAACGAATATGATAAGAATTTGAGAACAAAACTGTTGATTTAAATATTGGAAACTTCCAAGCGTATTTCAAACACAAAACAATTTGCTCTTATCAAGTAAATGATGGCATTGTAACGATTTTTAATCAAAACACAAATACATCGGCAAAATTGTAATGCAAATTTCACCTTGTTTTCACTTTTTCTGACGCGTTCTCTTTGCTTCACACGAATTTCAGATTTGTTTTTCAACAGTATTTTTACTTGTTTCAACTTTGCTCTTACACCTTCGCATTCCACTTCGCGTTTATTCGAAATATTATGTAGTTGACTGCGCTTCTCTCCGCAGTTCCTTTTTGGAATTCTGATCACTTTAGCAAGTTTCACCGACGCGCCAGCGACAATGCCACAACAGGGTCACGTTGGGCTTTCATAAAACAACAGAGAAAACAATAACACAGAATAAAACAGAAAAGCGAAATTAAATCAAAACTGTGCGGAAACGTAAGCGAAATTCGGTCAACTCTTCGACGTCCGCCTTGGCATTGACGGACGGACAATTGCCGAAATGTCAAAAATGCGTTATGCGCGATTTCGTGTCTGCCAATGCCTGCTCGCAACCAGACGCCAGACGAAAGTAACGTTAGTGTGATAACTGTCTAAACGCTCATGAACCACCGAACCGTCGACGCTATGCACCACTTTAACCACGCGAACACTTTGCGAGTAGAAATTCAACTGACAGTAGCGCAAACGTATGGCTACGACATAACTGAACTGAATTAAGCCGAACGGCGCGTTTCTGGGCGGCGGCAGCGCCCAAGTGTAGCGCGGCATGTGTTGGCGCTGAGCGCAGCGGAGTTTAGTTGAGACGTATTTAGCTGACAGTGCTAGCGGTGAAGAAGTTATGAGCGGGCCACATCCCATGAAGCAAAAACACTAGACGTAAAATAAAACCGCTGTGTTTATTGGTAGGAGTGTTAAGGCCGGTGGCAAAATTGACAAGATCGCTTTTTGTAGAAGTTACGAGCACAGCGCAGCGTGAGCTAAAGACGCTCTTATTACTCAGCCAGTGCAGAGAGGCATGCTTACAAGTGCGCGCGTACTCCGGCAGCTGATGGAGTGATAATAATGTACCTATATGTACAACATATTGCATTGCGATAATGTGTAACCGAAATGGAGCAAGAAAAAGTGGCGCCCGCATTGCGAGCGAAATGAGGGCGCGCATTAACGCGAAGCTGCAATTGATGGGCGCCCTTTGAACTGCGCTTTTGTAACAGAAAACGCAAGCGATGTGTTGTTCAATTCTTTAGTTATTATTGTGTTGAGCGCCAGATGAGTGTGATGCAGACACCCAATGTGGCATTATGTTTGGATTTGCGTGCATTACCGATTTTAATTAATTTCGTTTGTTGAGTGATTTTCTGTTGCGCTACATTAAACTTTCAGTTGTACGCCGCTCTAAATGTTTATTTCGCTTTGTCTGTTTGTTTATTTCCTTTGCGCTACTGTGCGATTTTTTGAGGAAATTAAATTTAACAGTTGACTGATAAATTTGAAAATTTATTTTTAGTTATGAGAAGAATATATCTGCCATAATTCTAGGTCTGTTCATTAGCAAGGCAATAATTGCTTAGAAAAATAACGGGCGGAATAAAGATAAAGAATTTTAACACCTAAGCTGATTGACGCTAATGCGTAGCTGGGACGTAAGCTGCTACGCAATCATTTAACTTGAAAAATAACGCAAGAAATGCGCCTCGAGTATGGGAGTAAAAGTAAAAAAAAGCTTTTGATGGTGAAACCAACCAATTCGCTTTAGAATGCCTCTTTTGAAAGTGAGGAAAACTGAGCTCACTTAAAAACTCTTTAAGCCACACTTCCTTATAACAATCACTCGGCTTTTAAAACTTCTGAGCGCAAAACTCCAATGTATGTAAATAAATATTTTTAGGCGCAGATGAACTGTTTTAAAACCAGTGAAATTTGTCATCAAACATAAAAGCTTGCGCTTGAAAGCGCTCTAGCGATAAGCTCCATAGCAATGATGATAATTTTCCAGGACAAGTTAAGTTAGGTGATAACCAAATTGCGAAATCAGTGTCTAAACAAAAATAATTGATAAAAACGCTAGGCTGGTCAGAAAAGAAAAACCGTTACTTAGAACATTGAGGAAACTTCCTGTTTAAAAAAACAGAAAATAATTTTACAACCAGTCGTCGACTGTCTTATCAAACTGTTCGCATCATTCGATACAGAAATCTTAGTTCCACTGTGTTTATCGAGTATTTTTCAGTATTGGCGGCACAAGTCTCTATTGCAAAAGCAATAAAACCGCAGCGCACCACAGCGTGCTTCAAACGGCTCATGTACGTTGTTTTACGGTTTTCTTGTTTTTTAGCTTTCATTACGGCAATTGTTTATCTTATGAGCATCCATAAAATATCAAATTAATTATTATTTACACAAATAGAACAATGAAAAGTGCTGTCGGTTATATAAGTGTTATTTTACAACAATAGTGCACACCACAAAATCACCACACAAAAACAGAAAACCAAAAGATATAGTTATTTAGAGAGAAGCCAAAGAAAAGCAGCAACGGGTTGAGAAAAATAATTAATTTTGAATATGTTCATACAAATAAATTTTATTGGAAAAAATAAGGAATTTAAGGCTGCTTTCTCAATGTCTGGTTACCAGCCTTTCTGTCCAGCTAACAGAGCTGTCCGTTTAATAGAGCATTCATTTAATAGGGATTTCACTGTCTTTTTTATTTATGAATGGTTTTTACAATCCTATCTTCTAAGTTGGTTCGAACTGGACACAGTGTGCTCAATTTTACTAAAATCGGTTCAATAGTTTAGGAGTCCATTGCGGACAAACAACATGGCACCTAATTTTTATATATAAATATATGATATCGCATTGAATACGTTCATATATAGGGTGTCTGCCACCTTTCGGTAGATATGTCTTAGACAGATTAGCAGAATATATTTAATTTACTGAGCCATGTATGTACGTGTCATCCTAACATTCAGAGAGCATATCACCAAAGGCCAACTCAATGACTGCTGTCAGCGCTCAATAATTCCCTGCATATACAGTGCAAAAATTGTGGCTATCATTTAAGAATCCCCTGTTTTTCATGCAGCACACATTAATAGCTTTCCCAGCCAGCTAAAAGCTGCCAAAATCCTTATAGATTACAATTTAGCGATTTAATTCCAAATTATTCAATTCAAAACAATTGGCAATTCGTTTCCATATGTGTGGGTATACAAGCTGATAATGGCATGAAATGAAACAACAAACATCAAAACAACAACAGCAGCAAAAACAGCAACAGACACAGCATGCTAACCAGCGAGCAAATAGAAACGCTCGTTTAGCAAAGCCGCTAATCTACAATACTCATCGGCTAATGGGCGCATGGACAGGGGCGACAGTGGGGTTCACACGACTGATGTGCAGTGACGTCAAACGATAGCTGGAGCTGAGACTGAAGCTACATGTTACCTAGCGGCATTTACCGCTAACACCGCGAGCCGACTAATTCGGCGACTTCAAATTAAGCTTTTCGCATTTTTTTGTTGTGTACGCGCGCGTGTGTGTTGTATATTTGATATTTACTTTTATTTTTCCATAGTATATATTTCTATGTGGTATTGGCTGGTAAAAATTTCACTATTTGCAAAGTATTAGTTTCAGCCGCGTCGAGCGGCAGAGGAAGCTGACTTTGCTCCCTGCTTCGAAATCCGATTTAGTTTAATTTTATTATTGATTTTTATACTTGTATGTGCTGGCAGTCAGCGTGACTGTTATATTTTTAATATTCTAATAAATCTTTATAGACTAGATTAGACTAGAGCAGAAAGAAGCCTTTGAAAAAGGTAAAAAAGAAAGAAATTCATAGTAGTCTGAAACCCAGCGGAAACGAAAGATAAAATGACAAATATGAAAAGAAAAATAATTTACAGGCGCACTGCGTTCGAGAAAAGGAAGGGAAGCGTGGTTGTTGGCGGTAACTTACTTTCTTTTGCCCAAAAATTATCTGCGGTTTTTTCCTTTTTTTTTGCGAGAAAAAAGTTTAATTTTAGAATTACATCAAAAGTCTTTGGCCTTTGGCCGTCGAGACACAAAAGAAGCAAAAACAATTAAACGATTTGATTATAATTATGAAATTACAGTTAGTTAACAGCCAACAATAACAAAGTCAGCACAAATAGCCGCGTCAAGCCGCCAAAGCAGCCACGGAAGGCGGTCTACGTGCTGAACAGTATGCTCGCACACACGCGCGCATAAATATATGTCTATATATGTGTATCAATAAGTAATACATATATATGTTAGTTATGTGTATATGTTTGCTTTTTAAATTTTGTGGGCCATTGACGTATCTGTGACGTCACGCTATGCCCACATGAAGCTTGAACTGGTTTGACGAACTCAACTAAGTAAACTGCGCTCGCAGCTTTAGATAAATTCATCGTTTGCTGATTAATCCAAGTGAAAATGCGCAAAACATATTTGCCTTATATGCGATTAACGCGTCGTACAGATGATGATGCGGAAGAAGATTTATCCAGTGATAGGAGTGGTTTGAGAATATTTTCAATGGCGTGGGTATCAAGTCATTGCTTTTAAATACAAAACAAGAAAAGAAATCTTAACTCCGGTTGCACCGAAGCTTTCTTACCCCCTTCCCAAATGAAAAAGTTTTCCATACAAGCACTTGATTCTGATCAATCAGTTTGCATGGTGGCTATAGGCTATAGTAATCCGAATTCGGACGTTCCGAAAAATGAGCAGCTTCTTAGTAATCCGTAATACCGTATCTGCTTTATCTTCATCGAATTTTAGTAGCAATAAAGACCTTAATATATATTCTAAGAGAGTTCTCTATCTATTCACCTAAAGCCTCGAGCGCCCATGATATCCCAGTTGAAAACCACCTTCTTGGTGAGAAAAAAACGGATGCAAAATGTCAGAACGATATCTCAAAAACTTGAGATTAGTTCGCATATACACAGGCAAATGGACGGAGAGTACGACTCAGCTCGTCAGGCTGATCATTTATGTGGGATCTCCGACGGAAACATTGTGGCAAACTGTTTAGTGTATAAAAATATACCAATGACGCTTCTGATCTTATCAAACTCTCAAGTACAAAGCAAAAGTCCATTTGTATATAAAAATATAAAAAAACGCGTCAATCTAATTACGAAGAAAATATGCTAAGCGACAGATAGTCATACGTGAATATACTTGTATAGTATTAGGTTAGGTTAGCTTAAGAGCCGATCCTAAAAAGTATCTCACTGGGACAGCTTACAACGCCGGTCCATTGTGTGACATAAGACTTTTGCAAACCGACAAAGCGCTTTGAGCCTTTACAAATTTGTGGGGACGGCTAATGTCAGTTTCTGCTGCATCTCCTGGTTCGCCGAACCTCAGTCTTGCGAAACCCTCGTAGTCCTGGTATTAAGCACACTTTGCTGCCTAATTTAATAACCGCTCAGTACTCCAATTAAAAAAAAAAAACTAAGGTGATCCTTATTAACACTGAGCGTCAGTTGGGTTCTATATCTATAATTTTTTTAAGACGGCTCCTCTTCATGCAGTTTGCTGCTATACTTCTACTAGCGCGCCACGTCCACGCGACATCTGCAGGGAAAACACGATACGATCAGAAAGTCGCCGACCAGCGACTAGCAATAGATAAGCGCTTGATGTGTCAAGCCAAAGCACACACCAATACGCGCGGCAAAGCTTCAGCACTCGCTGTCGAAAGCACACGAAACGGAAAAGTGAAAAGCTCTGCTGTTGATTTCATATAGAGTAACATTTGCGTTGGGGTTAGGAATTTTGCGATAAACTTCATACTAATTACTATTTGATAACACTTCGGACCAGTTTTGTCTGCTATTTGCTAGCGCTTATATTCTGCAAGTCGTTTTTTACCGATGATAACACGATTTTTTGCATTCCCCACATGCCATTGCCGACTTATTAAGCGATGATGCATGCGCGGCAACAGTGCACAGAGACACTTGTGGTTTCATTACGAACGCGATTATCCATAGAGCTATGATTTATCTACAAATAAGACACAACACTTCCTGCCACAGCCGGAGGAAAACGCAACGAAGCGACAGGCCCACTGACTGGTCGCCGCCAGGTGACCGCGCTGATAACGCATCGCAGAAAATTGCATGTGTGATGGCGAGTGACGGTGGTATGAATTTATTTAATTGGTGCTGTGGACAGTGGCGAGCGCGCTGGTAGAAAAAGCGGCATGATGTTTTGCGCCGGTAAATGTTCTGCTGCCTTGTAATAACACGATAAATTATGCTAAGCAAATTATTTACGGCTGCCAATAAAATCACGATACGCACGAAGGACGCGACGCCATGGCCACACAGTCGCCAACATGTAAATAATGATAAGCGTTAAATGTGCAACATGATGTGGAACTTCAGGCGTTAGCAGAACAGCGCATAACAATAATTAGAGTAAAAACGAGCGCGTTTTTGGGGCGAGTGGGGCGGCAAATTACGTGGCTGAGAGGCGCTTTCCTTCACCACTGGATAAGAGGCAAATATTTTGAAACTGTGATGGCATGCCACGGAGTAGTATGATTTGCAAACGCTATTGGTAATAACAGCTAGGGCTTATGTCAGCGGAAGTCATTCTTTTTGACAGCTTAAAAACGTAACTTCATGTCAGTTATCATAAATGTCATAATAAAGAAGCTTGTTGGACAAGCACTTTAAGATAAAGTGAGGTTTGATTAGAAATACGAAAAGACTTTTTCGACTACCTAATAGATAAGCGCCTAATCGCCGAGTTTTCTAAATAATTCGTGCCTGTAATCGCCTACTGTGCCTCTGTCATAATACTAACCACGTTACTGAAAGTCTATAGTAGGCATGTGGCGTAATTCGTTTCTTACAAATTATCACATAAAAGCAAGGCGACGCCCACAGTAGCTCGTTGAAACTGCCAACCATCCGCCAGCCTGTCATTAATCAACCAAGTTAAAGTTATATGATACAGGGTGGCACGCCACATGCTCGCGACCGCCTGCACACAACAGTAATTAGTGGAAAATTAGCAAGTCTATGTTGTAAGTCAATCAACTGCTGCGCCAGCAAACAGCGTCTGACAGCAACTTTCAGCAAGTAAGCAAATACAAATAGCAGCAACAACAAGTGCAAATGCATTGCAACATTGCTAGTACGTCGACTGAAAAGCGCAATTCGCGCTGCCCGGTTACCTACCTTTTTCTTGGATGCCTCCGCACTGATTACATACAGATCCACAATGCCCAGCAGGCAGTCATCGCAGCGGCAGACGTCATCGCCCAACACCAGCGACCCCAGTGACCCGATGCTGCTGGCGGAGTCGAGCGAATCGGTGCGCCGCAAACGGCTGCCGCCCGGACCGCTCTGCGCGGCTGCCTCGATCTTGCGCGCCAACAGTTGCTCCATCAGTGTGCGCGGGCGCGAAGAGGAAGGAAAGAGAGCCATGTTCTGCGCGTGTGTGCTGCTGATTGTGGCTAAGAGTTGGCTCTTGCGAGTTTGTTGCTTAAGTCTTTTGATTTTCGATTGGCTTCAATTGCGCTACGCTACAATTGATGCTACTGATAGCAATTCTTGCGCGACTTATACCATTAAGCTTATGTAACTGAAAACGAATGGATGCAAACATACCTGCAATGAGAAAGAGAGAAAGGAGAATTATCAGTATAACGCAAATGCAAAAATAAATGAAGTTGTATAAAGATTAGAAAAAAGGCAAGTCCACTTGCGGACGGACAGCAATTTCGTGTTGCACAAACGCACCAAAAGAACAACTTTTACACCTTGTAAACAATGCACAATCTATGGCGACAAATTAACTTGCAACTACGGCACTTAACCATAGCTCTAACAGCAGTTATTGCAATCAAATCAGTTGTAACATTGCGGCGAGTTTCAAATTACTCACCGCCCCATCGGCCCCGCCCGCCGTTCGCGTGCACACCCAAAAGCAATTAACTACAAGAAAGGCGTCATCGAAGCCGCCGAAATAGGCACATTTTTTCACTTTAACAAACAATTACAAGCTCGCTACGCGCACTTCGGACGCCTGTCCGAAACCGCCTACCAAGGCGCTCCGAGCGTGCGACATCGCCGCAATGGAGTCCATAGTGGTGTGGAGCACCTTCGTGGCCGGTGAATTCACATCGAACATTTCAATTAAAATTTCAATTGCCATGATTTGACAACTGCAATTGCATTTTGATGATATTTTTTACTTTTCTTGCTGCAATTTTCCTTTAGAAATTAAGTCACAGGCAATTAATTGCCGATTTTGGCATTGCAGTGGTACCAGAATTAAATCTCCGGTCAAACCGCGTAGCCGAAACTACTACCAGTTGAGCTTCCATACAGTTCTGGACTGATGGCCAGGGGTTGGAGCCCAAACACCACTCATACAAAAGCCAACCCTTATTCCCAGCTAAACGCCTTCGCCACTCAAACAACGCACCCGCAAACGACCCTTACTTTTCGATACTCCTAATCAAATATATGACTCTGATGCAAATATGCATTCAGAGGCCCATGCCCCGCGAGCGCAGAAAACACACAATCATATGCAACCTGAACAAAACAAAACCGCGTTCAACAAATTGCCGCTCAGGCGCCACAATTGGTTTGACGAATATTCCGTAAATGTCATAATTTCACAAATATGGCGCAAATCAGTCGCTAATGCTTGTTGCTATTGCAGGAAATATATGGAAAAGCTGTAGCATAAATGCTCAACTTTGATTTTAATAAATTCTGCGGAAAAATATGATTCCTCGTGGTGGCCAGCATAACAAGCGCTCATGGCCAGCGGCTGGTAATGTTGCGCCCTCCCAAACACTCTTCCGGTCACTTTAGCCTTAAGACTTACTTTATGCCAAATATGGGCATCCGTATAGCTAATACAAACGCCCATTTCATGGCATTCCCTCACAGTGCTCCATTTCCATTCTAATCACTTAGTGTACTCGCGAGCGCATTGCGTACGCTTGCTAAGCTCGCATAACTCTTTGCAAGACGTCGTGCAGCTATTCACTATAAGAAGAAAACACATCATCCTCGAAGCGAACTAAACGCGGACTGCGCACTGCGGCTTTGGCTGCTTAGGTGTTGCTTTCCCGCACATATGGAAGCGCGCTCAATAAATATTGCTGAACGCGGCACAGGCATGACGCTGTAGTATGCTGTAGTTTGCAGTGTATTAATATCACCTACATATATGCCAGCACAGTCAAGCGTTCGCTTGCTTTGTAAGGCACGTTGGGAAAAAGCTCATTGAAATGCAGCGCGCATCTTCAGCGGCAAAAAAAAGGGGCGCGCCAAGGGTGTGGGGGGTAGTGGCCTATAGTGATGCGCTCGGCTGCTATTGCGCTAATTACGCGCCGCTCATTTTGACAAATAGCCTGCCATGGTAGTAAATTTAATTAAATTAATTAGGCAGATATTCTTAATAATGCAAAATTAAAGCGCATTTAACGAAGGAGCTAATGAGGCATTTCTGATAAGCGCGCCGGCACATCTCAGCGGCAGCGCATAGCTGTGGCAAGTCGACTACAATAAATAGTATTATAGCTACTGTAAATGCACACTACTATTTTAATTACGCACTAACGAAGCGCGCCCGCTTGGCGCGGCTCATTTGTTAGGCTTCCTGGCAGCTTTCCTTTGGGACCATTACCCACCAGCATGGAAAAATCTTGAATAATTGATTTTTTCCATTGTATAATGGCGTTTAGCATTGCGCTTTTATAAACTAACCACCTATGAGAATTTCCCTGGAAACGGTTTGTGTGTGAACGCAATGCGCAAGTAATGCCTTTCTGATAACGCTGTGAAAGTAAAAACAAAACCAAAAAGGCATACCAATTGGTTCAACGCGGTATTAACTGCTCGCAGTGCAAAGCACGATCCTCTATTACGCGCGCGTGTTTGCTTGCCCAAACATTGCATTCTCAGCAAGTTCTATATGCCGCATTTCTCAGTGCCGCAGTGGTGTCGCCAAAGAAAACTTGCGACCAAATCAACGCGCGCCAGCGCATTTCTCCATTTTTGAACTAGTTTGCTTATCCTGCGACTATTGCATTACGATTTCAACCGTGAGATAAGCACACGTGAGCGCGTAATTCCATCTGTCGTGGCGATCGTTATCGCGCAACACCCGACAGCGCCGCAGCAGCGGTGGCGCACGCATTGATTTATCGCGCGCTTAGTTGGTTTCATTGCAATTTTAAGTTGGCAATTTGTAGAAGCGCCAAGTGTTGCAGTAGCGCCAAATGTGAGAATAAATAGAGTGAAATTTATTTGCATAGGAAATTAGAATTGAGATAAAACTTGCATTCCATAAAAGCGCGACAAATTAATGCTGATATTTATATAATGGACAAAATACTGCGTAAAGCATTAATTTAACTGTAAAAATTAATTGGTGTAGTGTAAACGATTAAATGGAGAGATGTGTGAAAATTGAAGACCTTCTTCTCTATATTGTAGCATTTGCTACTCCGTTATCTGAATAACTGAACACCTATAACTTTAAAGCCGGCGTGAGGCGACCGATCGTTTTTACAAAATACGCTTTTCTTCTTCTTTAATGGCGTAGACACCGCTTATGAGATTATAGCCGTGTTAAGAACAGCACGGCAGTCTGTTCTTCTTTTCGCAAGGTGACGCCAATCGGAGATTTTAAACGAAGCCAGGTCCTTCTCCACCTGGTCTTTCTAACGAAGTAGAGGTCTTCCTCTTTCTCTGTTTCCCCCGGCGGGTATAGCGTCAAATACTAGAGCTGGAGTATTTTCGTCCATACGTACGACATGACCTTGCCAGCCCAGCCGTTGCCTCTTAATTCGCTGAACTATGTCAATGTCGTTGAATAACTCATACAGCTCAACGTTCCATCAAATGCGATATTCGCCGTAACCAACGCGCAAAGGACCATAAATCTTCCGCAGAACCTTTCTCTCGAAAACTCGTAACGTCGACTCATCAGAAGTTGTCATCGTCCATGCCTCTGCACCACAAAGCAAAACGGGAATAATAAGTGACTTATAGGGTTCTCAATTGCCTACTCAGTCCAAAGTAGCATCTGTTGGCAAGCGTTATCGAGGCTGACATTGTTGTTACTGCTAATGCTGGTTCCAAGGTAGACGAAATTATCTACAACTTCGAAGTTATGACTGTCAACAGTGACGTGGGTGCCTAATCGCGAGTGCAACGACTGTGATGATGACAGGAGATGTTTCGCCTTGTCCTCGTTCACTGCAAGACCCATTTGCTTTGCTTCCTTATCCAGTCTGCAGAAAGGAGAACTAACTGAGCGGGTCTGGAGTCCAATGATATCAATATCATCGGCATTCGCCAGCAGCTGTACACTCTTATAAAAGGTTGTACCTACTCGATTGAGTGCTGCAGCTCGAATTATTTTCTCCAGCAGCAGATTGAAGAAGTTGCACCATAGTCGCCTTATCTGAAACCTCATTTTCTATCGAACGGCTCGGAGAGGTCCTTCCCCATCCTGACGAAGCTTTTGGTATTGCTCAATTCTTTTAGGTGTGCTAAATGAGAGGTGGTGGGGTCCAGCTACACGGGCATACGATATGCCGTGGTAAATATCAGAAACCTTTGAAACCTATGAAAGTTCTGAGACTGCAATTTCAATAAAAAGGGATCCGGCATAATTAGAAATGCAGTGTTTATCTGTCTGCCGACTCCGCGGCTTTTCCAAGACGTCTCGTAAATGTCAAATATTTTGCTAATAAGTCACTTCTAATCTGCAAACAATTCATTTCTCTTTTTTGCGGCCACTCCTTCAACTTCCATACCCAAATTTATTCGAGTACATATGCATACAAATGACAACTGCTTATCCATTCCGGTGTCACACAAGTACCACACACAGCACTTCTGCGGGCTTCCAGTCCATTGTTGTGTGTCATTGTAGCGCTCTAATCGCCCATACCAATAATTTATGTCGGATTATAACGTCGTGTCACATAAATTAATGTTGCCAACTTATTTTGCGGCATTCGCAACCCGGCGTCGACCTGGCCGACGGCATCCCACAACAACTCCTGCCCGCGCCGCCGCCACACACCTTCAATCACAATTGCTGCCCAGTCTATTTAGTCTTTGCAGACCTACGCTCTAACACTCAGTGCATCTAGTAAATCTTGGGCAGACATACATCCATATATGTATTTGTGCCCAGGTTTATTTTGGCATGTAGTTGAACTGCTGTCAGTTTTTGCTGTTCGTTTTGTTGTGCGCTTTTCTATTAAGATTTTCCATTTGTTACTTGCCACAGTGCGCACCGCATGCCACAAAGCGCATGGACGGCTGACGGCCTTTCTGCTGCCCACAATGCGCACCACGTTGGCCGTTTCGGCGGTGTGTGTGTGCGCGCGCTTTACGGAAATGGCGAGCGACCAACGTGATTGCGTCAATTTCATTTTATTAATTACAATTTGCTTTTGCTGCGCAACAAACTGCAAGGCAATGGTCAGCGCTGATCGACAACAGCGGCCAGCGCAGAAGCGCCGAGTTGTCAAAAATCATAAAAACGACGCGACGTTACGAATACAGTATACCCACGCCCACGGATTTGTCAGCGTGCATTAAACACATAAGTGGAAGGCAACGAAGTCACCGGCTTAAAATGCTGCGGAGCGCGTCGCACTGATCATGACTGCTGCATCCAATAGGCAATGTTAAATTCGTACTGACATCTTGTTGACTGCCCGCTGGCATGTGTGCGTACACATTGCGGTTATAAGTGTGTGCGCGCATGTGTGGGTGTGTGCTGTCGCACATCTATGATTTATGTAGTGGCAAACAGCGCGTCCAAATATGGAACTACTTAGGAAACTGGCATTAAGCGGTTGCAACAATAAGACAATAACTACCCGATTGCCCAAACGCGTCCGCTGGAACGAAAGGTGTGCAGTAACGCTAAGGCGATGCATTCAAGCACTCGCCACATGAAGTGTTCCAGCTGTGAAAGTTGCTTCGACAAAGGCGTTTGTTATTTTTGCTGAGATTTTCAATTGCACAACTTCGGGCTTGCGTGTTTACGCCTTTTCGGCAGCAATCTAAACCTAAGGTGCATTATTTTGATTTATGAGTTCAAGCAGAGCCCAAAGTATTTATATCCTCCAGACATATTTTAAAGGCAATATCTACGCGTTGACACTCCGCTTTCCTTGAACGCATGTAAGCGCGTCTAATAAAACTTTACTTTGCCACGCATACGCAATAAATTTACGAAACGCTTTACAGAAAGCCATGTTCGTTTACATAGAGGCGCGCGCGTTGGCAGTCTAATCAAAATAAAGGTGTTAACTGCCGGTTCCAGATTGGTAGTAGGTGTAACTTATTAACTTAACTGGTATAATTGCCAGATGCAGCAAAAAATTATGATTTATGGACAATTCAGTGTAGAGCTTCCTCGACTGGAGCAAACCGCCTGGAAACATTAATTCAGTGATAATCAGCTCTGTATATGCCACAGGCAACTACCACTCCAGCCATCGGCTACCAACTCCATTTCTGCAGCTCTTCGCGCTTTTGCACTGCGTACGCGTACAAACATCTATCGCGTGACTCAACCACATAACTCAGCACCACACACCACATTGAAGTAATGCGCCAATCATAATTTCCATATTTGTCGCATATATTAAAAACGCGACACCAGCGCGGCCAAGAACGTAAAAGTGCAGCTGAATTGGTGACAATCGAAGCATAGCTAGCCTTCCAACCACTGCGACGACTCTGCACTATCTAGCCTTGCATTTTATCACCTCGCGAGCGCTCGTTGTAACCACAAATTAATTCCACACTTTTGCGAATTTGTCGTTGATACACCAATTGACTAATTGCCCCGAAGGCTTGCAGTGGCCAGCCACCTCGCACACATTTCTTACGCTATCAATGTTTGAATATTCCTTTAAAGTCGCTAATTACCAACTAATTCCGCCAGTCGGCCCACCAACTTGCCACTTGTTACTTGTCACTTGACACCGCTGGGGCGTAGCCAACAGCGCTTGCCGCACCGCGGCGCAATTTGATTTGTTTTTTATTGTTATTGTGTCATCTAATGATGACTCTTTGGTGAAGTGTTGCCAACAACAAGTGCCTGAGGTGGCAAGACAGCCACAACAACAATCAACAGCGCAGTATATCCGATAAATAAATATGCAACAAGTTTATTTATAAGCGCCTTTATTAGCGACTGAATGCGCCACATGCTGCCGGCCACAACAATTGCATGGGTTTGTGCCTTTGCTGCCGCTCTGCGGCTGCCACTGCGCTGATGACAGCAACAACGATGCATGACAATACACCACTCAGCCCACAATTGCCTTAGTCGCTGCCACTGCCTCTGCCTAAGCTGGTAGACAATAAATTTCAATGGTGATTAATGGACTTCGTTGCTCGGAAGCCACCAACTTATCATATTTCAGATATCGGCATAAATGCATATTTTGCGACGTGCCGCCGAGCCACCGAGCCGCCGCTCCGCTAAGTCTGCAGCAGCGCGTAATCCTCTAAACGGCACCAACTACTGCTGCGACTACGCACTTCTGTTTCTTCTATACGTGTGCAAGTGTGTGCGCGCGTGTGAATATGCTGCGGTGCGCGTGCGCGTCGAGCAGTGATTTAGCAGCGCGTTGCCTTGTTAGGCAAAATATTTATTTATGATTTACATATTTAGGCGCACTTCGATGCCAACGCGATTGCGATAAGCAATGAGTTTACTGCATCGCAAGGCGGAAAATGAAAACCAAAACAAACAAAGAAGACAAAATACAAAATAGATGCGATGCAAGAAGTCAGAGGTTGAAGTTGTTTTTCTTTGGCTTTAGATTTTTTCCGTGGGAACAATGAGATGCGAAGATTATCAATTAGAAATGTTTGCAGTTCAAGTGCGTTTGACTTCAAAATACGCTTTAAAAATTGTAAGCAGTTGAAAAGAGAATGGATTATACAGGGTTTGTCCGGAAAGTAATAGAACTGATTTACTTCCGCCGCGACTGTACTTCGCCTGGCCACACCGGGATCGTCAAAAATTGTAAAGCCGATGAGCTTACAAGAAAAGGCACCCACACCCAAATTCCATCATCCATCCATACGTGTACTCGTGCGCTGATATCGGTTTCGCATGGGCTCAGCAAGTGTTGGTCAGCAATCAGCATTTATGGATTGCGAAAGCTGGAAACTCAATAAAGTTGTGGCATGCTCTGGGCATTTTGTCGATCAGTCCAAGTGGGATTACTCGTGGCTTCACGAGAAATCAGAAATTTAACCTAACACAACCTCACCTATCCACACAAGGTTCATTCAACAATCGTCACTTCTGTAAATCGTTAGCCATATATGAAACTATTGGTCAGTGGAATGTTTAAATTCTCAAGTCCTAACACTGCAGAGACACTCTGCATATTTTGCGGTTCTTTTCACACAACAAGACTCATCGATTATAAAATTAGTAGTTTATCCTTTTCGATATATACGTATGTTCTTGTACATACATATTTTATACTTCCTTGCCACAGCCAACACCGCCAGCAAAGCAATAAGCAGTGTTTGCAATTATTGTGGATCTCTAATCGCACCATCACAGGAACATTAATATCTCGGAAATGCACGAAGCAGTCAGGCGAAAGATAACAAGAAAATATACAACGAATAATGATGAATGGAAGGAAACAAACAACCAACAGCGGCAACACAACAACGCGAACAACAGACAGACAAACGCTATGAACACCAGACGATAGGGGAGACGGCGTTGACTTCAGAATGATGCAGTGGAGCCACTCAGCTGCATGGCAGGAGTTTATTGGCAGTTGGAGAGTGCTGCACTGTGTAGAGTGGACAGGCTGACTAGTAGACTGAACACAAGAGTGAATGGCTAGCTAACTAAACTGACAGAATGACTCGCTGGCCAGCTCTAGCTAGTCCGTCCGTCTCGAGCGGCCTACAGAACTAAAAGCAAAATATTGTGCAAATTGTAGATGCAGAAAACTGATTGCAACAAGAGAGCAAAACTGGAAAATGAAAAATTGCTGGAACCTTGTAGTGAAAAACAAGAACGTAAAAACGAAAACAAAACAAAACAAACGCAACATAGAATACAGTAATGAGGAAACGAAAGCATGCAGTAATAAAAGACAGTAGAAAAGTAGAAGTAGATTTACTGAAAAGACGCACGCAATAATTTTCCACTGAAGCCGCCAGCATGTTTTTGTCTCGGCGATGATTGAACGCAGGCAGATATGAGTAATAATAAAAGTCTGCGAATAAGGAGACTCGTTGACGGCTGCCAATGGCCAGGAATTATGGCAAAGAGAGATATCACAAGTGTCAATATGTAACACAGATATCCATAGAACTTATAGCATATAATTAAAGAGCGGTGAGTGCGAAGCATTTACGCAAATTATAAATATTAATTTAAAAATCGTGAGTACTTACGATTGTCGCCGCAAACGAAAGGTAAATCACTTTTCATACACAAAGCTTCGCACAGTATCGGTGCTTTATCGACTTTCGCCACCCACACATACGCAAATGGATTCGCAACGAAGCCGCTACTAACGCTGCCAAGAGCTAACTGTATTTGCGCTCTCTCCACGGCCCAACCCGAAGCTAAGGCGTTACGTGTACGACGTTCTTTATAAATACACGCTATGTGCTACACTGACAAGTTTAAACGCTGCGCAAACAATCGTTGATAGAAATTCCATAAAACAAATGTCAACAATAAGCGTTTAGAATTTTTAACTGTTCAAAACACTTCAGCGGGACACAATTTTAGCAGCGTACTGCACGCGTTTGAGGTGCGCGCACAACTAATCAAGCGTTCGAGTCGCGAAAGCGCATTTAGTCTGCCATAGAATCGGGGCTGCACGTTGGCGGGTGTGAAGAAATTAGAAGCTGCGTGAAGAGCGCGCCCGCCTTAAGACAGCACCACCGGCAGCGCATGCAACAGCACCGCAACTGGTACGCATCTTTCGCTCCGCGGCATGCGAACTCACCACTACTGATAGACCGCGAACTCACCTCAGTATGTTGCCCGCTGGCTATGCCATAAGATTTATTTGTCTAGCGGCACTGTGCGTGCGCAATGCATTTCCGCGAGCAGCCTCTTCCCAACAGCGCAACTGTGGCGCACAGCAATTGCAGCGTCGCAGCGAAGGGTAGTTGCATGCATGGAAAATACAGCATAGAGCCAGCAGCCTAGCAGTGAGCGAGTGTGAAGCTTTGCATGCGCGCCGCGCATTGATTTCGAGTTAGATTGGTCAGTTATACGCGCTGATACACTCGCCTGCCACAGTTGTTGCTATTTCATTCTATTGTAGCAGCTGCCAGCAGCGCATCAGCGCACTGACGGTATACTACACCTCAGGCTAACAAGCCATTGCATTCGCCAAGTAGGAAAAACTAACACACACAGACAACCAACATGCGATGGCACTCTCGCCGTTTGCGACGCAGCAAAGAGTGAGCGCGCAAAGTCAATAAACACGCAATAGCCACAGCATCAGTGTCTGTGCAACGCGCGCCGCTGCGACAACTTCCGTGGCGTGACAGCATTAGTTGTGCGTTGTTGCAGCAGTTAGTAGTTGTTTGTTTCTGATGCGCAGCCTGTCGCATGTTGCGCGGCAATAAAAGCATCGCGGCATATTATGAGACCAATGAGAGAAATTCGAGTGCTTCGACGCATCGGTAGTCTCATTGCTTGGCCAATAAATTGCAATGAAACACTAATAAAAGTCATGGATTAGAGGAATATGATTACAATAACAACAATTGCAATAGGTTTTGGGAAATTTTTTTAAAGTATGACAATCTTACCCAATTTAAGTCATAAAGCAGTAAATTTCGCATTCAAGTATTTAACAGATACAAACGCTTAAGTTTAGACAAATTGTCCACCCATGGTCACTATGAGTCTAGGACCCCTTAAATAGCACAAAATAATAACAAGGAAAATATCACTTGCATATCTGTCTACGCCATCTCAGCCTCAGTCTTCCGCCTTAAGTTACGATTCAGAGAAAGTTTTGGCTTCCTTCGAGTGATGGTGCATTTTTATCAAAGAATTCATACTAACATATCAAATATCTATGTCCATCTATAAAGCTTTAGTGAAGAATTGCAAGTAAACACAGTGAGTAGCGGAGAAAGACAGGTTCTAATTTGTTGGTTAGTTATATTTTTATAAACTGTTTGAGAATTGTACGTATGTACCAGTCATATGAATTAAATACTTGGTTTCGAACTGAAACTATGAATAAGAGAATCCAAAGAGTGCGCCTAGTCGGTACAAATCAGTAATACTGGTTACGCAAAGGTCAGAGAGCTAGTTGAAAAATTCGTCAATTCTTTGTAGTATTCCCCAACTTGAAATTTCCACCTGCAGCTGTCAGACAATCGCATGCCACCCATGAAATATGGCACTCGACGTAAACCGCCCTGCAATATACTTTGTTCACACAAGTAGATGAGTTTATCAGGGCGGCACTTAGCTTGTCGACTTCGGTTGCTCAGCTGCTACTGTGGCGGTGATTGGTGGGAGTTGCGTTGGCCTGGGAGCACTGTTTGGACTCCAGAACAGAACACTTCGAAACTTTTTTGCTCAAATGACATAAATCACGTAGCTGCAATTTGCCTCCCTCCGCCGAGCTTGCTGCAAGCCCGCATGCCGCATTGCTTACTCTAAGAATGTCTGCATATTTCAAAGCTTTGGTTTTAGCTGTTGCGTCGAGTGCTGCTGTTGCTGTTGTTGGCGTTTCTTTTGGTGTTGGTTGTCGGCAAGTGTTGTTTGGTGATTTCGAGCACTTAAGTGGATTTTAAATGGAATTTATTGGTGCCTGCTGTTGTTGCGCGATAATTTCTTCATGTTATTATTTTGTACTGTTTTGTTGCAGCAAGAAAAAACAGCAAATTATTAGCATTGCTTGATGATTGCGGCTGCCGACGACAGTTTTGTCAAGCGACGGCATGCTTGTCATAGTTGCTGTTAATCTTTGCTATTTTCGAACAGCGTTTTGTGGCAAGTTGTTGCTACTGCAGCGACAATTCGCGCACCTCAATTAACGTGCAACATTTCGCCTTACAAGAAATGCATTAGTTCGTCACCAATGCTACGTTTACCTACCACGACACGCCAAGCGACATAACAACATGTTCCATTACACCAGCGCTATCGTCATCCGGCAACCGGCAACCGCTCCGCTGGTCCACTGCATAGACGCGCACTAATCTGTCCGCTGATAAGCCGTATGCGACTTTTAACTTAAGCTCACCTGCTTTCGCGTCCGAACTTCAGCGGATTCGCGGCTGTGGCAAGGCACATCGATTGCTGTGCAAAATCAACATGAACCACATTCCGTCAGGCAATACGAGATCAATCAAGTTCTTGATGGGGCAACAACAGCGCTCAGCCGACAGGCTTACAAATGGCAGGCGAATTGCAAAACACTCAACGCTTGCTAACAACTGACCGTAGGACGAACGTATCGATGGGTAAATGGCAAATAAATAACACCATATAACTGGATTACTTACACACATATTAAAAGCGGTCGACGAAGGACTGCATAATTCTAATGGCCGTGGAATTGTTGACACAGCGGCAATTTGCAGCACTGTCAACGTTATTGCAACTTAATCAAATGCGCATGCAACATGTCAACTGTGACTCTTCCGCATCAATGCCACTGTCCACCGTTCGCTTAGCATTCACCAATCTGACATCAGTTCGCCTCCACTCATTTGGCTTCCGTCTAAGTTCCCATTACTGCAAAGTAATTTGTATTTTAATTTCGCCCTCAATATCTTGATGGGATAATGCAACCGACGTCTTGAGTGTCTTAGACGTGCGTACGCTCCGAGGTCCTAACATCGACTCGGACCACTATCTTGTTGCAGCCAAGATTCGCACCCGCCTCTGTGCAGCAAAAAACACTCGCCAACAAACACAAGGAAGGTTCGACATCGAGAAGCTGCAATCACAACAGACAGCCAAACGATTTTCTACTCGACTTGCACTCCTGCTCTCTGAGAGCACTCGTCAACAACTGTAGGACAGCATTTCAAGCTCCTTACGTACAGGTGCAACCGAAATCATTGGTTTTCGGAAAAAGCAAAAGAACAGCTGGTTCGACGAGGAGAGCCGCGTTGCAGGGGAAAGAGAACAGACTGCCAACCTCGCAATGTTACGATCGACCACAACACCTGCGGGATGGGATAAATACCGAGAATTTAAAAAGAAACGAGACGCATTTGCAGACAGAAAAAGAAAGAGGCTGAAATGCGTGAGTATGAAGAGCTTGACAAGCTGGCCGACGGGGGTAATGCACGAAAATTCTACGAAAAATTCGGCGATTAAAAGAAGGTTTCAAGACCGGAGCATACTTACTCTTGTAGAACCGCCAGAGGTGATCTAGCAACCGATGCCCAGAGTCTACGAAAATTAAGGAGGGAACACTTCTTTAGCCCGCTGAATGGCTGTGAAAGCGCAGCACCAAGAGAAGGCGATCCCGATTCCCCAATCGATGACGATGGAGCAGACGTTCCATTGTTCGACCATGAAGAAGTTCGAATAGCAATTACCCGTCTAAAGAACAACAAAGCGGCGGGGGCAGCTTTTGACAGCACTGAATTTGGTATCAAATCGCAAAACTAATACAGCTGTGTAAACTGACGTTAAGCAATATCAAAAACCCAGTCGGGATCGGGAAGGACCTCTCCGTGCCGTTCGATACCAAACGAGGTTTCAGACAATGCGACTCCATGTCATGCATGTGGAGCAAATATGAAATTCACATCCTCGAAACCTTATCTTATATGAGCTCCCTACAGAAGGACACGAACACACGAACGAGCACAAATCAACCCACCTCAATATACCTCGTTATGTGACTGCTGCTGCTGTTATCGCCACATCAACAACCAAAGACCAGCAGCCAGCGCGTTGTAAATTCAATCTAACATGCCAAATCGGCAAAGACCAAAGTTGGCAACTGCTGTCAACACCAGGCGGACATATGTACACCAGGTTAATTACGATCAGCCGTCTGCGCGCTGCACCGGGGCGAGAGGTGTGCCGGAAGCTGTGCAGCCTTATCAAAATCATGTAACAATCCATTACCGTAGGTGGTCTTTGGTGATAACTCGTAAATTTTTAGATAAGAATCAGTGATAGAAATGACACTAGTCCGGTTAATTATGCACTGAGCGAAATTTTTGTAAGTATAAAGTTAGTAAAGATTTAGATGTTGGGTTTAAGAGATGTATGCATATCTCTACACCGAAATATTAGGTAGTCGAAAAAATCTTTTCGTATTTTGTCAATAGATGTCGTTGCAGTCGTGTATCTCCAGTGCTACCAATCACATGTCATATGGTATTAAAACGGTGAGATTTTAGGCTTCATTTAACCAAAAAAAATTAAATTCCGGAAAGAAAAAAGTTACATCTGTTCAAAAATGAGTGAAAATAATATTAATATATTTTGAAATTTTTGTCTAAAAAAGGAAAGAATGCCACGCAAACCACCAAAAAAATTTGTGAAGTTTACGGAGACGATGCTATCGTTGAAAAATTCGATGAAATTATGGAAAAGATTGACCAGGACCGTCACATAAGCAGCCATGACATCGCTAAGGACGCTAACATTTATCATCAAACGGTTTTGAACCATTTAAATAAGGCTACAAAAAGAAGCTCGATGTTTGGGTACCACATGAATTGTCTGTGAACAATTTAATGGACCAAATTAACATCTGCGATTCTTTGCTGAAACGAAATGAAATCGAAACATTTCTGTAACGAATGGTAACAGGAGACGAAAAGTGGATCAAATACGACAACAATGTGCGAAAAAAGATCATGGTTCAAGCGTGGTGAAGCTCAACAAATGGTCGCAAAGCCAGGATTGACGCCTCGAGAAGTTATGCTGAGTGTTTGGTGGTATTGGAAAGGAATCATCCACTATGAGCTGATCCAGCCTGGTCGAACGATTGATTATACATTTTATTGTCAACAACTGATGAGATTAAAGCAAGCAATCGAAAAGACGGCCAGAACTGATCAACAGAAAGGGCTTCATTTTCCATTAGGACAAAGCTGGACCAGACACATATTTGATGACTCGGCAAAAACTTGGAGAGCTTGGCTAGGAAGTTTTGATGCATCCACCAAGTAGTGCTAACCTTGCACAATCTGACTACTATTTGTTTCGGTCAATGCAGAAGTCTGTGAAAATTATTTGTCATTAAAGTTCATTATAAATATAAAAAAAATAAGTTGAAGTTTGATTAGAACTACGAAAATTTTTCGACTACCCAATACTGAACGTTTTTGCAAGTGTCAGAAGTTTTATCCCTGACAATGTTCAGTACAACTTGAATTCTCTCTATTGGTAAGTGCACAAGTCTTACTTTATGCGATCGGAGTAAAAATGCTAATTACAGATGCAAACATGATGAGATAAAAAGAACAACAGCGACAACAACACCAACAACAAATAACAAAACCAATAGTTATCAAGAAGTGTGCTGTAACAGGCATAGGCGACAAGATATCATCTCAAACATGCCACATAGCACATGCCACACGCCACATGCCACAAATGCGCAAACAACTTGTACTAAACAGGCTATAACAACAACAACCACCTCAGCAGAGTGCATCAAAACAATGGCACATATTAGAGGCGAAAATGAAGTGATGCGCAAATATATGGCCCTTTGGTGGCAGCTGCAACAACAAACAGCAGCATGACGACACAGAAAATGCCACGGACCACGGTAAGTGTTGTATGCCAAGCGCTGTTGAACATGCTAAAACTTATGTTTTAATTAGGAAAGTGCGAGCGGATCGAATTTCGCTGTGTAAACATGAAAACACGCTGACGCGTCGCCCAAAGCAGTACTGAATGGGCGGACAACAACAGGCAAATGGAGCGTCAGCCGCGGTAAGGATGACATTTTAGCTTAAAATAGCCTGCGCTCAGTGGAGATAAGCGCCGAAACGGTAACGGTTTGAAAGTCAGCCAGATTTATTCTGCACTATTTTTGCCTTCGAATTACACCAGTGACACTTAGATAAAATGCATGAGAGCTCTTATTGAACGCTGACAGAGATTGATGTGGCCATCAGCGTACGTTTTAATTGGCATAAACGCAAAGTTTTCCTACGCAATTTTCAACTAATTTTCCTATGCATTCATGTGGCGTAATCTTTTGACGTCGACAAGAGGCTCTCCGCCACAGTCCAGTGTCCAGGCGCCGCAGCAAGCGCCTAATTGCGCTGTCAGGTGACACTGCTGGTGCGCTCATAATCAATTAACACTGGTTTTGTAGGCCATTACATAGCACTCCATGGCACAGCGGAGCTTAAGCCGGCATGTGCGCGTTTTAAAGATTACACGGCGGCGAAAATAAACGGGCTGCATTAAAGATCACACTGTGCACCAGTGAAAACTGGCAAACATGTAAAGCGCAGGTTGATAACTCATTTGCAGCGTGGCGCTGCGTTATTTTCGTGCAACCGATTTATTGATTTTTCCATAATAAATCACCTGCCACAGTGCGCTTACAAGAATTTATTACGCAGCACAAATCTTATGCCACAGCGGACGCCAACACCAACACTAAACAGTGCCGACATCACCACAAAAACCACCACCACCACCGCAGTCAGACCCCGCTAGTTCACCACAATTATCATTACTTCCACCTGCAACATGCTACAACGCTGCGGCATGCAACATGAGCAGCGCGCGCTTACATCTTCTAAAATTTGAATTATTTCGCTGTCGCTGATATTCCTATCCCGCCAACTATCCCACTTCGGCTGACTGCCGCAAGTACCGTCGATGCACGTTGTTGTTGTCGCCTCTGACATCCAACTGCGGCCGTCAGTCGACGTCAACACAGCCATTTTGATTTAAATGTCCATAAATCAGCAGATGGATCGTGTGAAGCGGACAGTTCGGCGACGGCGCCGGCAGCGGCCAGCAAATGGAAATGTTTACGATGAACAACTAAACTGTCTACAATAAAAACACTGCATAAAAGCAAGCAATCAATGGTTCTAACAGTAAACGCTGCGTACAAGCCGCAAAACACGCACCTTGTTGCAGCGCATGCGTGCCACTTGTTACCTATACTGAGTACAATTGCGTTTTCCCATCTAAGTCCTCCTCATTAAATTCGTTTATTGCCTCCCTACTGATTTGGCGCAGGCGCTGTGCATTCGACTCGCATGTTTATTGCTTGTGTTGCTGCAATTCTGCTTGCCACATTTGCATGCCAACTCAATGCGGCACAGGAGCTTTGTGCGGGAGATACGCCACCGGCAAGGTGCAAACGGCGCCGCATGCTGCACTTTATGTGTTGCATGTGCTCGCTGTGTAGTTTGCTGTGATTGCTCGTTAACGGAGTTGTTGTTGGTTGTCTGCCGAAATTGCCGAATGCAAATGAGTTAATGCTACAGGTTGCTCCGCTTGCGCTATCATTGCCACTCCACCACTCTACGTGAAGCCACCACTGTGGTAGCAGTATATGGGCGCCTAAAAGCATGCACCGCAATATTACTTCACACAAAAATGGCGACAAATTGAAATTTTGCGTCAATTTTGGGACACCCTGTATTTAATTCCAATCTTGCGTTAATTTTGGGATACTCGTTATAATTAATTTACACTAATATAACATCAAAGATTCCTAAATTCTGCAGAAAAAAACACAAACGCTACCCACTCCACGATAAATCAATTATTCTTCTTCTTTACTAACGTAGAAACCGCCTACGCGATTATAGCCGAATTAACAACAGCGCCAGTCGTTTCTTCACTTCGCAAAGTGGCGCCAATTAGAGATTCCAATCGAAACCAGATCCTTCTCCTCTTGGTCTTTCCAACGGAGTGGAGGTCTTCTTCTTCCTCTCCCCGGCGGGTACCGCGTCGAATACTTTCAGAGCTGGAGTGTTTTCGTCCATTCGGACGACATGACCTAGCCAGCGGAGACGCTGTCTTTTAATTTGCTGAACTATGTCAATGTTGTCGTATATCTCATACAGCTCATCGTTCCATCGAATGCGATATTCGCCGTGGACCATAAATCTTCTGCAGAACCTTTCTCTCGAAAACTCGTAACGTCGACTCTTCAGATGCTATCATCGTCCATGCCTCTGCATCATTTGGCAGGACGGGAATAATGAGTGACTTATAGAGTTCGCTGAGACGATCAATAGCTCATATCTGACCAGTTCAAAACTAGATAAAATGTTATTTGGATGTCAGACGAGTGCCATAGAAAGATATAAAAATTCCAGCGGAGTACACAGCTGCTAGAACGTTTTAAACTTACAAGAGGGTCAACTTCACTTGTTCTTTAGACAAATCCGAGGCAGAGTCAATACTATGCCTGCTGGGAACGATCAAAAGAGAAATTTATATGCATTTTGAACAAATAGCTCAGAGCAGAAGGAACTTAAAATAGCCCGCTGCAAATTAACAAAGCAAATATGGCCCAAATATGGCCCAAATATGACAGAAAGAGAACCCAGGGCCTACTATTTATGTACAGAAATATTATATAAAGGCTTTCAGCTACTATAACGGGGCACAAGCCTTGAAGGGAATAAAGAAACGGATTTCCACTTTCTTTGTGAATGCCCAGCTCTATTACAAACCCTACGACCCTACTTGGAACCGAATCTTGAATGGTTGTCCACAAAAAGCTTAACGTATGTAAGTAGTTTCATTGAGAGCACCAAATTGAGCGCAGCGATGAAACAGGATAACCAAATTATAAGTCTTGCGATAGTGCATCAAGCGCTAATTGAGCCCATGGTAACAGCACTCCCGCGCTACCTATCTGTCTAAAGAATCTAGTACCGTGCGAAGTTGAAATGCAAGGTGCAAGTTCGACCCTCCAATACTGAAAACGGAAAACAAGCTTTCGGTCTTTTTTATTTGATACGACGAAGTTTACGTAAGAGTTCCTCACTGCGGAAAATATAAAGTTCTGTCGCGAAAAGGTGCTTGGGAATAGTCAAGGGATTAGCGGTCTTAAAAGCATTTTCTCTTCAGAAATAGTCACTAAGCTCGCTCGATAGTCCTCAATGTCAATTGCAATTTCGCTACGTCAACACTTCAACGGCCTCGAGTGCTAATAAAAACGCCGCGGATCTCGTGTGACAACAACTACAACCCTGAGACAAACAAACGAATTAATCAAAAATTGAAGATGTACTCGAACTGAAAATAAATAGCCGAATCGAAGTGAATTAGTTTAAATTACACACTCGAGTGAACAAATTTACAATTAGAAATTAACAAACGTCAATGCCCAATGGCAAGCGATTCGCTACGCATATATACATATATGTATTTGCAAATACAACAATCTATACTTGAAGTGGGTGTGACGTCGATTTCGTGGTTCAGCGCTATGGAAAACGCTCGTTCGTCGGTTGGTGTGGCCGGCGGGCGGGCTGCGAAATGCTCCACATTCGACATGGAGTGGCGACGTGGTGACTGGCGCATTCCACTCACAGAGATATCGCTTAAAACTAAAATAGAACATGGGTTATGCAATTAGCGCTCATATCACAGTGAAGTCGTAGGCGCTGAAAGCTCAATGGCAGACCAACAAAAGCGTTACAAATTGCTACCGTCCATTCGACGACGGCTTCGTTCACAACGAATTCATAGAAACACGATTTTTACACGGCAATAACGCTAATTGAATTCTAACACAATATTATTTTTTCTTTTTCAACTAGAAATCAGCACAAAATCCACTTTAAAGTCACTGCGCTGAGCGTGCAATCATCAATCACATCACCAAATCCATGCTACGGCCGAGCTTACCGCTGAAACACCAGCGAAAAAATGGGAAAAAACGGTGTGGAATTGAAAACAAAACCAAAGACAACAACAATACGATCGCGTTGTGACGTCAATACAAACCATGGAAAATTAACAACTAAATCGTCGATGGTGGCGGCAACAAACCGCATGAAGCATGACAAGCGATACATTTTCGAAAACCGTTGAAACAACAACAAGAACACGCTGCAAAAAAGTGCTATGCTCATGAGCCTAAACAAAGGGGGCAATGAATATGAATATGAAATAAAATTATCAAAAACAAAAAATCAGCAAAATTAATTTAATAAATAAACTACAACAAAGGCTAAGCTCACACCAAACCAGTTTTTCGGACAAACAATGGAAACAACAAGTCTCAGAACGCTATTCGGATAAAAGCCAGACAGCTTAATGCAGCGCGCATTTTTTATCATCGCACACACACACACATACAACATATTTATATTTTGATTCGAGATTTAAAAAAAAACCTCTAGAGTTGATTATTTGGTTCTGCAAGGCTTGGCATAAGTGCACTTATTGCAAAGTGGTACGAGTTAGTTTCATACAAGAATATAAGAAAGCTAGTTTCGGATTTCAACACTATAGTATGCTAAGTGCTTCCACACAGCGCTTGTGAAGAAATCTTAAGGACAAACTTTTTGCAGATATTGAGGAATATCACTTCTAAAATATAATATACTATAATGGCCATGAAAGAAGTTCAAACCGTTGAAAATATTGGGTAGTCGAATAAGTCTTTTCGTATTTCTAATCAAACTTCAACTTATGTCTTTATATTTTTACTAATAAATAAATAAACAAATATGTATCATTTTAGTCTAAATTAAGGATCATAATGTACTCTTTCTCTTACTTAAGTACAATGACACTTTAAGGATATGATATTTCTCCTATTCTCTTTTTCCCTTCGTTTTATCTTGAGGATATGATATTTGTCCATCTTCATCTCTTTCTTTCGCCTTCAGCTCTTCCTCTCCTCTCTCTTTCGGATGTGAATTTTTTCCATTTGCTCTCACTCTCTCTCTACGCCTCGCTCTCTTTCTTTCTCAAATATATCCTCAAATAATAGGCCTTTTAACTTATGCACCGGCCTGGTCTAGGGATATAAATTTGACACTTCAATGCTAAATAATCAAAGGAAGTTGAATTTATCTACATTATGATCACCGCTGTATTTTTTGACATTTGATAAAGAAATGACTTTCGGTCCGAGGAAATCTCAGTACATCATTAATTTCTCTTTCGAGAGGCGAGAAAGCGCCAATTTATTGTAACCAAGTATTTTCATAGTATTTACGAACGAAATATATTTTCATTTCCAATTTGGCAATAAATTGCTGATTCCTCGGTCAATCGCTTCGCCGCTTCCCTTCCTGCTCATCGTTCTCTCAAAACATTACATATATAACGAGAATCCCGACCCTATCATAATTTCTGCCAATCGTGGTTTCCCTCATATCAATGCAATGCATAGGTTTCCATGACGTCAATAGACCAAAGTGTAAACAACCGTTGTACAGAAATAGCTACACACAACAAAGGGGCACTCTAATCAGCGGCGATATAATACTCGTACAGCTGCCACTTATCAGCACCCTCCACTATTATAACCTCTATTTAAAACAACAATAAAAGTGCTGGCTTCACACCTCATCAACCGCTGAGCAAAAGGTGGTTGCACGGCGACGGAAGCTTTATTGATGATTATCGCCGCCGCACACAATTGCACCAACTGCTAAGCAGCGCCAACAGCAACACCTTCACTTATCGTCACCACTCTCTCATTATCGCCAGCATCGACGAACTAATAAAGCAATTACAGAACACACACTTTCACACACGTGCCCACGCACCCAAATAATCGGCTGTTTCCCAGACGACAGACGACACGGCGTATACGCGATCTTTGCGATCTTTTGAGCGAATCTTTTCCTTGCGCTTGGAAATATTTGCATACGCACATGCATATACATAAGTGGGGTAAGCGGCGATATAAATGGAATTTTTATGCTTCAAGGTCAAACCGTAAATTCATTTGTAATTCGTTGCACGACGCTTGCTTTATCGCACTTGTGAACCAAGTCGACGTTACACCAACTCATTTGTGTGATTAGATTAACTGCGAGTTCGCGCACAACTGCGCAGCAGTGCGGTGCAGAAGCGGCAGTTGTGGTAATTTTTATTATTATTGCTTTTGGTGTTTGTGCCATTGACGTCACTCCAAGTTTGACGCTCGTTTTCTGTATGATATATTGCTATGCTCTCACGTATAGTTGTTGTTGCTGTATAGAAGTTGACTCCTCTTGATGGTGCTTCATATTGACGTGAATTGATATTTGCAGAGCCGCTAATATTGGCAGTTAGAGATTTTTCAGTTTCCGTAGGAGATTTCGACTTTAGCAAATAATTATTGATAGTGTTAATTTATTTTGATTAGAACGTTCATCAAAAACTTTCCGGCAGTTCTGCAGTTTGACAGCCTCGCATGCTTCAGTTAGAGAATAGAATCGAAAGCGTTTTGGAAACGCGAGCAAAAATTAGCGTCTGGATTGAATCCTCCTTCAATTAGTGCTAGCGTAGTAGAGTTATCCACCAAATCGCGATACATCATTTTTCAATTTGGGGAATATTGTTGAGCCTCCTAGGGCTTCGTTTAGCTGTGATGGTGTCAAGATTACAGAATGTCATAAAAGGAGGTATTAGTAAGGGCCCACTAAGAACATTCGACAGCTTTCCAATTAACTGGCAACGCTCGAGGAGCTTGAACACAACATTCAGCGCGATTTGACCAAAATATCAGCCGAAATGCTAAGCCGATTCATCCTTCCATCCATCCATGTCTCTGATGAAGACCGGAAGAATTAGCAAGTCCAAAGTGAAAACGATGCTGATTGTCTTTTTTCACATTAAAAGCATTATCCACCACGGATTTGTTCCTCCTGGACAAACCGTCAACGCCATGTTTTACGTGGAAGTCCTCAAGAGACTCCAACGAAGGGTCAATCAGGTTCGACAAGACATCGCACCCGATTGGAAGTTGCACCAAGGCCGGCATCGCAACGCTTCCGCAGTAGCCCTACGGCCCAGATATGGCCCCCGGACTTTTTTTTGTTTCCTTACCCGAAAAGGCCGATGAAAGGCAAGCATTTTGAAACGACAGAGGGGATCCAAGCAGCATGCCACTCGGCTTTCAAAGCGATTCCGGAGAATGTCTTCCATGACGCCTTCAATTCTTAGAAATCGCGCTGGCAGCGCTGCATTGACGCAGAAGGAGCCTATTTTGAAAGTTTTTAAAGAATTGTAACGATTGTAACGAAATAAATTTTTTTTAATCGACTCAGTCCTATTAGTTTCCGGACAAATCCTGTATTAATAAATTATCGACGGATTTTACTATTTCTTGCATATAACTAGTGGCGAATGGACCTGTCAAGCAGTCTGATTTTCCGATTTTTTTTTCTACGAACTGCAACGTTTTCGCCACGTTTTCGGCAAGCTATGACATTCTTCTTATTTTCTCACATATTTCGAATCTCCAGTGCGCTTCAGCGATGATGACGTCAATTACATTCCATAACAATTAAAAAGGCACGACTCAGCCAGACCAACGGGCTATAGCACATAACGTTTATCTCAACAACAATTCTTCCGGACCGGAGAAATCCAAAAAAAAAAACCGCTTATCACAAATTATTAAATTAAAAAGAAAGTAATTGCTGAAAGTCGCCGTAAAAAACTCGCTCATACTTGTTTACAGGCTGTCAACTAGCAGATAGCACGCTGCGAACGACGGGTGGAGGTAAGACTCGAATTTGCTAAATTAAAGACGTCAGCGCGTTTAGTGACCACATATGTACTTGTGCCGATGTGGATTTGTGGTCTCGGAGGGCTGGGCATTAGCTGAACTCGTATTATTTTAAAGACAAGCAGTGGTTCGACAGACAGCCGTCGTGTCGTCTTTAATCCGTTGGCTATTGTACGCGCATGATCTGCCATGTTGCTCAAGTATTACTTGGCACACAAAAAGCAACTGACAAAGCGTCCAGGCTTATCGAGTAATCCATTGAAATGTGACGCCTGCAGGCTTAGCGGTGCCACTTGTACTTATTTATTTATTTATTTACATTCGCGAACATTTTGTCTTCAATATCACTTACGTGAGCATTAGCAGCTTTCTCGTAATACGGCGATTTATATGGTACATGAATGCATGGACGCACCCTTTACCCGCCGTAAGCGTAGCGTCTGTCGCCATTTGTCATCCACTGTCGATCGCGCACATATGCCGCTGGCTTTGTGGGCGTATGTGTGTGCTGAGTATTCACATTTGCGATTGCTATCGCAGGCGTCCGCCACCACTTAGGCCATCAGTCGGAGGTGTGTATGCCCGTGCGCGTCACTCTAATTGCTGTCGAAATCTTTTGCGCAACGCGACTAACGTCAGAGCGGCCGCACTCGCAACTCTGCGCGCCGCCTTGGCCACGTTTCTACACCATGCATTGATTTAAGTTTTCAATGCGCATTGGCAATTTCGCTATGCCTTGGTGACGGTGAGCGTGTTTAATTGATTGCCCGGGCTCATCGGCGGATCGTGTGTCAAATATAGAAGGCGATATATGATTATCGATAATTAAACTACGCTCATAAATATCGGCATTTGATGGATTTGTTATTCTGCGATAAAAGAAATATAAATAAACGATTTGCTGATATGGCAGCGCTATGATTAGCGGATGTTGTGCACTGAAGTGCCTCAGGTGCGCATTTACGGCGCGGCCTGCCCATTTTTCCACCGTTTATGACCGCTATTTTGATCGAAAAACCAATCAACCTTTATCAGCGCAGCTATCAAAAGTCACCGAGTCATAAAAGTCGCGCCGCTGTCACATAAACACGACACTTGCTTGCTATTATTAATTTCATGTACCTGTTGTTGGGCCTTCCCCGCAAGCCCCTCCACCGATTACACTGCAGCCAAATGGTCGACAAGCGGAGAACGACAAGTGTTGTAATGAGCAATGTAATTGAAAATAAGTGGGGTGGATGTTAGGTTCAATAGGGGATCAGTTTTAGTTAAAGTATACGCAAGGCGAAGCTACGTAACATATTTGTAGAAGAAGATACGCCAAGCAACCAATATCAAAGAGTACATTTATGTCAAATGCTCTAAACAAAGAGTGAAAGAAAGCGTTTCTGGAGTAATATTTTCAATTTCTATCAACATATAGTGAGCTTCGAGCTCGCTCACGACCGACGGAATAAGAATTCCACCCCACTTCTCACTACCAAGCTCCAGCGTTACAAAAGCAACATTGGTTGACTTCCATCTTCACACTTTCCATTTTCTCATTGAAAGTAATAAACATTTTTTGGCACCGTCATTTATTAGCTTTTTTGCAATTACTTAGAAATGCTCAATTTTTCATTTACCAAAAATGTCTTATTTCATAATTATCAACTACTAAGATATACAATTGGAGAATACCAACATGGCAGGATGAAACAATACGATAAGAAAATGAAACATTTCAAAAATGAGTGATGATGAGAAATATGCGGTGATAACGGTTGGGTATGACAGCAGCGCTGTGGCTGTGACAGATTCCATACACACACACAAACGTGCGTCTATTTGTACAGCCCAGTAAATATTTGCTAATTAGCAAAGGTAGCTCCATAAACGAGTTTTATGTGCATGTATGTATATATAAGTATGTGTGTCAACTTGCACGCATACATAAGTGTCACTTTCATGCGCTGCGCCGAACGCGGTTGTCAGCGCACTAAATCATAGAGACAATATAAGTAGATAATTTAAAAAAATAACTTCATACACATGTCTATGTATGTATGTATATTTATATGCGTCGTAAAAGCAAATAATAATAAAAACAAAAATGGGTTAAAATACCTCAACGATAAGATAAATTAAATTAAAGCTGCATTCCTTTCACGTCCCACCGACCATATGACAAGGTGAAATTAGACTAATGTCACTTAGCCTAACGGAATAAGCATACATGCACAATTTCCATTGCTTTTGCGCGTAATCACGCTCATACCGAGTCTACGCAAGTATTTATATAATTTACAGTTAATCACTAAATCTTAACAATTTTACAACAGTTCTTTGGGAAAAATAGTTTAGAATACTTTAGGTTTGTTGAGATTTTGTTTGGGCGTGCGGCTTCAGTAGGGCGAATTTTCGCCCAAGTTCGCACCCATCGGCACCACCAAACCTACCTTCTTAGCTGCTGGCTTCGTGCTCAGGTGTTGTGCGGCCAGTAGGTCGGACAGGTCTTTGCCTGTTTGTTGTTGTGGATCTTCAGGAATGGTGAATGACTCCTCGTCAGCGCTGACTGAATATGTCGAACAGTCGCTTGTTTTACGTTCTAAAGCGGTACGTACACCGTTCACGTAGCACTCTGCGCCGTCTAATGCGGATATCGTTGAGCCGCAGTAGTATAGGTTACTGCAGGAGGAGGAGGCGCTCACATCCGATTCGCCTTCACCTTCGTTGGCAGTGTCCAGTGAGGAATGTCGTCGTCGCATGCGCTGTGCGCGAAAGTATTCAATTTCTTCGAGTGTTATACCGCACATGATTTCATCGGAATAATCCGACACAACTACGGAAGGCGTGCGTACAAATCGTCTACCGCCCGGAAACTCAGTGGGTGCAGTATCACTACCGCAACTCTGTGCTGACTCGCGTCGCGAACATGGCTGTGACGGCGCTAAAGAACGCGGATCCTCCGGTAGCTCTACAACGCGTTCCTCCAACAACACCTTGCTGGGCACCGTAGCCGGGGCTGGTGGATTGCTGATAGTTGGTGGTAGCTCAGTGATCGTTGTGTCTGGCAGTGCGGTGGGTTCTGCTAGTGGCAAAAGTGCCGGTCGCAGTGGCAAATCCGTAACGGTGAGTGTCATTCTTCGCTGTTGTGGGCCAACCGGTGGCTGTGCGGGTGTTGTATCCATTGACTCGTCAACGTCCAAACCTAGTGCCGAATCACTGCTGGCAGATCGTGCCACTTTATCCTTACGCTTTGTTTGGCCAACCGCGGAAGTGGTCTGCGCCAATTCGTTGTCCTCATTGTCAGATGAGTAAGGACTCTGTCCAAGGTTGCAACCCTCGTCCGAGAGTGGACTGTTGCGCTGCGCCAATCTCTCCGGCTTCAAGGACAACATATTGCTATCTCCTGACTCGCTAGTTTTGTTCGGATTCACAATCATTTTAATAGCGGAACACTTTGAGTGACTTTCGAATATTTGTACTAATTCTTCCACACGTGGAAATGCACTGATTTTATGAATCAAGGATTGATGGGTGTGTGCCAAAGGGTAAGATGTCTTTATCGTGTTGTGTTTTTCAAATTTTTTCTTTAAATCTAATTTGCGCCTTGCCACTAAAGATGTGAATGAATAGGTTTCCGCTGCGTTCACAGCTATCGTTGGTACTCCAATGTGTGGGCCCAGTTTTCTACTATACCGTGGGCTAACTGCGTCCAACTGTGATCGTCGCGATATCCCACAATCATCAATTAGTGTCGTTGTTTGTGTTAAACGTTTGACTGCTTGCTCTTGCGATTCGAAATCTCTAAAAAATTCCGATTTAAGTTTGGCCTTTCGCGCTGCCAAAGTCACTGCCCTTATTATATCCTTGCTATTGCTTTTGGTGCTTGTGTCTGCGGGTGCTCTTGTCTCACAAGCAGGATCATACTCCGAGTTGACTAAACTGACAACTGCTGGCCACTTGTTGCTCGCTACGTATACTTCACTTGTTCTGTCGTTGTATTCGCTTAGGTTGATGTTGTTGCTATTAAGCGTACACCGCTTTGGTTCTGATATCGTAGTGCTCGCTTCAAGTTTTCTCTGATTACTAACATTCGTTAGCACAGCCAACGGACATTTATTTTCAGTGAATTTTGATTTCGCATCTACCGCCGACAACACCCCTTCCACCTGTTCGTCTTCCATTCTCGACGACGAAGCCAAATGAGCCGCCGATTGTACTCGTCGTATAACAGACGAATGCGCCCCTTCCCGAGCCGTCGTCACTGCTGCTACCGGCGTTTGCTCTTTCGCCGTTGTTGTAGTCGCCACCGTCACCGCATTTGTCATTGTAGTAGTGCTTGCTTTACTCTTTTTTCCCTTCTTTAATTGGCTTGCCCCTAACGCCGCGGTCGTCGCCCGCGGTTTTATCGTTGGTGTACGTGAACGCGACACTCGCGCAACTGTCAATGCCGCCGTGTGCGTTTTTGTTGTGGCTATTTTTGTATCCGTTGTTTCTTCTGTTTTATTTGCATCTATTGACTCTCTTGTGGCATGAATAGCACTTAGTATGGGCGCTGAGTGTGACGAGAACTCACCGTCAACAATGTCAGTCCAGCCAAGCATGTCATCCGCGATCGCTGCTCCGCGCGCATCGTCTGCCTCTCCGTCAATTAGTTCATTCAAGGAGATAGAATACAACGTGGCTGGTGGAATGTGCACGGAAGTAAGTGCCTCGGTTGGCACACAATGGACCGAAGACTCGGATGTGCTACCGGTAAATGTGGCTGTCGTTTGAATATCAGCGCTGGTTTTGGCAGCAAAGCTCGTTCGTATGGATCTCTGAGCTACTCGCGCGCTTTTCTTGCAAATATCGGCGTTTGAAGCTGTTGTTGTGGCAGTTGGGTTAGTTGTAGTCGTTCCCGTGCTCCGCCGACTGATGTGGCCGCCCATTCTTCGCGCCAACAGTGGCTGGCATTTAACATTTAATTTGTCAGCCACTTGCTTACGCTTATCGCTGATATTACTTTTCTTGTTTATCGGTAATTTGCTCATTCTTTTTCATTGGGTGCGTACGCACGTAGCAGCTCCTTTTGCTTTTGATCTCTTCTCTACGTATAGTGTTCAAGGGTTCTTGCAGTCGACATACACGATTGCAATTCGCATTGGCTGCACAACGCCAAATGACGTCAAGACACAATACTACATGACGCAAATATCAGCGATTAGCTGTGACCAAGCGTTGTTTTTGTTCTTCGGTGCGCGCTTGTTATTGTTGTTAATAATGGGCATTTTCGCAGTCGCGAAGCCACTGACGCAGAAAAGACCATCGGCCGCAGCTAGTAAACGCTACTGACGCACGCCAGCCACCAGACAATCAGACGCTTACTGCGCGCGGTGATCGATGGTATATACAGAGGTTTGAGAAATTTTCGAGGTATAGCCGCTGGAGTATAACATCACCTACGTCGTTGTCTTTTCACATTCACCCTTGGGCACTTTGAACTGACACCTAATCAAAAGCCTTTTTCGATAAAAGCGATAATTTTTTGCTAATTAGCATAAAATTGCTATGACGCTGAACGGAGTGCTATGAGTAGTACGTTGCGCCAGACTTATGATACACGTTAACACGAAACTTATACTACGTTCGCACGCTGACACTGAGAATGAGTAATTCGCGTAAATCAATTCGATTTACAAACACTTCTTGGAACGCGAACTATGCACTTGTGGCTTGCGGTGCGGCGTGCGTCACTTGGCAGCCTCTCATACACTCATATGCGACAGCAACACCTGTTAATCTTGATGAAACCACAGGCGCATGGAATAGCGCACACAGATTTATACACGCTTATGTTTATCAACGCGTCAGTTCAGTCTATCGCGTCGATCGCTGCACTAATCGCGTCAATATCGCGCCTCGCGAACGGCTGATCTTACCGCGCACAGGAGCTGTATTCACAAACGCCTCTCCAGCCGTTTGACGCTCGCGTATACCGACAATCTCACTATCGCGATTTGTTCGACGCGATCGCGTTTAAATTCCGAGCACATTATTTTTACTTTGGCTGATCAGTCTTTTCGTTGCTGTGTTGGCTGTGTTTCGGTTTATAGCGCTTTGCAAAAGCCTCCCCCTGCAACAACCACCGCGTTTTCATTAGACGTAGACGCGAGCAGCACCTGCAAATAGAAATGGAAATGCCAAAAGCGATTAGGAATTGGGGAATAAGTAGGTGCGGCGTGTTTGGATTACGTCGCCACTCAAATTCAAATTGAGGATCGTAAATTCATAAAAATATTAAAAACAACATTTTACCTAATTCTACATTAGCGCTTGGCTATGACTTGCATTTAGCAGCTTTCGTCTAAAGCCAAAGTTATTGTTGTTCAGTGTGAGCTTTATCGTGATCACTATCTACCGGCAATTATGAGCTTTCGCTGCTACGCTTTAGTATTGTAATCTACCTTTATCACCTGATTATTTTTGTTGTATGTTTTTGTTTTTCGTTCAGTTTTTACAGTCCCTCCTGCTGACGCAAATCGTATTTTTCGTGTTTCGGCCCTTTTTTCATTCATTCACAACTCGAATTATGCGGTTACTTTTATTGCTTTTGTTATTTGTTATACTGTCAGACGTTTATATTAGATAATTGTTTTTGTTCCAAACTTATATGCACGTGAATGTTCTGTAGTTCCACTCGTTTGGATGTCATATATCAAATTTACCTCAACATTAAAGCCAATCGTGGAAACAGACTCATTATTGCCGTCTGCAGATCAACATCCACAGCCGCTCACCATTCATGAAGCCGCCGTATACTTGTGGACTCATGATAATATAACTGATAAAATTTTGGCTGCGGGCTTATGTTGTCAACCAATCGCAAACATGACATGTATTATTAGCTGCAGAATAATCTTTGCTGATTTCGCCACAATGAGATTTGTTGTGGTTAAAACGCGAGTGCTTAAACTTCGGATAATTTTTGTTTGCATCTGACTTCATCACTTTACGACATGGAAATTTTCTTGTTTATCCGCTTTTTACGGAGCGACTGAGATACCGTTAAACCTCATAACATACGAAATCATTCATAAAATTAAGAAATTCAAGTCACTATCGCTTTAGAAAGATCTAGTATGGAGGTAAAGAAATATAAATTTCGAAATAAGTTTGAGACGGAGCTAACTCTCGGCTACCTAAGACCACCAGGTCTTCAGCTTCAAGGAATGGTTTTTTCTCTTGACCTCAAACTAGGCCCTCATCGCATCCCTGTAAGTGCATCTTAACGACACAACCCAGCTGCTTACAGCTTTGAAAAAGGAGCGAAACAGGTTGGTCTTGTGGTGAGCGAGCACGAGACAAAATATTTGGAAACCACATAAAAAGATTCCTTGCGTCTTGGGAACTAGTCACTGTTGGCAGCTATACATTTAAAAAGTTAAGAAGTTTTAGCGCTTGCCATCAGGTGATACTTTCGGATCGGTAGGCAATTGAAAAGCAGATCCCTCTCTCAAGAACTGTTCAAGGGCAAGGTCGCCCACGCATCCAATGGAAGGTCTAAGTGCATAGCGATCTGTCTGCACTTGAAATATAAAACTGGCGTAACCTCACAAAGGAAAGAGGCAACTGGTGAAGTTTTGTGTTATCGAGCCAGCGCGACCCACGGTTGTAATACCGAAGAGGAATGATTATTAGGAAAAATAAAGATAAAGTTGAAGTCCACCCACGCGCCAAATACCCATTTTGAAGAACTTCACTGCTCACTCCGGTAGGTATAAGATATGGCAGTGCCCTCTGATAACCCCTTTCTCTACAAATATTTCTTATGTTCAGAATTACGTTGAGGGAGATGATGTCATGTGGTAAGTATGCATGTAAACATGTAAAATTTGTGTCATTATTAACCGGAACGTTAATTAATGACATTCATTTCATTTCGCGCAATTTAATTGCAAAACCGATTGCATTTTGTGTACGTGCCAATATTTTTAATAACCAATCAAATAAATTCTACGCAAAATACAAATGGCGAAGCAATTATAAACGATTTCCTTTTCTTTTTTATTTTGTATGTATGTGCGTGTGTTTTTTCTTATTGACTTGTTAAGCTGAAAGTGAATTAGCCGCTAAGCTGATTTACAGGTTTACCTTGCGGCTGACCCACTGCCACCAACAAAGCTGCCTCGCGTTCAAGCAATAAAGCTCCTTCGATGAGTAGTTGCATTAAAATTTCATTACTTTTGTAAGTTTTGCAGTTGACGCAGCGAAAAGTGCGAATAATGCGTAATTGATGCATTGACAGTTCACGGAATTACCATCGCAAATTTCGCAACAGCTGTCACTTTGAATATTTATCACGGATTTTACATACGCCAGTGGCACCCGGCTGGTTTGATAAGCCTTCGAATGTTCCATCTAGCGAAATGCATGGAGAAAAATAAATGTCAAGAGCTCGTCAAGCTGTCAAGAATAACACATGGCACATTGACTTACGATCATATCGACGTACATAAGCCGCCCGCACAATGCTGATCTTGATCGGATACTAGTAACTTATCACTTCACGTCGGTCTCAAACACGAATATTTGTGATTATCATTGGCCTCAACACCCGCCCGTTAGTTCTGCTTTCTCCAAACTGGATAAGGAAGCAAAGCAAATGGGTTTAGCAGTGAAGGAGGGCAAGACGAAATATCTGTTGTCATCAAACAAACAGTCGTCGTACTCGCGACTAGACTCCCACGTCACTGTTGACAGTCATAACTTCGAAGTTGTAGATAATTTCGTCTATCTTGGAACCAGCATCAACACCAACAACAACCTCAGTCTCGAAATCCAACGCAGAACATCTCTTGCCACAGGTGCTACTTCGGAGTAGGCAATTGAGAAGTAAAGTCCTCTCTCGACAAACAAAACTAAAACTCTATAAGTCACTCATTTTTCCCATCCTGCAATATGGTGCAGAGGCTTGGGGGATGGCAACATCTGATGAGTCGACGTTACGTGTTTTCGAGAGAAAGGTTCTGTGGAAGATGTATGGTCCTTTGCGATGGAACGATGAGCTGTATGAGATATACGACGACATTGACATAATTCAGCGAATTAAAAGACAGCGGCTCCGCTGGCTAGGTCATGTCGTACGTATGGACGAAAACCCTCCGGCTCTGAAAGTATTCGATGCAGTACCCGCCGGGGGAAGCAGAGGAACCGGAAGACCACCACTCCGTTAGAAAGACCAGGTGGAGAGGGATCTGGCTTCGCTTGGAATCTCAAATTGGTGCCTCCTTGCGAAAAGAAGAAACGACTGGCGCGCTGTTGTTAACTCGGCTATAATCGCGTAACCGGTGTCTACGCCAGTAAAGAAGAAAAAGAATAACACTTTCTAATGTGCAACTTTTGAAATTTGGCTACATTGGTTTAGGGTTACGTCAGACTATTTGACGGTTAAAAATATTTTTCGTAAAAAACTCACTGACTTTTCAAACAGCTCTCGTAAATTTGGCAATTGACGGCATATTTTTGAAGTGAGATAATGATGCTTACGAAAGCAATATTTTTTTAAGCAAAGGGCAACGATAACTTTTAAATGGGCACGTAGGCACAGGAAGACGTCTTACGAAGCCTTTTTATCAATAAGATAAAATTCTTATCAATAGTGTATGTTTCCTCTCCGGGTATATATGTACATATAGTAGGCGCGTGCAAGCACATAATAAACTCGTAGTAGGCGAAATCCGTTATGTTAGGGCACAAGGGAGCGGCTTTTAAATGCGTAAAAATACTATTTATTATTTATTTGTGGGCTTATCTTTTATTTGCTGATATTTATCTTTTTATTATTATATGCATTTATTTGCCATAAATCAGCAGTGTACATGGGTCTTGTGACTCGGTGATGCAAAATACCTGTGGAAATCACCCAACTACATCAGAAATACGCAAGCGACAACAGGCTTTAGTTGAAACCTATCATTTTTTCGCAAGTGAGTGTGTTATGTGTGCGGTTTATGGCGAAAAATTCCGAATTATTACTCATGATAAGTTTACCGAGGAAATGAATATGGGGATCATGTGCAATTAAGTTTACGACCAGCTATTTGTATAATTAAGCGCATCACCCAAGCAAAAAGCCGAAAAAATTATAAAAAAATCATATAAAATGATGAAATATGCGAGATAATCAGTCGTACGAATAACTCGTAGTTGTACTCAAGTATCGCCTAGCGATAATAATAATTAATTATGATGAGTAAATTAGCCAGTTGTGGCACGGGGTTATGTGGATGCGCCTTAAGAACGCTGCAATCATCACGTAAGCTTACAGGTTGCATTTTGTCCCTAAGAGTAGATGTAAAAATCAGGTATGAGCTGCCTTTATCAGTATTTCATGCACTGCAGTCAGCCAGTTTAAGAGTACTGGGCTGCGGAGTCCTTTACAAAATTTATTGTAACGAAAGCGGATTTTGTAAAGGATGACATTTACGAGACAGCAGCTGTAGGTGGTTAGAGTGGCTGTCTGTCGACGCACCTAGACCCATAGAAGGCTCATTGTGAAACCACTCCATTATCTCCCCTCTGAACCACCCCGTTCTTCTGATGAAGTCCATCAGTTCAAAAGGTTTTATCTGTGCAACTTGCGAAATATCGTCAAGCGGCCCTCGAGCGATGATTGCGATTCTTTTCCTATGCAGAGCTTTACAATCGCATAGAAGATGGTTTATAATATCCTCTTTTTCTAACTCCTGATAATTTTCACAATAGCCATGGAAAGACGTTCCTAAGCTGCTGGCATTTCTGCCAATTAGACACTGACCTGTTAGCACTCCTACCAGAATTCCGATGCCATTTATTTTGAATCTTAATAATCGGGGCTGCCCATATTTCACTCTTGTCATGTTTGCGTGCTCGATGAACAAGTTAGGGATTGCCTCCACTGAGATTCCGCTTTATTAATAACATACTTGTCATAAATATCCATAATCTTTTTCGAGGTCTAATTACAGGGTGGTACCTGTTTGGCTAAGGCTCAGAAATCAACCGTTCCTTCACTATATTTGACGTTACTCTAAGGTATTTTAGTGATTTTAAAGCCGCTTGGCTATCTGTATATATGTATATAAATAGATTCCTCGTTGTAAGCACACTATTTGTCAGAAAAAAAGGCTTTCTTTAATTTCTTTGATCTCCACTTGGAAGACACTGCTGTGGTCTGATAGACGGAATCCGATTTTGGTGTCTAATTTTGCTGAAAAGACACCACCTCTCACCCGATTAACAAGTTTAGACCCTTCCCTACAGAATACAGATTTATTCCTGCGTTTCTTCCAACCCGCACTCTTCTATAGAAGGAAATGCAATATTGAAGGCCGAATTTAAGTTCAATTCTATAAGATTTTACACTGAGAAACTATTTTTTCAGCAAAAAGAATTCGATTTTCATTGATCAAATATTGTTGTTTTTAAAAAATTATCCAAACTGGTAATGTCTTCGTCACTGAGATTAACACAGCTCGTATAAAAGGTAAGGTTTTCGAACAATTACTTCTATTATTTCAAAGAGAATCATGAAGCTTTGTTCAACAGTATTTTTGTTTGTTAGAAAATAAGAGTATATGGCGGCGAGTGCCCAAGACATACTATGTATGTATGTACTTATGGTATATGCTTGTATATACATACAAGTGTGTACATTAACATGTACATATGTGACTGCGTCACAGAAGAATACTCATGAACTAATGAAATATATATGGACAGTGAGAGACACAGCTTAAACGCCATGAAACGTGTGCAAAGCGAGTAACGCATATCAGCGAATTTTTTTGTAGTCGTTTTGGCCAAGACGCGCATGTCTGCGGCACAGTCACATCCACTAGTCTACTATACTTCGTGCATTTTAAACAATCACTAAGTACAAGTTTGATTTGAATGCAATGACCGACGTCATTAAGATCCCGAAATAGATCAAAAACTACCTCAATGTTTGCAATGACATTTGCATTCTTTTGCCGTTAGGTACGCTTATGAAGACTCGTACTCTAATTTAGAAAGCAATAAGTTACAACCATAGTTGTGAAATAATTATGAAAGTTATATATCAATCAATACATACGCACATAGAAATATATTATTTATAACAGAGCCCACAAAATTTTAGTAATGCAAATGTCGCTTTCTATATCTATATAGCATTCACATTATCAGATAACTGATCGTTAACAAACTTTAGAGTTGAACTGTTTTTTCTAAGACACCGAAAACCATATCGGCGTCTTCTTATGAGTTCAGTTAGATCAGGTGAAGAGATCGATCCTAAGAGGGAAGTTACTGGAACAACTTAGAACGGCGGTCGGCGGACCCTAAAAGTCCTGTATATCATAAGACCCTTAGATAGATTATGTCTTGTGATTCGCCAAAAGTAATATTACCGCGATATTTCAGTCTCAGTCTTGCAAAGGCTATACAAAGGAGAAGAAGAGGCCTGGATGTTTCCATCTCACCACCACCGCGAAGCAGTGGTCTAAGTTTTCTGGATAGAATTTCGGTGTGCTCTTGTTCGTGTCCCTTAAAGTTCACAGTTCAGTTAGCATATAGCTTCTATTAATCATGAGCCGAATCCTTGAGCGGATAAAAATCTAGGTCCGTTCCGGTTACGTAGGACCGACAGTTCATATGCTCAACATACTGTGACCACAACAAATATAATAAATAAATTAAATTCACCTACTGAGCTTCATTATGAAAAGACTTTCAATTTAGTAATTAGCGAAATGTCAGCAAATTTAAATAAAGGCCCCATAGTAAAACAAAGTCCAATCTTTGTACGCTTAACCGCGAATACTTTCACTATATATAACATTTGTATGCTAATGAAATGTGTGTCGGTTTAATTACGACAAAAAATATACATACATACAGTGGACCAATAAAGTTTACATACACCTAGTTCTATTAAATTTCGACACGTTTATTTGTTTCAAAATGGATAAATTTTGTGGTTTTTTTCTATCCATTTCATGATATATATATTTAGCATTAAATATAGCATATCAAAATATATTTTTTTTTACACAAATAAAAAAAATTAAAGTTAAAGCTTAAAATGAGCACAATTTATATCAAAAAAGTTTACGTACACTTATGATTGTTTACATAAAAAAAAAGTAATTACAATACTTTTAACGGTTTTTGGCCTACATTTTGTTGCTATTAGTGTCCATAGACATCGTTGTATGCTCCCCACTCAATTTCTAGTATTATTTCCGGATATTTTGACCCATTAAGTCCATGATCCAGCTTTTTGGCCTTATTTTGATGAAATTCGATGTTTTCGAATACGGTTTTCCAAAAAGTTCCAGATATTTTGAATAGGATTAATTTCTAGTGATTGCGGGACCTATGGAGTTATTTTTATTTCCATAACAACCATTCACGTACAAGATAAGTTGTGTGTTTTGGGTCGTTATCCTGTGGTAAATAGAAATGGCTGCTATTAACAGCCGATTTAAGCACACTTAAAATTTAAATCTTTTTCTTAAAATGCTCAGATACATATGCTTATACATTTTTGAAATGTACACAAAAAAATAAATCCCCAAACAGTAAGGAATTTGTTGAAGAGTGCTGGTTATCATAGACGAGTCGCGCGTCGTAAGCCATACATATATAAGGTTAATAAAAAGAAAATGTCGGCGTTTGCTAAACAATATTTAAACAAACCGTATTGGTTTTGGGAAAACATTGTGTTCACCGACGATTCAAAATTTAATAAATTTGGTTCGAATAGATCACGAAAAGTGTGGAGAAAGATCAATGAAGAGTCGCAAGGACAAAATGTATTGCCAATGGTAGAGCACTGTGGGGGTAATGTTATGGTTTTCGGGTTTATGGTTGCATCTAGAGTTGGACATTTGGAATTTATTGAAAACATGGATAAGCATATGTATCTTAACATTTTAGGAAAAGAATTTAAATTTTAAGTGTGCTTAAATCGGCTGTTAATAGCAGCAAAACCAATTTCCAACAGGATACCGACCCAAAATACATGTCTTATCTTGTACATGAATGGTTGTTATGGAAATAAAAATAACTCCATAGGTCCCGCAATCACTAGACATTAATCCTATTCAAAATATCTGGAACTTTTTGGAAAACCGTATTCGAAAACATCGAATTTCATCAAAATAAGGCCAAAAAGCTGGATCATGGACTTAGTGGGTCAAAATATCCGGAAATAATTCTAGAAATCGAGTGAGGAGCATACAACGATGTCTATGGACAGTAATAGCAACAAAATGTAGGCCAAAAACCGTTAAAAGTATTGTAATTACTTTTTTTTTATGTAAACAATCATAAGTGTACGTAAACTTTTTTGATATAAATTATGCCCATTTTAACCTTTAACTTTAATTTTTTTTTATTTGTGTAAAAAAAAAATATTTTGATATGCTATGTTTAATGTTAAATATACATATCTTGAAATGGATAGAAAAAAACCACAAAATTTATTAATTTTGAAACAAATAAACGTGTCGGAATTTAATGGAATTAGGTGTATGTAAACTTTATTGGTCCACTGTATGTGTGTATGTATGTTCGCATAAAGTAAAGCGAAAACTACAACAAAAACATTCCTTCTAGTCATATTTATTTGTGTTATTATTTTCAATGAAAATTATGTATGCATGTAATTGCTTACCTGTTCAGTCGGCACATATGCTTCTAGTTTTCACGAGGTTAAAGCCAATTGGAGTTTGACGCGTGTAAGCGACACTCTGCGCTTATATTTTTAAAGTATTATCGTGGGACATATATGTATATGTACATACATGTATATATTCACTAATATTAGATACATATACTACCGTAGTGGTCGAGTTTGTTTTCACTAAAATATTTCACTTAATTTTTACATTTTTATTTGAGCCACAAAAAAAAAAATATCGTAAAGCGCGTCTACGATGATAACACATAATAATAACACTCGACGCATTAGCACGACACTCGAGCCGACACGACACTTTCATAGAACAATATAACGCTGGTATGAGCCGATCGGTGAGCGTCCGAATTCATTATTTCCTAAAGTGTAAATAAAATGGCATTAACGCCTCAGCGGCGAGAGCTTAGCTTGGCGAAAACTAATAGTACAACACTTAACAGCTTCAGGTGCAATAAGTAGGCTCACCTATTCAGTAGCAACCGCAATAAGAGCGCTTATTTACTGCACGAAGGTAAGCGCTGACGTAACGGAAAAGCACACCGCGCTCGCTTGCGACCGAGCGATTGTAACGGAAGAGAGCGCGCGCGCATGCGCACACAGGTGAGTAAAGTTCGTTGTTAACAGGTGATACTCAATTTGCTATTGGTACGCACTTACATACATATTCACATATATGTATATATTGTATATATCTACATATATATTTAAGGAGGCACGCACGTTTGTACATTTGTAGTATATTTTTTCTACTACTATTGCGGTTATCTCATTAACTGCTAGCAAATCAATCTTGATTATTGCTGCCGTTGTTGTAGTGTTGGTAGCAATTGTTGTGGTTTCTCTAAATTTTTAAATTACTTTTCGTATTTCTCCATTCACACTAGTACTCGTATATGCTTATTTTGATTGGCATTTGCGGCTGAACTAATTATTACTATTAGATTTTTGTTGTTATTGCTAATTGGAGCGTGGTGCTTGTAATGCGAGAGGGCACACGAAGACTCGGATTTCGCAAAATTGCTTGGATTTCTAATTGCTCCTGAATGCATATGCGTGAGTCAATCCTTGTTTAAGCTTTCAAGCACATGTGTGCCTGTTAGCTTATGGAAATACTTGTCAACACTATTGCCGCTTCACAACACGCTGCGCCTAATCCCCTTAAATGTGTTGGCAATCTAAGTACAGATATGGCGCGCCTCAGGGCAGTTCTCTATCGCCAACGATACATGACGAGCAGGCAACTCGAACCAGGCAGCTTTGCTTCAAACGACCCATTGACACATTAACTAACACCAACGTAATTATATACACACATGTACATAATTATGTGGTAAAGATAGCAACAAATTTTAGCTGGTGTCACTGACTTGATATATTACGATCAGCCGTAGGAGAACAACAACAATTGCAATTAGCACAGCTGTTGGCAGCGTGTTTCACTTCGAAGCTCGCACTAGGCCGAGGTTAGTAACTCCGCGGCTTTGACTGATCTGCGCTTGTTTGCTGTTGTGGTGCTTTTGAGTTTTCACTTCATATCGCGCTGGTTGTCATTATCAAGAACATAAAGTTTTGAAAATATTGTTTGGGTTAACGTGACGGCAGCACCAAAGCAGCAGCTCCACATGGATAACACACGCGCACAGAAGGTGATCGAACGCGCGCTGCCGGTTTGCTGCAAAGCGGTTTTGATACATTGCTATAAAAACATATGTATGTATGTATGTAAATACGTGCAAACATATTTATCATTTGACGGGTTTAACGAGTAAATTAGCACAACGCGCATGCTTTACAGCTGATTTCAATGAAATTATAATTTTTTCGTGCTAAAAAGCTCCGTATACTTTGTTTCGCACCATTCACATACGCTTAATATTTGTTTCCTCTTTATAAATAAAAATATACAACGACTTTAATTTGCTGTAATTTCGTAAATCGCCAAACTTTCAAGGCTCCCTTGAGCGACATTAATGAAAGCAACAATTAAGCACTCCCACGCAATTGTTATGCTAAGCGGTAGTTGTATCACCGCGTTACGTCAAAAAGCAAAGATTTGTGTGAATAGTCAATGAATTGTGTTTAATTTAATTTTACGACACTTGTTTATATATTATTTTGTCTGGACCAGAGCTGTGATTCTTCCCCCACTTGTCAAAAAACAAACATAAATGTCAAAATTGCTTTATATGTACATATGTATGTATGTATACAATTTGACAATTTGGTGGGTGGCAAAACCGAATTAAACTGATGCATATGCACAATCACAAATTGGTGGCCGTCCAATATGTAATATTTGTTATTATGAACGACACCAACAATTACCCAAAACAATGCGTACAACAACTACGACTACAGCAGCAGCTATAACAACACTTAACAATAACGTTTATATAATACATCTCATAAAAGACACAAGTAACATTTAGCGGCATTTACTTTTGTTTTGATATTCTTATTGGCAAATTACTCCTTTAAGTTTTAATTTCATTGCATTTTACGATCTTTTACAACAAACAAATCACTTTCCGTTCAGTTGCACACGCTTTATTCGTAAAATGGAAGCACCCGACAACAACAGCTTTTGACACGACACATTCTATTTCGTTGTTCGCGCTCAACTGGCCCCAAATGGGCTCCAACCAATGCTGCTGTTGTTGCTTCACACGCATACATACATTTGCATGCGGGCCGCAAGGTTGTTTTACACTGCGAAAAATCGGGCTAACTTATAATCATTGTTTGCAAACAGAAGTCAATCACATTAACTAGAGTACTAATGTATTGTTCTTAAACTAACACTTATGTAAAAAAATATATATGGGAATTTATATACCTAACACATTTAATAGAAATAAGAATTACATACAATAAATCGAACATTTTCTTTTTTACGTTTATGAATGCCAAAATACGTAGTATACCCGCAAAACAGCATAAATACCTGTGAAAGTGTATTAATGAAACTGAAAATTGTAAAATATACCAGCAGATGGCGCCACTATTTCCGTGCTGCCAATTACTTCATGACTGCCAATTATTTTCTCGATTTCATTTACATTTCAACAATTCGTTTAAACTAATTATTATTTTCTTGACACGTTTTATTTGCCTATCATTTCCCATTAAAGAAACGAGCAATTGCATGCTAACGAACTGTGTCTTAATAATTCTTATTTGAACGTGCGAATTAGATATGTGGCAATACCCACACTTGTCAAATAATTTCACAAAACCGAAGGAGTTGGAAACGAACAGAATAAAAATCTTCATTTTGCGATTTGTATAATTGTTTCCGAAAAATTTGTGCATATTTTTCATAACGAAGTTGATTAAAATTTCGCAATTTATAAGAGTTTAACATTTAATACATTGTTGAGAAATAAGAATTGAAAACAAATCGAAATGCCAAAACGTGGTGGTCGTGCTAATATGAACGGACCTAGTGGTTCACGTTTCGTAGCATTTAATGATTTGGACGGTAAGTTTGCGAAATAATGTGCTAAACTTTTTATATCATCTTTACTCCTTTCTCAAGATCGAGATGATCGCGATCGTGACCGTGACCGTGAACGTGATAATACACGGAAGGATCGCAATACACGTCGGGTTAGCTTCAAACCATCATTACTGCAATATTCAGGTGGTATTAAAAGGAGAATGGCTGAGATAGCTATACGTTCACACTTAGAAGATGATGAAGATATGGGTGATATGCCAGGAACTTCCAAGGTACGTAATAATTTGAAAAAAAAAGAAAAATGGTGTACTCAAATTTTAAATCCTCTTACTTGGACAGCCGGATAATACACGCCGTAAAGGGTCACCCATACCTAGAAAAAAGTTTGGGAATACAATGCATATATCAAAGTCTCCATTTGGCTGGTATCAAGTTTGGGTAAGTTGAAACAGATTTTTATACAATTAAGGAAAATAAGTTTAGTATTACTGTAGTATTATGTTAATAATGACTTAGATCCATTTTTCTCCATTTTTCTTGCCTACACTAAAAATATAATTAATAAAACATAGGCTGTAAAGTTTGAACTACTTTTATTATTATACTGTTTATTATATACATATATATTACTATATATAAACAAGAACTGAAACAGAGTTCCTTTCTTTGTTCGAAATAGTTAAAGAGAGAAATTTAAGTTTGGCATAAAGCTATTTTTTAGTATTATGGGTGTCGGAGGAAGTAGAGTTGGTCTGATAAATAGCATAACCTGGCGACCATTCACATCTCGACTACATCTCAGAACTCCCACAGCCACCAGAGGAAGTTTCCATAACATTGTACGCTGATGATTGGACGATATTGACGTCGGGCAATAAAATTGATGGCATGTGTTCAAGGGTAAACGGCTATTTCTCCGACCTTCCTCGCTTCTTCTCTGCACGGAACTTAACACTCTCCCCCACCAAATCCACAGCGACTATATTTACAAACTGGACGAAAAAGTACAGACTTGACCGTACAATTGGCGTCGACGGCGACAAGATTCCGACTGTCACTTCCCTAAGTTTTTGGGTGTAACTTTTGGTAGAGTATGCTCCTTCACTCTTCATACGACCGCGATTATCGCCGAGGTACAGAGCCACAACAGGACATGGGGAAAGGACAAAGAAACGTTGTTGGCAACTTACAAGGCAATTGGCTGGCCGGTCCTCAACTACGCCGCACTAATATGGTCGCATGGATGCAGTGGAACGCAGATGAAGCTTCAGACTTGTCAGAACACTGCACTCCGGACTACGACAGGATGCCTCCTGATGTCTCCCATTGAACACCTACATAGTGAGAGGCTTATGCTCCCAGTTAAGGAGCATAATGAACTCCTTTCCAGACAGTTCCTGCTGGAATGTTTTCGCAGAAATCAACCCTGCAGCCACCTGCTTGGAAAGGAACGGCTTCCTGGGAACATCAAGAGGTCTTTCCTCAATTACGTCGACTACACCGAACAATACGCCGACCGGACTTCGGACGCAACTTACTTCCGACAAGCACTGACCGACTCCATTCCTGTGAATGACGTTCTTGGAGCCAAATCACCACCCGTTGCAGACAAAATGCTCGAATTTCCGCAAGAAACAAGAGTGAATCTTGCGCAGCTTCGTTCTGAATATTATAGAAGGTTAAACTCCTATTTGTCAAGAATAGACCCCGTTATATCCAACATATATCTTGCGTGCAATGAGTCTCCGCATGACACTGGCCACCTATTTGCATGCCCCGCCAACCCCACTCATCTGACACCCTTTTACCTTTGGTCCGGTCCCGTCGAAACAGCACGTTTCTTGGGCCTCCCGTTAGATGACGACGACGACAACTTAGATAATCCTTACCATTCTAACGGGGATTGAATAACCGTTAAAAAACAACAGAATAAGTATGAAACCTGGAAACCCCACTAACATAACGGATCTTATCGTCCCATAACTCGCCCTTCCCCAGTAGTAGACATTTGAGACTTTATTACTCCCGACCTGCACTCACTATCTGAACCTAGCAGACCTTCAACATAGCTTCCGTAATGGGTACAGCACCGCCACAACACTTAACGTCACGTCCAGATAATACGCCCTGTCACTCATCTATCGCCCTACTCTCTATGGCTCTAACTATAGTTTGCTACCCTAACAGGGATTACCGCAACAACAGCCAACGCTTCGAAACTCTGTCTCGCAAAGATTCCCTCCCTGAGAAAAAAAGTACGAAACAAATATAAAGCTGCATGTATAAATAGAAGCAAAAGTTACTATCGGAACAACAAGTAAACAACAGATACACACACCACCGGTTTATAGAACAATCCAAAAGCAAACACAAATGTATAAATTCAATAAGAACAGCGTACGTGTACCAGACCAATAAGTAAAAAATTTTAATTATATTTATACAAAGGTTAAAATAAACACGTATGTAGATGTGCTAGCAAATATCGAACACAGTATTTGCATCTGCTGGATTGCTAATGAACGGCGGTATCATTGGCGCAGCAGCCATTGCATATTTCTGTCTGATCTAGCCTCTGCCACCGGCTACAGTGGCCATTAAATCGCCTTGTATTCGCAACAATGTAAATATGAATTTCTTGGCGAGCACAGGTGCTCGATACTATGAGAGCAAATTCCGTATTCCCACAGTACTTTTGCCAGCAGCCTACACAGCGATAGCGCGGAAGTTTATAAAACTTTTCAACTAAAAATAGTACTGAATCAGTTGCGTCCAGAAAATTTAGCCTCATCAAAAATTTTCAAAAAGTTAGTATTCTTAGCGTGGAACTCTATCAGTATCAGTCAAGAACTTTTACTAAAATTGTGCAAACATCACTTGAAACAGCACAATTATAGTTATCAAGTGTAGATAAAATATCGACAGTCGGGCAGCTAATAAAGATTATTTTAACGAGGTGAAAATCTCCGGAAACCGTGATATTAGCTTTTGAAACATTTAAGGTATTAAATCAGTACCTTGTGTGTTGTATATCCGTACTGTAGTGCCGGTGAGAGACTCCCGCTTGAAGAACAAGTGTGGTAAGGAGAGCAAACTGCACGTTTTTCCAGTTATAAAAATATAGTTTTTAATGCGAATAGTAGACTTTTCCCGTTGCACTTAACCACATCTAATAAAATGGCTACTTTCGGTGCCCTCGACTATGGAATTGTTGTACTTGTGCTGATCGTATCAGCCGGTATCGGTGTATATTATCGTGTGACGGGCGGGAAGCAGAATACTACTAAGGAGTACCTGCTTGCTGGACGCCAGATGTCAATTCTGCCTGTAGCATTTAGCCTTATGACTAGCTTTATGTCCGCCGTCACTCTGCTGGGTGTATCGATGGAAAACTATCAGTACGGTACTATGTTTGTGCTCATCAATATCTCGTACGTCTTGTCCACACCGGCAGCTGCCTACCTCATTCTGCCAGTTTTCTTTCGACTGAAAACTGCATCCGTCTACGAATATTTGGAATTGCGATTTGGCTATGCCACCCGACTGTGCGCCTCTCTTGCCTATACTGTTCAAATGACACTCTACATGGGCATTGTATTGTATGCACCAGCACTAGCGCTTGAAGCCGTAACAGGTCTGAATCAAAACTTCTCAATAATTCTGGTGGGCGTAGTGTGTACCTTTTATGCCACATTGGGTGGAATGAAGGCAGTGCTTATCACAGATATTTTCCAGTCGCTGCTCATGTTTGTATCCGTGTTTAGTGTGATAATTTTCGCCACCATCAAAGCGGGAAGCTGGGGTGAGATCTGGCGTGTTGCAAATGAAGGTGGTCGCATCAATTTTTCGGATTTCCGTATTGATCCAACAGTTCGCCATACCTTTTGGACACAAATGATTGGTGGCATAAGCACATACTTATCCGTGTATGGCGTCAATCAGACGCAGGTCCAACGGTTGCTGTCAGTGCGCAATCTAAAAGCATCGCAAGCTTCTTTATGGTGGAACTTACCAATTTTGATGCTACTGAGTTGTAGTACCTGTTTCTCTGGACTCTGTATGTACTATTATTATAAAGACTGTGATCCTTTATTGCAAGGTCGTATTTCCTCACGGGATCAACTGATGCCACTTTTCGTCGTGGATACAATGTCAGACATACCCGGATTGTCGGGCCTATTTGTTGCGGGTATATTTTGCGCAAGTTTGTCAACAATTTCATCTGCTATCTCATCTTTGGCTGCCGTGACTGTCGAGGATTACATAAAACCATTGCTACTGTGGAAAACCAAACAAACTCTAAGTGATTCCAGAAGCACATGGTTTTCAAAAATTTTCAATCTGATTTATGGTGCGGGATGTATCGGTCTGGCATTCCTAGCAGGTTCGCTAACTGGTGTTCTACAGGCTGCACTTTCCATTTTTGGAATTGTCGGCGGTCCATTGTTGGGTCTATTCACGCTCGGCATGTACTGCACATCTGTTAATCAAAAGGGGGCAATAACGGCTCTCCTCACCAGCTTGGCATTTTGCTTTTGGATTGGTTTTGGTCAACCCAGACCTGCGCCGGCAAGCTTGGAATTCTCTACCGAAGGCTGTCCGGCGACGCCACCAACATCGTACGTCAGCGACATCTTCACACAACAACTGTCAACGGTGGAAGCAGCGGAGCCACATTATTTCTATCTCTATCGAATCTCATATATGTGGTATGCGACAATTGGCTTTCTCGTCACGTTCTTCATGGGCTTGGTATGCTCCTGGCTGTACGCCAAGCTGGGCTGGGATTCGAATGCACACATCTACACCGACAGCGCGTGTACGACAATCAAATATGACCTCTTTGTCCCCCCAATAGCGAGACGGTTGCGCAATCGACAAGTGCCCGTGGTGGTGGTGACAGGAACGAGCTCTGAAATCGGAGGCGAGTCTTCAACACCCAGCAACTTAGAAGATGAGACACCAACACCACAAATTGACACACATGTAACCGATCTTAGCATGCAGAACCTCGAGGAAAGTAAAAACAGTGGGAAAATACCGAACAGCAGTGGAGATATAGTTTTGCAAAATGGCAACAAGCAACATGTAGCCGCCATATCTTGAAATAAACTACTGCAATTTATTTGTTTTCATTAGTATTGAAGATGTGTACGCAATTTTAAACAAAGTTTTGATTTCAATTTGTTTCAATAAATCAATCCTATTGTTTTAGCCAATTGATTTGTTTACTTATTTATGCCAATAACGTGTCTATATGTAAATGCGATTATGTTGATGAGTTAAGGTAATCGTCCGACACATTTGAGCTGTGCTTAGATTGTAGTTTAATAAACAGTGGTACTCATAGAAGATGGTATAATAAAAAAAAATTAAAAGTATTTGTAAATCTTTAATAGTTTTGTGAAATGAGTTCTGCGTCCCAATGAATTTTTAGATGACAATAACCCTACTTTCTAGCCATTTTTATCTTATCTATGCGAGCTTTAATTGCTTCCAATTATATTCGAAATAAAATGTACGCAGGAATTTATTTTATTTGTGTACTCGGCCATTTGATAGCAGCTTTTGTAGAGTACTTTATTCCGATAAAGATTACAAGGCATTTGGAAGAGATAATTCTAACTAAACTAATATTTATAAGCTGACACAGTTAATGCGTTTGAACCTTGGCCTTCGCTGTTATGGTACAATCAGCAGATCATTTTTATTATCTATATAAATGGATTAACATAAAACAATTATCAAACGCAAATATTGATTTTAGACAACCCAAACCCATCCCTCTTCGTTTAGTAATGGCAATGCGCATTACATTCCGTTATCAGCAACACACTTCAAGCAGCAGTCGGTTTAATACCGTTCGCCAACATGCATACCTAGGCACTAAAAAGACAACATTTTCCCCAAACATAAACAAACAAAAATTTCTTGATCCCCATCAGTAGTGGCGCGCATTGAGTCCGTAGTGTTTGTTGGCCTGCATTTCGTAAGCATTGCGCTCCTTATCCATTTGCCAATTGGCTAGCAGTTTGTCGAGTTCTGTATAGGTCAGCGTCTTGCCTTGCCGCCGCTGCTCTGCGCTTGTCGTATCCGCTGTGCTCTTGTTATTTATCACCTTCGGTCTGTCGTTTGTAGCAAGCTTCGCGCTGTCTGGTTGATTGGTTGGCACAGCGGTGACGGCGTCGATGAATTTGGTGACCTCGGCCACACCGGGTTCGCCCAATTCATTGGACTGTGCGATGCGCATTATGTAGCTGGGCGTTGGGGTGGGCGCTGCCGGTGTCTCCTCGGCGTACTCGTAATCGATGCCCATGATCTGTGCGTAGTGTGGCAGCACGAAGCCTTGGGCAAAACTGCTAATCGCCACCACGGCAGCCACTATCGAGATCAAGACCTGCGCCATATGTCACGCGCGCACCAACAACAAAATCAACAACACGAATAATTTGTAGCAAAAGCGCGACAAGCGTTGGAAAACAACTCGCTCAATCAATACACGTTGCGGTGCAAATTTGAATTTAAATTTATTTTTTATTGAATTAAATTAAAAGTTGAATAATATAAGAACTGTTGTGCGCGTTGTATTCTGATTCTGAGAGGGATGTTGTTGTCGCGACGGGTATTTGAACTAAACTGATTGACGATTATACGAACGCTTACTAAAGCGGCGCGCATCGGCTGATTAGAACTGGATGGGCAGCTGCGACGCGCGTTTCAAGGGCGGTGCAGGGCAGGCAGCAGGCTCGCAATGTTGATCTTGACTGCTGAGCCAGCTAATAATAAGAATGAACTGTGTTTTCTTTTTCTCGCTCAACGCTTTTACGCTGCACTTAATAATGCACTGTCCGATTAATTATGTAAATGCGTTTCAACTTTCGGCGGCGAAAGCTTACGCTCACTCCACATTCCTCAGTTAATTACTTGCTTTCGGGTGATTACCAATAAGTTTGAGATTTAGGGAAATATGACTCGTACTGGAATCTAGAATTATTATCTAGAATTTGTGGTATACAATGTCAAGAATTTTCCAATTTTATCGAAAACTACTTTTTATTGCACGCATTAAAAAATCTATTTACAATGAGCTCGTCTTCTACAATATTTTTCATGGTATGGTGGATATTTAATTGTACTGTGTACTTTCTTCAACTGGGTTCGCTCCAACTCTGCGCTTATATACGTATATGTACATATGTATGTATATATGTCTGTAGGTATACATGTGTTACTTAATTGTGTATAAATTAATACTAAATGCTTTTATTATTTGGTCGTTATTCACTCGTTTCCTGCAGCCGCTCATAGTAGCGTTATCAGCATTCATTCCTCCGAGGTCGTCACAGTCTCTGTGACTTTTGTTGTCTTTATAATAGTTGTGGTCGTTGTCTCGGAGCTCATGCCTTCTGTGTCGGCCGGCACAACTAACGTGCTCGTAAACACTCCAGCCGAAGTACTATCGTTCGTTGGCTGCGCAACAATTGTCGACGTTGTGCTCTGAAATGAACGAAATTTAATAAATAAATTCTTTTGTCAATACATATGTACTTATGTATGTATGTATATTATATCGAAGGTGCGCATATGCATGTACATAAATGTGTAAACAAGCTGTGTATAGCATGTACTACATTATAAATGTCTAAAATGTCTAATGCGCTTAATCTAAGTTGTATGCTGAAAAGTGTGCTGCTTTGTGCTAAAATTGGCAGCAAGCTTCGCGAATTGTTTGATGTGACTATGTTTAATTTATGATAACAGCGAAGACTCCACCCAATTTAGTCTCTTTTGAAGATAAAGAAAAGTAAGAGCGTGTGCTCTGTATACCAAACTTGCACTTTCAGCGGTTAATGTGGTATTTTACAACACTCAATTGCTGTACAAAAGGGCAAATAAGTCAATTGAAAAAGCAAACCAGTGAAAACGTTAGCTTTGATTGCAGCGTAGCTATAATACCCTTCACAAATTAAAAATATTCTTTACAAGAACTTTGATCGGTTGTTGTTGTAGTGGCAGAATTTTTCCGAGTTGATAGCCCTTGGCCGCATAAAAGTCCGGGTCCGTTCCGATTACGTAGACCCGACTGTCGTGGGAACGGAACTTTGATCGGTCAATTAGTGTGGCAGTTATATGTTATAATTAGCCGATCTGAGGAATTTTCGTATATTATTGCATTGCCTTGGATAATAAGCTGTGCTAAACTTCGTGCGGAAATTTTGTTAAAAAAAGAGCCTTCCATACAAAAACTTGATTCCGAACGTTCAATTTCTTCGGAGACTACATCATTACTTTAGGCAATAAACCCTACCGAATTTCGTGAAGACATCTCCTCAACTGAAAAAGTTTCGTTAAAAGCTCTAGATTCCATTTGTTCGGTTTATATGGCAGATCTATGCTATAGTGGTCCGATGTCTACGGTTCCGACAAATGAGCAGTCTCTTGCGAAAACATCGCGTGCATAATTTCAGAGCATTATCGGAAAAACTGATGGACTAGTTGGCGTATATACAGACGGACATGGCTAAATCGACTCATCTCGCTGATCATAGTTATATATACTTTATAGGGTCTCCGATGTTTCCTGCTGGGTGTTACAAAATTCGTGGCAAATTGATATTCCCTGTTCAGGTGACTTCAAACTATGGAAACAATGAGCCTAGCCAATTACCTATGACACCAATGAATCCCTAATTGCTGGTAGTTAAATTAAGATAAAACTGAATTGTAACTAATTTTAGCCTTGACCTGGTAAACGTTTATATTTGTCAACGCAAACGGAGGTTTTTGGCGTTAACAACTTTACTAGCTCTCTTTGATACGCACCGCAACTACCTCTCTGCCCCACTTCACACCGTTTACTTATGCGCTTAGTGATTAACCGACTCTGACTCATGTTAAGAATATTTCATATGACTAATACTTCATGTATAAGAAAGCTCAAGTATTCTGAATTGCGCTTATACATTTGTAGGCACATGATTTTCGAAACGCACTTCCTTCTAAAACTGCGAAATTCATAGTTTTTTTTTACCATTTTCACAGCACTATGCACGCACTCAACACTCAACAAGTTTCTCATAATTCACTGTCCTTCGTTTCATACCGCATTTTTGGTCTCCGAAGGACTCCAGGAGGTCTGCGAGTCCGGATCCTTTGAACAGCAGCTGCCCATGGTTATTATTATTTACTGTTAATACGTAATGTTTAGTATATTAAGTATGAAATACTGTTTACTCGTATGCGCTTTTTAACTGTCTTTGAAGCACTGAGGATCTTTTTCATCAACGTCGCCGTCTCACAGTTGCACAGCGTATGTCAATTTCACTTTTACTCGCCTCACTTTTCCGAATTTATTGTTGAATAGAGTATGTTATATACGAGTAAGTGACGCGATTGTAGGCGGTGGCATGAGCGTCGTAAGGGGCCGAGCTGCACTCCTTCCTAACTCGGCGCTTGTTTATGTATATGTATGTATGCATGTATGTGGTAAATCTATGCGGTTTTATCGCTAAATAAATGAGTTACGGCCAAACAACTCACACAATGCAACAGCAATGCGTGCACAAAAGCTTACACATTCACATTAAGTAGTCAACCGTTAAATTCAAGCAAAAGTATGCATGCTACATACATACATACATACATAGGTATGTACATACACTCAGGTGTACGCGTTTCAAACGGCCCATGTGATAAATTGACGAATAATATTATTGCCAATAAAAATAAATTTAAAAAGTGTCAACGAATGACCTGCACACTGCCGACCCGCTGGGAGACGCTCTCCGGCTACATACTCCGGAGCACCGTATAACCGTTTTGGCAAGTGTTACGGCCTCGGGTTGAGCGGTGAGCGGTGTCAATGGGCGGCTCTGTGTGTGTGCATGTGGTTGTATATAATACATATATTAACTGAGCTCCTGGTGTCTTATCAGCAACTAGTCAGCTCTCAGCAATGCTGCGTGAGTTCACTAACATATATTATGTAGTTATACTATATTCATAGCTGAGAAATCTTTTTAAAACAAACTAACTGTATTTGTTTTTGTTTTTCTGCCTCTCCTGTTTGGCTTAGTTTGGGCTTATTGGACTGTGGAGGTGTCTAAAGGCAGGAATGTTGATAAAATTCTGGCAGTTTGACTAGACCCAAATACAGTCAGCTATTTTAAATGTTTATTTATTATATTGTGTATTTTTGTAATTATATTTTGAGGTCATTTTTATTTTGTTACTGTTTTGACTTACTTATCGATCGTTATCTCGCCGAGTGTACTTATGATGTATGAGAGTACTTATGAAATATGTATATGTACACATAGTATATCCTAAAGACACGGTGTGTAGGTGGGTGTGTTGTATTTGTCACAGCGCCACAATCAATTCGCAATAAATGTGGTTATCAGTTGCCAAGTTTTCTTTTATATAAAAACCGCTCGTTTGACCAATTTTCACTCCACTTCAGTGAATCATTTTTCAAATAACTTGTTCTCTACCTCCACCGTTCGTGAAGTGTACTCAAGTACAAAAAAAAAAATAGTTTCATATTATAATTTGCTCAAGTGTTTCGAATGGTTTGGCAAATAGATTTCGAAAGTATTTGATACTGGCACATATTTTTCAAATATCGATATTTTTATAAATATGTTTTGTCGAGTTTCGAATATGTTATTTATTTAGCCCTCGAAGTTTAAGTTTAAAACCCGAATACTGTTGGTCCCATCCTTTATTCATTGAAATTTGAGTAATACACTGCGGCTCGTGATATATTGTGCCCTCTCCGGTTATTACAGCATATTGTTTAACCCTTTGCTGGCGTAGGGGGATGAAGTCATGTGTAGAAATTCACGCAAGTGAGGAAAGTTCTCTGCTCGCCATTCAGTTGGGAGTGATCAGAAACGATTATTTTACATATGGCTCATGGCTTCCTGTCCTAGACCAAGTATCCTCTGGGTAGCCAAAAACATCCGTTTGAAAGCTATCTATAGCGAGAAGGCGAATCATCACCTCCACAAAGTTGTGCGCTGGGTTTGAGAACCGCCACGTAAAAAACGCCCGCAATGAAAAAGTTTAAACAGCCTCAGATGAGAGGCCCCCCTTTTAATGACGACTATGACAAAGTGGCTTAGCTAAGCACCTGGGTGTGTTGAAGGTATGTTCTCTCATCGCACTGAATTGCACGACTGCCTAACTCCTTAATTCCCACGACCCCAGACCCGACCGTCTACGGAACGGACCAGGATTTTCTACTCGGCAGAATTCTGCCGCTACAACAACAACATAAATACTTGCTTCCTGCGATAGCGCACATCGTTTTCGGATTAAAAAGTTTTATAAATTGTAAAGTAACATTTTGTGCAAGTATTTAATTGTGAAATATTTTTGCATAATCGTAGGAATTATTTGCTTATCTACTATTGTGGTACATTTGGCTAGACAACTGCCTAAAACTATAAATCAATACATTCTATTAAAAACAACAATAACAAACTAAATTTGACTTCGCTTGAATATTGTCGCTGACATGTCCCCGAAGCGGTCATCTTCAAAGCTACCCTTCGGAAAATCAATGTCCACGAAATCCTCCACAGAATTGCGCGCTGTCGTGTTGGCACCCGGCTCGGTGGTGACTACCGTGGACAGTGTTCCCTGCAAATAGCGAGATGGTCAACTGAGATCCACGCGCCCCCTGCTTTTCGGTCACTCACCTGTTCAGGCGACTTGAGTTCACCTCTCATGTTAAATATGGACCAGTAGTGGCCCGAAACTGAATCGTCGTCCGAATCCTGATTTTTTCTGCAACAGCAGCCACACGGAAATATCCGCCGCATTTTGGACTTTCGCTCTTTATTAGAAACTTAATTCCTCCTTTTGCTGCTTGCAACGTTCCCCTGTAACGGTACTTACATTACCATGCTTTTGGCGATTTTTTTTATCGTTTGAGTGAAATGTGTGTAGCGCGCCGTTGTCTTCGTGAATGTTAACGCGTTGAAGTCGCAGAATTTCTGTGCTGGTGCACCTCATCTAGTTGCTGCCAGCGATTGTCTTATCAGCGCACTTAAAACAGAAATACATTGCCGTGAGCCATAATCTAAAATAAAGATTACCAATCGTTTATCGACATATCACTGATATCGGCAAGTGTTTTCGCAATGTCAAAGCAATGCGCATGATGGGGAAAACAGCTTGTTGCCCTATGCTGCATATTGTGCTGGGCAGTGAACAAAGTTCGGCAGTTGCCGGCGCCACGTAGTCTATAAGCGCCAACTACTTACTTCGCGTCTGATTGGTTTAAATAACTGTTCTTCTTTTTCCACTTTCAGATAAACAATGGGCAACGGTATGCCAAGGAGGAACTTGTGAGCGTACTGCAGCGCGCCATACAGCCGGAGCAGCTGATACCGCTCTACTGGCGCAGCGAAAAGAACAACATCTCATTCTATGTGGATGATCATAGAGTCGCTGAGCGTTTGGATGGACTCGAGCGCGCTGTGCAAATGCCCGATGGCTTCAGACCGTATTTACGCGTACGTGCCTCCTGTCCTCAGACGCCTATCAATGACCAGTTAAAGACCCGCATGCAATTGGTCATGGCAAAACGATACAATGCTCAGACCAAAGCGCTAGATATGTCCAGCTTCCATACAGATCCGGATTTTCGAGGCATATTTTGCGGAATCTTTCGCTCACATGTCATGTCGGCAGCGATCGAAATAATGGAGAAGAATATACCGGATTTGGTTGCGCTCAATTTGAACAACAACAACATAGCGTCCATGGAGGCATTCAAGAATGCACATACGCGTCTGTCAAACTTGCGCATCCTTCACTTGGCTGATAACAGAGTGAGTGCCTAATGGATTCGTGTTTTCCCCGTATTTCAGATAATTTCAGATTCGAACGCTTACTTGCAGATACCGACCGCAACACATTTGATCGCTCTACGTCATGTACCGCTCATCGAATTGGTATTGAAAAATAATGGACTCTGCGGCCGCTACAAAGACCACGCGCATTACGTCAGGTATACGAGCTATTGATTTTCTAAATTTCGCAACTGGGTGCAACGCATGAAAATGGTTGAAAACCGTAAATGGATGGTAAAGTGTTGCGAAGTTATGGAGGAGCGCACGCGGGGTTGACCGCAACGCTTCTCGGACTGCTGTAACACATTTTAACGGCGGATTGTATAATGCTGGATAAAAGCTAATTATTCAACGGCTGTGCGACTGCTATCCTTGCGGCGCGTCTAAAGAACATGCGCATGCTGGCAAAGCATGCGTCCAGCAATTTCAACTGATATACATAAATGCAAATTATTTTACTTGATTTTCTAATATGTTTTCATGTTTTATGCATTCCAAAAAGTATTGATTTCGACTAGAACGATCGATGTAAAGCGCTGGTGAAGTTTTCAAAGTGCATTGCTATGCAATATTCAGAGAATTTTACTGAAATTTTCACCACATTTAAAGAAATTAACTAATTAATCATAATGTGCTTGGAAAACTTCACCAAGGCTCTGGTTACTTTGTACTTGAGTGGGAGCAAAGCTGAAAAGATACAGCGAAATCCACAGACCGTTTGATAATCAATGTTAAAGCAAATTTAAAGTATAAATATTAGTTTGGAGGAAGTAATTGTGATGCGAAGCAAATATATAACAAATGTTGCCGAGAAGAAGCTAAAACTGTAGCTCGTTTAAAGCTAAGCGACGCTCGGTGTGAAAAAATAGTAAAGAAAAAAGATCTAGAGAAAGAAAAAAGGAAAAAAAATGAAAACAGCACAATGTCTGAGAAGCAATAAACTGTTTAAAAAGTTCTATTCGCGGCTATATAATTTAGCGGTAAATTAATTTGCTGAATTTCCGTGGACACTTCCATGTCAAAATTACATAACTCTACGCTGTAAGTTGGAGTTTATAAACAAATATGAAAATCAAAAATCTGATATAAAAAATTGCGTCTTGCACTTCTAAGTTGCCTCGTTTTAAAGAACGATTACCAGCCTTTGCCCCACTGCCTTTTGACAACCACTACACACTTGTGCATGTGGCAGACGCCATTTATATGATGTGTGCGCGTGCGTACATTGCTGGCGGGCTATTGTAAGTTCTGAGGTCAACGAAGTAGATGGATTTGAAAGCGCTAACAACTCACAAGGAGCCATTATAAATAAACCTAGGTTTCTTTCATGTGCAGCTGTAATGTTGGTGTCGAATTGCTAGGTGTGAGCCTGCAAAAACACCAGCTGCAGCCAAATGCTTGAAACTGAATTAACAAATCTAAATAACTCAATATCATTAAATTATATAAAAAATAAAAAGGAATGTCAATGGGACTCGGCGAAAAATCTCGCGGATTTCATTGCAGAAAGGCGATTGGCCAAGACATGTTTATTGTGGCTCAGTTCTTTGAAAAACAAAAAAAAACAATAAATAGAAAAAAAATATTGCGTAAAAACTTATAAAACATGAAAAAACCAACCCGCAATCCCGACATGAGCGCCGCATAGCTATCGTTTGAGAGTAACAAGGTCGATGGCACTTTTATTTCGACACAGCGTTCATTTTTTATATATTTGCTTTTAGCCAAATTTGTTCACTAAGTCAACGCTCCTTAAACACAGTTCGTTTTTTTCTGTGCCCAAAGAATTCTTTAAGTTTGCTTCCAATATTTCCGTAAATAACGCAAGAAGCTGGTATATTTTGCTACCACTTTTCACCTTTGCTGATTAGTCAACTCAATTGCATGTTGGGAATAACCAATTGTAGTTCTATATGTATTTTGAACCAGTTATACCAACAAAGATATATTCATTCGCAGGGAGATCCAGCGTAAATTTCCAAAGTTGAAGAAATTGGTAATTATAATTCCATGTCTGCTATATATGTTGTTCATGCTTTAATAATACCCTCTGCCCATAACATCTAGGACGGTGAAGAACTGACGCCGATGATTCAGTTCGATGTGGGTGAAGAAGTTGCGGTTCTCCCTCATGCAAAGGCTTCTTTCCTTTGCGACCCAAATGGCACTGAAATTATACGTCAATTCCTGGAACAGTACTTTTTGATATTCGATTCAGATAATCGTCAGCCTTTGCTTGATGCTTACCATGACCAAGCGATGCTCTCACTGGTCGTGCCACCAGCGAGTCAAGTAGGCCGGTATGTCGACAGATATTTGGATGAAAGCAAATAATTCTTTTCAACTCAACGCTCTCTTTTATTTTAGGCTTGAGAAATATTGGCGTTACAATCGTGATTTTCGTCGTCAAAACGCCGACGACAATACAAAGGTGCGCCAGTTACGTTTTGGCCGCCTTGCTGTGGTATCAATGCTCGCCGAGTTGCCTAAAACCAAACATTATCCACGTTCTTTCACCGTAGACCTAACATTGTTTACCGTAAGCAACTGACCTTTCGCTTCTATGCTGCTATGCTAATTTTAATTGTTTTTTTCTTGTAGCCGAAAATGATCGTTTTCACTGTGGCCGGCTTATTCAAAGAAATTGATGAAGTTACTGAAGAATTACGCTATTTCCAGCGACAATACATAATTGTGCCCGCGGGCAGCGGCTTTTGCATCCGAAATGAAATGGTGCTGATCACGGTAGCCGCACAACACCAAGTGCGCTTCTTTAAAAAGAAAATCGAGACCGCTAATACACCCCAATTGAACAATGAAGCCATGACACCTAGTTCGGGCTTATCTACTGGCCTACAGAACCGATTGCATATCAACCAGCCTAGCGTGAGTATATCCGACATTTTGGTTTTTGTTCTTCTTTTAATGTTTTCACTTCGTAGACTTCGGCAGCTGCAACCCTGCAACCGCCACAGGTAGGCATTGATGAGGCAACAAAAATCCAAATGGTGCAATCGTTATGTGCACAAAGTAATATGAACATCGAATGGAGCACGAAGTGAGTTTATATTTGATCATTTCAATGTTATAGAAAGTGCGAAAACTAATTGTAATTTTTACAGATGTTTACAGGAAACCAATTGGGATTACAATCATGCTGCCTTTGTGTTTGACAAACTGCACAAAGAAAATAAAATACCGCCGGAAGCCTTTATTAAGTAAATAATAGCTACTATTAGTTAATAGTCCCACTGCGCTGTATAACCATGCACATGGTAGATTTTTAAGCATTTAAATAATTCTGAATATTGTAATTTACATCTCCATTATATTGCAAATTATAATGCTATGTTGCACGAAAATCAAAATATTAGAAGAAACGCAATTGATTTACACAAAGAAATAAGCTTTGCAAGGAGTATGATTTTATTGTTTTGACTGAGAAAGTATGCAGTTTTTGGTTTTCTTTAAGCTCAATTCGAAGATGTTTGACAATGTTAATATTTTATTAACCGGAATAAAAGGAATATTGTTTCATATATGTATTAAAGTAATTCCTACCTAAATTAAATTTTGTACCTATAAAATAATGTTTTTATAGAAATATCAAGATAATAAAAACAGTAATACTTTTGTGAAAACTTAAAAGAAAACTTATGTAAATAGTTGATAATTTTTGTTCATACATATAGTATTTAAAATCTCGTCATAATTCGGTACATACATACATCAATGAAATACAAGCATACGTAAAAAATAGTGTGATTTGGTTTTTAGAAGTTTTTATGCTATATATATAGGCATTCCCTTAAAGGCTTGGCTGATTATGAGAGCATGTTCCAAAACCCGTATATGTCAATTCTGCAACTATAATCCTTGGATTATATATTTGAGAGATATTTCAAAGAATTTATGTATATATGTATGTGCATTCGTATAAATAAATTCAGTAAAAATATTTTGTATGATATTTCTAATTGTAATCTTTAAAATTATTTAAAAATAAAAAGTAATTTAAACGCAACATCCTAATAACTTTATATGCATTTCCGGCAAACAGCTGATGTTTCTGTAAATGACAGTTCAGTTAGGTTGGCATTTCTGCTGTTATGCAAGCCCAGCCGTCAAAACTGACATTTGGCAATCAGAGAAATTTTCCCACTTCTTTAAGCATAAGCGTACGAAAAAATTAAAATTAATTTATCAAAAAATAATAAGTTTCCATTATAATTAATAGGTAAGGAAGTTAGTAAAATGTCGGCTGCAGCCAGTGCCACTAGAAAGCAGGATATGCCCCCACCGGGTGGCTATAAGAAAATTCCATATCTGCGAGTTCCAGCCAAGAGTTATTTCACAGGTGAGTACCAAGAAACCTACGTAACACATCAATTGTTGTTATTCTATTAATTTGTTTTGATAATGCAGGCTTTCAAATGCTGGCCGGGTACGCGGTTGTTACAGCCGCAGGAATGTATGTGTACTATTTGACTGCCAAGCAAATTCATCGTGAAGAGATAGAAAATCGTTCTGCCCAGAATGTCATATATCCCTTGCTTATAGCAGAACGTGATCGTGAATTTCTGAAGCAACTGCGCCGTAATCGCGACGAAGAAGCCAAATTAATGGCAAATGTGCCCGGTTGGGAGGTAAGATATTGTAAAAATTTTATCACTTCAATTCTAAACGTATACTTTTTCAGGTTGGTACTTGGTATGGTGAGCCCGTCTACAAGACCCTTCCTAAAGACACTCTTGTTACCCCCCTATTCAAGGAATTCTATGCTCATACCGATTATAAATCCTACGCCAAGCGCGCCCATCTGAAATTGTGGTCTTAAGCACTTTTTCACTCTTTATTTTTAACGCCATTCGGTAAAAATCGAAATAAATCTTCGCAATTGGAATGGATTAGCCAATAAATAAAAGTAAATCAGCTTTATTTTAATATGGATTTCTTTATTAATTCAAAAATTTACGTGTCATAGAATTAAAAAAAAGTTATTCAAGAACGGAGGACGCATTTCAAGTCTAAAGCTGGTACTGTCCGTCGAATGTTACCTCCAGATATATTCAACGGTTTAAATGGCATATTTACAAAGTATCATCTAGCAAATGAAATAAACAAGTTACAAATAACATAAGGTACGGAAAAAACTTATTAATTCGTAGATCTAAATAGCGTAGCTTTGACATTATTTTTGTGAGATTATGCGTAAATGCAAATCACATGCAGTTGTTACTTCATGTCCCGTCGTCGTTTAATTGTACCATCACAAGTTGGAAGATGCCTTTGCAAGAAACCCTCAAAGACAAATTTGCGCCCACAACGTTCGCAATGAAAATCACGCTTCTCTCCTAACATTTGTTTGTGCTGTTTTAATTGTTCCGCATTGGAATACTTCTCACGGCACTCATCACAGGCGTAACGCCGTTTTACTTGGCCTTCTTCGAACACCACCGTAAAGTTTTGTGAACAAAATGAGCACGTGAACTCTTTAACCACTATCTTTTTCCCTCCATGCTGATCAGCTAAAGCCTGAGCTTCCGCGTCTAGTTTATCTTGTTGTTTATGGCTCTCCATATGCGCTTTCCATTTACCCTCGTCAATAAATTTTCTATAACACCGAGTACATCGTCTTGGGCCTTCACCTGTGTGTCGCATCATATGCTCTTTTAAATACGAAACTGAATTGAATACCTTATTGCAAATTTCACATTTTCTTTGTTCTGGCGGAACCTCTTCACGCTGCTTCATGCAAGCGCGCATATGTAGTTTTAATGATCCTGCAGCACTGTAGCAATTGCCACAATTTGGGCAATAAAAAGTCTTAGAACGGTTTCCCATCGAATCAGTTGGGCTAAGGCTGGCATCACCATCACCACCACTTTCGGTTCCCGTCTCTTCGGGAATTGGCGATGAAGGTACGATATGTAAAATGGTATGTGTGCCATCGTTTTCTTCCACGGTCTCCACCTCTTCGACAGAATGATTGTCGACTAGTTGTTGAATGGTCACAGCACGTCCATGTTCATCAATTATCACTTCTTGTGTGCTTACAATCGTTTCATGTGTTCCAGACAATGATTCAACCGCAGATTCAGATTCTTCCGCCGATGTAAATGTAGCATATGCATATTGCGCACCATCTGGAGCATTGGGATCATGAATCAGTACCGGAACCACTTCCTCTTTAACCGTTGAAGTCAGTGTTGTGAATTTGGCTCGCTTTGGGTTCATATTGCAAAAAAAAATTAATAGAGTTTCAACGTTTCGCGTCTTTTCGCTGCAGTTAGTCAACACTTTTTCACCGAGTTGATTTTTTTCCCGAACCTTTTGCACTACCGAAGGTATTTGACACGAAAATTCGATTGTGGCAACATTCAGTCAAAATGGTGGACAGACTTGCCAAAGTGCTGAGTTGATTTCAGCAAAAGTTGGCAGCATTGTGCTGAGCAGGGTTGCATGTGTGTGTTTCTTGCTTAGCGCTAACAGGGTTACCTATAACATTTCTTATAGAAAACGCAAACCCCGCTCTAGTACACTGCATTTTTAAATTTGAATTACACTTTTTTTCAAATTAAAAAAAAAAGAAATGTGATTTATTTACATTTATTAATGTCATTTATCTATATTACCATCTTTATCGTTTATTTCTTATTGTAGTAAGTTAAACTATGCATATGGTATAGTTATAACAATAATTCTTTGTTCATGGTATACATACTCACATATACATACATATGCATTTTTCCTTTTAACCTTTATGTGCTCGGGATTGTAAACTTACGTTGGCGGTCGGAAGTCTACATTTGTAGCAATTATGTATTTGTATGGAAAACTATGTCAACATATGAACAAAAACACTGGAACGAAGAGTTTTATACTTGTATGCATATTTATTATGTAATATATGATTTTTAGATACATAGTTAAGTTGAAAATATTTAAATATCATTCATCGTACAACATTTGCCTAAAGTATATGTTGTAGCATGTGTGTCACATACAGGTTTTTTACACCAACTGCAAATCTTGCGTGTGGTTTTACGCTTTCCAGCTTCACATTTTTGACAACGAACAGGGTGCATAGGTTGAAAGTCGTTAGAAATATCAGGCAAGTGGTTCGCAATAGTGCCGGAAACAGGAGAACTACCGAGTGCCATTTCAATAGCCAGGCGTGTTGGAGCATGGCCTACTACCCTTGGATTTTGAGAGCGCTGCTCAATTGCTGGCATAAAAAGCTGTTTTGCAAGGCATCGCAGGAACTTTCGTCGTTTGTCTGTTTGTTGGATATGGTCGTTGTTTTCCGAATATATAATGAATCCGGCTAGAGCGCTTATATCTAGCATGTTAAAAAACATTGCTAAAGGCCAACGCAAAGTTTTCCGTTTAGTGGAATATGCAGAAAGCATTTTGTCCATTGCATCGACGCCCCCTTTGGTAGCGTTGTAGTCAAGGATATACTGTGGCTTGTTTTTCTTCTCAGGTACAATAGCATTTGTCAAGGGCGTACTGGAAAGTAGTATAACAGCTTTTCCCTTTTTTGGCACGTAAGATACCAACGCAAATTTTGATTCGAGAAAGCCAAAAATTGTTGACTGTTCTGCTCGTTTGCGGTCTGCTTTCATTTCATTTGGCACAAATGTTTTGTTTTGACGAACAGTACCAAGAAGGGAGAGCCCTTTCAACAGCAAATGCCTAGACAGATTCAATGAAGTAAAAAAGTTATCACAGATTATGGTTCTTCCGGTGTTTTGCCAAGGGTAAACCAGTCTTTGCACGACATTCTCTCCTACATTAGTTGCACGACTAGAATTCGATTCCTTTCCTGTGTAAATATCGCAGTTGAGAGGATAGAAAGACTTTGCATCGCATGCGAACCAGACTTTTATGCCATATTTTGCAGGTTTTGATGGTATGTACTGCGTGAATCTAGTTCTTCCGCGATATGCAAATAGTTGTTCGTCAACTGTTATCTCTCCTGATGGTTGATAGTAGCGGCGAAGATTGTTGTTCATTAGAGCCCATAATGCAGAAATTGGAGCAGCTTTATCGTTTGCTAGTCGAGCAACTCTAGTACGCTCATTATCAAACCGAATGAACCGCAAAATTTCCTTCAACCGAGATTTCGGCATTACAGCACGGTAGTAACAAACTGCTTCAGTAGTCCACAATACATCAATGTCTTCATCGTTAGACTTATTAACACCTGCCAAAAATAAGAGCCCAATGAATGCTCTCAATTCAACAATTGTCACTTTATTCCAAATTCTCTTATTTCCGTTGAGGTTTTGTTCATTCCAATTTTGAAACGTTTTTTCGGCTTTCGCGTTAGTATCAATTAGAACTTGTTCGAACATCGATGGGGTGAAAATCAAATCAAATACACTTGACTCGATGAGTCCTTTGGTAGCACGAGATGGGCCAACAGCAGTGCCACGAAACACATTATGAGCACTCAATCGAATTGCTTGATTAGGCAGATTGGAAAGCCAGGTAGTGTTGTCTTTTGAAACCAACGGACCAAGACACTGTTCATCCGCCTCCTCCTCCTCGAAATCCATCTCTTCCTCGTAATCTGCTTCAAACAATACGCCTTCTATCTGCTCATCCGATCGAATATCGTCTTCTTCAAGTATCATTTCGTTTTCAGCATCAGATTCTTCGGGATTTATACCAGATGGTACGTAATCATCATTAGAATCATCAAAATCTAGGCCCTCTTCTGCTTCTTCATCAACCTCACTCAATAGATTCTCAATATGGTTTTGAAGCTCTTCGTACACTAGCCTGTGTTTACAATTTTCTTTTATATCATCCATATCATCGAAAAAGATACACTTACCGTTTAACGACTCGTTTTGGACGGTTTGAGGCATGTTCAGACATATTTATTGTTGTTTTTCGAAATATTTAAAATTATTAGGCACCAAAAAATGCTTGAAAAGCAATGCAACACTAATCACCACAATATGAATATTGAATATAAATCACTGCAAAAACAATTATTGCTACTGCGAAATACGCTAAAAAGTCAGAAACGCAAGCACAGCCTACTTATTCAAAAACCGCATTCAAAAAATTAGAGTTGAGTGGAAGAGTGATGTGAATTTTCATACATTTTATATGGTGTCTACATTTGTAGACTAACCGCCAGGAGATGGTCATTTTGAAAATAGGGGCTGGGGGGTGCTGTAAATTATTTTTTTTACGTGTCAGTGGCCAAATCTGCTAAGAACTGATTTTTAGGAAGCTACTAAAAATTTCGGACCATGCTGTTATGAAAATTTTTTTTTTATTCAACTTTTTCTGCAAAAATGCTACAAATGTAGACTACCGAGCACATAAAGGTTAAACATACATTCAAATGTTTTATAACTTTAATTGAGCAGCAGAAATGCAAGCAATTAATTTAACAGTAAAAATTAAGCAAATTGAATATCAATTAAAAATAGTCATACATTTCATATAAACACCGCTTTCGTAACTGTGCTGTTTGTTATTTAGACATGCATTAAATATACATAAATGTGTATTTGTGCGCACTTTTCTCTTATTTACCTTCTTCCAATGGAAGCATTCCCAGATCCCGCGATTTCACAGCTCTGAATTTCACAAGAAGCAATTGCAGGCATATGGTGAACTTGCAAATATGCACGTGCAGTTACGCGCGTACATACTTACATACTTATGTACGTACTTACTTACATACATATACATACATATGTATGTTTAAAAGATGTGTATGCCGGTATAAATTAAGAATGTATTCTATTTACAACTACTTAATAGATTGTAATAACGTTAAGCTGACTTTCATGAAATTGGAGCAAATATTAACTGGTTTTAACTAGACAATGCGAATACACTAACACATGCATACCTGCGTGTGTATGCGCATTTATGTGCTCATCTAATTAATCATCAATTGTCAAGCGGTTTATTCAAACTGGCGCCGTAATAGTATAAATATATGTACATGCATACATATAGTACATAAGGGATTGGGTTAGTTCCGTGAGGGAAGGACGTGCAAAATTTGTACTATATCACATGTATACGTACATGACTTTGCATTTAGATGAGTATTTCTCACGCTGGTCACATGCATTCAAAGAAAGCCGCGGTTGCTTATACATATGTACATATTCATATGTATGTACATACATATATGTATATATGTATATATTGACAACAGCATCTTGCGTTTTGTATGACTCAAGCCTGGCCTATAGAAATCGAAGAAAAATATGTAAATCATCAATAAATAGGAAAATACTTTGACATGTACATATGTATTGTACATATGTATGTATATTGAAACTGTATATATTTTCCCAGACACTTCCCTCGGTATTATTGAAGTGGAAAAATACAGGTGGTTTGTAGGTGACGTGTGCTTTTATTAGCTTATTTTTTTTAATAAAATTAATATTTAGTGAGATAATTATTTTATCTTGAGCACTTATTGTGTCTGCGTTTATTAGCATGCAAATAACTTGTAGCGCTAGATATATTTGCATTTAATACACGTCCTTAAAAAAAATTCACAGTTTCGAACGCAAGAAATGAAATAAATAGTCTTGACAGAAAATGCCTAAAAAATTAATAATCTACATACATACATATGTATGTATGTACCTATGTACATATAGAGTTCAAATTGATTTAAATGGGTTTCATCACATTTATTACGTATGTATGTAGGGTATAAATAAGTGTGAATATGACCATTTTCAATTTCAAGTAATATTAAGCTGAATGCGTCAATTCATCACCCCTATACATATGTAAATATGTATACTTACTTATATATATACTTATATGTATATACATACATATGTATGTATGTATAAAAATCTTTCTGGAAGCTAATGTATGCAATTTTTTTTCTGAATTAAAGTGTCAATTGACGATACTCGCTGGAATAAAAAAAATATAAAATTTGTCTTATCTTTAATTAAAGTATAAGAGTATACATATACAATTAATGCACAATAATGCCCATTTAATATACCATAAGGAGAGGTCAGATACCCTCATACACCACCATATAGACGGTACATCTGGATGTACATATGTATGTACATGCAAACGAATCCATTTTGTGCTTATGTTATGAAGTATAAGCTTAATGTTTAAATAAGTATTTCTTATGTATTATCCTTGGCTCCAAAAGTTTAATAGAGTAAAATTAGTGTTAACGCTGTTAACGTCATTTAAAAGTTTTTTTTTTATTTATTTTTTTTTTGTTGTTTTTTCCATATGTAGTATGTATGTACATATGTGTGTATATTAAGCAATCGCATTGTTGGGTGCGCACAACGTCAATCACAATAAATATTGGCCAACTCCAACGACGCACAGCACTTAACCGTAATTGTTGTGCCACATGCATGCCTATAAGCCAGCCATAATGGTCCAATAATGGTCGTACACTTGCGACTCATCTAATAATGAATGTCATGTGGAAATTGCGTGTTCAAACCGACTTTAAGGCCGCCAATTGAACGGCGATCTTTAATTTGAGTTTTCATTTTTATTGAACGTCAATTCATTGAAAAGTGCAAAAACAGTTATTTTTGGCGGAAAATGGTAGGGTGACTATTACATACATAGATAATTTTTCGCACAATGTACAAATATTCATGCATATGTACATGCTTACATATTAATGTAAAATAATCAGATAAGGCTATACTTGAATGTACCCCGAAGTTTATGGGGCGTATGAGTGATTCTGAGTGGAAACTTTATATGTATGTATGTACATATGTACATACATATGTATGACATTTCACAAAATTGTGTAAAACTTTGTTTCGTTTGAAAAAGTATGGTAAATGAATTTACAATTAGTTTTAATTGGCCGTGAAGTCATCACTAGAAATTTGATGTTTCATTTCTTAATTCATTACTTTATTTACTGCTATATTTCGCACATTTGTATGTACATCCAGCACACACATCACTATTAATATTTAGAAAATATCTCTACATACATATTCATATATAAATTTATATATTTATATAATATTTGTAGATAAATCATTCAATTATGTAAGTTTGTAATGAGATTCAATATGCAAATGTTGTGACAACGGTCACGTTTGCAAGATGCCTGCTTCACATTTTCAATTTACATGTGTATATGTGTAGATATACATATGTGTGTATATGTATAGATGTAGACATTTGCCAAGATTGCAAAATTAATAGTCATTGTTTTATTTGCTAACAAAATCATTTTAATGTGAAATATTCATATCGATGTGCATACATACAAACATTTACAGCTTTATTTGCATGTATTTTCAAACATAAAAGTACAAATTCCATACGCCATCCGTTACGTTAGCTATTTTTAGCTGCATTTGGCGCGACCAGCCTCTATTCGACACGTAAATGACTTAGAAATACATACCTATGTATGTACTTATGAATGTACATATGTGCATTCGTTTATAGTTATGAATTTTTATATGTTTTCGCTCACTCATTTAAATTCTTGCAAATGCATGTGCTTATTCCTTAAACTGCTGTTGCTTCTTTAGAGGACAAGGTGCGCGACATTAAGGCAGACGATGTACTACAAACATACTTATGTATATGTACAAGCCTTTAAAACTTTTCTTTCAGATATTCCTTATAACAATAAATTCTATATAATATACTTACATACATACATATCCAACTAATTTCATTCAGAAATAAATACTACTATGGTATGTGTGTATGTAAGAATTATGTGTACATCATACATACATACATATGTACACATATACCTACAAATGTACATGGTATGCATATACAACGTGTAGAGGCAGTGGGTACGAACTGCATATTTTTACCTGGAATTTACTGTATATGTACATATGTAGGTATATATAAGCAAACATACATACACATATACATATGTATCTACACATATACATACATATATTTACAGTGTGACAGAATGTTGAAATGCCTCGTTCAGCTCTATATTTTTCCACCTTTTTGCTTTTGTTATTATAGCCGTTATTCTATTCGTCGTTGCACGAAATTGCTATTTTGCTTTTACTGCACTGCCCGCAGTGCACTCAACAAAAATGGGAAATACTAAAATCGCTTGTTGGCTGAGGTGTTCATATGGCCGCACAATGGCAAAAAGCAGAGCGAAAACAGCACAGAACTATAGCTAAACAAAACGTATTATAAACAGTTGAATTTTCCATTCGGTTTCAGTGCAATTTGCGCTGGGTGTATTAACCCCTTCGTTGCTGTGGCAACCCAGCAAGAAAACATACAAAAAAGTGTGCGCACATGCCAGATTTTCGGAGTTGTTAAACTACCCCTAATAAACAACAAACTGTTGGATCGAAAGTTATGGAAAGTTTTTGCAACAACACCCAGCAGGGGTTGGAACCCGTAAGATTACAATCGTATATACATACCTGCCTGTATTATAGTGCCTTTGCATGCGCGTATGCTGTAAACAAGGTCTCGTAACTGTCGTAATTTGAACTTTCTAGAATATAGTAGCTCGCAGATCTGGCTAGCAAATCTGTCGTATCAACTATCGTCTCAAAAACGCCAGGTAGCTGAGTCGGCTTTGCAAATGGTGATGCGTGTTCTGAAACAGCGCACTGCCACTTAGCGGGTTAATACAGCATGAAATTATCGCTTTGTAGTTTATTAAATTGCTGGCGAGCAAAAATTCCAACGCAGATGGTGCCACTGTTTGTGCGGAGACACTTTTTTAAATTAATTTGTATGTTTCGACTCACATACATACATATGTATGAATGCACGTTTCCATATCTTTGTATGAATGTATGTATGTAAATAATAATGATATCTAAAAGCGTGTGTGTTGGGCGAATTCGCCCAGTGAACAAAGCAAACGTCCATTGCGCGACAAAGTACAAACGAATTGAACCAAGGTAAAATTAATAAAACCGCGGTTTCATACTTGCTGCATTCTTACATACATACATATGTACATATGTATATACATATGTATGTATATACATGCTTTTTATTTACATATGAAAATATGTATGTATAATTTTTACAGCGCTCGCATGCTTTTTATCGGCGCTAAGATTTTATATGTAACTCAATTAGGCAAATAAATGAATGAAATGCAGGAAGTCAAAGTCATTGCTTTTCACAATACATACATAAGTACATATATGTATGTAAATTAAAGGCGAAACTGACAATAAGCAAACGAAATTGCAATGCATTGCGACTAAAAATAGTACGCAATTAAAAATATAAATATTGGGCAGTCGAAAACGTCTTTTCGTATTTCTAATCAAACTTCTGCTTATTTTTTTTATATATTTATAATGAACTTTAATGTACCAAATACATATGTACCATTTTGGTCAACCACTTTTTCCATTTTTCCGTTGGAGACATTATTTCATCAGTGTAAATCGAAATTTCATTATTTCCAGAATGAAAGCGACCATGGTTGTGTTACACGAACTGATACAGCGTCGTCTCCGTAAACTTCACAAATTTCATTGGTGGCTTGTGTGGCATTCTTCTCTTTTTTATTTCCAATGATTTTCGAGCAGCTGTAACTGTTTTTCGACTAGCCAATACTGCCCGTCAATATTCTTATGAATAGCAGTTAAACGATTTAGAATAAAACAATTTGTCTCCAGTTTCAAAAAAGTTATAATTATTGTACTTTTTTGGAGCAGGCAATTTGTATAAACTCAGGCATAAAAAGTAAAAACTTTTACTCCCAACTTCATGTTAGTATTCTGTCCACTTTCCGCTACGTTTTAGGACTTGATTAAATCTTTTCAGCATTGAAACAATTATGTTTCTTAACCTAAGCTTTAAACACGACTTTTAGGTCTATGACTCTGTTAAATTGTCGCCCTTTAGTATAAACTCCCTTAATATAATACCCCACAGATTTGCCTTAAAGTTTAACCTGAGCTACGAATTAAAAATAGACGAAATTATCTACAACTTCGAAGTTGTGACTGACATCAGTGACGTGGGTGCCTAGTCGCGAGTGCGACGACTGTTTGTTTGATGACAGGAGATACTTCGTCTTGCCCTCGTTCACCACTAGACCCATTTGCTTCGCTGCCTTATCCATTCTGGAGAAAACAGAACTACGCCAGCAGCTGTACACTCTTATAGAAGATGGTGCCTTCTCTGTTTAGTTCTGCAGCTCGAATTATTTTCTCCAGAAGTCACAGGAGGGGAGTCGCCTTGTCTGAAACCTCGTTTGGCATCGAACGGCTCGGAGAGGTCCTTCCCGATGCTGACGGAGCTTTTGATGTTGCTCAGCGTCAGTTTACAAAGCGCGGATACCAAATTCAGACTTCGCAGCATAAAGGCAGTTCTTCGCGGCGTGTTTATATAGCTCGCCCAGCAATTCATCGGCCAGCAGGCAGGAGAAGTGTTCCCTCCATAATTTTAGTATGCCCTGAGCATCAGTCACGAGATCACCTCTTGGGATTCTACAAGAGTATGCTCCGGTCTTGAAACCTTCTGTTAGTCGGCGCATCTTTTCGTAGAATTTTTGAGCATGACCCCTGTCGGCCAGCGTGTCAAGCTCTTCGTACTCACGCATTTCGGCCTCTCTCTTTTTTTTGTCTGCAAATGCGTCTCGATTCCTTCTTCAACTCTCGGTGAGATGTGAAATCTATTTGTATCAAAATACGCTCCGATGCTTAAAATCGCCTGTACAAAAGTGAAAAACTTATGTACATATGTATATGCTAAAGCTTTAGCTTTGTTCTAATTGGATATTATTACACCTTCGCATTATTTACTATTACGTACTATTTTCCGATTTTACATGCAAAAAATTTCCGACTTCCTCTTTTGTGCCCAAGCGAGGTGCATAAATCAAAATATTAACATCTGAAAGTAATCTGTTAATAGGGTGTGTTAGTTTCGCAGTGATCTCTACTCCCACCTGTCACTCGGTATGCACATTTGTAGCTGTTAATGGAGCGCATATGAGATAAGTGGCGTTGAGTGCTGCAAAAAGGTCGATTGCCGACAGCTTGTGGACATAATATAAATAAATAGACGATTAGTTGTTCGCCAACTGGTATGACACAACCGAGCCTCGTGAATAACAAATGGCCGGTGGGTGGCAAGTGCATGCGATACCGTTATATCTTGGCACTTGTAGGTGGTTAATTGAATCACGCGAGAGGTCCGACTACCAGCCCCCTAGTGGGCATATATAAGTATATATGTACATACATACATACATACGTACATATGTATATGTATACATCGTATATTGAATTATGACAGGAGGGTGGAGTATGAGCTAATGAAAAGTAATGCAAATTGTGCTCGCATTTCTAAAGATGGGAATTAATTATTTTGCAACGTTATCGCTGAATCAGCACAAGAAGCTGCATAAATTAAGCATTTCCAATAGCGTTGATTGCATCGTCAACACATACATACATATTAAATTATTTATTTACTGCATACAAATCTACACATAAATATAAAAATGTAAACAAACAGCATGAAAATATATAAACCAAATACATACACACATGTATGTACATATGTATATGCAAGTGAAGCGTATATTGGAAGCATTGTTGCAAATTTTGGACTTTTAAATAAAAATGTGCGCTAACTACCAAGAGAAAAGCAGAGTAAGCACAGATCAGGTTTGCAAAATGAGAGCTATAGATCGCGCGTTGTACTATTATACTCGCCGTTGATCGTCTGTTTACACTTCAGTTTGCGAAAATCTTTGCGCACCCCACAGAAGCGTTGCCCACGCACGACTTTAAAAAGTCGCAAATTTTGTGTTAATGTTTCTGAGAAACTTTTATTACATTCGTTATACCGATAGTTCGCTTACATACAAACATACTTATATAAAAAAATATAAACCCTATACCTATTTATAATGCGGTTTTTGAACCACTAAGCCTACGAGCCATTCACTGTCACCACTTCCATTTCGTTGTGCTTCGCGCTCTCGCTGAGTCCCACCAGTTTCTCGCTCTCCGTCCATAGCCAATCGGCTGTGTCCTTGTTCTTTGCCCACGGTAGTAGCGGCCAGCGCATTGAATCGCTGTAGTAATCGCCACTGCAGAGTTCCAAGGCTGGATCAAGCGCCAGCCGGAGTTGTGTTTGCGCACCATCCTCCGGCGACTTCCACAAGAACTGCACCAGGTAATGCAACAAACCGAAGCCTGGAAATTTTATATGTCGCACCAATTCAGTGCGCACTACGCCAGGATGACAGCAGTTCACTGTTACGCCAGTGCCTTGCAAAAGTTCCGCCAATTTACGAGTAAACAACACATTTGCCAACTTACTTTGCGCGTAAGCGCCGAAGAAGCTCGAATAATGGCGTTCGCTATTCAGGTCATTGCGTTTAATTCGCCCGAAAATGTACATGGCTGAGCTGACGACTACAATACGGCTTGGCGCTGATGCTTTGAGACGCTCCAGCAGTAGATTTGTCAGCAGAAAGTGGCCCAGATGATTCACGCCCAACTGCTGTTCGAAGCCGTCAGCTGTGAGTTTGCGCGGCGTGGCCATAATACCCGCATTATTCACTAAAATATCCAAACGTTGCTCATCGCCCAGAAAACGCGTTGCAAACTGGCGCACAGATGCCAGCGAAGCAAGATCCAAAGTACGATTATAGACATGCTGATTGCCAGTGCGCTCTATAATCTCCAGACGCGCAGCTTCACAACGCACCGCATCACGACACGCCATATAAACACGTCCGCCTCGACGCGCCAATTCCAAGGCGGTTGCCTTGCCGATGCCTGTGTTGCAGCCGGTCACAATCACCACTTTACCATCAATGCGGTTCGCCTTGCGATAACGCGGACCCTGTATGCATTTGCGCAGCAGCCACAACAACAATACAACGATTAAGCCAATAAGGAGAATTGGTAGTAGCCGTGCCCAAATGCCATAGAAACACAGCCTCTCATCCTCATTATCTGGCATATTGTAATCGGATCGTGTATTATTGCTTGTTTGTGTATGTATGTATGAATGTGTACGCGTCGTAGCGATTTATTTTATTTGTTTAAAGTGAGACTTTGCGTATTCAGCGTCGAGCTTAAACTGACTTTCCAGCTCAAATCACTTCCACTGGCAGCGATTCGCGTTTTCCTCACTCGTTGATAAATGCTAACCAAGTCAACATAATGTTTGCGCGCTGCTCAAGCTCAGTAAGCTCTTAATATTAGCTGCAGCATATTTTTCGACAGCGGTGAAAGTGGCGGCTCCCATATACAGAGGCCATAGCACAAAGGTTCATACAAATGTACATGGAAAAGGTAAACGATAGCCCAATTACTCCGGGCAGCTTTCGAATATACACAATTGCGGCTCTGGCTTCCGCTGCAGTCGTTGTTAAATGTAGCGAGTAAACAGCGACGCATTAAAGCCGTCTTTATACGCTCGACTCACTAATAGATAGAGCGTTAAATACCGGTATTCTAAGCCTCTCGAAGAACTTTGAGCTCGGTTGGCCTCAGAACTTTACACACACAGTTTCGAACATTGTAACAATTATAAGGTAGAGCAGTTTTGAGCACCGCTGGCAGCACAAAACGAGGCTACGCTTCTCACATGTTTACTTGTCAAATAGCCTCTGTTGTGGCTGCTTTGTATTCCAGGCATACCAGCTGCAAGCAGCGCCCGTGCCAGTGTAAGTCAAAGCTGGCAACCGGTTCGCCATGAACTTCCTCGCCAACAGCAAACAGTCTATAGATAGACTTGCATATATGGTTGTATTTGTGTACCAGTTATAAGTACACGAAGTAAGAACAGATTATTTCGTTGCAAGCGGCGCTGAATGCAAGCGCTCTAAACAGTGCTGCTGCTATAGCTAAACTTGGTCAATGCTGAGCAGCTGCACCCTATAAGCGGTCTAGGCTCATAGGTATTACTGATATACGGTACCAACAATGTTATAATAAAATCAGTTCAAAATCAAATCAGCAAATCGTGAAAGTGATAACTAAGAAACCTCCTCAACAAATATTTACCATTGCCCAAATTAAAACAAAAAACACTCTCTTGTCACTCTCGGTGTTATTGTTGCTTTATAAAAATAACTAAATGTGTAATATGTGTATACTTATGTATATATGCAGAGGCTTAAAAATTAAGTAAATACAATCAAAAAAAACTAAACAAATGCGATACACACTGAAGCATTTCTTACGAAAGACGCGGAGGAATAGTGCGCTACCTTCCTGGGGCGAGGCTTTATTGATCCACCACTATTGTTTGCACCGCATTTGGCGTTCCTTGAAGGCCGACTAATTTTTCGCTCTCTTTCCATAACCATTCCGCCATCTCTTTGTCTTTTGCTTTCGGCAGCAGAGGCAAGCTGGTCGAGTCTGCGTAGAAGTCACCACTGCACTTCTCTAGCGCCGGATCCAATGCTACGCGCAATGTCGTCTGCGCACCGGCTTTGGGCGTTTTGACGAAGCAGCCAAATACGCGGAACCAAATGGCGTTGAACCAGTGCGTAGAAATGCTGTAGCGACCCAATTCAGTACGCACTATACCGGGATGGACGGAGTTGACGGTTACGCCAGTATTTCTAAGCATTTCAGCCAACTTTCGTGTGAATAGTATATTGGCCAATTTGCTTTGGCAGTAGGCACCCAGGAATTTTGAATAGTGCTTCTCACTGTTCAAATCGTCTTTGTTGATGCGTCCGCAGATGTAGGCCGCTGAACTCACCACTACAATGCGACTCGGTGCACTAGACTTTAGGCGTTCTAGCAGTATATTTGTCAACAAGAAATGGCCCAAGTGATTCACACCAAACTGCTGTTCGAAGCCGTCGACGGTGAGCTTGCGCGGTGTGGCCATAATGCCGGCATTATTTATAAGAATGTCCAAGCGTTGTTCCTCTGCTAAAAAGCGTTCGGAAAATTGGCGCACCGACGACAATGAGGCCAAGTCCAATGTGCGATTGAAGACGTTTTGATTTTGTGTGCGTTCAATGATCTCCAAGCGTGCGGCCTCACAACGCGCAGCGTCACGGCAAGCCATGTAAATGCGCCCACCTCTGCGTGCCAGCTCCATGGCAGTCTCCTTACCTATGCCAGTATTACAGCCTGTCACAATCACTACTTTACCATCGATGCGGGTCTTCTTGCGGTAAAAGGGTCCCTGTACGCACTTGCGTAGCAACCACATAATCAATGCGATAACAAGGCAAAAGACAAGTACGAGCACCAGCCAGGCCCATAGACCGCGAAAGCACAATGATTTTTCGTCGTCTTCCAAAGGGCTGGGTACTTCATCCGGCATATTCAGTGGCTTTATTTGTATATGAAACGTTGGTTTTCAACTAAAATGTCGTTTGTCGATTTGCGCGCTCGCGTTGTTTACTCACACTGCAACTTTCTTTTAGGCACCGTTACAGACAACTAACTGCCATCCACCAACTTCCATCATCATCACTGTGACTTTCTTTTAATAACCAGGCTAATACACTGCCTACTACCACCAGCCGGCAACAACTAATGTCTTATCGCGGGCCGCTCACAGTGAAGATGGAATGCTACGAGCATGAACAAGCAAATACCAGTTTTGGTTTTGACTGTAAGACCTCTAGCTCTCAACGGCTGTGGCACACTCACAGCCCGACATATATACATACATACATAATATACGCCGAAACCGAGTTGATATTTGTCTTTGTTGTTTTTTTACATGTCATATACATATGTACATATGTATGTAATTAACACTTAAATTTGAATATTCGCTAAAAGAACATGCAAAACATTTTAAATTCGAAATATGGGTTGCACATTATTTTTAACGTTTATACATATATATTTTTCGATCTGCTGATTAGAAATGGTATTTTTATATATCTCAATACCTTTATTACTATAATTTACTTTTAATTGAATACACCATTAAATGAACAAAGTATTGTTGCCATCGTGGCAGCAGTCAGACAAAAATTCAAACTTCATACATCTGCCTTAACCTTGTCTCACACGGCGATTGTCTCAATACGTTCGGTTCTGCTTAACCCAACCAACCGCTCGCTCTCACGCCACAACCAGTCAGTCATCTTTTTGTCCGTGGCCCACGGTGGTAGTGGCCATCGTATGTAGTAAGAGTAGTAGCCGCCTGTCGAACGTTCCAAGCTTGGATCAAGCGCTACACGTAGCGCGGTCTGTGCACCTGCGCGGGGTGTGCGAGCGACTAGTCCGTAAAGCTTGTAGATGATGTCCCACAGCCAAGTTGGCGTTTGGTTCTTAAACATTAATTTGGTATACACCATTCCAGGATTGCAACAATTTACTGTTACGCTAGTACCGTCCAATATTGTCGCCAACTTGCGGGTGAAAAGTATGTTTGCTAACTTACTGTTACTATAAGAGCCGAAGATCTTCGAATAACGCAGCTCACTGTTCAGATCGTCCTTGTTAATGCGTCCGAAGAGGTGCATGAAGGAGCTCATTACGACTACGCGACTCGGCGCGGCTGCCTTCAGACGTTCAAGCAGTAGATTAGCGAGTAAGAAATGTCCAAAATGGTTGACGCCGAATTGGTACTCAAAACCGTCGGCAGTCATTGAGCGTGGTATAGCCATAACACCTGCGTTGTTCACTAAAATGTCCAGTCGTTGTTCTTCCGCGTTAAAGCGCGCTGCAAACTGATGCACCGACTCCAAAGAAGCCAGATCCAGGGTGCGGTTGTAGATTTGCTGATTGCCCGTGCGCTCAATAATATTCAGTCGAGTAGCCTCGCAACGCGCAGCATCACGGCAGGCCATATAAATGCGAGCGCCACGCCGCGCGAGCTCCAGCGCGATCTCTTTGCCAATGCCACTATTGCAGCCAGTGATAATGACGACCTTGTCGTCGATGCGATTTCGCTTGCGGTAGTATGGACCTTGTTTGATTTTGCGCAAAATATACAATATGCCAACAACGAGGAATGTTATAAGGAATATTTGTATGATCCAAGCCCAAGCGCCGTGAAAACATAATGTCTTTGGTGAACGCTTTGAGGGTGTATTCAACACAAGCTCCTCGGTCATGATTAAGCGAAGCTACCACACTGCTGCTCTTAAACGGCCTTACCTAAGTCTGCTCTGTCTGAGTGAAAAAGTTGAACTAAATTTCTAAATCTGTCATTTTAAGTTTACTGATTTTTTTGGTAACATTCATATTTTAGAGTTCGATACACGAACTAACCCACACAGCTGCTATTTTCTAGTATTTAAGGAGACGGTTGCCTTGACCGACTACGTGTCAGTTTTGTCCGAGTAGTTTAACCGTTGCACCAAATACTTGGCCCTCGTCTAATACATTATTAAGCATTGCGTGCCTGTGGCTTCAGGCATTTTCGGCACTTAAAATTGCTACCAAAAGAAACTCGGAACTGAATGGAGGGAAGCATTGGGTGTAGCTGTAAACACCATTATTTTTCATAATTAAAAATAATTAAGCCAATTTAAAAACCCTGCAGTCGCTGCTCTTAGCGGCGCTTACTTACATTGCTTCGAAGAAAAGTTATAAAAAAGTAAAATAGTATTTTATTTGCCTTATTTAATGACTGGTCGAGGTGAATAACATTTATGGGTTTCTGTTTTGATTCTGTATTTGAAGTGACAGTTGTTTATTTTTATTGGCCGCGTGTGCGGCTGCCGCACCCAACGACAGCGCCGCACCGAATTTTATATCTTCAGATTTCTTTCTCTCATTCACTCTTCTCTTGTGCTCTTCTGAAGTTTAAACTTTTCGTATATAGGTAAGCATATTCACAACCACGTGTCATTACTGGTCGAAAGGCAAGCAGCTGAGAGCATTTCATAACTCATAGTTCTGCCAAAATAATTTCTGGTGAAGCACCCCCTCGTTTCCTAAGCCAACAGCTGACCATGAGCAGTATTATGCTGTAAAACCTTGAAACATATACATACATATGTACTTGTCGCAATTTCGTCATGAACTGGAATTGTGCGCCATCTCGCTCGCCACTGTAAGGCTTACGCACCGCGTTGTGCCTTCCAGGAAGTTTAAACGCACGTTAGTGCGGTGTTGCAAAGTACACGCGTGCCTTATGACTTCCAACTGCGCTGTTGGAACAGTCGTACATTGGAAAACAAGCCCCATTTCCAGTGGAATACACTTGGGAGTGTTGCATGCCACTGCTTTGTCAAAGTTCTTGTGCCGTGACGAGGGCGGGGACCTCACTAACGCCGATGTGCTGCCCTGCACGTACACCCAACCCAGTGACGTGGCAAGAGGAGCAAGTCTTTTGCAACGCGGAGTATAACTGTTGCCTAGTTCTCGCAATTTTCGCTATTTTTTGTCGTGCTTTTTCGGCTATGCGCTTTTATACCGCCCCCGCCGTCGCAGCTGAGCGCACTTGCCTGCTGGTTTGGCTTTCGCGATTATCGACCGAACTGAGTGTAGGTCATGTCGCTTGTTGCACTGTTGGAAGTTTTGCTTTTTTTGTGATTGTGCGACCGTGCGCTCCAATTCGCCGATTTAGGGTGCGAGGTGCGAAATATGCCTTACGTGTCGCATATACATATGTATGTATAGAGTATTTATACATTACCGGTTATGACACCGTCTCTCTCCTTTGTTTCTAAAATCTGCATTCGAGTGACTTCCTTCAATGCAGTATTTTTAGGCTTTTGATTCGCTTTTATTTTTGGTGGATATTTGTAATGATTAAATAATGTGGCGCTGTCTTTCTACTCTGTCTGCGGCTAAGCTTTGCATGCCACTATATTCTCATACATACATTCACATTTCAGTGCATGTCACGCCATTTTGCTTGCGGTTTATGTCGCTTTTCTAGAGTTTCACTGCATTTCTTTGCCCAACTATTCTGTTTTCCCCATTCGGTTGGCTGGCCGCCCATTTGCCGGGGCGCTGCAGTCAACGGCTGTTATTCTCAGACCGTTTTGGCAGATCCAAATACGCTGGCTTTTGTTATTGCCAAACAATTTAAAAAAATAGTTGCGTCAAACGTCATTAAAGTCCCCTCACAACCGCCACCCAAACGCCGCTAACGTAGGCAAACAATTTGGCATGTCAATATGTGTAATTAACAGCGTACATATACTTATATGTATGTACACTATTCTAATTTAATTAACTGCTTGCGCGATGCCGTGCGCAAGTAAATAACTATTTTGTTTTTGTTCTGTTTTTTTTTTGTGAAAATGACATCTGTATGTAAACAGTCTGTTGTTGTTTATCGCTTGGTTGTGACAGCTGGCGCTCAACAGCGCATCAAATACCTCAAACGATGGCAATTGAAATTGGAATTTGGGTGTTAGAATGATACCTTAATTTCTGCTAATTGTTCTTGTTTTGCCATGCACGTGCTATTTGTGTGTTTTGTGCTGAAAAGTGAGTGCAACAAGCGTGTGTGCGAAGGCCAAACTCATATATTGACAGATCGCGGTGCATAGCTCACCTTGAGCGCAATCGCATGCACGCCTCTATATATTCGCATGCTGCTATTTCTAATTTGCATATACTATATGTATTTATGTATGTATGTATATATCTGCAGCGCTTGCAACCGCACTTGCAAGTTTTCACTTGTCGCCAGCGGCTTGTCTTCTAAGCTTGAGGTCTCGTGCCTGGCGGCATACAAAGTTGTGCTATACTGCATGTAAGCCGCTCAACTCGTGTCTGCATTTTGACTCATACTACCTGTGGGCAGCATTCGCCTGTTTATACAAAATATTCGCATGAATTCGCGATTTTATTGCCTACAAATGATGCAAATTGCAAATTCAAACGGTGTGTGTAAGAAGACTTACTTAACGACCACGCGTACATACATATATACATATGTTTATATATTTATGTATGCAGGAGCTATATTCATACTTTCTATTAATAAGCATTGCTATTTTCAAAAAGGCGCGAATGGCTATATAAAATCGTTTACAAATACACGTTGCTTATTCATTCACGATTTATGTACATATATATACAAACATATAAGTATATATGTATATTATGTTTATTTTGATTTCTGCAAAGTGCAGGGGCCCAGCGGAAATTCCGCAAACAAAGGCTGACCGATGCATGCCAAGCGTTTGCAAATGATATTTTATCCATTTTACATCTTCCGCATTACAGTTAAATATGAAGGTTCAAGTTCCTTAGTTTTAAAGATATTAGTCTGAAATTTTGCACATAATCTTTTCTCACTAAGGAGCTGCTATAGCATATAGCTGTCATATAAACTAACCAGAAGGGTATTATAGCTTCGGTGCAATCGAAGTTAACATTTTTTCTTTTTTATTGTGAGCAGTTGCGAATTAATGAAATTCCATAGCTAGCAAAAAGCTGTGTGTTTTGTAATGCAACCCTTTTCACGCCCATTTCCGCATTATATATCACATTGCAGCAAGTACCTTGAGAAAAAGACCTAGAAATGCTACATATGCGGTCTTTTTGTGTGGTCTTTCTCGACATTGGACTTATTGGACTTGCTAGGTCACCATTGCGGCAACGGAGTGATGGATTTGATCCTAGTAGTTTTTTCTGCTAACATTTCACATAGTCCAATCACACTTTCTTTCACTTTATAAAGGCTAATTACAGCTAGGCAACTCATAAAAGTAACTGAAAGCTTGCGAAAATTCTGTGTTTCAACGGCTGCTGAACATATTTTGTGTCTGTCTAATATATTCCACTGGCATTACAAATTTATGCATATTAATATACATACATAAGAGTTATAAACGTATTTTGTTGAAAGTAGCTTTTGCCTCTTTCATACACTCGCGCGAAAAGAATGCGGAAAGCCAACTTCTAGCTTCAGAGCGCTGGCAATTTCCAACATCTGCAGAGGGCGGCTGCCAATTAATATGCAACGCTATCTATTGGCGGCAAATAAACTGTGTATAGTATAACTGTAATATATGAGTACAGGCGAGTTTATTAGTTTCACATTTATTAAATCATAAATCACACGAGAAACAACGCAATATAACTGGTCGAAATCGAGATACAATATTTGTGTGCGTCAAATTGATAAAATTGTGTGCATGAAAAGCGGGTCCAAGAGCTGTCATCTAATTGCAATTTGCTTTTATTGTGCACTTTATTGGCACTAGACTGTCTTTATTTGCATATTGTCATGTACATACATATATACAAGTATATTATGGAATTGGGTGCATTTAGCCTCAAGGTGGGTGGTTACATGAGCGCCCGTTAACCAGTCAAATGTTGGAGAAATCAGTAAGTGCTGGAAAATTGCAGTTCAAGTTTATTAAAGCTGTGGATTGTGATTGCCTGTGAGTAAAGAATTCAAATTAAATTGCTGCGACACATGAGACTTCTTACATAATTAGAAGTAAACAGTTGTCTTTCGGTCTTTTATGAAGGCCATTTGGCGGTTACAATGAGTATGTAGTTTTGCAAAAGCATAATATTTGGTAGTCGAAAAAGGCTTTTCGTATTTCTCATCAAACTTCAACTTACTTTTTTTTAATTTATAATAATAAATAAATAGAAATTAGTGTAAAACTTTCGAAGATGTAAATCGAAATTTCCAGAACGGAAGCGAGCGAACCATTGTTGTGCTACACGAACTGATGCAGCATCGTTTCCGTAAACTTCGCAAATTTCTTTGGTGGCTTGCGTGGCATTCTTCCCTTTTTTATACAAAAAATTTAAAATATAGCGAATTTCTTCATTATTTTCACTCATTTTTGAATAGCTGTACCTTTTTTTCAACTACCCCGAATTTAATATTTTTTGGTTAAATTAAGCTTAAAATCTCACCTATATGGTATACAATGTGATTGCTAGCACGGGAGATGTACGACTGCAACGACATCTATTGACAAAATACGAAAAGACTTTTTCGACTACCCAATACATATGTATATAAAATGAGCTTGTATCGATTTTGAAATTTTAGTTTTCTAATAAAAATCAGTGTAATTCTCCCCTCTTTATTATATTCTAATTACAAAATCTCTATTTTAAGGGACTTAAGATTACTTCGACTGTCAAAAAAGTTGATTCGAATTACTTTCGTCGAATTTAGTTATTGCCACAAACTTGCATGTATGTCCATATGTATGTATGTGCGCACATGACATTAAATTTTTAAAATTGCACAGTCTCTACCACATGCACTTCATCTATGAACAAATGTAAATATATATGTATATATACATATGTATGTAGGTATGTATGTACTAATCCTTTTGAGTGCACATCAATCTTTTCCATTTATATTTAATTATCTAGACATATGTACATATGTACATATATACATTTATTATGCAATCGAAAGTTTCACTATGAGGTAGTTGGAGGCAGTGTGACAAATGTATATGCAAGCCTTTGACGCTGGGGGGAAGGCATAACGTGCGAAACTGGGTGAAGGCCAGCAAGCATTATTAAAACATGTCTATAAATGTTTACATGTCAGTCGTATTGTCAAGGCTTGGTGGAGCCGTATTTAACTGCAAAGCATTATTCTAACAAGCGACGCAACAATACGCATTTCATACTGCACTCAGCCTGTATACATATGTATGTATATGGCTGTATATATTCCTTTATAAGGGAGTCACCTTAGCAAAGAAGCAGCTTGTCTGCTTTCGTTATTAATTATAACTACTTTTTATAATCAAAATATGTGACTAAGGCGCAATTAAATACAAAAACCAAGTAAAGCAGCTGTGCTATTCTAGTATTGAAAACCAGTTCATGGTACCACTTATTATTATGCGAGTTTACTCAGTTCTGCTCCGCTCATTGTGTTCGGTTTGATTTCATGTCGTGGTCAATATAACTTCATGATTTTGTGCGGCAGCGAAAGCAAATTGCAGGTGTTATTAGTGGTGGTGGACGCGATTATTGATTACCGTTAATCTGCGTTGTAATTATATGTTTCTACCACACCCTTTTACTCTTCACCATATTTTCTATGGCGTTACCTGAATAATATAACAGTAAACTGTTAAATAACCTTTGAATCCTTGAATCCTTCTACATATATCAAACCTTTTAGTTAAAATCAAAAGCGAATATTTTTTTGTATTAATAAGTATTTATTGTTTTATTTTCTTAGAAACAAATTCTTATCGTCTATGGTATATGTACGTTATACTTAGATATATTTTGTGTAGACATGTATAGGTTGTATACATTTAAAGCATTTCACTTAACAAATATTTTTATTTTAAGCAAACTAACTGTTTTTAAGTTACCTCGTACATATTTGTATATATAGATTGATGTATATTTAAGTAAAATTCAACACTCATAAATTATATAAAGCAGAAAACTTTAAGTTATACTTGGCAAGTCCATTTTTTATACAAAGTTCACACTATAACTAGCAGCTAGTAAATATCTAAAATTTGTTTCTTTTTCTTTATGAACTATAAATGAACTGTCACGAAAACTGGAACTCGGTTTCCTGGTTCCTAAGCTCCACATTTTCGTAAAAGTTCAAGTATAGATTTACAATATGTTTAAGAATCTGGTATGCGAATTTTTTTCTAATTTCTTAACAGCGCAATTCGGAAATGGCAGTTTCAAAGTTTTATAGTTTTCGTTTTTTCTATAAAATTTGGAAGCATATTTCCCTGAAAACCGTTTGAAACTTATTTTTTATTACCTCTTCTCACCCCTTTTGCTACCGGCTTCCCACTAAATAGTACTTTTTGTTGTAAATTTAATGAATAATTATTTAAGTGAAATAAATTTATTCGCTGTTACTAACACAACCAGTATCTCATATGGTTTCATATCACACTGTATTAGTTTTAATATAAAAATCTGTTGATTAAATTAGTATACTTTCAAAGTTCGAATAGTTTATAAAAATGTTTTTCATAAAATATAACTATTTTATTTGTTGAATGCAAAAATATACCCTGTATCTATAATATAATGTTTTTGTGTGATATTCCCTTACCAGACGTCGTATGAGGCCAAAAATAGCCAGTGTACTGATCGCCGTTGCCTGTGAAATTTCGCAAATGAGCACCGTTGAAGCGCATTTTTCTTTTCAACTAGCTGTCACCATTGCATTCGTTTGCCCAGATTCAGCTATTTACAAAATTTTTGGGCTGCTTGCCAATTTACGGCGCAATTTCTTGGCGCGCTCCCTCGTCTGTCTAGTCACCGCTTCTTTTCCAACTACCAATGCGGCTGTGTCCTTGCATTTGTGTTGGTCGCGTCAAGTACTGTATAGCCATAGTATGTCGCTACTGTGACAGCCTTCGCTTCCACTTTTCCTCCGCCTTGTTTCGCTCAACTAAAAGCAATGCGTACCAAACATCTAAAGCCAACATTGCTGCCACACGAAACCCAAAATATAGCTGAAAGCATGCAAAGCCTGTTCTGGTGCATTCATGCGGTCTTATCCTGGCGCGCTCTTCGAACTGAATCGTGAGGTTGAGCGACGCAGGAAATGCAGTCGTTTACGTGTTTTTCGACTGCGCCCAGTCGCTTCCGCTTGTTTTGGTTTATCTGCAGAGTCCGCAGCAGCGCCTGTTGTTGTTGGAGTTTTAGTACGTTTCTGCTGTAGCTTCTTGCCCGTTAGCAATTGACGTCTGTCGCCGCCGCCAAACAAGCTTGATCCATCCGAGCTGGAGTATAGCTCAATTGTCGACGTGGCGTCTATTTGAGCAACGATCGAGTGCTGCTCAGCGGCGGAGAGTTGCATTTTAGCAAATTTCTTATGGCAACGCTTGAGATTTGCACGCGTTAACGGCGCCGTGATGCGCCGCCCCAAGTGAGCGGCCAGTGAACTGGGCGCTGCATTGATACTGTTATCTTCGAACTTAGGCCAATCCTCTGCATCTTCAGCGACATCTGCTGCAACGATATCGCTTTCCTTGTGGGTTGTGGCGGTATCCGCCGACGCGCAGTCAACATCGCCTGCGGCCGAATGTCGTCTGCTTGCTCTACCTTCCGGACTGTCGGCCAACGAACGCTGCTGCGTTTCCCTATTGTGTTTAAAATTATTGTTTTCTGCTTTTGTTGTGCTGCCATCTTCATTAGGATAGCTGCCGCTACTGTTGCTGTTGTGAAGAACGCTTTCCCGTTCTCATGAACGCTTGGCGCTGTCCTTACGAAAGGACTTGCGTAGCTTATCGACCAAACGCAAATGAAATTTCGTGATATCGTTCTGGCTTTCCGTCGTATTTATTGTCTTGGGCGGACTGGAGGCCTGGCTAAAGGAACGTGTAGGCGAAAGTGCTCCAGCGGCAGACGAGTGCGAGGTACGCGATGCGTTACGGGGAAAGGCGCGCGATGATTGACAACGCTGCATCTGCATGCGATAGGTGTGTGAAGGTGATGTGGCGAAGCTCTCGGACTTGCATTCAGACACTTTGCGGACACGTCCATTGGCCGGCACACCCATGGCGGAAGACAGTGTGGGTGCGCCACCATTCGAGCTGGTTGTGGAGCACTCCGATGTTTTTCGTGAACGACTATCCTTATAGATATCGTAGTTATTCTTCATGACAGGCATCATAAAAGCCATTTCGAATGTGAATTTAATTTGTGCAAATCGCGATTTCAATGAATAAGTTAGAGAAAATTATTGACTAAACCGCAAACTGCAAAGGCACTCCACTAAAGCGAAGTTAATAATAATTATATTTGCGTTTGTAAGGTTTCTTCTAGAACCTTCCAATGACTTCGTTTCGCTTCACTTTTCCAGTGACGAATTGCAATGCACTTCGTTTATTCTCTGGCCATAAACATATGTATATACACAATCAGTCGCACTTCTACACTTTATATCTTTACTTCACAATGTCTTTTGTTGCTCTTGTAGTCGTATATATTGTCTTGTACATATGTATATTCACAATAAAGATTGATAGTATATAAGTCACTTTTAACCAGTTCGTTTTGTTTTGCTGGTGATTTTCTAATTTTCTTAGTCTTCACTATTTCTATTTCCGGCGTTTTGTTCTTATCTGCTCAAGAGTTCGACTCCGAATGAACGGCAAACGGTGGTGTGGTTGTATTTTATAGAAAATCCAACAATTGTGACGAACTGCAGTACTCCGTCACGGTAGGCTGGTGAGAGCCGCAATAGGTTGAAAATGAGAGAGCGAAATCGAAAAGGCAATGCAAATAGATAAATTACAAACACGCTATGTATACATATGTATGTACTGTTGCCGCATATATCTTGCGGATGTACATAGTATGTATGCGCATTGCTGAAAAATGCAGTTTTCTTATTTTCTCTATTGTTGATTTGATTTTCCGATGTAGCACTGTGTGTCTGTAAAATCGCTTGTCATTTGAGCGAATCTATGAGTTGATGGTGGTTTGCCTAAATACTTTGTAAAGTCGAATCTCAGAGAAACTTCTGTCACTGTTCTCTCCGAATTCGTTACACTGAGAAAAATATTAGATAAAACTGTTTTTAAAATTTCGACATTATGAGAAATAATGATTGTTTTGAAATGTATAAACTGACTACAATACTTATTGTGGAATTCTACCGTTAGAACTGGACTTTCCAAGACAGACGGTAACTCTTGACACTATTTTCTATACGCAAGAATTTTGATTACTGAGGTCCACTGTTACAATCAAAATGTAGGGCGATTAGGTCAAAACGCTTGTTATGGACAAATAATATGAATGCCATTCGAAGTCTATTGAGTGATCGCACATCTGTCTAGTCTATTGTTCCAAGAGTGTCCGGCACAGGCCTGATATTGGTCGGTGATCATCACAAGTTGGTGCGACTACAGCTGTGTTACACCGTCAATCACAGTCATCAAATCTAACTGTTGCACACAATACAAAAACATACATATGTATGTAAGTACAAATGAGTGCTTCTCCAACAAATCTGTTGTTGTACAGGTATGTTGTAGTAGGTCCACGGCGAGGGGTTTATGGTTTATGTAAGCATAGCAAATGTTATACTTAGCAACTCATTAGACACAGACACACACCGGAAAATTGAGTATGTACATTTATGGTAATATATACGATATGATGTAGAGCACCGAGTCGTTGTGCAGCCGATAAGTGATTGATTACGAAACCTCTTCAGGCTGTCAGCGCTCAAGTGGCGAAAACAAAATACTTGCAGATATTTTAAAACGATCAACAACGATATTTTTAAACAATGCTTTTTTTTGTTGATATTTCAAAGCACATTTGCGATTATTCTATTCGAACTATTTTAGCAGCGATAATTGGCCCTTCAGCAGCTATGTATAGTTGAACTACGTACTGTAGACTGTCAGAAATGATCAACCAATGCAAATCTGATTGGCATTGATTCAAAATATATGCAACTAGTTGCAACGCTTCTGATCCTGCTGCATGCAAAGTGATACAGTAGCTTGAACATTGTACTACATACATACATACATATGTATGTATAATAAAATTGCATGTACCTACACACATAAATTGAAATTTGAGATTGAACCAGCCATCCAGTTCAGTTTTTTTTGCATGGAAACTCACGTTTGTGGAAAATTTTTTACTTACTCGTTGGCACTTGTGAATAACGGCGTAGTTATTCGCACAATTTTGGCGTTTCGGCACGATAACTTTGCTAGAATCAGCCAGCAATCGCACAGAGCAGCAAATACCTGTACCGTGAAAGATTTTCAAAGTGAATTCTATTTAAAAGGCAAACGCTTCTTTAGTTGTATTTGTCATTTAATGTTTTTTTCTGAGTTATACTTAAATGTATGTATATAAGTTTTATATAATAATGAAGTGCATGAAGTCAATTACTTGCATATTATAAGTTCAAAATTTTGAAGCTTTTGCTTTACTTAATTCTTGGTTGGATTTTAACTAGAAATAAATAATAGTAAATACCGATTAACAACTTGTAATCGCTGCTTTAATTTTTTATTTATTTATTTTTTTATATTTTTTTTTTCTTATTTCTCGGATCGATACTTGATTGCTCGCATCTAAGTTTTCTCATTTGATTTATTGTTGATCCATTTATAATTTAATTTCATTTTTAAATAACCTTAATTGGTAATTAAATGCATTTCCAACAACTTAACTAATATGTGTATGTATGCACTCGTATGTATGTATGTATGTATGTATGTATGCATTTCGTCTGTAATAATTCGAATAACATTTTAATTATTATTGTAATAATTTTAATGGGATTTTAAGGACTCCATGAGCATGCACACATCTTCCGTTTGACAATAGCGCAATGGTAGTTCGGGTATGTGGTTTCGTGGTTCGCAAGTATGAGATTTATCAAAATTGTCTGACTTATTAAAAAACGTTTTTATATTTATGAACGAATCAAATCGTTTACTAGATTGAAAAAAAAAATAACAAGCATTTAGGGGAATATAGAAACACGTTGCTAATTTTACGATTTTAAGAAGACTTTCGAACTATACTATATACATATGTATATGTTGTGAACAGAACACCTCATTTCATAGCTGTGACATTTTGTTAGTTGAAATAGGAAATCAGTTAGAAAAAGTTGTTTCAAAATAGAAATATTGATGACAATGCTGAATATTGGTAGCATAGTTAGCCAAAACATAGCGCTAGAAAGCCGAAAATTTCGCACAACTTTAAGGCGAAGTTTAAGTAAGTGATTATCAGTCACAGTAGATACCAAAAGCTTTATTCAGCGGCCTCAAACGTAGCTTGGATTACTTGATCGGGAAAGGGCAGATTTATAACACTAGTGTACATTTTTTAATTGTTTACGCGTGGTGGTTTGGCGAGCAGCCAGTCACTGCAGGCTTTTTCATTTTAATTTGAGGGAGGACTTATGGGCGCCTAGTACACATGCTCGTGTTGCTTGTACGCTAACGTTACGGGGTTCAGGTTTTGTATGTTGTTATAAAAATACATGCATAAACATCTAGAACTTTGAATAGGATCTCTTTTGCTTACACTCTATTGAAAACAACAACAACAACGCTTACTTATTGATATTTTTCAAACAACTTTATCGGGTCCCGCGCAATTCCTAATCCTAAAGGAGCCAGTAATATCATAAGAAGTTTTCAAATCTTAGTTCCAAATTCCATTTGCTGCTAATCTGGTTACTAATATTTTAGTACTTTGGTATTATTTTATCTAATCCATCGAAGTTACTTGTGAAACTGGACGCGAACACCTTGAGAAACGGTTCATTAGCAAGGAAGAAAATTTTCGAACATTTAGATGCTGTGATTATTTTAAATTTTCGAAAGAATTCAGCAAGGTGTAATACTAAGCACTTGAATATTTCATTCAAAATATTTCTTTGTCTGTTTGGTTTTAGTGTTTTTCCTGTACACCAAAATTCATTAAAACTCTCAATTAACTAAGCTAATTCCATGTACTTATCGGCAAGTAATTGGTACAATATGTATGTATGTATGTATGAATGTAATTTGAATATGTATTAATGTATGTAAATATGTACTTGTAGTTGTAGTAGTTATAAATATTTATCCAAGCACTAGCTGATTTCATATTTGTAAAGTGATTAATAACTTCTGATATTAGAGCTTAAACAAAGTTCATATTATAAGTCTCTTTGTTCACAAGAAAAAGTATTCGACTTTCTATGTCACGCAAGGAACACTGCAGAGGTAGCAGCAGAAGCACGAAAATAACAAAATGCAGTGCTTAATATTATAATAAACTGAAGAGTGAAATTAAAAATTCCAAATATTGCCTGCTATCCATTCAATGTGTCTTGGTCCGATACCGATAGATGGCATTTTGAAATGATTAAAGGCTTAAGTTAATACAAAGAATTAGTCCTCAAGTAGATGTGTTTTTATACAAAAAGCATTAACATATTCTAAGCATCTGGTCGCCCCAACAAAACCTCACAAATTTAACTATTTAAATGTAGTTATATATTATAAATATTTTACTAGCTGATTTTAAAAGATAACTACGAGTTAAAACCGCGCTAACAAAACAGAAAGGCATTCGAGTGTTATCTAAGTAAGCTAAGAATTCCTCTTAAGAAATTTAACTTAAGAACTTAATACGCGTGAGTGGTGAATCCAGCAACTTGTTGTTGAAACGTCAACGGCCTCACTTGCGATTGTCTGGAAACTTTCGATTTCGGGGACTGTGCGAAACATCACGCCGCGGAAACTCGTCCAACTGAAAATAAAAAGCATGATCTTTATCAAGTGTGGATCTGTGAAAATACTTTTGTTCTGTAAATACCTTAGAGGAATTCCCTTTTAAGCGACTTGAACTTGCCCGTCGCATTGGCACGTCCATCTCGTCATCCGTGTAGCAACTATACTCACGCGACGAGTCACTAAAAACAACAATGAGTTAATGGTATATAAATCCATTTCGAGAAGTTACTACCCCATCAGTTACCTTGGTTCAATTCCATCTTGAGTATCGGGATCCAGTAATGGCAACATGTCCTCTCCTTGTTGTAGCAGATCAACACTGGTTATGGATTTGCTGCTTGTTACACCCTCCATCTCATCATCTGCAACGGCTGCGCTCGCGTTGTCGTCCGCTCCAGCGCCTGTGCCACCTTCACGTTTGGTTTCATGACACTCACATTGACAATCCTCCGGCTTCACATAGTTGTAATGAATTTTGCCATCCATTGTCACATCAGGTTGTGCTGGTTGATGGTCATGTCCATGACTATGTGTATGCGTCTGGGGCTGCGATATATGTTGAACACTCGAAGTGGTGGCATGAACTCGGCTGCTGCTGGTGCTAGTTACAACACCGTCTTTGGGTAAAACCGTGATTCGTTTTGGTGGCTTGCGCTTTTCTGGTATGTTTTCGAAATCTATCCAGTGTCCGGAGAGTTTTCGTTGTGTTGTTGTTGTGCCCGACGTTGGTGTGATTTGTGTTTGCGTGGTCTGCACGGTAGTTGTTGTCGCTTTGCTGACAGCAACTTTGGTTTTGATATCCAACTCGGGTTGTGTCTGCTTCTGCAGCAATTGTTTATTGGAGTCCTTACGTTCCAAATTTGACGAAGTAGCACGAAGACCTTCTTCGGCAAACTCAAACCAGGACTTGCCGCTGGTATTAGATGGTCGTCGAGGGGACTTTGCGCTTTGTACTCGCTCTTTTGTAGAGTCTTTTCGTGGCAAACTTATTCGTAGTTTTTCACCACGAACTGGAACTGAACCGCTAAGTTCGTGTGCTTGTTCCTGAGGTGTAACTATTCCACAATATTCTTCTAAGTGTGAAGGATTCAGTGGTGTAGTTGAGCGTGGTCGTTCCACGGGACATGTTTTCAATTCCATATTGGCTCGATCTTTCATGGGAACAAGTGGCACACCATGTGCACGTTCCTCTGGTAACGTGGTTGGCACATAAGGAAGCTCATCAAAAGACTCTTGCGACACGAGTCCTGTGCTTTCATGGTCTTCAATTGTCCCAACATGACGAGGCAAATGTCGGCGCTTAGGATCGGCTGCAGCTGACGAGCCGCCAGCTAGGTCCGAGTCTCGTTCGCTTTCAGATGATTCGACTGGTTCATCGGTTGAAGGCATTGATTGTCTTTCTGTTCCGACATGAGAGCCCTGTGAGCGACGTGTGGGTGTAGAGGTTCGAGGTGGTTTAACGGGCGTTTGTTTTCCGGAGCGATCTACAGGTGACTGTGATTGTGAGCGCGGTACACGTTGTGTGGGCGTTGGCGAACGACTTCCAGCCACGGATGAAGTAGTTGGGGGAGGTGATGGTGAAGGAGCTGTAGATGGTGGTGGTGGTTGAGGCAGTGTCGGTTTCCGTTGCTGATGTTGCTTTGATAACTTTTGGTCGTCGCGCTGTTCTGCGACGTGAACAATCGCATCCTCCGTGCTGTCACCATGTTTTGGTTCCGAAACACTTTGCCTTTTAGGTTTTCGTGGCACATTCTCATGATACTTTTTTCGCACATCGAAATTTTCCAAGTAACGTGAATGTCGTTGATTCACAATCCCACCACCAGCATCTGCATCGTCTTCGGAAGTAGAACGTGATTTTCTCCGTGGTTCCTCATGAGATTCCTTACGACGCATAACCACTGCAGTCACTGTTGTTTGCACAATATGCTTTTCATCTTCTGATGTGGAAATCGATTTCTGCCGCCGAGCTGAAATCTCCGTAGAGGTCCGTCGTTTCGGCGGCAATTTCATAGACTCTTTAGATTCTTGTATTTTTGTTGAAGCATTCAATTCCACTTCTTCCTCTGAGCGACGGATTACTGTGCCTTGCCTGTGTAAAGTCTCTGAGCCAGGGCTTTCTATTATTGTCTCTTGAACCTGCTCTGAAAGTTGGCTGGATTGACTTTCGGTTTTAGAAATACTAAATTGTGTAGAAAATATTGGATCCTGACTACCTGAACCTAAACGTGTGGTGAAAAGTAATCGACGCTTTTCTTTTGTATGTTCATTTTCAGGCTGAACTTGTGTAATGTTTACATTGACTGTAGCTACAGTCTCAACAATCTTTGTTTCACCGCCACTATCCACAGAGGGTAAACGATGAATTTCAGCTTCCGCTGCCATGCCATTTTCTTGCACAACATTTTCTTTAACATTGGCCAAATTTGAACGAATATTGACTTTTATAGCACTTGCATAGCTGGTTTCAGAACCAGCTGTCTCCTGTGAGTCCTGTGAGCTATACTTGTTCACTTCTAAGCTCCATGTACGTTCTTTATTGTCATCTTCCTGTGAAAGAGTGTGTATTGCATCAAGATTTTCGAGGCGTTGTAGTTTTTCCACCTGTTGTGAACGTGGTTGCGATTGGCCACTACCTGAAGATCCACTTCCTGAACCTTTACGAGCGCCCACTGGTTTCAAAGCAGCAGCGGCCGCTGCAAGCTGGCTAGCAGTTATTGCAGTTGGAACCGGACGCATCGGCTCGGCATTGAGTTGTTGTATACCGTGCAATAGCTTGCGTGCCTCTTTTTCCTCTGGTGGGGTATGAAGAGGTATGTGTATTACGCCTTCCACAGGTTCATCGTAATAACGTAACCTACTGGCAGGGCGAGATCCACCTCCAGTGGTAGTCGATGATGGAGTGTGTGACTTACTGCGCATTTGTTGCATCTGTTGCTGAAGCTCATGCCCATCGATAGGTGAGGAGCTCTTCGAAGATTTAGCATCGGCGCCTGCATTACTTCCACGTTTTCCTGGTTTGAAAATCGCTAAAACGGATTTCTGTTTACTTGGCGTAACGTTTTGTGACTGCGGCGTTGGGCGTTCTTTACTTTTACTGCGGGATCGTGAACGTTCACGGGGTGAATCAGGTGAGTCTTTACCGCCTAGTCGAAACAGCGAACTAAATGAACTCTTTCTCGAAACTGAAACAGTGGCTGGTGAAGGTGAACGACTACCATGTGTATCCTTAGTCAAAGCACCGTGTCGCGTAGGCTTAGGACTAGCCGTGGGTGTAAGCCGATTTTCATCCACAGCGGTCCGACCTAAACTTAATGAAGCAGGCTTCTTTTGACTTCGCGAATAAAGCGGAGCAATGCTGTTAGGAGCCTCCACAATTTTCTCATGGGGGGCAATACCTTTGTCGTTATACATATAGTCAGGCTTCAGGTTAATGCGTATATACTCGGTGCCGCTGGGTGTTTTTCCAATTACCATTTGTCCAGGGCTTTTATTACTTCTTCGCTGAGCCCCCATAACTGGCTTTGCAACACCACCAGGTGCAATGGCTACAGCATTGGGTCGCTCTGCTTTCTTAGTACTTTTCATTGGCGGTTTAGCTTCACCGTTTGATAGCGATGTCGGCTTCTTCTTCGGTGAACTTTCCACTGTAATACCTTCCGCCAAAACAGCCTGTGTTGGATCGTGCTTACGTGACAGCAAAACTTGCTCAAGTAATTCAACAGTCGGTGGCTCAATGGTGGTTGAAACTCGACCGTCCACTACGTTTTCCAAAGGCTTTGGACCACAAAATGATGTCTCCAAAAGCATGCGATGAGGTGAAGGCGAACGTGAAACGCCCGATACCGCTGAGAGTCGACTCACAGCCGAACCCTGACTGCCAACGCTAGATATGCGACTTGTGCGTCCGGAAATACAAAGCAATGCAGCGACCTCGGAACTGGCCGAGTCTTTGCGCTGGTGCTGTTGCAAATAGCTTTGATGATCGTCGAATTTGAAGATGTGCGGGGAGGAGCGTTTCACTTGCTAAAAAAAAAAAGAAACACAATGTAAGTGTAAAAAGTTAAGTGGAGAAAGAACAGTGAAAGAAAATAAATGAGTGCGAGTATGTCCAAAACCGGTTGCTCCACCTGTACCTGTAGTCTACAAGCTTATTATGAGCAAACAGCCTCTAGTAGGCGATCACTTACAATTGAATTTTAATTACCAAAGCCAAGCCAAGTGGTCTTACTGACAGACAAGCAATACAATAAGTTGTCAAGAACCACTGCAGAAATCCTGCAACTCACTGCCACGGTATAGTAGACAATGTCGTAAATGATACCCAGTCTATGTTGACTGTTGATGAATTTACAAAACTCTGGCAGACAGTTCGGAAGGACACAAGCGAGATAAGTGAATGAAAAAGATGAACAGAGAAACATTGCTGACTTATTGAATTAAGGACAAACAGTAAACTGAGGTGAGGACTACAACAAACAAAAAATGGCAGATACAAGAGTAGAATATGAAGGCGAAATTAAGTTATAAAAGTCTTGATGAAGCCGGCACAAGCTACTGTGCTGATGTTGAGGGCAGTGTGAGGGAGTTGGGGACCAGTTGAAACCCTGATTGTCCTTTAAAAGCGCACTGCCTTGATATAAAGAATGGAGTTCATAAAATTTATGACTCAAAGTTATATATCTACAACTCTCAACAACACATATTATCAATTTTCTGGTTATAGAACCATATAAATGGTTCTCTTATCGTTTCTTCAGTTGGGTAAGAGCCAACAACGCAAACAATAACAGTGGCACAATAAAAATTCACAAAATGTCGTGCGAAGGCAAACCCAACTATGCCATTTACTAAGTTTTTCCAGCGTTAACCTACATTTAGGCGTCGCAACCGAGGAGTGGGCAGCAGATGTACACACATGCATGTATGTAATGGTGTGTGTCTTTCCTGCAATATCCATGTTTTTTTGTTGCATGGGAATTTCGGAAGGGTTTTAATTTTCAATCGATCAGCTCGCCAAACACAATTGCACAGTAAAGTAGACCAACTGATTCGAGGCCGTGCGTGTCATCAGCCTTGCAATATCTGAATGATTTTAACGTTCACCATGGCGCTGCAACATTTTCGTTTTCCTCCTCATACAGATGTGTAAATAACTGTTTATATATGTATGAATGGCATGCTCCACTTATTCTACCACATACAAATGCGAGTATTATGTGGTATAGCGACAAGCCTATAGATCGATTCTCTGTCTACAAATTTATATAAAGTCCTTTCCTTTTCGCCCAAACAAGCGCAGTTCTAAAATGCAGGATGCGACTTTAGCATTGGAGCAACTTTTCACTCAAGATAACGGTTAAAAATTGTAACGAGTAAGTAACAAATAGTTTGAAATTACCTGCTGTTGTTGTATCTTCTCCTGCTCCTCTTTCTTCTGCTCCGGATCCATAAAGTACAATTCCTCGGTTGAGCTTCGTAGCTCCAGGGCGCCCTCTTCGCGAAAGCCCAGTCCGATTGTTTCCTGTAGGGTGCCAGTGCCAACCTTCATTTGATTATCATTTTTATTGCAAAACATGTACAACAAAAAAATCAAAACGCGACAACAATTTTGAAAACCAAAAACAAAGTCAAAAGCGCGAATATATAACGACGATTTTTGTGGAATTTAATGGCATTATAGACAAAGCGGAGTGAACCCAAAAGTATGCAACAACAAAAAGAGAGTGTGGATGAGCGGGTCACGGAGCGTGTACCAATTTGCACATAAAACAAGGCGGCAAATGAAGGACGTGTATATGTATATTTAATAAAAGGGATGAATAGAAGCATGTAAAGGAAGAAGAAGAAAAGAGAAAAGCAAAGAAAAATTTACTTTCCAAGTGTCAGTGTCGAAAGTGATTTACACATACACACATATAGTCTTATGCATATGTATGTATTAAGTGCGCGTGACTTTATAATTATGTATGTGTGTGTGTGTGTGTGCGACGCGTTGTGTTTACACTTTTACAAGATTGAACGCTCGCAAGCACAGATGTGTTCAAATTGGTGACATATGTATGTATGTAAATGCTCACGTGCGTGTATGTATGGGACATTAGTGTTCGTGTGTACATTAATTGCTTTACAACAATAACAATAATAATAATCTACTAATCCCATGCGTCGTTACTAAATTATCAGCCGCGTTCTGACAGATGTGTGAATGTCGAGCTCGGCTGGGCAGCGGTGCGGCAAAGGAATGCGGGTGCGCAATTAGTAGGCATTCAAATGTCAGATGATAAGTTGCAGGCTATGTCTTTGTGTGTGTGGGTGCTTTTGATAGGGTTGTGTCGTTGAAATCCGAGAAACGTGGCAACTTTTTATGGCGTCGTAAGCAAATTAAGTTAATTTAATTAAATTAATTAAGTAAAATTTGCCTAAAGACGGCAATTACACTTTTGAAATGAGTCGAGGCGTGAGAACGCGATGAAGAACTGAAGTCTTATTTATGATTGGCGTCTGCCATAAAAAAATGCTAAAATGTCTTTCAATAAATGCAAAACTTAACTTCGACTTCTTGAGTGCTTTATGGCGGTGCTCCCATTTACACTGCAGTGAAGATCAGAACTTTTCACAACCATTGAGTGCTGCTACGGTGACTGCCAGTTGAGTGGGTCATACACTTTATACTTTATACTAATTTTCCTTCGCCCACACAACATCAACTGTGCTTTGCGAAAAGTAAATTTTCCGTCGCTTGCTTTCAATTGGCTCCTGTGCTCCACAAGTCCTACGTATATGTGTATTTGTGCACAATTAATTTTAAGCGCTGCTGTAAAACTTCAGCAACAGGCAATGAAAGTCGTGCACTCCCTCCGAAGTGCACTCACTCAGCCATGATACAATATTTGAGGTTGGTGCATGTGTTGATGTTCGGCCAGGACAGCGGTCGGGTACTTTTAACGTCAGCCTGGTTAGTTCTATCACATTTAGGGCACACAGCAAAACAATCGTCCGAAAACAATTGCTGACAGTGGAGGGAAAGCAGTGCAGGCGACCACACAACAAGCGCAGTAGCTGAAATATCACAATTGCAACTTGTACTTGCCACCAACAAGCAATGGTAGAAATAATACAAGCTAACTGTTAACAATAATAGCTTGTCATCCTGTTTTTCTACATAGCGGAAATTCGGTTTGTTTTAAGTTGTTATTCTCTTGCCTTTGCCTTTATTTGCACTGGTGCTTGACTTTGGTTTGAGAACCGTCGAATGAGTTTACACATTTCTAAAGTGGGTCACGTTAACAGTTTCTTGACACATTCCAAAGACAGCCAGAAAACAATCGCCTATAAAAAACTTGTGACAGAAATTTTCATAAATATAACTTTCGCAAAAGTTTAAGGGAAAGCCCTCTCTCGACGAACAAAAACGAAACTCTATAAGTCACTCATTATTCCCGTCCTGCAACATCTGATAAGTCGACGTTGCGAGTTTTCGAGAGAAAGGTTCAGCGAAAGATTTATGGTCCTTCGCGCGTTGGCCTCGGCGAATATCGTATTCGATGGAACGATGAGCTGTATGAGATATACGACGACAATGACATAGTTCAGCGAATAAAGAGACAGCGGCTACGCTGGCTAGGTCATGTCGTCCGAATGGACGAAAACACTCCAGCTCTGAAAGTATTCGACGCGGTACCCGCCGGGGGAAGCAGAGGAACAAGAAGACCTCCACTCCGTTGGAAAGACCAGGTGGGAAAGGATCTGGCTTCGCTTGGAATCTCCAATTGGCGCCATTTTGCGAAGAGAAGAAATGACTGGTGCGCTGTTGTTAATTCGGCTATAACCGCGTAACGGTAACCGGTTTCTACGCAAGTAAAGATGAAGAAGAAAGTTTAAGGAAAATAACAGTATAGAGGGCAACGTGAAATGTCTTTACAAGTTTTGCAAACACAATAGAGTGATTGTGTCTAGGAAGGTTAATTGTTTTGGGTTCAGTATGATAGTGTTTAGGTCACCCGTCGCAGTTATCTACGCTGAGACGGCAAAAATTCGGAGATTTTGAAGATCCTCATCGTCATACAATCCGTACAGCCAATTTGATAGGCAGGCCAAAGTAGAGAGATGTCAGATCGGCTAAACGTCGTGTTAATATTCTGATACCATGAACATACACACCATATGTAATTCTAAAACTCTCATCTAAAAAATCTGCGACATCAACAACCTAAATGCACTTTCAATATAACCAGCACTATGCATTCTTTCTTTTGGTCTGCCTTGTGCTATATTCTGATTGTAGCTGGTCCACTTTCTAACTGAACTCATTAACCCACAAAATGAACGAATGAGCAGAAGGAAAGGTGCAAGAAAGTGAAGCCCATACACCAACCGTGCACAGTGCGACTGCTATTAAAGAACAGGCGAGCGGGTGAAGCAGCTCAAAAACATGCAGAAAATCATGTTGGAGGGGAAGGATGCAAATGCAGAGCTTTAATGTTGGAAGTTGTGTTGTTGTTAACGACTGACGACAGCAACGGGAAGTAAATTCAATAACGGCAGTTAGACATTAATGTGTGCTCTTTTGTGCGACGCGACAAGATGTGAATGTGTATGAGTAGAAATGTGCGATAATTACGGCAAGAACGAGGGAAAATTTCAAGCAAAAACTGCAAACATTCGCTCACCCACTCAATTCTAAAGCAAAACCCAACTGGCGTTACTTTGAACTTCTACATTGTCCGGCTTACACACTAGCTCGCACTCACACACAGCGACATCAAGCCTCATGCACATTTACTATACATACATATGTACATATTTACAAATCGCATTTCTCGCATTATCATCACCTGTTCGAACACATTCTCGGGACTGCTTTCCCGGCTGTCCTCTTCGTGATGCGATGACGACGATGCACGACTTAGTTCGATGCGGGGCGTGGATGGTGTGGCAAGTGTAGTGGCTCCCTTATACGCTCCTCCTACTCCAGCCGCCAGCTGCTGATGCTGCGTTTGAGGCTGACCAACAGTGTCGCCGCCACCTGCTGTAGTGCTGGCGGAAATGGTCGCCTTTAAAAGAGGTGGTCGCCTCGTATTGTTGCCTTCGTGTTTAGTTCTATTGCTTGGGCTGACTGCAGCGGCGGCAGCGATGGCGTCTGTTGCAACTACAGCACTTCCCGACAACGATACGGCAATACTAGGTTGTTCTGCTTGGGCATTTCTTGCTTTCCCTATTGCGGTTGCTGTGTCCGCAGCTGTTTTATTAATGTGCTCGCGTGGCTCCATCTGTGCAGAAGAGAAATATGAGTTGCAAAAAAAATAAAAACAACGTTGTGTATTTTAATGAGTCGTTAATTTGAGATCAATTTATGTCGAAGTACATAATTAATGACTATTTATAAACTTCAATTCGACACAGCTGTGCTAGAGTCTCAATGTATAAAGTAAACGATATTGGCTCGACGCAGGGGAACTTAACTTAACGCCACCCCAAAGTGTACTTCTCTAACATTTAAGAAAACTAACTTTTGCTAGAGTTTTATTTGTAGAGCCAAGACAAGAAGGGTCTTTCAGCGCAACGCAACGGTAAATAGAAATAATATTTCAAGTATATGTGTGTTCATCAGCTTTTTCACAAAAAGTTTGCCAATGCATTTCCATTTTCCATACACTTGTGAGTGGTGCTTCCGGTGTTGTCATTGCTTTATAGATTTCATCCTTGAGCATGTCAGCTAATGGCGGCGTATTTAATAGCACGACATAATTTTATTTATAGCACAACATTCCCGCATATCTATACAGAGTTTTTGTAATTAAATTGATTTCCTTCACTTCCGATTTTCGAAGCTTTCAACGAATCTGAAACTTGCCACTTTCGAAACTTTGCAATTTAATTAACTGTCAAAGGAAAACGCACAGATAACGTCACTGGAAGCCACAACAACGCCGCTGGCTGAGCAAAATTCACTGGTTACATATTCAAAAGAAATTTCTTTTCCACTTTTGCCACTTCACATTACAAAGAACACATGCATTAAGGGCTTTCTTAGCATCTTTTGCTAGTTCACCTTTTACTGTATTTGGTTTTATCGATAATTTGTGGCAAAAAGACCTTACAACTTTCAATCGTCGTAAGGATTTTCACAACTCTTTGAACTTGTACTCTTCTAGGCCAGTTTAGGCCCACCACTTATTGTCGTTTTGACTACGGTTTCGAGTTGCATTGCAATTCACTAGACGAAGTGAAACGAATCAAATATTGAAGTGCAATATAAGACTTCTTCAATTATATTCGCGTTTTTATTCCTTTTCAAAAGTGTTGAACTTTACAATACACTAATTTTTTGCTTTGCCTGTGTCTCATATATTTTTATATTCGTGTGAGTGAACAAGCTCATGCTTTATTGTTGCTGTGTGGGAAATTTCAGCTCAACTGCACTTGAGCTCATACAGAAGCCTTGGATTAGACACTTCGCAGAGCGCCGAGTTTTGTACTGCTTAGGCGCCCAAATTTATATTCTTGAATTTTACACATAACTATTTTTTTGGAAGAAACAATAATGCAGACTGCCGTCGAAGGATTGCACGCGCACGAGAAATATAGAGCTCAAGTTGTTTTTCAGTTTCAGGGTACACACAAATTTTCGGTCAGCAAATTTTTGGACACCAGCTCTGCATAGCCCCTGCACAGGAAAAACCAATTCACGCACATAGCAAGCTTGAGGCTTTCACATGCAAATGTTGCCAATTGCACATGTATTTGTTGTCAATTTAAGTGCCTCCATTTAATTTGTATTGGATTTTTGATTAGTTAAAGTAGCTGTTAAAGCGCCTAGAAGTAGGCAAAGGGTACACATACCGCTTTCACAGTAGATATGTGCGGTGGTGACGAAGGAGGTGGCAATGAAGTTCACCACTTCCAGACGAGCCCAGCGACTGCGAATCCTGTAGCTGCTTCACGCACGCACCGAACACCAACTGACAGCCAGCGCTTGTCAGCGGCGACGACAGCTTGTCTGGCGACTGGGCATGTGAGCTTTGCTGGGAAGCCCGCGTGCTTTTCGAATACACACCTGCTGGCGACCAGTCGCTTTAGAACTTGCACATAGCCGCGCATAAAGCGTGCCATTGTCGGTGGGTGTGTGTGGCCACACAGCTGTTGGTTGCAACGTTTCGGCAGCTTTTCTGTTGAATTCATAAGCTTTTGTTCAGCACATTGTCAGCTATGGCAGCATTTTGCACGATTGCTGAAGAGAGATATAAATATTGTGGCAGAAGAGAGTAACGTAAACCTTTTGTTTACATTCGCATGTGACAATCGGCCCTTCTGCGCATTGTTTTCGTTGGGTTTGCGGTGGCCCTCTCTTTTTGACAACCGCAGGCACGTGACTTTGAATTCGAGTGACAAAAAGCGTTGGGTGGCGCGTGTGAGTATGCAACGAATTATCTTTAAATAAAGCAATAACTCGCGCCGGAGTTCGCAGACGCACTGGCGTCTAAGCACTGTGACGGTTTTCTTTTTTTTCATAAGAATACTTCAGAAACTCGAAATTCTACGTAGCAATCGAGTTGCTGTACAATGAAGTATATACATACATACAAAAGTAAAATTAAGCTTTCAAAAGTATGTGATCTATTTCGGTTGTTGCATGCGACAAGCGACTTACCAACATCTCGCCATTGCTGTGAATGTCCTTGGCAAGCGCTTCATGTTCCTGCGACGCATTGAACTTCGTTGAACCCGAGATAGACGCTGCTGGCATAACTGCTGCTGCTGTGGCTGAGCTGCTGCTTGTCATAGCGCTTGTTGTGCTGGTGTGGGCCGTGTTGCCCGCTGCTGCCGTGTCCTCAAACGACTTCTCGAACGATGCAATTGGCGCGGCGCCGAGCCGCTTCTGTTTTCGCGCATCCATTTCGGACGCCCTGACTTCTTAGCAGTTATGACTTTTATTTCGCTGCTTTTATTGTAGATTTGTATGTGATATGATTTGTAGCACTAAAATGTTGTACGCACAAATGCTGCGTTTTTCATTGAACGTTTTTATGAGCATCTGGATGTGCGCGTCGAATGTGTAACATTTAGGTCATCACAGTCACTAAATGACTCATGGCTTGAACGCAGAAAGTTTACTCTAACTTAAAATATATTTATTTTGCATTTTTATTTTTTTCTGCATTTCGGTAGTGATTTTAAATAATTTTATTTTCGTCTTTTCTAAATGCATCCAAGTCACTGCCTTCAACACAACGGCATTCAATTTTTTTTGTCAGTCACGTCTGCACTGAGGCCGCTGTGTTGCTTCAGGCGCACTGAATTGCACGTTAACTAACCGTATGCCCTTGAGGGCAATAAACTCGAGGTTATTACCAAAGTGTAGGCAACAATGCATCAAGCCAACCAAGTCGCCGTTGTGTCATGCAACGGATGTGCATACAGAGGCTTGGTGGCAAACATTGTCGTTCACATAAATAAATAAATATAATTAAATACGAAAAGTTTGTTGCTTGTCAAAATAATAAAAGCAACCAAATGTCGTTTGCTGCTCGATTTGGCTGTAGGCGCTGTAGCCTGACCTGTTTGCATACGCAACAGTAAGCCTGGACACTCCGTCTAGGTTTTTGGCATTTTGGAATAAATTGCTGTTTGCATAAAAAATGTAACAAAAACTGTATAAAATTAAACGCATCGTTGCAATGGAGCGCCTGTGTCTCCTGGCACGGAAGTTACTGACAGTGCCCTTTATAACTTACGCGCGGTGGAGTATTCGTTCGTGGTTCCCTCACTTGCACAAGATATGCGATAATCTAACGCAAGCCTATGGTGAATTGTGCGCTACCCTTGCCGTTAGTACGCTTAGTTAAACACGCCGCTTTTTTGACGTATATGTAAATAAGTAAGTGGTATATATTACTATGTAGAAAAAAATTAGCTCTTCGCCTTCGCTTATTTAATTTTATTATTTCGTTTATTTTTAGATTTCTCGTGAAGGATTGAATTAATTTATTATATGGGATATTAGAAAACTTCACGAATTTGCACATTTTGCGCTGTTTCATCATAAATATTGAGTACTCAATGTACAGTTATTGTATTTTAATTATCTGCTGCGAGCATTCTACCCTCAAAGGCTTCAGGTTTTTTTGAAGGTAAGTTTTACTATACTATAACTGTCTGGCTTAATTTATTCGCCCGACGCAAACAAAATTAATTTGCCCACTGCTACCGTATAACGGGCAACGCAAATTTAAGCGCAGCAGCAGCTTGTGTAAATTTACCCTCTAAATCGAATTGTATATCTCGTCGAACACTTTAACTAAGCGCCAATGAATGTACTTGCCAAACCCATACTTTGCCCAGCAGACGCCATCGATTAGCAACTCACATCCACATAACCGTATATAGAACACATATGTATGTATGTACATAGATCAAATGTGGCTTAGATTAGTAGCCATGAACTGTTGGCACTGCAACTGAGTCCGAGAACTGTAGGGTATCGGAAGCGGAACCACCAAAGTTAGTATTCAAGGTATTCCAAATGGTAATTAGCACTGAGCCGAACCTCTCAACACACAATGGGTAGCAAAACAGGCGATAACTGTGAAAAATGTATACAGGCAATGGTACTGTGAACCGTAATTATCATTTTCCGTAGGTGATTTCGTTTGCATGTTGCGATAACGGCACAACCAGCACTCATTAGTGGTGCGACGGGGCGTATGAGCAATAACATTTCTGCCAAATAACGAAGATTATCACAAATACGTACGCATAAACGTTAAGCAGCCCCTATTGATGCGAACGACTGCCTCCTAATTCGGCACCCATTATACAATTTAATGACATCACAAATCCCTCGATATGGCAACGACACTGTCTAATGACGATATTGGCCTTACAATGTTTATATCTTCTGATGCTTCAGTCACACAAGCTGATAGTTAGCGCTATTAGTTTTCTTCACTTTTTACTACCCGGCAAACACAAATATTCGCATATTCGAACACCTCTTAATGGATGTTATCGCGATATTACCATTTGTAGTTTGTCGTGTTAATATTGCTGCTTCTGCGCAAGTAAATTGAGTAAAAAAAAAGTTAATTGGTTTTTAATTGTTATGCCAGCCGGACATGCGAGATGTTTTGCCACTAATAGACTGGCCAACGAATCAAAATCGATTAGCACTACGTCGGCTGTGCGGCAGGTGTGTGTGTTTGTGTGTATGCGCGTATGCTGCTAGATCAATGACCACAACAAAATGGTGAAATATGGGTCAGCAAGTTATTTATGGCGGATAATAGCTGAGCGGTGTGGGACGGCAAGTCTGGCTGCAAACTTACGTAAGGTTAGTTACGCTACAAAGCGCAAAACTGTCTATACTTCCATGAGCTCAAGTGCATCGGTCAAGTTTTTGTTGTAACTTTTATTATTTTTTATTATCTTTTATTCATATTTAAAGACTTATGCGTAGAAAGGTGAAATAATTGTTCCATTTTGAAAGTCAAATTGTATTGAGCATCAAAGGAGTTCAAACTTATATTAAAAAATCTCCGTGTGAATATCGCTAACAAAATAGAAAGGTGAAAACGAAATTCGGTGTCAGCCAGCGACAAGAAAACTCTGTAACCTGCTGTGACACTACATTTGTCTTCACAATGACATCAGAAAATAGCCCAGCTTTAGTTAGCATAAAATATTGGAATAAAAGAGGAAGTAAAAACATATCGCGCAATTGAGCGAGCAACGATGATTGCGTGTACTGAAGGAAAGTCATAGACACCGCTGGAAGTTTAAGTTTTTCTTGCTTGACATGTTGTCAGTCACCAATTGGCCTAATATTTTCTCAGTGACCTATTTACTTATTATAAATTCATAAATTGCATAACTTAATTGCCGTTTATTGGCTTGAACATGGATTACTTCAGCGCAGTGACAACTAACCGGCTGTCACGCTTCTCTTCCGCTGAAAATATGCATGCATCTGTCATATATCCTTCAATGATCGAACGCTTGCGATTAGCCCCGACAACAGCTAGCACTAAAGGGCTTGAACGTGAACGAGCACAACTAGGGCGTAACTTCAGCACAAACTGAAATACAACTTAAAATTGCTTTGTGTGCAGTTAATAATGTTTGCTAGTTTAAGTTGGTGTGTTGTGCTTGTGGTGGTGCTATGGTGCTATGTTGCTGTGGTGGTGCTATGGTGCTATGTTGCTGTGGTGGGAGTCAACAGCAGAGAGCTCTTGACTGTATTAGTTAAACGCTAAATAGCCCCAAAACCCCATTTAAATAGATACATACATATATGAAGAAGCTTTTGCGTGCGATAACCCTTTAGGGAATTTCCCTCTCAAATGCAGACGGTTTTCAGGTTCTCGCGCCTATGGCAAGCAAATACAGACTTGCGATTGTTTTTCTGTCTTGGCAAGCTTTTCAGAAAACTTGTCGAATCTGTTGTTGTTATTGTAGTGCCAGAATTCTGCCGAGTTGACAGTGCTTGGCCGGACAAAAATCCGTGTCCGTACCGGTTACGTACACCCGACTGTCCTGGGAACGTTCTTGTCGAATCCGTATTTATCGGTTATGCTCAGAAATTACATACAGTTATATGGACACCCAGGTACGACATTTCCGCATAACACTCTCTGTCAGTCATCAAAGTCTCTTTAACCTTCTTGACCAGTTTCTAAAGGAAATTAGTTCAGTTTAGAGCTGCTCGAGCCTATGCAGCTTTAAATTTGTCCTACAAAGCACGTGCCTGCATATCAAATAAATATATGTATGACACAAGCACCGCCGTACAACTGCATATGTACTATATATGTTTACACGCCCGCAATGGTGGCTTTAAGTGTCCACTGTAGTGCTGCAGAGACAATACATTGAGTGACGCGACCAACGGAGGCGATCGAAGTGTGTCATATAGTGTTTGATTTGCAATACACGCAAACGACAGAGACCAACATGTTTGTAACGATTCAAGTTGTTATGTTCGATTGTACGGTTGCCTGGTGCAGCTCATTGTCTATGCGCCTGCTGCTATACTACCCAATATACAAAGACAAAACTGAATTTGCGAGTGTGTATGCGAACACGAACCGGCTTTCTAGCAGATGTGGGTGTCTGCGCACACAAAGCCAGAGGCACGACCTCTTTGAACGACAAGCGCCAACCACCCCCGTCTTGCCAACTGCCACCGCCTATAGCGGCTTTTATGGTAGCAAAAAGTGCACAGAAATAGAAGAAAACACATGCAAAACATGGGTGTAGGCAATGGAGGAAATGTTTGCCGAAACCGCTTACTTGTAAATATCCATTACGATAGCAAAAACACAAATACAACATCCCATTGTTTGTGGGAGTGTGTTTTGTGTGTGCGCGCTCTGGGGGTGGTTCTGCTTTGGTACGCTCCCAACGAAATATTAATGAACATTTTCATTACGAAATTATTTTTGCTGCTTTTCGCCTAAAACGACATGCTTTTCATATGTATGATTGAATTTATGCTTGCTGAGCGGTATGTAGGCGCGTTCTTAATGCATTTTAAGTAAGTGAGTGTGAGTGTGTCTGTGCGCAATAGTAAAAAGTCTATACATATTTATGATGTAATATGTATGATTATTTACAAGTGGCACTCTTGCTTTGCTCCGCTTCTTGAATATTGCTTTCTTCTTATGAATGCGCCTTTTTCAGTTCGCATTTACCAAGCAAATATGTATTTGTTATGCTTTGTTGTAATTATAATGCCTTACACTCATACAATTCTTTGTATTCTTCTTCTACTTGCACGCGCGCGGCCGAATACGCTTGTGCTTTTTATTTTTGCTTATATTTTAGGTTAGCATGCCAACCGGCAACTCGTTACGGCGTAGCGTCCCGCTGTTATCCCCACCCATAGCACCGTCGCACCATCTTGTGTCGGCCGCATAAGTCACCACTGAAATACTGAGGAAGCGTGATGTGAAGGCATTTTAGTTTGGTCTGCCTTTTTGCGATGTCTCGGTGTTTGTTTGGTTTTGTTTTTTCTTTTTTATTTTTTGCTACGAGCAGACTACATTCGACACTACTATAGTTGGCAGCGCAATGGAAAAAACACGCACGGAAATTCGATTGCGCAAATATATACCATTTTCTATGTATGCATGTATATGTAGATGTGTATGTATGCTGCTAGAACCACATACATGTGTGCCGGAAAAACGGGGGGAGAAGTGCTGAAGTAAGAAGAATTCTTTGAATTGATGCGAACTGAACTCAACTCAGCGAAATACAAAAGAAAACTTCGATAGTTTTCATTATATAAGACTCCATTAAAAGCTTTAACATTCTTCAAAACTTGATGGCTTAATGACTTATTAAATTCAGGGAAATTTAATAAACAAAGTCGAGTAATACAGAGCCATATACCGCACTATAGTTTCATTATTAAATCAGCGCAGAAATGTCCAAGTTACCACATGCTTAAAGCCGCAGCACTTTTAACTTAACGATGCAAAAATTTCGCTTATTTTTCACTTTAATAATTTTATTTTAATTTTTTTTTAACATAATTTGTCCTAAATGTTTATATGAACGGACACTGACCGCTAACGCTGAACCGCTCGTCTATGCAAAGGTATTCACACTTCCATTGTCAGACTAGAAATACTCAGCGCTGCCTGCGCCTCTGTGCGGCGTGCGATTTAGTATATACGTTATTCGGCTCGCTACAACATGTTGGATGTTGCATGTTGGCGATCCAAACGACTGGCCCCACAGCCAGAGAACATAAAACAATTTGTTTAATTTCCAATTTGGCGCCGCGATGTGATCTGCTTTGAGAGTCACGTTGTGATTTCGCGGGAAGCTGGCTGCAAGTTGGCGCTATAAAAGAAACGCAGGCACCGTGCCTGGCCAGTGCTTTGGTGATTCTCGCGCCGCGATGTCATGTAGTTTAACAGTCGCGAGGTGATTTCGCGGGAAGCTGGCTGCCAGTTGGCGCTATAAAAGAAACGCAGACACCGTGCCTGGCCAGTGCTTTGGTGATTCTCGTGCCACGATGTCATGTAGTTTAACAGTCGCGAGGTGATTTCGCGGATAGCTGGCTGCCAGTTGGCGCTATAAAAGAAACGCAGGCACCGTGCCTGGCCAGTGCTTAGGTGATTCTCGCGCCGCGATGTGATGTCGTTTAATAGTCGCGAGGTGATTTAGCGGATAGCTGGCTGCCAGTTGGCGCTATAAAAGAAACGCAGACACCGTGCCTGGCCAGTGCTTTGGTGATTCTCGTGCCACGATGTCATGTAGTTTAACAGTCGCGAGGTGATTTCGCGGATAGCTGGCTGCCAGTTGGCGCTATAAAAGAAACGCCGGCACCGTGCCTGGCCAGTGCTTAGGTGATTCTCGCGCCGCGATGTGATGTCGTTTAACAGTCGCGAGGTGATTTCGCGGGAAGCTGGCTGCCAGTTGGCGCTATAAAAGAAACGCAGACACCGTGCCTGGCCAGTGCTTTGGTGATTCTCGCGCCACGATGTCATGTAGTTTAACAGTCGCGAGGTGATTTCGTGGATAGCTGGCTGCCAGTTGGCGCTATAAAAGAAACGCCGGCACCGTGCCTGGCCAGTGCTTGGGTGACTCTCGCGCCGCGATGTCATTTAGTTTAACAGTCGCAAGGTGATTTCGCGGGAAGCTGGCTGCCAATTTGCTTTATTGTTTTATGTTCTCAGCCGTGCCGGCAGCAGTGCCATGCAGCTCTTTCTTCGTGTAGAAAGTGTTGTCTGCACTGGGACACCGCGATAAAACAATAGAATTCCCGTAGTTAAAGGCGGTCTAAAACGCTTGCGTTAGAAATTTCATGTGAGAATTATTATCGTCGAGTTCAAACAATGTTAGAGAGTTCCTATCATAATGAAACTAAGTCACCATACAGCCACTCAGTGTACTCACTTCTAACGGTTGCAATGCAACCGCCGCTTCTGCAGACACAATGTTATAAGTGTCATTGACTGAGCCGGTCGTATTAATAGCGCACTCGTACAGTGTACTACATTCACGTTTGCTTTGTTCTGCAATTTTGCCTCGCACAACAGTATAAGGTGGTCAACTGCAATCGATATCCCATCCGCTGTGCCATTAAGCGCGGACGGTGGCATGCTGAACTCTGGCAGTCTCTCATGCTGGGGCAACCGCCCACAGATGAACTCTTTATAGCCACTTTGGATATTCTATGCGTTAAGTCTTTTAGGTAGCTTCTTAGTAATAAATAATAGTGAAGAAGGTCTTGGCTTTATTAAGAGTTTTCAGTTGGCGCCAGCTTGTGAGTTTAAATGAGACACGCAGTGTGATGAACCCATCAACCATCGATGTAGACGCATATTTTAGTTTTCAGGAGATGACGCAAATTTCTCATATTGGACCTTGTGAATATAACTGTAGACCACTTGCTGAGCAGGAGTAAACTTGCCTTTCAGAAGGTCTGATGTAAGTTATTCTCTGCCGACAATTGCAAAGTAATTTAGGAGCGTTGCAGGTGAGGTTGCCCAATTACATTGGCATCATTTGCATATCTTAGCAGTTAGTCTTAAACTTTCTTACTTCTCTTTCTACAACACCCCCCTTCCCCCCTTTTGGACATGTTTCTTTGTTTCGCACTTTGTGCTTCACCGCATTCCAATTTTTCCGCAGTTTTGTGCCGACATAGCTTGACTATTCTTCCTGCTAAACGGGCGTGATTAATGCACTTGGAATGCAAGCCTCCCAAAGCAGCTCTTATCAGGCGTGCTTGCCTCGTCACAGCTGCACAACTTCGCTTTTGCATATATTCTTTCCTTTTTTTGTTTTTGTAGTCCAACCGCCTTTGCCACATGCGGCGCTTTAACTTTGGCCTCACTCCATGCTTGCTAACCTCTTCAAACAGGAAAAGGAAGTGCACAACGCCGTCTGAGGGTGTCCTCCGCATGAACGAGTTGAATGAATTACGCCATGCTTCTGACTGTTGAATGAGAATGCAAGGATTATGTGTTTCCGTTTGTTAAAGAGCCTGGCAACAATTGAAATTGTGGGCGAGCTTCGGCAAGTGTGGCCGCCTCTCGAGTTCAAATGCAATACTGCGATAAATCCTGACTTTTGAGTACAGTTTTGTTCATACAACCCAAGCGTTTATAAAAATTAATCTTTTCACATACAGGTATATGGTATGTATACAAATTTATAAAGCAAACTTAGTTATCTAATCAATCTCCAGTGTTTTCAAGTTGTGGCATATGCTATCCGACTGCCGGTTCGCTTCGGGAACTACAGCTTTCGGTTTCTTGCTTTTGTCGATTTTCCATGCATCGGGGTTCATTAAATAATTCCTAACAAATACTCGAATTTAGTCCTCCTATAAAAAGCAAAATTATATTTTTCAAAATAGTACCTCTTCTCTATGAGTAGTCCCGTCCATTTCGCTTTCAAAACGGCCAAAGTGCCGGCCTTACCGCCATACTCTTCCGGCAGCATATCACGTGGAAAATGTTTGTAGGGCGTATCAGCATTAGGTAGATGAAAGTGAATCTGTTCTTAGCAGAAATATATATCGCAATTATCAATACGTCTAATGATTGCGACGGGGGCACTTACCAGCTTAAACACCTCACTCTTAATGAACGGCTTCACCACCGTCAACACTTTATCCAGATAAGATGGACAATTTAGTACGTGTATGGCCTTCAAGCGCACTGGGTGTGCCTCCTGTACGAATTTCATATAAACACGCAGCGAGCTGAGCACTGTGCGCGCAACATGTCGCAAACTGTAGCCGGCCATGTCGAAAATGGGTACCTCGCCATCACACATGCCCGCCTCGTCGGGGAGGACGAATCGCAGGTCGGCCATCATAAAGAACACCTTAATGCTGGCCGTAAAGTTAAACTGAAGAACAAACATTTATTTAACGTTTAAACTACAACAACAAAAATAAATAGTGCACCTTATCTGCATCGAAATCGATAAGACGATACAAAAGCAGCTTGTTTTTGTCCGGTGTCAGTCCAGGCAGCGGCAACAAGTCGCTGCAATAGTTTTTTAAATATAAAACAAACAAAAAATAACAAAAAAAAAACAGATTAAAAGGCAAACCGGTAACAGTGAAACAAGAATATGCAATATTACGGAAACCGCGGAAACGGTAAATATAGCAGTAATCATATGTTAGCAGCAACTGGTTTGGTCGACAAATCGCCAATCCAGCTCCTTCGCCGTTACTTACGCGACTTGCAACAGCTGCTGCGACTCTTGATCCGTGGGATCGCGTTGCAGAAATATGTGCGCATACTTGTTGCGCAGCGCATAATTGAGCTCAAGCAAGCGTTGGGCGCCCGCCACATCTCCGAACATCGAATAGAGGAAGCGCTCGAGTACCGGCTTCTCTGCAAAAGACATAAAAACAAACAAAAGCTCAGTCGAAGGCGCGAACAGAGCCTACTAAAACAACATTTTATGCACATATGTATGTATGTATGTATGCATATCTGTGCATTTATGTACATACATTTAAGCGTATGTATTGTTCACGCAAAAAACGGCGCGGTTTTGGCAAAAAATTGCACCTAAATCACGATGCTAGTGTGTAGCCCACTGTTTTTCACATGTTTAACACAATTTTCACGTAAACATGTAATTAAAGGTGCATTTACATATGTATGTGTATATATACATATATGTATATTTAAGTAGTTGTATATTAAGGTAATTGGCTTGTAAGTGCAATAGAAATAAATGACACCGCCTTTCAGTATCTTCTTTAATGGAACCGGTTAACCTACTGTTTTGTTATTATTTTGTTGTTATTCGTATGCCATACATACACTTACAAAGCAAATGAAAACTAGCTGGTACAAGTACCAACGCAGTGGCATTAGGAAAATTGCAGTAACTAATTGGTAGCCTAAACAATACATAGTACATGCCTTCTTTAGCACAACTGCAATTAAGTCTGGTCGAGGTGTGAATATACATATGTACATTACATTATGTACATTTTGGCAATGCAAAGTTGTGTAGTTATGTAATATTTGAGTAAATCATAAAAATTACTACATACATATGTTGTGATAAGTATCAAATCATTTTTTTCTTGAATATATTAAATTATATAACAATCAGAAAAAGTGTGTGTGCTGATAAAAATGTTCAATTGGAATAACTCAATCGTCCTTAAGCATACATATATTTGCTTATGTATATTGGGTAGTCGAAAAAGTTTCTTCGTATTTTGTCATTAGATGTCGTTCCATCGTATATCTCCAGTGCAACCAATCACATTGTGTCATACCATGTAGTGTAGGAAAGGTGAGATTTTAAGCTTCATTTAGGCAAAAAAAAAAAGGGAAAATAATGAAGAAGTTCGCTATATTCTGAAATTTTTGTATAAAAAAGGTAAGATTGCCACGCAAGCCACCAATTTACATATATGTAATTTGTGAAGTTTACGGATACGACGCTGTATCAGTTCGTGCAGCACAACAATGGTTCGCTCGCTTCCGTTCTGGGTATTTCGAAATTTCGATTTACACTGATGAAATAATGTATCTAGCGAAAAAAGGCAAAAAGAGGTCGATCAAAATGGCATATATGTATTTGTTTGTTTATTTATTTATTATTATAAATATAAATAAAAAATACGAAAACACTTTTTCGACTACCCAATATAAACAGAACATATTAGATAAGTAAAATGTATGCGCAAAACAAAAATAAATGTTTTGTTGACCAGTGTTATTTGTACTGACTTTTGAACTGCAGATCTTAATTTTTTTTTCCTTTTTTACGCTAGTAAAACTTATTATGGGGATTTAATGTATATTTTAATAAAGCACTTTCGCGCGTTATTATTACTACAGGTTTATTATTTTTGGTTATGTGTAGCCCTAATTAGGAAAGAGAGTATCCACACCACAACACTGTTTTTTTCTTATTGCTGCACACATATTGAAACATTAAATTAATTATTTAATTACAAAAATAGAATACAAACCGGGCTTCAATAAGTTTGCAATAACAAAATTTATCAAAAATTGAATTTAAACTGGCCACTTGTCACTGGCAGTCGAGCCGTAAATGGCGCACGTATGACTTTGAAATTCCCTCAAACGAGATCGAAATACTTAAGTAAACAAAACAGCGCCTGCTTAGTATGCCAGACAGCGCATCGGTTTATGAGCTGGATTAGTGACTGTGCTTTGTAGGCATGTCTGTTTGCAAACAATTATAAAAATTATAAACCATTTGCGTAGCCAATCAGCAAATCTTTGTCAAAGGCGATTTCTAAATAATATATTGAAATAATGTACTATATGTAAAACTTTGTAGTTGAAAGGTTATTAACTGTGATAGAATATTTCAAAACGCGCTATCTAAATTAAAAACTGCGGGTCACCTATAGCTTGTGGCAAGTGCGGCTGCGTCCTAATCCAATTTTCCAATACTTTGACAAGTTCATCTAACTCAGGTCTTAAAACCATTTTGTTCCTAGAAGGAATTGCAAACATCAAACCAGAGAAATTAGAAAAATAACGCAGTTACTTTTGTAAACAAATAATCAGTGAACGTTAAATTAGTTTTGTGAATTCCACGTGAGAATTGTTTCTTTCACTTTTGCACTTTTGAACTTTTAGGTTATCCAGTTTTCCAAACACACATATGTTCTACGGTATAGCGAAATTTACACTTCTATGCAAAAGATGAGCAACGTTGACAAACGAACTACCGCGTGCAAGAAACCCGCAGCAACTGTGCGCGCCTCCCAGCCGGACGAACTAATATGTGGGTATAAGCACGGCGACAAACTTTTACGAAGTTGGCTTGCATAGTACAAAGTACGAAATGAGCATCACGTTTAAGCCACATTATTTGCTGTTGTGGCTTCGATAGAGTCGCTGTTAAAACTCAAATGCAGCAACTTGTCTGCATGCCAGCCGTAGCAATTTGGGCCACATCCCGGCAGTCACAATGGAAGCTATTCATTTTCTTATTTTTCCATATTTTTAAATTCATTGTCAATTCTATGCAAAGTTACTTATGTATGTACAAAACGTTGTTTATTTAGCGACATTGGACCGTTACGCATGCGCGAGCACATTCCATTTATCAAAAGCCGCCCAAGCATGTGTACACACATAAGTAGATAGACGTGTCGTTTCAATATATTTCGAAATGTTTAATATATTGATACTTAGTTTAAAAGAATGAAAAATATTAAAAAATAAATGCAATTGTTAGATAAATTGTTTAAAAAATGATCTTGTTACGATAGCAAAATAGAGATTTAGGTTTTAAAACTTTTTAAATTACTTGTAATACATTTGTACATCCTGTTCAACATATTTACTTATAAGTTTATGCATTCTGTTCAATATAAACTAAGATGTGTTCATATGTGTGTCTGTCCCCATTGGCGCAAATTAAAAATTTCGCTTGTGCTGTTTACAGCGCCATCTATACTATTAACACCTAACTTTTTCGTATATTTTGTTTTAATAAAGCTTTTATATTTTAACACTTTGGCAACTCTGAACACAAAAAGCAAACACGAGCCGCATCGTCAACTTCACGCAGAAATTAAAGAAAAACATTGAAGAGTATACTAATTTTTTAATTATTAAAGTAATATTCAATATTTATAAGAGAAAATAGATTCGGAGTGGCAAAAAGGCAACAGAAGTTTAATAAAAAACAGTTTCCACATACTGTATACAAAAACACAGCAACAACGTGCCGCGTGGAGCAGCACATCCAGTTAATATATTTGACAGTATATTTAAGCCGCAGCACTGAATTCGTGCCACGCGCCCCTTCCGCTAGTCCACAGGATGGTACCAATAGGTGTTGTACACGGTCACCCAGGCGTGCATCAACCACAACCAATGCCCACGGCACCCTCGGGTCCCAACACCCTACAATCTTCTTCATCAGCAACAACTAGCACTCCGTCGAACAAGAGTTCAATGTCTGTAAAACCGAACTATGCGCTGAAGTTTACTTTGGCTGGACATACGAAAGCAGTGTCCGCTGTTAAGTTTAGCCCAAACGGGGAATGGCTAGCTAGCTCATCGGCTGATAAACTGATAAAAATATGGGGTGCGTATGATGGTAAGTTCGAAAAAACCATATCTGGCCATAAACTCGGCATTAGTGATGTCGCTTGGGCATCTGACTCGCGTCTATTGGTAAGTGCGAGTGATGACAAAACGCTTAAAATTTGGGAACTGAGCTCAGGAAAATGTTTAAAAACACTTAAAGGACACAGCAACTATGTTTTCTGCTGTAACTTTAATCCGCAGTCTAATCTAATAGTATCAGGCAGTTTTGATGAAAGCGTACGTATATGGGATGTTCGTACCGGCAAGTGCTTGAAGACTCTTCCAGCTCATTCTGATCCTGTGTCTGCAGTTCATTTTAATCGTGACGGCTCTTTGATTGTAAGTTCAAGTTACGACGGACTTTGTCGTATTTGGGATACAGCGAGTGGACAGTGTCTGAAAACACTGATTGATGACGATAACCCACCAGTAAGCTTTGTTAAATTCTCTCCCAATGGAAAGTATATTCTGGCCGCGACGTTGGACAACACTTTGAAGCTGTGGGACTACTCGAAAGGAAAATGTTTGAAAACTTATACAGGCCATAAAAATGAAAAATATTGTATATTTGCAAATTTTTCTGTAACCGGGGGCAAGGTATGTGACAATAATTATTAGAGCTTTGTGCCAACAATTTTTTATGCAATTTTTGTTGGCTTTCGCAGTGGATTGTGTCAGGCAGTGAAGACAACATGGTTTACATATGGAACCTTCAGAGTAAAGAAGTAGTGCAAAAGCTGCAAGGTCATACCGACACTGTTCTGTGTACAGCATGTCATCCAACTGAAAATATAATTGCTTCTGCAGCGCTAGAAAACGATAAGACGATCAAATTATGGAAAAGTGATACTTAAAATTATCTGGCCGCTTATTTTGCTCGGTTGCATACTTATAGTTTATTGATAAAATTAGTTTAAGAAATTATTATCAAAACCTTTAATATATAGTATGTATCTACTTTTTAAAACAAAAACTCACATATATATAAATTCATCTATTTCATTTCTGATATGTATCTGTACGAAGACGAAATTGTCATCCAAATAAAGTTCTGCACCAAGATTTTCGCGTCTGCGTTCCTCTCTTAACAAACAAAAGAATTAACATATTTTTACTGAGTCAAACCCCATACTTATCTGAACACTGAATTCGGGTGTTTCTATTATAAATTTGCCGCAATTTCGCAATATTATGGATTTGTTTGACAATCACAAAATCCAATGTCATTTTGCAGACAATAATATTTTTTTTTATTAGATACGGCAACATTGTTTTCTTATCCACGTGAAGCAAACTGGTGAAACTGCATCAGTCGTCTGCGTTTTCCAAAATATCCAAATTTATTTCGTGTATACTTTTTCATAATAATACGACAGAATAAATATTTTGCAGCATGTCAAAGGCGAAAGGAAAGAAGAAAAACGAACGGTTCGAAGATGAAGAGGATTCTGAACTAGTAAAGCCAGTGCCCAACAAGAGTAGTAAAAAGGGGAAAAAGGGTAAACGTGGCGGAGATTCTAGTGAAGACGAGTCTTTAGCTAGTAGCAAAGTGACCAGTATTGACGCCGATGATTTGGAAAGTGTAAAGTCTGGAAGTAAAACGGCGCCTTCGAAAGGAAAAAAAGGAAAGAAAGGCAAGCGAAAAGATGACTGGAGTGATAATGATGACGAACCAGATGATATCGTGCAAATTGGTGGTAAGAATAAAATGTCAAACGCACAAGACAGTGATGACGAGGAAGTGATTGTTCCTCAACCAAGTTCCTTTGCTAAGAAACAGGGAAAGAAAGGAAAAAAGAATAAAAAGAAGAATGAATTTAGCGATGATGAGGACAGTAATACTCCAAAGTCAAAATTCATTGATTTGGAACAAGAAGAAGAAGATATCGATGATGATGAAGACCTTATTGCAGCCGCTAAACCATCAGCAAAAAATTCTAAAAAAGAACACCAACACAAAGTCAATAAATTTGCCATTAGTGACGATGATGACGAAGAGATTGAGGATGAATTAGGACAAGAAGAAAACTCAATTGAAACGGATAAGCTTGATTCAGAGCCAAGCATAGCAAGTACAGAAAATGTAAAAGACTCTGAAATTACCAAACAAGTCCAAGACTTGCAAATTGAAGACAACGTGCCTAAAGAAGTGCAACTTTTACCCGATGAGGACCAAACTCAGGAAAAAGAAATCAAAGAAGCAGCTAAAGAGGATACAGTTGATTCTACTTTAAAAGAAAAAAAGTTAACCCACAAAGAAAAAAAGAAGCAAAAGAAACAACAGGAATATGAAAAACAAATGGAGCTTATGACAAAGAAGGGTGGCTCCGGACATTCCGACTTAGATAGCAACTTCACTATGTCTCAAGTGCAACGTACTGCTGGCCAGCAAGCACAATTAGAACACGCAGTCGACATTAAAATCGAAAATTTCACCATATCAGCAAAAGGTAAATTATTGGTACAATTATTTTAAAACTTCTTTCAGATCGGACTTGAACGATTTGTATCTTTTACAGGAAATGACTTATTTGTAAATGCCAACTTGTTGATTGCTCACGGACGTCGTTATGGTTTGGTAGGCCCCAATGGACATGGAAAAACTACTCTACTCCGTCACATAGCCACTCGTGCTTTTGCTATTCCACCAAATATTGATGTATTGCTTTGTGAACAGGAAGTCGTGGCCACAGATAAAACAGCGATCGATACTATTCTAGAAGCTGATGTAAAGCGAAATAATCTTTTGGCAAAGAGCAAAGAGTTGGAGGATCAGTTTGCCGCTGGTGATATGAGTGTGCAAGAAGAACTAAATGACACATTTGCAGAGTTAAAAGCTATTGGAGCGTATTCGGCGGAAGCCCGTGCTCGACGTATTTTGGCTGGTTTAGGTTTTAGTGAAGAAATGCAAAATCGTCCGACTAACAAGTTTTCTGGTGGTTGGCGTATGCGAGTCTCATTAGCCCGTGCCCTTTATTTGGAACCAACGCTACTTATGCTTGATGAACCTACAAATCATTTAGATTTGAATGCTGTCATATGGTTGGACAACTATTTGCAAGGTTGGAAGAAGACTCTATTGATAGTTTCTCACGACCAGAGTTTCTTGGATAATGTATGTAACGAAATAATTCATCTCGATCAAAAAAAACTTCATTACTATAAAGGTAACTACTCCATGTTTAAGAAAATGTATGTTCAAAAGCGTCGTGAAATGATTAAAGAATATGAGAAACAAGAGAAACGTATTAAAGAGTTGAAGGCTCACGGCCAATCGAAAAAGGCGGCTGAGAAAAAACAGAAAGAAGTTCTCACGCGTAAACAAGAAAAGAATAAATCTAAACAACAAAAGCAGGACGATGATGAGGGCCCACAGGAACTATTGGCTCGTCCGAAAGAATATATTGTCAAATTCCGTTTTCCAGAACCGTCACAGTTACAACCGCCCATTTTAGGTATCCACAACGTTACCTTTGCTTTTGAAGGTCAGAAACCTTTGTTTATCAACACTGATTTCGGTATAGATCTCTCCAGTCGGGTGGCCATTGTAGGACCGAACGGTGTGGGAAAATCTACTTTTCTGAAGTTGTTATTAGGCGAACTCGAACCGCAAAAAGGAGAACAAAGAAAGAATCATAGACTACGTGTTGGTCGCTTTGACCAGCACTCCGGTGAACATTTAACAGCTGAGGAATCTGCAGCAGAGTATCTGCAGCGTCTGTTTAATCTCCAACATGAGAAAGCACGTAAAGCTCTTGGCTCCTTTGGTCTCGTAAGCCATGCACATACAATTAAAATGAAAGATCTTTCTGGTGGACAAAAAGCACGTGTTGCACTTGCCGAACTCTGCCTGAGTGCGCCTGATGTTTTGATCCTTGACGAGCCTACTAATAATTTGGATATTGAGTCTATTGATGCATTGGCTGAGGCCATTAACGAATATGAGGGTGGAGTGATAATAGTTTCTCACGACGAAAGATTGATACGTGAAACTGGATGTACACTGTACGTAATAGAAGACCAGACGATCAATGAAATCGATGGTGAATTCGATGACTACCGCAAGGAGGTTCTCGACGCACTGGGAGAAGTTGTCAATAATCCCAGTGTCGTTGCCAATGCAGCTGTATTGCAATAACAACCGCTTTCTTTGATGTTAGTATTTTGAAATTGTTTTGTTACACATACTATACGAATAACATATTGAAATTATTTAAAGAAATATACTGTTAAAGTTGAGTTTAAAAAAGGGACCACTTAAACTCAAGATGAATATGTGACTGTTTTTCGTGCTATTTTAAAGGAATAATATAAACTTATGTTAAAAATATAAGTTATAGAAAAATTTAAGAACGATTCATTTGAACGATTGCAGAAACGAACTAAGGCTATAATTATTGTTATTATATTGAATTAACACATTTTGATACATGTCTAATATCAATAGATATATCATTAGCATCAAATACCCTTCATAAGTAGTTATACAAACAAGCGTCGTCTGACACATTCATAAATATTTTGCACACAACCCGCCTTAATGCTTAAAAATATCCATTGCACGCACCAATATAAATAAGTTGCTTTCATACGAAACATAGATATGTGGCATCACTTTTAGAGCTTTTAAATTTGCTTTGTCAAATGCAATTTATAAGTAGGTTGTCACAAGTCTCCCATTTTCAGTGAACGTATAAACTTGGCGAAGAAAATAAAAACAATGAAATTTGAAAGTAGATCGCTTTTATAGGTATTTGCTAAAAAGTGCTTAGAATAGTTAAACATTTCGTTAGTAAATTTCTAAATATCAAGTGCAGAAACACTCTTTCCTTAAGGATTAATAAAGTCTTCAGAAACAAAAGTTTTGAATGAATTGGAAACAGAGGGACCAGACTCAAATGCTTTGACCTCAAAGATCGAACAAGTTTCTTTTATTGGTTTGGAAAATAACATTGGACAGAGCAATACACTCAATAATCCGGCGATCGTAAAATTTCCTGAAAATAAAAGAACAATGGATAATGAAAATATCCGCCTGCCTATTGAAGGCATGACTTGCCAGAGTTGCGTAAGGAATATCGAGAGCACAATATCAGGAAAACCTGGAATAATAAATGTCCGTGTCGTTCTTGAAGATAAATGTGGTTATTTTGAATATAACCCCGAGCAAACGGATCCCAGCAAAATCGCATTTGAAATAGAGGAAATGGGTTTCGATTGTCTGTATACGCAAACGGAATCACAACCTGCCTTTGAAAAGACCATGGAAAGGGACAGTTGTGTTGGTGCTGACATTCAAATACGTATTATTGGTATGACTTGCAATTCGTGTGTTCGGAACATTGAAGGAAATATAGGAACAAAGCCTGGAATATTACAAATCAACGTTAGTTTAGATGATAAGTGCGCTACGGTAAAGTACGACGCAAGCCAATTAACGCCCACAGACATCGCTGATATGATTGACGACATGGGTTTTGAAGCGACCGTATTGGAAAAAGATAACGTTGGTGACGGAATTAGTTCAAGCAAAGTTTCATCTGAACAGGATTCAAAATCCCCTAAAAAGCAACAGGTGTCAAATGTGACTTCTGCGAACATTTCCCAAAAAGCTCATACAGAAGTGTCCGTGGATGGGGCGCTATCCAAATGTTTTCTACATATACGTGGTATGACATGCGCCAGTTGTGTGGCAACTATTGAAAAACACTGTAAAAAGATATACGGGCTGGATAGTATACTTGTTGCACTACTTGCCGCTAAAGCAGAAGTAAAATATAATGCAAATGTTGTGACAGCGGAAAATATAGCGAAATCCATTACAGAGCTGGGATTTCCTTCAGAAATCATCGATGAACCGGGCAGTGGCGAGTCGGAGGTAGAAATTGAAATCACAGGTATGACCTGCGCGTCTTGTGTGAACAAAATCGAAACGCACGTATTAAAAGTGAAAGGCGTTACTGCAGCGTCTGTTACATTATTGACTCGAAAAGGTATGTGAACAAAAATATAAATAATCTTAAAACTTTGTAGAAAGGTTTTCTTGCCAACTAGCTGTAGTAATTACATACACTATGTAGTCAAAGAAAAAATCAAATATTTCCAATACCTTTACTTCTTGTGGGATTAAAGATTATTTCTATTAAGTAATTTTTTATTTTGCCATAAAGGCACATAATATATATAAACTTGAATGGTACAACTTAATTAGTTAAATTGATAAAAAATATAAACGATATTCGATTCAATATTTTATAAAATTTACGGTCAATGCATGTGTACCTGTAAGCGTACATATTTACAAATATGTACACATTTGTGTATGTTTAAAATGTATGTCTGTTATTTACTAAATATGTATGAAATTGGTTTGAATTACATATATTCGATAATATTAATCCTCAAATTGAGAAAATTGAAAAAATTAAGAGGCAAATATATTTAGGTAGGAGTATGACAGAGTGTCGAAACAAATGTGATAATGATGTCTGCAGAATATTTAAATTCTTATTTTTTGAACGCCCCAATAGTGCTTGATAACAAAAGGATGGACACCCAACCGCTTATCACTGAAAATACTGCTAAGGCATTAAATTTGTTAGCAGTTATCTTAAATTCACATATAGAAGTAAGACTTTTACCTACAGTAGATTTTTTAATTAAGCCTCCCACAATTTCATGTCAACCGTGAATAGATATGTATGTAGATAACATAAAATTGTAATAATGATAGGGTGCCTACACCTTTGATATACATTTTCCTAAATACATACAAATGATATTTAGCAAAGTAGGTAGGAATACTATATCGACATCATTTGCATGAATTTGTAAATTTAAATTTTCTGTATACATTTATTTATGGGTAATATGTCATCATTAAAATGCAATTACATATACTCTGTCATTCTTATCATTTGTTGTGACTTGTGAAACGTTAAAAAAAGTAAAATATCCAATGGTTATAACCACTTTTCCTGAGCATAGAATTAATATAGAATATACATATTCCTCAAATTGGAAATTTAAAAAGAAAATTAAGTTAGATTTACTTTATCACTTACATTGTAGGTAAATTCCGCTTTAATACCGAAAAGACGGGACCTCGCAGCATTTGCGAAGCCATTGAGCGACTGGGTTTTCAGGCACGACTGCATAATGGCCGAGACAAGATGACCCACGACTATTTGCAGCATAAAGAAGAGATTGCAAAATGGCGCAACGCTTTCTTGGTGTCTCTTATCTTTGGCGGGCCATGTATGGTTGCCATGATCTATTTCATGGTTGAAATGAATGACAGAGGTCACGCAGCTATGTGTTGTCTAGTTCCCGGGTTGTCAATGGAAAACCTTGTAATGTTTCTGCTATCAACGCCAGTGCAGTTTTTTGGTGGATGGCATTTTTACGTACAGTCTTTTCGAGCAATACGTCACGGTACCACTAATATGGACGTACTAATTTCTATGGTCACCACAATATCCTATATTTACTCTGTGGCTGTAGTCATAGCCGCTGTGTTGATGGAGCAAAACTCCTCGCCATTAACTTTCTTTGATACGCCGCCCATGTTGTTGATTTTCATATCTCTAGGTCGCTGGTTGGAACACATTGCAAAAGGAAAAACTTCAGAAGCACTATCAAAACTCTTATCACTGAAGGCGGCTGAGGCATTGTTGGTTGATGTGTCTGCTGACTTTGACATAAAATCAGAAAAAGTTATATCAGTGGACTACGTGCAACGTGGTGATGTTCTCAAGGTAATACCGGGTGCCAAGGTGCCTGTGGATGGCAAAGTACTTTACGGTAGTTCAACATGTGATGAAAGTCTCATAACCGGCGAGTCAATGCCGGTTGCCAAACGAAAGGGCGCAGTGGTAATTGGTGGTTCAATTAATCAGAATGGTGTCTTACTTATATCTGCTACTCATACTGGGGAAAATACTACCTTATCTCAAATTGTGCGCCTGGTTGAAGAGGCGCAAACTTCCAAAGCTCCAATACAACAGTTAGCTGATCGTATTGCAGGTTATTTTGTTCCATTCGTTGTGGCAGTTTCGAGCATAACATTGATCGGTTGGTTAATTGCTGGATTCACTGATCCAGACCTTGTGCCCGTAGCTATGGAACACAAGATGCACATGGATTCACATGCAATTGTCATTAGTCATGCTTTCAAGTGTGCCCTTAGCGTGTTGGCAATTGCATGCCCCTGTGCGTTGGGTCTGGCCACTCCAACTGCCGTTATGGTAGCTACAGGTACTGGTGCGATCAATGGTGTACTTGTTAAAGGTGCCACAGCATTGGAAAATGCTTATAAGGTATGCTTTTGAAATAAATGTTTCATATTTGAATAAATTAAATCTTTCTTCAATAATAGGTTAAAACCGTGGTTTTCGATAAAACGGGCACCATAACACACGGAATGCCTATGACATCTAAAATAGTTATGTTCGTCAAACCCGCTGTCTGTAGTTTGGCACGTGCGCTAACTATTATCGGTGCTGCAGAGTCGAATAGTGAGCATCCAATTGCATCTGCTATAGTACGCTTCTCCAAAGATTTATTGGGCTTACAAACATTTGGCAAAACACAGAACTTTCTCGCAGTACCAGGTTGTGGCATAAAGGTTACTGTATTGCAGTACGAACAAGCGTTGCGTCAAGCTACTATTGCTGAAAAAATAATTAACTATGAGAATAATTACCGATCAAATCCAAACACAGTGCATACGGAAAACGGTGCAAGCATTGAGGAACTCATACCGCAGTTGCCTACCAGTAAATCCATGGAGCTACAACAGCAACAACAATTGCTCCAATTAGACGAAACACTATATGGCGCCGCAGCAAACACCGAAACTATCTCAAATGTATTGAGTAGTGAGATAAATGTGTTGATTGGCAACCGTGAATGGATGCATCGCAACGCCATAGCCGTGCCACATGAAATTGACAACTGCTTGAGTGAAGAAGAGTCGAAGGGACATACAGCTGTGCTTTGCGCACTGAATGGTCAGTTAATATGCATGTATGGAGTGTCGGACATGGTCAAACCTGAGGCGCATCTAGCTGTATACACACTAAAAAAAATGGGCATCAACGTAATTTTGCTAACTGGTGATAATGAAAATACTGCTGCAAGTATAGCTAGACAGGTAAGTAACAAACAACAAGGGAGAACGTTTGCTTTATTTTACATTATTACAGGTTGGAATTAAGCGCATCTTTGCCGAGGTTTTACCATCGCACAAGGTGGCTAAAATACAACTAATACAAGAAAGCGGTGCACGGGTTGCAATGGTTGGCGATGGCGTCAACGATAGTCCTGCTCTTGCTCAAGCTGATGTGGGCATTGCGATCGCTGCTGGTACCGATGTAGCGGCTGAGGCGGCCGATGTGGTACTTATGCGTAACGACCTGCTCGACGTGGTGGCTTGCCTAGATCTGTCCCGCCGCACCGTGCGCCGTATACGGTACAATTTCCTGTTTGCCAGTATGTACAATCTACTCGGTATACCGCTGGCTTCAGGCATATTTGCACCTCTCGGTTTCACATTGCAGCCGTGGATGGCATCGGTAGCTATGGCAGCCAGTTCGGTTTCCGTAGTCTGCTCGTCATTAATGCTTAAATGTTATCGCAAACCATCGGCTGCTTCGCTGCGCACACCCGAATATATGAAATATTTGGAGCAAGAACGCGACGGCGACCGTGAACTCGACAAATTGTCCTTACATCGCGGTTTAGAAGACCTACCGCGCGCGAAGTTAAATCGCTCAAATAGTTCTTTGTTGTCGCGAATTTTCCTAGGGGGAGCACAGAGCCGCTATAATCACAATGAAGGTAGTCTCTTGGAGACAGACGGTGGTGAATTCACACCTAAAATTGTAAAGACGAAGAGCATCAAGAACGTGACGGAAATGCAGAAATTGTAGAGTGATTAAAGGCAAGTGCTTAGTGATTGTCCGTAGACAGTGAAATGTAGAAGTTGTTTTTGTTATTTTATATGTTATATTTATATATCTGAGACATATGTATATAAATTGTAGGAATAAGAAGCATAGCGCAGAAAATTTTCCATATATTTAGGTTCCTCATTTTTAAAACCACCTCTTTTGTACCGTTTTTGTACTTTGCCTAATTATGAGCATTTACTTTGAACACATGTATGTACATATGTATATAACAAATATATGCATCTGCGCTAAGTCAACGGATAGTGTACGACGAACAAATATTGATTAAGCTAATCTATACACAACATTTTTTTTTCCATTTTTTGCCTTCCTATAAATAACCAACCTGAACAATAAAATCCTTAAAGGTATGACAAACTAACAAGTGTGCATATAAAATCGTTAAACATGTTAAACCTTATTTTTTATATATATACAATATAGTCATATACATAAATATTCTTCAAAACGATTAAGAATAAAGACCCTGTATCAGTAAAAATCCAAACAAATGCGTTAATTCTACTTTTTTGTGAGGTACCTGCGAGTAGTGAAGTATGCATTTGTTTCGTTTCTTATCAATTTAAGGCGATAGTGCAATACAAATAAAACGGAATTTCTGATAATTATAATTTTTAATATTTAAAATAGTAAAAGAGCTTACTTTAAGCTAATTTTAATTTATATATACATATACAACTCCCCTATGATCGACTGACTTTTAAATACATATCTACATACAGCCTCGAGAACAGAGATATATTCAACAAGATGATAAAAACATTACATTGTACAAGTTTTAATTTCAAAATTAATCACTACAGTGTTATTTATCATGTTCAATAGAAGAGAACAAAAGTTAATATTTGATAAATGTGCGAGCTGATGACTGTGGCCCATAAATCATTCAAATATGTTGCTAAAAAGAACAGAACTGCTTGAAAAGTAAAATAATTACTCGTGGCACAATTATTTCACTAAACAAAATTCTATTATTTATACAGCAGCGCAGATGTTTTCCTTCAACGCATTGTTTGCTTAAGGCGTAATAATATTACTTCCGTATATATATATATATATATATATGTATATGTATATATATACATATATATATGTATGTATATCAGTTTATACATATTTTTTATTTAATTTTCGACTAAATCAGCCAAAATGCCAACACGTCTACACCTACTATACAAAATAGTTTTTGACTTACTGCTGTTTGATCAAACACATAGCAACTTCAACTGAAATATTTTGCAAATAAATCAAAATCAGGATGAATTTATGATTGCATAAATACCTAAGAGACAAGGCCATCGATTAATTCCACCACATGTACTCCATTTAGTGATGAATGAGTTTAGTACCATTTTCTTTATATGTTCACTTGTAAGTGAATTCATTTTATTGACTCAAAATTTTCAAATTATTTCAGTTTTTTAAACTACTGCGAATAAAAAGTGGTAATTACTAATGCAGGGCACATCATTGCTTTTAAATTTATGTTGAACCACCGCCAGTCCACTATGTGTTACCGGGTTTTCCAAGAACTCTTCAATACCCTAATCTTCCATCGTGATTTTTTTAACATTCCTCTATTATTTCCATCGGCGAACGCTCTGTGCCATTTTCCAATTTAGTTTTAGTAATCGGGTATATATGCAAGTTTTCCTTAAAGTCCTTAATATCTACTATTGTTGTTGCGTCCCCATCCTTCGGTATGAACCGCACATCCAATTTGCTAGCTAATGCATTGAAAAGCTCTTCATCATCGACCTCCGATTCACTGCCACTGCTGCCCGCACTGTTCTCATTGGAATTCTCCTCGTCACGTTTAGCTGAACGCTTAGAGCGCACTGAGTCCTTATTGCCGATGACTTGCACCGACAACTTGCGTAAATTGGTTCGTTCGTTGTTTAGGCAAAAATCGATTATATCTTGCTTAGTTAGCGCTCGCAAAACGTCAACTTCACGCCGCCTTCGATCGAAAACATATTCCTCGGATGTGATCTCCTCCCAATTGTGAGACACTTCCTCTGCGAGTGATATATCAACAACCTGCTTAATTTTTATTAACGACTCACGAACATGTTCGAAGTCTTCTTCACTCATCTCTTCCAAAATTTGCAACATTTTTCCTCGAAACACTTCAATCCTTTCGTCTACATGAGCGGCACTAAACTTTGTTTCCTGTGAATTTACAGCGATTGAGTAACCAATTATGCCATAGTTCATTCGCACTGATGCCGAAACATAGTATCCCAGCTGCTCCTTCGTACGGAGTGTGTCGAATAATGGTTCCTCAACAAACATCATTAAGAGATCCAAGATGCTTTCGACTCGGAGAGAACACGGGCCTATTTGGTAAAAGTTACAAATTACGGTGTTCACATCCTCCTCATTGAGAGAACGGCAGCGTATGAAGTGAGAACCTTGAGGCAACTGGACGGTACGATTCTCAATGTATTTAGTCTAAGGCAACAAGATATTAAGATATATAAAGTTTTAGTAGTAAAGTGCTTCACATTTGCCATACCTCCTTGATATTGCGACAATTGAGAGTAGTTAACACGGAATTCATTACATTATGTGCTGACTCCTCTGTCAAATTACCCTGCATTAGTGTCTGCAAATATAATTCGCTCGTATAGGCGTCGGAGAAATGTAACACATCATTTAATGTAAGGCTATCTAAACATTTATATTTAGTTATAATGGGCCAGCGGATGTGCTCTACGATACTTAAACGAATATCCCTAAAAATAAACAATACGGATTTTTAGACTAGGCTGTGTACAAGTTTTCGATTTTCTTACTTGTTGAGAGTTCTCGGCTTGATCAACGAATTGAAATAAGATTTCTTCTGATCTGTTTTGAATATATTAAACTGATCTTCCGTTATGTGTTCACGCATTGACACCATAGCTTTGGTTATAATGCCCACAAGCAAATGTAATTTTTCATTATAACCATTCACCTTGCAGTAATAGGAAATAAGAGTAAATTAATCGTAGTGAATCTAAAATTATGTCAAGTATACATACCTTTAGTATAATGCCCTTTTCGGCAGTGTAGAATTGATACGAAAGGCCTGCAACAGTGGCTGGATACAATTCTTCACTAAGTCGGAATTTAACTAATCTTTCATAGAGGGCACACAAAGCGTCGCTATAGACATTAAAAGAAATAAGTAAATTTTTCAACAATGGAAAAAAGTGTGGTGTTTACTTTTTGGGATCCTTGCGCAATAATGGTGATATAAAATAAAAGTACATGTAAGCCTCAGGTAGGAGAAACTTATCATCTTGTCTAAACCACAATTCACATATATCCGTCTGAAGTATTTTCTTAGGGGCAGTCGGCAACTCTGGTTTTCCGTTTTCCTCCCAGTGTAAACGAAAATCATTCGAAATAAAACGATTTGGCTTCGGCAGGAACAACTCTGGCATGGGCTTTGAATTCTCCCAGAGTTCACGCCATTTTTGAGGCATTTTAACTGTGGTATATTCAGTACTGAACCATTTTTCTTTTTTGTCATATGTTACACCTTCATATTTGTGTTGCGAGGTGATCATTATATTGAATCTGAATTCGTTTAAATGCTTTACAACATCTTGAATGTGATCTTCATTGTACTCGTAATACAATTCAGTGCCAGTCAATATATCCTTTGGTGGATAATATTTCATTTTTACAGCTAATTTTTCGACATTGTCCAAAGCCGGTCGCTGAGATTCGAACCGGAAGTTAGTCGCCTCAATTTTTTGCAACTCTGTGAAAGCATCTTTGAATGGGCCGCAGCCGGCAAAGAGTTTAATAAAGGCAAAACTAGCAGCAAGTACCTTAAATAAAAATTAGAAAATTAAATTTAATACAGAATCGTATTTTGTGCCTACTTCGTCGAGATGCTGGAAACCGCGATCAGTTAAAAAGATTCCGATAACAAAGGAAGAATATATGGAATTTGATTCAAAACCGCTTTCATCGATCCCCGCTGTAAGTTCCAATGCCCACAAGCGTTTCCTTAAATAGGCACATAAACTGCCCTCTCCTTCGTATCCAATCAAATGTGAAATAAATTGATCTGGTTTTGTTTTATATTGCTATACGAACGAGAGGTATTGATTAGTAAATATATGTAGTACTTTTGATTATCAATATCCATACCTTTATCATAGACGGCAGTACCCATGTAAGTTCTAGTTTACAAATATTTTCCACTGGTTTAACAAAAAATACTTCTTCGAAAAATTCCTTTCGGAAAGCGTCTCGATAATTGTACGGCGAAAGATCTAAACCCGGAAGATCGTTACTAGGAATACCCGAGAAGTGTTTCACAACCATTTGCTCCAACTCGTCGATGGGAAGACGAGCTTGCACACAAACACACATACGATGAGCACTATAATGTCGCTTTTGAAATTCATGTAACATTGCATGTAGATCATCATCACTTATTCCATCTTTAAGAGTTTTGAGATTGCCCCACGGGAACGTGGCATGTGGGTAGCCTGGTGTAGCGTAGGCAGCTACAAGTTGATCTCGGCGAACTTCGTCGTCATGTACAATTTGCTGAAATTCGGACTCAACCGAATCACGTTCACGTGTCATTGCTTCTTTTTTCATAAGTGGTGCTTTCAGTAATGCAGAGAAATAGTCCATACTGCTGTCCAAATGCTCTTCAGATACCTCAAAATAGAAACATGTTTCTTCGAACTCCGTATGCGCGTTGTCAAATCCGCCACATTTTTTAATGTGTGCATCAAACGCATTCTCCGCTGGATACTTTTCTGATCCCATAAAGATCATATGTTCCAGAAAATGGGCTAACCCTTGGTATTCGGTGGGTTCCGCGAAGGAGCCAACGTCGACCAACAATGCACAAGCAGCCAATTTCTCGTCACCTGTAGAGTCGATATAGTCGATATAGTTTACATTTCAAAAGATGCATTTATAGATAGTCGTATACGGATGTGTAAGACTAACCTTCCTCTGACTCTAAGTCTGAATCACTTTCACCGTTGTCTGTTGTGGATGTGCTCATAGATTCTTCATCTTCACTACTGGTACTACTACTCTCTTCAGCACAAGAGTCTCCCGTGGAGTCATATGATGATGAGGACGATGAAGAAGTTAGTCCACAATGCGGCACCGGTGTAGGGTCCGACACAAGCAATGCTCGAATACCATTACTCAATAATAAGGTTCTGAAAAAAATTTGTCAAACTCAAAAATGAACTGAAAGTATTATAGTTTTTACTTATAATGTTTTTTGTCGCTTTCCGATTTATCAGGAATTTCCAAATATTTCACAGAAGATTCTGTATTCACCATGTCTGTGGTTGAGAAACTATTTCTAAAATATCCTCGACGAGAAAAACGAGTTGATGTTCCTCGTTGTGGTAGGTATTCCGATTTAATATTTAGTGATATCGCTTGTGCTACAGGCGTGTAGCAATTGGTAAGGTCAAAAGAATATTCCAAAGATGTTTTTGTCACCAACAATTTCGAAAATCTTCGAATAATCATAAACCCTTTCACTAACTTCTTGAATTTTGGATGATCCCTATTATTATTTTTTGTTTGCAGTAGCGTTTTGTAGTCAAGGTTTTGAATTTTTTGAATATGTTGCAATTTTTTTTATTTATAATTTATTAAATGTAATAAAAACGTTCTAGATTTTTATTCTTAACCAAATTTACCGCAACCTCCATCGAAAAATGAAAGCAAAGTGGCCGAAAATTAAATCCTACTGATGAGTTTTTGTTCTTCTCTGTTTGCTTTGACGTTTAGTCCACGTTCGCATTTCCCACTAGATTTTTACTCTCTCTTATTGATGAGAGAGCGGGTGGAGAGAACGTTCTCTTACGATTGTACATGACCGTAAAAAAGGCTCAATAAGAGTGAAGCAAATATATTTTCATTGACATCAATAAGATTTTCAAAACCTAAATATAATTCATTACAAATATATCAACTCTCTGCTCATTATATTGTTTTAATACCAAACAATGTATGTAAATAATTTAAATAAATATGAATTTAATTATGGATAAAAGTGCTAATATCCGAACTGTATTCATTTAGTAAAAATGCTACCCTGATTGCTAAACAGGGAATGTCAATGAAAGCAAGTGATCAAAGTGATTTGGGAAATAAGCTAAAAGTGATTGAAAGTGAATTTTTTAACTTCATTCTACTGAAAAATATGGAATTCGTCCAGAAAAATAAATATTAGCATTTGAAATGCTTTAGAATTGAAAAATGCCATCATAAGTGAACCTTTGAAAATCAGTGAAAAGAAAAATTAATATAGATTTATTAAATCTTTGGTATGACGTTTGTGATGACACTACATGAATAAAGAAAACAAAATTTGCCAAATTCGTCGGGAAGTACTATCATTACTTATCTCATGCAAAGCAAGGAAAAACGATCAAAACATCAAAGAAAATAGATTTAAGCTAAAGTACAGTGCTGACGCAGAGGGCGGACGCAGTGCTTGTTCTGGCGTTTGCAACACGCCCGCCCACAAATCACCTAGCTTTTTGACGCGATAGAACGGATAAAACCAACATTACATTGCAACCACAAACATTTAAGTAGCAACATTGCGTTAACTGAATATTAAAATTCAACCAGAGACGGTGACAATATCTATAGCATTGAATATAGTACATAGGAAGAAGGTCGACAACAAGCAGACGGTAGGCAATTATCACCAAACATGGCTAGTATATCGGACCGGAAGCGAAATACTTTTTTGAGTTATGTTGCACCCTCACCTGGAGATGTAAGTATAATACAATACTTTTGAAGTCGATTATATTCAATAGAACTTAGTGTACCGTTATGAGGAAAAATGACATCACCTCGTAATGTGCATTTCTTTTATGAGTTGCTTTACTCAACAATTAAATTTCGATTTGATAGATTCCTCGCCAAGAAGGTAGTGATGATTGGCTTCCAACAGAGCTACGGGACCTTCATTTGGCTAAACCACGATTATTACCTAACGAACTGGTTGTAGCATCGGCACCCGCTTATCTGTTTTCTGCTATTTTGCCTGCACCCACTGAAGGTTCTGAACTCGATATGTCCCGCCAGGCAATATTCGGGTTGTTAAGTGTCACCAATTTCAAAGTGGCATTTGTGCCACTACAACGACATAAACAAGAAACACCTCCCCAAGAATCGTATCAGGAGCATCTATACTTGCAACGTAACGATGTTACCCTAAATAACATAGACTATGTGTACCAGCTGGCAGAGGGCGGTAGAGTCAGCGTAAGCGCATTAAGTGGAGGAAATAGACGCAAAAAACTTGACGCACAACAGAAAGTGATGAGTAGTCGTATTACGGCCCTTCACATTATTTGCAAAAATTTTCGTTTACTTAAATTCGCTTTCCAAAATTCAAGATCTGGCCCTGACTATGGAAAACTGATTGCTTCAGCTTTAGCGCGATTTGCATATCCATCGCGTCATGATCTAAGTTTTGCGTACTGTTATCGCGAGCCATATTATTCCATGTTAGGAAAATCTAGTGTGACTATGTACAGCACAAAAAATGACTGGGCACGAGAGTTAATACGATGTGGTTCAAATGAATGGCAAGTTGTAAGTGCCGATAGTGTGCCTCAATTACAAAACGTATTGCAAGCCCCAAAGTACACCCTACCGCCTCACTTTGTCATTCCTAAATGCTGCACAGTTGAACGTTTCTTGGATTTATCACGAGCCTTCTACGATTCGCGAGCGGCATTTTGGGTATATGGTTATGGCAATGCATCGCTTGTTCGTTTGGCGGAATTGAAACCAGCAATGCAGCAAGACACGAAAGTGGAAAATGTCACCCTCGAACTCGTGAGAAAGTGTGATCCACGTCATGCGCTAAAACTTCTACAATTGACGGATCGCCTTCCTAGTATACAAGATGTGCAAAGAGCATACCTAAAGTTTCGTCGCCTTTGTACTCCGGAAAGTCCCCAAGAATTTCTGGTTCAAGATTCCAAATTTCTTTCAAATGTGGAAAAGTCGAATTGGCTCTTCTACGTGTCACTGTGTTTACGATATTCGTGTGAAGCTGCAGAATCGTTGCGAACCGGTACAACATGTGTATTGCAGGAAACCAATGGTCGGGATTTGTGTTGTATTATTTCGAGCCTGACGCAAATAATACTAGATCCTCTATTTCGGACAATTGATGGATTTCAGTCTTTGGTACAAAAGGAATGGGTGTCTTTGGAGCATCCTTTTCAAACTAGATTAGGCCATGTTCGTGGTGATGCAGCAGAAGAAGATGAAAGTCCCGTTTTCTTACTGTTTCTTGACTGCGTATGGCAGTTGTTACAACAATTCCCAGACGAATTTGAATACAGTCAAACATATTTGACTACATTATGGGATTCGTGTTTTCTACCTATATTTGATACATTTCAATTTGATACTGAGGCGGATCGAGCACGTGCGGTTAATTTTGGTAACTTGGTACTGCGTCCTGTTTGGGATTGGGGTGAACAGTTCGCTGAGAAAGATAAGGTATTCTTTACAAATCCTTTCTATCAACGTCAGCGACAGGAACCACAGAATCGTCGTTCGATAGCGATACCTGCAGGTGCTGTTATGCTACCCGGACTCGCACAAATTTCCTCTATTAAACAAGGGCAACAGCAACGCTTTACAACCATCAATCCACAATTGTTTGTTACCTCCTCTACAATACCAAAGGACCGCTTTTTGGAACCGCAACATCGCATGGTTGATTTGGCAATATGGGAACAATGTTATTATCGTTGGATGCCTATTTTAGAAATCAAGCACGGCGGCTTTCCGCAGATAGATCTTAATCATCGTTTACTGTTGAGTAATATTGCCAAATTACAGCGATGCTTAGAACTTCAGGACTTTGAAGATTTACCAGATATTTACTATGAACGGACCTGTGAAAAAAGGCCCCTCATAGATAATACTACAAGAAGAAGTAATAGCATTGAAATGATCGATGGCGTAGAGCGACGTCGCAAGTCTTCCTTACCGGCTACCTTAAATGGATTCAATAGCAGTGGATTGCTTCCAGAAATTTCGTCATTTTTCCCCTTTAGCATAAACACGGGCGAATCTGAGCAGCTTATCGACATACTAACAAATAGCAATGAATTCCTGTTAGAAGGATCATTTATGGAACGTCTATCAATCGCATAGCATTCAGATATTTGTAAAATGTCTCAAGCAGCTAAATTCGGTTAAGATGCAAATCTGAAATTGAGCTTTTTGGTTAAAATACCAGTTTTTCTTTTTATTTATTGCAATGAATTGGTCCAATTGGGATTTAGAAAGACAATTACATAAAAGAAATATTTAGAAATAGCATTGGTATTTTGTAAAAAGAACTTATCTTTTATGCTGGCATTTATTAAAATCATGCAGTACCATCACACTCACATGCTATTATCCAAGCAATTCAAAATTCTTAATACATACCTTAAATGAGAACGTTATAGTATTATTTGCTAATTCAATTTTCATTACCAATCTTTTTTTTTTTGTTCAGAAACTATTCCGACTATTCGTATAAAAGTTTATATTATTAAAAATCTACAAATTTACTGAAGTGACGGCAGTTATGAATGTTAATGCAGAAAAAGTCTTACTCGTTAGACTTGTATGAAATGTTTGTATTATATAGGCGTATTTAAATAATAGTTGCAGTTTTCTTGTAATTGAAAAAATAATTGAAATTTTACTTTTATCGAGGTGGTTTTTTTATGGTATCGGTTGAGACCGATAAAAAATAACGATTTCATCCGACCGCAAGACAACCATAATAAAAATGTCGCACCAATGTCGTTACGATATTGCCTACATAGGTATATAAATAAATATATATGTATATGAAAAACAAATACTAAAATATTTATTATATTTTAATATTTCACACGTAAATTACTAATCGAAGAATTAGTAAATAAATTAAAAATGTAAAATATATTCAATGTATTGTCGAAAAGGTAAATCGAAAATAAAATTGAAGTTATACGAAGTTTGAATTTTTTAATCGAAAATGTTTGTAACAAAACCACTGTGCATTGGTTTGGTTTGTACATTATATACATATGTATGTACATGTATATTATACATAATATACAAAGTGTGTCACGGTAAAATAACGGTTTTATTATCATAAATTCGAGAAGGTTTTGTGCGCATTTAGCGAACCTAATATTTTATTCGAATTTCGCTGTATAATTTACTTATATTTTTTTGTAAATGTCACCACGTCGGAAGAAAAGTGTTCCATCTGTGGAACAGATGCATCATCGCACTGCTTTCTCGATCGCCATTATAATTGCTAATATGGTATTTAGCGAACATCGGCAGTACTGTATGGAAATATTAAGAATTCGTAATCCTACTCAAATCTATGTGAAAATCTTGGAGCTACTTGCTTTTGCTGAATATAAGCACCGTCGGAAGAGTATGTAGAAAATACTTTGAAAGGGTGATCACCTAAATTCAACGCAATTTTATTTTATTTAACATTATTATAATATAATAAATGTTTAATATATCGCGAAAGTTACATAAATATCCAACAAATTTTCCAAAGTGCTATTAATAATTCAATGATTTTACTATTGGTCGGGTTTAGTACACTTTTCTGGGTTTTTGGCTTCTGTCAGTAAGAGTGATTCTATGCCAACCTTCTTTAGCTCCTCTATCAAATCGCCGCTTTGGTGCATTTGCAATAGAATATCACAACCGCCAACAAATTCGCCATTTATGTAAATCTGAGGGATGGTGGGCCAATCGGAAAACTCCTTGATGCCTATAAATTAAATTTTTGATAAAAAATAGTTTGGAAAACACTGTAAATTAAAGCATACTTTGTCGCAATTCATCGCTTTGAAGTACATCATGTGCGTCATATTGTACACCATGCATTCGCAGTATTTGCACGACTGCATTGCTGAAACCACATTTCGGTGTTTCAGGATTACCTTTCATAAATATTACAACCTTATTTGTATTTACAAGCTGCTTCAAAGTGTCCTTATTGAATGTTGGCTGTTTGGTGGTGCTGGTCGTACCAGTAGCTGTTGACGCACTTTCATATCGTTTAAACACAGGCACGCGTTGTGCAAGTGCGCCCTGTCGAAAGAGCTGACGTAGGATTAATCTTCCAGACATTTTCTATTTTTTTTAATTTTTATTTCAGTTTTAATTTTGTTAAATAACAAACAAATTTCGAACACTTCCGATTTCCTCACCTATTTGACAGTCAGCTGTTTTGTTTTTGCATATGTTCCTTAATTGAGGTTATATATAACTTTGCCATACTTACTTAATTTTATAAGAAAATATAGAATAGAATATGATGACATTACTGATTTTAGAAGTAATTTTACAATTTAACAAAAGTCAAACAAATTATCAACGCGCAGTAGGTACATCAAAAATTGGTTAAGACAATAAAAATAAAAGATTGGCCAGTTTTTTTTAAGTTAAAAAAATATATGGCAGTTCATTCATAATAATATAAAAAGTTTACCAGAACGGCATCTCTTGAACTCGCATTTTACACCGCGTTTTTTGTTTGCAAAGTATATTCCGCAATTAAAATAGTTTTATATATTTTAGCAAATATATTAAATAATGGCGAGTTCTAGTTTCAAGGCTAGTTCATCAGCTAGTGAAAAAGCATCAATTTCAGAAGGGCATGAACCAGTAGCGACACCAGTATGCATGATTGTGCTTGGCATGGCTGGGTCTGGAAAGACCACATTTGTTCAGAAACTTACTCAGCTTTCATTTAATCATTTCAAGCCGTATGTGATAAATCTGGATCCTGCTTGTCGTGAAACTCCATACCATGCTAATATAGACATCAGAGATACCGTGAACTACAAAGAAGTAATGAAGCAGTACAAACTTGGTCCGAATGGTGGAATTGTCACCTCATTGAATTTGTTTGCCACTAAATTTGAAAAAGTGGTGGAATTAATAAGGCGCGCTGGACAGCAGGGTCACAAGTGGTGCATTATTGATACCCCTGGACAAATCGAAGTATTTACATGGTCAGCTTCTGGCACGATAATCACTGAGGCCTTAGCTACCATGTTTCCAACTGTTGTAGTTTATGTGATGGATGTTGTGCGTTCAATAAGCCCGACAACATTCATGTCGAATATGTTGTATGCCTGCTCTATATTGTACAAAGCACGCCTGCCTTTCATAGTAGCACTCAACAAGGTGAATGTGGTACAATGAAAAATCAGAGCCGATATCTCACGAAATTTTATTGTACATTTTACAGATAGATGTGCAAGACCATGATTTTGCTGTGGAGTGGATGAGCGATTTCGAAGCTTTCCAGGAAGCACTAGAAAAAGAACAAAACTACATCAGTAATTTGACAAGAACCATGTCCCTTACACTCGATGAGTTCTATCGCAATCTACGAACTTGTGGAGTGTCGTCGAAAACGGGCATTGGATTTGATAGATTTTATGATTTAGTGGGCGATTGTGCGAAAGAATACGAACGGTAATGAAGATTGTTATTAAAATGTACAAATTTGATATTAATTATGTTTTTTTTTTGTTCGCAGCGATTATAAAGCAGAATACATCAAACTACGAGAGGCCAAAATAGCTGAAGAAGCGAAAATCAAAGAAAATAAATTGGTTGCGATCGCAAAGAGCAAAGGTGAAGGAAGCGAAGTACCTTTGGGTAGTTTTGTAGAGGAAGTAAGTAATGATTAATTATGAAATTATGTACATATCATGAATGAGTGTTGTATTTAGGTTGCTCTTGGCCGAGAATTGTCTGATATTTATCTGAAACATCCTGGAAATGAGAGTTCAGAGGACGAAGAAGGTCGAGAAGAAGAAGCACCTACCTTTAATGAAGACCATGTGGAGGAACAAAACTTCAATCAGTTCGTGAAACAGCACACGGACGCTCAAAAAGAGAAAAATATACAGAAATGATATGAGAAGTGCGTGAAACAATAATAGTAGTTTAGGAAGTTCCTAACGATGATAATTATAATTTATATATATATGTATATACTTTATTAATGATTTAAATTGAGTAGATTTTTAGGCGCAAAAGCTAACTTATGTTTTGTATTAGGCGTTACAATATTCCGGCTTATAAGATAATTGAAATGTACGCACGATATACATACATATGGAGGCTTATATTTGTAGTTGTGTAGTATTACTTCTGAATTTGTGGTAACCTGTAAATTTATATATGAATATACATATATCCTCTACAGAATATACATAAGCTACTAGTTTTGTGGTAGCGTAGTAAAAAACAAAGCACTGTGTAATTATTTTAGAAATAGCAGTTATATAAAGCTTAAAAATTCCTTTAATTTGACACCAAAATCATTAAAATCGGTTCAGATTTAGCCGAGTTATGGCCATTCAAAGTCCTAACTGCTCTGCTCTGCCGACGTGGGCAGCGCTGCTGGGGATCTGCGATTTTTGTAAATTACAAAATTGCCCATTTCTACCAGGCGACCATAAACGTGCAGCAGGTGGCTGCCAAAAAAAAGTGGCTGGTACATGTAGATATGTATTGCCCATTTCTACCAGACGCCCGAAAGTATGCAGCAGGTGACAAAAAAAAGTGGCTGGTACATGTAGATATGTATGCGGCCGGCCAGCAGGTATGTATGTATGTATATGTGGGCCAACGGAAGCGACATGGATTACGGTACCACCCAAGGGGAAGTGCATAAACCGGAACCGGAAATGTACCAGATACCAACTTCAACCGGATGTAAATTTCCGGAAGCGGAAGTAATTAACCGGAAGTTGCGATAAACTGATATTTTCTTTTCTGTACAACTTCCTGTTAGTTACCACTTCCGCCTTTTGAAAATTATATCCGGAAATTCCCCACCGCTCATGAACTTCCTGTATAACCGTAACCGGCTGACAACTTCCGTTTCCGGAAATTTACATCCGGTTGAAGTTGGTAACTGGCACATTTCCGGTTCCGGTTTATGCACATCCGTTTCCGGGGATTTGTATCCGGTTTGAGTTCATGTCTAGTGAGTATCCGGTTCCGGTTTTTACACATCCGTTTCCGGAAATTTACATCCGGTTGAAGTTGCTACCTGGTACATTTCCGGTTCCGGTTTGTACACTTCCCCTTGGGTGGTACTGTAATCCATGTCGCTTCCGTTGGCCCACATATACATAAATACATACCTGCTGGCCGGCCGCATACATATCTACATGTACCAGCCACTTTTTTTTGTCACCTGCTGCATACTTTCGGGCGTCTGGTAGAAATGGGCAATACATATCTACATGTACCAGCCACTTTTTTTTGGCAGCCACCTGCTGCACGTTTATGGTCGCCTGGTAGAAATGGGCAATTTTGTAATTTACAAAAATCGCAGATCCCCAGCAGCGCTGCCCACGTCGGCAGAGCAGAGCAGTTAGGACTTTGAATGGCCATAACTAGGCTAAATCTGAACCGATATTAATGATTTTGGTGTCAAATTAAAGGAAATTTTCAGACCTCAGTTCTATAGGTCATGCTGAAATAGATATGATTATCTATTGGGGAATGGTTACATTGTTTATAATTTCAACAAATATTGAAGTTTTTTTTTTTTTTTTGGATTATATACAAAGCGAAGAGTGGAACCTTTCAAACACATGATTTATTAGCAACTGCAAAATACAATTATTAGAGAGTTTACAGGAACATTTTGTAAGTTGTCTCATTACCCATGATCCACTATGGGAACACATTTTTAAGCCAATTAAAATAAATAAAGCCAATTTTTATTTCATTATTGTGTTTATATGTATATATTTTGTTGGAAAGGGTTTTATGTACTTTAAAGTGAATTCGCTGTCAACTCTTTTAACTAATCATAAATGACATTTTTGCTTTTGTTGTTGTCATGTGGAGGGACTTCGGTGAGATGAAAGTCTCCTCCACATATATTTTCAGAGTTACATACGATAGATACTTGCGAATTACAAACTGCACTTATATACTTACATTCATAGGTATGTATAAATAAAAACATGTGCGCATACACTATTATTGTTGTTTTTGTAAAAGCGGTCAAAGAAAGTCGTACATATGTATGTACATTTGACTGCTGCCAATTTCTTTGCTAATTATTTGGTTTGTGTGATCAGTGGGTATAGGTTTATATTTTCAGATGTGTGTTTATATGTATGTGTGGGTGTGTGTTGTTGTCAACAATTACGTAACCATTTATTTCATTTGTTGCTTACATTCGCTTTGCTAGTCTGCTGTATTATCATTACTATCCAGAATAACAAGCGGAAACATTCAGCATATATGTATGTATGTATGTATATAAATAAATATGTATGCGTGTGTATCATTTATATAGGACAGTGTGTGTGTGTATGCACTTCACTCATAAATAGTTTCGTGTGATGTTGCACCTAAATTTAACATTTATTCGAACTTATGTGTCAATATTTGTATGTTTGTATGCATATATGTATAAGCAAACTATAGGTATAGGTATGTATGTGTGGCATGTGGCATGCGTACGAATACTAATGCAAAATGCAAATTAATCACATACAATTGTACAATCTACAATATACATACACAAATATCTCACGTGGCTTAACACTTCTTTGCATAAATAGTTTACATTTACATACTTAACGGTTTATATGCGCGCATATGTGTGTGCGCAACTTCTGAACTAACTTTAAATATGCCATAAGAAATGCACATACACCCATACACAAAAGTTTGCACCCCCTCCCTCCACTGTTATTGGAACAAGTGCAGAATCCGGAAAGTAACTGCGAAATTTTGCATGATTTCCAAGGCAGTGACCGTTACGGAAACTCGAACTATGTAAATTCAAACGCGGGAGGAACTTTTCGGAGTATTCTTGTCTAGAAGTTTGAAAAAAAAACCTTACTTTTTTGGTAATAATTTTGCATATTTAACCTAAACACAAATATCTCCCTTTTTCGGGATTTTTTAAAATTCAAATAATTTCCGAAGTTAAGTCGTTTTAGTGTCGTGTCAACAGTACCGGTAAACGTTAACGTAAAACGCGTTTTTTCTACTTTTGTGCGGTGGTTGACATGATATCTCAAAACATTTAAACATTTTTTTCAAGTAGATGCCATTTTGTGTGACTTTGCCAAATCATCAATCCGATAGCGACCTCCTTACTAATGAAGAACTTCAATTTCTTTGTTTTAGATCACTACAAGCGTTGGAATCATGTCAACCAGGAAGCACCACTTCGAAGTTTTTTTGAGATTTTTTATAATCTTGAAATGTCAATAAAAATCATACCAAACAAAGGGCAGTAGGCGACTAGGTCAAACCATCCCCTTATGCTGTCATTGGCAATGCGAACATTTGTGTATGTGTTGGTATCTACATACATATGTACAGAACATAATTATTTAGTTTAGTTGTTGTTGCATGTGCTTTGTATATGTGTGTGTTAACACTAATTACGCTTGTCTACTTACTATCACATCGTCTTACAAAAATAGTTTTCAAATTTCTGCTCTTCTTCTGTTCGATAACTAGATTTTTGTTCAACTTTGATTTGCTTTTTGGCAATTCTAGGCCGAACACCGTGTTTCAACAATACAATTTCGGGGCGAATACAGTTATACAGTTGTGTGTGTGTGTGGGAATATACATATATATATGTGGCTGTACCAGTTATGGCGCAGGATCGTTTAGCGTTACATACATATAAAGCCATTGGATCAGCGCGAGGTGAATATCTAAATTTAGTTGTTGTTTTTACAAGAGTTCTAAGCCTGTTTTTACTTATGTGTGTGTGTGTATGTTTGCAGATGGCACAAGCAAGTTAAGGGTATTATAGATACGGGCGTTGCATGTAGTCTACTTTTAGGCGTTGCAACTGGCGCGAAGAAAAATGTACTTTTCCGAATGCCTGTCGAACACAGCGGACGTTTGCGATATTTACTTTGTTTTTATACATATTTATATGCAGGCCTACGTTTGTTTGTATGTATGTCTATACTACTTGTGATTTGGTGAAGTTTTCAATTTGATGCTCAATTACATAATTTTCTCTAATTACATTGCATACGCATTTTTTCGGGTTTCTGATTTTATACAGTGGGACCTACAAATATAGCTCTGCTGTGCATGCATACACGTATGTATGTATGTAATTTTCTTAAGCTTGCATAGCTAGCTTGTTTGTTCGCTTCACCATTATCTTTGAGAGTTGAATATGTAAATTTAGAAACTATAATTAACTTATTTATAGTAAGTATGGTACTTTAAATACACAGCATATTTAATTAAATACAACAGTCTTAACATGAATTTTGTCTGTTTTGAACATAAAAGTCATAAAAGTTGGCCGTTTCAAAGTGCGCTTTGCAATCATACGCTCCACTTTGTTGCTGTGCTTGTCTTTCAGAAATCTGCTTCACATACTTTTCGAATGAATATATATGCAATTAGGTAATACTAGTGGTTTCTTGAGTGTTATCAACACATCTAAAGTAATATCTTCACTTAATAATGCTGATTGTGTCCTGTGTGAGCTTTGCTTACTTGGGAGAAAATAAACCCTACGATCAAACAAATAGTAGCGAATCTGTTTACACGGCACAATACTCCCGCTTCCACTTGCGCGGCAATGGTGGTCATAACCAATCGTCGTTTTACTTGCAACCTCTTTAAGGGCAGGTTCTTCCGGCTGGGAACATGTGTCTGTGTATGTGTTTGACTGTCAACAAAATGTGTGGTGTTGTTGGTGGCGTATTTAATCCTCATCGGAGAGATTTGCATTAGTCAAAAGCGTTGTGTTATCGTCGGCACCGGCCTCCTCCACATCCTGCGAATAAACACAAAATAATCAAAGTTAGTAGCTCTGCTGCTCTAGGTAACCAATATATGTATATACTTACGTTGCGCTTTCGCTTGCGCACCGATGAAACGATGGCGCGCTTGTTGCGTGCTATCAAGCAAATTGCAATGATTAGGATCATGCCAATTAAGGCGAAGCCCAGCAAAGCTGGCAGCAGAACGCTGTCCTCCTTGTAACCCTTTGTAGCGGCGCCATGCAAGTATAAAAATAGATATATGTATATGTATTAATGACTTACGTATAAATGTACATGTATTTGTGCAGGTGTATATTAATAAGTGGGCATAAGTTTTATAATAATAAATTATTCACACGCTTTTAATAAAGAACTAAGGGCATAACTCCATCTGAAGCATGTCGTTTGCGTAAGGTTCCATAAGAAATACAAGTACATAGTTAAGAAATATGTTTCTAAAAATATAGCCTTTGAGTTTATTAGCTGCTCTTTTATAAGTTAAATATATTAATATTTTCAAGAAATCATATGGTAGTCGAAAAAGTCTCTTCGTGTTTTTTCAATAGATGTCGGTGCAGTTGAAAGTTTTACACTGATGGAATAATGTCTCTAGAGGAAAAATGGCAAAAAGTGTTCGACCAAAATAGTATATATTTGTTAGTATAAATAAAAAAAATAAGTTGAAGTTTTATTAGAAATACGAAAAGACTTTTTCGACTACCCAATATTTTGAATCTTAATTTTTGAAAATTTTCGCTCTAGGAACAATTTCAAAGACACAGAAGTAATAGAGAGCTTAAAGCAAGTCCACACATCTACAATTATTGTGTTGTCAAAACGGGATTTAATGCTTACAGTCCATTGGAAATATGTCGACGGATCAATGTATGGCCAATGCGACTGAATCCAGGCGGCGTTCTTTGTTTCCGCGTTGACCTTAATAGACTCCAACACATCGGTTCCACTGGTATCAGCGGCAATGCCATCGTCTTCGGTTGGCGCTTTATTGCTGTTTTGGTTTTGTGATACAATTTCTGAGTTCGTGCGCACCAGCACGGGCGGTATGATCGGTTTCTTTGCTGTAGACTTGAGCAGCGGCAATCGCATTATGCGTGTGGTAATGGTGGGTATGGTGGAGCTTTGATTGGAAATCGCATTAGCATTGGCTGACGATGCCACCGCCATGGAGGCAGCCGCCGGTGCATGTGGGGAATATATGCTTGTTGTGGAGAAGGACGTTGTTGGACGTATTGCGGCTGTTGGAATATTTTGAACTATCCGACTGGGCACTTGAACGCTATTTGCATTGGAGTCCAGCTCTGTATTGCTGTTGCTACTGATTTCATCTACATTCTGCGAGAGCTGTGTACGTTGTGTGGTGATTACAACGATCTTGGGGGGCTGAATACTGTCCGATTCGAAACGAACCTCTGTGACGAAATTACCTGTTCCATCCGGCGCCTGCTTGACAGTTGCATTAGTAGCCGACACATGCACATCCTGCAGTGCATCGTTGCTCAATCCCGGCATTGTGGTTGTGAGTAGTGCCCCATCCTTAGTCTCAATAGCCGTTTGTGATTCAACGTTTCCCGGAGAAGTTTTTTCATCAATAGGTGGAATAGGCTGTTCTTTGTTTGAACCATAAGCAATGGGTCTTATTTGAGTCACATTTGTATTTGACTGCGTCTGTGTTTTATTGACGCGCAAAATTATTTTCTCCACTCCGTCGCGATTGATAATTTCCACTTTTTGGCCAATGCTAGCGGCGCTGTTGTGTAGCGGCACGTGTTGTGGGCTGCCAATGCCATTTGCACCGGCTTTCCTTGGTCCACCGCTGTTTCTATGCAGCCCATTAATGTTGGCTCCGTGTGTTAGTGCTGCCTTTGTCTTCAAGAACCATTCCGTAGGGTTGGGCAGGCATTCGGCTGAGACCAAAAACGGTATCAAAACTGCACCCACAATAACGGTACAAATGAAAATCAATCCCAAGTATGCGAAGAATGAACGCCGTCTTGGTCGACGCGCCTTTCCTTTGCGTCCAGTAGTGGAACTGCAGTTACTGCCGGCACTTGATAGCTTGCCCTCAATGCGAAAATCATCATTTTGTGGCAGTATTGTATATTGTAGGCTGTTCTCGCCATGCCGCACCGTCTTGTACATGTTTAGAATGCAATTTGCGGCGCTGAGTTGGTGTGAAAGGACTCGCTAACGTACACTTGTTTGGTCTAAGTAGTTTGAGAATGCCTTAGCATTGCGAGGGTGGGTGAAAGATTACTAGCTTTAAATTTGCTACACACACATGCAGCTCATAGAGGGGGTGTCGGTGGTTGTAACGTAGTAACCACTACGTTCACCAATCGCTCTATTCGTTATTGATTAAACAATATTCTGTGGCACGACAGGAAATTAAGTACAAGAGGGCACAATGAGCGGCTGTTTTGTGCGATAACTGTAATGAATTGCTAGTAAGGAGGCCAATTTCGCTTTGAGAGCTTCCTCCGAGCTCTTACAGACTTTTATCGTTATTCGCCAGTCCTTGTGTGGGGTAGGTTGGGACATTCAATTATATTACCACCTTTTTGCTGTCCTCCGCAAAATGAAGTGGTTTTTGAAGCAATCTGGAGGATTTTATTTCTTTGCGCTCGATTTTTGAAACTTACATACACTTTTTGTTAAAAAGTCATTTCAAGACCAGATGGAATGTTGTTGAAGGACGATTTTCTATGTTTATCCTTTTTTACACTGAACGGTTTATTTTCACTACCTTAACTCCAACGAGAAGTCACAATTTCTTAACACAATTATTTCGTTTGCAAATATTTCTTTTGTCAGTTTTCTTGCAATAACTTCTCACTGAAGTATAGTTTGTTTTGGTAATTTTCATAAGCAGTAATTCATGATGTACTGCAATCCCAACAATTTTCGCAAATCGCAAATCGCCAATTCGTGTCAAATATGTTAATTTTGTGTGTACTCGTCGATAAGCGTTCACTGTCAGCCACTTGAGTTGAGTATTTGACAAATACTTCGAGTTTGCTTTTTCTACTCGGCAAAGAAAAATCAATAAAAAGGACCTGTGGACGTATTCCTTGTGTTCCTTTCCGCGCTCACAATAAATTGCAGTGAGAGTACCTTATTACAAAAGAGAGTGCGACTGCCTTCGCTCCAAATTGAGTTATGTGATTTGTCATCAGGCGTTCTGTGCTTTGGCCGGCCGTTTTTGACGCACTTAACAAATGCGACTGGCAATGCTGCATTTGTTATGGCACATTCTTGCTCATAATGTAACGGTATTAGAGTAGCTAGGACTTACTTCATATGGTGGCTGTGCGAAACGAACTGATGTGAAACGAATGGGTGTCTTTTTCAGGGATAAATATTCAAAAACTGTTGTTGTGGTTTACATTTTCGTATTACTAATTAAGAAAGCAATCAAAAAACATGTATAAACCAATCTATAAACTGAACAGGGTAGAATACCCTTCACAAATAAACAAATTTCCATAAAGAACTTGATTTTTAAACGTTGGTTTGTATTGGCAGCAATATGCTATTGTGATCGAAACTGAACAATTTCTTCGGAGATTGCACCATTGCTTTGGAAAATAACTTATACCGAATTTCTTACTTAATACACCCTGTTCAGGGTATAAAGGTATAAACGCGTAAAATCTGCCAATTGTCGCATAACTCGTAAACACGATAATGATAATGTTCCATTTGTTGGCAGGCCCCCATTTCTCTAATACATGGACATGTAGACGCGTACACCGCGACCACGAGCCTCTGCTATTGTTCTATATAATATATAAGTATGTGCTCATATTAGCTGCTTATGATCGCACAATTTTCATATGAATGTAGATGTTCATACATATATTGTATGTACATATTATCTACAATCGCCAAGCAAAATAATAGAGACGCGTGCAATTATTTATAGATTCAATTTATAAATTTCTTGTTTGAGGTAAACAAGCCAGTCAAACGGAGCGCGGTTCGGAAAATTTTACTTTTAAAGGCCATATTAGTTAATTTTATTTACAGTGACGCCACGCAAAATCATCACCAATTTGAATATTAAGGAGTTTTCGCATGGAATGCTTTGGTGGAGCCACGTTTCGTGCTGGCCTTTTCTATAGGTTTTCGTATAACTTAATTAATAAATAATAAATAGCGACTCTCTGAGCGCCAAGTTGGCCCCTTATTGGAAGAGAGATAACCTGCCGTCGGCCGCTCACTCAGTTGCCGCTGTTGACTGGCTAGAAATCAAAAATCGTTGTGCATGTGGACGCTAGTCGCAAGATTTTTCAGTTCTAGTGGAGCCTTTGCGCGGGTTGGTTCAGTCACGTTTCGTCAGTACTTGAATAAAAAACAATTTGATTAAATATTTCCGCTGTGACGTGGTTAACTACTGTGAAGATGTCTTTGGTTCGTTTAATTGGCGCTGAGGTGAGGCTTTTATATTAAACGCCCTAATACGAAATGTACATACATTTGTATGAATGAAGTTGCTTTTATATTGTAAGCAATTAACATCCAGCCGCATTGTTGAGATAATATAATATAATAATATAATAATTCAACACAACAATTGTTATATTGGTGTTTATTTTGCTCGAAGCCACGCGTGGCAGTGAAATTATCACAATAATGTTATGTAACTTATTCGTGGGTAGAACACGACAACTGCTTGCCGTTGCCTAGCGGCTGGATGGAAATATTTTTTGTATTGTTTTTGTGTTTTTATTTAAGTAGATAGATATAGCATTTTAAGTTAATAGATTACGCTCACCTTGCTGCCGGCCAAAAGAGCGACTTGTGCTGAGTGCGTGGCTACCGGTCGGTAAATTATGAATTCGATTTTCGCGCCGGTTAAAACTATATAGAGGTATAAGTACTTAGTACATAACTGATAATACGATACGAAATTTTAGTTAGTCCTTTGCGAGAAGGAAATAATAAATAACAAATCTTGGTGTTATCAATTTTTAAAATGTGAAATCAGCAACTGGCGAGATTTGTATTGTAGCACTAGCAAACTAACTGAAGCAAATTGTTGTACTGTCTGTAAGATTTTCGTGCAGGGCATGTATACTTATACTCTTTATGTACATACTTATGTGTATATAGTATATGGTATATGGAAACTGATAATAAACCGGTTCATAAGTCAACCTAACAAGTGGAAAGAATAGGCATATGTATGCAGATATAATCAAGGTATATAGTATACCTATGTATGTACATATGTATATATACCAAGTATACCACATTACACATATTTGGTTTAACACTTTGAGCACGTACAACTTTTTTTATATAAGCAATATAAACAATAAAAATGTGATATTGTGTTTATCAGTTAGAGAAAATTAAGAAGCAGTTGGCGATAAAACTATAAAAATTAATTAAAAAGTATAACGGCACCAAGAAAAAGTAATTTGATTTTTATGACAATATAAACAAACACTGTCATACACATATGTACATACATTATAATTTAACGGTATATGAAGTCGTATGTGTATTCGACATTGGAGTAAACTTTTCGCTGCTTGAGAGTGTTTACTCTCTTATTATAAATACATGTACATAACATTAGTATATTCCTTCATTGATAAGCTTGTGTGATGCGATTTGATGCATTTACCCAAGCACTTTGACTTTTGCTCGTGGAAGAGTCCGTGCAATGTCAAATCAATTAAAACTGAAATCAACAGTTTTATCAACTAAATTTGAATACCTCAACAGTTCATGAACCTGACAGTTTCAGAATGCATTTATGTAGCTATTAATTTACGCGACAAGGAAAAAGCGAACCCAAGCGTATGGAAATGAATTAAATAGAAAGGAAACAAGAGTAAAACATATCTGCATTTCCAAATAAAAGGATTTTAAGGTGTGCATTGGATGGAATTCAGTTTTGTATTTGATGGCAATGAATCAAAGACCGTCAAGGATACCTCCCTAGAGTTAATATTTTGGCAAAATATATTAATTGCTTTTCTTTTCTTGTTTTAGTGCCGTTTGTTGGCTAAGCGCGGCTACGCTTCTTCTCCAGCAACTACAAAAATGTTCATCGATGGCAAATTTGTGGAGTCTCAAACCAAAGAATGGATCGATTTGCACGACCCCGCTACCAATGAGGTCATCAGCCGCGTACCCAAGTGCACACAGAGTGAGATGCAAGCAGCTTTGGAGTCCAACAAAAAAGCGTTCAAATCGTGGAGCCAGCAATCAGTGTTATCCCGCCAGCAGATTATGTTCAAATTACAAGCATTGATCAAATCGAATATGGGTGAATTGGCTAAGAACATAACCAAGGAACAAGGCAAAACACTTGCCGATGCTGAGGGTGACGTTTTACGTGGATTACGTAAGTCATTTTTTTTTTACCACTATTCCCTCTTTTGCATTAACAGCCAATATTTTTTATATTTTATAATTAAAACAGAGGTAGTTGAGCACTCTTGTAGCATTCCCTCGTTAGCAATGGGTGAGACTGTGGCTAACGTGGCACGCGATATGGATACTTATTCGCTTGTCTTGCCTTTGGGTGTCACTGCGGGTATTGCACCTTTCAACTTCCCCGCCATGATTCCACTATGGATGTTCCCTGTGGCCATTACCTGTGGTAACACCATGCTTCTGAAGCCATCAGAGCGAGTGCCCGGTTCGACTATGCTGTTGATGGAGCTGCTAAATGAAGCTGGCTGCCCACCTGGCGTTGTTAATGTCATTCACGGTCAACATGATGTTGTCAATTTCATCTGCGATGCACCCGAAATCAAAGCCGTTTCCTTTGTCGGCTCTGATGCTGCAGGCAAATACATTTATGAGCGTGCTGGCAAAAATGGCAAACGTGTGCAGAGCAATATGGGTGCCAAGAACCACGGTGTTATTGTGGCCGACGCAAACAAGGAGAACACCTTGAACCAACTGGCTGGCGCCGCTTTTGGTGCTGCGGGTCAACGTTGCATGGCACTTTCCACTGCTGTGTTTGTTGGCGAAGCACAGAAATGGATTCCAGATTTGGTTGAGCGCGCCAAGAAATTGAAGGTGAATGCTGGTCATGTGCCTGGCACTGATGTGGGTCCAGTCATCAGTGCACAATCGAAGAAACGTATTAATGATCTTGTTGAATCTGGAGTAAAGGAAGGAGCTAAACTTATTCTAGATGGACGCAATGTCAAGGTACCTGGCTATGAAGCAGGTTACTTCGTTGGACCCACCATCCTCTCTGACGTTACACCCAATATGGAGTGCTACAAAGAGGAAATATTTGGACCCGTCTTGGTAATTTTGAAAGCCGATACCCTGGACGAAGCTATTCAAACCGTCAATGCAAATCCCTACGGCAACGGTACAGCGATCTTCACCACTAATGGCGCAACTGCACGCAAGTTCGTCAACGAAATCGATGTAGGTCAAGTAGGTGTGAACGTACCCATACCCGTACCTCTACCCATGTTCTCGTTCACCGGCACACGTGGCTCCTTCCGAGGGGATCACCACTTCTATGGCAAAATGGGCATCAAATTCTACACACAAACCAAGACCGTAACTCAATTGTGGCGCGAAACCGATGTGACGCACACCCAGGCGGCGGTAGCCATGCCCACGATGAAATAGATCAAAATTACAACCTATATAAAGTGATAGTCCAGGACATTCGTCTTCCTATTTAAGATGCCTTAGTGTCAATGACCGGTACATAAATAACGAAGTTCATATATTTTTGTACGCTTGATATTTTCAAAACAATCCATACATGGAAATGCTGCATTTATTTTTTTGTATATACTTAATTATTAAGAATGTAAAGTTGCTATGAGCTCATTTGTTGCATAAATGTTATTAAGAAATAAATATATAAATACATACTGATAATAAAAGAATGGTTTCATGAAATAAGTATTAAGGTATTTACACGAAGGGCTCACGAAGGCTATGATTTCGTAGGCACATGTACATATATGGTAGTGGAATAAACTTTCTAAGATATTGGGAAATCGATTTCTTGCTGTGACATTTGATATTTTATTGACACGAATAATAATGGAACGAAAAATATGATAGCATAAATAGTGTGTGCGATCTTCCGAAAACTGCGATCAATAGTCATAAAAGTCATCCGACTGTCATACCCTTCTATTCAGTTGTTCTAATCTTCTATTTAGCCCATGGCATTCTTCGATTACGTGTTAGAAGGATATACAATTTTATTGCCTCATTGACACTGTCAAATTTGTATATACTCATAAATTCATTGGATCATCGCAATGATTGTCCGATCTTCAAAGCCATCAAATGGTAGCGAAAATAAAATCAAAGGATACATGAAGTGTTTTTGCGAAGCGCCTTCGTCATAAATTTGACATTATTGTGTGACATTCTACTAAAGGAGTTATTTCCGCCTCATGCCCTTTCTCTAAGGCAGAGTGTTGCTTGCCAATCTGCGGAAGCATTGAAGCGCACATTTTGCGGATTTCATTGCCGATTTTGGCTGTTGTAATATTTTATTGGCTAAATTGATGATTTCAGCTGTGTAAGTTAGTGATCGAAAAAGGGAGGAATCGTAAAACTCCTAGTGTATTGCTTATAAGTAGACGTTGATTACGTGAGAAAATATAGTCAAATTCATAAATGTCAAATGTCTCATACACGACTCCTCTAGTAACGCCCACTAATAACTCAAACTAAATAATTGAAACCTTTATATAATAATTGCTCTCAGAGAATGCGATCCGAAAAAAGTGTCGAGAGCAAAAAAAATCATATCTCACTTACATATGTATGTAGGTAAGAAAGAAATTTAGAACATATATTGTTGAGTTCCTTTTATAAAAGTAGTGATGGCTTTAACGAAATGCAAACTTTTAATTAAGTAGTACCTACTGTTATATGGATTCCTTTTATTTGAGAATGTTTCAATACACACCGAATTCAATCTGTATTTACTTTCTATCAAATTAAGTAGGTCCAAAGAATAGGCCCTAACCCAAAGAGTAAAAAATAAAGAAAATAAATAAAAAAAGTAAGGAAGAGTTAAGTTCGGATGTAACTGAAAATTATATACTCTTGTAACTTGCAAGGATCTAAGTGAGGGAAATACTGTCAGGTGTAGTTAATCTTCATATTAAACTAGCAAAACCCTTAACTTCAGCTGCACTGAAGCTGTTATTTTTGGGAAAAAGAACGTGTGCAATTTTGTCCACACTTTAAGGAGTAATTACCCTTTTGTTAAGCTTTTGTGGGTTCAGTGAGCTAATAGTTTACATTATGAGGTCACTAACTATTTTGTTTATATTTTATGAGGTCAATGACCCTTTGGTTTATATCTAGCAAAGTCCGAAACCAAATCAATGTGGTATTTGTTTATATTTTTCCAAGGTCAATTTATGAGATCAATGACCCTTGTTTTTACATTTAGCCAAGTCCACAATCTTTGTTTACAAAAAGATTCTCTCCGAATTTCAATAATATATCTTAACATTGATCAATATATTAGGCAAACAGTCAGTTATAGGCACTATGATCCACATCTTCGATATCTGCGGGCTTGAACAGTGCGATTTTAACAATTTTTAGACTTGAGATGACATACATACTTTAAAGGAACTACTTGTCAAGGAACATATGTACATATGTACCGAGTTTCATGAAGAAACCTTACGTTTTATTAAAGTTACAGCCTGTACTAGTAGATGGACCGACGGATGGACAGGCAGTCACCCGGATTTCAATTCGGCTCATCAACCTGATTATATATATGTAAATAATATATGTATAAATATATATTATAATAGTATAACCCTACACTTGTCTACTATATTCTGTAGCAACATGTTGCAAGAGAATAAAAAGAAAGAGTCCACGCTCGACTCTAATGCAGAATGATTTATAAATCTTTCCACGTGCCATAAGCATAAAAATACATGCAGCACTAGAAAACGATATGAAAAATCGAAGGATCTCATTAAATTGCCTGCCGGCATAACAGCCACTCTTATTCAGAGCGGTTTTTACGACCGAGCGCCTTAAAATCCTTAGGAAATGAGGAAAAAACAAAAGAAATATATTGCTGTGTGCTTTGTGGTTTACAACTTCATTCGGCTGGCAGCATAATTTTAAATACAACGTTGCACGTATTAAGATCTTACACACCTTTTCGTAGCGTGGACAGACTGCACAATCTGCCGATGAAGACATTCTTGTCGCTTACGTACTTTCTGCGCAGCTGCCTTTATTTTCATGCTGGTCAGACTTGATTAGCACGAAGGATGTAGAGCATTCTCACCTGTGGCGCAACCACTCAGAAATAAGTGTACCGACTGTGTGCTTAACAATAGCAGAGATAATTAAATAGTCAACTAGGGCGCATGCGCGAATGCGTCAATGTTTTATTACACATTTGCAAAGATAAGCAGATTGTGAAACAAACTAATTCAGTAGCGCATAACTATTTTGACACGCTTTGCAACTTTAGCTCTGCGGAAATCAATTTCATACTTTGACAACTGCTTTCGTTATACGAAGATAGTACGAATGGCGTACAGGCATGTATTTAAATATATGTTGTAAAATGAAGACAGTTAGTTAAATTTTTATATTAAAATTAGCCAAAAATCAAATACCTGCTATGGTGTGACTTTTCTAAAAACGGAAGTTTTCTCAACAATTTTTTGGCGGCTTTCCTCAGAGCTCCAACTGAATAAGACAATCAAGCAGAAATGTCTAACTAAAAGTTTATAACTCGAAATGAATTATCATTATACATATAAAAACATTGCAAACATATGCAGTCCATTTCGATGTCCATGTTAAATACCCAAAACTGCTACCCATTAATCCACACAAAATGCACTTAGCAATAATAATTTGAGGGAATTTCCATTCAAGCGTGAAAACTTTTAACATTGATTATTTCGGAATATTGCGCAAAATCTAATTAATCCGATTAAACAACGCTAAAACTATTCCACTCATCAGCTTTGGGCTAAACGAGCTATCCTCTAAAAGCATAGTTGTTACCATACCACTACAGTATGTATAGTATATATGTACATATAAATATATAATAGAGTGTGTAAATATGGCTTACGAACCATCGAAGGGATAAATAAAAAGCAATGAAATTATCCAATATTTTTTGCTTGTTTCGTTTGGACGTAAGAGCTGTATATTCATATACTTATACATAAGTACCTTATATAGTATATTCAACAAAGTGGAAAATTAAATGAAATCCCTCACGTCTGTAAAAAAGCCACAATATTTTAGCAAAATCCATTTTTCGCAAGTTTATGTAACAACATTATAGACTCCCCCTCCGATATTTTCCACATTCCATCGCCGTTTCATGAAATTCGAACACGGCAAAGGCCGAAATCTTATTTCTTCAACCTTTGCCGAAGGATTTCCTGCATTTTGAGTGCATTGAAGCACGAAATTAAGAAAGTTCCCACAAGCTAATAATAATAAATCAGAAAAACTCTCTCATATTTTTCATACACATGCGATTAAGATGACAGTTGTGTTGTTGTTGAATAGGATAACATATCCTGTCTGTCAGTTTTGACGGACATAAGTCGATTTCTCCTCAAATAAATTGTCAACTCGGAAAGTGTCATTGGAAAAACATTATAATATATGTACATATGTAAGAACATTAATGATGTAGACACATATGTATGTGCATATACACACTTACATATTATATGCTATATACATAAGTATGTATGTATGGCGCTTAATTTAAACCCAAAACAAGTATAGCGATGCAATATGTGCAGTTAATTTCAATATACAAAAGTACATATGTATAATATATTTTTTGCTTGAACTCTGTGCTCGCTGCGAGTCTGCCGAGTGTAATTATGTGCATATAATAGCATAATTACAGTGCAGTCGCGCTTAGGTTGGCATGAACAAATTTATACTTTTGCTAGTCCACCCAGTAATGAAGCGCACTTTGAGCCAATTTTGATGCGCATATCTTTAACGCAAACAAATAAATGAAATACAAAATACTCGACATGTGTAAAGTGTAACAATGTGTGGTTCGCTGTCAGTTGCCTGACACCCTCCTCCATGTGCACATTTATGTTGACATCTTCGGCATATGATACCCACAAACATACGAGACTCAGCGCGCGTGGGTAGCACAACGCTTTGTGATAATATCGTAGAATTCGACAATTTTACATCCCGGCACGCAGTGTGCCTTACCGTCGTTTTTTATTTACTCGTTTTTGTGTGCATTCCAATAACTAATTGCATGAAATTGTCAGCCCTCTATCAATTGGCTGACCATATGGCGCGCGTGCGCTGACTCTGCTCGCAATTGCAATGTATTTTTTATTGTAATTGTCCTTTATCTAAAACGTTTCACTACTCTTTTAATGACATCGAACTAACTTATTTGAGGTGTTTCGCTGGGACATGCATTAAATTGCTTTTGATTATTTGATTAGTTTCGATGTGGGCAGTGTGCCTTCTAATGATATAATTTTTAGGAACTGTTAGAGAATCTTACACATCAGATACATACATACTTATGTATAGTATGTATGTACATACATATACATATGTATAAATTCAGGTCTGTGAGAAAAAATGCATATTTTATTTTATTACTAGAGCCTATTGGTAAACAATTTTTTCCATCAGAAAGTGTGTCCATTCACAAATGATGCTGAGTTCTTTTAGAAGCCCGCTATTTACACCAGATTTGATCTGTAGGCAGACCTACCTATTTGTAGGAAGTTGTGTTAACATTTACACTTATAAAATGTGATTATATTCGATTGAAATAGCCAGAAAAGCAATTTTAAACGAGCAATCAGCTTAAAAGGTCAGATAAAGTCGTGAGAAATTTTCTGAGATTAGGAGCTAAATATGTCATATCCAATAAAAAATCAAGGAGCAATACCATTATATATATTATTAAAAAAGAAGCTACTAAAATCGATTAAGGTGCCTATGAAATAATCGCCAAATTAAATCTCCCAATAGCATAAGTTTAAACTTTTTCATTGGGGGCGTTTTTGTACGTGACGGCTCCCAAACACAGCGCGCAAACACGTTTCGCCTTCTACTTGGTACTTCGTCAAAGACCGGAAGTCGTAAGCGGCCTGAGCCATATGTAAAAGAATCGTTTCTGGCCACTCCCAAGTGAATGGCTATCAGAGATATCTCCTCACTTGCGTGAACTTCTACACATGACTCCATCCTAAATGGTTTCTACGCCAGTAAAGAAGAATAGCATATGAGTTGGACTGAAGCTGACACGCACAAGTGCCTGTAATAACTGTCTGTAAATAATTCCCCTAGAATTAGCCGTGATTTTGGTGGTGGATATGTCCCTACCATACATATCCCTACCATGGAAAGCTCAAACTTGATGTGTTCTTTGGGTATTTGGAGGATAGCGTGGAAATTAAGTTAACGTTTCAACGGGACAATGCCAGCATCTACCTCTCCAAGAAGACTAAGGAGCATTTTTCTCTCCATACAATTGCTCTAATGACCAGCCGAAAGACCAGATTTAAACCTCGTCGAAAATGTTTGGGGTATAATTCAAGGGCTACGTATGCGAATGGGCGACAATACTTGGCCTCACAAGATCTAAAAACAACAATTTAGCAGGCAGGATATGGAGAGAGGTATATTGCAACAGTTAATAAACTCGATCTCAGCCAGAATGTAAGTATGTATAAATGGGTTTTTTTAGATTTATATTGCCGGTAGAGGTGCTACCGTTATTAGAAGAAATAGAAACTTTTGAATTCGTCAATTTGAAGTCAAGAAAAAATTATATTTTTGAGTATTCACTGGTTCTCATTTCCTTAATAATTTGAAGAAATAATGTGTTTCTTGTTTTCACCAAACCGGCACATTCTTTGATAAGTTAGAACGATTAAAACTAATTTCCTGTCATTAATTTCTGACACGGACAAACATTAGAGCGCCCACACATTGACACTTAAAGAAGTTAAAAAAAGGTAAAACGAAGAGGCAACTCGAGAGAGCCTTTAGAAGTAATGCGTAACTCGCCATATAATAGCTCGTACTATTACGGAATTTATTTAATAATTGGTCAGTGAGTGTCCTCGATGTACTGCCCTGACTGACTTACGTCCTTTCACAACAGGCCAGCCAAAACGTTAACCAGCGATGCATGCCATTAGTGGGACATCACGGACATTTGCGCAGTGGTTCACGGGCTGACTATTCGAAAAGTTTCTTTAAAATATAATGATTTTTACTTTGCAGAACTTCCGCCAAGGAAATTATCTTGGAACGTAATAGCTACATCTCGGTCATTGCAGGAAGGAAGTTGAGGGTGCGATTTATAACAGTTTCTGCTGATGTGCGATGTGTTGATTTTGTGGTCGACTCAATGTCTTGTGTGGGAAAGTGATTTCGTTTTGTACATACATACCTATGTATGTATGTGTGTATATGGAGAAGAAGGGTCATCCACACATTTGTGTACATGTGTATGAGAAAAATGCGCGCAAAAATTAGCGTTCGGACTTATGATTGCAGAAGTGAATCTGAGTTATTTTTATGAGTTTCCGTGGAACAATGTTGCGTACTTGCCAATACAAAAGATTGTTTACAACAAAAGGATTTCATTTACAGGGGAAATGTATTAAAATAAATTAACTGTTACTGCGTTGGTAACACACGTTTTTCGCATGAAATTATAGTTTGTAAAAAAATGCTAATCTGAGTTTCGGCTCGCAGAGACTATGTGTTCTGCCTATGGCTTCCCTTTTTATACACTACCGCTGCGGATGTTCAATGAACATGTTTTCAGTTAAATATGCATTTATGTATATAGAAATATGCATATTCATATATACATATGTAAGTACGTGTTGTACATATGCATATTTAATGTAATAAAAATTATGTAAACGGTATGACTGACAAATGATTATGTGTGTCCGCTGTCAAAATATATTAGTCTCACTGAAAAAATGTTCATTTGAGAAACTTGCCTGGGATCGTAAAAAAAAAACAGAAGAGAAGTAAGATGTGCTACTATGAAACAGTGGAATTCACGCTTAATTTATGCAACAATCTCCAGGTACGGGCATAAAATGCATATTTGTGAGTGATGGAATGTCAGTCAGAAACTAACAATCATTTCTTGTATTTTTTTTCTTCGTGGCGAAATGTATCCTTTCGCTAAAGGTAAAAATGAAACGATGATCATAAAAAACGAAGATGGCACGAAATGTAATTAAATTCTTGTTAGCTATGGTAAACCCAATATCGGCGCGAAAGGGTTACATTTGAGTGTGTCACATTTTTTTTGACATCTTTGCAGCATGGGGAATTCATTGAAAGCAATTGTATGACGCCTCAAAATCAGTTAAGACATGAAAATACCAAATTTGCCGTAAGCAAAAACATATTGTTGGTATGACAGTACAGACCAATAAATGTAAAGTCAACGAGGAATATTTTTGGAAATGAAATTTAATGATAACCTAATGCTTCGGTTATACTTCTGCGTCCTTTACTTAGTTTATAAGTATAGTTAATAACAAACGTTCCTATAAAATCAATAGCTCTTAGTATATAAGTATAGTATAGTATATGAATACATCACTTACATATGTACATTAGAACTCTCATATAAGGTATTCGCAACTTGTTTGAAAAATATAATTTTATGCAAGTAAAGTAGTTGTCAATTAGTTGTTATTTTTTCAACAAAATAAACTCGTTTTCGAGACTTCAATTTGACCACTTCCCAATTAGCAAGCATGTTGAATAATGTAGAATGCTCGTTTTCCAAGTGATATGCGGCGTAGGTCACCAGACCTGATCACTTTCACATGCTGCAGCTCTTCATTTGTAAGCTCAAACGGATCAACTGACATTTATGTCTGACAACTTTGTCCCATGACCGCTATATTTACATTTAAATAAACATGTTGACACTTACAACTGTCCGACGTGACGAAACAATATCAGAGGTCCAATAAAAGTCTTAACCAAAGCAATCAAAGGAGGCATAAGAAAACAGTTACAGGACAATAGAAAAAAGGGTAAATAACCCTTACAAACTAGCTGACGTATAAGTCGCAATGCTGAACAAGACGAGAGCAAAGAAAGTTACTTATACAAGATTGCAGAAATGTTGTAACCCGTCGCAGAACATGTAGTTTTGTCACAAGAAACCGGACCAAATATTTGGACATTTCGAAACACATCATTGACATTTTACGCTCAACAACGTAAAACGGGACAGTTATCAATGCAGTTGTCTGGCCGCGAGGCGTCAGCCGCACAGACCGATCGCTAGCAAAGGATTCATAAGAAAGTTTTATTTGTTTTCTTTATTGGCTGGTGACCACATTTCCACACCGTTTTCCACGTCAATGTAAGTATAAGGAAACTACATATAATATACATATGCATGTGTGTAGTTGTGAGTGGCATGCGACAAGCGACTTAGTGCGTCTAACCGCCAGAACAAACAGTAATCCATGTGTTCGTATGCATATTCTTTGAGGTTTTCGCCTGCAACAACAACAGACTTGTTTGAAAAAATATGATGAATTGTATGAAAAGCCAGATTTTCGGGATTATCGATTGTTGTTGGCAATTTAGGTGCATACGACAGCTGTCATAACTGCGACGACTACCGCATGAATTATGTATATATGTACATATGTATGTAAAAATGTCTAAATGGGACTAAGCAGTTGCAAAATAAATTGAAATTGAAATTGAAAAAAGGTGCTAAGACTTTCCTTGGCGTAGGCAAACTGCTACACTTCTCTATTTGTTCGTTTGCTTGATACTGTGATTGTTTGTATTTTCATTGAAGACAGAAGCAAACCGAAATCTAACGTGTTACATCTTGAACAATCGTATTATATTTTTCTCACTTTTGTCCAATAGCGGTATTTTCTAGAAAGGATTACGTACACAAAGCAGAAGTGACAAATACTCGCAGTCGTTGAATTTTAATATGAAATGAAATGTTGCTTTTCCAGCTAATAGCAGTTAAACTGTAATAATTAACGTTTGTATTAGCATTTGTAAGGGCAACTATTGCTGGGTGTTGCGAACCGCATTTGCTTTTTGCTGAACTACTTAAAGCACGCCAATAAGTTCAATTGCCATGCCTTTGAGAAGACCGCGCAAGCGCAGACGTCTTTTTTGCCGAAAAATATAAGAAATAAATCAGTAAGACAGCTGTATGGTGCAAGGGTCATCTTAACTAATGTAACGTTTGTTTAGCCAAAGGCTACTCACACATTGCTCACCGTGAGTGCTGCTGCGGTAACTAAACTCATAAGTCGGTCGCCTTTACCGCCAACCCCTACTGTGCCACCGGTTCTGATTTTCACCAGTGTCCTCGCAATTTTTCGCTACATTTCCTAGTCTTGCCAAAGGCAACAGCTGTCATTTGCCAATGCTATGGTCGAACGGCCGCTGCTCCAGTTGCATAATCTCGGCAAAAGACGACGAAAATCCCCGGGCAACTGCACTGCTTTACCTTTACATCTTATTGTTGTTGTCTTATACGATTGCTTTCTTTGACGAAAATCAAATAAATTATAATGGCAATTTGTATGCATGGCATCTGTCGGTTAGCCAATGCAAAAAAGTGTGTGGACAGGCGTGCAACGGGTGAAAAGCGTAAAATTGCTAGAAGATTTCGAGATATTAAGTGCAAAGAATTGAACGACCGTAACGAACGGTTATGTGGGTTGAAGAACTTACTAAGAAATGCAAATGAAGTATCATTTATGAAAACTATTTGGTTAAAGCGAATGAAAAAAAAAATAAATGCACAGAGGACCATTGTGCAACATCGGTTTATAAGACAGCCGTTAAGAAGCAGTTAAATATCTGCTTAGTTCCCATGAAAAAGTTTGTCCTCCAGGAAGTACTAATTTAACTACTAAGCAGCCTCGCCTCCTTTTCGCCCGTTCATTCCACTTCACTTAACCGACAAACGAAAGTGCATTTCAAGCGTACCACCAATTACCGATTTTCAATTACTTGCAATTGCTATTTTTTAGGATCTCGTGCAAACTGTCGCACATAAATTGCAATTTACTTTGAGCCAAATCGTGTTCAATTTACGATGGGGCTGCAATAGCAACATGAAATTATCCTTTCGTTTGTTGATCGTCAACTTCATTAACGATGTCTTTTGTTCGGCTAGACAAGCCTGCGAAGATGTGAGCCTCGCTAAAGGTGGAAATCAACCTAAAGGAAGATGCTCTATATTATTTGCAATAACTGCATTGCTGCACTATATCTCTTGTATTTATGTGTACATGTGTGTGTGTATGTGGTTGCCAAGATCGCATTCCGTTTGCTACATGCACAACGCTTCCTTCCACTCCACTTCTGCTCGACAGTTCGTGTAGGGTCCTTGACTGTGTTTGAGTTTTCATTACGTACTCATTGTTCTCATTTCAAAGATTTGTCTGTTTGCAGCACTAGCTGTCTAAGGCACTCAGCCGCTGCGTGTCCTGCTGTAGCCTGTCAGTTGTTGGATTTTTAGTGCGAAAAGTTATGAGCATAAACATGACATTTAGAGGCACAAAAGGATATTTTCTGCACTTCTGCACTTCTGCACTGTAATTTGGCAGAACGGATCGGCCATAATGTTGGCGACAATACTCACTGGCAGCCGCTTGAACAGGAAGTAAAACGAAAAGAACATTTCGAGATGATTGTTTTACTTATAACAGCCAGCGGTAAAGTAAATATAAAATAAAAACATTTATTAAACTAAACCGTTGGAAAATAGTTTTCCAAAACAGCAGTCAACGCTTTTATGCCTCACTTCCGTCTGGTCCGATGAGAACGGTCGTCGGACAATGGTCAGAGTCCAATTATTCTTCAAGCATAAAAACATAATGGTCAAAGAATTAATAAGATTGAGTTAGTTGCGAATAGTATTACTCCAGACGTGTCTTTATATATTGCAAGCAATAGTTTTGAAATATTGAGTGTGGTCATAACGTCCCAAGGCAACGTGTATTAACATTTTTATCGGATGATAAATCATTCATTTAAAAATCAATATTAAAATAGCAAACCGCTTACAATACCTAAATATAATACAAGCAGAACACTCACTTCGTTCCACCCTTTAACCGTTCGCTAATTAATCATTTCCGCACTCAAATATTATTGCGAATTCAAATCGGTAAGCCAAAGAGCAAAGGATTGCGATCGGCACATGCTCAAAACATATTCAAACACAATGCCCAAAACATACAAAATGCACCGAAAATATACTCTCCGTTTGTTTTACATTTGTAAGCGGTTCAATTGTTTGTATTTTTCTGCGAAATGGAAATGGCAACAACAACGCATTGCTCCAATATTTTCAGATTGCAAAAAGTCGAAAGGATAACTAATCAAAATCACATTATTCATTGTTTGACGTTTTTGTTGCATTACTTTGGGAAAACTAAACCCTTTTTAGCGTATTAATGCGGCGCTGTGTTTGCGATATAATGTAGCGGCGAGGTAAAGGGTGAAAGTGAATGTTGTTTTTCGGCTTTTTCATAGCGCTTTGCCACAATTCGCAACACCTTTCAACAACCTATACAGCAAACAACTGAAGTTTTTCCTCGAAATTACGAATTGTGCGCTACTGTCTTACGCAAAGACATAAATCGTAGCCATTTGAAGACCAAGGGTTTAAGGAGATATTATTAATGAAATGCTTTATTCTTAGATTTGTTTTGAAATTGAAACCTATAGAACTTTTGCTTTTATACGCTGTTATTAAGTTTGCCACGATGTTTGTAACAAAAGGAAACGTCGGAGGCCCTACAAACTAAGTACTATACACCCTATCAAGAAAGTATCGGGAATTCTTCATTTCCCCCTCTCATCTCCCGCTTAAATGGAAGACAGGTAAATTTTTTCTTAGGTTGGTTTAACTGTCCTTAATTATGACGCCAAAAATTAGCGCGATCTGTCAACCAGTGTGTTTACAGCAACTGTTTATGTCAGTCGGTCTCAGTAGTGTTTGTCGAATTTTAAAATTTAAATCTACGTATTTGTGTTAAATTCTGGTCAAACATTCAACAAATATCATTAAGCAAGCACCGTAATCACCTGATATGGCCCCCTGTGACTTTTACCTTTCTCCACACAGAAATATCCACTTCGGGCAATATGCTTCGACTCAATTGAAGACATCAAAACAAATTCGACGCGAGAGCTGAAGGACATCCCGAAAAGTGCCTATAAATATTGTTTTGACGATTGGAAGAAGCGTTGCCACATGTGCATCGCTTCAACTGGATGTTACTTTGAAGGCAATAAAATAAATTTGGATGATGATTGAAAATTTTTCGTTTTATTTATAAATTCCCGATACTTTCTTGACAGGTATACACTTGTTCAGTGGGATAAGCTGAGTAAATTTAGCCATGTCCGTATGTCCTTCTGTCCGCCTGTATATACGCGAACAAGTACCTCAGTGTTCGAGATATCGAACTGAAATTTTGCACACTTATTTTTCTCCCCAAGAAGGAATCGATATCGGGCCACTTTAGCATATAGCTACCATACAAATTGGACTATCGGAAATCAAGTTCTTGTAGAGGACGAGATGTTTTCAAGAAATTTAGGCATCGCTACAATCTGAGAAAATATTCATCAGATCATGTTAAATGATTTTTAATACTTTCTCTTTACAAATAAACTTTTAAAACTTTTTTACATAAATACTTGTTTTTAATCGACTGGATGTGCTAAGGGCCACAAAGTTACCACTTTTAATTCATTTCTTATCTTCTCTTAAAATGACGCGCTACCCACTGTTTTACTTTCTTCAACTTGACATACCACACGAACTCACTTTCTCGTTGAAACTGACACATTTGCGCACCATTAACTCAAGCACTCATTAAGAAAGATTTTACATGCAAATGTGTTGGAAAATCACTGAATTATGTGAATCGACGTTAAACGACTGAAAACCTTGCTAATTGTCCGTCCCTAATTGCTTTGCGGTTTGGTCGGTTTTAAAATTCTCTAAAAATTCAAATCCGATCATAAAAAATTCAATCCCTAACTAAAGCGGTCGTAGAAAAGGACATTTTTCAACTAATGATGTGCAAAAGTGCAGAGGTACACGAAATTTACCATACAGATATACCATATATCTATACATACATATGGTTATGATAATGGGTTCGTAAGTATGAATATGTCTTTGAAGGACTCATATGTAAATTTTGTTTTTTCTGTTGTTGATTTGACGATTATAAAATAAGTTGTACTACAAGAAAACAGAGCACACTAAAGGTTCTAAAGTGCTGTGCAAAAATAGATCATTTTTTAAACCGAAATTTATTTGACAAATGGTGTGGAAAGAAGACTCCCATTGCATTAAAAAACTAAGAAAACTCGTAATGAGCTCTGATGAGAGGTTTACTCGCCACAGGAAGCAAAGTGAGGTTACTACGTAGTTACACCAAAACTGAACTTATGAAGAAAGGAAAAGAAACTCATGGCAAGTTATTCAGCTTAAACGACGATTTGGTATTTCCTATATACATATACATACTTATATGTAATAGCAGTACTAATTTAATACTACTAACCAGCGAGTGGAAGGTGCTTGTCTAAATTTTATGCATACGAACGTGAAACTACACTAGACTTTACAATCTGTTGCTCTCGGTGCAATTTTGATCAAAATTGTCGCAGGAAGCAAGTGTCACATTTAGCTTTAATAAATGTCACCGTCGAGGAGACAATTTTTAAAAAATATATTAACTACTTTTTAACATGCAAAAGCACTGTTGCATGCCTCCATTACCTTTAAAGGAGACGGTTTGCTTCGAAATCTTGACACCCCAGTAAATTAGAAATTATAGTCTAACTAATATAAGGAAAACCACTTCCTCTGCCATCCTAATTTTTTCACATTTACTACCCACGATACGATCTTTCTCATATACAGGACTTTCAATTTGCCGCTATGACTGCAGGAATGTGTGTGAGTTCAAACGAACAATCACAAGATTTTATCGCGCTGCCTGGCAGGAAGAGCATAAGGAGATGAGAAAAGGCGCACAAGCAGAGGTGCACCAAAGCAGCTCATAGTCACCAACAATGCAATGTCCTTCGTTGTCACACGGCTCTCACCGAGGCGAGAGTGCCCGGAATTCCGTCGTTGCACAATACTATGTATTTGCTTGTGTTCGCATGACTTCAAGAGCGCCGTCTCTTTACTCACAACGAAAAGAGCACATTACGCAATGAGAGGTCGATTTAGTAAAGAAAACGGGGTTGCTATGTTAATGGCCATGGCGGGTATAAAAGCAGTTTCGCGCGCGTCGACTAATCAGTTTGTCAGCAAATGTGAACGAGAGCATATATATCAAGACGTTCTGAAGCTCAAATAATATTAGAAAAATATAAATATGTTAAAGTGGACGGCATCAGCGCAGAAGCTGAATCAGCTTACACCAAATATCCGAACGGCCACCACATCGATACGAACACCACATCCATTAGCGGAGGCCAAGCGTCGACGCCGACGTGCAACCATTTGTAACAAGGAGAACATACCATATACGTCAACTCCAATGGTGGAGAGAGAGCGTAATAGTCCGCTGTTACTTTCTCCATTAACGGATATTTTGAATGTCACACCAAAAGACATGTCGCCTTTAATGGAGCGTACACCAGGACGAATTCGAGTCACAAGCACGAGTGTAGCTAGTCGCCCACTGCCAAATCGACGACATTCAACAGTGGGTCTTTTTCTACATCCGGCACCGACTTACGCATCTACTTTGCCATGTTTCGAGGAAGAATATTCGCCGAGTACCGCGCTGCCGACCGGACAACAAGTAGCTCTAAGGGGACTACTGCCGGATCCCTTTATTAGCAATTTGCGTTACTTCAACACACCCGAGTTGGCGAAACGGAAACAAAAACAGGACTTAGAGAAACTAAAGGCCGCCAGAAAATCATTACCTAGAAAACTGGAAACAGATTTTGCGGAGATCGCGAAGGAATGTGGCGAGGAAAAGTTAACGAAGCACATAAAGAACGAGTCAGACTCGGCCGGTATGAGTGACCAAACTCTGGATAAGCTAATTGATGCTATTTTAGACTCGGCGCGAAAGGATGAGAAGAAGAAGGTGAAACCACGCAAATCTTTTAACCTGCGTCGTCGTACGCTACTCAAAAATCAAGCCGAACAAAAAGTCAGTGAATTGGTTCTTTCCCCATCCTATGCTGCAGGCGAGGATCCAGCGAGTGATCTCAGCTTTATCTTCGTTGACCAGCGGCCAAAGCAAGTGATGAAAACAGCGAACGCCACCAAATCACCACTTACTCCAGCGCCAGTAACGCCTCCGCCAGGCACACCAATATCCACTGATATTCTCCAAAAAATGCCCACACCCGCATCTACAAGTATTTCGACAACCGTTGCTAACTCTGCATACCAACATCATTACCTAAGCAGAGAACGACTGGACAACACCTTTCAGTTGGAGACGCCCGTGCGACTACCGTTGCAAAGAAAGCGGCAACGGCGTAAAACATTAGCAGCGCCAATCGGCAGTACGAAACGTTTGAAAACTGGAGGCACCAACTACTTCGAGGTGGGATTGGCGTTGCCTTCAATCTATGTCTAATATTGTTGCAGCTGTTGCTGTTGTTGTTGTACGAATTTATTTCTGTTTAAGATTCGACTTTTTGTTAATTTGTTGACAAACTAGGGGAAATGCTCACTTATTACGCTTTTAGATTTTAAGAAACTTATTTATTTTTAGTACTTAGCTAAATTATGTATTAAATGTTTACTTTTAAGTTATATTATTTGTTTAATGAGTTGTCATACATCATCATCAGCGGTCTGAAAATGCATCATCACCGTTCTCAACATATTGGTGACACACTGAGGCTTCAAATAAATATATTTAATATGAAACAAAGAAAATTGTTTGAATTTCCAGACTCTTTACTCTCAAATACTGATTTTAAATTTCGGAATGGCTTGAAATATGCCAGCAAAACAACAATGTCTGATCAACAAATTGATAACTTCAAGAGCTGAAAGCGCAACAAATTAATTTCAAAGTATTGACAGAAATTTAATTTACGGTTTGCCGATGGTAAACCCTTCCATACTTCCGCTCTTCAGCAGACACACACAAATTGATTATTTGAAGGTTTGATCAACCAGTTGCGGAGGAAGGTTAAAATTAAATAGATATTTTTTTTTATTACTATAACAGGTTGTTTATTATAGAGCAAGGGTTAAACGAGCGAAAAAATGTCGGAAATAAAGAGCAAGGTTCAAAATGTTTTAGTGAGGGCGTGGATAAATGCAGCTGTTCATATGACGAAAATTAAGAACAGTGGATAAAAAGGAACATTTCTTATACATATGTACAAGTATATCGGGTTTTTGAAACTTCTTTCAGAAGTTTAATAAAATACGCGAATCTATATAAATTATTTTTCGACATTAAAAAAAAGAACAAATTTTTAAATGAGACAATCATCACTATTTTTATGCATCAAAAGTTGATTTTCTCGACCCCGCCTAGAAATGAAAGAACTACTAGGTTTTAAAGCAACTTATTAGAAAAATATGATTGGATCACTTTAGACTTACTCCTTGCGATTAGTGCTTGCACCTAACAAACGAGTCGCGCATTTAATACGAAGATGTGACTGCACTATATTTATATATGTATGTTCGGACTTTAACAACTTCCTGTTCTTAGCTCTTTGTCGTTTCCACCCGCATATTCTACGGTCTCTTTGGAGCAATGGCTTAGATGTAACAACTCGTAACTGTAGCAGGTAACAGTAAAAGGTAGGTAAGCGCCTTTCAACATATGCAACGCCTATCAATTAGTTAACGCAATTGTTTACTTAGGCTCGTTAATGCAAACAATCCGTCAAACGCTGACGATCAGGTGCTTCCCGTTGGCACAGCTATTCATAAGAATTGTTGGCACGCTTACACTGTTATAGTTCACTTTCCAGTTACTCCTTATTTGAGAACTTCGGTTGTTGCACGTACATACGAGCAGCACATCTCGCCATGCCTGCGTCTTCGCAGCTGTCACCAAATTCGGGCGATCAATTAGTGCGACACTTGTTGGCACTGGAACGCCTTCAGTTGTCTGTGCCACGCTGCACAATAATTCCATTTTCTACCAGCATTTTTGTTGGTTACACCACATTTACTGCTACGTAATCCTGTTTTTCCAACGACAGGTTTTTCTTGTCTACACAATTCGTATTTTCTGCGGGTTTTTCCCTCGTACCGAGGGTTTGTTTTGTTTCAAATGCGTAACGGATTTGGATTAGAATTCTGCTTGTCAGTTGAGTTCGGTGGCAGTGCCATGCTTGCTGTGGGGAGTAGGAGTTGTTGTTGCCTACAGTCGCGCACGTGGCTGTTGTCTAAAGTTACTGACAAATTGAAATTTCCTATGCGAATTGCCGGACGATTTAAATGTGTTGCCGGTTTCGCGGTGGTGTTTCGGAGAATTGAAACCTGCTGCTTGTTTCTTATAGCAGACACAATTGGTCAATTGGATTTGTGGTTCAGAAGGCGTCACCGCGTGACCTTTCTAATTGAATAATTGCTTTCCATTTGTATCTGCTTAGAAATGCAAGGTGTTTTCAATGAATTTTGAAGTGTTCTAAAACATTAACAGGGCTGCAAATTTCTAAAATGTTCAATGCTTCACCTTCTCAAACTTTGTTCTCTTCCTCGATAAATCACCTCCTTATTTGGTAATTAATTCCCATTGCGTTTCTGTGTGATAAAATACCTTTAACCGCAAATTGTCACAGATGCTGCCATTTTAATTGATATTAACTTAGCTAATTCATTCATATCGTCAATCAGTTGCCAAAGTGCGAGCTTCCAGGTCTTGAATCAGCTGTGTCGTTGCCTTAAGGCATATTCCGCGTCTTGGGGTAGCACGACAACTTATTTGACAGGCAACGGTACTCTGAGATTTTGCGTACTTCTTTGGATTCGTACTCCCCTAGAGCTGTGCATCCTTTACCTCGCTTCGCGTACACATGCCTTTTGTTGTTTTTATTGCGCTTATGTAGTGGCAGGGCGTGATTTAATTTCGATTTCAATTCATATAATACTGGTTGCCAAGGTTGGCCGTTTGCTTCCGTTGTTTCGCAGTTGCACCTTTATGCTGCGCAGTTGCTTCAAGCAACGACTGATTCCTGTCTGCCTCTGCGCCTTTGCGGTCGTTGCCGCGGGCAATTTTACGAGTTTCTTCGGCTGATGGCTGACGGCTGATGTTGCACCAAATGCTGCGCGAAAATTCGAAAGGAGTTCGGTGTGCAGTTTGTAATTTGCAAAATTAAGGAAGCATCTGCGGCTACGACCTACGTACATATATACCTTCATTTACTTATTCCACAATTTTTAGCGTAAATACAGTTCATAGTCGTACTGCGCTATGCTTTGCAATGCATATCCATGCATTCATCCTGTGAGTGTGTTTTGTCATTGGTATTTCTCCGCGCACCAAAGCGTATCCTTGCGGACAATATTTATATAGGCAGACATATGAACACATAAAGGTTTTTTGGCGATTGTTTGCATGCTTTCGAAGTCCTTTTCTCCTTTGGTTTAAGACATTATCCTTTGGGTACATTTATAGTGATTTATCGAAACTTGTTGTAAAAAAATCGCTAATTTCTGCTGCTTTAAACAGTTTCCAATCACCAAACATTTTATTTCCGTTACCAAAATCTGTGCGTCGCTGTTACTAATACACAGACCGCCCTAATTATCTTCACCACACATTTTGTTTACTTTCAACCACAGGAGCCCTGTATTCTACCACTAAATTTTAAAAATCTTTTAAATTTAATCTGCCCCCGGATGTGACACCAGGCAACTATTTTCAGCCTCCACGCTGCTAATCAAATCTGCTTAGCTGCTTACGGAGAAAGTAAATCTTCACAGCCACAAACAACTGCGCGAACCCCATCACGTACACACCCATAGGCTTATGAGCTTGCTGTATTTCTTTCATAAGCTGGTCATTGGAATGGTGCTGCTGAGTGAAAGTAACCAAACTGCAATTATGTATTGGCAAATATTATGCAAACAAAGGTTTGAAGCATGTATGCAGCGGCAAGCAGCCCGCGCACCCTGCCGTGAGCGACGAGAAAAGTATCCTGCCAGCACTTTGCCTAAACATCAATTCTACCATTTTTGGCCTGAAGTTGTTACTGGATGCGCTCTAGAAAAGCAAACAAGATGCAAATCCCTTTTTTATTGTCAACATGCTGCAGCTCAAAGCACTCGGCGCCCAGGTTGGTGGATGGTGAACGTAAGCAAAATCTAATAATTATAATTCATTTTGTATATATTTGTTTATGCGTCGATTTGAGGATGTTCCGCCGTACACGCCCCTTCTCAGCGTTGGTATCCTGCTGAGCGTGAATGTAGACCATGCCAAGTGGAGGTTGACTCAAACCTTGTTAGTTACTTAAAATAATGCACCGTTTCCCTGTTCTTCGAGTTCTGGCTAAGTTCTTTCGTGTTTGCAAATAGCAATATTTGAAATATGGATTAACGGGTTCGGTTGTGGTATTTGCATGACGGGACCTTTAAGTGCTAACATCTACAGACACAAACCGCACATTTCACATTCAACTAATTTTAATTGCCAAATAATTAGAACACACATTGATGGTGTCAATAACTATGTAAATACCAAACCAAAGGTAGGACCTACAGACAAACGGCAAGGACTAGTGATTTGAAGTGCAAAGCTCTTGATATCCGTAGGTTTTCAATGCAAATTCTAAAAGCGTAAACAGCGTAAAGGTAGGATAAAAGTAGGAGCTGTAAACAAATATATTCTTCTTCTTCTTTACTGGGGTAAAAACCGTTTACGCGGTCAAAGCCGAGTTAACAACAGCGCGCCAGAACTTTTCTTTCCAAAACTCTTAACCTCGACTTATCAGATATTGTCATCGTTCATGCCTCTGCGCTATATAGCAGGGCGGGGATAATGAGTGACTTATAGAGTTTTATTTTTGTTCGTCGAGAGAGAATTTTACTTCTCAATTGCCTATTTAGTCCGAGGATGGAGTCATGTGCAGAAGTTCACGCAAGTGAGGAAATTCAGTAGGGGAGTGGCCAGAAACGATTATTTTACATATGGCTCAAGCAGCTCACGATCAAGTATCCTCCGGGTAGGCAAAGAACATCCGTTTGAAGGCGAGCTAAAGTAAGAAAGCGAAACATCCCTTCCATAGGGTTGTGCGCTGGGTTTGGGACCCGATGGAAATTCTGTCAGAAAAGCCTTTTCTAGAGGCCTAATCGATATTTTCCGCCCATTTGTGGATGTCAACACCTTCAGCTTACTAAGGAAGTGACACACATTAAACCATATACATATATGACAGTAAAAAGTTTGGTTTGGCATCGCCTGTCGAGAGACAACTAATATAAGAAATCAATTTTTAAATATGCGAAAGAGATAATGAAACTTAACCCAAGCAACTTGTCAATCCCTAAAATAAAGATTTCAGTTTCACTATTTCAGCAAGTAAAGTTAGGGAACGACCAGAGCATTCGAAAAAGTTTTCTCACATATTATCAATTGCTTCAAAATCTCAACTCGCGCATAAAAACCAAATTACCTTTTATCGGAAATCTCATTATGTGTGTCGACTCCCACTTGACTTGCGCGCTTTATTGCTACAACAATCCTGCGACTGTGCCTTCGTAAGTTTCGAAAAGCGCAAAGTTACTATTTGTACAAATTTAATCTCATCTGCCGCATAATGACAGCTACTCAAAATGATTCGCACATAAATCCGCGTTGAAAGCGGAGCGGCAGGATAATGAGCGTATGCAACGTTAATGCCGTCGCGGGCAACAGCGCTGAATCGCACCCTCAACACGTTGTCGTTGCGAGGTGTTGCATGATGAATGCATGATTCGCCAGAATGTGGAATAAATGCTTTTGGAGGGAGAGTGCGTGTCGAAACGGGGTAGTTGCGCAAAAAACTACATTCTTTCGCTATTATGGAAAATTACAATTTTATTTCATATTTTTCGTTTACGAATGAATAAGTTTCGCTTTGGCACATTCTTATGCTCAAGAGCATTGTGTAGACTTTTGAAATTTGATGAAGTGACATTTAAGAAAGACTTTCAAATGAAAATCACACGAGACTTCATTATTTCGGACCGAACAGGCCATTGCTGTAGGTGATTCCACAGCATTACGCACGAACAATTAGGTGTGCTCTTTTATTACGATTGAATAATAAAAATTGCGCATTCACTGCCACCGAAAAGGACATGCAGAATCTTCACGTCCTCCACATGGGTCCACTGCTGTCAACAGTACTCATATGAAGACATCTGTTTGATGTTCAGAAGTGTTTCGAAAAAAAAACAGAAATGAGCAACTGTATTTAGAAGAAAGCCACAGCAGTTACGACAAAAGCACTTGAGGATAGACCAATCGAACAGAGAAAGTAGTCAAGTACCCAGGAGACTCTCAAACTGTTTTCATGCGGCTGTGTCTTTGTAACCGTTGCGAGGCGGGTTTTTGTTTTGGAAATAAAAACGGCAGCGCACTCGAAATAACTCAAACGTCATCATACATCGATTGTACGCTATTGGCAGCTGAAGAATATGTGTATGAAGAGTGGCAGACGCCTATCAGTGGCGGTAGTCGGCCTGCAGTTTTCGTTACACGTGACCTCATTAAAATGCGCAAAATCCTCGTTGTACAAATAAAATAAATGAAAATTTAATGCAAGCGAAGTCAAAAAGTTAATGAAGCGCATTCGGCACTTTGCCGCTCCCAATAGGCGGTGAATATGCAAATCGAGGGTGCGCATTGCACCATCTCGCACTGCAGCATGTTGCAAGCATTGCCGGCGGCAGGTTAACAGAGCAGTCGGAGCACTGCCCGAAGCTTCAAATCTACTGATTATTTCTATGCTAGCATTAATACCCAACCCATAGCTGCTGATGAGTTATATAAAAGTGCTTAGGCAGAGTCCGTTGGTCAGCTGGGCGCATTGGCATGAGATGGACATCACACAACCGCCCCTAAAGAGTGAAAGAGTGAATAAAAAATATGAGAATCTACGATAGTTGCTTGTGTTAACCCTCAATATAGGGTGGCCATACTGCATACCTCAAATGCATTGAAACGCGTATAAAAAATATTTACTATTTATAAAGTGTTAGGAAGCTCGTTTACCAGCTAGTGAGGGGGAAGGCAACGTTTATTTCCAAGCGATTACACATGTCAGCACGCGCTTTCAGCTGTCCTGTCACAAAAATTGGTATAAAAAAACACGAAAAAATGTAGCGACAGCATACAGCGGCTGCTGACTGAATTTCCACTTTTGTCGGTAATTTCCTCCCAAAACAGCATTTAAGTGGAAAACTCATGGGCGGTTGTGACAAGGCGGGCGCTTTGTCAACGCGAATGAAACTGTGAGCAACACAAATGCTGCATAAGTTTAGCGGAGTGAAAACAAGTGACGACTGTTGCGGCGCTCGGTAGTCACCCAGCCACACGCTTGTAACTTTATAACTATTCTAAGTGACATTTAGTTGTCATTGTTGACAGATCAAATTCTACAGTCTGCAAAACGTTTAGACTGGCAGAACAATAACGGGCATTTGTAATACTTAGTAAAAGAGAAACTTTGACATCTGTGGCATGATTACAATGGTAAAAACTAAAAGCGAGGTTTAATTGAGTATTAACCGGGCGGTGGGAAAGACACACCATGTGGGAAACTTTTTCAACGAACTTTTTATTAAAAGTAAAAAATAAATTACGAAGGGTTTACTTAGTGTTTGGAAGTGAGAAGAAAAACGCTTTTGCGGGAGGAAAGCATAAAATAGATTTTTGTATGACTAATAAAATAAATTCGCTATAAAAATTAAGTTGAAGTTTGATTAGAAATACGAAAATACTTTTTCGACTACCATAAAATCATTTTTGTTGATCAAGCTTTCACGAAAATGCCATGCAGCAATGAAAGCAAAGCACTGCGCTCTCACCCAATACATGCAATACAATATGTGTTTGTTATGACTTTAGCGCGCTAAATACGATACTAAAAGCCTTTTAGATCACTTGAGTTAAGCTATTCCATATAATCCCGCGCGGTCATTGAAACGTCATATAAAGTATTGCGTTCGTTAGACAGGCACGCGCCGATTGACTTAGTATTGACGCCAAATCATGTAAACAGGTTTACGGTCACGTGAGCATGCGCAAGCGAGCGGTTCACCAACCCACTTATTTCGTCAATTTAACGGAGCTTAAGAGACGACGGCATATTTGCATAACCGTAAAATTAAATATTTGTTGAAAATGCATATGAAATGCAAATAAAAAGATCAAATACAAATAACCACTGGTTCAGAGGGGTGGAAAACTTGGTAAAATTATGAATGTGCTTTGGCAGGATAAGCGAGCGCAGCACTTGTGTAACAATGGAGCGCAGTTTTGAAAATTATGTGAAATCATAAAAGCATTTGTTTGACATAGCTGTGAGCTATTTATGGAAAATGAGTTGGAAAACGCAATAGAGTTATGTATATGTATTTGCGTCAAATGTGTGTTGGCGCACATTTAAATTGAATAAATGCGCCACCTCACGGCGGCCGTTATTGTGCGCGGTAAGCGGCCACAGAAAAAACTCGGTATGAACGGAAGTGAAAGGTGGGGTGAGTTGGGGTGGTGTATTATGTGCTTTTCAAATAGAACAATGCAGGGTGCTTCGTTAGCAAACAAACAATGTAAAGCTAATTACAAAAGGCAAGCAGGTTAGCCATGAAGGACCGAAGCTGGTAGGATTAAAACATATACGCCATAAAACGTAGTGATTTGCCACTTTAGTAGAACGAATTAAATATTTATTAGAAACAATACCAGCACTATTAAACAATAATTTAACTTGAAATATAATGAACCGATAGCTAATGGTTGTCTGTTTGTCTTATTGAAAAATTGCTTACAAAGGAACGCGAAGGAATATGTCATTGTCAGCATTGAAACCGCAACAAATTTGTATATCCACAGAAAGCAATGTAAAGGTACCCACAATTTAAACCTCGTTGGAAATCCCTTAAAAAATGACACGAAGGCACAAAATTCAGTGAAAAATGCGAGGGAAAAAATAACGAAAAAACTCGCGAATTTCAGTAGAAGACTGCATACCTATCCATTGCCTAGGTTCACATGATAGCAGTGGCTTAATGACGTGCCAAGTTCTATATTAAATTGATAAAAAAAAAACATTAAAATTGATTTGAAAACGCCATTGAAAAGTTATAACAAAGGGATGATGAAAAATGGTGAAAGCAGGCAGAGGCTGACAGAATAAACATTTGGATTATTAGAAAGTAATGAGGCGCAGAATGATGCGATATTTGACTAGAAACGGCGCAAATGCTTAAAAAGGGAAAAAACCAAGGAAAATGTTGTTTGTAAAAAGAGGATTAAAGAAGTGAGCAAAGGCTGAAAAGTTGCCTAAAATAGAGAACTGCAAATACCAATGAAAATGAGGGGCACATACTTAAAGTAACGTGTGTACATAAGATAAGAGAAATATAAAACCATTTTTTATATCGTGAGAGAGTATAATTCGCAAATATATTTATTTACTTTGCAGAAACGCGAGGTATCAACTGCAAGGAAATCAGTGGCGATGCAATGCTATGCTCTAAACAATAATATACGAGTACTGTATAGAATATGGCATCATATTCAGTTAAGTTTATATGTATGTATATAGGTACATAGGTAGAGGCTTACTTAAGTCGAAGATATTAGCTAACCCGCAGTAACCAATGCACTTATTATTATTTATAATATTATTTTTGAGGTATTGCTGTGCGATGCCTATTCCAATTTACGGATCAGCAACTGATTCTCACACCTCTGAATATTATACCCAAACTATTATATCTATTGATGTACGATTTGTAAACAAGGCAAGGCCCTAAAAACTTTAAATAATAAAGGTTATAGCTTGGTAGGTTTGTCAAAAATATGTGCCTAATTCAATAGCGATTTCAGCATATTTATTTCACAATAAAAAATTTCCTTTTTTTGTTCACAAATATAAAAAGATTTATTCCTAAGCGGTTAAATTAAGAACAAAAAAGTATAAATGCATAAATCATGGCTAACCAAATTTTACCCAAAATTGAACATGGAAATTTCTTTGAAATAGGCATATGTGTACATAGTATACTTGCATATGTATGTATGCATTTGTAATTTTCGCACGGCGAAATTTTCCGAAATTTTCAGTTCTTTTCGGCACACAGCACACCTTAATTACGTATGTCTAATCGCATTTTGAATATTCTAAATTTAAGGCCAGCTTAGAATTTGGTTATGTAAAAATTTATTATTGAAATGCCACTCAAGCATGGCAAAATTTGGCATGCCACACGGCGTCCATCCTAATAGCAAAGCAGATGGACGCACAGTGCAAGTCATGATGCGCCGAGATGGGCCTAAGGGATGCTGTGCCGAAAAACGTTGGAATGCGTGTATTAAAAGTGCAAAGTTTATGAGTTTGGCACAGGCCTACGCTGTTACCAAAACAATTTTCTTTATTTTCTTACAATTTACAAGAATTTATCTTTATGTATTTTGCGTGTACTTTATGGCTTTTCCTTGGGTGTACTCTGCCACTGAAGCGAAGTTAAGGTGAGGAGGGTTAGTAAGCCGAGATTTGTGACGGTAGATCGCCGTATGTACTTTTGGGGTGTCAGTTTGCCATCAACTGTCAATTGAGTTGATGTTTATGTGTCCGGTATTGTTTTCACTTCTGATGTTATTTCACCACACAACAACAGCAACAATGTTAATAGAGACATGAAATATGCTCATAAAATTTAATTTGCGATTTGATTCGTTTTCGACTGTATTTGAGTATGGAAAATAATTGCGAAAACGTCATAAAATCATAAAATGTGACTGTTGACAAGCTGGAGTACCTTTGATGTTTCACAATTTCTTAAGCAGAATAGCATAGAATGCATACGCTCCTAAAGAATGTGGAGTCTATAATAGTAATAAAGGTGCAGATCGCAATAAGACTGTGTGAAAATGAAGAAACTTGTCGAAAGTGAACGGAATGATAATTAATGAACAATATGCAAAAACCAAAAATAACTACAAGAATAACTGTCAAAAATCACTCGGAAAATGAGAGTCAAGTTAAAAGCAAAACACATTAAAATAGAAAAAGAGAGTACGGCTTATGAGTCCCTTACAAACGACTCCTCTGGGTCTGTAGAAACCGTTGCAGGAGAGAGGCAGTAAGTTTCTTTACGGATGGGTCAAAACTTAGGCGGAACTTCAGTTTCAGACTACCTGACTATTGCAGCATTTATTCAAGTAGAGGTTGCTGCCATTAAGGTAGTGGTAGATTTACTGCTTCGGTGTGCAGCCTCCTTCAGAGAAGTGAATATCCACTTTTCGCTCCAGGTTGATTAACTTCGTTATGAATGGCAGCGAGTCACTTTGTTTGTTCTACTACTGTATAGCGCCACAAGGCGCTTTACTGATTTGCAAGTTCGAATTACAGCAGTTAAATTTTTAAGGCAGTCCTTTGGCTACATATAGCAATCCAAGTGCGACATTAGAATCAGCCATTTAACATAACCTTATAAACGGCCTTCTGTTAAATGATTTTGAATTTAAAAAATTTCATTCAGGGCTACATTCTACATTATACATGTTTGATGAATACCCATCACCTGGTCATGTAACAATGAAACCAGCAGTCCACGAACCGCCAGTTTATTTCAAATAAAAACTTCAGAAACTTTAACCAGCAACTGAATTATGAAGTGTTGAAAGGGGTTGCCCCTCACCATGCCGGAATGAGTAGCTACTATGTGACAGCTCCACATTTTATAGTTCCAATGAATTAACAACATAATGTGGCCATATGGTTGCGCTCTTTTCAGCTGTGGGATTCGCTCATAAATTATACAAAACGCTTGGTTACGCTTCCTGAAAACTGTATGTTTTTAATATTAAATTTACATAAATTTAATGCTTTTGTAAAAGAAGTGAACGTCTTCGCATTGAAGACACGTTTCGGGGTATAGCACGTTCATGTATGTCTTGTGACTTTTGTCCGATTGTTAAGCATTTTAGATAAGCATCGACAAGTAGACGATAACGGTTGAAGTGCCAACCGCTTAGCGGTGGCGGTAGCGAGGGAGACATTGATAGTGACAAGCATTTTAGTTGAACACACGCGTCAAGTAAGCCACCTCACTTGCACAACCAACACACAAACCTTCCCTTTGAGACACATCACAAAAAATACTGCATAAATTAACCTTGCCAACTGTTACAACTTGAAAATTCTATTACAACCATACACATGACACACTAACACATAATTCCAACAATTTTACTATCCACATTACACACAACTGACTGTTGCAGGCACCTGAGAGTTGGTTGGCAACCCTTGCGATCACCGCGTGCCATATGTCCACGTGTCAGAGACTGCGCCTGCGCAAACGCCAACAACGCGCATGTTGTGCAAATTTACACCCTCGCTCTGCGCACACGACCACAAGCGACACACACACACATAAATTTATGCAGCATTGCGAAACCATAAGCGCCTCATGCGCGGAATGTCCTGCTTGACCGCAATTCAGCTAGTTGTACGCCCACAACTTCATGGCTTTGCTGCTGTTGGCTTGCAGCTTTTCTATCGCTGGCGGTGGTGGTGGTAGGAGCGTGCATAATTGGCGCTGTGGCCTAATTTAAATTATTTTGATTAACACAATGCCTTTGTTCGGTTTGAACAGCGAGATATTAGCGTTCAGGCGTTTTAATGTGGACAGTGCACATTCCGAGGGTGACCACAAGCTACTTGTGGACTTTGTCGTGCACTAGTTTGTGCGCGTTTGTTCGTGTTGAATTAGTATTTTTGGTCAGTTATGTAATTGGAAATATGAGCATACAATATTGAATGGAAATTAATTGCCCACGGGCTTTTTGTTTACTATAAAACACGTTGCCAGAAATAAGCTGTGTGAGCGTTAACGGAAATTTGCACAAAAAATAATAATACACCACTAATTGTACTACTTTGAACTATCCTGAACGAAATTAACAATGCACCCAGATTTCTTTTTCGATTCCTTAATGAAGTGAAAGCATAAACAAGTACTACTGTTTAATACATATATACACATATGTATGTGTATCTCGAGAGACTGTAAAATCAGAAAATCTGCAACTACTTGATGAATGTATATGCATTTGAGCCGATGACCAATTTATTAAGCGACGCACAAACCGCACATGCCACCCGTTGACGTTTAGGCATGGTTAGTTTTCACTGCCACGTGTGATGCACCATTAATCATTTCACTGAACTGAATTGATCACTGATGGTTCGGAACTGTGATCATCAGTTTTTGTTGACAATTTCAACACTCAGCACTTGGCATGGGCTCATACAAACTATGTGTAAGTATATACCCGCTGGTACATGGAAAAAATAGTCCTGTGTCAAATGTTTTTAAATCGTGATCGACATGTGGTGCACTGAGGGCAGAAGAAATGTGTCCAACCGCCAAATTTCGTGTGGTCGGTTTGAATAAAACAGATCCGTTGTTTTAAGATTACTAGCATCTTGTAATGAGCATAGGCGCCGGCGCTCATGGCGCTTGTGCGAGCGCATCCTTAGTGAAATATGAAAGTCGTGTCCACTACACTTCAGAAACTTAGCACAAAATTAGCCTTAGAAAAATTGTAAATACTGTTTTCAGCACTCTGCAAAAGTAGTCATGTGAGTTCGTTTCAAGTGGCTTATTATTGCTTTGAAGTAGTCATTACAGCTTAGTAAATGTGGAATACATTTCCATGCAGCATTCACAATGTCAAAGTGCTGAGTATTTTGTCAACCTACCTTCTGGCTATCATTTTTGTATAATAAACACGAGCTGCTAAAAGTTATGTGACCTATTTTCTTGAACCACATTTACTCTACTCTCCTTCCTTCCTGTTACAATCTTATCGCCTTAATTACCACATAAGTCCTATTGGACATGGTTCTAATATTATATTATTCACATTTTTACGAGTATTTTTCAGTTTATTTGCTTTTTTATGACCTTGTCCGAAAAACCTTACATGAAAATTGCAAAAAAAATGCGACGAACGGACGACCTTTTTTGCTTGTGATCAAATGTGTGCTGCAGACACTGTTACGTCTTGCACTGAGAGTTACTTTTTACGACCGAATCCAGGCTGCAGTGTGATTTTCAATTTTTTATGGTGATTTCCTGTATCTCATGAATGCAAAAAAATACGCAAATGCAGCGTTAATTATGCAATTTGGTTGGGGAAATTCGCAGCGGTTCATTAACTGACATTCAAAATGTGTTTGGTTGACCGAAATTTCTAATTTATTGGCAATTAACGAAAACATTTGAAAATAATTTACGGACATTCTGCCTTACGAAACTGGTATATACTAATGTACATACATACATATGTATGTTGCTTGTTACATGAGCTTGGTTTTTGGCTTGCTTAGCACTAATTTCTAACCACTGTTTTTAATTATGCTTTCGCTAAAGTATCAGTTGGGAAGCGTGTATTCGCTAAATAGAGCAATTAAATAGCTATTTCAGAGGTGACATTTTTCCTCTCCCGCAAACTCACTTTCAATTAACCACCTGTTCAAAGTACTCGTTGCGCTCTCAGCATGCTGCGTGTGTGGAAGTGGTAAAGCGACGCTATAAAATTCTCATTAGCAGCCGATAAGATCAAATGTCCTGCGCTGCGATATCATGCGTTGTTGACGTAACGTCCGGTGAAAGCAGCACAGGCCGAGCATTTCAATTTTCCCACGACACGATGGCTGAACACTAAAAACTTTTTAATGTACTTGTAATGGAGTGGAATGGAGTAACCCCGTCCGAACGCGGACGCAGAGGTCACGTGAAATTTCAATCAAATACAGCTACATTCATATTCGATTCTATACATGTACATACATATGTATATGTGTATATATACCCAACTTAGGTGTAATCAGCGAAGCATGGAGCGCCGTTTTTCTTTTGAAAACACTGACCACATTCACAAATTCCGGGCCACTCAATTCCCCGTGGTAGACGTCTGACCACACATAAATTCATATAAAATTTTGAAAGAATGTGCAAATAAAATAAATGTGAAAATTTATGACATGTCTTCGGTGGTGGCGAATTTGCGTGGAAAGGTGAGAGAAAGTAAAATAAACGTATCGTCGGATTTGTGGCATGAACTGTTAGGAGTATCTTAAATAATATTTACAGATTATGGTTGCTATAATAAATATTAGTTGGCAGTATAAGCAGATTTGAATAAAGTTTGTATAGAGAAAAGATGAGACCGCCCTTGGCTGCTTGGCTGCGTGGTGAAAGTGGTTAAGCATATGCATATCCGTACTTCGAATGTCACTTGGCTTATGACAGAAAGTGTTCGTATGTATATATAAGCAAAGGTTCTAAGTCACTTAGCCGACAGTGAATTTTCGCTGCAATACTTACACAGCTGCCCACTGTGCCTTTTGTCGCTACTGTCAGTCAAAACACATAAAATTTGCCAAAAATCGAAATTGATAAGCGTGCAATATTGCTACTGTTTCTGGTTCTATTTCGTGTGCGGTCATCGGTACAGCTGCGCGCTGTCGTTGTAATACAATATAAACAAAAACAGTTATAAAGCAATTTTGCATGCCTCGTTGTTTTATTATTGTAGCATTTTGTTTAGTATTTACTAATTTTTGGCTGCATCAGCAATTGCATATGCAACAACGGTCGCTTAAGCTACAAAAACATTGCAAACATGATTGCTGCCGCTGTACAAATAATCCACAACGGCTTAACTTGTTCTGCACGAAATGTTTTTTTTTTGTGTTTTTAATATCATTCATTAATTTTTCTTTTTACTTGGCGTAAATAATCGCAATATGTTCGCTCAATTTGCATTTGTCTTATAATTCACATAAAAATTGCTTTACTGCTGCGCATGCGCGGCTACCAAAAAAAAACCCGAAATGTCTGCGATGATGAATGTGCGCTGTGTGAACTGCCAAAAAAATCACATAATTATAAAATTTTCGATTTTTTCCTAAACTTTTGTGCAATTGCACACAAAAGTGCATTTTTTCTATCGCCAACGGCAGACATTATGCAGCCAAAAATTCTCATTGAAAGCGCGCCGTGAAGGATACCTGAAAGGGCTGCGCGCGCCAGTGCACGACAAGCAAAGCCACGTCGCGCCGGTAAAGATGCACCTAAAAAACGTAAATTCGCTGCTAAATTTTAATTAAAATGGGCAGCTTAAAAATCCAAATAAATGAAAAAAAATCAAGAAACTTGTTCTGAAAGCGCGGCGCGCTAATTTGATGCATTTGCCACCACGAAAAGCGCCAACAGAGTGCCAGAGTGCGAGAGTGCGCGAGCGACAGATATGAAACAAGATACGCGTGTTCCAAGATGCTGCATATGAGACACGAGATTATGCATATGAAATATAAAATGAACGTCAAAGGGTGCTTGGACAGACGGTCGTCTCGGTCGTTTGTCGAAAGGATGCATGTGAAGTGAAAGAATGTCTGGGGTGCGGCGCATTACCCACAAGTTGCTTGAGGTTTTTTGTTGATTTTTCTCATTGCGTACATATTGTGTGCAGCATTTGCCTCTCTGCGTTTGTAAGTTAAAGGATTTTTTCTTATTAATTTTTTGTTTAGGTAAATAAATCCAAATATGTTTTACATGCACGCTGAATGTTGCAGCAGCAACAGATCTGGAGGGGTGGTAGCGGGCTGTGCACGAGTATGTGTTACAGTTTGATATGGGTGAAAGCAACGGCTGGGCTTGGTTCTGGGTGGCATCGCATCTTGTAATTGTAATTGACTCATTTGAATGTGCTTACAAAGGCGCAAACAGCAACTTCAGTTGTAACGCCGATAACTGCAACTTGAAATCTGAGATTTCTTTTCAGCGATAAGCGGCGTTCATTTCATAGCCATTAGCATGTTTACATTAATAATGTGATTAAGGTTTAATCGAAGGATTCAAGGCAGATCATCATCTTTGATTTGGAAGAAGGGGTATAATTAAGAAGTCGGCGTACTAATGATTGATTTTCGTTATTTCTTTATAGGTTTGCTAAAAAAACATGTGCTGCCACATTTACTGAAAACGTTGCATTTAAAGCAAAATTTTTGAAACTCAAAGTTCGCGATTATTACATAGTCATTCAGTACGAATTACTATCAACATCGAAAGTCACAGTTCATTCATCCGAAAATTTCTAATTAATCTCTTTCAACCTCTGCTTTTTACCGTCTATTTTCGAGATATTCTGCTCGAGGAAAATTTGCGGTTTTTGCAGTTCTAACGCGCGCTCACCTTCTCCTTCCTGCAATGCATGGATTTTTTCAATTCAGTGCACATTTCAAAAAATATACCACATGCATGTGAAAACCCCAAGAACACCGTAAGCGCCCTCAATTGTCAATAGCGCAGTACGAGCGTGTCAAAAATGGCATTCATTTGACAGATGTGCATAAAAAATGAATGACTAGAGCACAGCATCGCAGCATAGCATGGCAGAAAGAGGAATGGAGTAGTGAGAGAGGCGGACAGTTGCTTTCATTTGCAATTTTTAGATTAATGGAAAAATGCAATTAGGTCGACAATGATCGATAAAATGCATGTAATTATGTGTGTATACGCAGAGAAGTCATTATCACTCATTTTTTACTGTATCCCGCAAAATGACTGGCGAATTCTGAAGCATTTTCATTTTAAAAGCGAAACCGCAGTTTTCTGGCATCTAAGTGACAAGGCACGTTTTCCAATGCAAGCGATTTTGGCTAATAATGCCAGTGAATAATCGATTTGATTGAATCCTTTGCATTGATTAAAATATATTACACGGCAGCTCGATGATGATTTTACGCTTGAGTAAATGTTCAGCTTTGATGAAAATGTGAGAAATTTGGATTTTTTCAACATTTAAATTCAGCGAGAGTTTTTACTACTAACGGTAGAATAATTTATAATGAAATAAGTAAGGAAGAAATAAGTTCGGGTCGCGGAAAAATAGTTTCAAGTGTGACATAGCCTTATATGGAGAGTGAACGGAGCTATCATTCCAATTCACAGGGTATCCCAAGTAAAAAATATGGTTTTATTCACTAGAAGATATAAGATTCTGGTACACCGCTGCAACTAATGGGAGGTATTCGCCTGCAACCGGCGGATACAGTGAAATATCTAGGGCTCATCCTGGATAGCAAGCTTTCATGCAACCAAATATCGAAGAGAGAGTAAAAAAAGCATCGAATGCCCTATACTGCTGTAGGAAAGAGGTGGGGCCTCTCACCGAAAGTAGTCCTCTGGCTCTATGACACCATAGTCAAGCCCATTATGTTCTATTGAGTTTTTATGTGGTGGATGGTTTTAGAGAAGACCACACTTGCAAAGAAACTCGAGTGGTGCACAAACTAATGGTGCACCATGGAATCGTGGTCATCGCCGGAAGGTGTATGGCTATTAGACTCAGAGAATCTGGGTTCTTAAAAGAACGGGTATCTGAACACTCGGGTATCCTCACACACTTTGACTGCGTACCGAATCATCTGAATCACGGAGTCGCCAAACCGAACCCTGGCGGCTCCTTCTCTGCCCATATACCGACGATGGAGTTATGGGTTCTTCCCAACCGTTGGAGGAGAGACGGAGTGAGCTTCTTGGGGGGATGTTTGGTGGAGAGGTTTACTGTCGGGAGCTCTTTATCTACTCCAGTTTCAGACTTCCTTACTATTGAAGTGTCTTCCAGGCTAAAGTTGCAGCGATAAAGATAGCAGCAGGTTTGCTGCTCCGGAGTGCGTCCTCCTTTAGAGAAGTGCCCATTTACTCAAATAGTAGAGCGGTGATACTTGCCCAGAACTCATTTACAGTGCGTTCAGGGTTGGTCGAAGAGTATCTAACCTCGCTATCATTACCATCCAGTGTCTTTGTGATAAGACTGGTATGGGTGCCGGGCCATAGCGGAATCACAGGTAATTGCAAAGCTGATGAGCTAGCAAGGAAAGTCATTCTCGAATCATTATCGGTAGAATGGGAGCGGGTCGGTGCTCCCGCATTCTCTTGTGTTCTACTACTAGATAGCTAGGACTCGCGGATACTTGGCCAACGCTGGGCTACTATCGGTACTTGCGCTCACGCCCTCAGTAAGGCTAGCCTCCTCCAAGTTGTGGGGCTTTTAACGGGCCACTGCCCTATTGGCGTACATTCTGTAAGATTGGGAATCTTACCAGACGCCGTCTGCAAAAGCTGTTTGGAAGAAGATGCGCCTTCTTGACTGTCTTCTTGACTGTCCCGCGTTTCGGAGGTCACGACTTAGATACTTGGGAGCGCATACCTTCAGACATTCCACCGAACTGGCGGGTGTTGAAATTAAGCGCCTTTGCAAATTTGTATTGATTACTAAGCGTTTTGCCAATCTGTAAGTCCGAACACAGAAGTTCTTATTTTCAATGGCTTCACAAAGGACTACTGTTACCAGTCCACGTGCCGTCTTTGATAAGCCATTTAACATAACCTAACGCAAAATTAAAATATAACGATAAACCACAATATCAATTATTGTGGAATATGAAAGGCTTTATAAAGCTGTCACTAAAATGTGTTTTAAGATATAAAAATTCTGAATTCTGTAAACCAGTACATATTTTAAATATGTACTTCTATATGAAAATTTCAATACAATAAGGCTCCAATTCAAAGGATGAAAAGCACATTTGGCTACGTAAAACTTTGTCTAAAAAATAAGATATGTCAAAATTGGAATTATCTGCCATGAAATTATCACCTTGTCTGCTTATATTAGAACACTGCTGTGCCGCACAATTACATTAAAATCCAATACCACACTCATTTACTTAATGCACACTGCCGCTGAAAAGCTACACACTGAAAAATGATACTTTGAAACGGAAACGCTTCCAGAATTTACATATTTTGCTCTCACACACATCAAAATATTTTCCCAACAAATCATTACAATTTGCATAGAAAAGCCATAAATTTCCTATTGCACTAATAATGTCAAACGAATGAAAGTTGCCGAGCAAATTCGAAATACTTGAGACAATCTTACAAGACTGACTTGCAAATTACGGAAAACGCTGCACCCTTTCTAGGCGACATTCAAGAGAATCTGCAATCATAAATTCGAAAATAGCATTAAATGAATTTGCAAAATTAGCCGCTATCCTGGTGTGACGAGGCCGCCTAATCCGTGCGAACAAATGTGTTGCAACAACTTTGACATGAACAAAACTAATTCGCTGTCGATTTACGAGTAAAAGACAAATTGCATGAATATTAATTAAAGGTGCGCTATAAGCGAAAGGATGCGAGGCTGCGCCGATTTTGCACGACCGCCGAGCGCTATCACCCTTGCACGCCCATTTCAGATAGTGTATATTACAACAAAAACAGCAGCTATGAGCAGTGAGAAAAATCAAATTTTCACAAATTTTCGCATATTTAATGAGTTGGCAATTTGAACAAATCGCTTGGACGGCCTTCAAACGTGCATTGCGCCTTGATGTGTGCCGCAATTACGCGCAATTTATTGGTAATTTCAGAGCTCGGTGCGCATTTGGCATCTGAAATTTGTCAGGCTTTGCGAAATGTATCGATTACACTGCGGCAGCGAAAGGGTTCTAACCGCTTGATGTTGTTGTTTTTTTTTTTTAAATTTATACTTAGACGTGCATTCAAGTGTGTGCAAGTCTAGAAATTGCACTCTAATGCATTCAACTGATGTGTGGCGTGACGAATGTGGGTTGGATTTCAATTTGCCAGTTCGGCCCTGCCGCTTTGACTGAGAAAATGTGAGCGCAATATTGCCAATTTTGACTGACAGTTCAATTGTTTAACCAGCACTCGTATATATATGTACATATATACATATACATATATATATGAAAGTAGTTTTGACGCATGTGTCTGAGTTACTGTCATTTAACTGTTTCTTGTGCTTTCATTTTGCGGTTGTTGAAAGACCGTAAAACAGAAAAAAATTATTGCATTTAGTTCAAAGAGCTAAGATTATTTCCCAAAGAAATCACTTTCAACTCTCTTTGTGTGCTCGATCGACTGGATATCGCTCGTCTGCGCAGCTCCAACGCTTTCCTTTAATATGCTTTACATTTCGACTTAATATCGCAATTATTGTACTCCAGTTACCCATGGCATTCAAATGGTTATGAAATATTTGACATGTGTCACATAAAAACGCGCATAAATTGCCTCGAGCTGAATGAAGTTGCACGCGTGTCCTCCGGGGTCTGCGCAATTCAACACAACTTAGATTTAGAGCAGGAAACGCAGGGCTAAAGCCAACAATTTTTTAATGCCAGCAAACAAAAGAAAGTAAGAAGCATTCACAGGCACAATGGCTTGACACACCTACACATTAGCTGTAATAGACACCAGTGTGTCACTGATATCCTTTCATCTGCGAAGAAAATAGGAGTGTGAAAGATATGTGCACGAAAAGCAATGGCATCTGGTCAAATATTTAATCGGCGCATGCAAAGTGGTCCAAGTGAATGGACACGATGTGCGCCGTTGATGAGCAGGACAGTGGTTGTGCAATGTGCTCGGCTACTGGTAGCGTTTATGAGCGTCTATGAAAAATTGTAACAAAAAGAAAGTAAGGCATTCTGCACACCGTACACTTTTTTGTTGCGAAAATCAGTAGGCTACTGCCACAGGAGGGCAGCTGCCGCATTTTTCATGCGCAAAAGAAAGTAGAGTAGCAGTAAATTTGGCAAAGAAACGGGAGAAAATACAAGAAAAAGTAGTCCATTATCTATAATATTTATTTAAGAGGTGTGTGTGCGCCTATTCATGTGGTCGCATCGATTTAGTTTGGCTGGTAGCATGCTGAAGTCACTGCCATGCCATTTTTCATATTGGACTATCAATGAAAGCCAGCAAGACAGGCGAACAAGAAAAATAAACTGTCACGAATTGGGAACAAGCGCAACGAATCAGCGTAGCTTCTGTCAGAGAACAAATAGTGGCTGACTGAAGAAATGCGAAGTTTTACGTATAACTGTGCACGGTATCGGCTACAACAAATCAAATATTTTCTTCTCTTCCCGTATCAAAACAAACAACTTAACAAAAGTCAGGAAAAGAGCTTAGACTAACTAAGGTACTGAAGTGATCAAAGATATAAAGTCAGCCATAGCAGTGACCAAATTTGAGAACCTGAGGGGAAGTGGATTTATTAAGACTACTTGCTGGTTCTTGGATTGACTTGATATAAAGAAAATTGGCTATAAAATTAAAAAACTTCGCTCCTTGAAAAAAGGTATTGCAAATCAAAAAAGATGCATCCCTTATTTTCTTATCTGTTAGTTTAACTAACTTCTGTTTTAAAATATTTTATTTATATCGAAATCCAGAGAGTTTAAGAGATCATACTACAAAATTCAACATTTTCCAGATAACAAAAACTAAACCTTATCCTTAATATGAAAACGCGCAACACCCCACACATATGCAACAATCAGAAAAAAATCACAGTCTCTGCGTTTCTATTGGTTACTCGCCCAGGTGCATTGTCTCAAAATATCTCTTTCCGGCTAGGAAGAGCAGACAGTGCATTAACACGGGCGCTCTTCATTAACGCTGAGACTGGGAGACGTCACGAGCGCTGTTAGCTACCGACAATTGTCGACTCGTGGCAATGGTGTCGTCATTTGATCCTTATCTGTGCGACTCTCTTCGGGCGGTGAGCAACCACCAACTGTGCCGAGAGCAACCAAACTGACAGCCGACCGTTGACTGATCGAATCGCACAGTGTAGTGCGCACGCGTCACCGCATGGCAGGATCATTCGAGTTTATTAACTCAGACGCAACAGACGTGCCTAAACATTACCGGCTGTGCAGAAATATTTATTTTGTAACTTTTTTGAACTTTTTATTTATTTTATTGCAAAAATTGCATGTGTTAATAAGAACAAAATTTTGTGATTTGTATTCGGCTTGGAAATTTTAAATTTGCATATAATATATATCCACTAAAGTTAAGTGTTAAAGAGAAATTGTAGTTTTGGTGAAAATTTTTAAATTCATATTGTGTATCGCTATGGATTTGCAACGTACTTGACAGCGCAGCTGGCAAAAGCCACAGGTGAGTGAATGCAGTTTTTCACAGCCGCAGCTGGAAAAGTAGACCTGATCATACCATTTAAAAAATTTTGATTTATTTAATTGCATCGACCGTTGCTGCAATCAGCGCAGTTAATCATTACAGACAAAACGCCTTCCAATAATTTACATTTTCTCGTGGCATGTAAATCCCAAAAAACACACGCACACAACTTCATCGAAGAAAGAAAGACCATATACGGAAATAAGTAGGTCCCGTGTCCCGAAACGCCTCAGGCAAAGAACTTCTAACATAAAAAAAAAATAAAAAGAAACCCATCCCGAGGATATAATTCGTCTTAATCGATTTTTTCGCTCGCACAATTCCAGTTTTTCCACCAATCAGCAGTTGTTAAGGCTGTTTTGGTTTTGCCGCTTCTCTTTCTTCCTTTTCTTATATCACTTTGGCGACCTTCAGCATTCGTATTCCCCTTTTCGATCATGCCGCTCTTTACCTCATCATTTGTCCTAGCAACTGCACTAGTTCTAATTTTAATTTATCTAATTTCCAACCCCTCTTTAGCAGCCTTGCTGCCAATTTTGCCGAATGCCAGGGTAAACACCTTTGGAGTAAGCCAGCGCTCTAAGCACTGTTGATTGCCTTTCGCCATCCCTCAATGCATAACGTGCCGACCGCTGACGTCTTCAAGTCTGCTGGGTAGAGGAATTTTTTTGATCAACTATCAGCTGTAGGACAGTGTTACCGGCAGTTGTATAACGGTATGTTGTTGTTGCAAGACAAAGATTTTTTTCTATTCGGGGGGTGACGTGTATGGATTACACCAGATATGCCATTCTCTTCATACACAAACATGCGCATGCTCATACATACATACAAACATGTTGAATCTTGTTCATTTTACAAATACCGTAAAATAACAACAACTGCTCTACATTCATAGCCGCATTCTCATTCTCAATCCAGCCTCCTCAGCATTTCGTACGACCTCATCTGTCGATCCAGCTAATCTTCTGCTCTTTCTTCTGCATGCACACCTTTTCTTTTTGCTTGGCTGTGGACTTCATTTCAGTCGATCTTTGTACGATCGGCCGTAAGCCAATTTGTCTAAAGGTACGTGGCCAAATGGGTCGGCTGATTGTAGGGCTGCCCTGATTATGCCAAGCTGCACTCACGACAGCAGCCTTTACTCGGGGTGAGAGTAATCCCTAAATTTTGTTTTTGTTACGGCACACATTTTCAGTTTTTTGTTCGCCAAGCCTTGATATTAAACTTTACTTGTTTGGCTAAGTGAGTTTTCTGCTTAAGCAGGATGTCTTACACCTTTCACTACAGACAATGCAATTTGTTGCAGCCGAGGTCGCGTGATTAGATGAGGCAAGCAGGCTTCTTATGCGCCTTTGCGGTTTTCAATATTTTGCATAGAATTGTGGTCTGGTCTGAGCACCAGAATAATAATAATAGAAGATAGAAATATATGATACTTAAAACTGATTTTTTCGTATGCAAGAAAATTATATAAACCGAAGTCCTGCGAACGTACCGAAAATTAGTATTTTATTCCTATATGTCTTTAGGGGAGCCCCCGTGTGAAATTCGCTCAGCGACGTTCATGCCGTCTTTCACTCCATGCTCAGTTTTTTTTTTATATAATACACTTCATTTACATGAAATAGCAGTAAATCAATCGCGTTTTCGGTAGGCAGCTCCTTTACAGCAGCTCGTTTACCACTCAATAGGAGCTCGTCGCTAAATAAGTTCTTTTGCAAACTTCCTGCCCAAACATACACAATATTTCGCGTAAATGTCTGCCAGTCCTTTGTGTGCCAATTCAATGTGCTGTCCCAAGCGGCGGCAGTCAGTCAGTTGGTCGCTCATATGACTGGCTGTTTTGGTCTGCATGGCGCTGAACAATGTCAGGAGAGCACTTAATAAACACCCAGAATGGCTTTCGCATAACACTCGCAACACGCTTTTCACTTTAGCACACAATAAAGTTAAATTAAAATATGAGAAAAAATTCGTATATGGCAATTTGGGAGGGAATAATAAGAAATACAGTATATTGAAGGAATATAAAAGCCAAACAAAGACGTGCATTCGCTAAAGTCCTGTAATAGAACACGAGCACATCCATATACATATATACTACTTTTAAAAAGTCCATGCAGCATAAGGTAAAAGAGCTCAAGCTAAATGTGGTTCCTAAAAGGGTTTGCCTGCCGCTTCGAAGGCAGTAATAAACTTTACTGGCATACACACTAATATTTCAGCATCTCTACTAGAAAGAAATCGAAATCGAAAAGGCAATTGGAAGTCAAAGTCGGCAACGACAAATCATAACGGAATCATTTGCTGTCTAATTATTTTTACAGAAAAGCTTGACAAGTAAAATACGATCTCATGATCAAACTAATTAAATGTCACATTATCGGAATGAAGCGCGCAACCATTGCGGCAGCTAAAAACCAGAAAAGCGAAAAATTCGTTGCAAAATAAAGAAAAAAAAAAGATAATAAAGGAAAGGAAGGACTGACGGCGCTTTGAAATGGGCAGAATGACAATAAATGAATACATTAAATAGCCGCATACAAGCCAAAAAATGGCAGAGACAATGTAAGAAAGTGCATGTACGCTCCAGCAGCTCCTCGGCTTCAGTTGTCTCGCTGGCAACGGACCATTGTATTTGCGGTAAGCGCGGATTGCATTTGCGCGAGTACACAAACCTGAAAGCTTCAGCCGCAAGGATCCCCAAGACAAGCACACACTTATACCACAGTCTACCTGCTCGAAGGATCGTTACAAAAAGAAAACAAAAAAGGTATAAAAGTAGAATTGAAAAGACATTAAAAATAATAGCAAAGCAGGCGCTACATTTTGCAATTGGCACAATAACGGGTTCTAGAAAAGCAAAAAATGACAAAAGCTCTGAAGTGAACCGCGTCGTGTCCCTAAGAGGCGCCTGTACAGTGGGCACGCTGTAGAACGCTAAGGAACATAGCTTATATACATGTAGGCAACGGATTTTCGCCAACTTCTATTATGATTTTTTCTTATCGCCCGACCCTTCTTCTGTCGTTGGCTGCTTTTCTGCATTTATTTGCTAAAGAAACAAATTTAGCTTTGGCAATTTGCTATCTCTGTGTTGTTTCATTCGCGCGTCTTTTTACCCCTTTGTCGATAGTAAATCATACAAATTACCAGTTTTCAGCGATAAACTGGATTTTTATTAGCAACAAACGAATCATTTCAGATCTGCAATTTTTCCAACTTTGCTGCGTAAAATCGAAATTTGTAGATGATGCGGTCAGCACAACGCGCGCAAGGACAGGAAAAAGTACTAAAAGGATATTATTAAAAATAAATAACACATTTGAAGCATAAATAAAAAGTAATGTCATAGCATAAATCGATATGAACCACCTCAAAAAGACCTCATGCGTTTCCCTGCCTTCTCGCGATCATAGACGCTTCTGGCACAAAAGCTACACAGCATGACAGCTGTCAGTCAGTAAAAACTACTTGCACATACCTTAAGTAACACCAACGTCTGGAGTACCAACAAACACACACACACACATTTCCACATGTTTCCGCAGATATGTATGGTAGGGAAATGAAAAACAAGATCAATCAGAGTGTTACTTGTAACGCATATCCCTAGCATCCTTCGCACCGCCTTCCCTTCTCAGCGGAAAAGGTCAAATTCAGTCATGTGACAATCAAAAGTCGAAGTAACTGAACGCATTACTTTTCCACAACAACAACAACAACAACAACTATGATGTATTTAAAGAAAACAAGAACAAAGTGTTTAATTTAGCTGATTGCAAGCAATCAAAAAATCATATCGCTCACTTTAAAGGCGCGCAAAGCATGCAATAGAGGCTGAGGACCACAGCGCGACAGCCGCCAAAAAAACAACACATATACACATACATACATAAGAACTTAGTGAACGCGTACGCAATTAACTTGCGCTGCTTTACAACAATAGGAGCGTTGCCTGTATAGTCGGCGTAGAAAGTGGCAGCAATTTTCCAGCGTTCAACCGGTGAAATTCCATTGCACAGGCATATAATAATGCAATCGCACCGAAAGAGGGAATTTGGAATGGCGCACAGCACATTTAACACACCGATACTTTGCCATTTCACGCACGGGTCTCTTAGCGTTTTCAATTGCGCTTGTGTACGTGAAAAGAACATTCAGCCAAGCAGCGTAGGTGCCTTCTGTTTTCTTTCCCTTACTCTACTATTGAATAAAATTTTTCTGTTTGGCTCAAACTATTATCTGGATCGAAATTTGTCTGTGCGTCGTTATACTTAGAAAATCTTCCTTTTCGGTAGCTGATCATGCCATTGTTTGATATCGATTGCGCGTTAAAATCTCCAGAACAGCTGCTGCGCGTAGTTATTCTTTCCATGTTTCGAGGGTACTTCACTGAGGAAGAAGGTTAACTGCAGTTTGATAAAGCAGTTTTCGAAAGCAATCAACAAGCCATTCAAAGTACATCTGTCTTCATATATTATCACACAAACTATTTCAAAACTTAATCAGCAGCACCACATATAGTACATATTTATATACAATATATGCGGACCTTATTTAAACTAACAGAATGGTTCTCGGGCTAATTTAACAATGAAAAATGTGAAAATGCCGCATTTGAGACACCTTGTATCTAAGATGTGTCTTAGCTTAGCAAATACAACAACCTCTCACCGAAAAATTATGTTCACAATAGGGAAGTAGTAAATAAACGCACCTCTACATCTTATAATTTAGAATTGTTGTTAATTTGTTATAACAAACTTTGTTAGAATATAGTTGCATTTGTAGGAAATAATATTTCAGAAAGTGTATCTGTTCGTTCTAGGCTTAATTACCTTTCTGTTTGTTCGCAATGCTTAAGTGGGGAAAACATCAAAACCAGAAGCTTATTCCTGTCATCTAAACTCCATTCAAATACACATGCACTATCATAACAAGGCCATATTTTTACACCTCACTAGCTGTGAAACCAACAACAAAATCTCTCAACCACAAAACGTTTTTTAATCACTCCACACCCAGATCAATCATTGAAGTAAATAATACAACAAAAGGAAATGCCTACTATGACGCACGTTCTCGAACGTCGACGCTTGCAACGCTATTCCCTTGATAACCAACTTGAAGCGCATTCACCACGTCGCGTCCGACACTCTCTTACCAGCGCCGCTAATAAAGAAAACTTTGGCGTTCATTTTACACGAAGCTCTTTCGGCAATACCTCGCTCACCGCATTTCAGGACCTCAGCAATGGAAAGAGCCCCCTGCGAGTCGATTACACACCAACTCGTCCACCTTTGCGTTGCCAAACTCAAGGCAATATGAATTTAAACGTTAAACGTCGCAGCGGTACCCCAACGTCGCGCAATCGTTTTTCGGACGATTTTGTCAATCCGGAGACGCAGGATACACCACTAAGTCATTTGCGTTTCCGCAGCGCTTCCCGAGACGATTCACTTTCTTCTTCGCGTATGGGCGACGTAACACTTGACCGTATGTTAGACGCGATTATTGAGAGTGCACGTAAGGATGTAAAGCGTGTGAATGTGGTTCGTCCCAGAGATAGCGATCAGCAGCATGAAGTAAAAACCGCATTAAGAAGCTCTTCGCCTGCTGTTGTTAGCGACAGCGAAATCAGCGTGCATGAAATGGAAGTGCGAACCCCGACACATCTCAAGCGCCAACGTGTTGTACGGCGTAAGAATACCAAAACCACGGAGTCCCGACGCAAAATAGATTCAAAAGAAACGAAAATTTTTGGAAATGTAACACCGCCACCACCGCTCCAGCAATCAATGATCGGTGTTCCACTAGCCGACGGTGTGCATAGTCCGGACACACCACTTTTTAAGCCAAGTGCCGTGACTAACGCAGAGCTATTGGCGATGCAAACGCCACCAAATTCAACAGAAATCGATACTTTCACGACCGCAGCAACGGCCGGCGCAACGACAGCAGAAACTCAATCGCAGCAGTGCTGCTCAACACCGACGTTAGAGGAGACACATTCGATTAAGCGTTGCCTGAGCTTTTCCTCGACTAGTGATGATGAATACGATGTGGATTTTAGCAACGCTGCGAAACGCAGTTCTGTCGCATCATCCAATACGAGCTCTACAATGGGCGATCACTTCGGTTTGGGACAAACTTCACGACATTCTCAGGGTTCTTGGAAAGCTCCCAACAGTGCTGCAGTGCGTGGCCACGTGGAACTATCTATACAAGTGGAGCAGCAACAATTAAATGTACATGGTGAGTTCCAAATTTTTTGGGCTTTGGCGAAAGTGTCAACAAAAATCAACAAAAATTCTATGCAATTTGCAGTTTACAAATATAATATTCAATTAATTTTTCAATTGCAGTAATACGTTGTCGCGATCTACAGCGACCCAATGGTTCAACTGCGCTGAATGCCTACGTAAAGGTTGCATTGATACGCAACAAACCGGCTTCTAAAAAAATGGACAATCACTTCCAACGCACCGCTGTACACAGACATTCGAGTCGTCCGTACTTTGATCATCGCTTCAAGTTCGATTTGGGCGCGAAACCACAAGCACAACAGCAACCTAAAAATGATGGCACTAACGAACGTCTACAGCTGGCCGTGTGGCACCGAGACCGTCAACTAAAGTGAGTACGATCGCAAAATAACGATTTTCGTATAACTCACTGGTATAAAAATTCATTATTTTTGCTTTCTCTTGAACTTTGCTTAATCGCTGGTTAAATATACACTCAAATGGTGACCAAAGTACGCGAGCTCTGAATTTGAAAACCGCATTGGAACTATTTTTCCACAACTCGGCAACTAAAAATCTTTTTCAAACAATGCATTTGAATATTCGGAGCTTATAACAGACTTGTCTTGTGCTTTTTCAATTTAACCACTTATTAAGCGACCACACACTCTCATTGTCGCTAGATAACTACCGTGTACCGGTAGAACTGAATCTACCACATGTAGAAGTATATCTTTGATTGCACCCGTGCGGATCTTTAGTAGTAATTGTTCTGGCTAAATCATTTACGAGCGACTTATCAATAATTTAAAGAGGTTGCCGCCCGAATGATTAGCCTTTGAGACTGCGTCGTCACTAAACTCTGAAACTAATTAAAAATATGACATGCGTTACGCGCTACAAAGATAGAATGAAAGAGCCAAAAATGAGTGTCAACGACAGTACGAGTCATACAGGAACCATTCATGTACAGAAAGATACACATACACAATATATGTCTGTAATGTGTGACGAAATTTATGCACAGGTTGGACGAAAAGCACAACAACAAAGCTCATTACATGTAAATCACTTTCAGTTAAGACTTTTGTTTGGGTTCGGCAGACGCACGAAAATTGTTTGAACTAATTGAGCTTATTAAATTTTCACCATTCGGTGATGTTAAAATTGCCGAAATACATTAGCAGCACCACAATCCGCCCCCAAATTATTAATTCTTTTTAGATGTTGTGGCATGCTTTTAAAAATTTGATTCTTGTGAATTTATTAACTCTTCGCGCCACATACTTTCTTATTTCCTGTTTTATTTAAACAGCTAATCTTGTTTTGGCTCTTTTCGTATTTCACACCTTTCTCCTTCTCAGTTGAGCGCAATATTAACAACGGCAGGCAGCTTTAAAAAGGAAATGCTTAGTGGATGCATGAGTGGATGGGACGGTCAGTGCAATACTGCACGAGATTTGTATATTTCCAACAAAATTCGGGGTAAACAAAGTAGCAAGTCCTTGTTGAGCATCTCATTTATGTGCTTGAACTCTTGCCTGCTCATCTGTGAGAATATAGATTGGGAATATTAAGCAGTTATACGCATGCGTCAAACGTTGCAAGCGATTGAGAATGAGCACGCAAACTTTTGAGAGAAGTGAAGAAAAGTAAGAAAAATAACGTAAAGTCAGTTTATCTTTTGGCATGTGACGCAAAGTTAAAATAACAGCTGTTCCCAGAGAAGTTTGTCAAGCAATGTGGCTTCACTTCAGCAATGTATAGGTAACCGTTTGCTTGGTAAATTTGTAATCATGAAATTTTCATAAAAACTTAAATCGAAAATGAGAAAAATTAATTTCAATTTCAATTAAATTTCAAAAATTATTTTATTTTTTTATTATTATTCAAATGAAATGTTTTTGTTCCGACTTTCTACATACTAAATGTCAAACCACTCAAATCTTACAACCCATCTATGTTCGCAAATACTTCGTCTTAAGCTTTCAGGCATGTAAACAAATCATCGGCTGCCGGCAAAATGACGCGATTTCACGTGCACCCACCACTTGTCAGCGTGAATGTAACGGCATGTGAGCTAAAAGCCACAAATCAGCCGATTACTTAAGCTTTCGCGTGCGCTCTCCCAAACGCTCTATGCGCTCGTTGTGTGCTCACGCGCGCCTAGTTTCATTTTCATGCCCTCAAAAAATTTCTGGGCGAAATTTTCCAAGCAGAATCTCGACTGAGCTCAGTTTGTCTTTTCTACTGGTGGCGTTTAAACGAAAACTCGGAAATCTTAACGTTAACCAACCGCTCCACAAGGTGCTCTTAATAACCTAGACTCAGTTCATTGAAGCACCTATTGCAAACAGTACATTGGAAGAATTGAAGAAAAAACGAAAAAGCAGCTAATTATGTGTTTTAAGAAAATTTTCGCTATTCAAATGCTAAAGAAGTTATTTATTCGCAAATCAGTGTTCGATTACAAAGTATAGAGTAGAGAAAAAAGTGAAGTCAAGTGAAAGTATGTTACTAAATTATATAATTCATTAACGTGCAACGATCAAAACGAACGCGAGCCGAGCAGAATGGAGCCCCAAAGTGGATAAGTGAATGTGGTATGGTAGTTTGTGGGTGTGTGTAGGGACAATCATTAATTTATAACAAAAAAGTGATGTACTAAATCAGCAATATTTTCTGCACAGACACATGCACAACAGAAATGTGCGGAAGAATATGGAAATGAAAAATCAATAAACTCTCAAATAACGTGCTTAAAAATATATTCAAATATCGTATTGCGTATCCTAGTTTTCGAGACTTAACGTCTATGGTATTGCCTGTGTATGTATGCGTGGATTATGTGAATGCGTTTGTATATGTTCGTTTGCGGGTGAGTTTACGCTTATAGAAATATTCCCGCTGACGTTCTCGCATATTGGGATAACAGGAAGCAAGCACAGAGTGAAGTTGCCGAACGAATGAACCAGCAAGCCATCTACACTGAGAAACGAAGAGGGCGAACTTCAACAACGACGCCAGCTGACCGAGCGCACAACTAACTGTCCAACCGACCGAAGGGAGTACGAAGTAGGAAACAGCAAAAGTACTTCCCTACGAAAGGAGTTAGACAAACCACGCTATGAGAAACGAAATAAAAAAGCAACGATTGAAAGAATAAGCGTTCGTGTAGTAAGCGTGCTCTCACGCGCTGGATGCTATTGGTTATGGACATAAATATTCATATACGGCTGTAGAATGTCGGGTAGCCGTCCGCATCCGCTTTGATATTTACTACTCTCTATGAATTTACTTTTTTTAGACTAATTCGTTATCAGTCAGTGCGTTTGTTTGTTTGTAGTGTGAATCAGTACGTGCCCGCGAAACCAAAGTATGTGGTGCCACAAAAGTAAACCAAAGCTTGTTTCAGTAGATAAATAAGAGTCTGTAACAACTCATATATAAGTAAGACCAAAGCAAGTTCGCGTATACGCCGTGGCACAAAATCTATGGAGTAAAAACAAAATTCGTGATTTGTAAATGCGAAGAAATTTATAATCAAGAACCAGGGCTACCTTACAGAAACAGGGATAAATTTGAATACACCAAGAGGACAGCAGGGCATGTAAGCGAATATTAATAAATTTAACAAGAACAAGTAAGGAAGAGCTAAGTTCGGGTGCAACCAAACATTGCAACTTTCAAGAATCAAAGCCTTTACTTTAAGGTGTAAAACTAATAATATAGCGTAAAGTCAGCCGAATGTTCGAAAGTCCTGATATTAGTTACATATATGGGGACTCGGCCAAGTTTTCGCTCAAATTTATCTACATATTATCTAAATTTCGTCGTGCTACTTTGTCAAATGAGAAACATTTCTATACAAATGCTTGATTCCGATCATTCAGTTCGTATGACAGCTATATGCAACAGCGGTCTGATCTAAACAATTTCTTCGGAGATTGCACTATAATATAGGAACTATATAAATGTTTATTAAATTTAAGATTTATTAAAAAATTACGAAAAAATAGAAATATTGAAGTTAAATTTCGAATGTCAAGATTAACTCTCTCATTTTCCGTTAAGTAATTGACATGGCGGAATTCACTATTGAAATTATCATGAATATATTCACCTGGTCAGCTTATATACATATAAAAATACAAAACTCTTTGTAAAAAAGTAAAAAAAAAATAAAACGAAAAAATTTATATGAATGCGTCACGCATCTAATTTAGGTAGCTATATTAATCTTTATTGAACTGCCAACTTAAAATCCCATTTTTCGCCCTTAAACATTTTCGGTTTACTTTCTCGCCAAGAAATCAGAATTTATTATTTTGAGTTCCATGTACGTGTTTGTTATCATTCAATTTGTTCTGTGACCACAAAATGAATTTTATTAGTTATTCGCCACTAAGCTGCAATCATCAGCACACATACGCTGACGTTGCGGCACGTGCCACACCTGGCAGTCAGTTACCAACAACTCTTTGCAAATGTGTGTGTTCGACTGCCTCAAAATTCCCAGCGCGTTAATACCAATAAATTCAAGCAGACACCAACCGTGCTGCTCGTGAACCATAATTTTCAACTGCTTTTGTATTTCGCCTTTCCCCTCTTTGCTTGTGGCGGTCCCAAGGTGCACGAAGACGTGTTGGCACGCTGCCGCATATGCCACAGACGACGAGGTACACCTTGCTATATACTACTAATATACTCAATTCACTGTTGCATCGTCATTGGCAAATTCTCACTTTTCACCAGTGCTCGTATCTCACATTCACACATCCTTACGTATGAATATAAACCAGCAGCGTACACGAGCACGATACTCGCAGGTCACGGCAAGTGAAATGAGGAGGGTTAAGTTGGTGGAGAAGGTGAAGTGGGCAGAAATAATTTCGCCAGATGCAAAATTGAAAGCGCGCTGTGATTTTGTTTTATACCTAGCTTTTGAAGACCAAAATAAATATTGGCTAAAAGACAAACATACACATGCACATAAGTGTATATTATAAGCGACGTTTGTATTGCACATTTTCAACCGCTTTCTACCCCTGCGCTCGTTGCGTCCATTTGGTTTTTTCATGCTCCACTTTCGCTTATTTTCGGTTATTGATGAGCGATTGAAACACCAGCAACAGCAGCGCTAAAAGCAAGACTTTAGCGACAAACGAGGATATGTGGCGGCCTTGCCACATGGCCAGTTTCCATTTATTCATTAACTCATTGGACTGTCGCCGCTGTGGCGCTAGTCGTTGTGGCCACTGCCAGTCATTACACATATTTCTTCGTATTTTGGAACATTTGATTACCCAGTCTTCTTTACTATTATTTGCCAATAGCAAAATTCGAATTGTTTATTTTTTGAAAGCTGTTGCGTGCAGAAATTTCAGTAATTTATAAAAAACAAGGAATATAAATTGTGTTGCGGCAAAAGTTTCAAAATTTACTGAAAAATCTACGTGTTTTGATGTGAAAAGACACTGTTAAATGTAGCGAACCAACACTTCCACATGTTCGGGCTAATATCGCCGTGCTTAGCGCTACTATGTAGTCATATACATATATAGTAAAGATTTCATAAAATCGAGTTTACGCCTACTTTGCTTGCTTGCTTTGTTCCGCAGTTTGGGGATATTAAAACCAATCAATGGCAACACTAAACTGTATTCAATTTGGGTTATTGTGTTTGCTGCTGTTGTTGTTACCAATGCGTTTGCTTATTGTTCGAATGCCGTTACTGCACCCACAGTCTATAACTACTTTCTAATGTTGCACAATGAAAGCAGCCTAAACTTGTGTCGGGATTGGGCGTAAAGGGCACTAAAAAGGTCCTGTGCCATTTTTAATTATGCGAACCGCAATTAAACATGAATTTTGTATGATAATGCGTTAAACGTCAGTTACGTTGCGGGTGACACGCATATACAAATTCATATAAGCGCTACAATTTCGTTCGTTTCGAGCATTTATTCAACAAATTTGGGTGGTAACATGGTGAACGCTTCATTGAAACATTATGCCACCAAAGCGGTGGCCTCCGCAAACATTCATTATACATGAGTGTAAGCGATTATGTGAGGAAAAGCGCAGTTTTAGGCGCAATGGGCACTTTCAGCTTTAATGGGGCACTGTACATTCTCTTATATATGAATTAGCGCTGTGTCAAGCCTCATTGTTTTATTTAATTTATAGTAAGTGCACACTTATTTGCTTCTACGTATACATATACCTGTAGGCAACAGCCGCTTGTGTGCGTTGAATATTTTCTGAAAGTTTTATTAGTGGCACATTGAGTGCGGATGTTGATGGACAGCACTTAATAATGCGTCAATAATATAAATTAAAGCCACGCATGGAAACCCGTAAATTAAGATTTGGTGCAACACCTGTTCATGGTAATTTTATAGAGAGAAGACAGTTATTACTATAATCGTTATAATTGTGTCTATTACTGGAAACATAAAATTACAACCACAATAAATTCAAACAGCACATTTCGAAAATATGAAAAAAGGTAAGACAAAAAAATATATTAACACTAGAAAGACGGGAGCTTAGTATAGGTATATTATATATAGCTTGTCGACAATATAGGTATAATATAAGTATATACTACTGTGCCCAAAAAATAAGGTGACATTTGAATTTAAACTGCGCGCGTCGAAGGATTTGGAGAATTATTTTTTTTTAGGTTGGTAGTACTGTCAGTCACATTTATGTCAAATTTCATGTCAAAATATTCATTAGTGTTTGAGATACGTGTCGTTTTGTGAGCTGCTAAAAGTGAGTTTTTCGTTTTTTGCGCTGTCGAAATTTGTTGAGCAAAGAATTTGCATTAAATTTTGTTTACGGAATCAATTTTCTGCTGCAGATACGTTGAGGATGGTGCAGAAAGCCTTTGGTGATGAGGCTATGTCTAAAAAAATGTTTACAAGTGGTATAGTGAGTTCCAAGCCGGCCGTGAACGTGTCGAAGACGAAGAGCGTCCAGGGCGACCATCAACCTCAACCGACGAAGCTCACGTTCAACAAATCAAAGATTTGGTGTTGAAAAACCGTCGATTAACAATTAGAGACCTTGCTGATGAAGTTGGCATATCGAAAGGCTCAGCCAATACCATTTTGAAGGATGTTTTGGGCCTCAAGCGCGTCAAATCTCGACTGGTACCGAAAACATTGAATTTTTTGGAAAAAGGCGTCGCGTTGAAGTGTGTGAAACGATGCTTTCCGACTACCAGGGTGTCATGAAACGCATTATAACTGGCGATGAGACTTGGATCTATGCTTACGACCCCGAATATCGTGCCAAAAAAGAGCCGAGACCAAAAAAATCGCGCCAAAGTCGCTCAAAAATCAAGGTCAAGTTGACTGTTTTCTTCGATTATCGTGGTGTTGTGTTGTGTTGTGCATTATGAATATGCGTCATTTGCGTAACGCTATCCGCCTAAAAAGGCCGGAATTGTGGAAAGACAATTCTTGGTTTTTACACCACGATAATGCACCATCCCATACTGCCCTCATAATTCGTGATCATTTCGCCAAAAACTCAATCCATATCGTTCCGCAAACACCGTATTCACCTGATCTGGCGCCCTGCGACTTCTGATTGTTCAAAAAGCTCAAAAGACCGCTCCGGGGACACCGTTTTTATAGGAGATTCAAGCCGTAGCGAAGTCGGCCTTCAGATCCCGGAAAGTGACTACAACCAGTGTTTCGAAGATTGGAAAATCCGTTGGCATAAGTGCATTGCATCGGGAGGGGATTACTTTGAAGGGGATGAAATTGATTCGGAAGAATAAATAAAGAATTTTCAAAATAAATACAAGTATTATTTTTTGGGTACAGTAGTATATATACTATATTGGAAGTGAAGGAAGGGGACAACAACAATGATTAATTAATCGATTTATATATTGTAGAAAAAGTCAAAATGACTTGCTTAGGCAATCTAGTGTTAACAAAAAAATGTTTGACGAGAGAATAAAAGCTTCGTTTTAGTGAATTATATACCTTAGGATTTTAAGATCTGAATTTTATGACATTTCGAGAATATGCACCAAGAGTTACTTTTAACTTTATGCTTTTTCACGTCATTTTACATACTATATATGTATAATGTTTTATGCTCAGTCAAATTTATTTGCGAATGCCCCCCCTACTTGGCTTTGCAAAGTGGCACAGTTTTTCAGTTGATTGCATTAATAATTGAACAGCGTTTACCTTCAACTCTCAACTAAACTGATTTTTGTGCTATTTTTACATATTCTGTTGCCAATTTGTAGCCTGTTTAGGTCGTACTCCTATTTACTCAACTAGGAAATGACATTCAAAACTCTGTTTAATAAAACTCTGGTATAAGACAAAAAACACACTATGTTCAGGCATAATATGAACATACTTGGCTGCCAAAGTTATTTGCAGAAGCTTTTAATAAATCATAAATCAGTGGATAATTAGCAGCCACGCCAGGCTTAGGTTAATATGATAAAAATGTGTAAACGTTGCTGTTTAAATACGCGATTGCAGTCTGACCTAATTTTATAGAACCCTTTAATAATACATTTTATTTAAATTGAGTTTTCAGCTGAAAATAGTATGCCTTACAGTGAATAAAAAAAGAAATAAAACCAATTTTATATGATTTTCGTGATCTGCTTGTTACTCATACGCCATGGAGACATGTACCAGAGCTGATTTTGATATTTATTGCAGAAAAATTGAATGCGGGACCTAGTACATTGCATTAGAGTGAATGTATCCCCTCAAGTATTGACTTCTTTATTGTGCGAGTGCATTTTATGTGCCGCGGCTTGAATACTAAGTATTGAATTTGCTTTCAGCGGAGAGCAGCAGCATGCGAAACCATTCTATGAATGTATGTGTGCCTTTTGTTAGTGCTCTTTTTCACTCTGTCCCGCGATGAAATTCAAATTTAAATCAAATCACAACGACGCACGACCGTCGTAAGATCTTACCACAATGGAATCTTCAAATATTGCCTCGCGTATGAATAAAGATGAAGATAATAAAAATGAATTTTCCGTACTTAAACACAGAGTCCAAATCAAAATTTTTTTTCTGAATTTGTATATGAATGTATAAGCTCTTTTCAAAATAAATTTTCACTAAAATTGCTACACTTTTGATCCCACAAATTTGCTGCTATGTATCACGTAAGACTTAGTTGCAGGTCTTCGTACACTAAGCTCTATTTTCTGATATAATCACTCAAACACACATACCTACATGCGTTTGCATGTATGTAGTACATATTTGTCTAGTATGATCTGCTCGCTTTTCTCGCCTCTGTGTAGCGCTGTCCGCAGCGAAATCGCATTAAAAATGCATATTGCGCAAAGTGGAAAGTCGGGTAGTGAACACAGCGAAACCAACTATGTTCTAGCTTACAAATATACAAGTCCAAAACTATACAAATACAGAACATATGCTCTTGAATATTACGAGTATTTACGCAAAAGAAAGTAAAAATAACATTCGGAAATTTAAAGACGTGCGCATTCATTGTTGCAGGAAAAATAGTGACAGCGTAAGTGCCTTGAAATATGCGTTTTCTTTCGCGAAATTTTTTCACATCTTGTTGTTAAGTAAAATTAGTATAAAAACTAAAACCTTGGTGGTTATTGTTGCTTTGAATGACGGTTATAGGAAGCAACCGCTATTCGTATTTCGCTTTTTAGTTTTCCCATTCCTTTTGTTGCATTAAATAAAGCACAATGTTAGCGAGTCGTAAAGCGTGTACATGCGATTCCCATTAAAATATTAAAAGGCGGAATTGCTAATGCGAAAATTAAACTGTTGCGGCAAAAGATACGTATTTTGTTGCTTTCTTTGTAAGAATTCTTAAATTTCTAACAGTAAAAAACAATTTAACAGAATCTGACAGCTCAATTCAGATCTTGTTCTTACCGAGATGTGCTTATATTGTAGTCGAAAAAGTCTTTTCGTATTTTGTCCATAGATATCGTTGCAGTTACATATCTCCAGTACTACCAATCACAATGTGTCATACCATATAGTATAGTAAAGGTGAGATTTTAGACTTCATTAAAAAAATTATATTCGGAGAAGTTGAAAAAAGTTACAGTTGTTCAAAAATCAGTATGAAAAAATGTAGCACAACAATGTTTCGCTCGCTTCCGTTCTGGAAATTTCGAAATTTTGATTTACACTGATGGAATAATGGTTCTAGCGGAAAAATGGCAAAATCTGGTCGGCAAATTGGTGTACATTTCTTTATTTATTTATTAGTATAAATAAAAAATAATAAGTTGAAGATTGATTAGAAATGCAAAAAGGCTTTTTCGACTACCCAATATATCCGAATGACATATCTCCCATATAACCGATTTTTCAAATTTTTAAATTTCAACTTAAAAATCGCTGGCTTTAAATCGCTTTTAGACCCAATGTCTCTTAAGCAAAGTTGTATGGAGTGAACCGCAGAGAACAGACGATAAAAAAATCCACTCGTTCAAATATACATATTTGTATTAATATTGAACGTATTGAGTGCATAGCAAACTTTTATTCGTGCGGAAATTACTATAACCAGCCAACTCCACCTTGCCACGCAAACACACACACACACCTATTCAGAATAGGTGGTTTGAAGTGAGCGTGCAACAAGCGTGAAGGACGTGAATACGTCAAGAACCATCGACTTATTTATGAATTTATGTACATACGTATGTGCGCATAAATAAATAAATATTTTCATTTCATTTCCGTGAGCATTTCAATAAAATCGGATCCAAAAGCTAACCGCAAAAAGGCTATTTGAAAAACGCTGAAATGTTAAAAGGAAATAGACTGCGCTAAAGTGTCGAGTGTGTGCGTGTGTGTTTTATTCTGTCAAAAGCACCTACACGGAATTCATGATGCACTGACACTTGCCGCCGCTACTAGGCACATTTAATTTGAAAGGGCTGCATGGCTAATGCGAAGGCGCTTACTAACAGCTGCTTCAAATAGGCCAACTAAAGGTCTATTAATTCGAAAAATTTATTTTTCCAGTTACAACACCTACGCCAATCGTAATTGCTGTGCACAGAGCCACGCGCGCGAAGCAGAAGTACGTGTATGTTCAACACATATGCCATTTACGACGCCCTACGATGACACTTCAATCCGTACCACACCGCTGTTACAGTCACACCTGAGCCACCACACAAATCCAAGCACAAATAATTTCTGTAATCTAGCTGTAACTCCTACAAAAGGCATGCATTCAAAGGCTTAGAGCTCTTGCCGACGTACCGCGGCAACTGCAACGGCACGGCCAGCCAGCTATTTATGTCAGTTGTGTCGCACTGCCGATGAGTTATGACTTTTCATTCATGTGTGGCATGCCACATTTATAATGTAAGTACATTACAAAAACAAAAACAAAAATACATAAAAAGAAAGAGTGAAATGGATTTTTTTAATTGTGTCACGTTGCAGGCGGCAAAACACTGTGCAGTGCAGGTGAAAGCACACAGCTGCTTAAATGGGGTCACTGGCTTACATTTAAGCCTTGGCATGTGCATCCAGTCATTGTTCTTGGTATCGTGTTTTTTTCGCAATTTTCGCTCAAACGGTTCTACACACAGCACCAAAGCGTATGCTGCACCTTTGAGCAGCTGTATCGTGACTCCTGCGTCCCCGTAAACGCGCAGATAGTGCCGCTTCCATGCGCTTTTAATGTGCCAGAAATCTGTGCCGCCAGCTATTTACTCTGCTTTTTCCTGAACAAGCAGCAAACCATTTAAGCTTAATGCGGCGTACTGTTGTTTTGTGCTGCATACAATAACAACAGTCAGAGTGAGCCACAGCTACACATAACTGGGTTTATTCGCACAACGCATTTCACATATTGAAGATGGGGAAAAAGGGGAACGGGGAGTATTACCGAGGGAAATAGCACTGGCTTTGTGGTAGATTCGTATTTGTTGTTGTGTTGTGTTGCAGTTGCAGCCACTTGGTGGGATTTGCTCAAAGCCCTTAATCAGTTTTCCAAGGGTTTTTGTATGCTTTGGGAATGTCACGTATACGCCATGGGACCCAAACTGCGCGCCCTCGTTGGTTCTGCAGTGCAATTGCATTGTGGCATTGCTGCACGGGTTGACAGAGATTTTTTGTGATCAACGTGGGGTTTCTAAAAACAAATTGTAATGGAATTTAGAGAATAATGCAGCGATTTTTCGGATTTCAGAGCGAAAATTAAAAAGGAATGAAAACTACACTGCCCAGAAGCATAAATTACCATTTGGTAACAATTTATACAAGGTTCTACAATTATTTCTAATTTAAGGTTAATTGGAGAGGTGTCAAAGCGTGTACATGCTTTCCACACTTTCACGTGAAGCTGTCAAATTTGCACGAAGAAATAATTTATTATTTGTAATTGTATGGCAGCGCTCACTTACTTCCCGCAGCGCTGCGGAAGTGCCAGTTGCAACACTGAGTGCTATGGCGAACCGACAGTAGCTGGCGTTGTGCCAAAGAAACGCTTCAACTGACTAATGCACCAAATTATGGTATAACTTTAGCTATACCTACAAATAACTGAGCACATGAACTGTGCTGAAATAACATATTTCCGTAATTTTCACAATTCCACCGCTCGTGGGTCACTCGAACTATTCACAATCGTCAACAGGAACGATTATATTAATTAAACCTTTACGCTGGGCAGGAAATGAGAAATGTAGAAAAGTTTCCGGTAGTGTTCATCACCCCGGTTATATATGTTCATAAATACATATTTATTATAAATTAGTACATTTGAAAAGAAATGTGTGGCGGAAGGACTAACAACAAATCCACGGCATTAGACGAAAAGTATGGGTGGATATGTGTGTCTGCAGGGAGAGAATTATAATGTGAATTAAGTGGGTATTCTAGTCGAGAGGTATGCATTTTAGGTAATTTTTAATGTGTCGTAAAATAGGCAATTAATATTTTTGGTATCAATTTTTATTAGTTATTTATTAATATGAGAACAATACAGAAAATAATCAAAAAATAAAAAAAATAAAAAATTAGCAGCTGATGAAGTGTGGATTTCCTTAGCAATAGGTCTCCTAGCAATTTGATACCCAAAAAAATATTAATCTAGAATAATGTCAAAATGTCAGGAATTACGGAAAAGTTGAAAAAAAAATAGTAATCACAAAATGGTGGCTGCCTACAAAAATAATTAAATATGAGGACATGGCTAGTTTTAGACATAAAAAAGTCTATAAGGAAGACCCTGTAAAAATTTCAGGTAAATCGGTGCGGTAGAACCTGAGAAATCGTGGGTTTCGTTTTGAAAATGTCACTCTCGAGAAAAACGTGTTTAAATTTTCGCTATATGGTCCAACTAATTTGGATGCCGGCTCAGCAAAATACTAAATCTCCTAAAATAATTTGAATTTTAAAAAATCTGCTTGTAGACATATTTTTGAAAAGTTCAATTTTGAAAATAAAAAAAAAATATTTTTTTTATTATGAGATCAGCATACCCCCTCAATTTACGAATTTTCGTTTTATAAATGAGAAGTTTACGTTTTAAGTGGATCTAGCAAATTATTTTCTACAAAGTAGTATTTATCTATGCGCACATTTATTTCATTAACAAGTAACTACGAGAACGAAGATGTCATAACATTTTTTTACGGAACACATCCCAAGTTTACAAGTATGTCTGAGCGTCAAAATTATATGACAATAAACTTAATTTAATTCCAAACAAGTAAGTTTGCCTTGCGAAATATCTACAAACATACACTCGGTTCCAACAGCTCAGATGTATTTGATGAGGTAACTATGCCGTTGCTGTTCTTTCGCCACAATTTGTCTGTTACCTTCCAGTAGATAAAAGTCATTTGGCAAACTTTCCAACAACGTTGCCAGTTGCCACAAGTGAAAGTTTATAGTTTCATACACACTCGCACGCAATTTACGGAGAGCAAAGAGAAAAAATTTTAAAATAATATGACGCACACGTTTAAATATACCGTTTAGCATTGCAAAAGTATGTGTCTTCAGCATTTTCTTCGTTAACAATACAGTTTTTTTCAGTCACAAATATAAACGCTAGTTAATGCAGTAAACTCGCAAACGTGCAGCGAATAAGCGGAATCTTGAGTATTTTTCTTCCAAAATTTATTCAACATGATTGGTGTACGCTTTACAAATGGTTTTAGTTATGCACGAGTATTGTAAACCGTTAAGAGCGAACGTTAGTTATGCGACCTAATGAGTTTGGTGACTTCAAGGTCAAATCTACAGCTGAACCATCGATCGAACCGCCAAATCCAAGCGGCAACCACAAATTTCAAATTTAACGACGATCCATTAGTTTCCTTTATAGCTCACTCTTTCTATTACTACTAACTTTTTGCATGCACTTAGTTGATTATCTGGTCTGGTCTTTTACGAGGCGTTTATTTCTTGCTTCCTCAAGCGAGTGAATGACTAACAATTTGCCTAACGAAAGCGCAAATCATGTAATAAATATGGAAAACAATGACGAAACATTGGAATACGCGTCAATGGGCACCGTAAACCACCGAAGCTGGTGTCAGTGCCTCTCTTTTACTGCATCAGTGTCGAAGAATTTCGTGTTGGTCAAAACGGATATGGCACACACAAGTTTCTCTTGCTGCTTTCTTCTTTCTGCTTGCACAGTCGAAGCGCATATTCGGCGGCTATTTTTGAACTTCTAGCAAACACGCAAAACCTAAAGGCCACATTCTTTTATGGTTTGAAAGTTGCAAAATGAAAGCTAAAAGTAACTTTCGCAATTCACTCAAGTTAAAACGTTGCATTACAAAATTTAATATAAATAGAGCGGCGCTTGAGGGCAAACAGGCGCAGTCGGAAGTGACGGTCATTATTTAACAGTTAAAAAGTTCAGAAATGTCCGTGGGTGGAACTTTGAATACGGTTAAATGCAAAATGTTTGCAGTGCAACCTTCATTAAACGCGACGCCTGGCAAATTCCAAGGGATTTCAATTTAGTTGTGGTTGATAGCTACAGGAGGCGTTAACGCTACGACAACCATCATTATCTTAACATAGTTATACTCGTCGAAGACACTTTGTTGAAAAATGAAACTCCAATGTGGTGCTGAAAGCTTTCGAACAACAAAGTAGAAATTAAAATGACGTTGATTTTTCTGAGTGCATCACTACACTGAAGAGCAATATTTGCGGCAAGTATTGTCTTTACATAAGACACAATCGCATAGACATCGCATCATCCCTACAATGTCTACTTAAGTTGCGAATATTATACTTTAATATTGGTAGTCGAAAAAGTCTTTTCGTATTTTGTCAATAGATGTCGTTGCATTGTGTCATACCATATAGGGTTGGAAAGCTGAAATTTTAAACTTCATTTAATCAAAAAACATATTAAATTCTGGGAAGTTCATACAGCTGTTCAAAAATGAGTGAAAGTAATGAAGAAATTCGCTATATTTTGAAATTTTTGTATAAAAAAGGGAAGAATGTCACAATGAAATGGAACCAATTCTGAAGCGAATGGTAACAGGAGACGTCTGTGGATCAAATACGATAATAATATGCGAAAAACATCATGGTCCAAGCGTGGTGAAGCTCAACAAATGGTCGCAAAGCCAGGATTGACGCCTCGAAAGCTTATGCTGAGTGTTTAGTGGGATTGGAAAGGAATCATCCACTATGAGCTGCTCCAGCCTGGTCGAACGATTAACGATTTTACTGTCAACAATTGAAGCAAGCAATCGAAAAAAATGGCCAGAACTGATCAACAGAAAGAGCTTCTTCTTCCATCAGGACATTAAAGTTCATTATAAATAAAAAAAAAATAAGTTGAAGTTTGATTAGAAATACAAAAAGACTTTTTCGACTACCCAATATAATTCAGCTTTGCAGTTGCCTTCAAGTGTTGTATTATGGAAAATGGCATTTGGGCGACCTCTTAACTTCACTATCTTTAATTACGAACAACCTTTAGTTTTTGTAAGCTCGTAAACATGTTGTACATACAAATGTCCTTATGGTTTCGACTGTAAATTTTTGAGAGTTTGTGCGGCAGTGTGCTTAGTCATTTTCCTACAGTTTATACGTTGAACATAAAAGGTGTGCCTCATCTTGTATGGGCATAGCCTGACACATAAACACTCGCAATGGGACCAACCGCACTAAACGACAAACATAAATATTTTTTATTTCATGAAACGCCTAACTTTTGCACAATTTCGTGTTACTTTCGTTACTTTATCTTTCTGGAATACAACCTGACATTAAAATAAAGTGAAATTACGCCATTTCATTGGACAGTTGGCGAATTATGATCCCACTAGTATTTTTGACTGGCGGAAAGAACCGTTTGAGTAGTTTTACCACAACGCGCAATGCCGAGTAAGAGCCCAGTGTTTCAAAATGGGGTTAACTTGAAGATAATCAATGGGAAAGTGTGGTCCATAAACTACCTTTTAATGTGTTATATTCACGAAATAATTGATATTTGAATTCGAGGAGCAAAATTAAAATAAATTACTTTATGTATTTGCTACAGTTTATAGAAGTAGGTTATGTTAGGCTGGTCTTTAGTAGTAACTGGTCCTTAGCAGTAACAATGGAAGCTTTATCAATCTATGCTTGTTTAGTTGAAAATTTATTTATTTTTAAAATAAAACCTTCGATCTTCATACTAAAAATTGCAATTAAAATTTTGATTACTGCTTAGAGTTGGGTGGCTTAAATTTACGTATACAAAAGTTTGAAATTTTAACACAAAACAAGAAAGTGAACTTGCGTGCATACCACACTTAATTGATGGCCGTGTGTCCCGGTGGCATTAGCGATGTGTCGATGTGTGAACACGCGAATTCCGTCGCTGAGCAACTTGGTTATTTCAATTTAATTTATTGTAACAAAAAATCTTGAGAAAAAAATCGGAAGCGATTGCGTGAAGTTGTCGAGAAATTATTGCGTGTGCAAAAACAGAGTATATGCAGGAATGTTTGACACCTTCTCACGCCCTAATTTCCTGCGCTCATTTAATGTCCCGCACCTGTTTAATTTTAACTAAATTTATTTCGCTATCGTTAGGATATAATCGACGTAGGTAAGCCTAGGTCAAAAAAGTTCTCTATATTCCCGGGAATTTCCAAACGCTACACGCTGGCCAATCACAATTAAATATGTCCCCAACTCAGCCCTATCTACTACATCGTTCACTTTCACTTAGTACATAGATTTACAGGTTTTTGTGTTTCTAGTCTGCAGGCGACTAGAAATAAAAGTTGAATAAACAGAACTTCAGTACAACAAAAAATCCGACAGACGTGCGAGAAAACTTTGCTGGCTGCTGCCATTGATTGACAATTTTGCGGTTTTTTGCTTGCTTCGTGTAGTACAGACACACTTTTTCACTTGTGTGCTTGCCGCCACAAACAATGTATTTATGTAGTTTTGTTATCGGTTTAAGTATCGCATTTCGCTGCCTGCACTTGGGAACTGGTGCGCTTGGCGCCTATTTGCAACTGGCGGGGACAAAAAATACGCACACGTCAGGACACTATGTAAGGCTTAGCTAAGGATTTGATTGATTGCTCAACCGCGTCTGATTGGTTGCTCGGTCAATTTGTCGACTCGTCCGGTGCTCACTGCAACTACACACATCTTACAAAGCAAAGGATTGGTTCATGGTTGCTGACAACACTTATATTTGTGGCGATTTGCATTGGCAACAACGGGAGCATGTAAGCCTTTGTATACATACCACAATAACACACAACTAGGAATGTATACTACAAAGCAATCGAGCATATTTTCAGGCGTGCACAGGTTATATCACTCGTACGCCCGGAATGACCTCGTTGTAAACACGGAAATGTGTAAATTGTGGCAAATTGCAATTAATTTCCCATTAAAGGGCGTCGGGTCAAATAAAACCCGATGACCGGTAGCACGTAAAGAAGAATTTTGAAGCTTTTAGTTAACTGTTAACTGAGCTGCATTCATACATTTATGAAAAACGATGAACTGCTTACTAGTTAAATACATGGAATTAATAGAAAATTAAGTTTTCCGTTAACTACTTTTAGACACAAAGCGGTGAAGAAAAACAGCTCAATCAGCTAATCATACAAAATAAGAGCATAGCAATTATGTATACTAAGGAATAGCTTGTTGTTTAAGGAGAGCAGTAGAAAAGTAGCACCCGGAAATATTGAAGCAAAATACACTCGAAAAATTAATGCGAAAAAGTTTAAAAAAATTCAAATTTTCCTTACTGATGAAGAATTAATAAATTCAATTCCATAAATATTTCTTGCCATGTGACTGATTGTTTGTTTTCATATTTCTGCGTGTGCAATTTGCATTCTCGATTCCAATAAAAGTTCAATATTCCTGCTTTTGTGCTTTTGCAACGCAGACACACAAACTAAAACAATTCACAAATAAATGGACGTGGTTAAAGACAAAGGGGCCTGAACTAGAGTAAATCGATCAAAGTTAAGCGCTGAAATGAAGTAAGAAAACAATAGCGGAAAGTTGTAAGAAAGCGAAAAAATCGACAAATCAGTGGAAGTAAGCTGTCGCCAAATTAAAATCGATTACCGCCGCGCATGACGAACCACCCTCGCACATAAATTTTGAAGCTGACCGCTTATGATATAGGAGTCACTGCATTACATTTGTTGTTGAGAATGTCGAACAGTTTCTGTACACTTTTTGTTATAATTTGATGGCAGAACCATAAAATGCAGCATGCCTTTTACATGCAATTCTCAATTTCGTATTTAGTTTAGCTATAAACACATTTCGTTCGTGAACAATGCAGCCAATACACAGTCCGTTGACACAAATTCGAGACCAATTGTTGTAAGTTGGAAAGTTTATTGTATTGAAATCAGGAAAACAGACCAACAAAAAAATAAAAATGTACAATTAATGATAGAGTATCTTTGCTGAGTTGTTATCGGCTTAAAAACGAGAATTTCAAATGAAAATGCATAATTTTGAAAAAGACTTCGGTAGGAACTCTTAAAACTTTCTCCGATAAATACACGAGGATAATACGCCAGTTGGAGAGGAAACTAGGAAACACATAGAGGGTAGGCGCTTGTGCCGGTAAGCAATGCTATGCAATTAAAATTAGTTTAAATTAAACGCGAACTTCGCCAATGTTAAGGTGAAACACATTCGGCTAAATAACTCTAAATCAAAAACGTTCACTTTGGTTGCACCGAAGCTCTTATACCTTTCAAAAATAAGGATTCCTTACAAGTACTGGATTTCAACCAGTCAGTTCGTAAGGCCTTAGACAATAACCCATGCCAAATTTCGTGAAGATATCTCGACAAATGAAAACGCTTTTACAAGAACTTATTTCCGCTCGCCTTATAAATTGAGGAAGCTATAAGCTATAGTTATCCGATATCGGTTCCGACAAATGAGCAGCTTTTTATTGGAGAAAAGGACGTGTGCAATGTGTTCGATGTCTCAAAAACTAATATGCGTATGTACAGACAGACGGACGGACGGAAGTTTTTTAGGGATCATAAAAATTTGTTTATCGGTTTTTGAGATTTGCGAATGAAGTTCAATACGTAGGTGCATTTTGATATTCCCTTGAATAGGTAAAAGTTGTTCAAAATGATTCGTAGAACATTTCTCGCATACTACTGTGAGCAAAAAATAGTAAGACTTTTTAATTTAAATTTCACGCGAAAACCCATTCGTCGAAATATTTTTTCTAGGTTCGTACGACTGTCAGTAGCATCTGCGCCAAACATCATTACTGTTTACATCAAGTGTATTAGGCGATTTTTACGATGAGTGAAATTATGCAACAAAGAAGTTCCATTAAACTTTGCGTGCGGAGTCGAATTTCTGATGGCGTACATTCAGAATGTTGGAAAAAGCTTCGGTGATAATTGTTTACATTAAGAATTTTAAAATTATGATCAAAGTCTTACTATTTTTTGTCTTGGCGATTTTATGGAAAAAATTCGACACGCTCTATAATATATATATGTACATACATATGTAAAACCTTTTGTACTCACTTTTTCGTCACTTTGCTCATGTCATAAATTCGGTGGTTGTCCGTTTTCATAAACTGCTCGGCGCTGCATGCATTTTTTCTCTTTTTGGATTTTGCATTGAAATATACGTATTTTTTGTTGTTGCTGTAGAGTAAGGGGTGTTGATGCTGATGGAACGTTATGCTGTCAGCCACTTTGCAACACACTTAACAGCCAATCGCTGACGCAAAATATTGCCTCATACGAAGTCCCACGCACACACACCCTTCTGACGTCGACAAGTGGTCTTGTACTAGTTCATATGTACCATAATATGGCGGAAATTGTTCTTGCTTACTCCCAGCCACTTGTAACTGTTGTAGTAGTTGCTTTTGGTTTATTTTCGTCATTGTGTGTGGAATTGCACTGTCACTGTTAACGTTGCTGATAGTTTCTTGGCAGCAATTTTCGTTTACTGTTTCTTGAGCAAAACAATTTTTTTCTTTTCTTTCTGCATTCCGGCATTTTTTGTTGCTTGATAGGATAGTTTGTGGGTGTCGGCGAAGGTTATCGGATGAAGGAGCTGACTTGAATTTATGGTCTTTTCACTTGGCAGTGATTAGGTGGCGAGATAAAGTCTCGCATTACAAATTCTTGTCTATAAAGCGGAAGAATTCAGTTGCAATTTCAGTTCGCTCGCCTCACAGCAACAAGACGGATGAGACAGATTAGCTGCTTGCTTTTTGGTTGAAGTACTGAAATGAAAAATATTAAAAAATATCATATTAATAAAGTAAAGTAAACGTTTTGCACACAGCTAAGTAGTAAAATATTTACTTTTATCATTATGTGTATCTCTTATACATAAATGGATATGTTCCCTTTGAAAATCAAAATGAATTTTTATACTAATATTACCCCTCATCTACTCTTTACAGACGCAGCGAGTTTTTAGGATGCATGTCATTTCCACTACACACATTGCTGCAGCAACCTGTTAATGGATTCTATAAACTGCAATCGCAGGCATGTCTGAATAGACCACAGTCGCCAATATTATTGCAGTATCCGGCCGGAGTTGCACACCCAGCGCAGGTCCACAGCCAGGCTCATCAAACCCCTAGCCCAACGTCACGGAATAACCAGATTCCTAATAGCAACGATAAATTCATTCACTTAAATCCCCACTCGCAGCCCCAGACAGCTGTGCCAGAGACAAGTGTCGCCAACGGTATACGCACAATGACATCAACGCTGACAAGACAGAAAAGCGAAGAGGATGTCATGAGCATCGACAGCATGGCTCAGGCGACAGCTGGCAACAATATCGAGCATCCAATGACACTGAGCCGGAAGGCTTTGCATCAGCGTGATGCCGATGAGAATCTGTTTTTACGTTTCCTCGAGTTGGACCCACCCACAGATACAGCTGCGCCTACAAATGCCACCAGTGCCACACCATCCGCTTCTGGCGGACGTCGTCTGTCCGCTACTAGTAAATCCGTCGGTCGTACACCATTCACTATGACTAAAAAACTGACGCGTACCGCTGAGCGTGGCTTCGGATTTTCCATTGTGTGGACACATCCGCCGCGTGTCGAAAAGATTGAACCAGGGCTCTCAGCTGATCGGGCCGGCATACAGCCGGGCGACTATGTGATCTTTGTAGACAAACAAAATGTAGTAACCATGCCAGAAGCGGATGTGCTCAACTTAATACGTTCACAAGGTTCTACGCTGACGCTAGAGGTTTTTAGACGAACCGGACCCGCCGGAGGTGTAGGACTCGGCTCTATGCCACCTGCGCTCAGTGTTAGCAGCCGCGGCCATCCACCTGCACCGGTAATGAATGGAAAAGCCACACCAAATACGCGTTTAGCTAGTACCGCAAGCGATGAGCAGCAGTCAGTTACTGGTGGTCCAACGCTTTCATCACGCCGTGTCGGCGTGCCGACTGCGGCACCAACAATAACTGCAGGACCATCAGCAACATTTGCTGTCACGAACGTACGTCCGTCCACAGCCTGTTCCGGCGGCACTACCTCGTCCATTGAGGCGGCGAAGCGGCGACTGCACCTACCGCAGGTTACGTTCAGCAAGGAGGTAGGAAAAGGTGTCATTGTATAAGCCTGTCTTCGGGCATGCTTTGGAAGGGTTAAGAAAAAGACTAGTGCCAAAATATTGTGAACGAATTTATATGTTTAAGTTTGGGGTCGAATAAGTTTTTGCCGTTTTCACTTAATAATTTTACTCATTAGTGATTATTTATTTGTATGTTTTGTTTTTATAATATTTAATTTGAAAATATGTGTAAAAGCACAAAGTTGCCTCAACTGACGCTCCCAACCGAGTGAAAATGTCAGCGCTTTAGAAGAGTTAAGCCATTTACATTTAAGTTATATTTTTAGATATTAAAACTTGAGCACTCTATAGTCAAATGAGACAAAAAAAAACCAAGTGAATGTTTTTAAGCGGTATACCTCGTAACACAAAATCACGTACCATTTGAATTTTTTAAGTTTTCATTTGTAATCATTATTTTACTCCATACGTTAGCACCAACCAATTGGTAATCACCAAATCTTATAGGATACATATATTTAATTAGATTTTTGTAACCCCAATTTGAAGTTAATTTTAATCAGTCTGTGCTGTTACTTCGCATTTTTTTGCACGCATTGCTGATTTTTATTAGAATTAACTTAACTTTGCGTTTTTGTTTATGTTTATGTTTATTAATCCCATTCGTTGTAAATTTTATGCTGCTATGTTGACAATAAATGCTTATTAAAAATTCATTAAAATATGTTTATTTTCGAAAAAATGTTTTTAGTTTCCCAGATTTAGCTTTGCACATTTCCGTGGTGTAGAAGTCATAGCTTTGCATCATTTCGTTTTTAAAAAGACTAAGCTGTATATATAAACTTTTTTCCCGTCACAGTCTATAGGGCCGATTACAGATAACCGTCGCCGTTTACTGTTGCAACTGATCAGCCGCGAACAGAACTTTATCGCAGCGCTGCACTTCGGCATGCAGCGTTTCGTTCAGCCGTTGCAAGACCGCAAAGATCTCATATCGCCAAATGATCATCGGACACTCTTTCAGAACATTGATGAGCTGTTGCGCATCTCCGAGGATATACTGGAACAACTGTGCAATGATGATCAGGAACCACAAATGAACTTTGCCTCCCGTGTGTATCTTTCCAAAACCACCGCTATTTGTGCGGCCTATAAAAAGTATTGCAATGGCATCAAGCGAGCTGACTGTGTGCTAGTACGTTTGCTTATCGCATAATTTCTTTACATTTTAATATAATATTAACATTTTCCCAGGTGAACAAGTCGCGACAAATGGGCTCGGAGTTCGTTGCCTTCATTACAGAACCACAAGTGCCGCGAAAACGCCCAGATCTTACGATGTTTATTCATAGACCCTTGCAGCATTTTCGTGAAATATTGAAGCTAATGCAACTGCTCGCTTCCAACTGTCACGTTGATACCGAGGAACATAAAAATTTCACTACTGTAATCGCTGAGCTTCAGGCTGCGTATCGCGAAATTACTGTGAGCAGTGGCTTAATGGAGCCGCTTGGCGAAGGCCGGCCTTTGCTCACGTTGCAAGATCTCGAGTCCCGCATGGTCTTCACTAAGTGCAAACCATTCACGCTGGCCGTACAAGGACGCCAATGGATATTTGGTGGCGACCTGTCACGCGTGGAAGGCCGCTCCGTGAAACCCTACTGGACCTTGCTCTTTAGTGATATCATCGTGTTTGCAAAGGTCAGCCGAGACCGCGTCTTATTCATAACCGAGGAGCCTATTCCAATTGCGAATATTGTAGATTCCTGTTTTCATATGCGTAAAAAAAGTTAGTCTGAATTCAACATCCAATCGAGAGCAATTATTAATAAATTTTCATTTGTACCGCAGCCACAGAGTTCCGTCTTACAGTCGATCCGAACGGGCGTTTGGCCGAGAGCCCAACCGGCTATTGTGCACCGGATCTTACTCGCACACCCAAGAAAAGTGCTCGTCGAAAGAGTCTTCTGCTGCGAGCGCCCTCTTTAGAGCTAAAAGCTGTCTGGCAGAACCTCTTACAACGTCAAATGTGGGTTATTTTTCAAAGTTGTTTGAAATTTCTACATTAATTATAATTATTTGCAGTTTTTTGGTAAATGCCGCCCTTGGATCGACGCCGCTCTCAAGTCCACTAGATTCTCCCGATGTGCTTAATACTCTAGTGCCACTTAGTGATATCGGAATTGCATCTGCATCCATTGGCTCGATCAAGCACTCATCCATGGACAGCATCAACGCAAAAAACAGTCAGCAACAGGTGCGTTTATTACGTCAGGGTGGCCATTTGGCAACCGGCGATTCCTATGAAAACTTACAACGTCTCGCCAGCACACTGGTCGCTTCGCGCTGCAGTACACGCATGACCCAAACCACGCGAACTGCTTCCTGTTCCTCCCAAACAGCATCGCCGGCGCGCCACACACTCACAGGTTGTCTTGGGGGTCACGGTGGTGGTATTGCTGGGCTTAGTGGTCTCACAGACAGTGCACCTTCGCTGCGCTCATTAACATTAACGCGACGCCATTTAGTTGCCCAGCAGCTGGATGCGCGACCTTTGGCAGCTGCTCGTGCATACAACTCAAGCGCAAATAACTCCAGTACTTGGCTCAGCTTAAGTGGCAGCAGCCTGAACACACAAACGTTATGTTCCGGAGAGCATTTGCCCACTTGCAAGTGTCTCACCGCTATCCCAGAGGCAGCATGTGAGCCCGCCGCTGCCGATACAAAACATGACATCGACACATTTTTCTTGCAACAACGTTGCGCTGACGGAGGTGAACGACTGCTTTTAATCGACGGACAAGGACGCTATTGTGTAACTACGACGGCCAAGAGTAATGCACGATCTCCTCGACGTAGCGATAGTGCATTGCACACCACTCAAGCGGCAATGTCAACGCCAGCTCGGAGTGTGCGTAGCGTTGTGACAAGCTCTGCAATTGCTACCACCAGTAGACCACCTAAGTTACTAGAGTTTTCGCTTAGCTCAGTGGGACGCTCCTTTATTGACGAAACCGATGTGGCGCGACCAAATGACTCGCAGAACCTCTCACTGACGACTCCCGATACACCCACACCGAATATATCGCCTTCCTCGCAGCCATGCCATTCAGATGCATTCTCTAATGATTTTGTTCCCACTCAAAATATAAAAACACAAGAACACGAAAAAGCCAACAAAGTTGATATTAACACTTGCTCAGATACTGATGTTAATGGGAAAGTAGATAAAGGAGAAGAGCGCAAAAAATCACATGTTGCCAAAGACATACCATTGGCGCAATTTGGTGGATCTTGGGATCTACTCGAGTTGGATATGAACCTTCAGGAAGTGAACATTGATCCTTCCTACGATACTGATGTGGAAGAATGCATATTTATGGGAGATGAACATGAGGTGGACGAAGATGATGAGATCGATGTGAGTGTTGTTGTGGACGATCCATTTGGAGTACTACCGACAAAACCGACGCCTCCAGACTCATTGGATCTGTGATTTGATTTTTGGTTAGAAGGTGCAGGTATTTACGATGAGGACGACGATCTGGACGGTGAGAACAATAGAGACGAGAATGACTTTGATTGTCACATAGAATACCAAGTATTAACTAACTGAAGACCATACAACGTAACAATTTGAGCCAAATGCAAACACATGCCGACTGACATTAGCGACAATGTATAAAACAACTTTTCAATTATACGCTCATTTCCTAGATATATTATTGACATTGAAAACATTTACTATCCATTTCACAAAACTTAAATGGAGCCGCTTATTCCATGGAAACCTCACTACTTCCGCACACCCAAATTCATACTATAGCAAATACATGTATTGCCGTATACCACCGATCCCTCTCAAACACTAATCCGTCGTTTGCTTGCTCTCACTTGCACGCTCCTCAGCCACATTGACTTCGATGCTTCCGCAAAATAAAACCAGAAACATTTAGATATTAGAGTTGATATTGTTTTTGTTGTTTTGCCCTTAGCCCAGGCCAACTACACTTTGACAGATGTGTTGTTGTGGTCAACGCGTGCGCGTAGCGTTGTGCTGTGCGCGACCCCTTACCCCAAAATTATTCAAGTAAGCGAAGCCCAGCGGCTTGTTACCAAAGCTCAGCCGGTTGATTAAAGACAAAATGGATAAATAAGTGCCATACGCTTAGATAGGACATACATACACGAATTCAGTTGAAAAAATTACAACTCATCATTACGGTTGTTTAGTCTTAGAAGACGCAAATAGAGTAATTAAGTTTAAAGTAGATTTCAACAAAGTAGCTTAATTACGTATTGATTTATTTGTTGTTGTTGATATGTGTGTAAACAATAAACTAACCGTTGTACAATGATTTACGCAACATGCCACAAAGAAAGCGGTATGATAACTAGTTACGAGTTTTAGATTCATGTTCCGAAGAGTATGTTCATTACTTTGCTTATATAACGTTTAACCCAAAACACACTACTTATATATGGAACAGTGGAAAATGGAAAATTGTTAATGGCTCAAGAATTGACGCGCACAAAGAGCGAACTAATTATTAGAAATCACCACTGGTGAGGTAGAAGTTATTGATGATATGGTAGTCGACTATTTTATTTAATTCCTTGTATTTGTGAGTAAGTAGTTCAGATATAATAACGGTTGTTACTACTAATTAAGGTTTTTGTAGCTCAAACTAAAATCGTAGAATTTTTATGTTCTATCAAATTCGAATTAAATAGCAAATAAGTTGTTAATATTAAAAACTTTATAAAGCTAGCTAATATGGCTAACTACAACAAAGATATTCCTGCCGAAACACTCATGTACATATATGTATATAGTGCTCTCAAGATCAAATTTTACCCGACAAACAGCTGGCAAAAGCTCGCACTAATTGACGTGTAATAATCCAGAAAAATCTATTTTATCGATGCGGTTTGCGCGCACAGTTTACATGGTCCGGTTTAATTTGATCTTGAGTGCATAAGTGCATCCCTTTTTTACAGCATAGCCGATTACCAGTAGTCCAGTGTTGGAGTTAGTAAACACTGCTCTAAACTTTATTTGCAAAATTCGTTTTTTATTCTATTTTGTTTATTTAAATTTAAAAATTATTTGTACGAGTATAAAAGGATATTCTGGTCTAGACGCCTAAATTTGAGGCAATTTTCAAACCAAGATAAAACAAGTAAGGAAGGGCTAAGTTCGGGTGTCACCGAACATTTTATACTCTCGCATGATAAAGTGATAATCAAGATTTCATTATCCGCCATTTACATATTTTTTTATTTTGCTGTAAAATTAATCAGATTAGCAGTTCCTGAGATATGGTTTTTGGTCCATAAGTGGGCGACGCCACGCCCATTTTCAATTTAAAAAGAAAGCCTGGGTGCAGCTTCCTTCTGCCATTTCTTCCGTAAAATTTAATGTTTCTGACGTTTTTTTAACGCACTTTTAGTGATTTTCAACATAACCTTTGTATGGGAGGTGGGCGTGGTTATTATCTGATTTCTTCCATTTTTGAACTGTATATGGAAATGCCTGAAGGAAACGACTCTATAGAGTTTGGTTGACATAGCTATAGCAGTTTCTGAGATATGTACAACAAACTTAGTAGGGGGCGGGGCCACGGCCACTTTTCCAAAAAAATTTCGTCCAAATATGCCCCTTCCTAATGCGATCCTTTGTGCCAAATTTCACTTTAATGTCTTTATTTATGGCTTAGTTATGACACTTTATAGGTTTTCGGTTTTCGCCATTTGGTGGGCGTGGCAGTGGGCCGATTTTGCCCATCTTCGAACTTAACCTTCTTATGGAGCCAAGAAATACGTGTACCAAGTTTCATCATGATATGTCAGTTTTTACTCAAGTTACAGCTTGCACGGACGGACGGACAGACGGACGGACAGAGGGAGGGACAGACGGACGAACGGACAGACAGAAATCCGGATTTCAACTCTACTCGTCACCCTGATCAATTTGGTATATATAACCCTATATCTGACTCTTTTAGTTTAAGGACTTACAAACAACCGCTATGTGAACAAAACTATAATACTCTCTTTAGCAACTTTGTTGCGAGAGTATAAAAATTAAGAATATTTTTACTATTACCGGCTGGTGAAGTGGAGCGACATGATTTCAACTGTTGGACTAAACCCAAAAATTCGTCACTAGCAAATAAGTTGCCATCGGATTGATCTTTGACTAAGAAAAAAATCATAAAATGGTGTCAACTTATAAAAAAAAGGTTTTTACGCCTTTTCTTGATCCTTTCGAACTTTTTAAAAATACTTGAAATTAAAATTTTCCAAAAGCGGAGGCAGAAGCGAAAAGAAGATGTATAATAAAGATGTGTATCAAATTTCAAAGGAATCGGTTAAGTACAATTCGGAATATCAAGTAAACAACCTCAAAAAAAGGCGTTTCGAGAAAAACGCGTTCAAAGTTTTACGTTAACAAACGTTAACGGTCTAGTTGCTACGACACTAAAACGCCAAAACCTTCGGAAATAATTTGAATTTCGAAAAATCCTTTTAGGAAGATATTTTCGAATACCTAAACTAAAGAATTATGAAACAAAAATTTAGGTTTTTTCAAATTTCTAGACTAGAAGACCACACGAGTCAGATTAGCTTAGTAAAAAACATTGAGTTCAGTTTAGTTGATCAACAATTTAGTTATTAGCACAAAAGTAGAATCAAAGCCTCGCTGGTAAGACGCTATAATTCTTATTGTAGCTTCAAAACTCTTAGATATTGAAATGCTATTTCATTTTACTATTTAAATTGGCGATTGTGTTATTTAAAAGTCAAAAATTTTACTTAACAATCATTAACTATTTTTACGCAAAAGCTTTCAGAGAAGTTATATCGGAAAGCCAACACAATTTGGCTAGATGAGTTAGCGCCCCCCCCCTCAACACACGTTGAAAACTCCATAAACTCGTAGATTTTTCTCTAAACTATTATTGGTTGTAAGTAAATCTCATTTAATCTAATATTAAAATGCAATTATGAAAGTAAGTCAAATTCATATCCACCACAAAAATGCTTCCAAATACTTCCTTTTGCAATCAGAATTATTCCATTTTAATAACAATGCTCAAATTTGTTTATAGTTAGTACAAATTTACAAAACATAATTAATATAAAATCGTTGTCCAAACAAAAAAAAGCAAAAAAAACACAAGAAACTGCAAACTAATAAAGAGTTACAAAATTATATACATACATACTTGGAGTGTATGTAAGCCTAAGTGGAAAAGTAAATATATGTGCTTTTTACAATCAATCCTTAACGAAACGAAATTATTTTACAGTTATTTAAATAATTACATACATCGACTTTTGAGAATTAAAAACTCGCTACACTCTAGTCGCTTGGCAAGTTTCAAATAATAATATAAAAATTAAAAATCGCTATAAATTTCATTAGTAAGCAATACGATTACATAGCATACGAAGACATACCAAAGTACATAGTACACCACAAGCATATAATTACATAGAAATACTTGTAAAATATTATCATCAGACACTCATGTAGTTTAAACAATGTAGCTTAATTGATTATATAAATATTTATAGATACATCTCTTCGTTCAAAGTGTATTAATAGTCATTAGTAAGTGAGTAAGTGATTTTCATTTACAGTAATGCATTACAACTTCTATCAGCGCAAGAAAGGGCTGAACATATAGAGTTACTAAAAAAGCAAAAAAAAATATTGCAATTGAAATTGAAGAAATTTATGAATGAGAATAAATAAAACAAAATATGATTCTTTGAATAAAAACGCTTGTGAATTTATTTCGACGTTTTGAGTGTTGTGCTTTAGTTTTCGCTGCTGTTACACTTTACATGCCTCTTCGTTTACGTTTTCATTTTAATTTACAATTTATACTTCCTAACAAGCCTCCACCTTGGTGCAACTTCCCAAAGCAAAATAAACTAATTGACTATTTCAAAACTGAGAATTCGGCAGTATTTCCACTTCCTTAACAATATTTTCATTAAACATATTTTTTTAAATTAAAACTAAACCTTTCTACATAAAATAAATTAATGAATCAGGCACTGCAAACATCAAGAAGCCAAAAAATTATCTATATAAAATTGAAAGTTGTGATGGACTCCATTTCAAAAAATTATTACAAAAACAAAGCATTTCTTGCGCAGAAATACCTTTCTCGTTCCTTTTTTGATTTCGTGCGCCGCTGCTTGAATCGATATTGAACAATATTGCTATGAGCACAAGGCAGATCTATCGAAACTCTTCTAACTCCTAAACATTATTTGTTACAAGCGTTTTTAATCAAAGATTATCCAGTCGAGAATGTGACACATTTGTCCTATATTTGTAAATATTTAGAGCTTAATTAGTTTGCTCAAATTTTTTTTATTAATTTCAAATGCAATAATTTTCACCTACAGTTCAGTAGAAACAATTTGAGTTTTTTTAACGTTTTCTTTGTAAAGTAGTTATTTTGCACGAAAGTTAAATGAGACCATCACAATTTTCCATTTTATAACAAAAATATTAATCTCAATGAAATCGAGTTTGTTTCTTAAGTCTTTTGAATATGAGCGCAAGTAGAGTCGCTCAGTGGTTCGAGGCGAAAGTGTAGCAATCTATTGGGCATCGAGTAAATTAACTCCTTAATTCCCCACTGCCCCTCTACATTTCACTTCTCAATTACTATGCCTCCATGTGTGTATGTATTTGTATTCTTCACACAGCAGAAACGTCATTCTAACGCATCGGAGCAAATAGAAATGTTAATCGATGAAAAGTGTCGCATCCTAAACAAGACTGGCACTTCCAAGTCGAATGCTCTTCATCTTGCCAACTGGATGAAAGGTCAGCTGGACAAACAACAGGAGCAAGCGCGACTGGCAGCGCAGCGTTCACGCGAGAACATCAGTCATGAAGAGGAGCACTTACTCTATCCGGAGAATGATCAAGATGAGCGTATAACCTTTTGGACAAGGCAGCAGCTTGAGAAGCGCACCAAAGAACTAAATTTGGCCAAGGAAAATGGTAGTATGAAGGCCCGGCCGAATTTCGGCGGCAAACGTTTAAGTGGCGTGGAAGAGCTTAGCATGAGTGATGCCTACTCAGAGAACGTGAGTCAGTTGAGTCAATCTCACAGCACCACTTCTGGTAGTCAGGTAAGTCTCGTTTGACTTTTGCTAGTTCATCAAGTTCTTGCTTAGGTGTGCACATCATTGATGCTTTCATTTTTCATGCATATTACCTCAACTCATTGCCAGATCACCGTACGCTCTAGTCCCATTGTGCTTGATAAGCTAGCAGTCTGCCGTCATTGTCATAAGAATTGCCAACAAGCCGCTTTGGGTCTTCAACAGTCAATGTCACCCGCTATGTCCGCCTTACACGCGCAACGCTCGGCCATTGGCGCAATGATCGCCGAAGGTAGTGTAGGTGGTGGTAGTGGCAGCGGACTGGTGTGTACGTCACTGAAGGTTCAACATAGCCAGTCGTCACCCAATCGCTGCTGCAGACTCAATGGGAATGCTAGTCAGGCTGGCAGCTCCACTAGCATATCATCGAGTACTATCACGGGCGATCAGCCCAGCGAACACTCATCCAAGGTAGTGGCTAGCAGTAGTAAACGGGAGACCGGTGATACCGAAAGTGATGTGGCTCAATTAATAACTGACGATCTTTCGCAATCAGAGGCTACGGACGACAGCATCGGTGGAATACCCAGTAGCAGCAGCGGAGTCGCCGGTGTCGATGAAATACAACGCCGACTCACCGACAGCTTCAGTAAATTACGAATTCTAGACGAACGACGTGAGGCTAAAGGTTTGGATGTCAAGCCTGGACCACAGCCTATGCCTCGAATACAGGACCCACAACATATTCAACAGACGGTATTTATGAATGGATATTGTTTATCGAGCTCATCTAGCGGTGATAGAGACAATGAAAAGAAAGCAGCTGGCGACAAAAAACCACAACCACAGCCAAGAACATACCGAGTTACATTACAAACTGCTACGAAGGAAACAGCAAAGGAAGCCGCCGACAAACAGGTGAAAACCATTGTTACCATTACAGAAACAGCGCAAATAATCCGTACACAAGAGCAGGATCGAATGCAGGAGCAGGAAAGCGCGCATTTTGTGGATACGAGTCGCACTACAACGAAAAGCCCAAAGTCTCCACACATGCCTGTCATATTAAAATCTCCTAAGTCACCTGGCGCACCGGCCTCAGCGGCTCGGTTCATAGCATGCAATTGTCAATGCACACCCGCTGATTTTCAAAATACCACACTCAGTCCCGATGAGGTGGAACAGCAGACTTGCAAACTGATCGATTCACCAAAGCAGTCACCTCAAATGCCACGTCAACTGCAGTTGCAGGGGTCTGCGAATAGCATAATAACTGAAAAGACGCACAAGGTCTGCAAGTGCATTTGCGGTGACCAATCATTGGTTACAGCAAAGAATGAGCACTCATCATTCCCATTTAACGGTTTATCGGCGAGACAATTTGATATAAAACTCACACCCACTACTCCGCTGCCAACACCAACGTCTACATCAGCACCAGCACGCCCGTCCGCCTCCATGCCCACCAGCAACTTCGTGCCCACTATCGCTGTTGTACCACCCACGCCTGAGGCGTTGCTTACAATGACCTCGACGAATGTTTGGGATAATAGCGGAACAAATTTAACAACTAGCACAACAACTCAGCTGCAGCTGAACAACACACCCGGCCAGGCGGTTATTGAAAATATTCCAGAGGACTCTTGCGATGAATCGCCCCTAGACGAAGAACCGCCCTATCGTCCGATGAATAATGCCCTACGGCGCTACGGCACTATGTCCAGCCTGGAGAAACTGCCCTCAGATGATCGGATGGACGGCGACTTAGACGAATTAGAAAATGATGATGATAAAAGCGAAGTGCCTGGCGATACTGAAGAAGATGATGATGATCTGGATGATAAAGCACGTGCCGATACGGTAGACAATATGTGTGAAACCAGCAAGTCTAGCGTATACAGCAACGAAGTGGTGGCTGGCGGTTCATGTGTACTAGTGGGTGGTGTCTGGACAAGTCGAGCAAGCGGACTGGTGGGCGGCAACAAAATGTCGTTTTTCGAGGAATCACGAGCATTTATCGATAAATATTTAGGAAGGTGGAATCAAGAACAAACGACTTCCTCACCTGCTGCCACTACTTCCGAAACAGACGAACAAGTCGACGAATGCACCTCGGGTGCCACATCGGGCGAGGAAGTGTGGGGAACACCAACAAGTGGTGGAGACAATGACGATATGCATCTAGTAAACTCGGAAAATACATACTCAGTAAGAAAGTAAAAACAAGTGGGTGAAGCATATTCTAATACTACTTTCCACTATTTCTCATTTTTAGTCGCCTACCAAGTCAAGCAATTCACTAAATGATGACGACGATACCGAGCTAATGATGGACGAACTACTTATGGCGCCACCAATGACTGCAAGCACCATTCGAGGACTATTGCCACGGTAAGTTCTAACGCGTAATTTATGCTTTCAATTAGTTGCAGATATACTGTATTAAAAAGATGGACTTATATACATAGATAATAAATTTATTTGCTATAAGGGTTTATTCATAATATTTGTGTAGTTTCATTAGTGCTACTCGTACTGTGGATATAAATCGGATTTGAAAGTAAATAAAAAGTATTGTATTCAAGACACGCATCAAATACTTTTTTATTCTTACATGTAAACGTATAAAACTAAAAAAAAAAAAAAGTAACGTAACAAATAGTTGGGATATAGTCACACCTTAATTTTTGCGATATTTAGGTTCAACTAGAACATATATGTATGTATATTATGTATAAATGTTTGGAAAAAAAATGTCAGCCGGATTTCAAATATAGCTCATATTCGGTGTAGAGATACGAGTACAATATCATTTGATATAGATTTTTATAACAATTGCATTATTTAAATACAATTAGAAGTTTACTCTTAGTATATCAGAATGATCACTAGTTTGTAAATCTCATTGTAATCTCTGTTATAATTTACTTCATCAAATCATTTGAAATTCATCATTTAAAAATCAAACAAAAATTCCATTCATCAATGCTGTAGACGTCGCTTAGAGCCACTTTTTGAGGAGGAGACTGAGAGCGATGAAGAAAAGACCCAGCAGGAAAGTGAAGATGTTAAAAAGGTGGGTCAGCTTTTTGCGTTTGCATGTATAGTTTCAATATAGAAATCAAGAAGTTGTATCAATTTTCTTATATGTATATGTAAATATTGTGCGTTTTGTTGAATCACAAGCTCACAGCTTCAAATATTTCCGAACATTTTGTAATTTATATTTAGTAGTGAACTAATAACAGTTATCGACATTTACTATTAATTGCCGTTAGAAATATTTTATTTATTTTTTATATTGTATAATCGAATCACGTTTTATCGTATGTCTTGTTCGCTTTTATTCGATTCTTATATTCTTTTCTTCATTACATCTATTTCTTTTCATACTACATCAACTTCATGCTTTCTGTTGCCCATTGGTGTATGCACTCATGTTGCCATTTGCCATTTTATCATTGCGCCACTACTCAATATCTTTATGTATGTATGAACGTATGTATGTGTATGTGTTTTGGTCTTCTAGAAAGTCGTAGTGCGGCTAGTGAAGCTCTAGCACAACTTGCAACATTGTCAATTCATACAAATCAAGAAATGACAATTGCTCTACGCCAATTTTACAAATACAAAATACAAATTAATTGCTTATAACAACAACTATAAATCCATCAAATTACATGCTCATAAACAAAAAGTTACAACAAACAACAGCAACCATTATTACCTTCTACTAACAATCAAAAAATAGACAAAACACAAAAACTCTTCTTGGAATGTGTTTGGGCATAGTATAGTACATAAACCTTAACGGACAGCTAACTCCAAAAGTGTTAGGAATTAAAAATCTTTCAATTTGCTGACACCAGTACGTGTATTAAAGAAATACAAACAGACAATCCAAAATAGTAACATTCGCTGACATATTGTTTATGTTAAACATTCATCGAAAATTCCGTGGAAACTAATCACTAATTCCCACACTATCATCGTCATTCCATTGGCGGTCTTTGCGAGTCGCAATAACACTCGTCCACCAACAGTCCACGACTCTCCAGAACCAACTACACACCCACCAACCACAACAAACTTATAGTACGCTATAAACCAGAATTGATTAGTTGAATTCTATTCCCAACAATTGGTAGGGGGAAACAACGACAAATGGCCACTATTTAAAGGATTCAGCTGGAAGCTCAAGCGACGAGGATCTCTCGATCGAGAAGAGCTACGAATTGGAGCTGGAGGAGGAGAACGTGAACCCAACGCCATACGCCCCGAAGGCACAACATATACATGGTCATATTCCACCGCCGACGTCAATTCCGACGAGCTGGGAGCAGGCGTTCGCGCAATCCCAACTTCCTCTTATGGCCAGCAAGGTAGCTCTGCCAGTCGGTGTTCTGAAGGCCTCATCTTGCGAGTACCTACTCGAACAGCGTACAATGGTCCCACTGCGTACAACCAGCATTACCAGCAGTCCACCAACAGTGAGAGCCAATTCGGCAACACCAATGAAAGCAACAACTCTGCCATCGGCGAAAGTAGAAGTGGAATTGGGGGCGGCGTCACAGCAGACTGTCACGATGGAAGTGGAGATGAAAGCGACGATGAGGAGTACTACTACTATGATGATGACGACGACGCGGACGATCAAGACGCCACCGTCGCCACGGAATCAACCTCCTTCATCGATTTCTACAACAATCAACAGCGCGAGCGCCAGTACCGTGAAAAGCAGTTGCAACAACGGCAGTGGGAGTACCCAAACTACATCCACAACAACTGTACGACCGGCGAAATTCGTACCACCGCCACCTCCACCGCGCCGACTATTACTAACACAAACAAATTTGCAGACAAGTGGCATGGACATGCCGAAGGCGGTAAGCACTGATTCAACCAACTTCACACTATAGTTTCATAGAAAACCGTAAATGTATGTTTCTTTTCAACAGCCAGTACCACCTCAACGAAGTTCTGGCGCTTCTGCTGACGTTGGCTACTCAGCGGATGTAAGCACCGCCGGCGAAAGTACAAATGCAACGCGCGCAGCCGCTATGCCTATCACAAAAGTAGCACCGTCGGCAGCGATGGGGAAGGGGACAGCGAACCAGAAAGCAGCCGGTGGCAATCTGCGTTCTGCTGTCGCCGCAGCCGTTGTACCAAAGCGGGTGTCTTCAACGATAATAGAGACATCACTGCTGGGATCAGGCACCAGCAAGGCAGCCTCCACATTATCAACAACAGTTTCGAAGACGACGAAGGAGTCATTGCAGGAGGAGCGACAACAACAAACGCATCCGTTCCAGAAAATCCCAACCGAAGTAGTGACGAAATCAACGGTAACACAATGCGGCAACGAAAGTTCAAAATCGGACGTTGTCCCAGCGCCCATTGGTTCGGGCTTAAGTCCGCGTCTAGAAATGCGATTGGCACTCAATCACGACATTCTCGGCGACGAAGACTTAATTTGTTACGATCCTGGTCCGGATCTAACAAGAATATTGGGGTACAGAAAAAACATTTATTGATTGTAAAGTTAGAATAATTTTTAATAATATTTCTCTTTAGGCACGACCTATCCACATTTCAGCGACGGACGGGTCGCGATTTATTGAGTCGTTCAGCAACGAATCGCGTTCAGCCAAAAGAGGCTGTCATATCGTTCTCTCAACAGCGAAACTCGAAGATGGACACTCCGACTGTGAACCGACGTCCACGTCCGACTTACGGCAACGTCAGCACTTCTCTAACGACAGGTTTGGTTGGTGGCGCACGCGTCGGCGGCGCTCCACAACCCCTGCTTCCAAATCGAAATACATGGAGCAATTCTGTATCTGCGGATCAGAACAGCGGCGTCTACGCAAGAGGCGACGAAAACAGCAAAAACTACAATTACAGCAGCGACGAGAGCAAATTAAGCGATCTCGAAATCTTAGCGAGACGCGAGAAGACATATTGCATGTCTCAATTGAAGAGTGGCTCACGAGTCAAGACGAAGACGACGGCGACGGCTACAACAACCACAATGGCAATGGAAACAATGGCGGTGGCGATGAACAGAGATTCCTTGACAAGTCCTCAAGCGACGAGGAAGAGTACTTCTTCGATGGGCATGGAGATTGAATCTGCTAATGTGCGATCACGTAAGATCGGGCGTGATGAGAGTGCGTTGATTGAAGCGGGCAAAGGATCTCGACTGTAAGTAGTAAGCCCACAATAGTGTAGATTTTGAGAACGCTACTGAATGAGTATACATTTCCTCTTTAGAATTAACTTCATAAAACGACGCAACTCGGAAAGCCCGACTTCTCCGAACTGTTCTCAGAGCTCACTAAGTGAATCTAACGCAAGTGGTACACCAGTCCATCGTCTCGCGGTACAAATGTCACCACGAAAAGATAATGTAAAACAAACCCTATGGTAAAAAATTTCCTTTAAAATAATTGTTCTATTTTCCATTGTAGGATAAACCTTCGCTAAATCGCCGTCTATGGAAGCAGATCACTAAACGACGGCGTGCCAATTCTGTCTCGGAAGTAGTTGCCAGCTAATTTTACACACATATGTCGTCGTGGGTGATGAACGCAAGAGCTATTCGCACGATTCCACCGCTACACGTCCCGGGCTAAATATATGCTATTTCTCTAGTGGTAGATACCTTTTCCAAAGCGACCTCTATAGACTTAAAAAAAAAAAGCGAAATAATCGAGAAAGCAAAGTATTGGAATATTTTTTGTAGAACGTAAGCGTAGTTGTTGTTGTAATTCCGTAGGAAAGGTTAATTCTGGCGAGGAACTGCTTTAGTTTAAACAAGTTGACTTATCGAAAAAATAGTGGTACAATGTTCGGATATTTGTAGAGTATTAAGCGTATTTTGATAGATTTGTAAGCTTCAGAAATGGAGTTAGCGAAGACAGAGCATAAGCAAGCGATCGGTAACGTAAACATATTATACAGATATGACCAATTAAATCGGCGTTAGGAAAATTTTAAATTCGGAATATTTTATTAAGCAAAGCACAGGTTATTTTCGGTGCACTTAACAATAAATCTCGGGTGTGTGAGTGCGTGTAAATCCGACAAGTTGTACATGCGGTTTTAGGTATTTTTTAATAAAGTTTGGGCGTTCTACTTACATATATACGATTATGCACGTAGAAAACAAATAAACAGTAGATATGTAACTTTGTCCAATTTAATGCAAATCGGTCCATTTATTTGCGCTTCTTGTGCAGTGATAACACGCTTGTCCATAATTTATTGCACATGCACATACGTCACTAAAAGACTCAGCAACTTCCTGCCACTGAAGGTTTAAATAAAGACGAAAGTAGTAAACGAAAGTTTACATATAAACGGAAACTTACAGATAAGATAATTTAACTTAATCTCATATAACATTTTATGCTGTTTACTGATTTTTGGCCTTAGGCGCTGTGAAGCAAACTTTGGTTGGAATATTCATGAAAATAGTAATGTCATCTACTTCGGTAATAAAGTATTTGCAATAATTTGTAGTTGAGGCTTTTTATGCAGTTTAGGGTTTTCATTGAGCTTTCATAAGTTTGCAGAATGCCAGCAGTGTAATGAAAATAGAAAAATTGTCACAGTCAGCTTCGATAATTAAACAATTAGGAAAGGGTCTTTAATAACTTTAAGCTAATAGTTTTCGCACCTTTCCGGTGAACACGGCGGCTTAATACGGTATTATTAGCTACACGCCAAGTTGTGGAAAGATCAAAGAAGCTGATCAAACATGACATTTTATTATTAATGATATTCGAATGCAATTGAAACACATTACAAATTTAAATTACTTTAATTAATAAATGCAGAGAAGTACTCGGACGTTCATGCGAATTTTTAAATTAAAACAAAAAAGAAAATTAACAAAAACTCAAGTTTAAGCTTTAATGAAAAAATCAGTAAAAACAAAATATTTCAAATTTATTAGGTATTTTGAATACATAACTGCATTGATATTGAATTAATTCAAATTTTACGGTATTTGAAATTAAAAAGAGTCCACGAATGAAAAAACTAAAAACATAGCTATAAAAACAGTACAACTGTTTATTATGAATAAATAACTATAGAGGTAAGAGAAGAATAATCCATAAAAATATTTAAGAGAAAATCATATTGCTGTAATCAAAATGGATATTTTTTTTATTAGAAAACTTCGGTAATGATAATATTTGCAAGCAATTCTTTAACATTGTGAAATTTTTAAATCATTCCTTAATTGGAAGCACTTAAATTCTTTACAGAATAGATGTTATGTAGCAAGTTGGTGGAGAGTTTTTGCTATTTTTACTGTTTAGCACTTTGTTCGTGTGAGTGTCTTTAGTAAATTTATGATCAAGTATAATATTTCGCAATATATAAGATTAACATACATATGTATCTAATGAAAATTTTACTTTATTAATATATTAATAATTATTGAATATGTATACATATTTAATAATCAAACAAGCAAAAATAAAGTGTAACTAATTGAAGAAAAAATCAGTTCGATTTAAGCTTTGTTTGCACTTCAATTAAGCAACAGACATATAACAAAAACTGTGCAACGTACTCGTAAATGCAGCGCTTCCAATGAACTCTTGTTCTCTCCCTTCCAATGAGTGCTCTCTAAGAAGTAGAGAAATGTCAAAAAGCTGACAAGCAACCAAAACACAAACACCTGTCTCTTAGCTGCAACGCAGTTATGTGGGATACATATATACGTATGTATGCACAACCAAGCATGACTTACCAATCTAAACACGCACACAAGCATTAGTGCAGGCATCAATGAATTTACTGACAAGGTCATGTTTATGCAAAATTCTTATCGGTACAGTTTACTGACTGCACCCAGCTGCTGGAGTAAAAATATTGAGCGGAATGGAACGGCAACAAAAATTATTTGTTTTACTTTCACAATAATATTGGGTAATCGAAAAAGTCTTTTCGTATTTTGTCAATAGATGTCGTTGCAGTCGTATATCTCCTGCGCTACCAATCACGTGCTGTCATACCATATAGTGTTCGAAAGGTGAGATTTTAAGCTTCATTTAACCAAAACAAAAATTCGGGGTAGTTGAAAAAAAGGCAAAGCTGTTCAAAAATGAGTGAAAATAATTAAGAAATTCGCTATATTTCGAAATTTTTATATAAAACAGGGAACAATGCCACGCAAGCGACCAATGAAATTTGTGAAGTTTATGGAGATGATGCTGTAAGAATACCCAATATACATATGTATGAAAGATTGAAACAATGGCTGATATTTTGAATTGATGCAGTCGCATCCAGCTGATATACAAAGCAAGTCATAATTCCCATAAATACTCAAATATCTGCTTAACGTCTGCGACTGTATGCAAACGCATACTAACAGCTGTTTACATTCGTCTCTCTGTAGAAAAGCGTAAGCTGAATATTTCCAGCCAAAAGAGACTAAACAGAGAAACGAGTTTCGTTTAAGAGAGTGACTTCATTTACAAGCACTACAAAGTTGAGCGTGATCACTGAACAGCTGTTTCAACACACACATACTACTACTACACTCGGAAAGCAGCTTGTAATTAGACTGCACGTTCGGCACTTCTAGTTGAAAGCTCAGCAACTGAACTCCCCAAAAGCACTGCTCTTGTCCTATGATCAGCACGGCGTTCATATTACGAGCAGCAAGTCGTAGTTGGGTTTTCGAACGGATTTCAGTTTTCGAACGAGTGTCACGTTATACGGTTGGTAGGCTATGTTGTCTGACATTGTACGCTTTCTTGGTCACAGTGTTTACTACGTTCAACAAGAAAAGCAGTAGCAGTATAGGCAATCGTTAAGCAATTTATGCAACAAACGCGATCGTATGCGGTCAAATCTGTTTTTATTCAACCGATCTTTGGTGGATGGACACTTGAAGCTGAAAAAGTGTGTGTAAAATATTGTTACAATAGCAAGCTTTGCCTTTACAAAATTTACTCCGTGCTTTTTCTACATGCGAAATCGACATTTGTTTAAACATTCAAATCACCATAAACCCACTTCAGGTTTAATCACAAGTGCAGCTGCGATTATGTGAAAATGTGAAATCAAATGAAAGATACAAATTTAAGCCAAATATAAATTGAGACAAGTGTGAAAGGCAAAGAAATATGGTGCAAATCAGCAAACGGAATTCTTTTGGGCTACGCTTGCGGGCGCCAACGGACGCGGGACGACAATTTGTATGAGTGAATTTGCTAAATTTGCTTTTGCTAAATTCGCACTGGTCTACTTCTGTGATTTATGTGCAGCATTTTGCTTCAATCTCTGCAATCAAAGGCAAAAAATAAAAATGAGAATTGCAAAATATGTAAACACTTCGGATTCGGTTGCGAAAGTTAAAAATGTGCATAGTTAAATCATATACCTGAACTTGGAAACTTCATTTCAGGCGTTAATAGCTAATTAAACTGACCGAAAAAAGGCAGTACAAGCCGCATTTTAAACAACAATTCAATTTATTTTAATTTTTCTTTTTATTTATTCATTTGTTTTTGTTATTCTTGTAGTGTACAAAATTATAATACTTTTACTTAAAAAGCAATTATTTTTAGCGTATACGTTGCTTTTTATGGCGAAAACGTCAGCAAGAATTGCTAAACACACAAACTGACTGACGTTGTGCTGATAAACAGTATGCGCTAAAAATACGAGTATATTTCCACTTTACTCAGACACCGTAAATAACAACTGCGGTGCATACGATTTGTAAAAGGGTGTATAGGTTTCTATAGTATAGTGCTTTGTAATTCATGCGGTTATAATATCACTGAAGTCCAAACGACTTTATAATAAAAAATCTAATTAATTTCAGTGAAAAAGTATCACAACTAAATCAAACAGCAAATTAACTGCAAATAATTAGTTTGCAATTTTAAAGTTGTTTCAGCAATAGTCAGTTGAATAAGTGGACAGACTGTCATCCAGTCATTCAGCGAATCGTTCAGTTTTGTGCGGAAAATTGCAATTGGATACTTTTCCCTTTTTCGCGTTATTTTTCACTTTAGTATCTGCATCATTTTACAGTATGTGTAAGTGTATATAAGTATATGTACATATATGCATATGTATACATAAGTGCATTTATGTAAGCGCTGACGACAACCGAGTGAAATTCGCATCGTATTACTGAGTGGCTTTGGAGGCAGACGCGCTGCCATGCAACCACACCTGTCAGCTGACTAAAAGCAGAAACACTAATTACAGCAGGAAATATAGTTTTAACTTCACCTAATTTGGGATATACTGCCCAGCAGTATTGCGGACAACTTGTCGAAAGCGCGCATTTTAAACGTTTGGATGTTCGGTGAGTATGCTTAAAAATGGAAAATACTCGTAGTAGGTTCAAACTCATCGGAAACGCAAGATAAAATAACAAACATTAAGCGAAAAATGTTTTAAGGGCGATCTGAGATCATGAAAAGGGAAGTGGAGGGGTGTGTTTAAATTTTGAAGGGTTAAAAACGGTATATTTCGATTTGCAGCAAAACTACGACTGCTATAAAAAAAGTTACATGCCATTTTCGTGGCACAATTTTACTTTCACAATTTCATCATGGAGCAATACAATTTATGTAAAAACGCAATTCCCTCTCTCATGACAAAGCAGAAGCACAACTTCCTGTGACACAAGGACTGTTTAGCTGGATTTTATCGCAATTTAAATTTAGCATCGCTAATGTTGCATTTAATCATGGCAACAACAAAACGCATACCAATTATACCAATTGGAAGTAACTAGACGAACATATGTACATATATATTTATATATAAAATGGGTATACAAGATAGCAACAACACAAAATCACTTGAAACTCAAGTAAAGCGCCGTAATTAGTAGTGGGGTGGTGGCAAGGGAAGCTGTAGTAGCGTGTCAGTAGTGAATGCTCAAAATTGTAGATGCTTTTAGCGCACTTTATCCCCTCAACTGCTCCCCGATAGCAGCTACTTTGGATTGGACTGTTGGATTTTGCGCAGCTGCCGTTTGCTTTTCCACATGCTCCGCTTCCAAACAGGCAACTCTAATTCATATCATTATGTGAATTTTATGTCACACGTGACAGCAAGGCTGTCGGCAAGACAGGCAGACAGCGCAATAGGCGCACGGCCGCACATACAAGCCACCAGAGGGTTGCGCGAAAATGTGTTGTCTACAAAGACGTTCAGACAGTGATATGTATTGTTTGAGAAAAAAGCTGCGCAATTTCCTTTGTACACAACGAAAGCTCCGTTTTCTAAGTTCTGTTGCCACACGAACTTAATTTATTGCGAGCTGTCAATCGCCACACAAAATACGCGCGCATTACTTTAAAGTCTGCCTGTATTACAGCATTTGTATGCGTATGTATGCATAGCCCTGAGTATGACAAAAGCTGAACAGCTGTACTCGAAGATACTTTAAGCTCGGCAGGATGTATTTAGGGGTTCTTCGCTGCGTCTTGTTTTTATTATACCTGCTTAGAAATAACCGATTTTTAACTTTGTGTGTACATAATAATTTTGGTGTGAGTTCCAAAAAAGCAGTGAAACGAAAATGTATGAGGAAAGAGAAATTTCTACTTATTCAAAGGTTTACTTCACGATTGGGTGTGTTCAAGATTTTTTCTTAGATTACAAACTTTCCTGTTACCGAAAAAACGGACTATAATTGTGCGACTTGCTCTACTGCAATCAACGAAAAATGTTGGGTGCCACATAAACTTGACAAACACCCGAAATGTACACATGCGCAAATACAGCATTGCATTTATCAGCGATAAACAACAGAGCTTTTGCAGAGGCAGAGACAACAGGCGCCGTTAACTTTGTTGGTGCAGCTGAAAACGATGCATATTGGTAATGTGTTAGTGGCGACTTAAACCTGCTGCCTAGTCACAACCCGCAGTGTCGGAGCATGTCGGAGCATGCCGGACCTGATATTGCACCATGTTGCACGGGCATACCGTTGGTCAACTGCTGCGGCTTTAACGCGAATGAATATAAAGCAAGCACCAAAAAAAATAAATTCGTGATGTATTCGCAAATGAAACTCAGCGCACAAAGGAATTAATGCATTGTTACACTATTACGGTTTCTACCGAAACTTTTTGCTCTAGGCTTTACTTCGTCTTGTCAATATATTTTTTTTTGCGGTGGCAATTGCCTTGAAAAGCGCTGGCTACCTCAACGTGTTGCTACTGCAACCGTCAAATATATACATACTTGCACAAGCCAATGTATGCTTGCGTTGGCTATTTCAGCGAGGAATTTCTGCTGGTTTTGCATTCTCAAATCTTTCAATTTTGCACATTCTTTCAGCAGCCTCACAGCAGCCGCCTAAACAGTTAAACTCAAAATACAATGCTGCGGTCCGTAACTTGTTTACCGTTTTATTCTGAATTCAATGAGCCAGCAACTTTAGAAGTTCCATAAAAAAAAGCACACACACACACATGTTGAACTATATGCAAGTGTGTAAACATGTTTATGCAAAACAACGTGAACCAGCAAATGAATGGACAGCACAGACAAGGTCTATAAAAATGCAGCTAGTCACCGTGCTGCCAAGTTGCCAGACCGTCGCAGCTCCCACCGGACCGTTCGGTCTGCAGCGCCCAGCTGGCTACCTGGTCGCTCAAGCTGCTATTATTGCACTGCCGCTGCGGTATTTTGCTAAGCGCAACCATTAAGCGTTAATTGATTTGAGGTGCTTAACCAACAGCTTTCTTATTTTTTCGCATTAGAAATATAACGAGCAAAATAAACCGAAACATCAAACAGCTGCAAGAACTCAGCTAACTCAATTTGATTTCTGCAGTATTTCGAGCGTTGAGTTGGCGACAGCTCCATTCCACTTGGTCTATGTATATGAGGGGCGAGCTACTGCAACAGCATCGACGAAATTGTAATTGCCAATGGCTGGCTAAAACCAATTTTGTTGATATTTATTGCACCTCAGGCAAATATGCGAATTACAGTAATTGCAGTAGTTGAACTATTCAAGAACGGCGACTAAACGTATTATTTACAGTTCGTTCCCATGATTAACGGCTTTCTGACACAAAACATAATATTGTGTTCAAGTTCATTCAGGAAAAAGTTATGCAAAAGGCTTTGCTTTATTAAAAGTACATATGTACATATGTATGTATTTTTGTGTAATTTGGAAGCAACTGCTGAAAGGGCTATCAATATCACCAAAATACATCATAAAACCTTTACTATCAACGAGTTCCCCAAAAATGAAAGCAAGCTGTTGGCCTCAAAGAACTAGACGAGCTGTAAACAGAAAATCAAATTCAAAATTGGCAAAAAAAATAGTCAAAAAGGATATCGCCGAACCATAGTGTTTGAGCCATATAAAACGATCTTGAAATTTGATTCGTGTCAGTCCATACATATGTACATATGTATATGTATATGCAAGTTCTCATAACTTTTTGCAAACAGAAATAAAGCGGTTTTACGATACAATCGCTATTCAGAAAAAAAATATTTAGCACGCGCCGGAAAGTGCCGAAAATCCCATTCATAACAACTTCGAAATATTTTCGAAAGGAAAACAAAAAAAAATCTGTCTGAAAGAGCTTGTACACTTGCCACTGCAATCGGTAGATTGGCCCACAAACAGGTGATCGCTTTAAAACAACAACTCACTTTTATATTTCTGTATTCCTTTTTTGCATCTTGTTTGTGTCTGTTGGAGCAACAGCAGGTCAGTAATAGAAACTCGTTTATAAATATACCATACCAATTCGATTCGTTGTACATGCTGTTGTTGTTACCGCGTGGCATGCAGGTGTGTTCAGCAAGTGAGTGACCATAATAACAACAAATCAGCCTGTCACATAACTAAATTGTTGACCCACAAATGCTGCAACCATTAGCAAAATGCCAGCGAATCGCCGAAAAATGCTCGTAAAATAAAATAACAGTAAATTTAGCACAACATAAAATACCTGAATGATAAAATAATACAGAAATTTCATGCCGAATTATGCGAACCGAAAAACAATTATATACACCCCAAAGCATTAATTATTGCCATGAGTGGAGTGTACGGTAGCAAGCAAATTTAATTAAAAATTATATTTATCAAAATATTAAGACCTTGCCAAAATTTAAGACAGTCGGAAAGCACAAATCAAGTACCATTACTTACTTGGTGCTTCCCCGCTGGCTTTGAGCTTCTAAATGGTTTGTGCTTCTATCATTGAGTCAATGCTAATCCTCTCCATCCATTCCATCATTTACACATTCAGCCGCTGAAGCACTCACCCGTGCAATGCAACGGCGCTGCAAGCCTTCAAGCAGTCAATTGCATTTTATGACTAAAACAAATAGTTTACGGACGAACTGGGGCCACATCTTAGGTGCTCGAGAGCCTCTTAACCCAGATAACAAAAATCAGATAATTGATGTGATTCAATACAAGCACACCGAAGCGTGTACCCACTTACAAGTGTGGATGTACAAACAACGAAACACGACTAAGATCTTCTATGTAAAACACAGATATACAATAAATAGGGCTAAAGTCTGGGCTACAATCAATTGATGTTTTATCACGCTTATTGCTAATATTCGGTTTAATTTTGCAGAAGATCCGACTCGTCAGCAACCATTTGCGTCTATCGGGTTTCTACAGGAGGAATTTTTGGCTGTTTCAGCTGAGCACTTTTCATTTTTTCGCTGGAAGTTGCTGCTAAGCCATAGCCAAGCTCCGCCGGCCTCGGCCAACACTACGAAAAACTTTTATAGTTATTTATTTGTAATTCGCTTTTTATTTATTTATTGTTGCTGTTCTGCGTTGGGGTGTGGTGAATATTGTAAAATTGCTGATGGAAGCGCAAAAATTAATTAAGCAAAAGCAGAAGTAAAAACAAAACACGAACGGCTCGATTTTTATGCGCACGCTGACCTACTGATTTCTCGCTTCGGTGCTCACAAAGTGTACGTGTTGTTGTTTATACATACGTAGACTTACTGTTTGCAGCACTCGCACGGAAACAAGCTTTTGTTGTAAATTTTGTTTGCATTCTTGGCCGTTTTTAAGCCTCTTCTCTTTTCTCTCCTCCTCCGCCAATTTTCCTTCCACAAGCTTTTCGGCCTTTCTATTTTTTCTCTTCTCACGCGCGCTGCAGCTTTTGTTATAACTATTTTGTACTTTTATATGTATTTTTTGACCACCTCAATATGACCGGTTTTCTGTTTTTCTTTTGGGAAGTGATTATTAATTTTTCCTCGAGCGTAATGGCTGCAATTAGTTTCAGTAAAAGTGGATCATAGCGCCGTAAACGATCGAACCACACAAACCGGCCCGGCCATAGGTGTGAGTAGCAATTGTTGTGCGAGTGCAAGTGCGGCTGCGCACAATGGAAAGTGCCGGAAAATGTACGAACTGTTACAAATAATTGTAATCAGACTGATAATAAAACACTTGACTCGCTTGAGCAGGCAAACTACTATTGCTTGTGGGCTCTAAGCACTTATGATGACTTGCACGACATTATGCAACAGCTGAGCGGCGCAATGAGCACTAAAGATAATTGCTGCAACAACTTGAATAGAGATTTTAAAATCAGATGTTGTGTCACTAATAAAATACAGTGTCCACTCACAGCATACAGGGATAGCTCTTAGGTCGCCGCACTCACTCTCGGCAGTAGAAGTTAACGAACCCGTTGGAGGAAATTACATGCACCTACAAATGTAGAAACATACTTTCTAACACGAAGAACAGTGGCAGTGATTCAGACAGCAACTATCACCACAGTTGCATAACGAGCTTGCTGGCTTGGCGTTAAGTCGAAGTATTGCAAGAATGACGCTGTGGCAGTGGAAATGGCAAAAACGCCAGCAACATGGAAAGTGTAAGATAAGGCGCAAAGAGAGCTACTGTATTTAATTACAGTATTAACACCCATACACAACAAAAAAAAACATTGGCAATTACACAAGAAAGGCACAAACAAACGGCAATAGGCTTATGTAAAAAGCGATAACAACAGCATGCGGAAGAACACGTTAATAACAGCCAGATGTAAAGCCAAGACCGATTCCACTTCCAGTTACAGCGCCAATGAGTACCAATAACAACACCAGCGGCAGAGGCAGAAGACACGCTAAGCTTGGCTTTAACAGTGGCAGTGCCAGGTGGAATTTTGATATCTGCAATCTACGCTACACAAAACAAAAACGCTAGACTTTGATCTATCGTGTGTGCGCTTTGCGGCAATTGGCCTTACTAAATGAAACACAGAGAGCAAGGCAATTCATTTTTCGTAGCGAGCCGAGATTCATATGTATACTAGAAACATACCAATACTCAAGGGAAGATATGACGCATATGCACATAAATATGTACATATTAACTTCGTATATCATACACCGGCAGCCACACCATGGAAATTTAACTACGACCGCAGTCACAACTACAATTATACTGCTGACACTCATCAGCAACTTCCAGCGTTACCCTCTCGACCTACCGGCCCCACACTGCAAGCGTATGAAGAAATTTCCGGCGGTAATTTATAGAGTCTGACACAAACTCTACTTTTCAGTTCATGATTCACAAATGTTTGACTGCTTCCGAAATGTTTGATTTTTTTGAGATTTTTATGTGGTTTCTAGATGGTTGCTAGTGCCCTTGTTTTTGTAATCCTAACGGAAATCTGTATACATTTGTGTGTATTTTTACAGCCTGACTTACGCAAGGTTTGCGTCAGATAGTGGAGTAGCCAGTACGTCATTTAGTAGCGAATAAGCGGCATTATCGAATTTCCACTGTAGTTACCTTTTAGAATCGGGTATTTTAACTTCGTTTAGCACGTAGATTATTCGTAACTAAATAAAGTTCATTGGCTTTAGCTGAGATGTCGTAAATTTGAACGATATATCATTAGTGTCCAAAACATCACTTCTTCTAATACATTTCTTAGTGAAATAAGTTAAAACAGGCAAAACAAGTTTTCAAAAACGTTAAACACATTGATTACAATACGAAATTCTGCTTTCAAGATACCAGCGAAAATGCTAATAATACCTGTATGCTACGTATAAAAGCTACCTTTCATTCTAACTAAGCACGAAAGACTTAAAGAAGCACGCAATATTTACACTAGGTCATTAACAAAACAGATGGCAGGTTATTATAATTTAGCTTACTTTTTGCGGGATTCGAAAGCGAGGCGAATCGTTTTAGCCGATCATAAAAGGCAAGCTGCGGCAAATAAAGGATGCAATACCAAAATAAATTAATTGCAGAATTGAAGAATCCAGTTATAACTTTGTACACTAAAACAGATTGGCCCCAAATTACGCTGTACAAAAATGTTCGAAAGTTAAAAAGTAAAACTCAGATGACCCAATGGTATGAGTGGTTCGGATTATTAAAGTGTTTTTGAATGAAGTATTTAAGGAAAGTTTCCCACCCTTCATTTCACCTGATGGACTGATTTATAACAGCTGCGCAAACGCGGAAACCTCTTCGATCTTATGAAAAAAATCCAATCAAATACAAAAGCTTGTTGAAAATGGATTGCGATACGTCATATAGAGCATTGTATGCTGCCACTTAGTACTTCGCATTACTTGATTGGCGCATTGAGGGCATTCAGCGCATGCGCAACTCAGTTAAGTGCCGCAAAGCGAACGTATACGCCATACAAAACTAATAAAAACATTAATATTTTGAAAACAGCATTTGCGTGCATTAACACATATGTACATGTGTGAGTTTGTATGCGTATGAGTGTTTGCCAGGGTAGCCAAGTGAGTATGTAATAATATAATCGAGGGCAATATGCAGCACTGAACTGCAATGAACTTTGTACGCCTTCTGATGTGTTTTCTATGTTTATTGTTGTTTTGCTGTCGTGTAGATTGAGCAAGAAGTAACTGCAGCACCGTGCAACAGTAGAAAGAGAAAGGTTGAACCAAACGTTCAATATCTTGAATAAATACACATTGTACATACGCACACATTCACGTGCTTTGTAGTATTTATTAGTCGCTTTATAGTTATTTTTTATGGATTTAGTTCACAATTGGTGCTAATCACTTTTGGCCGTCGCACTAAAAAATTATGAGCAATTTTAATGGCTGAAATGAATAAATGCAAAAACAAATAATGCCACCACAACTAAGGCACATACACATACATATATGCATACATAGAGAGGTGTACATAAAAATCAGGCACACAAGTCTAAAATTAAGAACGAAATAAAGTGAAAGACCTTGGGTGAAAGAACGGCCGAAGTCATTAAATCCAACAACCAAACCGGAAAATAACATTAGACAGAAAGCACACCAGCAAGATCGCACACTAATGCATACCATACACACATACACACAGATTCACACCACTGCAATGCAGCCACCAGTTGCTGTGATTTTATCGCCAAATTACAAAGCTGTGGAATTTACTTATAACTCATTTCTTGAATTAGTTTTCTTTGAATTATGGTAATGCGGTTTTATTTTTTGTTGGACATTTCAATTAAATTCCACACAAAGCGGAAAAGCGCTCGGTTGCTCATCAGCCAACATCTTTCCTCAGTACCCGGCTCTGAGCTCCTTATAATCCCAATGGCAATATTAATAAAAGCCACAGATAAAGCAACAAAAATAACCGCAGTACAATAGTAATTGCAGTTAGAGATTGTGCCTGAGGCCACCTCGCGTTTGGTTTATCTTAACAACATCAAATTAAGACCTCTGGTCACAATTACGGATTGCAGCAGCCAACACGGCAGCGTCAGTTGCTTGCGAAAATTGGCAAACAGCGAAAAAACAAAAACTCACACACGCGAATACTCAAATAGACAGTATCAAAGTGAATGCTAAAGTAGCAGCACTAAAGACTACCATATAGCCGGTTTTAGAATAGCGATAGCGAGAGAATCATATTCAGTGGAAACAATGGCGTCAAGAGGCGTCTAGGCAGCGTGGAATAGTTGTCGTTCTAGTCGACACGGATGGCGAACGTTGACTGCCATCATTTGCAATTACTGAGCGTCATTAATCAGGGCCAAAAAGCACTTAAGCTGAAAGTAGAACCAGCGGCATTAGCAACAACAATAGTAGATTCAACTTTGTGGAAGATTGATGAAGAAGTCACCAACACGAAAGAATTCTACAAAAATAATTCCGATAAACTCGTTGCATAACCACCAGATGCCAGAGAAGGCGCTTGCTTGTAGGAACCACCGAGTTTTGATATCCGCTACACAAGTATGTATATACATACAGCTATATACAGGGTTTGTCCGGAAAGAAAGAACCGAGGTGCATGCTGCTTGGATCCCCTTTGTTTTCTAAAAATGCTTGGCTTTCATCGGCCTTTTCAGACAAGGAAACCAAAAAGTCCGGAGGGCCACATCTGGGCTGTATGGCGGCTGCGAAAGCGTTGGGATGCCGGCCTTGGTTAGGTAGCTGTTCGCAAGAAAGACGGTGTGAGCCGGGGCGTTATCGAAATGCAACTTCCAATCGGCTGCGATGTCTTGTCGGACCCGATTGACCATTCTTTTGAGTCTCTTGAGGACTTCCACGTAAAATTTGGCGTTGACGGTTTGTCCAGGAGGAACAAATTCATGGTGGACGATGCCTTTGATGTGAAAAAAGACAATGAGCATGGTTTTCACTTTGGATTTGCTCATTCTTCTCTTTTTTGAGCGTGTGCCATTCGAAAGATTGCCTCTTTGCGTAAGGATCATACTCAAAGAGCCATGAGTCGTCACCTGTGATTACGTTATTCAAAAATTGGATTTCAACACCTCTGCTTAAGGTGCGCGCTGGCTCCGAAGTACAGTAGCGGCGAAAGAAAATCAGTCCTATTACCATCCGCACTTTCACACCGAGACGGTAATTAAAAATTGCTGCTACTTTTCCTTCTGCGTGATCTGTTTTAAACTGCGGCTTTCGTCGAACCCACTATGGGTACTTCCACATAGTGGGTAACAACATCGATAATACGGTAGATAACAAACGGCGAGGAGGCGCCGCAAAGGTAGTACTAGCCAAACGCACCAATGAACACAAGTTCAGCGACCCAAAAAAGCAAACAATTACAGTTTCAGTCGTGACAGCAAAGGCGGCACACGCGACTATGTATTATTATATTTTGTAGTTGTTGTTTTCACAGTATTACTTTAATTTCTGCGACAATGTTTGACCGTGTGATATAAATGGACATGTGATGAGTAGAGATCCTAGCACGCACGTCCTTCATAGGCACAAACCGCCCTGACAGGTTTATCTACTTACAAATGTTGCAAGCACTGCCGCTTTCCCTCATCATCGCTTGCGCAACGGGCAAACATGTTTAAACGACTATTTATCTGCTGTCGAATGACCTTGGCAAGGGCAGCTTTTTTTAACCTGTTACTATGTTAGCGCCATACTGGCGCACAATTCATCAGATACGAGTATTCATTCCCTTGCTAAGATACTTTTACAGTTTTTTTGCGCGGCCCAAACACAACAATAGCAATAAACTATAGATCAGCAATACAAGGCAATAAACAAGCATTGAATGAGCCGCTTCGAACACACCTTAAAAGCTTTCGGCTGGACGCTGGCGACTACGTCTGGAACGTGCACAATTGCATTGTTCCTCGCGTATATGTGTTGTGTGTTGGTGGTATGTGCGATTTTAAGTACTTTTATTCGTTAAGAAATACTTATAGCTTTTTAATGGCGTAGTAGCAGCTCATTAAGTAGGCATCTAATTGTATGTGGAAGTATGGTCGTAAGCATATACAGCTGCATTTTTTAATTTAGAATATAATTATTTATTTTTAGAAACCTTTTATTGGGTATTAATGTGAGTTACGAAATCTATTGGAGTATTTAGCATTTTCAGCGTAACAAAAGCAAAGCTATGAAATAAGCTGAACCACTCGACCAACCGCGATAAAATTTCAATTTAATAAGTTATTTTTAATTATCAATGAAATGGTGGTTTTAGTTTATTTTTGTAGCTGAGCCTCATCACTTTTGCATTAAGTTCCAACTGCGAGATTGCAAACCTCACCAAATAATTTAAGCACCAGTGAATTGGGCACACCCGTTTCGTGCAGCAGCACAATTATGTTATTTGCCAAAGTATTAGCAGCACTTAGCAGGCAGCAGAAATGTGATGCAAAAGTTGGCAGCAATTTCGATTGAATTAAATAAAAAGAAGGAAATTTCGTGGACGTCAATGGGCGACAGGCACATGCTGCCCACAGCCTACTTACACTAATGAGCAGCGACAAGAGCATATTTTAAAGAGAGGCGTGGAGAATGCGGTGTAGGTTAGCTAGTTAAAAATAATTTCGCACAAATAGATATGTAAATAACATCACTTTCTCAATCAATTTATTCCTTTAAACATTTCAAACCATTTGCAGATTTTTTTCTCATTTGAGAACGAATGTGAATTATAAAAGATTTTCGCCTCTAAATTACAGATTAACATAACAATATTTAGCGATAATGGGCAGTAAACTTTTACTTTCTTCATAAAAAAGATTATTTTCTCAACGCACCCAAAGAAACCGTAACATACTTAATAAGTTTGTATACAGTTTTAAGGAAAACCATGAACGATACATATTTCCTAGGAATTGAAAGCAAATAATTTGCTACATTTAAGCTTCATTAGCGCTTTTGCAGTCGCACAAAAAGTTCCATTATTGCCACGGAGAGGCTTAGTGAATTAGAGAGAATAGTAGCTCTATATACACAGATACATATGTGAAATAAGAAAGTAAATACGTATGTATGTAGATAAATCTCAATGTAAAATTTGCGGATTTTTGTGAAAGTAAGGCGAGTCAGAATTGAAATGCCACTTTGGCATTATACAAATGATATAATGTGAGGGGACCGGTTGTTCACCAATAGTCATAACCAGTCCAAATTAGTACTAACAGACAATGTAGAATAAGTTAAAATCCTGTGTATACAAGTAGAGATACCTACAAGTATGTATGTATGTAGTTGCTAATTATTTTAACCAAAATAAATGTTCACTAAAAAGTGTTAAGCTCGTAATAATAATAACCAAACTCTGTGTAATTTCGTCACATTTTGTAACTTAGCGTATACTTCACACTAAATTACGATAAACTCGTATAATGGAATGTTCATCGTATTTATGAGTGCTATATTCGCATAATAAAGCAATTTGTTTGTAATTTTTTTTTTGCATAGTTTGCGATTTGCATTTCAGTATTTGCTCATAATGATTGTTAAAAACTACAATAGGTTTTGTTTAAATAAATCTTGCCCAATATAAAAGATGAAACCTTTATCAAATTTGTCTGAACGCAGAGAAAAATGGCGAAAAAAGATTGTATTAACATTTCAAATCAAATAATCTCTGCTATTTACCCGGTTAATTTTGATACCTCTTGAAAGCCTTTAAACATACATATTATACTTTTGTAGCTACAAATTAATAAAAATTTAAAAACAATATACATATGTACATATATTATTGGGTAGTCGAAAAAGCCTTTTCGTTTTTGTCAATAGATGTCGTTGCAGTCGTATATCTCCAGTGCTAATAATCACATTGTGTCATAACGTATAGTGTTGGAAAGGTGAGATTTTAAGCTTCATTTAATAAAAAAAAATTAAATTCGGGAAAGCTGAAACAGTTATCCGGAAATATGGCAAAAAGTGATTGGCCAAAATTCTTTATTTATTAAAAAGAAATAAGTTGAAGTTTGATTAAAAATACGAAAAGATATTTTGCAAAAGTTGAAATAAAGTCATCGACAAATAAAGCAAATTACTCATATAAGCCTCGTTTTTATACTTATTCAAAATATTTATATTCGGTGGTTTAAGCTGAATAATATTGCATACGAATGAATTATGCCTATTTTGACAAAGTGTCATCTCAAATCACTTTCCAACTTATTACACAACATTAAAAATGCTTATTTCCCCCATTAACGCCCGACCGCAAACGGAAATATCTGGCCACAAAAAATTCATATAGAAATCCAATGCACTCGTTGTGACAGCGGATCATTTTCACAATAAGCTTGTGACACCGCACAACAGTCGAAATACTAATTAAATACAAATCATAAAGATTGCCCAATTTTTGTCGCCGTTAGAGACGGGTTAAGCGCACTGCTATTGCTGGTATGATTACAACGCGACCAGTTCGTGAAGACATAACAAAATTAGGGCAAAATGCAAATATGCGGTCACGAAGAGTGCGAAGTGTAATGTGAAGCGCTGCATCATTGTAACGCGCGCTTTGAATTGGGCTTTGGGTGAATGAAAGCACAGCACCGGCGCTGCTCGACATGTTAGGCGCGCAAAAAAGTCGAATTTTAACAACTCAGCTTAGCTGGATGTCAAGCAGGCAAACAGCTGTTTGGGCGGCGCGCACATCGTAATCAGGCACGCCATGACAAGTGTCTTGCGATTCATTGCAATTCGTACATTTATATACTTCACTTTTCGCTTTTATTTTGGTTTTATGTTTTCAGGCGACCCATCAAGTGCTTCATGAGTATTAATGTTTGAGCTTATGTGCAAATACTTCACAAAAAAGCTGGTAAAGTAGCTTTCGTTATGACGAAGGTGTGGATTTCACCACATGTACTGGTAAAGTACACAATTGCAAGCGAACTAAGATGCAAGACTTCGCACGCATTGCAGGTCGTGAAATAGCCATAATAGCTGGAGATTTTAAGACGTGCGCGGCTCAAAACTTGCCATCAATTTGAGCACACATTAGTTCACAGCCAAGCTTACCACTTTCAAAAAAAAAATTGTTTGTAATATTTTTTTGGTATACCCAACAACATTGCCTACGAAATTAACAGAAAATATTGAAAATATTTACTTTATAAAAATACACTAGGATACACTTAACTGACGACGCCCTTTTCTCTTCTTTACAGATTTCAAAATTCTTGCTTTCTAAGAGGTGAGTAAAAAACGCTCACATAACCAATAATTAGTTACAAACTACACAGATATGAGTATAAACACTTAGAGATGCTATAGAACACGTTATTACTAGTAAATTAGCAGCGATAAACGAACAATCGACAGATCGGCTATTCGTCCAACTTCCACGACGCCATCCGCCGCGTCACGCCGCACTTCACCGCACTGTCCTCACATTGCGATGCACCAGCAACGCTTTGTGTTCACTCACTGTTTAATATGCGAGATTGGTGATTTAGATTTGCGATGGTTGTTTGCTTGTTTTGTTGCTGCTTCTCAACTATTCGCCTTCTTGGCTAGCATTTTGTAAAGCTAGTAACTTATGTGAATATTATACATTCGCAACAAAAGCAACAGCTACCAGTTGTTGATGATTTTAAAACGAAACGGGCTACCTAAAGGTATGCATATGATAAAATAAATTTATAATTCAAGGTCGCGATTTCACAGTTCGCTAAATTGCGTTGTAAGGCGATATAAATGCAGAATATCGTGAAAAATAGCCAGATGTGGCGTTGAATTTAAAATTGTGTCTCATCGATTATACAACCAAATGAGAGACGGTGTAAAATACTAATGAACAAATCACATAGAAATTTATGTGGCATCACAATAAGAATATAAAATATTGCGCTCAAGTAACGTGATCCCAGAAAAATCCGGCTCAAATTTTTTCGAAAATTCATTTAAGTTCCAATTTAGATGCAAAAAAAAGCTGAAATTAAGTTAAATCATAATCAGCAATGTTATTGCTGCAATTCTGTCAGATTTCGAAACAAAAACAAAAACTTTAACCTTGCTGAACAGTTGATGGTTCGCAATGGCAGATGGAACCTCTTTCGGATATCATTTCAATTAACTCCTTCAGAGACTGGCTACTTCATAATCTTTATGCAGCCGCGACAGCCGTTCAGTTTTCAATGTAATTTTTGTTTCAGCATGATTTTTATTGCTTTGGCACTTTCTATCAATCAATCGTAGCAATTTCCAGCACTGCCAATAAGCGCACAAAAATCGAAGCAATACGTTAGCTGGTATTGCAAGCTGCATAAAACGGGCTAAATGAGACAACGGCATTGTGGCGGCGCGCTGGCAGGCGGTGGCAAGCAATGCGCCGTTATTGCATTGCGAAAGCGCCTCGGTATTACCATTGGCTTCGCATAACGTGAAATGTAAACAGCAAGACGTTTCGCACCTAAGCTCTCGGATGTTTAGTACAGTTCGTTTCTTAGCACGCAGAGTAGGGGCGAGAAGGTGAGCTAACGTGTTGTATGCGATTCGGCGCTGAGGCACGAAACGCCGTACACGTAACAAAGCGGAAGCGCAGCGGCGCGAAAAATGCGGCAATACCAACAATTACAGGGAAAATCGATTTAGCCAAAGCAGTCGCAAGGCGGCATCAAATATCGGTTAGTGGACAAGGAAGTTAAAGTGCTGAAATCAAGCGGTGTTTGTTCTTTTTTGAATCTGACCGCTGCACCGGGAAGTGGTCAGCACATAACCTGTTGCTGCTGCTGCCGTTGCCGTTGCCATTTTCATTCACTTTCTCAAACATGCAGCAATTCGCTACAGTGGAAATTTTGTGTGAAAATCAAGTGAAAAATGGAAAGTCGGTAAGACGAAAGTGTGTCACTAATTACCGAAAATCCATTTTCAAAACAGGATTTGTCTAATTTCGATACGAGAAAAATACTAAAAACTTAATAGCTATGCGCCACAAATCGTCGTAACCCAGCAAAAGCCACACGAGTTCGTACACGGTACATGAAACTAAAACTGGTAGGCCAACTTTTCCAGGCATGCAGGCAAACAAGCACATCGCCCATGCCAAGCATTCCCCCAGCTGGCCGGCGGCAAGAGTTCATCAATTCAACCAGCTATGCATTCTGCCATCCATCCATCCAACTAACTGACTAACAAGCCACTCGATAGCGGCTGCACGTACACGCAACGCAAATACTGCAATACTGACGTGCGGATAAAGAGCGAACCCACTAACGTTGCCAACAACGTGACGTCAAGTCGGTGCATTTTCAGTTTTCCTTTCTGCAACAAACTTGCAGTCAGTGTTGCACCTACATACATATCGAGCGCACAGGTGGCCGCCGCCGCTGTTAGCCAAAACAGGTTCTTGACCATAAACGTAGAAAGGGGCCAGCCACCAGGAAGTACAACAGCAATGTAGGCACCCAAATGAGCAGGGCAATAGAAGCGCAAAGGCAGCTTTTCAGGCGCGCCACAAATGCTGACAAGCTCTCCATGCCACGTGCACATGTCGTTATGCTCCAAGGATGCCGTATACGCGTCGTAGGCTCACGAACTTCATAGATTTTATATTTCCAAATTTGTTTAGAAGTTTTGGAAAGACGTGCATACGTCATATTCAGTAGGTATGTGTAAACTTAATCGCATGTATTTAATCTGCTTATCGTGTCATATATAATTTGTTGTTTTTTCATGAATTCTTGACTTTTTTTAATTTAGTATGAGCGTGTTTAAAAAAGAAAACAGGTTTTCTGCTATTTTGATTCTACGCTACGCTTCATTGTTATTCGCTGACTGCGGCAGTAATTTTGTTTGTTTTCATAACATTTTTGTTGTCAACTTTTATATAACTTTATGTATGTATGCACTGTGTAAATACTACATGCCTTCAAATATGTCATAGTGTGTGTTTATGTGCTTGTGTACATTTATCAGTTTGTAACTGCTTGAGTCGACTGTAAGACGACCTCATTTCAAGGTCGAAATTTCTTACATTTTATTGTCATCATTTGCGTGTTGTTTTTTTATTATTATTTTTTGTTGTTGTTGTTTTAGCACCTTCTATGCTTACTAAGTAATTTTTATTTATCTCAAGCAAAAAATTTTTTCTTGTTTTGGTTGCCGTATATTATCTGCTACTGGTTTGCGGGCAGGCACAGCGATATCGTTTCACTTTATTTATAATCACTTTGTACTATATGAAATTAAATTCGGTTTGTTTTATTAAGCACATACATACATACATATGTGAAATTCCAAAGCAGTTAACAGCAATTCGCTTGTGAGCTTTCGCTCCACTGGACTGATTTCAAAGCTGCCGACAAATGATCAACAAACAGACTAACCATATTAAATTAACAAGTGAAGTGGCAAAATCACGGTTCAAAAAAGGAATTAGAATAATAAAAATTAATTAATTAAAAGCAGTTCTATGTGCACATTTGACCACACAGTTTCGCGCACCGATTTCAACAAGTTTAACCACGGAATATTTCAAGTATTTGTCCGTAGTTTTATTTCAGTGAATTTTTATTCAAACCTTAGCCATAAATAGAAGTAAGCTTAATCAAAAGCTATGTGAGCACATAAATTTATGTTATTTAAATAATATATCCTCATTTCCATAAAAAACGATATTTTTTGTAATAGTTTTCAATAAAGTCATGTCATTCGTGTAAAAAAATTAGATGCAGATACTTGGAAAATAAGTGAGGTCACACAGTCGTACAATACTGTATATACTGTGTTCATTAAAATAATACTGCAACATATTCAAATATCGTTCCCATCATATTTGGGCTCGCAAAGGCAACATGAGTGATTATTTTGGAGAACTAGACATTTCAAATTTAAAAACGGAAAAATTCTGTTACAATTGCTTCCACTGCCTTTTCTATATTTTTTGCAAACACAAGCTGTTCGTTAAAACAGTAGTGCTTATCGTTAGGGGTGTATAAATGCAAGAATTGTTAAAAAGTTGTGATAAATAAATGTGTTAAGTGATTTCTGATGAAATTTTTTGAATTTTGAAATCCCAGTGCTCTTTTCATTTTTAGTGGGTAGAAGAAGAAATTGTTGTATTGAGAAGCGATAAATAATGCTTTGCTATAATTTGCTAACTGGGAAATGTCTATAAAAAAATACATTGGAACTGGATGATATGCATCAGAAAGGTTCGACGTTATGTTCTGGCCAGCGCAGGCACTGGACCTGAATTCAATCGAAAATTAATGGGGGAAATGTTAAACGAGCAAATTCATCAAGTAGAACACAATGTAGTGCGGTGGTCAAGGAAGCATTGGTTTGAATCCTTATAACGCGAGATCAGAATATAATAGACCCCATGCAACGTCAGTGTATCGATGTAGCCAAATATTAGCGAATCGAAAAAATATATTTATCTTATATATATATATATATCTTGTGTGGGTGTGTATGTCACTAAACTCCTCTTAAACTACTGAACCGATTTTGATGAAATTTTTTGTGTGTGTTCAAGAAGATTCGAGGATGGTTTAGATTCACAATTTGTTAGCTAAATACTAACGTAAATACGGTTGCGTCTAACCTATTGACGGTGAGTGTATGTACATACATATCTACAAATCGCGCAATAACTCAGGGCATCGTTATTTTCGTGCGAGCCACCGTTAGTGAATATATAAAATTTTAAATAACTAGATCTTTTTCAATACTATTGAACAGACAAATTTTAAAATCTTTTTTTGTTGCAGATATGTATATTGAAAAACTAAAACGGTGTATATACGTTTTAGAGGTCTTAAATTCATAGTTGGTATTTTTAAGTTGATTTTTCTGGCACTACAATTTCCATGAACACAGCTGTATGTACATATGTACATATTTCAGAGCACAACATAGTGCAATTTGTGAAAAGCCTAAAAAGTGAAACTTATACACAAAAAGCAAGTACACATAAGTTTTGTGTGATTACTACAACCCATTTTGGCCCTGCACCTAAGTTACATGCAGCTGTCGCTCGTCACTTTTCCAACTTGAACGCATTTTTTTATGGAAGCCCATATTTGCTGTGCATGTCACTCACTAAACTCGTAACGAAATATTTCAAATAGTTGTGCTGTTGCATTGCACTAAATCGCAACATTATCAGCGCCTTTATTGTGACATTTGCAACTGTTGCTGTTTTTGCCACACTACAGTTGACAAGTTTATCGCTGGCGCAATCAATGTGAGCCCGCCGCTTCCTTCTCAAACTGTGCTAGCTGGTGAGCGTTAAACCAGCAGAAAACACTAAACACTTCACAGTTTGTACTTTACTATCCGAAAAACAAACGCCACAGACAACCAACATTTTGAAAATAATAAAACCCAAATAACAATAAAAACGATGCTGAACAAACTAAACCAAGCACGCATGTGAAAGTTGCCACTTTTTCACTTGCGAAATTTCTAATCAACACATAGCTGGTCTGTTGAATACCACGCCATACAGCCGCATATATGAATGTGTGCGCATGGCAGTTCACAGCACTCCACAAAGGCGCATAAAAAGCAGCCAGCAGCAAAAGCACAGTGCCACTTGTGACGCGCCTGACTCCTCGCATGCGCCGGGGCTGCACAAACAGCTATGTATGCCTATGTGTGTGCGACTCGTTGCATCATGCGGCTAACAACAACTTTCGCACGTTGGCAGTTGCAGCAAGCGAGCAAACAAATGCGGCATTTGTGTGTGAGTGTGGGGGTAGTTGTTGGCGGCGGTGCTCGCAACAAGTAGACAAGTGGCATACGGCAACTGAAATGTGGCGAGTGGCAAGTGGCAAACGGAGTGTGCAACTTTCAGACTTAGCAATTTTTACGCGTGCTCCAACCAGTGGAAGCTTGAAATCCGCAAGCGAAGCAATACACATGCGCACTGGCGCACACAGGTGTATATACATATATGTACATATGTACCTACATATGTATGTCTATATTTTGTATGTATGTAGAAGTCGTTAAATGATTACTATTTAAACGTTGTGTTGCAAAACTTGCAATTCCACCAATTTATTGGCAATCAACGCCCGAGTCCTCACCCAAGTTAGCGAAAACACGAAACGTCAGCTTGGCATTTGCAACACTTGCAGCTTCCAAAATGATGACAATTTATTTGGCGAACAAGAAAAACAACTGCAAGCAATACCAGATTATTATCTTTATGTGTGTGCGTGCATGTATGTAATTGCACAGTCACATATGCATATTTAAAAAGTAAAAGTGAAATTTATAATATTTGCAATTTTTCGTTGTTGTTGCGTGTCACGCCAAGGATGTCAACAATTATTAGATATACATATATAATACAACACTGAATGACTTGGCAAAATCAAAGAAAAAAAAATACAGTTATATAATTTAAAAATATTTTTAAAAAATATAATTATAGTGGTAGATTCAATCGGGCAACACAAGTAGCTTAATATTTGAGAAGAGCAGATATTCAACATTTCCATTAACATTAGCATTTACCAACGGATGTACATTAGGGTGGTGAAAAAACCAATATTTTTTTCGCTTGGTACTTGAAGAGACTTTCTTGGAGGTGTCTAAGCACCCATTTTTCAGAGTACCAAGTAAAAAGAGTATACGTTTTTTAACCCACCCTAATGTACATATGTAATTTAGTAGTGTGGAGGTATTAAAATTTCGATTTCACCTATCAGCTAAGGTAGAAAAACGGCATGCCTTGTAACAACGCTCTATGCACTGTGCCATAATACTACAATATTTAATTAAAGTGCATTTTAAAAGCAGCAACAAAATCTAAATGACCAACCATAAACAAGTGACACGAAAAAATGTGGAAATCAAGTGAAAAGCAAATTGCAGATAATTGAAATAACTTGAAAATATAAATACAAACTTCGAAACTTTTACTTTGCCAGTTGAGCGAAGTTATTTTGGCATCGATGTGGCATCAATATTGTCGCAAACGTCCAGAAAGCGAAAACGGTAAACAACATACAGCTGGAGTCATTGACACTGCCGTTCATCACCCCTAATAGCCGCGTGGTTGTTACAGGCTGAACCAGAAAAAAAAGTTTTCTTTATTTTCTATGTTGCATGTTGCAGCCGCGGCAAATGATGGCAACTATGCGCCACAAAAGCACAAGCATCAAGTGAAGAAGTAAGCGGTAAACATGATTGAAATGCCGCACCGTTGCTAAGTACACATGTCTGTAAGTGCGTTTAGGTTGCGCGGGTCAATAGACGATGACCGCGATTAGACAGCTAGCAACAGCCATCAGTTAATATATGATGGACGTTCAAAAATTAATTATGTGCTAATCCAAAGTTTGCTTACTGGGGCGTCGAACATACGATGCATCATTGCGTGTTTTTTTCTTCTAAATTTTACTCTGTATTACAAAACTTTTTCATATTTTTGGTTAGTTTGTTAAACAAAAATATTATTTGGGTTCCTTCAATCTCACACAACAATTAATTTATCTAAACTTTCTATACTAAAATGACAAAGAATTAATCAAAAACATCAAAAATTAGTCTAGAGACATACGTTTGTATGTGGCACAGTTTTATTAATATCGCCGAGAGGTATGAAGTCGCACCAATGGACCTCCAGCCCAAACTATACATGGCTCCTAACTTTCTTCACTCACTAAAACAATAACAGCAAAAACGTTATGTACGTTTATAACGTTTCTTTTATGTAGTTACTGCACTTCTGCCGAGATAAACTGTGTCTGCAGTAACTGAATTTGCTCTCGTTGGGTGCAACTCATGCGGCAACGAACGTGCTGACATTGCAAACGATCGCGACCGACAACAAATACCGCTATTGAAAAATTACTTAATGCTGCAACAAGAAAACAACCTATATACTAGCGCTGGCATGCAACAAGCACTGTTGCACACGAAGTACCACGACTACACATTGCTATGCCGCATAGGTCTATTGCTCTTGTTGCTAGTTTCAGCTTTGCTGCTGCAAGTTCGGCGGCATGGCTGCAACCTTCAGGCGAAATTCTTGCAGCGAAATAAATGTCTAACCGTGACTTTTCCAAAAGATAATCACAACGTTTCCGCTTCTTGTTGTTGGTGCTGTTGCTGGCAATTAATACACATACATACATTGTAGGTAGTGCTGCTGTTGCGATATTTCATGCCGTCATAACAGCTAATGCGTTGCAATGGTATGTCATTGACAGCTGTTGCATTCAACAAATGCAGAACAACACTTCAAATAAGGTAAGCAGCAGAGATCACATTATTTCAGTGCTTGGCTGAATTTTTGTTTTTGGCCATAGCGAAAACAACGGCACATCAAAATTGAAAATCGCTTTCAGAGATTACAACATAACAACAAAAATGCGTGACAACTGTGTCAATGTGTCACATTAGCAATAGACACCTGCAAGACCACTGAACTACCGAAGCTCTCAAAAGCCAAGCAGCTGCAAAGGCCGCCAATTCAGTTTTGTGCAGACTCTTAGCAGTTTCAGCAATGACTGCCGGCTCTAACGCCAACGCCAAAACTAACATTGCCAACAACGCCGTTGGCGAAACAATCAAAAAAATACATGCTCGCAGATGTAGTGCCGTTATTTTTTATCAACTTAATTGTCGTTGCTACAACAACAATAAATAAACAAATAACTCAAATAAAAAAATCGTGCAAAAGCCAAATGAAATTAATTTGTATTTAAGTTTGTCTGTGCGTGGCAGCGCCAATCAATTCATAAACAAGATTATAAATTGCAGCAACAACAATTGTCAAACAGCAGTTACGGCGACCGTTCGTGTACGTGGATGCCGTCCAAAACTGCAATAATTAAGACGAGCCACTGTCGCTCGGCTGTCATATTTGATATACTATAAATCAAGAAAAAGCTCAGACAAGAGCCAATCATATTTTGAGTTTAATTTATGCAACGCATCTGCATATCCAGTTTTCAAACTGACTTTTCCAGCATAACTTTCGGACATTTTAAAGCATTTAAATAATATTCAAATTCGTATAACTAATGAGCTACTAAAAGTCGAAGAAATCGATAAGAGACATAAATCATCTGGCAACAGAATATAGCATTTAATTTTTCAAAAATTAGTTAAATAGGACGTGTTCTATAATAAAAACAAGAAAAAACATTAACCTCGGCTTCACCAATATTAGCTTTATACTTTTCAGAAATACAAAATATGCTTTACAAGAACTTCATTTCGATCGGTGAATTTGTACGGTGGCTATATAGTGTATGCTATAGTTGTCCGATTTGAACAATTTGCCTTAGGCAATAACTCATAACAAATTCCGTGAAGATACCTCGTCGAATGGAAAAGCTTTCCAAACAAGCACTGGATTCCAATCATTCAGTTTGTATGGCAGATATATGGTACAGTGGTCCGATATCGGTAGTTCCGACAAATGAGCAGCTTGTTGGAGAAAAAAGATCGTCTGCAAATTTTCAAATCGATATCTGAAAAACCGAAGATACGAACAGACGGAATTGGCTAAATCGGCTCAGCTCGTCATGCGGATCATTTATATACACATACTAGTGGATCCGGCCACGCAAAAAATAACAAATTTAAGGCTGCTAATAGAGTTCTCTGCTTCATAGATTGTACTTAATAAACATCAACAAATTGTGGGACCGGCCAATGTGCATGGTTAATGGAGACTTCCGCTTAAGAGAGTCCATTTAATAGAGTATTTTTAATTTATGAATTGTTTTTACTATCCTATCTTCTAAGTTGGTTCAAACTGGACACAGTGTGCTAAATTTTGATGAAATCGGTTCAGTAGTTTAGGAGTCCATCGCGGACAAACAACATGACGCGTAATTTTTATATATAAAGATGTACATATAATATATTTAGTACGGTCTCCGACGATTCTTTCTGGATGTCACAAATTTGGTGGCAACCTTAAAATACCCTGTTCAGGGTATAAATAAGAGTCCGAAATATATATAGAAACATTAGAGCTATGTGGACCCATAGCATGAGTTAATAGAAATACAAGAAAAATTGGCGAATGAAACCTAAATACGAGTGCATTAGAAACCTGTTCGTATACCTATGCATTTAAAAAAGTTCACTTCAATCATGTGAATATTGACTTGTTGTTAGAAAGTTACTGCAACACTGTCGACCACCAAATCCATATAGTAATTTAACAAATTCACTTAGATTAAGATCGCTGTTAGAGCTAATGGTTGTTTAAAATGCTGAGCGCGATGCGTAGTGGATTTGGTATGGGAAAATTTGTCTTAATGGACTTACCTCCGGCGTCGCCCAGTTGCATATTGAAATCTAACAAACATCTTGATGACTCGGTACTTGCTACCGCGGCCACTTTTTCCCAAATTCCCTCACTTTCTTTAGACAATTTTGTATACTTATCGATACTTGCAGACCAACATATTTATGTACAAATACGGAATTCTTGAGAAATAATAGATTTGAAGGTTTAAAACCCAATGAAATGCGGCTTGTGAGATGCTGCGGACTACCCAGGGTCATCAGCTGATGCAATGAAAATCACGCATATAAACAATCTCTCTATATCAATTTCGTAAGCAGACATATGTACAAATGTAGAAATAGCTTGCATTTTTCTTAAATAAATCGACTGGCATACATATATACAAGTATATGTATGTATATATATGTACATAACTGCATGCCTATACGAACAATTGGGTGTAAAATTTTATGTCATATTTCTAAATTTATGTTCACCAAGTGCATGTATAAACCTAAATCGAGCTCTTTGGTGCAAGGTGAACCGCAAATTGCGGCGGCGGCGCACAGCCAAGCCGAACGTTGCCACTTAACGGTTGCAACCAGCATTATTCTAGAGTTCAATGCTCTACATTCTATGCTATTCAAGTATTTGTGCGCGTGCAGCTGTATGTGCGTTAGACACGCCTGCGGTTACTGTTACACACTAGCAATATTAACTCGAATCGCAATTGCATTTCAAGTCACAGTGGCGCATGCGCATTGTATGCCACAACGTGGCTAAGTGACTGACAACATGCCGGCCGCACTGCATGTTGGGCTTAATGCTATTAAAAGCGAGTGACAAATAACAATTCCAATAAATGCGGGCTGTCGTCAAAGTTGACGTTCACGCTTAGTGGACGCCTATTCTTGTGCGAAGCACTCGCATGCGTATATACATATGTATGTATGTACATTCATATGAATGTAAGTACAATGAGCATAAATATACATAAACAAAGCACTGGTTTTATGTAGTGGCTTGATGGGAGGTTCCCTTAAAAAGGATTTACTCCCGAAGTCAGTAAGGCGACGTAACCAAATTAATCAGGCTTCTCCAAAGCTTATTATTTTGTTGCGCAATTCCGAGCATTGCAGTTTAATTGGAATTATATGGAATGAGAAATTATGAATTATGGGGAAATGTTAAGATAAATAAAAAAAACCCGTTCTGTTAGGTTTTGTAGGCGCTGCCGAGTGGCGCTAAATGTCATACCACACAAATCAAGCAATCAAAATTTACGTGTGAAGTATCGATTCGCCGTGTGTTTCTCGATATATTCAACTGGCGACTTGTTTGACTGTCTAACTGATCGCCACTTAACCGATTATGAACTCGTCGTTGTGACTGTTTGTTCATAAGTATGTCCAAGCGTCTGTATCTCTCAGGCAGTCGACCGCTAACCGGTCTTGCTTGGCTCCACAACCATTAGCGAGTGCAAATAATCATACACAAGCAAACAACGTAAGTACACTCTCTATGCATATCTAAAGCCGAAGGAATGCGCCTATCTTTCAGCGTTCGCGAATAATATCTTAAAGACTGTTAAACAAGAGAATCGCCACTTTTATTTGATACACCGTTGCCTTGTTGGCCTTTTTCGCTTTCAGTTTTCTTCGTTACGTTTACTTTTACCTACATTATTGTCGTTGCTCACATACATACATATTTACAAAAATGCATATACGAATATTTACGAAGATAAGTCAACACATGTGGGTACGAAGTGGACTTACATATGTCCATATGGCATTGTATTGCCGTCTTTATAATAATTATTATTATTAGTTTTACTAGTCGGTTAATGAGTTTTTTATGGCCATGTCTCTGGCGATAAGCCTGCTTTAGGAATGTTCGTGTATATGTGTGTGTGTGATTTGTTTTATTGCACAAAATTTATGTACGTGTACATACAGACATATGTACAGCTATGTGCATACGTGAGTTTACTGGTCATATTTACAAAACAAACGTGTTTCTTATGGCATTTAAGTGTTGCATGTGGCACGTACCGTGCAAGTACACATGATAAACACCGAGAGAAAAAATTAAACAATTACGTAAACACATACTTATGTACATTTAGATTATAGATATGAATATATGTTTCTGCAACACCCTTCCACAATTGCAAGTTACCCACCGAAGTGTTTGTCGGTTGCTTAAGTAAAATCAGGAAGTTTCATAATTCAACTTCAAGTTCGTAAAACGAGATGCTTGCTACAAGACCATTAATGAAGAAGAGGAAAGAAAGAAAATTTTCCTTGTTGCACGTAGAAAATATTTGTATTTATGTAAAAAATGAAATTGACTTCTTAACACAAATCATATTCAGCTCATTATACACTAATCATAACAAAATATTACGTCGCCGATTTTAACTTCACGGGCCCTGTAAGATCCAAAAAAACTTTCGTTTTAATGAATTGGTTTTCGGAATACATGAACGAAATTTAATAGCCAAAACTTCACATTGAAAAACTTTAAAGGCTGATACCTGCAGTAATGCTAATAAGCTTTTATCTATTGGAAATATACGAACTAGTGCGAGAGGAAACTAGCATTCGAAGATGTTTTATTCAAGCAAAAGTCAAAAATGTTCATCAGGCGGTTAGAGCAGAGGAAATTGGTGGTTGGTTGCAAGCGGAGTAGCACGACTGTTAAGGAATTTGTTTTTGAAAAAATTAATATTTTTGAAAAAATTAATATTTATATAATTTTGGATAATAGCACAGTTCACGGATATAAACCCGAAAACATTTTCAATTTGCAACACTGCCACTTGCACAAGGAAAACGAAATCTAGCAAATAATAGTCGACTATTTGCGCCACTGATTCGTGCCGCATTCCAAACGTCAGAGTGAGTTGAGAGACTTTGCTGCATAGATCACCAAACGAAGCTTGAGCACACACACAAATAACACATACATATATATAATGATTTATGTACATACGTGTGACTTTTGCTGTCAAGAAATAGCTTGCGACACATGAAAATTACAAAATTAAAAGTACTCGCTTAACTATTTTACGAGTGACTGACACAAGTTGTTTAGATTTCAAGCTGTTTTGAGTAACCTGGTTTCCAATTCATTTTACTGTTTAACACACGATGCTGATGACACATTTACTATGCGCTGTTGTTTTTATTATTTTTGGAAAGAAATACGTCTTTTCATTAGACAATCAAATAAGTTAAAACAAGAAAAAAGGACTTGATTCCGATTATTCAGATTATATGGTAGCAATATACTATAGCGATCCCATCTTAAATTCTTTTCCAATTTCTTCGGAGATTGTAGCGATACTTTTGCAAATTAGTCATAGCACATTTCGGGAACATAACAACTTCAGATCGATATCTCAGTAACTGAGGGACTAGTTCGAGTATATAGAGATAGACCGACGGACTCAGCTCATCACGCCGATCACTTGTATACTTGTATACTAATAGGGTCTCCGACGTTTTCTTCTGGGTTTTACAAACTTCGTGACAAACTTAATATACCCTGTTCAAAGTATCAGTAAAGGCGTACAAATATATTATAATACAATTGCATATATCACCGAGAACTTTCAAAGGAAAGAGAGGTAAAATCTAAATATTTGATGAAGGTATCGATGTAACATATTTTATGCCGTAGCATAACATATGACGCCAATTTTAAATGCATTGGCAACTGTATATTTATATACTTCGACAATGTACATATGTATGTATGTAATTCATTGTGGCTGCGAGTAACGCCAATTGCAACTAATTGACTATTCGCATAGTCAATGAGTTCAAGCAGTTATTAGACGAGTCTTTATCGTCACACATCCGCATATAAATAGTGCAAGTGACAAAACGGACGGACAAGTGACGAATGACAGACAAATTTGAAATGACATTTTCAACTCCTGTGCATTGTATGTCAGTCATTTAATCGACGGCTCTCTTCTTTATTCGTTGTGGGAGTGAATTTTGTAATTTTATTTGCTTTTATACAATTGCCCCGCTTTGTGGTTTTTCACATACATGATTGAAATGTGTATATTTACATACTTATGCTAAGAAAGTTATAAGAAACAAAAGCTACTAGCGAGCGACGTTATACATATATTATCCTATAAACCTTTTCTCTCGATGAAGTTTCAGCCGTATTTTGGCATTGCATTAACTCTTGAAAGTGTGTCAAAGTTAAGTGCATACATACATATGTATGTACATGCATGTGTGCGTTTGTTTGCAGCTACAGAGCGGTGATCGCTGTGAATCATCATTACAAAATGCACCGCAACAAGATTTTTAATAAAAAGAGAACATTGGCAAGTGTTGGAAAGTTGGCACTTTTCGGGTTTGCTTTTTAACTTAGCTCAAATGGGTACCGATATAAGAAGCTGTTGCTATAAGGAAATTAAGTTGCCTGCTGAAAGCTTATTATTTACTGTATGTTGGCTTGAGTTGCCCTTAATCACCGACGTCAGTGATGGATAAAACGACGAGGGGGAAAGGGAACGAATAAGGAACTAAATGGAAAGTAGCACTAATGTCTGCAACAACAGCCACTATGAAGTGCAGTAGGGAACAAAAACATGTGTATGCCACACTGTGAATTAGGGCACAATCGCGTCGTCAGCTGATAATTCACGTATTGGAAAAATATACATACATATATGTAAGTATGTCTCTGTTAGAGAAGGTTAATTGCGTTGTTGTTGTAGCGGTAGAAACCACTTCTGAATTAATTCCAAGGAATGGTGCCAAGCTGACAGCCCATGGCCGGATGAAAATTCGATTCTATTCTGGTTACTAAGACCTGACTGTCGTGGGAATGGTCAATCGTGTCTTTATCAGTTGGTCGTGTCTACAACACGTCACAACATTTTAAGGCCTTGAAATTTGCTTCTTTTAAGTTTTCGAAAAGCGTTTGAGTATCATAAGGATCTTTGCTGTGCGCTCCAAATGTATTATTGTAAATTCACTATTCACTTTTTATGCCACCAAGAGCATTGCAGATCTTAGAAATATAAGAGTTCGTGCCACTTTTTCTTAACTTTTCACCATACTCTTTGCTCAGCCGTTCATCAGTCGTCTTCTACCTATATTAGCCACTCTACCGCTATGTTGGTACTGCAAATTGAGGCCAGCGAATGCTAGTATGCCAAAGCGCGCAAAGTAAAGTTCGCCACAGCGAAAAAGTAAAGCTCAACATCCAAGTAGCAGCAAAGTATGGTGACTTTTGCGTGCTTAGGAGCTAGCACCTATAGTGCTTTTGAACCAGCGGCTACTTTGGTACAATTTCACTACAGAAACTACTTGTAGGCTCACTACTCGTATAATCTCAATGAATGAAATTTTTTTGCGGTTTTACGCTCCATTGCTTCTTTGTCACGCATTTCACTTTTCTTTCAATTTCATATCGTGATTTTTACATTCGGTGCCACAGTGTGGTGTGAGAATCAGTGCATCATGAAGCTAATTTCTATTTCTGTAATAACAAAACTAAAGTGGCAATGCATATATACGAGGTACATAAGTATATGAATGCCGTACTTGGCTATTGGCCCACAAAGAAATCACATTGCCAAAGTTAAGGTTGTGGCTGCCGTTGCTGCCGCGGTCACGGCGCACCCATAAATTGCAGCCAGGGAGCTAGTATTCGGTTCAGACTTGACTACGAAAAGCAGCGGGCAACAACAATGGTAACCTTAAAAAACCAAATTGCAAGAAAAACGGAATATAAGTAAACTAGAAAAAAATAAACTATGAAATTTATAGCGATCAGGTTGAAGTGATAAGAAATTGAAATGGTGTTTATTTTACAAACGACTTTGCTTCCAAACATAACAGCGCCAGCGACTGCCGAAACACTTCTGTACTATTCTTGCACCAATTACATGCCACAAAGAAGGGATTAATCAACATGAAGTGTTATCAATATCTAGTCAAGAACTACATATAAGGCCCTGTCTGTCGAACAATGCCGGGACACCATAAAAACATTTACTCTGTTCTTTATGAGCACAGTGTAAAGACAAAAATTATTTATGGATGTTTAAAGTAGACATCAGTAATTACTAAATTTGATCATTAAGCAAAAACCAACCTGACAGCCTGCATCAAAAACACCACATTCTTACCAGTTACGAATTCAGAGGGGAAATGGGGGGAAATTTCCAAAGTTTCTCAAAACTTTTCTATTCAATACAAGAACTCCCAGCAAAATTTATTTACTAATCTGTGTCAACCACCTTCTGTCCCTGTAACTAAATCGAACGATATTTTCTTATCGGTTTCTGCGTTCTCAGCCTTGTCTTTTGTGCCTTTGTACGATTACTTATCAGTGATAAATATCAATAGCCCAGTTTACCTTTCGCTCGCATATACAAATGCGCACCTTTGCAAACTGACCAGCCATTATTGCGAAAGCGCGTGAACACCTAAACATTCACCTAATCGATTGCTACACCTAACGGTTTTTAAATAATTGGCCGATAAAGACAAGACTGTGACACACTTCATCCCCCTATTAAGTTAGTCAATTATACAATACTTCACCCACGCTCCAACCCACCAGATATATAAATCCACACTGAAACGTGCGCTTTGGCGTGCGTGCCGCCCGTGCTGAAGCGCTTACCGTCTTTAACTTCCATTAGTAGGCAATGCAGGCGCGGCATGGCTTCGTTTGTGTCAAAAGCGCCTATATTGTCTCATTGATGAGCTCATCAGCGTCGCCATCCGATTGGTGATGAAGGACAGGTGCCGCGGCGCGTAATGTGGCTGCCTAGTAAAACAACTCTCAAACAAGGGTGGAGCTTCCTCAGATAAAAGCTTCTTCATTTGTAAGCAAAAGTATAATATAAACGCAATCACTGCAAAAGCAAAGAATTTCAATTGGCGCTTGCCAAAAATGGTAACAGAACGCTCCTTTTCCGTCATGGGCATGGTTTAAGTAAGCATTACAGCGCACTTAAAAATGTCTGTTCATCAATTTAAAGATCACTTACAACGCGCTCGTATAACAGACATACTCGTATATATGTATATATTTATACGCCTACACATATTACATTTGTAATATTGCATAAAATATTTGGCTTTAAGAGCTGTTACGCCGACAGTTCTTGGGCAGCGCCACCCAAACACATTTAATATTCAAGCAAATTAAATTAAGCAACGACTACAGTACAGTGTTAACTTCTGCCCGAAGTAGTTGTGTAATCGAAGCAACCGAAACTGTTGTCAAATAGCACATTGTCTTAAAAACTGCGTGAGTATTTATCATTTTCACAGAAGTTCAACATTTCTCACAGCCGGCAGCACTAAATTATTTTCCTCCAAGTGTCATACATTTTCTTATGGCATTCTACATTCAAAGTTCATTACTTATAGGTACTATATTTCAATGCTGTGCGGGTTAAAGTGGTACAATAAGTCCTCACAATATCTAACGGCAACTAAGTATTTCTCTCTATGATCACATAAGGTCCGGCATAAGCGTATAAAATCACAAAGAAGTTTTGACCACGCACGCGCCAACTATTTGCAAGTGTTTCAATACATACATATGTATGTACATATATTTATGGGATCCTATGCACCATCACCAAAGGTAGGCGGGGAGAGTGGTTAGATGGAGTGATCTTGCTGCGCATATCGCGCCATTGCTATTTGATAAGATAAAATTGACATTCTTGTCGCAAACAGTTTCACTGATAAAACAATTAAGCATCAACGAGCATATAGCAAGTACAAGTTAAACAAGTGATAAAAAAGAGCATATGTACATACATACTTACGTAGAGAAACATTTGATGTACATACATACGTATGGAGAAAGTATACTGAGAACGTTCCATGCAAATAGAAAGCACTCTAATTGCTAATCGCTCTGAAATGTGCACAAATTTGGGCTCTCGAAAGGAGGGAATATATAGTTTGAGCGCAAATAAATAAGTGTGAATAGTGGGAAGGTCGGTAAAGTGTGCGCCTTTACTCAATAACGGTACATTGCAGCTGGCGCCAAGCGCCACTTCGCTGGAAGCGCTGCCGAATGTGTCTGTGAGAGTTTCGTGTTATCAGGTCGCCAGGTATGGCAGGTGATAGTAGACACGTCGCCCCCCTCGCTTTCGTTTCAAATTCAAGGGTTGGTAAACATGTGCTTTTATATGTACTCATAGTATGCGCCAACTGAAGAGCGACTGTTATCGCACGTCGCGTGGATGACGCTGAAGTTGCCTATACCTTGAAACTGAAGTTAGCGGCAGAATTTAGTAAAACTTGTAACGCTTAGTCAGTCGTTTGCGGAATTTTCAACCGAAATCAACGACGTTTTTCGTCGCGGTTTATTTTTAATGTCACGCAATAAGAACATTGCTTAGAAAACTATATCGTAAATAACCGACAAGAGTGAATGTCAAAGCCATAAAACAAAAACAAATTTTAGTTGTTGGTTTAGTGAAATAAATAAAGAATTTTTAAGCGACAATCATTCTGATATGCAAAAATGGAATAATAACGAAAAGGTATATTAAATAGGAAAACGTGGCTGTATCCGAAGCAATCGTAATAAAAAAGATAATTAGTCGCAGAAGAAGTGGAAGTGGATGGATGTCAAATACTAAAATAATTATTTGAAGGTGAGAGCTACGAAGGGCAGAGTATTGATTGCGAGCTGTAGAAAATACCACGTACACACAAAAAAACTACGCATTTATTCTAATGCTTATATTTGCAAGGAGTTGGTTGAAGGGCTATAAAAATAACCAATAGTCGAAATTTTTAAGTAAAACAAGTAATTGTGATATTAAATCCACAAAAAAATTAAATTCGTACATTTTTATAACAATCATGCGATTTTGCTGATCGGCTGATTTTGCTTGAACCTACCCTACACGATGATGAGTCTATGAGCTTAGGTCAGAAAATGTATTACAAATATTTCACATTTGTCGAAAAAGTAAACAAATATGATGGGCATTTGACTTATACACATTGCTATAGTCCCCTAACTTTATGCCCTGAACAGGATATATTAATGAAACGTCGGAGACCCTATAAAGTATATACATATACAAGTTAGCAAGGTGATGATTCGTCTGTATGTCTGTTAAAATGTATATTTCAGTTTTTGAGACATCGAACTGAGATTATGTACACGACTTTTTCTTCCCAAGAAACTGCTCATTTGTCGAAAACGATGATATCGGACCACTTTAGCATACAGCGGCCATACCAATTGAACGATCGGAATAAAGTGATTGTATGGAAACCTTTTTCATTTGACGAGATATATTCACGAAATTTTGCATCGGTTATTTTCTAAGACAGTAATACAATCTCCGAAGATATTGCTCAGAAGCGATCACTCTAACATAAAACTGCCATACAATACCTCCGAAGATATTGTTCAGATCGGATCATACAAACTGAACGATCAGAATCAAGTTTATGTAAAAAATATTGTTTATTTGTGAAAGATACTATAGCTAGGTTGCAGCCGAATTTAACGATTTTTCTTGTTACTAAATCGAAATAAGGATCTGTTTGTGCAAAAACTCCTCGAATTATTGAACTAACCGTAATTAAAAATTCATTCCTTTGAAGAAGGGGATCACTGCTCTGAGACCCCCCGTATTAAGTACCTTTTAAATATTTACTTATCGATATGTTACATATTTACTTTTACAATGTATGGAAAAATCTAACACTCCGAATGATTTAAGTGTTTAGACATACTATATATTTAGATAATTTGTAATTGCTTACTAAATAAATGCCTTACTTTCCACACTCCAAAAAAAACTTGAAAATTTTCCATGACAATTTTCTTTGTGGCAAACTAGTAAAGCGGACTTTCAAAATACATATACAGTAGCGGCAAAATACCATATCTTAAAAGCAAAATGCTTAATATAAATTTCGTTGTTTCTACTTTGAAAACGTTTTTGCTAATAAATTGTAATTATAACTAAACGATAATTGCCCTCTAGGTATAATAATTGAAAACCTCTAATTTTATTAATATACGGAATCAATATTATATACAGATGTTCTTTTTAGCAAGCGTATAAAAAAACATAAAAATTTCCAAGTCCCCAGACTTAATTTTACTGTCTTGACTATTATAAATATCAAGTGTACTGTATTATCTATATGTTGGGACCACTTTAGAGATATCGATAATTGACAAAACGACATAACAAATAAAAGCAAGGGAAAAACGCCAAATTATTAAAACGTTAAGGAATTCCAGATAATTATGCCTTGATTATAATCAATCTAAACAATGGAATTTTAGTTAATTGCTAGATATTATTTAATGATACTTGTTAGTCAAGCAACAAAATTGAAATAAATGGAAATGGGTTAAACTGTTATTTTATTGGTATTTATTTTTCTTTCAGGCGAAACACTAGATGAAAACACAAATTAGCTACAAATCAATATAAATAGTCAACGCCGTCCAGAAAAGGCGCCAAAGGTAAGTGAATAATTTACTAGTTTAATTGAAGAAAGTGTGCATGGGTATAAAAGAAACAGCTAAAAACAAATACTGCTACGTATACCTCAACTAGTAAGTAAGTGCGTGTGTGTGTGACATAAGTAGTGCAAACATACATAATTAAAATGATTAACGCAAATATTCACTGCCAACGGACCGGCGCACCATCTTCGGCAGCGCCAAAGAATTAACGCAACAAAAGAGGGCCAGAGTTCAATGACTTGCCGGCTTGCATACCATTCGGCACTCAGTCATCATCAGCATGTCCGCTGGCTTGACCACAGACATCCAGCAGCAGCAAGTCACTGCCAGCGCAACGCAACTCGACTTAGCTTCATTTAAGCCATGTTCACGTTCAAATATTCAAATATACCTGTACAAACATATGTACATAAGCACAAATGTATGCATGAATGTATGATTGTGCACATAAAGCAAAAACAACGTGTAAATAGCAATGTTAATGATAAATGGGGTAACACACACTTTTGTGGGTTCAGTGCCGCCAAAATCCTCATATGGGCCAACTGAGTATGCGTGCCTCTTGGGCCTTTATTGTTGTAATTATTATTACTTTGGGTTAGTACAATTGGCGGGTGTGCTCATGTTTTTTTACTGTGGCTAACCGCATACTTTACTTTTGTTCTGGTATAGTCATAATTGTAAATTTAAATATGGTTAGTGGCACAAGTATTGTTCTGTCATCAGAGGTTATTCTTATATACTTTATATGTATGTTTGTACATAGGCATATTTGGACATTCCTTTTTTTCAGTAATCGATTATTGGTAGTGTTCCACTTTACTATTAAGTAAATTGGAACTCAAGAATTTCATTGTGAGCCATTTAAGTGAATGGCACGTGACACGTCCCTTGTTTGATGCGAAGTAAGCAAACCGTTATGTACTTTGATGTGAGGTCATAGCTTATGAGCATAAAATAATATGGAATAGCATATATCCACCCACAATTCGCAGCACTGGTGACATCTATTGACAAAATACGAAAAGACTTTTTCGACTACCCAATTTTTCATAAATTCATTTCTTAACATGTATAGAATACGGTAGTAAAGCGATTTTTTAAAACTCGAAGTCGTTTTAAAGACATAACTTTCAGAAAAAGAAACAATTCCTTTAAAAACACCTCGTCACATGGGATGACCTTCTTGAATCTCTGTAGAGTTAGTGCCTTTCGCTTACACACATATTCACATTTTTATTATTGCGCGATCTTAACGTTTTGAGTTTCCCACAATAGCACTTATAAAAGTTCTCGCATTAACTAATCGTTATTAAATTTTTATAATTCTTTCTGCTAACCATAATTGCTAGCAATTTCTACAGTACATAGTGCAGTTCTATATGATGCCTGATAAACAGGTTAGATATGTACTAAAATACTACAAAGGTCGTTAATAGAATTATTATTTAGAAAATAATATTGATTGTGATTAAGAATAGAAGAGGCGGCAAATCAGGAAGAAATTCATTCATTCATGTTTGAAAGTAATAAAATCTATTTCAGAAGACTTTGTACTCAGAAGATCTGCGGCATATCTGTTTGAATACCAATAAATTATAGGCTAGTTTCCGCTGGACATATAACAGTTTTCTATTCATTATTTCTATTTATACTAAGTTGAATTAGAAAGATTCTTCGAAGATTGCTTAAAGAAAGTAAGCCGCTATTATAGAATCCGTTTCATCGTATTGAGTAGATTTTTAATGCTAATCCGACCTTCATTTTACATACTACTTTTTCACAAACAACAACTCAAAGCTTTAGTAAGCGAAAAAAATCTTTGTTCAATTTAGCTCTCGAATATATGTATTTAGCTACTATCTTTCCACTATTCGACATTGTCCCACTAGCGCTGCGCCTAAACTATCAAGAACGAATCAACAAAACACCACACCGAACAAAGCTTTAGCTTTACTATTTTACTATTGGCTGGTAAGACGTGTCTTCGGAGAGGGGAGAAAAACACGACGTGTGCTATTTTATCGATTTTTCTATACTTCATTATTACTGTCTAATGTCTGTTGCCAAATAAGGCCGCACGCTTCTTATTGTTATGGACTTACTTCTCATTTGCTTCGTTTTGTTTAGCTGATAAAGCTAGAATAAAAGCAATTGTAGAGAGTAATAGTAAGACCGTTTTCCGATAAACGCTAACATTCGACATGAAAATTAATAAAATTTTTCATTTTAATTCATGGCATTTGCATATTCAGAAAACACTTTGCTAATTTCAACGTACCAACAGGTGAAGACACTTGTTCACCGCTGAAATTCCCAACCTATGCGGTCATTCGCGAAATAAACACATGTTTAAATCACAACTCATTTCACTTAAATTAATTACTAATTGTTTATGTATGTAAATATGACTTAATCGCCGTCAATAATTTACGTCGAGAAGGTAAGCAATGCGATGTTGACAGAGCGTATGAGTAATTCTCGTTTCGCCCAAGACGAATGTAAGAGTTGTTCGTTTTTTGAATGCTCGGCTTCAGCGCCAGATTATGTGTACTTGCAAAAGTGACAAAATTATAAGCTCTGGAGCCTATGTACATACATATGTATATGTTTGAATAACTCCCAATGAAATTAATATAAAAATAGACCGCAAACATTCCACCGATACGTGCTCGTTTACTCGGCGACACCGAAGTATTTACGTACACAACTCGTCCGCAATACCCAATAGCAAAGCACATAGCATATATAATTTTTAATTTTAATTGCATTTGTGTTAAAAGCGCTCACGCACTGAATGTCAATGTTTTGAATTTTTTCAAGCCCTTTCCTCCGCTTGCGCTGATGCGTTTGGCATTCAAAGTAATCGAAAACAACAACAGGCAAAAATAGTAAAGCCATTAGGTGCATATGAGGGGACTTCGATTCGCAGCAGTCCATAATAGTTGCCGTCGTACTATTACGCTTCCACTCGTATTGTATCATCTTCTAATTTGAATGGCGAGACGTAAGCATTTTATTCAGCACCTAGCATTAAGCGCATGTCAGCTACACTTGACGTGCTTGGAGATTTAGCTACTTGGCTGTTGAACCAGTGCTGGAAATTTTACTTGCATTCAAGTGTATTTCGATTTGTCAGTTTGAAGTAAATGAGCAAAGCAAAAATAATTACTCGTACTTGAGCGTCGGCATTTTCTCTGCTAATACACTGCAATGAATGTGATGTTTTTTATTGTTGATGGCACGTCGGGCTGACGAGCGTCGTATATAATTGTTTTATGGTGTTTAGGTATTTAATTGAACAAGGAATATATTACATTGGCACATTCAGTTAATTTTTATACCCTGAACAGGGTACGTTAAGTTCGCCCCGATGCTTGTAACATGGATACTTATATATAAATGAGCAGCGTGATGAGCTGCGTCGATTTAGCCATGTCCGTCTGTCTCTCTGTATATACGCAAATTAGTCCCTCAGTTTTTGAGATATCGATTTGAAATATTGAAATGTTGAATATACACTTGGTAAGCACATTCTTGTATGTACGTACGGACCGATCACTTTCATTTTATGATTGATTCGTGTGTTTCGATAATCTGTATGGTGCCATAATCTCAAAAAAAATAAGACGCAACAGTTGCAGGCAGAAGATTTCTTAAAGTTCAATGCATAAATTTATCCAAGCAAATTTGATCGCAATCAGCTGCCAAAGCGCGGTTGTTGTTGCTAAGGCTGCTGAGCAATTCACAGCTCACTACCGTCAATCTCCTTGGGGGTAAGCCGCCGTGCATACATATGTACATACATATGTATGTATGACATTCGATGCCACGATCATGCGCGAGTAATTACATAGAGCTCAAGTGCGCATTTGACTGCAACTAAATAAGGGTTGCGAGCAAAAATCAATTCATATGAGCTTAACCATAGTAAGCAATAAATCCTTCTAATTCTGTTTAAAATGCATGATAAAATTCTCGTTTTGACCAAGGAATTCGCACAACTATGCCGTAATGAATGGCTTTTAGAGTGCAAGACAGCGAGTATTCCAGCTTTATTTGAATTTTAATACGTCAGCAGCCAGCAGAAAACAATTGAAAAATATTTCTAACTGTTGAAGCTAATGGGGCGCACTCTAGCGCTTATCTGGTCTATAAACAGATAAGATGAAGACGTTTGACGCAAATTCTTTTTGGGCCCAAATTGCAAAAAAAAAACAAATATAGTTTTCATTATTAATTCAAATATTGACGGAAGGGAAATTAGTATTGAGATAACGTAGATATAGAGAAAATAGCGGGTTTAACACACAATTCAATGCATGAAATTATTGAAATTATTGCACTAAAATCAAAGTAAATTATTCCATCGGAAACTTGTCAAAGCCTTTGGTCTCATAATCTATACTAAAACAAAGCTATTATCAAAACGATAACGATTTTTTAACGACCACTTATAAATTTTGTTTACGATTACAAATTTGCTAACTCGTTATTATTATTTTAGGCAGCAGCAACCAAGGTTGGAACCACATGATATTATGGCTAAGTGCCCAAATTGAATAAGCGCTCATTAGTAACAAGTTTTTAAGTGTCGGAATTCTACTGTCTTTATCGTGGGCGCATGTTTTAAGCATAAATTATGAGCAACATGAAAAATGGATTCTCCACACTCAACCGGTGGTTGGGGAAAAGGAGCAAAGGTGAGTGTTATTGTTTGCCTTCTTTTCAAACCTAACGAATGATAATCTTAATTTCTTTATAGCCGACAAGGCAACACCTAATGGCAAACTGTCCAAATCTAGCACAAACCTAAATAGCTTGTCAGTCTCGTCCACGAACATCAACGAAACTAGTCAATTGGAATACAATCGTATCACACCGTTACCGGCAGCCACCAGTAATGCGCCCTTTGAACAGACATTCCGCATCACTGTACTTCTGCCGAAGGATCAGCTGTACGTTGCGAGGTTGGGCGCACGAGTACCACTAAGCAAACTATTAGAGTTAGTATGCGAAAACAAGCTACTGGATGCATCAAAATATGAATTTAGAAATCCAGGTACAATTTTTTTTGTTATTGTACACACTTTATACAACTTTTCTTTACTATTGTAGTTGATTCGAGTCAAGTATACAGCTGTGAATTAACTATTGGTGCGGTGGGCCTTTCTGAAATTCGATTATGTAACAAATCCGAAACGTATGGAAATTTTAATGCCGATGAAATTATAAAACTACATCGAACGGCAATCATACGTGACTCGCTCTCTTCATCAGAGTTCAGTAGTCGCTACTCAAAGCACACAACGAAAACGACTAGTCCATACAGCTCAAGCAACTCGCTTAATTCGATGGACTCAACAGGCATGAATTGCGTTCGCACTCCGGTGTCTCCACCTGCAACCCTCACAACAACAACAACTCCATCCATAATATCGGCTCCTCCACGAAAGAAGCGTGCTGCACCACGACCGCCGAGTCAAACTGCCATACCAGAGAAGACAGTGCTCGTGACCAATGGTGAAACTAACGTAAAAGATACGAACTCCAATATTGATAAATTAGAGGTGTTAGAAAGTTCTCTGTCGCATAAAAATCACTTCGTATCAACGCCAAATCTTTCTACATTGAACGAAGTGACCACTCTAAATTCCAATGGACACATAAGCAGTCTTAACGTTGATAGCAAACAGGAGTCTAGCTTAAATGGTTATATTAATTTGGAAATTGAAATGGAACAATCACAGGTCAAACAGAAAAATGCACGAAATCTGGTTGGTAGCAGTGTACAGAATTTAAATAGTGCTGAAAACGTCCAACAACCTATCGAGTTCCCAGAACCATCGCCGCGTAAACGCATGATACAAAATAAGAAAAAGACAACAGCGCCTGCACCGCCTCCCAGAGGCAGTTCATATGCAGATTCGGATACTCTTTCAATCCATTCAATGTCTTCATCTACACCGGGTACACCTTTAAGTCCACTAATACCCATATCGCCCGAACCTATTTCGGCAAATACAAATCTTGAAGTACATATAGATCCCAATAGCAATAATCAGCAAATGGCAAATATACAGTCCCGTTATTCCGACCCCGTTACTAATGAAATACCAACACCAATGCTTGAGACAACCTCTCCTGTACCTAAACCCCTTCCAAGAATAACTACCAATGCGTCTCAAAACGACCAAAATACATTTACGGAAAGCCAAGTTTCCTCTCCTAAACCAACGAATGTCTCCAAAATTATATTGAATCGTACACCAACACCGGAGCCCCGGTCCCTTTCTGCTGAGCCACAGGATAACGATAGTTATCTGGGTGTCCATATCAGTGCACTGAAAAATACATCCCATTTAGAACACGACCAAGAGTCTAAGCAAATGGACTCGGGTAATTATTTGAATGCACATTTAACGGCTCTTAAAAATGCATCAATTCTGGAGCATGAGGATGACGCTTTTTCGAAGCAGGCTGATTCAGGTATCGGCGAGCCTATACCCTCTCCGATTCCCGATAGTTTGCCATCAGAGAGTTCAGTAAATGATGGCAAATCGGCATTTGAGTCAAGCTCAGATGACGACGACATTATTAAGGTGTATAATTTCAAGCTTGGAAAAACCGTAGTTAAAACGCAAATGGAACCACAAACTCTGGAAGATTTCGTCGTTTTAGCCGCTGAGGAACAGGTAAATAGCGGAGATAATACACCAGCACCAGGAACGCAAGAAGCAACACCTAATTTCTCGGATAGTTCGTCTTGGAACTTTACAATTCCAATATCTCCTCCGCCTAATTTTGCTGATGGACGTTTTGTAGACGGTTTTGTAACTGAGAAGACTCCGGATACGCCAATCACCCCCAAGATTAAAGAACGACCAATGTTGGATTTTAAATCAATTTCCCAAGCAGAAAGATCTTTTATCGAAGCTGTTGGTAATTCAAATCAGAAACCAACGAACACACATGAGATGGAGTTTAAAAAAGAGAGCTTAGCTTTGCCAAGCCCCACAACCCCTTTAAATGAAATTGTGGAAGAACTTTCTGAAATAATTCATAACAAGCGTTTGGACACCCTAATTAAAAGGCCAGAAGATGAACCAAAGATACAGGCTGCTAAGCCAGCTACGTTATCCAACTTCAGTATCACAACAATCACACAACAGATTCAGGAAAAAGAAAATGAAGATCCAAATGAAGTTTCTAAACTAAGCTCAGAAAATAGTGAGCCGAATTCCAACTTTGAGCAAGTAACCAATCAGAATCAATTCCCTTTAGAGAAGCTCACTCGCATAGCTGGACAACAAAACGTGACCAACTTAGATAAACCATCAGCACAAGTTACATATGAGAAAGTGGATCACAACGGATTTAGCTCCAGTCGTAGACGATCGTCCGGTGAACTTAGTATTGGTGAATCGCCATCCCTTCAAAGTCCTGAAGTCATCAAAACGATTCTAAATTCAAGGAAAAATAGCTCGGCTAGTAGTAGTGATGCAGAAACCAAAGTAGCGGGGGAACTTAAAAGGCAAGACGAAAAGGATGTAGAACAGAAAGTAAACATTCCCTCATTAGTGGAGCCACCAAAGAACATAGTTAATGCACAAAAACAAGTAGACACGAATATAACAATGCCACAGTTTATTGTCACTTCCAATTTCGAGAACACAGAGTCAAAAGAAGTACAGAAAGCGAGTTTGGTCAACACAGCGGAGACACCAAAAAATAAAGTTAATGCAGAAAAGGAAGAGGAAACAAGAGTTTCGTCGACAGATCACACCAAACACAAAGAGGTGCCTAAAGTATATCGATACTCTGGACCCCCAAGCATTAATTTTTCTACTTGGAGTGAACGTCCAAAAGTACAAGTATCCATAAAAAATGAAGGTGACTACATTTTCGGAGGTAAGAATGCCGACAGCCAAAGCGCGGCCGTTACAACAGCAGCAATCGAGATTAACACGCGATCTCATATTCGAAATAATAGAGTTTCAATGCCAGCGGCAGCCTTTTGGGCGGAAAGAGAGAACGCACCGCCGCCAGTCGCTCCTAAACCCATAACACTCACAGAACGTATGGGCATCCCCGAGAAAGAGTACCATATACCAATGAGTGTTAAACCATTACGCGATGTAACAATTGAAAACGTCGATTTAAATACAACTACCAATAACACAACTCAGCAGAGACCGTCGCCTAATACCCAATGGAAATCAACAAGTATTACAACCGTTCTGCTAAATGGAAATTCGGAATTGGAAAATAATAAAAGTGAAACAGTAACCAAACCAGTATTTACATCGACTTTGCCCCGCAGCAACGCCAGCCGATTTAGTATGCCGGCAGTTAATAATGTGGGTTCAGTGTTGCTCCGTTCAACCTCCATCACTCAATTGGAAGCTAATAAGCCCAAACTCAATCAGTCTGAAGCTGTAGCGGCTCCATTTGGTCAGAACACACTGCGAAAGACTGGGATGAAAGAGAAAATACTCGCAAACGATACCTTACCAAAAGAAAAGGCGGAAACCGAAAGCAATATTCGGGATCAAATTCCCAAGTCTCAAAGGTCAAGCCTCAAATCTTCTACTACTACTTCCAACAGTGTCGTAGGTATGACAAATGTAACAACAACGTCGGAAACAAAAAAAGTCCACCAAAAACCGGTGCAAAGTGCCAAATCAGAACTAAAACTTCAGAATTCGTCCAGCGTCTATTTAAACAGAACGAGCTTGAATCCAGCAACTAACATTACAACGACAACAAAGGCTCAGTCAGACGTAAAATCTACGTCCTTAGTACCACCACCACCACCAACGCCTCCCAAAGGTGTAACACTATCCACACCAAATAGTAGCCCTGCAACTACGCCCAGCAGTACAGATCCCAGAGATCAACTACTAATGGCAATACGCAACTTTAAGCGTGATAATCTAAATCGTATTTGAGAAAGCACGAAGGAGATATTTTATATTAATACCAACAAATGTTGGACACAATAGTCACAAAGAGCTGGACTGAAACCATGTAAAATATTATTGTAAATGTGTTTTTATAAATAATGTATTTTATAAGAACTATAGGAAACGATTTAAGCCGAAGTCAACTAATTTTATTAGCATAGTTTAAGATATAGGGAAAGCCAGGCGCTCGTCTTCACAACCACAAACACAATTTAGCAGTAATTGTGTCAAATGCTGGAAGCCCAATGTCTTCCCAAAAATAATATGGAATAATAAAAGCTACTATATTATATAAATGCACAAATAATGATAGGATAACACATAGATATATACATATATACAAATACGAAATTTAATATTCACTTGAATGATAATAATCTAATCGACTACTGTATATTAGCAAAGTCCTTTGTGACTGAGCAAACACGCTAACCAAATGTTTTTCATCAGTCTGTCTACCGAAGAGATGCCAGTTTTGATGGTTTTCGTTTAGTTAACTGGCATATCACGTGTCCCATACGTTAGTAAATATTCTGTAAATTATAATCTATATTCTAATTAACGTATGAATGGACATATATGTATATCTGCGTTTTATTTATATTTACTTGTTTTACCTATATGTATAAAAATGGAATATTACAATGTTGATAATAAACCCCCTAAAAATACGATTGCGAAAGTCTTTATTTTTAACCCCTTTCATCAAATGGTATAATGGTTGCTTGAAATTATTTATTGCTCATGGACCTAAGCAGTTTGGAAATATGAAGGTTAAAAGTAAGTAGAAACTTACCGTTTTTCGTTCCCTTCGTTGTATTTGTACTTAAGTAGTTATGTATATTTTTGATAGTGCTAAATGTTTAATGTATGATAGTTGATTGTTGATATAAGTATATAGATGATAGGTTTGTATATACAGATGAAAGTTTTAAGTATTTTTGTTTTTGTTTCTGTTTTGCGAAATATATGTACAACTAAATAGAAGCCAATTTCATTGTTTGAAAAATGGTTGAATAACTTATTCTTGTTCTTAATCCTAAAAATTATTAAAAATAAAAATTAATCTTTACAAATATACTTCTATATGTGTATGCAAATAGCTTTTAGTTATTTGCATTCATTTACCTTTTTATTTCACTTAACTTCACATCATTTCAATTCTTAATACAGCTTTTCATTCCGTTATTTTCTTTTTATTCAAATTTTACTAAACAAATAATTGAAGACTGCTTATAATGGTCGATTGAGGCCAATTGTTGTTTTGGTTAATAAACCAGTGTCACCCATATCTTCATTGTAACCAGGGCGATATTTCATGCCAGGAGCCTGTAATACAAAAAAAATTGCTAATGATTAAAGACTCATCAAATAAGATAAATCTTACGTTGAACCACACATCGCGCCAAACTTTGCTGCTATCCGCATCGCGCACCAGTTCTGGTACGTCGTAACGTGGCACATTAAAATAGTTCATCAAAGTGCTTTTTTCGTTACAGTATTTAATACGGGCTTCACACCACTCAGCTTCCAGTGGGAAACGCCAATCCTTCATTTTTTTATTGTGGTGATCAACTTCGAACTGTCCGAAATCAATTCGTTCGATATCTTCAACCACAACTTCGGTCTCACCACCAGCAGTCCAATCGTAAACCAGGATTTCAGCATGGCTACTTATATCCTTAAGGAAATGTTGTTTATAAAACGTTTCAACATCCTTTAGGTAGGTATCAGTGAAAACCTTCGAATTAACTTCGTAGTCAATATTACGAGCTTTGATGCGTTGCTGCAAAATATCAAATTTGACAAATTAAATGCTTTTTACCGATTATTGAAGTTGATTTACCTTAACAGCTTCGACAGGGCAGTCCAAGTAGATTACCAAATGCGGTTTCAGTAGTTCATCAATTGTATTTTGGCGAATTTCATAATATACGGAGTGGGCACCACGCGAAATATAACCGTTCTTATACATTGCTTCCAAGAACACAAAGTCCGAATAGCAGCTTCGATCCAAAACTACACCTTGGCCGGTAGAAAGCACATGTTGTAAGGCATCTATATATTGTGAATATCTCAACATGTACATGCGGATTTGGAACTGGGCAGCCAAAGGATGATTGGGTTCACGGCAAAAGTTAGACACATCATAAGAACGACAGAGTTCAGGTAATTGAGGGTCTAGCTTGCGCATATCGTAGCCGTAGGAATTGATGTAAATCAAGTCCATGTTGACTTCTGGAAAATAACACATTTCCAATTCATCTGCCAATTCTTTGGCAAACTTGCTTTTGCCTGCACCGATCGGCCCTTCAACACATATGACTTTAGAGTTCTCATCCATACGTTTTGATGTTTTATCGAAAAACGAATTCAGCACAGTGTATCGTTTCTCTTTGTAGGGATATGGGGATTCTTTAGGCACCCGTGGACCACCACGCATAGATTTACCCATGATAGAAGCCTTTTGCGTCAAAGCCATTGGTGAAGCAGCTTGCGTGTTCAGCAATGCAGGGCTAGCATTACGGCCACATAGACGCACAATGCCCACACGGAAAACAGCGGCCATTCTGAAAATAAATTAATTCGAAATATCAATTTATGTTTCTACTATGGCAAGCACACTATATATTTTAAGCGGTACGACTATTGGAATTAACTCATTACATCACAGCTCTGCACCGAAAACGTACTAAAACGACAAATTTAAATAAAAATTAAAACAAGTGCGATATTGACCCACTCTATATGCAAAGCGAAATATTTAAGACTTTTAAGCTTATAAAAGCTTAAATAAAACGATTATGATTGTTTTTCTCACCTTAAAACTGTTTAATGCAATTTCCTTATTTATTTCCTATACTAAAAATTGGAGGCCATATGAGAGCTGTTGACAACTGAACTGTCACTGAAATTGATTGGCCGCACTGGTAGCTTACAGAGTGATGAAAAATAAAATATGTTAGAATATATTAAGAGATATTGCGTTGGAAAATATTAAGAAAATATATTCTTACAATCCTCCTTACCTTCCTGTAATAAGAGTAATTGACATGTTGAAGTATTATTGATGTTGGGAACACGAACACTTTTAATGGCACTGCACCATTTTGGTGAGTTTAATGTGCAAGGCGGGATCGTCATTATTTTTAATGCGCAGACGCGGAAATGAAATTTCCTAAGTCCTGTGCATATTTAGGGCGGAAACTCTTTTATGATATACCAGAAATATTTGGCATTACAACGTATTGAACGGTTTTTAAAAGCGGTCACACATCTACGCTGCCCTAAATTATTCATAAATATTTGATATTTCAAATTTATTTGAACAAAAAGTATTATAAATGCTCAAAAAATTGCAAAATAAGTTGAAAATATAATAAGGTGTGTTAAGATAATATTACCGTACAAATAAAATGTCATGAGTGCGTCAGAGCAATGAAAGTGCAGTGAAGCACTCAAGTGCTTGAATTTAATGATTTTGTTACGGTTAGCCATATCTCCTCGAAATGTTCAAAAGTTCAGAATTTAAGTAATATTTTATTACGGTTACATTGCATGTATTTATGTGGAATAAAAACATGAGTTCGAAAGTAATTTCAATATATATACATACATATATACGTCAATGAGAAATCGACAGCAGAGCACATACATATGTATGTATGAAAACAACAACGGCATTCAAACCAGTAGCCTGGAGCAAATACAGCTTCCTTATTTCCTCCACAAGCTCCTCGTACTCCGCTTTCCAGGGTCAGCAAAATAGCTAAATGCTTGTCGTCAGCAAGCATTACCCTACCCAACAAAAGTTATAATTACCCTACCCAATGGTGTAATGAAATTTACAGCCCGCGATACAGTTTGAGTGCCACTGGTGACTGTGCACTTGATGCTAAATTTCAACGCACCACCTCAAATACCAATGCAAGAAAAAAAAAATTTCCCCTTTGGTGAAAAATACCATCGTGCAAGCTCATGTCTGAATACGAGCATTGACTCTGCATGCCGGCTAAATATATAATAGGTGTCGTGTCTGTTGACATTTTATAGAACGACTGGTGCAGAGCTACGTTGAATCACATTTTCAAACATAAACAAACAGAAATTTTGCTGTGGGGATGGGTGGGACATGCGCAGCGCCTGTTTCCTGCACTGAGTATCTTCGGACTCTCTGTTTTCCTCTTGCAATATTTGCACTGCCCTTTAGACACTATTATGTACATATGCTGCCCGAAAAAGCAAGCAAAAAGGTTGAAATATAAAATTCAAAAGGTCTTCGCTACAAAGTATGCGTTGCGAAAATATTTGTTCAGAGTCTAATCAACAGATTGGTCGTACCATACTAGAACACTAAGATCCTTACTCACTTCATAAGCACACGTACATACACAGATACCTCTTTGAACATTGCTATACGTACTTGTTCAATGCTAATGCCAACATTTAATACTTTCCGGTCCGCGCTGCAGTCGTCGCTACCCAACCAACACATTTCAATTGTCACACGATGCTGATACGTTGGAAGAGCAAAGATAAAAGTTCATCGAACCTGAGCAGCAGCAACAGCAGCAGCAGCTCATCAAAGAAAAAACGAAAAGGACGTGAAGGAGGTGGGTATGGGGGCAAATGTGAATATTCAAATAGTTCATGAAGTTAAATGCACACAAGTAGTTATCAGTACATACATACATATATACACATCTACACAAGCACATATTTGTATGAATACGGGTTGTTCGGATGTAGGCGTCAACGCCGATTGCTCACTTCCGTGTCACCTTCTATGCAAAGGTATCTTCCGAAATCAATAACTACGACATAAAAATTTCAACATTTGTTTACTCATTAGCTCAAACTCTCCGGTGAGCGTTAATTAAAATCAATAGATAATTTGAGCATAAATTCATATTCGCGTAGACAGCAGAGACTGTGATTTGTATTATACATTTGCAGCGACAAACAAAATAATTTTGACCGATCTAATCTAGCTATCGAATATTTCCATAAGGATATTTTACAAAACTCAAAATTTCATTAAAATTTGTCTCAGGCTTAAAAATTATATACAAGTATGGGATATTTTAAAGAAGGGACAAACTTGTTTTCACCCACTGCATTCATATTTACCCCTTGCTTCCAGAAGAAGACTGGCAGAATGAGGCTAAAACTGGGCGTATGCCACCCAATGAGCAAGGTGAGTTTTACCAAAATTTCGAATCGAATAAGTATCAAGAATGCTAGCATACACCCAATTGTTTATTTCTACAGTTAGCGATCATAGGAGAGGTATGCGGCGAGACGATCCGCGACGGCACACCCTGGGTGGCGATATGATATTGTATGCCGGTAATCAAGGACAGCAGCAGCAGCGGGCAATGGATCTAGAGGTGATTTGGATAAATCAATAAATATAGGCACATAACTAAAACATTTCTTTTTACAAACACATACAGATGAGTACGCGCGCACAAAAAAACAAAAAGGTATTTACAAAACTCTAATGTAATTGTTTGTTCAAAATGTAAGAAAACTTTTTCATTTATGTTTTTTTTATCTTATTTAAGAATAATGTACCACGCGGCTATACTCCCTTGAATCAAGGACCTTTGTTCGACGATGACCCAGGCATCATGTCCGAGGTAGAAACGGCAAGCACTGGCTTTCGGCGTGGCAATAAACAACGGTCTTCGCTCCCAGTCGTTAGAACACCGTCGAAGACGTTGGAGCGCCCTTTAGGTGAATTTTACACAAAAATTTCTTTTATGCAAATATTTTCTTTAAGAAATACTAAGTAATTTTTTTTAATTTCATATGCAGGATTAGTATTTTTACAGTATCGATCGGAAACAAAACGCGCTTTATTGCCTAACGAAATAACCTCAATTGATACCGTTCGAGCGCTTTTCGTTCGTTCCTTTCCACGACAACTAACCATGGCATATCTAGAGGGTCCAAACGTCAAGATCTACATACATGATGCAAGCAAGGACATGTTTTATGAACTGGAGGATGTGCGTTCACATTTACGAGAAATTCGTGACCGCTCAGTATTGAGACTTTTCGAATCCACTGAAGTTGCTGCACCGCCACAAATTCTACCAGGTGGCCCTGGTGTACCTCAGCCTCTCCCACAAGTTACACCTAATCATTGGGACCAAGATCAGGTAATTGATCTCGCTTAATCGAATATGTTTTAGTATCACTAAACGCGTCTCTTTTTTTTGTTTCCCCAGAGCTATTTCAGCGAACCAGAATTTGATTCAGATTACAAACATCAACACATTCATAAATCAAAGGTGAGATTTTTATTAGCATAAAATATAATAAAATAATTTTAAATAGGCATAAGTATATAACATACATATGTACATAAAATACAATACAAAAGAATATTATCTACAAATTAAACTAGTTAATGCAAGCACTACCGATAACGCCGCCTGCGCAATCAGTCGAAGCCCGCAATTAAATGCGTATTAAAATGCGTCAACCTACGAAACAGCTGCAATCTCCCCAAGCACTCATAAACCTGCTGACTAGTGCGGTCTCTTCTGCCCAAGCCATGGTAATCAGAAATTACCACATCCACCCACACTTAATCCTTTCAGTGTGTTATCCATTTGCTCCTTGACATTTTTCCATGCAAATACGATAGCACCTTGGAATGGTTCCGTGTCACAGGCACTACACAACGCCATTACTGCCTTCACTTCTTCCTCAGCTGGCTCGCGATCGTGTTCCTGAATCTCATCTTCGATGTTCATTTTCTGTGTTAAGTCCTGTTTGAACTGTTGCCCACCAAAATCTGCCAAACCATCATACTTGAAACTATTACCGAATAACGGGTCATCCACAACGCTTCCGTCCTCAAGCAATACCAAACCCCGTTTTTGTAAATTTTTACTTGTTTGATCCAACGCTTGTCTCCGCCTTGGATTCGCGGCTCGTTTACGAACCACTTTCTGACCAAATAACGTATTGGTGTTGTTGGTTTTTGCATGGCGCTTGAAAATAATTCGTGTCTCGGTTTCATCTATAAACTGCACATTGGCTGGATTATTTAGCGTACTGAATTCGCGTGTCGTTGAGCTAGTTTGCACAGTCTTTGGTCGCAATGCCAACGCCGCATTTGGCTGTCCGATATGTCCCAGTAACTGTTGCGACACCAACCGCGAGCCGGTATTGATTTGGCCGTTCACAAAGTTCGTATTGATGGTGACGGCTTGTTGTTGATCAGACAGTGGGAATAAAGTGTTATCGCCACTCTGTAACTGTGGCACCGTCTGCGTTGGTATGGTTGGTTGCGGCTGCATGAGTAATTGTTGCGGCTGTTGTGGCGGTTGTGCTAGATTCAGACGCACTCGAGTTGGTATTTGTCCACTTGCAAGCAAGCTGTGCATTGGCAATGGCCGGTTTATCTAGCATTTTAAAGGAGGAAAATATCCAATTTGCTAATACAACTATATAATGGTGTGAAGATAATGAACTCACAGCAGGGGGGGCTCTTGTTGTGGTTGACAACTCCTGTCCTTCATGATCGAAGTGGTGAACATGATGATGCTTGTGATCGCGGTGTGCCTTACCCGCGCTCAGCGCAATATGATATATCTGTACCAAAGTGATCTCAAAATGTAGGCCCTGAGATAGAATACCCGTTGGCGATGGCCCGCCCGAAAAGAGTTTGCCTTTAGCGGGAATGGTATGGCTAACCAACTACAATAAAGGAATTACAGATAATAAAATGCCTATATACCGGCTGGTGACGCGCTCATTGAGGACCACTTAAATTCAATTTTAAGATCGAATAATTTAAATAATTTCAAAGGCAATGCAGCCACGAATACCGAGCAGACAAGCTTCGGCACACTCACCGCGTTGTTAAAACCACGTCCAATACGCTCCGACTTCACCCAAACCTGCCATTCACCTGTTTTCCCGTTCCAAGACGAACACTGATGATGCCATTGACGCACACGTAACGGATAATTGAGCCTATAATTAATTGTGGAGCAATCACAATTGCAAAATGCGGCGAAACAATCAATTAAAATGCATGACTTTACGAGTATGATACAAATTCATAAGCTCAATGTAAGCATTACACCTTTTACGGGCTTACCTATATATTTGTTGACCTTTTATGGCCATTGAAATAAAACTGGAATTCTGTGAGTTCGAAACCCAAAACTGAAACTCGCGCGGTTCATCCTTAACTGGTATTTGCGGATTAGAGTGGGTCAGTTGGTCAACGGTCGTCGACGGAAATAGGAAAATACGAAAAACATTTAGAAATATGAAATGAAAACAGAGAATATGAGCACTGGAATATATTTGGATGTTATAGGCTATTGAAAACTGCCAGCAAGTTTTTTTTTTTATTTTTTCAAAAATGTTGACTGTATTCGGATCTTCTCAATGCATTGGAAAATAAGCGAGTCAATGTAGTAGTCAACTGACCTACTGTTACTTAAGTATGGTGGGTTATTTCCCCGCATTGCAATCGTGAGCTTTAAGTTGCCGCAGCTTCAGGTTTGATTTTTGTGTTTGAGCATGTGTTTTCGCGACATAGTCATTCTATGAGCGTTGCATGCACGTGTAGTGTAAAAATCAATTGCATTTCCGGTGATGTTCATCAGCGTTATTTACTGCTTATGTGGGATAGCCATCATAATTAATTTGCAAATCGAAGCTCAAACTTAAACTCGTTTGAGGAATTCCCAAGCATAACAATTGCAACGCAGTTGGAAGTAAACCGGAAAAGATGTTGTGATGTTGAGCATCCATATGAATGAAAATGAACGTTGCAACCAACAATCCGTTGAATTGCAGATTTATTACAACTGCGGACGCGCTTACCACTACACGCCACACAACAGCGCACAGGTCGCTGCCAACCATTTGCAATTAGCACGTACTTAGCATTGCCTCGCAATAATTAAATCCTCACTTTTTGCAAAAGGTAATTTCACTTTTATTAGCGCACTGGCGCTATTATAATTAAAAATCCATTTAATTCCGTTACTTTTTTATGACTGTTCACCGACTGGCAATAAGTTGTGCCATATGCTAAAACCTGTAACTTCAATTATGCAACTTTGGCACAGACTGCTGATGTGTGGTATGAAAACCTAGTTTTGCTGTGGCGAAAGCCAGGCGGCATCAATTTTGTACGAGTGACGTGCGTTGCTTGTTGAGTTGCAGCATCGGGGCAGCGAGGTTACTTATATATTGGAATCACCGTAGGCGCGTAGCTCGTTTACGATACCGTGGCTTTGGTGGTATGGTGTGGCCGCGAGTTGTACCTTATTGTGTTGTGTCGTAAACTAACGAAGACAGCAGGAAGCTGGCTTCCTTTCACTTTTTATACATCTCATAATAACGCTATGGTTACATAACTTTCTTCTATTCAACAAATTCAAGAGATATTCGTGGCGATGTAACATTGTAGTTCAAATGACATCGTTTTTTCCAAACAAACTTTGCATGCTGAATTAATGCCACGATTTACTATACATATTATCCGCGCCACTTAATGTGTAAATATGTATAATAACGCATGAATGCACGCACTGAGTTTAGGTTGAGTGGTCGCCGCGTAGTTCCATGCAGTTGCAAACCTGTATCCGCAATGAAATGGTGTCATGCCACACCCAACCAGCTTAGAAAGATCCAAATTTAAAATAGAAAATTTAATCATATGACCAAAATCGAACAATTCGAATTTTGCTTATCATTGCTGTACAATTAACCCAATTAACAATTTGCCCGAGGCTGGTGATCTTTCATTTACCACTTACCCGAATAGGTTAGTAATACGTGATCGCCACTATGATTTGTATATCGTGACCAGAAACAAATCGTGAATTGACTCAAGTCGGGCAAATCATTTTCGTATGCAACGGTACCATCGTGATTAAAGGCGAACTTTTTTACAGCGCAGTGATCCTATTTCCAACAATAACAAAAGAAAACCACAAATCATCATTGATAATTAGAATTGTAAAAACTTTAACAGTAGCATGCGTTGCACTGATTTGCGCTTGGCATATCCCATTACCTCTCCAAAATCAGCACCACCGAATAAATCGCGTTCATATTCAAATTCGTCGGTTTCAAACTTCAATCCAGTATGTGATCCTGGCAGTGCTGTCAAAGGTGCTGATATAGCGATGGCATCACTAACACCACTTAGCACCTTGCTCGCGGACTTCTGAGGAAGTAAGGGCGACGTCGAATACTCAGAACTCTCAGCCGAGCTACTGCCAAGAGTTAATTGTTTTGCGCTTGTCGCTGAACCGGGATGGGATTGCTGCAGATTGAAGGAGGTGGTAATTGAACCACCCACTATAGGTTTCCAGCCATAACCTAAATAAATGTTATGTAGTACTCCTATCGTGAGGACAAAGAAATGTATCCAACTCCAATGCATTTTAATTCGCACTTTAAAGCGAAATTTCTCACATAAATAAGTATTAGTGCCTATGCAAAAAAACTTTCGATCTCTTCCTTATCTTCCCGTTTTTTTTTTCTATTTTATTTTCCTAACCACTTTCGTCGCAATTCACTTTCGTTTTTAAATTGAAATTTCGCGCATTCGCCTGGCTTTTCTATTCACTTTTATTTATATATCTCTGCGAGTTGACTTCGCGTAGACACACGTCTGCACGCGACGATGTTTCGAACTTTATTGGCACTCAACTGTGGCGGTGGCACATATGGAAGCGACTCTAGCCGGGTTGTGCGACTGGAAGATGGAACGCTCGCGACGCCAAAAAACTAGTTTGTAAGCACAACAAGCACGTTGCTCACCCCTCTTCCGTATCCCCTGGTGTTCGAAGCTTTTGAATGGCTCAAACCACTAATCTACAGCACAATCACCGCTAGTAATTTTCATTCATTCATCAAGCTCCGAATATCAAACGCATTACAGACTTCAGCGCCATTGTTGAACGGTGTAGCCTCTGGTAGTAGATCTACAAGATAATTGCCAACGTACAGCGATATAGATGACACCTGTCTACCGACTGATTATTTACACTTTTTATGCTCACCCAACTAGACAAAAAAGGAATGCAGTAGCATACGCCCCTGAAAGAGCAATGCAGGCGTTCATCTCAGACACAAAAAAGACGGAAATTAGTTTGGAATGCTTTTAAGTGGACAGCTCAAGACAATTTAGCAAAAAAAAACATCTTGGTAACACTCTGACACTATTTCCATTAGTTTCATTAAAACACAGGCATTCGCTTACATACTTATACATAAATATACATACATACAAAGCAGTTTTAACAAATCCATTGACAGCCGTCTGGAAAACACCGATTGAAAGTGAAATTGCAATGGAAATACAAAAGCGTAATCTGCAACTGCTGATTGCCAATCGATCGTTGTTTTACTCGCTTTGCGCGCCAAAAATTATTTACGTGATCGACAGTTCGAAAAATTTGCTTTGCAAAACTTGTCAGCAGAGAAAACACATTCGTATACAATATTACAGCAAAAATACTGAAGATTTCTACTTGGCCGCTACCGCATAGTATTCTCAAGCATAGTCACAACTGCCAGCGCCAGCGATAAAGGCTCGATTTGGCTATAATTGTAATGACTCTTAGTCAACGAGCATTATGACGTTTTCAAATATTTTTCCTACACACAAATTTTCGTCAGTGTAATTGTTGTTATTCACGCTTATGACGACACATCATCTACTAAGTTTCAGTTTGAACCGTTATGATCTTCGTTTGCAGATCGGTAAACAGGCGGCACCGTACTACGTGGGCACCTCGCAGACGTTACCGCGCGGTATGTACTCATCAGAGCGCACAAAAGTTCCCATTGGTAAGTTAAATGGCTTAAATAGAATTTAGCCTTGTATTTAATTGTTTCTTAAAGAGGTAAAACTAAATATGATAAGCATGAAAATAAATAAACTGTAAATATCTGTGCTCTATTTTTTCAATACAATCGCCATTTTTAATTTACTTTAGTAAATTCTATGTGTGTTCTATGTTTGCGATTACCGAGCCTTTGAATTCTTAATTTCATCTCACATCCATTAATTACACCTCGCCCATACATTTGTATATATGTATTCGTATGTTGTTCTCTTCATTATCAATTATTCACGCCTACTAATGACTACCGCTACCTCCCCTCAAACTCCATAACTGTACTATACTCTGTCCATGCATACATGTGTGTAGGAGCGCCAGTGAAACCCTTGCGGGCGCACAACTCAAGAGGTAGCATGGAGCCATTATTTCCTTATACCCCGGATCAGTTATATAGCATCCCAGGTACATACGTTGCATTCATTGCCATTCATTATTTCATTTATAATTTTTTTTTTCAAAGAAAATGTGGTACATTATTGAGTACGAGAATCAATTCGGTACACCAAGGCTAAATCATTAAATTTTCTTTCAATTCGTAATAATTAGATATTTGTATATATTGTGTAATTAACATAATTTAGAGTTTGTCATATACAAAATTATGAATATAAATTAATTTTTGATTATGTACTAACATGTTTCCCTCTTTGACATTAGTAAACATTGAAATTGGCATTAACTCAACAAAACTTATTGGAAAAAATTTCAGATGGTTACTCAAGTTCACCTGAACGCAGCACACGAGGCAACTACGAGGAGCCATATTACAGTCAATATGGAACCAGAGGACCAGTGGTTGCGCCAATCATTGATGAAGAGCAGGGGTTGGTACAAAAAAGTACAAAACATAAACAATTTATGATTTCAAATCACTTTTTCCATTCACTACAGTGATGTGGGTCTTACTGAGGATCAATACGCCGTATACGGAATGAAAGTAGGACCAGGGCGACTACCGAGACCGAACCAAATGTACGATTCGGCTAGGTGAGTAATTTGATGCTATTAGCTGATATATCAAACGGTTAATACCTATGAAAATGCAATAGAAATATAATTTGTGCGGCTAATAATAAGCCATGTATGCATGCACTTCATTCGGCGTAGCGCGTATTCTTCTGCGACTACGCCGATAAATTTTTATTCTTTTAACTCCACCATTTGTGTTAGTCACCGCAGTGGTTGCAGCAGGGTGAAAGTAGGTTGTGCCTGTGTTTAATGGTAAAATATTTTATTCACAAATTTAACTAACATTCCGCTTCCTACCTTTGCTCCTTATAGCTTGCACAATAAGGCAAAGCAGATATCCGCCGAAGGAGAGAAAAGCCAACGCCGTTATGGTGATATGGAATAAAGTTTGCAATTTAGAAGGCTTTTCCTCTGGTTGCCAAGGATGATGCTCGTAGCCACTTTAAATAAAAAAAAAACTGTTTTATACCGAAAGCTTGTTTTCAGGCGTTAAAGGATAGATAAGCCCCTTCAATAGTACAATTTGCTATTTTTATCTAAGCACATTAGTGTTGGCAATTTGTTGACTATATTAAGCGGCTGCCTGAAACACCTCTAAAATGCATTTTGTGTTAATTCTAACCGTTTCTCGGCGGTTAACGGTAAGGCTTGTGGACTCACACAAGAACTATTTTTATAATTTTCTTTAGGCGAATCACAAACACCCGAATCGTTCTTAGTTTTGTTAAATTCATTATTTAAGTTTGATTCAAAATCTTCCTTCTCATGAAGTTCAGGTAGTCTTTCCAATGAACGCTGAAGTCGCAACAATTCTGATATGTTCAGTTGCATAAGACAGTCAGTCAACATCTCTTTTTCTAGACTATCAGGCGAATTCTCCATTGTATATGACGGGCGTATTACCAAAATTTGCAGGAAACATATGAGTAAGAAGACTTTTTTGCGCAAAGAAAACATTTTGTTGCACCTAAACCGCCAAGAAACTATCTGAGACTGAATATACACATCTATCTGCTAGTCACGAATAGTGCGATAATTGCGAAAGGCGTTCAACTCTGTCACGGTCCAAAAACGAAATTTTTAAAACCATTAAAGTAAAAGACACATTGAATGGAATGACTGAAGCAACATTTTAAGGAAGCATACGCAAGTTAGTTGACACCAATTAAAAATTAAGTTCACAACACTAGAACTTTGCTAAGCAGACTGGAAAATTGGAGCACAGAATAAAAGCGTTACTAATCAAAAAAAAGAAAGAAAAAAATGTTCATATTTCTGCACAGAAGCTGTAATACCCTTCACAAATACAAAATATTCCTTACAAGGACTTGATGTCGATCGATCAGGTGGTTTGGCAGCGACATATATGCTATAGTTGTCCCATCTGTACAATTTGTTCGGAGATTACACCAATGACTTAGACAATAAGTCGTGCCTAATTTGGTGAATATGTCTCGTCGAATGAAAATGTTTTCCATACAAGCACTTGATTTCGATGGTTCAGGTTGAATGACAGCTCTATTCTGTAGTGGTCCGTTATCTGCGGTTCCGACAACTAAACATGACATGACTAAATCGACTCAGCTCGGCAGGCTGTCACATATATGTATGTAGTTAGTAAACTTCATGATTTTACTAAATATATCTATAAAAACATATGTATAAAAACGATCTTTTGGAAGTATATATTATAAGAATTGGTTCGATTAACCTGCCCCACTAAAATTATTTACACTTTATGACTAGGCCTGAAGACTTGCATCGTATTCGGGTAGAACATATGGAACGCCAATTGGCCAATTTAACAGGTCTAGTACAGAAAGCTCTCGTAAATCAACAGCCGCAAATTACACCGATTCCCGTGCCAACCTTGGATCAAAACTATTTGGTTGTACCAACGCAGTGTCAAGGTATGTATGCCATTTATCCCACATCTGTAATTATCTGTCTGTTTGCATTTGTGCTGCTTACACAGACGAAATATCAATGCAAGACACATTGTACTTCGTTAACCCAATTGTCGAACGTTACAAGCGCACGCACTTGCAACTATCAATAATTCATTAACATTTACACCATCACTATTATTATCACCCTAGCTCACCACCATCATCATCATCTCCTCTAACATCAGTTTCACTTTAACGCATTGTTGTCTTATTGCAAGTAAAAAATCAATACCCACAAAAATTACTTAGCCAATCGTGCGATCTTTTGTTATGCAAATATATTGTTGAATTTCGTTGAAAAAACTCATTTAATCAAAATGTTATTTTATGTGTATGTGCGAAAAGTCTTTTATACAAAAAAATGTATACATGTTGCGCGCGTTGTAAAAGGTAAACAATCACAATATTAAATGTACAAACATACACATAACAATGCACACAAAGCTATATTTTTGCTAAAAATTAACTTCAAAATAAAAATGGACATCATTTTTAAGCCAAATGACAGCGTACAGGTTTTTACAATACACAAAATTGATTAGCTAACGGCAGATGTATTATTTTAAATGGGCATGAGAGTGGCTATGTGGGAATAATAGTAGGTATTATGGACTGTGGACTTCATAACTGAATATTTTGCATAGTTTATCTGCTAAGGGAAAGGCACAGCCTTTAGGATAAAAAAAATATGACCTTAGCACTTTAAAAACCCGCACAACATTAAAAATACATACATATACTATACACATAATTGTATACGTTACTCATTTTCATGCGAGGACACCAAATGCAATTAATTACTATGCGCCCACACATAATAATATAGTATATCGTTAAACTATCACAATTAAGCCATTAATACAACTTTAATATTGAACGGCTTATATTTTTTACAACCATTTCATGTAGCTAACGGGTCGGGAAATGATTTGTATATAAGGGAAAAGGCACCGAAGTTAGGGAAGAGCTCATGCCGTAAGTTTCACAGCAATGGATATCAATCAAAGCGAAATTTATTTATCTGCATGCTTAACCTTCCAAATAACTTACATAACTTTGTTTAATATAAAATTATAAAATTAAGAGTATTTGTACAGAGTTGTCAAAGAGTGGTAGTTTCAGCGTAAAAAAGCAATATTCAATGATATACAACACACATGTGGTATTTAGACTCATGTGTTTCTATTATTATTTATATTTGTATTAAAATGCGACTAGTTCGCGCTTAAAATTCATTAAGCCAGACGTATTAATTGTATTTTAACGACTTTGCAAAGCGCTCATTATGAAAAAGTAATTCAAAATGCAGTATTTGATTGTTCATGGTACAAGTGCTCCTAATATCGAAGCGTATTTTTTAACTTTTTGAATGCATGTTTAATAAATTAGTTCAAATAATCAATTAGACGCCTTTTAGTATTTAGCGTTTTGTACAAAAACTAATAAATCTTGTGCCTAACAAGTTATCACGCTTTGGGGTTTTTCTAATGGTATTCATTTGTTTTTCAGAGAAATCAGTGTCGTTTGAAAAGTCAGTTTCCTTTAGTGACGACATACAAGGAATACCCAAATCTCATAGTCCTCAACACGCTGGTAATTAATTCTCTTCTCGGAATATCTTGCTGTTTCTTGTTGTGTATTTTAATTCATTATATTCATTTTATAGTTAAATACCTGCATGTACAGATAACCGATTGTGTAATCGCCATTCACCTTTGAAAGCATGTAAATCTTCAAATTCCTTATATACTCGTATAAGATTAGGTATACAATATTGCTTATATACCACAAACAATATCCAACCCAAGTATTTTAAAATTTCGATAATCATGCATATAAGCGTATAGTATATTCATATATACTATATAATATATATACCTATAGTATTACTCAAAAATTGCATGCGTATATTACTAGCAATCCATCCACTTGTGCCTATTCTGGTGCTACATCCATACATATTATATACAAGTCTTCATGGTCACAGCTACGCCGCATATTTTGTAATATTCTATTCTTATTCCACACATACAAACACACCTGTCACTAATACTCTGGCGCGGCCGATCAAATGCTTTACTACTCAAAACAAACTAAAAGCCGATAACAAACCTACAAAACCAGCAATAAAATCATCGACTTTACCTCGTACATCTTCCCAGGGTAAGTACACTTGCACTATTACTTAATGGCTACTTCTTCATTCACCCCAAAAGCTAAGCAGTATTCACACAAACAAGAGCAAAAATATCCTTAGATATTCTCAAACACATGCTCATATATATAAAAGCTTAATGTTTAAAACACTGCAACAATATCGGGCTTGGAATGCACACAGGAACCAACATGCACACAAATGCTAAGTCACCTACACACATGCATATAGAGAAAACTGTTTTAGTGTGTTGATCTTTTGTCTATATTTACCTTGCTCCAGCAGAGAGAGACCGCCTTAAACCGCCGCCGCCCCCCAAGCCACTGGTTTTGGCTCAGACGCACCAAACCTATCGCGCTGATATAGCTCTTGCTCCAGAGGTCTACAATCATTTGCGTGGTTTGCAGAAAAAGGCCAAGGATCTTCGCATGGAGGTGCGTACACTGCGTCGTCTATCTCAAGCACAGGCGGTCGCAGTGCGCGAAGACATCAAAGGAACTTTTATGCGCATACGTGCCACACTGCTGGCCAGCAGCGGTACATTTTGGGGCAGCCATCAGGGTGATCAAGATGCCACGCGAATCTCGCGCGAAGAGGAACTCTATAAGCAAGAAGTTATCAGACTGGAAAAAGACCTTAGCGACTTGGAGGCATCTGTGGAGACACTACGCGGCGAAGTAATTAATCGACGTACACGTGTCAATATGACTGCCGTGGAGGACATGGCATTGGTACTCAGCAGAGCCAGGTAACCAAAACAAAAGCAGAATACAGTTATGATAGAATACAGTTATATATATATATATATATATACCCACACACACACACACACACACACACACATAAAAACACTTTGAAACCATGTAATCTTACAGTAAAACCGTTGCGGAATTAAAAATGAAATTTCCTGGACTCTCCAATGGACTACGTTGCATGCTATCGAGCGAAATGGAACGTGTCGTACGGGAGGAGAAATTTCTAAAAGAAGAACCTGACAGGCTTGAGTCGGCATTAAGGCGATGTAAAAAACTAACGGGTACATTAGTGACCTTGAAAAGGTATGATTTCTTGTTGATCTCGAAGTTACCGCCAATTAACTACTCCCCTTTACAGGCTGGCCAGCGTACAAGAGCAACGATTGCCCCCTAACGAACCGCAAATCAACGAAGAGCCGCCGCGTTCGGCCGAGATCTCCAATGCAGACAAAGTAAGTTCTCTTATAAAAACTTAATTGAATTATCAGGCTTAATTATCCCTTATAATAGCCACGAGAACTTAAAAATTATCGGATATTTCCTGGTATGTTTGTAGACTCGTTACAAGCAAAGAGAAAAGCAAAAGGCATCAAAAGGACTTGGCTGTGTGATTTCTTTGCTAAATGTGAATAACTTTTCTGATTTCAGGTATCTGTCGGGAAATATTCGATCAATTCCGAGTTCGAAGTATCATTTTCTTCGATCGATCTTTAACCTTCCTGAATTGCACTGTGCGTCAAACTTAGTGTTAAATACCAGACCGTTTGGCGAATAGTGCAATCCTCTGGGCTAAAATTTGATTTAAAGAATGAAAAATAAATAGCATTGTCCAATAAAAAAAGAAAAAAACAATTTCACTGAAATATCAGAGTATTCATTAAATTGCCTACTACCATTTGACTATTGCATTCATTATAACCGATTACAAATTCGCATTAGAATTTGATTACTTCTACTTTTGATTTTTCTTTTACTTTGATTTCGGTTAAATTTACCATATTCGTATACTTTACTTCGCTGGATCATCTTGCAAATATTGCAAAGCAATTTTCATTTATTTTGGTATATGAAACCGTTGAGTAAATAGTAGTTGAAACGTTTCCCGAAATACTACAAAATGCTATAATAACTAGTTTTGTGTGTAAATAAATTACATTTAATTACGTTTTAGTTGAGTACGAAATCATATTATGAATGGCATAAATAAATCGATTTAAGTTGATTTCAATTTGTTTTGCAATTGGCTGTTTGCTTACAAACTTAGTTGAAGTATTTGTGTTTTGAGTTACAAATTAATTTGAATATTTTTGATCTTCAAAAACGCTAAAATGGACAGTCCCAACCCTCATTCTGCTGCTAAACTCCCCTCGTTGAAAAATACTTACAAAGCAGTTATTACAAAAACATTATCAAAATTACATATGTCACAAAGTTAGTTTAAACATATATTTTACCACTGAACGGAAGCACCACGAATATCGATATAGCTCTTGGCTTTAATCTTCCTAAGTAAATACTATCATTAACCCAATCCGGCAAAGCTAAAATCAATTACATTTATATACATACATATGTATGTATGTATGGAAATTTTTAGTTAGTCATAAACTCCCTTCCAAGTACTCAGGATAAGTCTTAAAGCCTATACATTATATCCGCAATTTTAACACAATCAAATGGAAACTGTATAAGTTACCTTCAACCTGAGTGAAATCCATTTTAGATTCATATTGAATTCTATGAAAGCTTCACAGCCTTGCCGGAAAGGCCTTCACCTGCGCTTGTTATGTATAAATCAATGCTAATTTTCGGATTAAAAGTAACTAGAAATTGTAAATCAATTGCAAAGTACCGTTCCATCAGTGATGTTAGCTGCGCTTACATACTTCTTTAGTTGTTGTTGGTTTAAGAAACGCTTCACCGATTCACTTCACGCCTAACAAACACTTACATGCAAGCATTGCATTACTAAACATCCAACTTTTGGACTTTTTATACGTGTTCTTTTTTATATTATTTTTGCACTAAACATTTTTCAATGAAAATCGCTAATCGAATTCGATATTACAATAAAATTGCTGCCAGCGTCCCAATCGAATAGTTTCGAATCGGTGTGAGGTGGCTGAATATTGTGATGAGTGGACGTCGGCGGACTGCAACCGAGATAAAAAGTAAATCTTTAACATTGAAAATTAGCTATAACATAAAAAATACATTAACAATTGGCCAAAATTATTTAACAAAAATCCATTGCGCATAGTTACATATGTACATTAGCAGCAGCAAAGCACTCCCATCATTGTAAATTTATACATACCTATGTGCTTATGCGATTACTACATTTTTTCACATTTTGCGCAAAAAAACGCGCAATTTGATTTATGTACGTAAATGATTAAACATAAGTGCATAAATAGATATGTATGGTTTCGTCTTTGCTGCGACGCGTTGAACATCAATTGGACTGCATCCACAAACGCAAAAATTATTACGAAATATTTTATTTAATTGATAAAAGTAGAAGACTTCACGTTTTATGTCTTGTATCTATCAAACATAAAAAAAAAACAGTTCGTTTATCGTCGTTACATAATTAATCATTTAAAATCAACGATACCAATGTGGTCTTGTTTTCTTCTTGTTCTTCTTTGTATACCATAGTTTAACTGGCGATGGAGTTCTAACTTCAAAGAGGCAATCACTGAGTAATAATCGCATTTTTCTAATCATAACAATTACAATTTCTTGTATGACTATTTTTCTATCACTAGTGATCCTTTTACGCTTGATCAAACCTAAACTTCAGAGACATATTCTAAATTACAATCAAATCTAAACAAAATCAAAAGTTAATAATCATAATAACAATCAAAATCCCAAGATTTTAAATTCTCTAAAAAAAATTAATGAAATACAATTGAAATTAAATAGCAAACTGATATACTGTGTTAAATACTAATAATACATAATAGGTTGATGTTACAATAATGTAAAATAATGTTTCTTTAAATAAAAAAGCTTGTTAATCATTCATATTTAATTTTCACTTATACTTTTCAAGTACAATACTTCTTTAATTTCTTTTTCAATTTAACAATTGTGTGCAAAATCTTAAATTATACTTTTAACTGTATGTTTAGCTTCACAAGAACTCTTTTTATTACTGTTTTGCGTATTTATTATGAATACAAATAATTTTACTTTTCACATTTTATATATGTTCTTCCCTCTTTTTTGTCGCATAAATATTTAACACATTTGTTGCCTCTTTTTCACATTGATGTCAAAATCGAAGATTTCTGTTAATTATATAAAACTTTCATTGTATTAATTTTTGTTTTTTATTTACACATTAATGAAACATCATCATATGTAATCATCACATACTTTAGTGCAATCTAAATTGATATTATTCATGATTCGCCACATAGAAACCTCTGTCTCATTGCATCCAACCACTTCTACCGGAATACATGTACAACGCTGGTATATTTGCTAAATATGGTATGTCCGCAAAGCTTTACTGCATTATCAAATACATATGTATGTATGTATGTGTGCATATTAACTAATAGAAATGTACACATCTAAAAGAACTTGGCCTTGCCCTTGTCATAACTTAAGCATCTACATATACTATAAATAAGTATATGTTTAAACAATTTAAAGCAGGCAAATCGAAGTAAAAGCCGCAAATATGGTAGTTGAAATTATTAAAGACTTCAATGATGCTAATGATCTGTAAGAATTATTTCTGTAACAAAATGAAAAACGAAGACAACCGTTGAATGATGATGTTGTATGAATATATCTTTATATGATCTATGCATCGCCTACCGATATCAGGTTTTATTGATAACTTAATGTTATTTTAAATGTGTCCCAACAAAGAACAAGAAATTATCTAAAAACCTTCTAAGTAAAAAAAAACGTTTAATGCATTCCGATAGATAAGTAAACTTGTATCGCCAATACTCGTACCAAGCCGTGAAGAAGACGTACTGAGTTTGAAATTATATTCACTTTTAACAAAAGAAGCTACTGTGTTTAAAACATAAGCATATATGTATATATCTACACATATACATATGTTGTGCCCGTGTCCATTAATTTCTTTATAAATCGAAAATAGTATTTAAATTTATTGAAATCATCCATTCATTCAGATACTTCACACCAGTCTGCGTAGAGCGAAGCGTTTTAGGAAATTGAAGCAAAAATAAAAATATTTTCGGCAATGGATCTCAAAATAAAGCATAAAGCTTGTGTATTAACTGCCAATCGGTGAAGTATTCTTAGGACGACAGTACATGCAAAGTAATCAAATTTAATTTATGGCTCATTTGCGTTGGCAAATTTGATACGCAAGAACACCTAACATTCATTTTTGCTTGTTGGACATCAGTCGAATCGCGCTCGTATTTAAACCCCCTCCCGTTCACTTATTCCGATGTTCTGTTTTTCAATTACGCAAACAAACAGTGCAGTCCATTACCGAATTGGTAGTGTGAGGTTAACTTTGTTTTTTTTTTCGATTAAATTTACTTTTTATGATTTTTGATCTTTTTTTTCATTTTTATCGGCTTGCATGTAGAAATTACGTTTAAAACGCTTCACATACATAACATAGACTTTATTTGTTGTTTTTAAATAAAATTTATATATGTATGTGTATTAGAAGCATTTTTAATCTCATAAGGTTACGAACGAACATCTATTCAATGTATATTTTTCATTCTAAACTGTTGCCCTTAATTGGCAATGCATTTTATGAATGCATGTATGTATGTGCATATAAAGTATGATTTATGATATTTCTAGATACGTAGCTTTTGTAGCTTATGCATGTACATATGTATGTATGCACTAACTCTCTCAATAAATACCTATTGCATCAACATACATATTTTACTTTGGAAGCAATTTTCTTATTTAGTAAATGTACACACTTACTTACATACTATCTCCACTATCTATACTCCTACAATCACTATCAATACAGATGTTCAGTACTTTGAATGTTTGTTAACTGTACTTTATGATATGATCATCATCTTTTGTATATGTACTTTTCATATTTTTATACGTTGCGATTATTATTATTGTAAATTTATTACTTTAGCCAATCCCAACACCCAGGATGGGGTCGTTCGCTATCAGCGGGGGACCCGAAAACGCACTCGATGCTCTGCTAGACGAATTGCAGACTTTTTCGAAACCACTCTCACAGAATAATGAGGTTGGTCCACAACTATACATATTGCTTATAATATTGACCAGAAGAAAATTACTATATATCCAATAGGTACGCCCCGATGATTCAACATCTGATGAAAGTTCACAAGCTCTGCAAAGCACAGTCACCACACAAATATCCCAAGCACGTCTATATATACAAACTACCGACGCAAGCATCATTCCAATGCAATCGCAACCCATTTCCACCGCAGCCGCCAGCATTGTTAACACTTTGCCACATAAACAAAGCAATCACATCACCAGCGAAACCATTGTTAATGCAACCAATGTAACCTCTCTAATGGTGCATACCAATGTCGGCAGTCTTCGACGTCTCCATTCATATCCCAGTGGGTCAGATACAGACATATCACCGCCACAGAACGTGCGTGCGGTGACTACCAAGCCACCAGTCCCCGAACGCACCGCAGATCTGATAACTAAAGTGACTAACAAACGTATACCTCCACCACCCCCACCACGTACTAGTTCCCGTAGTCCACTCGCTAGCCCCACAAACCCAAATGTCCCACACCAATTACCAACAGTTAGCGAAACCGACGTCTTGGGCAACAAGTCAGATAGCGGCGGAGTAAGTGGCAATTCCAGCGGTAACGAGTCGGCGAACGACCACGTCCAGAGGCAAGTGGCTTTGGAAATGCGTCATCAGGAATTGCTTAAAAAGCAGAAACTCTTACAGGAACAATACCAACGCTTGCAGCAAATGACGAAGATTACCGGCGTGGAAATGACCGCCATAGATAGCACAGTCCAACTACAAAAAACTAACAGCGACTCTAATTTACAGCACCAGTCACCAATAGCCAATGTGGGAGAAAAGTCACAAGACAATGGCATGCCAGGAACAGAGAAAAGTGACAATACAAAACAAGTCGTCAACGTCATTGCATCAAATTCAGAAGCGCTGGGAAATTCGGGTGGTGGTGGCAAAAGTGTTGGTAGCGCTGGGGGCTCTACCACGAAGCAGCTATATGAGACAGAAATACTCTAACATAAACCAGTAATAATGGTGGAATGGCAAGAAACTGAAATCGATATTTGAGTAAAGGATAAAAAGCACAAGCACACATGACGCACTGGAGCACAGGTTTTACTTGGAACACGCTTACCGCTGACAACTGGCAACTGGCAAACGTTATTGTAATAAACGCACAGAAAACCTACACCGCACTATGTTGCAAGAAAACAACGATTAACATTAACGGTTGGAGATTTAAGAGAATGTTAGAAATTGAATTGTTTGAAAGAACAAAAGACACTAGTATCTGTATAAATATGTGGTAATTGTGGTGGTTAGCAGATAACTGGCAGATAGTGTTGATTTGTATTATGAAATTTCGTGAAATGCTGATGAAATTTTAGTCAGTATACAGAACATATTAGTACGATTTAAAAAAATGCTAAGAGGTTCTTCTAACACCTATGTATTGTAATATATTCGTGACTACATTCACATTTAATATAGGAAAGTCTAGTCAAGCTATTAATAACTGTCCCTTGCTCAATCCACCTAGAAAGCAAACATTTATCAGATTTAGAGTGCCAGTCATTTGCATCTGACCATAGCGCAACCATAATTTAGGTGAACCTATGTTCTAAGCTTCTTTCAAAGCTCATAAGAAATAAATGCATGTCTCAAACTGCAAAACTGAAATTATACCGCAAATTGACCTGTTCGAGTTTAAATGAAAAATGTGACAACTTTGGTGACTATCAAATAGCAACCTGCTTCAAAAGCATCGCGCTCATCAAAGTAACCCGCAAACTCATTATCAATAAGCAGACAACAGGCACTTAAAACAAAACCTAATCACATCGTAATGTTACATTCTCTGCAACGATACTCAATATATTTTCACGGTTCACTGGTATCTTTGCAATAGTAAGTTCAAGGGATATTCCCTGGATATACTATCAGTATCCATGAGTAAGGGTACTCATTTAATGTAGCATTGATATAATAGTAGCAAAGTGGCAAAATGGCCTCTTAGTTTAAATGAATGCTCCGTGGCATTTTGCCATAAGACAGCTGTTTTTCATTTAGCCGAGATCGTTTTCTCCATAAATATTTAATCAATTTAATTTAAAATAATCAAATGATACAACATTATATTTAAATTTACTTTCATTTCTCAGCAAAGAAACCAAAACGCGAGAAAAGCGTAACCAGCTTATTGGGGTTTGCGACAAATATCCATAGATGCCACTGAAATAGTTTCGTACAGTTGCAAATTTGTTTTGCAAAGCTGTTTTGCGACATTAAATGAGTACCAGTAGTGTTTTTGTTAATTTTATCAATGTATTTTTTCAGTGCAGGGCCATCACAACCACTACACTTTCTCACACATCACACACTTTTATAAATATAGATATGTATGTGCACTGGTGCATATTCAAATTGTCTGGTCTTAGTTTTAGGATATAAGCTGTTGTACTTGTAGTCTAGGATACAGTACTGCGTAAGGCTTTAGATTTAGAAATAGTTGCTACACTTACGTAATTTATTTTGGTACAATAAGTACACATTAATTTAATATAAAAAAATGAAATGGTATTTAGACATGCATATGATGTAGAATATATTGCTGCAATGTATGTACGAAAAGTTGGTGACCATAGCTCGAAGTGAATCGAATCAAAGTGGGAACGAAAAGACACTATGTCTGCTTAAATGAAATTTAGAAGGCATTTGTTTTGCCTAGTTGTTATTTAGTTAATATTTTAAAATTGCTAGTTATAAATGGTTGAATATATAAATTAAATTATTTGCACTTACAAGGGTATATCCACATATACATTGCGAAGAGTGGAATGGTCCTACAAGTCCTCGATAACAATATTTAAACAAGTATATATAGCAATGAAATCATAGTAAATCAGCAATTTGCAGTGCAAGTTGACCTAATTAATCGTCAAATGTATGTATGACTATGAGATGTTATTTGTTGTAATGCACTTGAAATTCGCAATTTTATCATTATATAAGTGAAATGTTAGATTTTAGTACGTATACATACAAAATTTCATATCCATGTATTTGTTTTTGTTAAATGTTCACAAATACTCCACGTACTAAATACATATTTACGAGTATACGTTAATGCTTTAGTCCTTTTGTTAACCAATAGTCATAATTCACCTTATCCGATTCTTATATGTATGAATGTATGTATATTCACAGAATAATATGTACTTGTGTGTGACTAACATGCAAATGAATTATATTAAATTAGTAATTGTACTAGCATAAAATGGCAAAGATCAAGCAAGAAGTAGAAAATAGTTGAAATAAAATTAAACTGCCTGCACTGGAGCTCATTACTAAAAATTAAATACATGTATGTATGTATAAGATCTCTGTGAGAGTAGGTGTGTGACAAAAATGTGCAGGCAGTAACCCAATAAGTTAACCATATACACATAACAAAGTAATCCCTAGCATATTGATGAAAAAGTCATGCCAATTACGCATTTTACTTGACAAAAGTTTTGTTAAATTGGCAAGGAAAGTGAGACTGATAGTTTTATGTACATTACACGCATTCAAAAAATAAGCAAACAAACGAACTATAGTATTTCGAATATTTATGAATACCAAATACAACATTATATGAAATTAAAATATTATATTATCATTTAGTTTAACATCAAGCGGGCGGCAATAATTTGATTGAACATACCATGTATAAAAAGGCAAGACATTCTCAGCTCTTGGCTGTTTTCAAAAATATTTTAATTCACATCATTCTTTCCTTTGCCCGGCTACACATACACAGAGATTTTTAAACAAATAATTGCCCCCGCCAATCACGTAAGCGTCGAATCAAAGCATAACTTAGAAAACATGCGTAAATTAAAGCTAATCAAAGAAATAAAATAACTGAATATTAACCCTATTACACACGCCATTCCATTCAGCAGTCTCTATGTCATTATAACTTCAGAATAAAATAAAAAGACAAACAAGCTGCATACTCACATACGTATGTATAGTTAATAAGGAAGATTATTGTTTTGCCCTACTGAATACTCGAGTTGCCTCTACAAGTTTGAACAAAGAAAGCCAATAAAGTTTATGGAGAAGTAATTTTTAAAATATACATATGTATGTGAAAACAGAACTACAACAATATTTTACATTATCAATGTTTCATAATTGGGGCCAAGAGTATTCACGTGGATATTTAGTAAGAACCAAGTTATCCCAAAAGTACTTACATACATACATATGTACGTATGTATGTACATACATGACTGCATACAGAGATATAAACACATATTGGTTTGGCTAAGAGCACTAAACATGCATACATATGTGAAATTAACTAAATACTGCAAGTACTTAAAATTTTTCTTCATAATAAATTTCGTGAATAAAATCGTAAAAAGAGTGTGACAACTTTTTTGGTTTCGGGCATAGAATATGTGCAGTACCTGTATATGTAGTAGTAAATGTTTTAATAAAATGCATACACTATGTACAATATTTTCCCAACAGCTGGCTCTGGCACATTCCCCCTCCTTGAGGCTTATGATACGTGACAATTTTCCGCAATGCTCGTTTGGTCGGTCAGCCACCGCATACTCAGACTATTGTTTACGTCAGAAGATAAATTAGGGCATCTTTAGGACGTCTATTCGGCGCGGATTGGCGCGTTCTCAAGCCTCTTTCCAATAAATTTCATAACAATTGTCCAATTTTTCACAAAACAAAAAATAACAACACACACAACAACAATATTGAAGAAAAAAAACCGCACTGAAAAAATGTCGAATGATTAAAGGTGATGTAATGTGCGAAAGAATTCTGCAATGTTTACACAAAGAAATGTACGGAGTCGTGAAGAAAGGAAAGGTGCCAGCAAGAAGGAAAGGACATATGGAATGTTAGCACGGTTATTGCAATTCGATAGCAAATAGAAATGGTTACAAACGAAAGTGAGAAAAGAAAGCCCAATTGAATGCGCGGGCAAACAGAGCCATGTCAATGGAATAAAATTTAATGAATTGTGAGCGCCGATTGAGCAGATGTTCGGTTAATCTTAAGCAATTGTACGGTGGATTTTATCGATTCTTATACACATATAGGATTGTATGTACATACATATGAATGTATATACACATATGTGTACTTACATAAATATGTATCATACATGCATGCCTAGATGAGGAGCAAATGAGTCGCCACTAAATTCTTGTACCGCAGATAATTATTACTTTCATATCAAAAAAAAAAACTATCGCAATCACACACAGACACACGTACATACACACGGTTCCAACCAGGATTCAATTCCTCCAAGCATTTGAAACATTTTTTTCCTAAGCACTTCCTTACTAAATATTGCTAAAATATCCACTGTGTACAAATCAATTTTGCAAATACTTAAAGCAAACTGCAGAGCTGAACTGCAAATCGAAAACGTAGAGCAGATAGCTTAACAAATGCGAAAGCTTGAACAATGTTGAGTTTCAAGTAATTTTAACTTCAAAGTATGGATCTATAAATCTATATTATATATATGTACATACATATATACATATATGTATGTCGTATACCCGAATCCAAATTTTGCTCCACTCATTCCCAACAAAGATTTGTTTTCAACTCTACAATTCTCACCCTTATTATAGCAAAGTCTTCATATAATTTAGCGGAGACTTTACTCTCTTCAAAAATGACAAGAGTTTGAAAAGGTGGTGCTGCCACGATCCAAAGGAAATGAAGTGGTTAAAACGTAGCACTGCTTGCACTCCGGTTCACATTCGAGTTTTGTACACAGCGGTGAACGGACGAGTTTGCCGAGGCCATATTATACAAACAGTGTCAGTGCCTTTTACGCGAATAAAATCATACATGCCTATACCCCAACTGAAATAAAAGCACCATAGAAAACAACGATTTTTATTCAAGTGCTTAAAAAGGTAAAAAATTGTGAAACGTGTATATGTATGATTGTGCATGTTCTATTATTGGTAATAATTCAAAGCAGCAGCCCTTATAAAAAATTTTTTAATCAAACTTTTATGTACATGCATATGTGCGTGTAATATAATTCATTACGAATTGTTTAAATACTTCTGAAGTGCACTTAAAATGCGTGGTATTCGCTAAAAAGCTTTGGACATAATCGATCAACGCGAAACTAATTAAAACGGCTAGACTGTAAATGAGCATGCGCAGCCACGCGGACTAAACAACCACTTGCAGACGCAATGCAATACGGGCAGCATCGCCACTCGAACACCACTTGAGGCCACTCTACATTTAAATGGAATAAAAGGTACGGAAATAGTGCGCGCGCGTTTTAAAGGTCGCAAATCTGAGAAAGAGTTTCAAAAAATATGGGAGAGCACAAAAGAAAGCAAAAAATTTGCAAAAGCAGTCGCTTTTTAATTCCTGTTTTCCAATTGAGACGAAAATCTGCCAATGGCAGCAACACATTCTCATACTCCGCGAATATCAGCACATGCGCCAGAAGACAGCAATTGGAGTGGCCAAACTACTTTACTTGCAAACAAAAACTGCGAAGTTAATCATTTGTAAACCTGATTTTCACTGCCTTTTCCATAAGCGCTTTGTTTATCCGATGTACGCAGACGAACATACATACATGATTCGCTTTCGTTGCGCAGCTGGAATGCCGGCAGGCAGAGTCGACTGCTGGACCCTTAAATGCCGTCAAGAGTGAAATTAGAATAAATAATTTGGAAAAAACGTTTTGCGTACGTTAAATTAAACTGAAGTGACAACTGAGTGAATGCACACGGGTGCCAATTTCTCTTTTTTTATTCGGCAATTTAAACATTTTTTAAACTAATAATTTACACGGTTAATTAATTAGTTGTTCTCCTTTCTTTGCAGATATTTAACTAAATTTCTATAAACAATGCTTAAGTGGGCAGTTAACACACCGCGACTGTCCTATCTTACAGTGGACGAATCAAAAGCAAATACCGAAAACTTGCAGCTGAAAACTTTAAGCGCCTTATCCCCGGGAAAACTCAGCACTCCTAATGAAATAATTTCCACCCAAACACAAACGCTCTCCGTCAAGCGGCAGAGGCTGAAACGGAAATCTTCTGATATTTACCTTTCACGACGTTTGCAAAACTGGTTGGATAAGGAAAATCAAGTGACATCTACTCCACTTCACTCAAGCTCAAAGGTATATAACAAAAACGGTCCTTTGCGTCGGCTTAACAGTTTCAAAGACTTATCCAACATCATACCTTATGAGAACGCTGTCTCAAACAATCCCCCAAACCCAAACTTATCACAGTTTAACGCACCAAGTCAGTGTATAGATAATGATATATTAACAAAGAACAATCCTGTCAACTATGCTACTACACTGCCTACTCTCGAAGTCGAATACTCGCCATGCGGCCTAGTTCCCGGACCGATTCTGGCATTGCGCGGTTTGGGTATTGCTGATAGATACTTTGATCAACCGCGATATCTGCCACATAATAAGAGCGAGGAAACTATAGTACAAACAAAACCAACCATTAATATAATTAATTCTACGTTTCAAAATCAAAGGCATACACGACGATCTTTAAATAGCATACGCGATGATACTGCATCATTGAGCTCTTCCAAAATGGGTGATCAAACGCTGGAACGTATGATAGACGCGATATTGGAGAGCACAAGAAAGGAAAAGAAGCCTATGAAGTTTGCGAGACAATCAAATAACCAGCAGTGCATGGTAATGTCACCCACATACACACCTGCAGAAGATCCCGCCAACGATTTAAGTGAATTTTGGATTGAGACACAAAATGAAGAGCCGCTTTTACAAACAATGCGAAAGAAACGACGTTCTCGACCAGCTAGTGTTACATCAATATACAGCGAGCGAGAGGTTCGGTCTCCACATCGAACAAGCAACCGTAAACGTAATATTTTTCACTTGCGCCGACAGCGAGCAGTGCGTAGAAAACGGAAAACTCCTAAGGACAGCGTGAAACAATATACACATAAAATAGGTGAGCCAACATCGACAAACAAAGAACTAACAGAATCGGCCGAGCATAATTGTAAACGGGTTGATAATTCAAGCCCTGATAGTGGTCACAATTCCTTCAGCGAATTGGATGACAATTCCATCATGCTGGAGAGTAATTGCTTAGCGATCGTCAGCCCGCTGGAGAGCTCTGATCTGTGTGCTTTAAATTCAACAAAACGGCGCCTTAGCTTTACAAATCAGACGTCAATCGTATAGTATACATATGCATACCCATACATATGTTTTATGGATTAGCGTTATAATTTGTTGCATTTTCTGTTTATTACTTGATATAACGTTTTTTTACAATTTATTTTCGAATAAAATCGTAATCTTTTGTAGCTAATATTGTTTTAATTGTTCACGTCAACTACCGGTAGAGGCCATAATATTGGCCATTTCTGCCCCGTTTAACAATAATTCAATTCTGTAAACACTTCACTATCTACGCGAACTTACTGCCACTTATAAGCACTTTACGCGGGATAGTTCCGTAAAGTGGACACAGTATTGCATTAGTATTCTGCGGGTGAAGGGCTTGCAAGTGTTTACAAACCATGACTAAATTATGCGTAAATTTAAAGAAAGAACAGCATTTGAAGTTGGACCCCGGGTGGTGTCATATGAAAATTACCAGCAAATACGCCGACGCTGGTCATTAAACCATACGTAAATGTCTGAGGGCCTGGGAAACATGTGTAACTATTTCGCAAGGCTAACGTCATCGACAAACAGCTGCCGTTATGGTATTCAACACCGTTTCCGTTTCAAGTAGTCTCAAACACTTTGGCTTTTTAGTAAGAAAGAAAGTACCTGCTTACAAACTACTGCATAAGCATAGGAACCTACTCCGCTACAAGTGCATATGTTTCCTCGTACTCGTACACTAAAATAACACGGATATAAACATTCCGTTAAAATTGTAATGGGATCAGTACCAATACACTACACCTAATGATGCTTACGTAAAAATATGTTTTCAAGTTTTTGCCTATTCAATTCTTTAACACATTATACACACACATGTGTACAATCAGCAAAATTTCGTACTCTGAATCATTTATTCACATATAGTACACTCTTCGCAGATAATGCTCTATACTAAGTTGTTGAGCGGCTTATTGTCATTTTAATAGCTTTTGCTTGCCGCAGCTGCTCTAGTTTGAACTGAAATGTGTGACTGAGATTGTGCCATAGCCTATACGCTGGCAATAGATACACATACAAACACAATAATTACACGAATGAATGTCAGTGCGTCTTAAGTGAATAACGTAAACGTGAATCGACATACAGACATACGTAAAAGGATTTGTGTGCAAACCTACCTATATACATATGTATGTACATACATATGTACGGTAAGCGTACCCAGGCAATGAAAGCAACACACGCGTGCAGACTTCTTGATACCCGTATATCTTAGAGAGCCGTGTGTGTTATTCACATACATACATATGCATGCATAATTTAGCGCCAAAAATTGGCAGGCTGGTAATTTGGCGACATATGCCAACGACGAAAACGACGAAGTACGCGTTTGCGCAACGCGCATCTGTCGCCAGTAGCGGCACGAGTCAAGAGCCAACACAACAATAAGACCTACATATACAATGTAGCAGCCGAGGCGGGCGTTTGCGTTGGCGCTGCCCGCACAAATTGCATTGCCACCGAAGCACTCTTTGCCATTCTTCAGTAACTTTTGTTGAACATAAGTAAGTGAATTGCTTGAAATGCGTTTAATGGGTTGTAGCGGCGTCATATACATATGTATACATAAGTGCATATGTATACATATATATAGTATACTCGTATGCGCATCGTTTCAAGTGTTCCTCTCTATTACTCATTGAAACGTTATTTTCCTCCGCTCTAGTACATGCTTTGAGTGAAGCTGTGCAGTTGTCGCTGCTTAAAATTTCCTGCCCGCAATCGCTCTTCCGTACTGCATATATACATGTACATGTGGATATGTATGTACTATAATATGTATGTATTTACACACGTTCTATAGCATTGAAAGCAAATTAATTTTGTATGTCGAAGTATTGATTTAACATTTGCCTGCTGCTGATGAGTTTTAATAACTCATTTACTGCATTATGATAGAAGGATTGTCAACCTATTTGCTCGCGATCGATCAGCAATCAGAGCACATTTCATGCATACGACGTCTACATCAGCGGTGACATTTTGTCTTGGCAACAATTGATCGATGGCTTCCAATCTTTTGCTCGCATGTGTAAATCACACATTTATGAAAGTAAAATGATCCGAAAAGCACTCAACGTGAAATAATGATTATTTTCCAGCGGCAATGTAATTTTTCACAAATACTTAAGACACGCACATACATACATACATATGTATGTATGCAGGATAATGTATAACCGTTGGCAGAGAAGGAGAGTTTGATTAATCACTTTGATAGTGTTGCAGAGAAAAATACATATCTATATACATACATATTTATATATGTCGAGAAACTGATGACTTCTACTTAGTATTTTGGACGCTTTATACTTATGATCCTCGGTAACATTGTATTTTTGCTTCCATTTCTACTTTGTTTAAACAGCACGGTGTTCCTTTGCAATCTCCTTCTATACGTATCGGGCCATTGTTGCTTTCCGTCTTTGTTGCTCTTTTGATCTGTTACTCTAGAGCGACTTCTCTGCTACTTCTTGAATAGTTGGAATTGTGTCTAGCACAATAGCCCAGAATGCGTTTTATATCGATTCGTAAAGGTAACTGGAGCAAGTATTGAATAAGGTAACATTGTTCTCCAAATTTTGATGATGTTTCGTAGTTCTTTCAATCTGAAGCCAGCAACAAGCAACAGTATCAATAAAAGCGCGCCAATATTGGCGCAACTGCAAATGTGGCGATCACTCAATTGCTGCACATTATTACATGTGCCACAAAAATATTCTTTAAGGATCCGCAAACGTTCTATGGATACCCAAAAAACCTTATTGAGTTTCTTCCCATTTGTTTGTCGCAACTATATACGTAAATCCTGTCATATTTGTTAATTTATTATGCAAATCATTATGTTTATGCCAATCCTACCGGATCACGAGTCGTGCCCAGCACTCATTTCTAGTTCCCAACTCGCTACCCATAAATGTGTGTACATATGTGCGTGCTCCTGTATTACTATTAATTTTCCTCTCCCGATGTGCTTTGTACCTTTTTAATTTAATCAATTTCGGTGTTACGAAAGGTGTCAATCTTACTCAGTGTAGCCCAGCGGACGGACATTCGCAAATGTCCGGATGCCGGTGTCTCCTTTATCGTATCAAAATATGTCTCAAAAGAGGGTTAAATGTAAATTATGTACATACATACATATGTATGTAAACACAAAAAAGAAGAAAACAGCCCAACAGTGGCAGATGCCACAGGCCTACAGCAAAGTTTTCGTATGACTAGAAGATTATAAGATTCCCATATGGGACGCGCAACGTCCTTACGTCTCGCAAGAGCAGCACCTCGCATAAAAACTAGCTCGTTCATGCGACACCTAATGAGTTAGGTAATATTGTTGCTGCAATTAAATTTAAATAAAAAGGTACACTTTTTGTATTTTTATGTGAGCTGCGAAGGCACAACAAACTTAAACACGTACAATTCTCAAACGGGATCAATCACAGGGCTTAAGTAAAAAGTTGTTTCCAACAACCAGTCGTCGGCAAACGTGGTGCTGTTTCTATACATACTTTTCACATGCATATCTGCTTAATTAGCGGCATAAAAGGCGCTCAACAAACAGCCGTCGTTTGCAACCGTCTAATCAAGAGTAAAGAAGTCAAAGAATAATTCCAGGACAATTGGCTGCAGCTTTAATTCTGTTTCGATTTGGTCTAACTATTGCCTAAAATTGTCAAATTCGCCTACCAAACAGATTAATTCAAGTTACACACTGCGCGGAGGATCAATAAATAAAAAGGGTAGTTAAAAAGGTGGGCAGTGCATTTTGCGGAAAGCAACTGTAAAATTAATGACTTTTCTAACTGTCCTGTGCAACCGGACATGCCGTCAGCCACTACGGGTACATTATACCAACAATAATTACTTAAGTCATATTATAAGCGCTTCAGTGTGCAACACCGCGATTAATTGATTCTTAACTGTTTTCAAAGATATAAAAATAAGAACTAAAAAGCACCCCTCAAGCTTATCATAATAGATTTCTCAGATTGCGGTTAATGACCACGGGACACGCTGCGACCGCGCCGACCGACTTCTTATTTCTCCTCTAAATGTTTTTATTTACGCGCCTTTCTTATGTGCGTTTATTTAATTGACCAGTGACTACAATATCCGCACGAAAACAATGCTTGCATGTCTCGCTGCCTGACACTTTCTTTACAACTATTCATGCTTGACTGGACGAAAATATATTTGTAAATGCATACATATGTACATAAGTATGTATGTACATGGCTTTAAATATATGTAGATGACCCTTGTCAACTGTAAACAAAACAGCGTGGACAGGAAACAAGTAAAGCCGTCAAGGCAGTCAAGGTGATGTGGGCGCTTTCCCGTAGCCGGAAAATGAAAACTTTCATGAGAAAATGAATCAGTTACTTGTTTATAACTTGGAAATTATGCATAATGGACAACAAATGTTTATGGTCAGTTGAGCAAATGAAATCAAATTATGGGAGCTAGAATCGGCTAAGGGTAAAATACATTTAAAATCGGAATCAATCGCTAATTGCTATGTAAATACGTATGTATATGTGAGTGAAAACGATCTTTTCCAAAGTGGGAAGAATATTCCTTTGAACGACTATTGAGAACGAAGAATAATTGAAACACTCTGCAATAGTTTAGTTGATAGTTGATCTCTTGCCAACAGGTGCTACTTCGGACTAAGTAGGCAATTGAGAAGTAAAGTTCTCTCTCGACGAACAAAAATAAAACTCTATAAGTCACTCATTATTCCCATCCTGCTATATGGTGCAGAGGCATGGACGATGACAGCATCTGATGAGACGATGTTACGAGTTTTCGAGAGAAAGGTTCTGCGGTAGATTTATGGTCCTTTGCGCGTTGGTCACGACGAATATCGCATTCGACGGAACAATGAGCTGTTTAAGATATACGACGACATTGACATAGTTCAGCCATTTAAAAGACAGTAGCTCCGCTGGCTGGGTCATGTCATCCGAATAGACCAAAACACTCCAGCTCTGAAAGTATTCGACGCAGTACCCGCCGGGGGAAGCAGAGGAAGAGGAAGACCTCCATTCCGTTGGAAAGACCAGATGGAGAAGGACGTGGTTTCGCTTGGAATCTCCAATTGACGCCACCTTGCGAACCTTATTGTTAAGAAAAGTCTGAAAATTGCATCGTAACGGCATTGATCTTTTTCACATTAAAGAAATAAACCGTTCCCGAGACGATATCAAAATATACCCTATGCGAGGATAATAAATTTTCCACATATAACGGTGTCTGTAATCAGAATTCACAGTTTTAACTGTTACTTTAATAAAACACACACAAGAACTCTAAAAAACTTTAGAGCTCATTTGCTTTCAGCACTTTTTAATAACACAGCATCTCGTAGTAATTGCCTGTTCATTTTATAGATTTTTGATGAAGTCATTAAGTGAATAAAACAGCGCTCCTATCATTACATAAAAACACATTTATGTATGTACATACATATGTACATGTACAAAAATTGGAAATATTCTGCGCATAGGGGTTAATCAAGTAATACTCGATAATCAATAGGGGTTCCTTGTACAAGCAGAGAGGAGATGTTGGCGATGTACATACGTATGTACATATGTATGTAAGTACATTCATATTAGAGTGGTTTGATTTACAGGGAGCTAAAAATCGTATAAGCGATCATTCTGAATGCTATGGGCTTAAAACCGGTTTTCAACCAGCGATTTTTAATGTGATAATTTTAGTGATCAAAAAATTTCTTCGTTAAATTTTGCGATATACGAATTAAATTCAATACGTAACTGCATTTTTATATTTTATTGATCATTTATCAGAACTATACAACCGATTATGCAGATTAATTAAAGTTAGCCTTAAAAATCACTGGCTCGAAACCGGTTTCAGATCCACAGTCTCTTAGCCAAACATGTTTAGAATGATCCGAGAAACATTTCTCGCATACGCGATTTTATAGAAAAAAATCGACCTGTTCTAGTGTACATACATATGTGCCTGAGCTAAAGCGATGTGTGTGTGTCCGCTAATGCGGCTATTGTTCTTCGTCCAGCGTTCGAGTGAGGCGACATACACATCAATCTAATCAAAGCACTAATAGAGTTTGGACCTTAAATCAAAAAAGGCACTAACGATGACAGGACATGTGCAAAATATCATTAATAAACAGCTATTTTATATTTGTATGTGCCGAAAATTTCACGCAGGACATACCCGCATATGGTCCCGGTGGACGGAACGGCATATAAACACACAAGATTGCCTAATTTGGCACATTCACACAGCGTTATTACAAATGACTTTCATACTCTGCAAGCGACCAGAGAGATAAAGGACGAACTGAAAATTCCGTTGGCCGGCAGCACGTGCTGCATTGCCCGGTGCAGAGAAACCAATCAAACAATATACAAGTACGAATAAGAAGACACAAATAAAGAAGCAAATATTTATTACCAACGCTTACTTCTATGTCTTTGTTTGACAATAACACAGCAACCTCAAATAATTCCATTCATTATTGCTGTTGGAACTTCTACCTACTAAAAACATCTGCCCAAGCAGGGCATACTGGCGCATACTGAGATTATACGCGCGTGCGCGCCTTTTATGTAAATATTCAATTCCTCACACATATTATGTATAGACATATGTATGTATGTATGTATATACGTGCGGCTTAGTTAACATTGCTCGGATCAAGGCATTCCATTATTGATGCACCTGTACTGGCGAACCACATGCCCTCAGGTTCGTTTTTATGCGTACAAACATACAAATATACACTCCTCACATTTACCTAGTTCTTTGACCAAAATACTTGCAATTACTATATTTCGGTTGTATGTTCAAAGGAGCCTTCCCCTATTGATTTCTTATCAAAACGTTAACAGGTAAGTGCGGGCGACGGTAGATTGGCTCCCCATGACTGACCGTTGCCGTTGTCCTGCAGGACAGTTGCCCTGGTAAAGACTGAAAGCTACATATAGCTACTAGCAGGTGATAAGTAGGAAATTCAAAATATAAACCATTTTTGGCTGTCAACTTTTTAATGACCTATAAAACCATAAATAAATATACATATGTACGTACATACTTTACTATGGATGGAGTTGGTGTGAAAGAGTAGTTTGGGAAGCTAGCTAATCTGGTTTATAATATGTTACGACTTAAGAAGTACACACATTCCCTTAAATATTTCGTTTATAGACTCCATAAATAATCAATATCATCTTCGTTTTTTTCGCTAAAGTCGAAAAGTGTTGCTCTGCCGTTGCCGCAGGTATTCTACTTTTTCTAATTTTCATGCAACTGGTTCCTTTAACTGCAATCCTCTTATAAGCAGTGAGAAAGAACATTATAAGCAAGTGGGTATTTGCATACATACTATACATACATACATACACATGTATGTACATTTATTCAAATAATTATTGCATAAATGTGCTCAAAACGGTTTAACCAACACACTTGGGTTGCTTTCTACTACATTCTACTATTTACTTCCCAAAACGTCAGCATTTGAATGGAAATTGTGTCGGCAGTTGCGACGAAGCGTAAAACTTGTATATTATATGAATGCCATCCAGCTGAACCGTGCAGGACATACATATGAACCGGAGCAAAAGATTTTCCTCGCTACCATATGGTCAACAAAAGAGAAGCGAATGCATTACGAAGAATAGGCAATTCGACATGTGTCGTGTCTGTTTACAGAAATAATTGGAAACGTTTAGGCTCACATTTGACCATTTCGAATTATAAGTACGCACTTGCGTACTCAAGCGTTAAGCCAAAAAGGATAAATTAAATTTGAAGTCATAAAAACGTAACGACCTACTGACAACTTCTTAGCTATTTAGTTGGCGCGCTGATCTTGTGAATTTAGCACAGGTTTAGAAGTCTGCTTTGCACGGAAGTTCTTACATATGTACATATGTACATATCTCTGGATCTCTATCTTTTGCATGCATATCTCTGGATTATACGTACATACATATGTACGTTTATATTTGTTTGCCAGACATACATATGTATGTATGTACTTGAATGGATCTGTTATAAAACAATGTTTTTTTGCTGCCTCTTAGTATAACAAACACACATTGTAATAATACATACTTACATATACAAGGTCTGTCGCAAAAGAAACAGGACTTTTTAAATATAACTGTTTCTGGTGGCGCTACCTATCTGTGGGTATATGAAATAAAAAGTTCGATCTCTTGTTGACATTTCGTAAAAATTTTAAGACAATTGGATAACTACAATCGATCTTATCGATCAAAAAGTGACAGCAGCTTTTGGTCATCGGTCGTAAAATGCAAAGAGCAAATATTAAGTTTTGTTTTAAACTTGGGAAAACGTTTCTTCTTCTTCTTAATTGGCGTAGACACCGCTTACGCGATTATAGCCGAGTTAACAACAGCGCGCCAGTCGTTTCTTCTTTTCGCTGCGTGGCGCCAATTGGATATTCCAAGCGAAGCCAGGTCCTTCTCCACTTGGTCCTTCCAACGGGTGGAGGTCTTCCTCTTCCTCTGCTTCCCCGGCGGTGCTGCTTCGAATACTTTCAGAGCTGGAGTGTTTTCATCCATCCGGACAACATGACCTAGCCAGCGTAGCCGCTGTCTTTTAATTCGCTGAACTATGTCAATGTCGTCAGCATATATCTCGTACAGCTCATCGTTCCATCGGATGCGATATTCGCCGTGGCCAATGCGCAAAGGACCATAAATCTTTCGCAGAATTTTTCTCTCGAAAACTCGTAACGTCGACTCATCGGTTGCTGTCATCGCCCAAGCCTCTGCACCATATAGCAGGACGGGAATTATGAGCGACTTATAAAGTTTTGCTTTTGTTCGTCGAGAGAGGACTTTACTTTTCAATTGCCTACTCAGTCCGAAGTAGCACCTGTTGGCAAGAGCAATCCTGCGTTGGATTTCCAGGCTGACATTATTAGTGGTGTTAATGCTGGTTCCTAAATAGACGAAATTATCTACAACTTCAAAGTTATGACTGTCAACAGTGACGTGAGAGCCAAGTCGCGAGTGCGACGACTGTTTGTTTGATGACAGGAGATATTTCGTTTTGCCCTCGTTCACTACCAGACCCATTTTCTGTGCTTCCTTGTCCAGCCTAGAGAAAGCAGAACTAACGGCGCGGGTGTTGAGGCCGATGATATCAATATCGTCGGCATACGCCAACAGCTGTACACTCTTATAGAAGATGGTACCTTCTCTGTTTAATTCTTCAGCTCGAACTATTTTCTCCAGGAGCAAGTTGAAGAAGTCGCACGATAGGGAGTCGCCTTGTCTGAAACCTCGTTTGGTATCGAACGGCTCGGAGAGGTCCTTCCCGATCCTGACGGAGCTTTTCGTGTTGTTCAACGTCAGTTTACACAGCCGTATTAGTTTTGCGGGGATACCAAATTCAGACATCGCGACATAAAGGCAGCTCCTTTTCGTGCTGTCGAAAGCAGCTTTGAAATGGACGAAGAGGTGGTGTGTGTCGATTCTCCTTTCACGGGTCTTTTCCAAGATTTGGCGCATGGTGAATATCTGGTCGGTTGTTGATTTTCCAGGTCTGAAGCCACACTGATAAGGTCCAATCAGTTTGTTGACGGTGGGCTTTAATCTTTCACACAATACGCTCGATAGAACCTTATATGCGATGTTGAGGAGGCTAATCCCACGGTAGTTGGCGCAGATTGTGGGGTCTCCTTTTTTATGGATTGGGCATAGCACACTTAAATTCCAATCGTTGGGCATGCTCTCGTCCGACCATATTTTACAAAAGAAGCTGATGCATGCTCCCTATTAGTTCTTCGCCGCCGTGTTTGAATAGCTCGGCCGGTAGTCCGTCGGCCCCTGCCGCTTTGTTGTTCTTGAGGCGGGCAATTGCTATTCGAACTTCTTCATGGTCGGGTAATGGAACGTCTGCTCCATCGTCATCGATTGGGAATCGGGTTCTCCTTCTCCTGGTGTTGTGCGTTCACTGCCATTCAGCAGGCTGGAGAAGTGTTCCCTCCATAATTTAACTATGCTCTGGGCATCAGTGACTAGATCACCTTTGGGGGTCCTACAAGAGTATGCTCCGGTCTTGAAACCTTCTGTAAGCCGCCGCATTTTTTCGTAGAATTTTCGAGCATTACCCCTGTCGGCCAGCTTATCAAGCTCTTCGTACTCACGCATTTCGGCCTCTTTCTTCTTCTGTCTGCAAATGCGTCTCGCGTCTCGGAAAACGTTTACTGAAACATTTTAAATGATGAAAAAAGTTTATGGTGATCAGCGCCTATCCCGTAGTAATGTGCATGAGTGGATTAAGCGATTCCAAGAAGGTCGTGAGAACCTCTGTGACGATCAGAAATCGGTCGTCTTCAGAAGTCAAAAATAAAGACAATGCTGATTTGTTTTTACGGTTCCGAGGGTATTGTACACCGAGAGTTCGTCCCACCTGGCCAAACGATTAATGCTGTATTTTACCTAGGTGTTCTGAAGGGACCTGGCGCCTGTTGCACGATAATGCGCCGTGTTATCGGTCGACGCTTGTCACTGATTTTTTGACAAAAAACTCCATATTAACCATTAATCACTCATCCTACTCACCTGATCTGGCACCCTGTGATTTTTACCTATTTGGAAAACTTCATTTGCCCATGAAAGGACACTGGTTTCAGGACATTTCAGCTATCCAAAAGGCGACGACCGATATTCTCAAGAGTATTCCGAAAAATGACATTAAACACTCATTTGAAATGCTAATTGACCGGGCTAAATGCTATATCGAAGCACAAGGAAACTACTTTGAATAAAAAAAATATAACTTTTGAAAAATATTAATTTTTTGATGTTTTTTTTAACAGTCCTGTTTCTTTTGCAGCGGACCTTGTATGTATATATATATATATACATATATATATGTATGTACACAGAACGTTTGTACATCGCTGCTTTAAGAATCCCTCTTTTATGTATATATTTATGTTACTTTGTGTATGTACATATGTATGTACTATATGTAGGTATGCAATCATCAAGCTGCACACGAAACCGCATTGTCGTTCTTTATAGACTCTCAGGTGATAAACAAAAAATTACATCATGCTGCAATAGCCAACATCCGGTCAAGCGACATAATCTAACTGCTAAGATCATATCGGACACACGTTAATGTGCTGCGCGCGTGGCCAGTCATAACCACAGACCGGCTATTGGCTGCATCTCTGACTAATGTGCGCCGTCGTCAGCTGCCTCGGGGGTCTCGATCCTTTTGTTTTGGTCATTAACAACTGAACTGTATGTATTCTAACACGTGATAATAGTGATAACGCAAGCCAACATGAGTATGTATGTATGTATGTGTTTTAATTTTGTGGTTTACCGTTTTTTCTTACCGCCCACTGATTGTGTTGCAAGATAAGAACGTCATTTTACCAATTTTAAATGTTCGTTCATTTCGGTGTTTATTGCTTTAAACTTAACCCGATTGTGTGACAGTTTATTTAACCCGCTGTCAACACTACCAATGCAAACGTATTGGGCTGCGCCATTGCATACCGTCTCGCGAATATAAATGTATGTATGTATAGGCAAATACAGTTATAACATAAGAACTGCGCTTATAGTACATGTGGTTCGTTATTTCAAACATTAGCCCACACACAGCAGTGAATTTTACACGATTGTGGCATAAATGCAATGGAGGGATAGGATCTTGCGGTTGCATAGGCTCACCAATGATTAATGATTTTTACATTTTGGGTTTAGAATTTTTATAATTGAAATTGTTTTAAAAGATGTTAAATAGAGTAATGATAATTGAAAACAACTTAGGGAGCCTACCGCTAATGTTAAAGTCGCTAAATTAGAAAGTTGAATAAGTTTGATAAAAATCACTATAACATCATTAAATGGCGCGAAAACTAACACATACACAGCGTGCAACTCATAAGTCATTTGCAGCAGAAAGGGATGAACAACCGTGCAACGTACACAAGAATCTTGATTAACTTTGCCAATTCAAACTTAGGAAATCTTAACTCATAGAAACGTTTAACAGCGCTATTGGGTTACCAGTAATTTACCCGTTAGTCTCATTTCCAGTAGACGCACATTGACCTTGATAAAAGTAGCGAAAATCACCAATATTAGAAAGATAAAAACGACTTGTCCAATTATTTCGCTAAAGGTTGTTCGCATAATGCTGCTGATGGCACTCCTAAAATAGAACGACACTTAAAGGGATAACCAAAAACACCTCTCAAATAGTACTTGTTTACTTAACGAACTCACACAGTGCTCTTTGTGCCAACGTCAGACGACCGTCGATCATATAAAGTATGATGTTGCAATTTTTTATTGAAGAATCGAACCACGACAGCCGGTTCTACGTACCGGAATTGACTCGAATTTTATCCGACCAAGGGCTGTTTTTTCGGCGATCTAAAAAAAAAATCTACCTACCTACAAGTTTCATGAGGTGGTTCAAACAAAAGTGAATTTTTACAAAATATCTTCGATATTAAGTATATAAAATTTAGGAACTAGAATTTTTGAACTTTTGAAAATTTGGAGAAATTAAAGTATTTGTTTCATTCAAAGCATAGGGTAACTGTGAGAGTGACACGTCGCTAGACCAAGCTAGAAAAGTGCATCTTTAAGTTCTATCACTATTTTTATGAAAGATATAAGACAAATTCAAAGACTGAAGAGTATTCGAGTAAAAATTAATATTTTTCATTGTTATTCAGATTATTACATTGTGAGTGTACAACTCTTTATCTTTTATAATAAATTTTGTAAACAAATTTGTTGAAGTATTTTTCTGAATATTAAAAACCGGCGAAGATCGTTTTTCCGCCCCCAAGACGTTGCGCCCGGGGCGACGGCCCCCTTCGCCCCCCCTAGCTACGCCACTGTCTGCAACCACTTTGCGCGCTTTTACATATGTATTTATGTACTTATGCGTACGTATAGGGTGAAAGTAAATGTCATTAAAATTTATTCGCACATTGGTGAATATTTTGCATACGAAATGTGTTCAACAAGCGAGTAACGACAACTTAAACAGTCATATCCTGCGATCCTTTTTCAGACGTCTTACTTCAGGGCGTATGCAGCATGTATACCTATTCGATTGAAGAAGGAATAATTGTCATTTCGCCACCTTAGAAAACAAGTGATGCGCATTTAATTGTACTTCAAACGAAGAAAAACATTTTGTTACAAATTTGTAATTCATAGGTGCGGCTGACACATCATTTTTCTCACTATTACAATGCAGAGGCAATCGCTCTAACTATGCACATATGTACATACATATGTAAGTGTCTAAAGGGGTTACATGGGCATCGTTTATATACATGATATGGAACAAAAGGCGTATCCTTTTATATGTTAAAGAATACTTGAGCCATATGCAAAAATTTTAAAGAGTACAATTATAATTTATTTAAGTATGTGAAATCGGCACTGAATATAATTTATATTTTTGCTTAAGGGTGCTTGCAAATCTTTCAGAAAATTTATATAGGAAAAACTCTCTGCAAAAAAACAGCACCCCATCACGTACTAGGGCAAGATCACGCCACGTTGGAAGCAACATTAAAGATCGAAGTGGTCGGTGGCAGGCACCGTGCCCGGCCAGTGCTTAGCTGACTCTTGCGCCGCGATGTGATGTAGTTTAAACGTCGCGAGGTGATTTCGCAGGAAGCTAGCTGCCAGTTGGCGCTATAAAAGAAACGCAGGCACCGTGCCTGGCCAGTGCTTAGCTGCCTCTTGCGCCGCGATGTGATGTAGTTTAACAGTCGCGAGGTGATTTCGCGGGAAGCAGGCTGCCAGTTGGCGCTATAAAAGAAACGCAGGCACAGTGCCTGACCAGTGCTTAGCTGACTCTTGCGCCGCGATGTGATGTAGTTTAAAAGTCGCGAGGTGATTTCGCAGGAAGCTAGCTGCCAGTTGGCGCTATAAAAGAAACGCAGGCACCGTGCCTGGCCAGTGCTTAGCTGACTCTTGCGCCGCGATGTGATGTAGTTTAACAGTCGCAAGGTGATGAAGTTTAACAGTCGCGAGGTGATTTCGCGGGAAGCAGGCTGACAGTTGGCGCTATAAAAGAAACGCAGGCACCGTGCCTGGCCAGTGCTTAGGTGACTCTCGCGTCTCAACATTATGTGATTTGAAAGTCACAAAATGATTTCAGGGGAAGCTGGCTGCCAGCTATCTATTTCTAATAATAGTCTCTTTGGAGCAGCTGCTCCTTTAATTTTCGCAAGGAATGTTATCGGCTGGATATATATGTACATACATACTCTGCATATAATAAGTTAGTATATGTGAGGTTACAGAACTGTGATCATTTCATCATACAATTAGCGGCATATACATGTGAATAAATCAGTTTAATGTTATGTAATTTGCTTTTGTTGGTGTTATTAACAAATTTAAAAAATACTATGAATATTTAAAACATACATACATGTATTTATCCACAACAGCAAAGGCAAATCAGATACGGAAAGTGCAGGTTGACCGACAACTTCTGAAACGTGAGCTGAAAACAAATAATAGATCTGATATAAAATATGAGATTAATATGAGGCTTTTAGATACATATTTATAAAATACAACTAACACATTTTTCTATAATAAACTCAAAACTCAATTATTTATCTACAGTAAGCGTTTTTTAAGGTACCAATTAACCATTAAGTTATATACGATTTTAACTAAGAACCTCAGAACGTTTTTTTGGTGCATGCCAAATTGTGTGAGGATATCATGTGAAATCCATACAGGTATTTGTTCTTGATCGGTCAATTTGTATGACAATATATAGAGGTCCTATCTGAACAATTTTAAAGGGGTCATAAATTGTAAACAAAGGGTCATTGATCCTATAAAGTGTAAACACAAGAGTCAATGTGAGCAAAATGTAAACAAAAAGGTAATTGACCAATTAATGTTAACAAAAGGGTCACCGGTAGTAATTGCCCGATAAATGGTAAACAAAGTTGCACACGTTCTTTTTTTCAAGAAACTTATCATTACTCGGAACTTCCGATATCGAATCACTATAAGCTATAAATGCCATACACAGCAATGGGTCAAAATCAAGTCCTTTCTCGTGTTCAGGCGGGACCACTAGCATTTAGTTGCCATACAAACTGATCGATCAATATCAAGATAAAAAAAAGTATTTCCCCTTTTTTGATCTTTGCAAGATGCAAGAGTATAAAGAGTTCGGTTACATACACATGCATACCGAATACCGTTCAATCGTCAATTTTTTTGCGCAATTTATGCAAATAAATCAGCAGCAATAAATTTTTGCCTGCACCTCAGCAAAGTATCAGAAAACATAAGCAATACTGCTTGTGCTTTTCTAATATTTACGTAGCTCGAACGCACCCGATGTCTTGCTATATTTTCGCAGTGATTAACACTTGCAACATCTCAGCAGTCGAATAAATGATATATGTGCATATGCTTGTAATTACCTCATCGGGTTATTTATTCATTAAATCATCTTTAGTATTAAGCAAAACAATTTCAGTAACTACTGTAACATTTAAACCAACATATCTATTTGCTGTATACAATATAAAGAAAGTATAAGACAACAGACGTCCTGAGTTCAACAATGGCTTATAAAATGGAAATGTTATAATGTATTTAATGTTTTCGGGCTATAGGACTTAGGAAAATTATATAATTTTCCCCATCTTTTTACTCCGTATTTACTTTGTGCCTCCGTCTGTGTTTATTCCTATATAATTTAATAGATTTTTAACGATATCGGCGCTCCTCATAGTCACGGCCACGACGCTCGAAATCTCTTTCCTTAGGCCTGTTTCGCTCACGTTCACGGTCCCTATCACAATCCAAATCTTTTCTCCGTTCAGTTCGATTCCGACTTTCACTTCGACTACGACTTCTACTTCTAGAATGGTGCTTGCGCTTATGTTTTTTCTTGTGCTTTTCTCGGTAGTGATCCCGATCCCTGCTGCTGTGGTATGAGTTTGAAGGCGAATCTTCACGTCTTCTGTTACAGTAGTTATCGCGGTCATCGTGCTCGTCTCGATAACTCCCACTACTTGCTTGTTGAAGTCTGCTTCGACTGCTACCAGCGCCACCACTTCTGCGATCATAAATTGCATCATCATAGTCATAATTCGCACCTCCACTATTGGGTGCCACATTCCTTGCTGAGCTTAATTGCTGTTGACTTATATTATTTTTGCGACAATATTCCTCCAATTTCTTTTCTATTTGCTTTTGGATAGGAACAGGTATACGAGGAAATAATGTAGAAAACCAATCGAGCTTAGTGAGAAATTGATACACCACCTGGCCAATAGTTATAGTCTGCATTGTAAGAGAAAAACAAAAGCAATTACTAATAATTTCCATTTTGAGAAAATAATATTTAATGTTTATTGATATATTGACTCATACACTCGACTCACCTGTCCACCGCCAGCCTTTACATCAATTTCTTCTTCATCTTGAAAATAATCTTCATACCAGTCGTACAAATCTGCTGGCGGTTGAGTATATCTAAGGTACATAAAACCTGAAAATAATTCATTGTTTTAATTGTTTGATGTACATAAATTTTTCTTTAAAAAATGTTACATTTGCAAAATACCTCCGAAAGCAGAACTGGATTGATCTGATATATCTGGATATTGTGATGACGGTGCTGTTAACACCTTTTGACTTACCACCTACCTAGAGCCCTTATATAGGGTGAATCTGTGTGGTTTAGAAGTCCGTTAACCTGCTTTCTAGTCAGCCTAAGGGTGTACAATTTATACAATAGACAGTAAGCCGTGGATACAATGCCGCCAGCGCCCACTCCTCGCACCTTAAATATATGAATGCTATTTAGTATGAAAATAAAATCCCTTTTAACTACTGCAAGTAATTTAACTTTTATATGCAGTATATTTATTTAAAACGAAATACTACATTTCATAAACTCACTCCGCCACACATGCCAGTTTGTCCAGACGTTTTTCGAGATCCTCGCTCCCAAGGCTCCATGTGTTTTACTTGATAATAGATCTCGTCAACAACTTCATGATAAGTTTTAAGTTTGAACAAATGAACTATAATTGATAAAAAAAAAAGAGATAATAAAAAATCCTTCAAAGACCAAAATCAAATGTGTGTTCGCTACTGTACCTTTCGGGACGTACCTTTGAAATAGCTAGAGCCCTGTATGTTCGCTAGAATAAGGGGATTGAGGTTCATAGTTGCTTCATTTCCCCACAGCGGCAGAGTATTATGTTGTTTACCAATCTTCTTCGCCGCTGAAGACTGCTGCTGATATTCTACAAAATATATTACAATTATTGAATGAGTCCAACGACTTTAAACAATCTGCCGATCTAAAATTGACTTCGCACATATCTTTGCCAATTTACAGATACTTCCTCTTACCTTCATCCATTTTAATTAATAGTTTATTCTCACACACTTTACAATTAATAATCAACAATTTTTAATAAAAATCTATTAGTTTCCATAACTCACGATAAAATACCATAAACGTTTGGCGACGGAAAAATATGTACAAAACGCGACAACCACGAATTCAGCGGAATAAGAAATCATTCAGCAAAGCTCTTACTTTCAATGCTGCCACTAAATTCTCTCTTTGTGAAATTATTCAGACGTAGACGAAATTCAATAAACGACCGAGTTGACAAAACTAACAGACTAGACTACACACATTCTGAAATTTCTGTATGAATTAGATTCGATAAAAATTTTTCAGACGAGTCTCGGGTATTAGCACTTGCTGGGTTGTTAAAAAAATATGCTACGCTAAACAATTTATTAAATATATCAAACCTCATTTCTAGCCTCTTGTCTAAATATCTTAAAAATTGATTTTAGACTGACATAAACTTCCAATCAAAATTGTGAGGTTATCAGTTTGCAATATTTGCGCTTACCGTCATCCATTTCCGCTAACAAGTCTGTTCACTTTATATATAACAATTAACCAATTACAACCAATTTTACACAATATTCTTAAATTGTATTGTTTTAAGTTTCACTCACGATCAGCACCGTTTTGTTTTAAGAATTAGAATTAAAAATTTACTGTATGTGAAAAAATGCTGCAGTATGAAATAAGCGAAAACCGTCTCCATATCACGCGTTGTTAAACTTAGCGGGAAATTTTTCAATGCTACCAACTGATTTTTTTATATTTAAAATGTTTACAACTATAATGTCGGCTTTTTTCGAGAATCGAAATTAATAACGTAAATGTAACTATTAATCAATTCGTTGTTTCCAGAACTAGCAAAAAAATCCTAGATAAGCAACCCTGTTCGTCGTATCCTTGCAGTCCGCATTTTTAACAGCAACAATGTAGTATTACATATTTGGGGAAATTCAATGTCACACACAATACTACCAGAAGTAAAAAATTGTTGAACAATTTTAATTATTGCTCTTTTAAACGGTAAAAGAAATTAATGAAGTTTTTACGTTTCGTGATTTTAACAATTTCTAAGGATGTGAAAGAGAAAGTATACACCTTTTGTGTGGTGCTGTAAGACTAACTAGGCTCAAAGCTACATTATATGTAAAAATTATGAATACTTATGTTTGGTTATTAGCTACACAATAAGGGAATATAATATAATATATAACATAAATTCATAATTGGACCACAAAAATATATAAAATCTATCGAAAATGTTAAAGTTAAATACAACAATATATATATTGTATTCTTAAGTTTGTAACATATACCCAAAAGAAATTAAACAGCTGACTTAAAGATGGAATAATACCAAGCCCACACACAGTAAGCACAAATGCTGTAAGAAAAGTATATTTGTATATCTTTTTTTATCATTGTCCACAAAATATTTCTCTTCCTGACGAAGTACCAAAATATATATATATTTTTATAAATAAATTGATTATTGCAACCCTGTCAATTTCTTTGTACAATCCGGCTTATTTGCGAATTTGTGTTAGCAAAAAAATTGAACGTCCGATACCTTGTTTAGTTTTCATATAAAATGGATTTTAACATTTAGAAGTTGGGCGAAAGCAGTTATATTTTTTACTATTATTTTTCTGCTTTGCAGAACTGCGGAGCTGATGTGAAAACATAAAAATAAGAATATATACCACTTATGTACATTTAAAGCGGAAAGTCGTGCTCTTAATAATTACCATTTCGAACAGCAGTATAGAAAACTAAATATCTAAACGCCAATATGTCTAGCACCTCTTCTACCGACGATAGTGGAGATTTGTTCGATCCTCTTGCCGAAGAGCTCCAAAATGTTCAATCTGTAATACATGTTACGCGTGAAAATATAGATGCCCTTAATGCAAAGTTTGCAAATTTACAAGAGCCGCCTCCAATGTATATAACAGAATATCAAGAACTTACTTCGAAGCTTCATGATCTTTTCGTAAAGGAACATGAACTAATGGAGCAAGTGAGCAGCCAGCAAGAGGAAGCAAATAAAATAGATCAACAAAAAATCCAGTTTGAATATACCAATCACCAATCCCAATATCAGAATCAGAATCAGCAACAATCATCGCATCAACATGCGCTTTTACCATCAATTGATATGGTTTGTAAATTGTTATGGTTTTTTTATTTCATTCCTATTCATATGGTAAAATTTTTTATATTTAGACGGATTCTTATGTGGCAAACAGTAATAGTGGAAGTCGATGTAGTACTTTAACGCGACCACCAAAAGTGCTGTTGCGAGCTCATTTACCAAATCAACAGCGAACATCTGTTGAAGTTGTACCAGGTGTTCGATTACGAGATGCGCTTATGAAGGCACTTAAATTACGACAACTAAAACCAGACATGTGTGAAGTTTCTGCAACAGATAGTGGCCGCAGCATTATTCCATGGGACACTGATATTGGTTCACTCATGGTGGAAGAAATTTATGTACGCTTATTGGATAAATTTCCAATAATGACTCATATATCACACCAGTTCATAAGAAAGACATTTTTTTCATTGGCCTTTTGTGAGGGCTGTCGTCGTTTGCTTTTTAGTGGTTTTTACTGCAGCCAGTGTAATTTTCGGTTCCATCAAAGATGTTCCGATAAAGTACCCACACTTTGTCAACAATTTCCAATGGATATTTCCTATTATCAACGACTTTTGGCACAAAACCCAGAAAATTTTGTTGGAATATTACATCCTGGAAGGAATGCGATATTAAATCAAGGAAGGCACCCTCGCACAATTAGCCAACAAGATCGCTCAAACTCAGCTCCGAATGTGTGTATTAATAGACCATTAACAGAGGCGCAACGGTGTTTAGTGCAGAATCATGTTCCTTTACAGGTTACTATTGCAGAAATAATAATAAAGGTTTTAATATTCTGATGGATATTTAATTTCAGCATCATGGTAGCGATCACCCTAACTCAACACAGGCTTCACCCACCGGCACGTTGAAAACTATAAAGCGACAAAGAGCTCGGTCTGCAGACGAAAGCAATAAAAATCTTTTGTCACCTCGGGACGGAAAAGGTTCTGAAGAAAATTGGGTATGGTTTTTAAAAGCGAAGTGAAAAAGTACATTTAATCATACATTTATATACATTATAGAATATTCAAGCTGAGGAAATCCTGATTGGTCCGAGGATTGGTTCCGGATCTTTTGGTACCGTATATAAAGCTCATTGGCATGGTCCAGTGGCTGTAAAAACATTGAATGTTAAAACTCCAAGTCCTGTCCAGTTGCAGGCATTTAAAAATGAAGTGGCCATGTTAAAAAAGACCCGACATTGCAATATTCTTTTGTTTATGGGGTGTGTCTCTAAACCGTCGTTAGCTATTGTAACGCAATGGTGCGAAGGTTCTAGTCTGTACAAACATATACACGTAAATGAAACTAAGTTTAAACTCAACACTTTAATCGATATTGGTAGACAAGTGGCGCAAGGAATGGATTATCTTCATGCAAAAAATATAATTCATAGGTATAAGATTCAGCTGTATATTCGAAAATTATTTTAATCTGCAACGTTTGATTACCTTTTAGGGATTTAAAATCTAACAACATATTTTTACATGAGGATTTGTCGGTAAAGATAGGTGATTTCGGTTTGGCCACTGCAAAGACACGCTGGTCTGGAGAAAAACAAGCGAATCAACCTACTGGCAGTATTTTGTGGATGGCTCCCGAAGTGATACGCATGCAAGAACAGAATCCTTATTCCTTCCAATCGGACGTTTATGCCTTTGGTATTGTTATATACGAGCTATTAGCTGAATGTTTACCATATAGTCATATCAACAACAAAGACCAAATTTTGTTCATGGTTGGACGGGGATTGCTTCGACCAGATATGACTAAAGTGCGAGGGGACGCCCCACAAGCTCTCAAACGTCTGGCCGAGGATTGTATTAAATATGATCGAAACGATCGCCCACTATTTCGACCTCTACTGAACATGTTGGAAACTATGTTAAGGGCAATGCCGAAAATTCACCGTAGTGCTAGTGAACCAAATATGACGCAAACACAGTTACATAGTGAAGATTTCTATCAGTGCCCTAGTCCTAAAACTCCAGTTAACTTCAGTAATTTCCAGTTTTATAATAGTGCGGGTAATATCTAGCGATGCTGATCCGATATTACTATTGTGATAACAAAAATGAGGGACAGGCGATATCCCTTTTGAACACTAAAAACTAGTGTAGGTACCTTTGACTATGTAACAAAGAGCAAGGAAATTTAGTTACATACACTTAAAATTTTCGGGCCATTGTTATTGACGGCAAAATATACTTAAAATAATATTTTATTTTCTCTAAGTCTGAGTTAATATACAAACACAGTTATTGCATTAGTAAAAAAAAAATTCTCTAAACAGTTTTCAGGAATTTTGTTGAGCAAACAGTTCTTGGCTTAAAGTTCGTTCCGGTGTATAGATCCGAGTGTTTTGAAAGCATTTGCCAATTTGTTAATTGAATTTAATAAAACATGAACCGCTCGCCAGCAATGGTGACTTGTTGGTATCTTCGGAATCTTCAGCTTAGCCTGATATTTCATAGATGCTTATGAATAGAATTACGTTTTTGTGAAACACTACCTTAATTAAAGTTTTAAGTAGAATAATTAGAGGGCAAGAGCATTTAATTGCATTGAGAATGTAACTAAAAAATAAGTAAATTAATATAATATGTAAATGATTTTAAGATATTAAGATTATATAAAATATGTTTCACCGGACAAGTTTAGACATTAAGCTTGTCCAACTAAATAAAATAAAATTCAAAACTAATTTTACCTTTAATTAGTAGGTATATTTACAAAGGTAATATTTTGTGTGATATAGTATAAAAACATTTGAATTAAAGAAAACAATCATATTGAAGACACCTAGTGTACTAACAAGATTTTATGTATTTGTAATTGTAATAGATTGTTAGTTGCAAGTAGCGATATGGCATTATTCAATGGTATGGATTTTATTTTGACAAAATTATTTGTCACATCTGGCAATACTTTCAAACGATTTCCAATTGATGCTCTGAAATTTCTGATTTTTCGTGTGCTTAGAATTTTATTGATATCTGGTTAGTAGAAAATATTTTGGCTAAGTTTTAAATACGCAAAATAGTTTGAAAAATCATAAAAACATAAGAACGAGTGTAACTATATAAGCTTAGTGTTATTACCACAAGAAAACAAGTGAAACTACAAACGTTTTCGGTACTGCTTTCGTGTTTCTCGTCTCCTCGTTTTCGTATGACTTTTCTCTATCTATTTTCCTCAGCGGTTACAAATGCACTTGTTTGTGTACATAGTATAAATTATCCACTTAAACTATTTAAAGTTTTACTTATTTACTTTTTTTAATCGTGTACAACTTTACATTTTTAGTTTTCTGTAATTTAATATCACACTGTTCCTCTAAATGTAAGTAAATATAATTCATATGCAATATTACATATACATATAGTAAATATACGTACGCAAATGTGTATTCAAAATGGGTAGAGCAGATTGCGCAGGTTACCTCTAAAATACTAACGTTGTACAGCGTATTTTTACCTAAAAAATTTCTAAAAAACAGAGGTGTAATATCATTAAATTGTAAAACCTATGTGCTCCAATGAAGTTTCAGCGAGTCGCCACTCCACAGCCTTTTTATGAATTAGTTTCTACAACTGTCACCTAAACATGGATTCAGGCGACGGTGGGCTACTACATGTACCCAAATTTATTCTATTAGGAAAAGTTTGTTATCACATCATTTGGAGCAAACCACACCCAGGTTTATTAAATTGCATATGTGGAAAGTTCCATATTTTTTTTTATATTACAGTTGTTAGTAGGATGTATGTATATACGTCCACTATTATTCAAGGTTAAAAATTTTAACTACTCTGTTATCTTTGGGAAACAGCAAATTTTACAACGTGAAATAGTAATACTGATTGTAAAACCTTAAACAGACTTATCATAATATAAAAAGGATACCAAAGCTAATACAAATCACCAATCATAAGATAAAGTATTTCGAAGATAAAATCTACCTTTGCAAATGAAAGTGTCAAGTGTCGCTAAGTATTTCCGACAGCCAATGTTAAATACGATTTATTGTGATATTTCAAAATTAAATATATTAAAATAATACATGAATTATATATACACCATAAATATTTTGTTCAAAATAATGGTAGCTAATAACGAAGGGTACATGCCCACGAAAAATTTACGGCAATATGATATTGATTCGATTCTTAATTGATTTGAGCTTCTATTCCGTGTTCCGAAGAGGTCACCTCCACACCATTGGAACTGTTTAACAAAATACTGCATAAAGTACCGCTCTTAAAAATGAAATAGGGTCTTGTTTTATAAAAGTTATTATTGTATCTTCTGCAACCGAAAAAACCCTAATAGTCATAATATATCACTTTGAGATTAACATGATTTGTACATGTGTCCTTTATTTTAAAATATAGACCACAGGCAAATATCTCATGCATGCAGTAAGTATTTATCGTCTTAGGAACAGACCAGTTATATTAATTAGAAGGCAACTAGTGTCCTTCTATTTGGTACTCGTAACGACAAACTACCGTCATATGTTATATCCTTGAAATTTAAACAATTAGATATTCATAAACATAATGTTAAGTCTTTTGTTCATCTGACTACGTTTTTAGTTACGAGATGAGAGTAGCAAAACAATTGTGGCGTGTCTGATTGCCTGCTGTTCATTTTAAGAGTATATGTCAAAAGCAGTGAGCTAAGAGCTAAGCATCGAGAGAACAGGCACGCGTAAAAGATATGTATGTATCTGATTCGGTAGCTTGAACGTTGCCCTATAATCAGTTTTGATTTTAGTTTTCAATTGAATCTCGTTGGCAGTGGAATTAATACGCTTTGTTTGCCTTCTTTCTAGTAAGAAAATTCAATAACATGATTTTTCGCAAATAATTTGTACATATAGAACATACATAAGTAAATTTATTGTACTTGCACAGTGTCGCTATTTGCTCAAATTTTATACGAATGAAAATGCATTTAAAGATAAGTGGTTTTTCGTAATATTTAGAAACGGCATTAAAGCATTGCGGCGGACACAATATGGAAGACCCCAATCGTATGATGGCTCATACGGGCGGTATGATGGCTCCGCAAGCCTATGGTATGCCAGGTCAGGATGATGGACAAAATACTGGAAACGAAAATGAAGTGCGTAAACAGAAAGATATCGGTGAAATTTTGCAGCAGATCATGAGCATTTCGGAGCAATCATTAGATGAGGCGCAAGCAAGAAAACACACTTTAAACTGTCATCGTATGAAGCCGGCTTTGTTTTCGGTGCTGTGTGAGATTAAGGAGAAAACCGGTAAGTGAAAAATTATTATTTTTTCCCTCGTTTCCCCCTTATATTTTGGCCGACATATTTAAAATTTCTGCACCATAATCAATTGAGCGCAAAATCAACCAATATTTGTTGATTTTCATTAATTCTGTTTTATGTTTGCACAAATAGTACAAAACAAACTATATTTGCTTTGTCGCCAGTGTTCATAAAATGCAAAGCACGTTCCCAGTGGTCCACAATGTAAGATTCTATAGAGTATTTAAATCTTCATGCTACAACCCCTATTTTTCACATTTTCATTGGCGAAATGTAAGCTTATGTGACTTTATTGAAAATGTAACATGTGTTTTGAATGGGTCAACAGCATTGTCGTAGAAATCACAATTGACAATTTTCTTATGTAGATATTACTAAACCGAAAAAATGAGCAAGAGGTAAAGTGACAGGTTATAATAAAAAATATTAAAGACAAAAGTTGGTTCCTAGATGGAAACTGAAATCATCAGATAAAAATCAAATAACTATTATTTTAAATCCTATGTAATGCTTTTTAGTTGTTGTTTAAATAAGAAAATGTAGAATTATGTTTTGAATTTGACATGCCAACATATTATATACAAAAATATTAAACGTTTTAAAAGGTTTTTATTTTTCTAACTACGAATTTAAGTTTGAAATATAATATCAAGCATCATTTAATAGTTTTTCATAATTTTGAAACCATTTTTGTTATCTTAACGCATTCGCGAATATTTAACATGTTCACATCATTGTCTCAGGATCTTTACATATCTTAAATGTAGTGATGTTAGAAATCAAGAAGATGTTTTAAATGTTTATCCATTACTTGTCAGCTTGCACCGTTTAAACTAAAGTTCAGCACCGCAACTCTGCAGCATCGATCCGGTTTAATATTCAATGTCTCCTGAGTTCGTACAGTGTATAACAGGCATATGCAAATTGCATGTAATGTTAAATCTTGTCGCGCCTACTTGCTGTGACAGAATTTTATTAACGCGACAATGCTTTTTCCATAAAGTTGCTTAAAATATACTCGAATAAACAATTTACCTCATTTGTTTATTTGATATTCATATGTATGCAGGTAAATAATTGTCTTCTATAATTACGATAATACAAATGAAAGGGTATTATTATGGTTGTTATTAATAAAATGCTCTGCTCAACAGAAGAGTTATATGAATAAAATATGCCATATTCAATAAAAAATTAACCCGATATTGAAATTCTCTTGAATATCTCTCTGACCACACATTTTTTTCTACTCAATGGCATATCTATGTGCATTGCAGTTCCTTAAAGTTCTACCTTGCAAATTTAATCATGTTTTAAGTGCAAAATCTACACGGCATTTTAATAATTTTGCCAACTTGGTTCAGCTAGTGCGTGTGTTTCATTGCTTGTGCATACTTTCTTGTATACATAAAGACATATGTATGTATATTTACATATGCACTACGAGAAGCAAGCAAAGCAATACGAATCTATAGTGGCAACACAAAGGAATACAATAAGAAAATGAAAGCTAAAGTTTTTTAATCTAATCTTAAATTGGCATACAACTACTTTGCAAGCTCAGGGACCATCCCTGTGAGCTGTACGTGCCGATGGTTGGGGTTATGATGCGTTTGTATTTCTTGTTGTCTGTTTTTCTATTTCTGCCTTGGTTCATCCCTTCAATATGAGTAGCAAGCCACAATACACGGATGTGCGTTCTGAATGGTTGCGGACTATTTCGCACAAGTTTTAGATTAAATGATTTGGGTGTGGGCTATGCAAACGATGTAATGGTACAGGATGTTACTTTATGAGTACCTTGTTGTTAGCTTTGAATGAAATGTTTGCAACATCTTGCGTATTGAGTTCTGATTTTGTCTATTTTTATTTGAAAAACGAAACAAAATTATGTATATTGTCATGAGTATTTCTGGACAAAATGCAAATAGAGACAAAATCTCTTGAGTAACTGGGCAAATACAAATTGGGAATTTAATTTCATTATCTGTTGCAGAGGTGAATCTGAAATGTTATGCGATTATACGAAGTATGAAACTATAAAATAAATATAAAAAGGACTAAATATAATAATAAATAATAGATTCAGTCCTATGTTATAACTAGCTCAAGATTTTAGGCGAAAGTAAATGTATAACGAAAAAATAATTAGTGAAACGGCTTAAAAAATTTATATATTAAATGTATAAATAAAAATAATATATGTATATGAATACTTTGTTAATTAATATATTAAAAATTTTTTCTGCGAAGTCCTTTCAATTCGTAATACGCAAGAGGAAGAACCACCAGATCCACAGTTAATGCGTCTGGATAATATGCTTATCGCAGAAGGTGTTGCAGGACCAGAAAAAGGTGGTGGCGGAGCAGCGGCCGCTTCCGCGGCAGCAGCAAGTCAAGGTATATTCAACAATATATATACTTTGCTTTGCACTAAATTTTCACTAAACAGGATCTTCCTTGTCGATCGATGGAGCTGACAACGCAATTGAGCATTCAGATTACCGAGCAAAGCTTGCACAGATTCGTCAGATATATCATCAAGAGCTAGAGAAATATGAACAGGCGTGCAATGAATTCACCACACATGTTATGAACTTACTTCGAGAACAAAGTAGGACCAGGTGCGTAATTATACTAAGGATACAAATACATGGTTCTCGAGTATTCTCTATTTACAGGCCAATTACACCTAAGGAAATTGAACGCATGGTCCAAATAATTCACAAAAAATTCAGCTCAATACAAATGCAGTTGAAGCAATCGACGTGCGAAGCTGTAATGATATTACGATCTCGATTTCTGGACGCTAGACGTAAGCGTCGCAATTTTAGTAAGCAAGCTTCCGAAATTCTCAATGAGTATTTCTATAGTCATTTGAGCAACCCATATCCATCTGAGGAAGCAAAAGAGGAGTTAGCGAGAAAGTGTGGAATAACAGTGCGTTTATAAACCAAAATTATGTGTAAAAAGTTATGAAATATTTTAATTTTTTAAGGTTTCCCAAGTTTCTAATTGGTTCGGTAACAAACGCATTCGATACAAAAAGAACATAGGTAAGGCACAGGAAGAGGCCAATTTATATGCTGCTAAGAAGGCAGCTGGTGCTTCGCCATATTCAATGGCTGGCCCACCAAGTGGCACCACTACACCTATGATGTCACCAGCACCTCCACAGGATTCTATGGGCTACCCCATGGGCTCAGGCGGGTACGATCAGCAGCAATACGATAACAGTATGGGCGGTTACGACCATACTCTACATCAGGACCTTAGCCCTTGAGGCGGTTTAACATACCACACTTCACATGTATACGAGCAAAAGTGAACATCAAAAATCACTTGTGAAATATATTAAGATACATATTTTTATTATTAAATTAAAAACTTGATATGCTTTGTCAATATCTTAATATTATAATGTTAATTTCAGACAAAGTATTCAATATTTTTACAATTCTTACAAATCATATAAAATTGCAGATACCTTAACTTTTTGATTTCAATATACTTATTTACGTTATCCTAATCAATATCACGCCCAGTTCGTTTACCTAGGAAATCTTTTATTTTAAGCTTCAAAAGCATAAAAACTCCACTTTATATGTTCATTTTTGCTCCGCAGTGTGTATACGCAATTAACAATAATGTATACGTAATATTGCATACGATAATATGTAGGCATCTATATATAATTTGAATTAAGCGTAACAATCTTTTATTGAAATGAAAATCCGTATACGAAACTTTAGATATAAATATTAACATACATCATAGTAATAAAAATATAAAAAACATGTGCAAATTCAGAAGCAGCTATCAAAATCTACAATTTTAATTGTATGGTAACAGCTAAAACAGCTAATTATAGAGTGCAAATTCGATGATGTATGTAGGTGTGCATATAATATTAATACTTTGCCAAGCCCAAATTTACGATACTTATATTTTTTTAGCACAACCTTTTAACTGACGATACATCTCAAGAGAGGTAGATAAAAAAAGTTATGCAAGCTAAAGCAAAAATCTCAATATGAGCACATTTACTTATCTATTACCTATGTACGTAACTATTGTACTTTTGGCCAACATTCTTCAAGTATTTAATAGAAAGTATTGTAACAAGTTCTCTAATATAACTATAAAAAGCATTACCTTCAATTTATAATGTGTAATTATTTTAAATTAATAAAGTATATAAAATTGTGGCAAACAATTTATCTGACCGTTTATTGGGTTCATAAAACGATATGTGTACAGATTTATCGAATTGAAGACATGAATTAGAAAACCTGATGGTAATATGAGCGAAGTCTCTACTGACGTAGGTATACGAATATATGTAGTGACAATAGCTTATAAATGTAGTGTGAGAGAGACACTGAGCGCACACACAGAGTGAATGAATGAAGATATTTTCGCTTAATCGTCTCAACTCAACCCAATAAACATATGCTATTGTGAGTTGGTGAGACACAGGTGAGCCAGTAACTTTGTAGTGAGCTCTCTTCCAAATCACGTCGGCTAAGAACCTGCCTACATTCCACAGTTTAAGTTATGGCGGCAGCCTTAACAAGTTATTTCTGATCGAGATGGCTTCAACGATTCAGTTACCTGCTGACTTTCGAACGGATTCGTTGTATGTGCTCGTCGCAAATTAATTAGAAAAACAAGAAGTGTAATGGATTGAAAAGATCTCAAACGACACACATATACATACAAAAGTACAAAGCTGTATACGTACATAAATAAAGCAAATATTGGTCAGTGAATGAAAAAATTCTATGTGTGAATAAGAGTATAATATTAATATATTTTTCTGTAACAACCACATCCATGTGTGGAAACAAATGTTCGTTCTTAAAAACGCACACGAATAAGCGTAGTGAAATCGGTAAAATACACCAAAAGAGTCAATCCACACGAAAAAAGTCTATATAATCGGCCGGCTAAAATTTAAACACAAAAAGGAAATATCCGTTTTGGAGCACATTTCCTCATATAATCCCACGGTATTCTTGGTTTACAACACAAAGGTGTGACGGTTAAGTTTATACATACATATTTAATAACTAATCGAGTACAATTTTTTTTCAAGTAAATACATAGAAATATGCTATCGCACCTTAACTGAACAACAACGAACGAAAATTTAACTTCGTGGCAGTGGCTCATGCTATCGGAGCGATCTCACTAGTTCTCTGTGTATTGGTGTTGATCAAGTATGTATTTTTTAAGCCCTGCTGTGACCTGATCTCATGTGTAAAACAATATATACAACTGCATGCACTCTTACATATGCATATGTATATTAGTTTTATACCTTGCAATTCTATTGTTTTCGTTTTTACTTTTATCCCCACCTTTTTAGATAAATAAAGCAAATATGAAGTTATGGAAGTTGAAATTATTGAACTTTTCATTTTCCATGATTAAAAATTCTTAATAATGTGAGTGAACACAGCTATGTTTTTTTTACAATAAAGCTGCTACTTAGAAATACATTTATCGAATATAGGGGAGTCCACAAAATAACTAAATACCGATTTACCTAAATAATCAACCATCGAATAGCGGCTCAACCGTTAATCATGCGCAATAAATAATAGCATACAACTGAACAGGTTCCGCTTCTTCAATGCCTTCTAGAAAAGCAATGGCCACCAGCGACAGCTAAATTGCAGTAACAGTTAATAGCTTTATGCGCGTAAAAGTAAAAAAGGTCTACAATATTTAAGAAACTACTTGGGTATTACTATTATACTATTAAATTGTGCCCAACAAACAATCATTCTTGTATATGTGTCTGCAGTTTTATTTCGTTAACCTCATCTTAGGGCAAGTGAAATAAAAATATTACAAATAGAGCGCTAAAGAGAGGTAGCAAAAGAGCAGGTGCTCCGTTTGTGGAACTCTAGTGGGAGAGGGTGGAGAAAGCTCAGTTTATCAGATTTAAAATGCGTCAGTAGTTAATATGACTTATTTATTTATTTGATTTGCAATAATATTAGTTAAAAAAGGTTTTCCCTTGCTTCGGTGTACCTTCTTATTGTTATCAAATTCTCATTCAAGCATATGTGAACTCCATGCAGCTACCGTGTTGCTTTTATATCGTGAGTACATATAATAACCCGAGACTATTGGTACACCTGTGTTCTTATTATCCCTTTTCAATTTTTAGCTTTTAACGTTTTTTTAGTCACTGTCGTTGTAAAGTAATCAGTACTTCTATGAATTGACTGTGATCACTATTTAACCGCTTAACACCAAATGCATGAGTATCAGCTACTTTACGGTGTAGCAAATTGTTGACCAATTATCAGTGACAGTCGTACTCATTGACTGAAAAGACAACAACACCGATCGAATGTTTTGCATTAAACGCACCATTGAGCGAAGATATATGGACAGAGAAATCGCAAAGGGCAACAAACTGTAGGCAGCTAATGCGCTGGCACATACAGTAGACAGCTAAGGCTCGCGCTGTTACGCCGCCATTGTCTTTACCGACTTTCTTGCTTCCGTTGCGACTATATTTATAATAGACTACCATACCATCTGCGGAACGGTAAATCAATTCGATGAGCAATGGGTATTGCTTGAATATAACATACCGAAGGTTTGAGATCTGATAAAAAAAATGGACAAGGCGCGTGCCTTTTATTTTTGACTCATAACAGGGCATGCAGTTTCTCGGATAAAGCTTTTCAGAGAATTTTGTACTATACTTCTTTTATGCTATCATATATATGTATGTATATACTGTAACAGAGGGCTCTAAATAATTGATTGTTTTAGAATACTGTTATTGGCTGTTTTTTGAGTCGGGGCTACATATCGTCGCACTAAAATTCGTGACCCAATTTTCATATTTTCTCTCATTACTGTCCATCGATTCTCGCTTTTTTATTTTATTTTGTATACATTAAAATTCATAAAGAGTTCAATTCCCCCGGTGCCTGGCATGTTTGCATTACTCTTAATAATGCTAATCATCTCTTTTTATGCTGTTTATCATGTATTTTTTAACAGATGCAAATAATTTCGATTATATTTGAGAAACTACAAGTGTATTTCATGCGGCCACGCAGCAGTTAACAACTAATATTGACTTCGCGAAAAAAATATGTTGATCTTACTTTGCCCCGACACAGTCGCGTGTTGAACTGAGCGTTAATACATAGCTGATGCGCACTCAAGTGTTACTGATAAAAACGATTAGCAACTTACATATGCCAATATGATTCAGTGCCCAATGTCTAATTTCAAACATGTAGAATGGCAATAACATTCAATTCGGATATTTCATTAAGATTTGTTTTTTTTTTTATGTTTGTTGATTTTTTCATAAAACACCTGCGTACCTATGTATATAAATATATACGTTTTGTTTTTGCATTATATGAATAGTTGGCATAAACGCTAAGTAATGCACGAAGGTCTACGGGCATGCAACAAATGAAACTGACTGCAAAATGAATTAATTCACTTTCTTTGCGCACGCGCCTTTTCTAAACGATTACTCGACGTTAACTTGGGACATTGCCCCACAATGTAACATCCCAACTTTAAATTCCTAAAGTAAGCTCACTATGAATTAAATACTAAAGTAGACAAACTAAATGGAACATTTTTTCCACATATGTATGTTCATATTTCATATTTGAAAATTAATAATTTCCTTCTGAACACGTCCATATAATTAACTCCTCAGTACATACTTGGTAGATTCTTGCCTTGAGCTTTTGTCAAGCTTTAAAATCCACCTATGCAGTCAATAATTAACAATATTCGGCAGATGCAGACAAAATACGCCTCCGCCGCTCCCACTTTTATTACGACGGTTTAAGTTATGTTTGTATTACTATCTCAAAACTAGCTGCTCTTTGGAATTTCATATAATTTTTGCTATATAAAGTGTACTTAAGTTAATATCAGTGTGATTTCTTGATTCACACAATAATTGAAAAATATTTTCAACAATATTAGTAAATATTTACTTCGAAATCATATTTCCTTTTCTGATCTATTCTTTGTCAACACCAAGTGCTGATATTTTTGCTTTGGAATGCGGTCGAACAACAATGTTAAACGGTGATGTTCAATGGTGGCGCTCCCAGTTGAAGCAAAACCAACTCTCTACGTCGCCCGAAAATATCCTCTCTTCAAACACACCACTTGTATCATTGTATTGTATGTGTTGTACCAAGTAGTTTACATAGCTGTTGTTCAAAGAGCATTCAGCACTCAAATTTCAGCTGCCCATAAAAACAAGTTCTGCACCGATTCCGGCTTTACTCTGTCCGATGATCGGTATGCATACTGTTAGACTACGTCAACTCGAAAATCTACCAGTTTGCATTCTTAATATACAAGTGAAGGCATTTGTCAAACATATTTCGGTGTTTTGTTATCTAAGCACGATTTAACGCAGTGAAATGTGTAAAACCTACTTCCACAATTAACTCGAACCCAAACAGGTGAAAGTTTTTTATATCTCGATTTCTTGCACATTGGTTTAAATTGTTTAGGTCTGTGGTAGCTCTGATCACTGCTTAAAACGAGTGTTGAAAGAGATAGAAATTAAATTGGAATAAAAGATCTAATGAACTACGAGTGTGCATTGGAATATTAAAGGAGTCAGTGAGATTGCTGTTTAATTTCACTTGGCAAGCAATTGTATGTATATACACAACTCCAATTGATAATGGGAATAAAAAAGGTCGGGAAGTTTGTGTCTTCAGTCTATTGATTTCGACAAACAGGCGCAAAAATATGGCAGCTGGTTGACATAGTGTGCATTATGTTAAATGTAAATATACATACATATATAGCAATCGAACAATTAATTCGGCGCAAAATTAATTATTGCTGATTCAATGATTGAACTGCACCCATTTTGCGCCATAGATATGTCGTACCGCCTCCGTTAAATATTCCAGCCCACAACATGAAATAATGGACATCTCGGTGGGTGTCACTAGCATAGGTGCATCATATCTATAAAATGTTGAAGTTTGCCTATATCGCTCAGCAATGAAAGCCCACACATACAAAAATTTTCGTTTTTCTTATTTTTGCTGTTTTGCAAACTTTTAAAATGAATCTAGCAATTATAATTCAAATGAATGAATTTTTTATGTGTAAGTGCCAGTGGTGAACAATTGACGATGCGTAGGGTGACGGTGAAAGTGTGTAAATAGTGTGAAAGGTGCCAAAGCGACGTGAGAAGGTTTGTTTATTTGCTGGTTAGCGTTGGGTTTAAGACGAATTTTTGCTAGCAATGTACGCGTTTATACCGTTGACTCAGTGGTATGTATATGAGTAAACAGAAATTAACCGCCCAAAATGTGTTTGATTATTTTTAGAAAACATTTTACAAATATTTATACATGAAAAATTTTGAAATTATTTTTAAAACCGTTTCTTTCAGAAATGCAGTTAATGAACAATTAACATAAAAAAGTAAATTTCTACTGAATACCTAAAAGACGACTTGTACTCTTACTCAGGGGCTAAGGCAGATATTTGGGGGAAATGGATTGGGTGGAAGGTGATTTGGTGTGGTTTGACCCCGGCGTGGGTCATCCCATACCAGGCGAAATACAAGAGGTGCATCGTGCTGCTCAAGTAATTGTTGTACAGGCGCTCATCAAAGGAAAGGTTAGTAAATATAGTACTTATGTTATCAGTAAATATCTATAACATTCAATGGTATAACATCGTACAGAACAAACTAAAATTTTTAGCAAATGTGGAAACAAAAATACCTGGACCTTATCATACAGAAGTTTGATATTTGTTTTGTTTATATGCTCTAAATCAAAGAGACTTTAACAGTGCAACAGAGTCGCTGTGCATGAGCAATGCCGCCATGAGACCGAAGCAAAATCAAAACATCAAATCCAATCTGTATAGCGAAGAACTCTTAGCCGTAATACCGGAATGCTGTGTTAAGCAGCAACACGTTTCTTGGCCACATCTTGGTCAGCGCTGTTAATATATACGTAGTTTTGTTATACATTTTATCTAACAAGAGTGCAGTGCAGTGCGCTGTGGAGAGTAGTTGCTGCATGGCATCTTCAGTTGGACAATTGCCGATGTCTCTTTTAAACTAATAACAGTCCACTCTACTGACTGACATTGCAAAGTGTAGACACGTAGTTTTCGCGCGGCGTCTGTTGTCTATCATTTTTTTAAGAAATAGTTTCACACAAGAGTTTCGATATTTTGCAAATAAGCATGCGTATTGTGCGTTTTCATCTAGAACCATGGCAGCGGTGCGGTTCCATCACGCCCAGCCCGGCTCCATCGCCGTCAATTGCGATTTTATCGCCTCACATACAGCGTCGTCAGCGGCCACCAAGCGTTGAGAATGTTCCTTCTACAAACACTCAACTTGCGATAGTGCACTTAAAGCAACGGCATGATCAGGAACGCAAAGCAAAAAATCGTTACCCGCAGTCTGTGAAAAAGCTTTCGACAATTTGCAGCGATGTCATAGCAAAACACGTTCGTAACTGTTGAATATCCAAAACATTACACATACTTACATACATATGTATGTGTACTTATACACACGATGCAAAACTCGTTTTCAAGCAGCTTATAATAATAATATGAATATAAGTTTAATCATACTACTCCTGTTCTCTATTTTAGGCCCAGACATTTGCACTGCAACCAGGAGAGGGAAATTTACGACCGCGACAAGATCTTGGAAGTAGTGGTGTAGATGATATGACAATGCTGGAGGATCTACACGAAGCTTCATTGCTATGGAACTTACGTCTGCGCTATGATAAAGGTCTCATTTATACCTTCGCTGGAAGCATTTTAATTGCTGTTAATCCATATAAAATGTTTCCCGATTCTTATGGACTAGAGGTAGCTAAGAAATATGCTGGAAAACCTTTGGGCACAATGCCACCACACTTGTTTGCCATAGGTGCAGCTGCACATGCTGCATTACCATCACCACAAGTGGTAGTAATATCTGGAGAATCTGGTTCAGGAAAGACAGAGTCAACTAAATTAGTAATGCAATATTTGGCTGCTGTAGTACCGGGTGGTGGTTCGGCATCAGCCGTCATTGCTGAACAGATACTTGAGGCAGCGCCACTGCTGGAGGCCTTTGGTAATGCTCGTACAGCTCGCAATGATAACAGTTCCCGATTTGGGAAATATCTTGAGGTTTACTTTAAAAATGGAGCAATTGTTGGTGCAAAAATTACGCAATACCTATTGGAAAAGTCGCGTATTGTGACACAGGCGCCTGGAGAGAGAAATTATCACGTTTTCTATGAAATGCTTGGTGGGTTGTCGGAGACTGAGCGGACAAAATATGGTCTGCTTGAAGCTGATAAATATTTTTACTTAAATCAAGGTGCTACAGACTGCGCCCCCGGACGAGTGGATTGGGACTCACTTCAAAGCGCCATGCAAGTCTTAGGCGTTTCAGAAGGAGAACGCGAGGGGATTATACGAGTATTGGCATCGGTGCTACATTTGGGAAATGTGTATTTTCATCGTCGCCAACTACGTCACGGTCAAGAAGGTGTGGAAGTTGGATCTGATGCTGAAATCAAATGGGCGGCACATTTGTTGCATATATCTGCTGATGGACTTCACAGAGCACTAACTAGTCGAATTACCGAGGCTCGATCGGAACGTTTGCACACTCCCCTTGGTATTGATCAGGCGCTAGATTCACGAGACGCCTTTGCCAAAGCATTATATGCTGGGCTTTTTAATTGGTTGGTATCGCGTATAAACTCTATAGTACAGAAAGGTGGCACCCATGACGCTCATCGCATATCAATTTTGGATATATTTGGCTTTGAAGATCTTGTGGAGAACTCATTTGAACAGTTATGTATAAATTATGCGAATGAAAATCTTCAATTATATTTCAATAAACATGTTTTTAAACTGGAACAAGCTGAATATTCACGCGAGCGACTTGAGTGGACGCCACTGACATGGGACGACAATTTACCAGTCATTCATTTGCTGGCTAAAAAACCGGTTGGTATATTTCACTTATTAGACGACGAATCCAATTTTCCTCGTGCAACAGATATGAGTTTCTTAGAGAAGTGTCACTATAACCATGCCCTTAATGAATTATATTCTCGACCACGAATAGGTGCTCAAGAATTCGGTATAACACATTACGCAGGCCAAGTATGGTATTGCGTTGACGGATTTCTAGATAAAAACCGAGATGCTTTGCGAAGTGATGTTTTGGAACTGTTGGGATCGAGCAAATTGCAGTTAGTGGTGGAATTAACGAAGCAATTGCGAGCTCAACGTGACTCCGGCAAAACTCTTCCAAAGGGAAGCAATGGTCGATTTGTAACAATGAAACCACGTACACCCACAGTTGCGGCTAGATTCTCCGACTCGCTGCAGCAGCTTCTTCAATCAATGGGACGTTGCAATCCTTGGTTCGTTCGCTGCATCAAACCGAATAACGAAAAACATGCATTAAAGATGGATATGCCCTGTGTTCTACAACAATTACGTTATTTAGGTATGCTTGATACTATTCAAATTAGGCAAAAGGGTTATCCAGTTCGTTTGAAATTTCAACACTTTGTCGAAAGGTATCGCCACCTTCTACGTACGCCACTTCCTCGTGGTACACCATATCGTGAATTGTGTCGCATTTTACTGGAGTCTCTTCCACGTACCGGTATAGAAGGACCCGATTTCCAACTAGGTGCAACACGCGTATTTCTACGAGAAGCCCTTCATCGACTGTTAGAAAGTGGACGTTCAGATCGTCTCAAGTCAGCAGCAGTTATTATACAAAAGAATGTTCGCGGCATGTTAGTACGTCGTCATATGTTCCGCAAAAAGAAAGCTGCTATAAAGATTCAATCAACTTGGCGGGGACATCGTGAATCGAACAAATATTCACAGCTTAAGAAGAGTGTAATTCAGGCTCAGTCCTTATGGCGAGGCAAGATGGATCGAAAGAGAGTTGCTAAACTTAAGGCTGATTATAAACGACGATTGGAAATGCAAAAAGCACAGAAAGAACGAGAAGCCAAAAAACTGGCTAGAGAGCATATAGAGCGAAGCCAAGTAGCTTATTTGGACATACCAGCGGAACTAGCTTTTATTTATTCAAAGATAGACGGTTGGACTCCTGTGCATGGCGATCGCCATCTTGTTAAAGTAGTTGGTACCGTACCAGGGCCACCTGTAGCAGGAGATTTGCCAAAGGATCTGGATCAATTCTCTTTTGGTAAATTCAGCTCCGTATATTGCAATGGTATGCGTTTATCACCACGACGAGAACCGATTGCAACACCGTTTCTCACAAGAGCTGCTTCGCGAGACCAAGATTTTCAAGATTCTTTGGCGGTATTCAAATTGATCCTTCGATGGACAAATGATAAAACTTTAGATGGAAATAAGGAAAAAGTTCTCTCAGATTATATTGTACACAAAGGATTATCCTCTCGCGGGCTACGAGATGAGATATTGGTTCAGCTATGTAATCAAGTTTATAACGCAGAGGATTCCAACTCCCAACGTATATGGCAATTGATGGCGCACTGTTTATCATGCTTTCAACCTGGTCCTGCATTTAGTAAATATTTGATGAAATTCATAATGGACAATGCACCATCATCAATGAAGGAACTCCTTTTGAAAAAAATTTTACGCAATTCAAATAATACGCAGGCAAATGCTTGTCGAAATTTTGTACCATCATGGGTTGAATGGCGAGCTATCTCAAAAATGTCGGATATCGCGGTATCTTTGACGATGCCAGATGATACTTCTCAAACTGTTGCAATTGATTCATGGACTACTTGTGAAGAAGCAGCCTCCCTGGCTATATCTACTCTCGGGATAACAAATCGTGGCTGGACAGTCGTCTTAGATGATGGAAAGTTGATCACTGATTCATGTGGTTTGGACTACGTTTTAGATTTAATATCAGAAAAAGAATTATGTCCAGCCTTCCCTGCTGTTCGAAGTGATCTTTTTAAAACTGGTGCTAAGTTTGTGCGAACAAATATGCCTGAATCCGAGTCAAATAGCCCTAAAAGGCCGCAAATTCCACCTCCAGAACCTCCAAAAGCTAAACAGAGTACATCGAAAGAATCCCCTATCGCCGAGCCTAAAATAGAGCAGCCAGTTAGGAAAACATCAAGAGATTTGTTGTCACGAAGTTCCGTACTTAATGAAAGATATTTTGAACAAGAAAAAAATAGATCAAAATCATTAGATGACCTACTAGCCGGAGATGTTGCTGATCTTGATCCAACTCCTGAACCTGAACCCTTAACAAATCTTGGTCTATCTGAAAGTCGACTAAATGATAGGTATCACTCTGCAGAGCGTTTGACGCCTATGGGAAAAGAAACTGGTCCTCGCTATCAAAAGTCGCAACATGCTGGTCGTCGATCACATGCTGGTTCTCACTCTAGCAAATACATGGAAAAATCCGAGTATGCAACTCGTTCCTCAGCAATGTCAGACACAAGTGAAGCGCCATCGTTGGCTTCGCACGTTCGTCGCGTACGTGTACCATCCCAAGCTTCGGATGTCGATCAATTCCTTGATGATTTATTTAGTCCTGTACTAGATGGATCTTTGGATGAATTATCAGATGCAAGATCATTGGCAGCAAGCATACGAGGAGGCGGAGAGAAACAGTTAGAGAATACTAAAGCCTCAACTGATATTTACGAGTTTTTAGAAGTTCCTAACACTCTTCAATCGTCTGTAGACCTTTTTACAAATGTGGATGCCCTCTGCGAAAAAATTAAAGGCGGTGGCGATAAAAAGGATGGTAATGACGAATCATCAACTAATAATTTGGATGAGTACATAACGGGTCTCTTTAAGCCGATATTTATCAATGAAGCAGTTAACACACTAACAAAACAAGCTGAACTAATAGAGATCATTAAAGGGGGTGGTACCACACACACACAATCCACATCTAATTCTAGTTTCGTCACTTCACCGGTGGTTAGCCCAATAAGCCCCATGATTGCAAATGCGGATAATATTATGCAAATGATTAATATTCCTCCTGACACGGATCCTAATTTATATCAACAACAAGTTCAACGCGCGTTTCTGCAATCTGCAATGGCCCAAAACTTGCAAATTCAACAGCAGTTACTGGCACAAAATCAAGCTTTACAAACATTACTCAGCCAGCAGGATACACCTACGGGTACAACATCTCCACCCTTAGTACCCGTGCTAACAACAGTGCAGCAAACCAGTCTCACAACAAAAAATGTAATGACTAACGTAAACCCTTCACCACCAGTAATTCAAAATAATGTTCGAAAACAAAGTGTTAAAAACAGAATTTCTCAATTTTCTGAGAACGACCGAAACAGAAAAGCCTCCTCAGAAAGTGTTGGATCTTTAATACCACCTCCACCGCCTCCGCCTATGCCTCCACCTATAGAAGCTAAAGATCCATCAGAAACACGACATTTTCTTGATCCCTATGGTCGAGCGAAGACAGTAAGAATAGGGAAGTGGCGTTGGCCACCACCACAGGATGCCCCTCAGTTTGAAACTGAGGAAGACTTTTTTGCTTTCAAAATGCGGCAGTCTCAACGAAAAACTACACCGCAATCACAGTTTCACAGCAGTAACGGTTCATTGACTGGCTCAGCCATGGAATGGGAGGAATTTGAAATCGATACTTCTAATAGCCCATCCCCTGTTTCTAATATGCCACAAATGCATGCTCAAATGGTGCGAACAACTCTTAAGATCGAAACAACCGGAAATAAAATTTCTAATAAGGAGGTTATTGAACAGCAACAACAGCAAACATTAGTAACGACGAAAGTTGCTAAAAAGAGCTTCGAAATCGGTGCTGAAAGACCCCCACCTGGAAGTGTTGGCAAACTAAAATTAAGTTCTGAAATGCGTCAGAGATTGGAACAAGTAACTGCTGGTCATTCTGTCCGTTCAACGGTTAGTACCAAGTCAGAGCAGAGAACCCCAGCTAAACTTGAAGATACAAGAAAACTGATGTTACAGCAGCAACTAAGTGGACATTTTCTGAATATTGAAAGCAAACATGATAAGGACTTGCCCTCAGTGCGTTCACAAATTGAGCGTATGGAGGGTAAGCTTTCTCCCCCACCAATTTGGCCAACTGGTGTGCCTCCAGCTCCAAGCGTTCCGGCTCCACCGCCACCCATACGCCCCCCATCAATTGCACCCCCAGCTCCACCCCCTGCTCCAAAAACACCACCAACCCAACTCGGTTTTGAGGAGGATGACGTTATTTTCCGTAGTCAAAATGGTAAAGATATTCCAGCATTTATACAACGACAAGATCGAGACACTTTTGGAGCTCGCCATAACTGGAATGGCTCTGATGATTCTAAGGAGACATATGACTCTTGGGGACGTGCCGAAGCGGCCAAACTAGATATGGTGTATGAAACTAGTTTTAAAAAGGAAATTAAAAGTGAGCGAGAACGATCCAGATCACGATCTCGTTCCCGAGATCGCGATGACTTTTCAGAATCTGTTTGGGATCGAGCAGAAGTTGAAGGTCCATCTTCAAGTGGTAGCGATCGAGAAAAGGAGCGTGAAAAACGAGAACGTATCTACGAAATAAGACAAGTTGAACGTGAAAAAGAGAGCAATAAAGTATATCATCCGGCGCCACCCAAGGTGATAATGGCTACTGTCGAACGCGCTGATAAATCATCCATAGTTTCTCAAATGGAACGTAAGTTTTCGCAACCCTCCTTGCAAACCAACCAGAAACCAAACACTGCTTCAGTCAGCATGAATCCCGCCCCAATCACAGGTCCTGCCACATTTCGAACACATATGGCACAAAAATATGAAAAAGAACGTAAGCGAAAATCGTCTGCATCCACAGAACTGTCACAAAGTACACGTCGCGAAGAAGAGACTGATGGTGGCGACGAATGGCCATTGCCAGCTATACCAGCTCCTGTACCAGCCCCTCCGTCCATTAAAAGCCCAGCCACTGCGTGTTTCACATATAACAGGGTGCCATGGAGACTACGTGTCCGTAAAGAGGTCTTTCATCCGAATGAACCTATAGGCCCACCTATTGCATTGGATTTACTTTTCTCACAGGTGGTAGCCGACGTTTTTGGAATCACTCCCTGTTTACGCATTTCTCCACAAGAGAAATCTGTGGCAGTGAGTATGCTGAACGGGCATGGCGTAACAGTTGAGACTATATATAGTCAAAATGTTAGAGCATTGGTTAAACGTCATCTGATCGACATGGCACGCGGTTGGCCACTGTATTTTGCTCGTCTATTTGCAGTACAGGGCGCTCCACAGTATCCCGATGTTTCAATAATGGGTATTTCCCACAACGGTATTTACTTAGCACGCCGCGATGCAGAATATCTGATTGTTGTGCAAGCCATTTCATTGAGCGAAATTCAAAATGCAATCACACTGCCCCGACCTGCTTCATTGCAGTTAAATATACGCAGTGGAGAGCATTTGGCATTGCATGCAGCTCGGGCAGCCTCTATTCAGGCGATGATTACCACATTTGTTCAAGAGTATCGCAAGGTAAGTGAACAAACATTTCTCACGCACCAACTATATATGTACATATGTATATAAAAAATGTATTCAATAGAACAAAAAGAGGCTGCTTATTATAATATCCATAAAAATAATTGTACTAATACATATGTATTAATACCTGGCAGAATTGAAAATATTTTACTAGTTGATATGTCGTCCCAAAATACATGCATATTTTAAGAACAAAAATGGGAAATATAAACACATTGATAGACTGACAATAGCCGACGGAAGCGAAATGCCGGGCAAATTTGTAAACAAACGATGATTATAAAGCGACTGATTTCTAAAGCGTCCTATGCAATTGCGCCATACAAAAACCGGCTTGATCACACGACGAATCAAATAGGTTTATTCATAAATTTTACAATTAAAATAAAAGTCTCAAATGATAATGATAAAAGCTAGTATTTTGTGAAGGCAAAGTTTCATGGCCAAAAAGCCTTTTGTGTTTTACATATGTATGTATGTTTGTATCTCTGTGCTATGAAATTGCCCACATACTTACATACATATGTATATCACATAGGTATGCACAAGTGAGTACGCAAGTTAAAGATGCAATCTTTTATAATCAACAATTATGACAGTTTAGGTAAGCTTATTATATTGTTTATAACACCTATTTTTTTATATTCACCTATATTACAACTAAGCATACATATATGTATGTGAACGAAGTTGGAAATGTTGTAAACATTATGCATTCATGAATAAATTAATATGTATTTACCAAGCAAAATATGAAAGCTTCCATGCATCAAAATTAAACTAAAAAATAGAGTTCATTCAATTAAATTTCCACATTTTCGGGCTGAGCACACGTCCAAAACGCTACATCTATAATGTCAGAAGTATTTCAAATGTAATGGCGAGTTCTGCATATGCACACATACTTATTTGTGTATGTGTTTGAATATAAGTATATATGTACATATACCACTATCCATGCACAAACACATACATGCGTGTACAAATATATAGACAACGGATACCATTTTCTGACTCTTTGCTAGCTACAAAGTTGATCGTGGGCACAGTAAGCGAGTCTATAGATTCGACAAAAAAGTGCACTGAAACACACTCGTATGAGTATTAAGCCACGTACAGCTATCCACTGACGCACATACATACATGCATAAGTGTACAATGTGTATATGTATTTATATAATGCCGCAACTTGGCTTTCTGTCGACGATTGCTTGGTTAGTGAAATGGTCAAGTGAGTGCTCCGCGATTTTCAAATCTTTAGTTGCGACAAACGAGCTTCGGTGGCTACTACAGCTGTGCGGAAAATTTACCGTTTAATCACATAGCTGCAGAAAGTTTTTTTAGTCTCCAACAATTGGTATTATTAGATTTTTTTATATTTTTAACGGGATGAGAGATGGTCAGGCAACCAGTCGCGTAAAATAATAAAACGATTCGTAACTGTCACATAAGGTTATTGTATATCCGGTTGTAGTGCAATTAGTTCCGCTGCATCATATATGAATATACATATATAAAATAATAAAAAGTGAACATCATAGACAAAGTGTTGCAAGTTATGTATATTGAAACCGTTCTTACTCGATCGAATAAATGCGTAAACGTAATTGCGATGTTCAGCAGCTGGTATTTGGTCAATTGACAATAACTAGTACGCGCATAGAGTTCGTTGACAGTGCCGCGAAGCAGCTCAGTCGGTTACTTAGCCAATTACGGCCTTTTAATTGCGCAGAGACTTTGGTGTGCGGTCGGTGCTAATCGGTGCGCATATACAACTTTCACTTGTTTTGCAGCAAAGTTAACTAAAACAAGATGCTAGATACAATTTAAACAAAAGAAATATAGATACATATGTACATATGTATATGCCTGCAGACATGTGTGCCACTAAATTTAAATGAAGTTAAAGTTAAATTTGTCGAAACATATGCACATGCGTATAATGAATATGTGTCTGAAAAATGGACTATAAATTTCTTAAAGTTTTTAGCCGTACGTAGCAAAAATGTCATCTCAAGCGCAATCGATGTCTTCTTCTAAATCTCAAAGCAGCCACAGTAGTGGCTCATCTCACCATAAATTCAGCAGTATCGTCAATAAAGTTGAGTCTTTGATCAATAAAATGAACAATGACAAATTTAATAACTTTAAGCTACTCCAAAGCAATGCATTACTTCCTGGGCGGAAGTTAACATCTCGAATAGATGGACGTAGCAGTGTGACGAGCACGTTCCAGTCGGAGGAATTCGTTTTAAATTCTTGTGTGGAGTGTACCACTCAGCAAAATCAGCAAGGATTAGAAACCTTTGATGACACCCTGACGCGAACGGCATCTTTAGATTCCTTGAATCAGCTAACTGATGTGGAAGATGCGTTCGATAATCAAGATTTGATTTATACCGATTCGGATGATGCGGAAATTGCACATATAACTGGTACAACTGCTGTTCAGGTACATCGCCGTAGCGATTTGGATCAATTAACAGACGAGACAATTCGCGAATTCAATGAACAATGCTCCTCTCTGAGTCATGACGTTGACTTTGAAAATGCATGGAGTGCGGAGGATGATGAAGAGAAATGTTGGACGCAAGCTAGTGACGATAAAGGTTATTCTGGTGATAGTGATAGTCAAAAGAATGTCAACGAAACTTTTGGCAAGATATACAGATGTGAAACATATAGTAACCGCAGTGATAGTAACAATAGTAACGGCAATAACAGTTTTAACAATAGTGAAAACGGAAAATACCAAAGAGATACAAATAATAACAATAAGAGAGAGATTGTGCAACTAAATCATTCTCCAGAAAAAACTTGGAGTTCTATGCAACAAAAACAACAAAACTGTCAAGATAATGATTCCGAATTCGCGCAACAAAGTTATATTAATGGGTCTGAGGCGGACGGAAATGAAAACACGGAAGCTTGTCATGAACAATGCAATCCAGAAAATGGATATGAAAATTCATCGATAATTACTGCTGATGTAAACAGTAATAATGATACCCATAACGGTAGCATTAACAACACCACTAATCAAACGCAAATATCAACTAAGCGACGTCCAAGCCTGGCAAGTAGTGGTTCTGTTGGCCGAATGGAGACCATTCTCGAGGAACCTGGCGAATGCAAAGTATCTGTTAAAGAAATATTGGCAAGATTTGAAACAATGAGCCTCACAGAGGTAAAATTATTATCTGCAGCTATTTGTTACTTTTAAATATCCCTTCTACTGCACTTAACACAATTCTACTGTAATTTTATATTACTTTAATTAAAAACAAGAAAAAACGTTAACTTCGGTTGCACCGAAGCTAAATACCCTTCACAGGTGCATTTATGTTAGTAACTATGTGTTTAGTTTGTATGGAAGCTATATGCTATAGTAATCCGTTCTAAACAAGTTTTTTAGAGATTACTTTGTTGCCTTAAAAAATAACATATTCCAAATTTCGTGAATATATCTTGTTAAATGTGAAAGTTGTCCATACAAGAACTTGATTCCGATCGTTCAGTTTGTATGGCAACTATATGCTACAGTAAACCGATCTGAACAATTTCTTCGGAAATTACATTGTTGCCTTAGGAAATAACATATTCCAAATTTCGTGAATATATCTTTTCAAATGTGAAAGTTTTCCATACAAGCATTTGATTCCGATCGTTCAGTTTGTATGGCAGCTATATGCTATAGTTAACCGATCTGAACAATTTCTTCGGAGATTACATTGTTGCCATAGAAAATAACATATACCAAATTTCGTGAATATATCTTTTCAAATGTGAAAGTTTTCCATACAAGCATTTGATTCCGATCGTTCAGTTTGTATGGCAGCTATATGTTATAGTGGTCCGATATCGGCCATTCCGACAAATGAGCAGCTTCTTGAAGAGAAAATGACGTTTGCAAAATTTCAAAACGATATCTTAAAAACTGAGGGACTAGTTCGTATATATACAGACAGACGGACAGACGGACAGACAGACGGACATGGCTAAATCGACTCAGCTCGACATACTGATCATTTATATATATACTTTATAGGGTCTCCGACGATTCCTTCTGGGTGTTACAAACTTCGTGACAAACTTAATATACCCTGTTTAGGGTATAATGAAAATATTGATATACAAACATATGTATGTATAGTATACAAACTATATATGATGTGTTTGCGTTTAGCAGATATTTTGTAGGAACATCTATTTTGAAGTGTGCCATTAGATACTACAGTAATATCATTACAATTTAACCATAATAATAACGATGTATGAAACGGATATGAAATTCTTTTCGCTGAACTTCGAGAACAATTATTATTTTGATTCGTTAGTATATAATTCATTGTTTCTATCTATACTATATGCATACATATGTACATATATGACATATAATACATAAACAGCGGTTGTATGCACATATGTATATGCTGATATGCTGTTTGCCTGTACAGACATATGTATGTATGTACATATATATCAATGGCCTGGGATGCATGGAGGCCAAAAATTAATTAGCTGAGATGCAAACAGAGCAGAGTTCAATTCTACATTTCGAATATAAAATAATTAACTTGAAAATATGAAATAGAAAGTTACAGGTGCATGAAAATGATCCGAATAGCAACGAAATTACATGAGTTTATAAATATGGTCAGTGTTGTGACTGAACGGTCATTTTGGTGCATCGGCGCAAACCGCAATTCGCACTTCAGACTGGTTCATAGCCGTTGTGTTGTATCACATATGTACTTGCAACATATATTTATTTCATTATCAAAGTGAACGAGAATAAATGAAATTAAATTCACAGTCTTAATTTTCTCACTGGACGTGCTGCGTACAGGTGAAATGCATTGTTGAAGCGGTTCGGTGCCCGTACCGTACCGTCAGCCGTGAGCTACAGCTTCATAACATATGTACATATGTATGTATAAGTATGAACACTAGTAAAAAACGCAACACTTTAAGATGTAATGTATTTGGACGCATAAACATGTTCATTGTACTCTTATGTGTGTATACGTATGTATGTATGTAGTTATGTGCATATGTAATATACAAATTCACCATAAATGTGTCTATGAATGAATTTGTGTGTGTAATTGCTTAGTATAAAATGCTCTTAGGCTGTGAAGTCACTAGGACGCACCATAACGGTCACATACGCTGTGCTGCTGAAACTGGCCCAGTTCGTGTTGTTGCCATGATCATTTAACAACAAAGTTTAAAAAATATCTCATCTAATAAAAATCATTTTAATGTAATAAGTTAGGCCGTTAAAAATATGCGTGTAAACACATTTTCATCGTTTGTACAGATAATACCCAAAAAGGTTTTAGGGCAGAATCCTTAGTGTCAAGGCATTTTATCAAAGAATGTTCAAGAGGAATGAATATGGAAAAAAACTAAGCAATATTTAAAAAGCATGAAATTGATTTTATAACTTTTTTCATGTTTAATATTACTTAATTTACCCCGACATAGTTGGTCATTGTTAATAACAAGCATTAATATAAACACCGACTCGGTAAAACTTTTTAGCCAAAGGACAAACTTAAAATACAAAAAAAAAAAAACGGAAAAAGTCCGAATGAACTCTAAACGAGGAAGTATCACCCATGTATACCCATCCCTATATACCTGTATATATATTTGTATCCTCCACGGAAAATTGTCGGTTTGATCAAACCGCGCTGTAAATAGTTAAATATGCAAAAGAGCGTGGGTTACCCGTTACAAATATACGTGCATACACACTTCAACTAACATTTATGTCTACTGTTTCAACAGTTTGTTTGAATACTGCATGATTTATTTTCTTGAAGTGGTGTACAGCTTTCACAATTGCTTCGATAGACCAGTTTTTGGCCACTGATATGTACATATATGAATGACTTCATAACGGTAACATTTATTTTCCAAATTTCAGAGCCAATCGAAAGCATCTACACTATCTTCGGGTGCCCGTGCAGCTGCACAAACACTCAATGTTCCAATTGAACGTTTGGAATCGCGCCAATCCAATCACCGTGAACATGGAAACGCGGTCAATAACCATAACGATGTTGTAGCAATGACCTCTGCAAGTGGCCATGAAATTAACATGGAAAAGTCAGTTGCTATGCAACATGGACGACATAGTGTCGACACAGAGGTCGATGTTCATCAGGACGCACACCATATAATGGATAGCGAGGCTGAATCAACGGCAATTACTGCGGACCGTCATCAGTTCACAAAACAATCGAGTTACCTGCATCCTACGCGTAAAGTCTCGAATACCCAACAACAACATACGCAGCAACATCAACAACTTCAACATGGTAGCAATCACGTTTCGATGTCACATCAGCTTGATGCCAATTATTTGACAGAGGAACCAAATGGCAGCAATGGACCATCGCCATCTGTAACTAAATATTCTCTTCTTCAATTTGCCATGCAACACTTCCGGAATGAGTAATGGAATTTATTCACATATGCTTTCAACATACTTTCTTATTTACCAAACTTTTCACTTTTCAGTCAATACCCTGAAGGTCGTGTGAATAATCGCGATGCCGTTCGAGATCATGCCGATCGTAGAACACCTTCTTATGCAGATTTGGTGAAATGGCAAGGAACTCCGATTCGTATGCCGTTGCTGCGGTTGCCCAATGATCTGGCACCTTTGGCGCTTGAATGTTTTGAATGTATTTTACGCTATTGTGGCGATATACCGCACGATCCTGAGCTTACCGAAGTCAAATGTGTTTACACTGTGCTCATGGTAAGTTAAAAAATAAAAATATTGTGGTCTTGTTCAGCTTTTAAATGTGATAAAAAAAATTATAGCATTGCCACAAGTATTTGGCGCTGCGGGACGAAGTATACTGTCAGTTGATGAAACAAACGACTGCTAATCGCTCTCCATGCCCGGATTCCGCCCAACGCGCATGGCGTTTACTGAGCATTTTAGCAGCATACTTTGGTTGTTCAGATGCGCTACGCCCTTACTTAATGGAACACTTGACATCAGCAGCTTCAGATCGACGACGTTCTTGTCATGGCACCGCCGCAGTTTGCCTAGCCAATTTGCGTAAAACAGCGCGCTGCGGTGGGCGTAAAAACGTGCCTAGTGTTGAGGAAGTTACTGCTGTGTCAGCTGGACGTTCAGCGCGTCGTCAAATTTATCGTCTACCTGGAGGGGCGGAACGCGTAGTAAACACTCGCTGCTCCACTGTGGTCGCTGACGTTATTGCCGAACTTTGTGCATTACTGAGTGTGGAGTCGGAAGCTGAACAACAGGAATTTTCTTTATACTGCATTGTTCAAGGTGACGCTTTTACTATGCCCCTGGCAGCCGATGAATATATATTAGACGTTACCACGGAGCTCCTTAAATCAGGTCAACCATTCTACTTAATATTCTGCCGATCCGTTTGGCATTTTCCTTTAAAACGAGAACCAGCACCAACGCCGCTATACGTAGAAGTACTCTTTAATCAAGTGGCTCCAGATTACTTAGAGGGTTTGTTATTAGAACTACCTGGAAACGGTGTACCAATTCCAGAGATAGTCCGCGATATGGCACGTATAGCAGCATTACTTCATCGTGCTGCTGATTTAACACATGTTCCGGCTATGAAAGAAATCAAATTTCTATTACCCAAACCGGCGCTTAGTGTTCGAGAAATCCGTCCTGCACAATGGGTAAGCTTAGTGCAATCAGCTTGGCCACAAATTGCTGGATTAACACCTGGACAAGTAAAAGCTCAATTTCTTACGGTACTATCTGCGTGGCCTCTGTTCGGCAGTAGTTTCTTTGCGGTGAAACGCATTTGGGCCGAAGAGGGACCCCACGTCGAAGACAGCAACCCAATGTGGCGTGATTTGATATTGGCCTTAAATAGACGCGGTGTGCTATTCCTGGATCCAAACACGCACGAAACACTACAGCACTGGCCATTCATGGAAGTTATTTCCACACGCAAAGTAAGTACACTTACATACATACATATGTGTGTACCTAAATCTGATTTCACATTTTTACTTAATAACTCAAATATTTTAGGTGCGTTCGGAAGACGGTGCACTCTTTTTGGACATGAAAGTGGGCAATCTTATGCAGCAACGCGTTATACGCGTCCAAACTGAACAAGCACATGAGATATCTCGACTCGTGCGGCAATATATAACAATGGCGCAAATTAGCCAAAGAGACAAACGAGAACTGAATTAAATTCAAATTAAGTAGTTTGTTTCGCAGTAAAATTGAAATTCTATACGATTTCAATCTTATATAACGTTATTTCTCTAATATCTATATCTAGTTTTATAGTAATATTTGTAGCTCTTTAAGATAATTGACTTTATCGGAAGCAAAATTCTTGAATGTGAGCAGCTATACAAGAATACAATCTGATCGGCGGCTCGGTGGATATTATACTAACATACGTATATCTGCTATAAATAAAGTTTTCATTTGTTCAAATTGTTACAGTATCTATAAATTCTTATGTACATACAGTACATTATAAATATACATATCTAATAATTAGAGAATGGAAAAAATAAATATACATTCATATAATCTTAAATTATTTTTCACTTAGAGAATCACGTAAGAAGTTATTTTATATTATTAAAATGGTTCATGCAATATGTTGAAAGTTTTGTTGATATGCGAGTCTTCCATTTTCAATTCAAATTTAAGGAAATTTTTTTAATTAGTTATTTAAACATCCTACCTATGATGTGCAGCTGGCTTATCTACATATACGAGTATGTGTAAACTCGTATGCGTCGATTTATATAAAAATGTATTTCAAAATCAGAATTTAATGTCACTTACCACTGAAAAGGCGGGTGCAGTTTTGAAATGAATATCAACCGGAAGGAGGTCACACACTGAACGCACGCTGTGCAATGCATGGAAATTTCCATTCGAAAACTTGTACACAATTGCATTTATTCAGCGCGCATGAGTAATCAAAATACTTTTAAAATATGAAAAGAAACTAAAGCTTTACTATATATCTAATGTAATGCATAATTATCACTAAATAAAGCCGTTTTATCCAAATTATATATTTCACTCATCCTGCACTGTAAATTTCCGAATTTGTAACTTGTAGGAATGTGAAGGTTGCCACAAAGTTTACATCAATGTTCCTATTGATAAAATTACCAAATCGTTATTTTCTATTTTAGTACATATTTTAATAAAAAAAATATACAGAATATGGAAATAATTAAAATATATGTTTATATAATGTGTATGTGAAATGAAATTGTTAATTTGTAAAGTCAGATTAACATATTTGCACACGTAAACAAACGCAACTTTTCGTCAAATTCTGCCATAAATTCTAAAATTGGTACAAAAGAAGTGAAATGCAAAAGGAATTAATTTATTTAAAATACTTTGTTTCATTTTTGCATGCATTAAGCACTGCACGTCAAGAAACTTTTAAGAAAAATTTCTTTTAACGCGTTGAAAATATCTTTCAAACCAATTAATTTGACTTTTATGATATGGCAACTTTTGCATTTATTTACAGTGCAGCCAACATTTGCGAGTTTACTTCAACGCTCCGACAGTTATTCGCCGCAGACCGAACTTGGCAGCGGAATTGAGTTTTTCGCATTTTTCACAAACCAATAGTCCGATTGTGTGTTTCTCGTGTTATTAATTTCAATTTTTTTCTTGAGGAATTTATTTGATATTTCAAGTTGAGGTATACAGAAACAACGGCAATTGTAAGTTCTGTTTGTTGAGACTTAAATAAAAGTGAAGATTGTATAATTTTAAGAGTGAAACTAGAAGTGGGCGCGTTCATTTCAATATTGGCATGTGGGCAAGGCTTTGTATAATTTAGCGTGGTTTTGACTGTTTTCGTTTTTATCATTATCGAAAACTACAATTGCAATATTTTAAGAATTTGTGAAATAGTTGTAAAGTGGTATGCAAAAAAACATTTGCTAAAGAACTATTCTAAGTGGTTAGTTATTTATCGTAGGAACACAAAATTTTGCATATGCAAATGTTTCGTTTTCATCAGTTGAGGTTAGGTATTTCTTACTCGTAAGTGACGATTCATACGCAGCTGTCTACCGGCATTTATGTACAAGTTGAAGTAAATATGTTTCGGAAAATCGATTATTGTGAAAATTTCACGTAAAACTTGAAATTTTATGAAATTCATCACTCTGCTCACGGCAGCGTCGTTTGTATAGGATTTTGGCGCCAAAGCCTTGCTAGAGTTCGCAAAATTTTTATATATGCACATGCATATACCTTTATATACATACATATATATATGGACATATGTATATGTGTTTGATTTGTATGCGTCAGAAAATATTTCTAGAAAGCAGCGCTTGGCTTGTTTTTTAGTATTTCGATTATTTCTGGACTTTTTCAAATATTTTATATTAATTTATTTTATTTCCTAGAATCTCCATTAAGCAATAACGAAGGAAGCATTTCACAAATGGCTCAAGAAGGTGATATTCCCACATTCAAATGCGTTTTGGTCGGAGATGGTGGTACTGGCAAGACCACTTTTGTTAAGCGTCATATGACAGGCGAATTTGAAAAGAAATATGTTGCCACACTTGGTGTTGAGGTACATCCCCTTATTTTCCATACAAATCGTGGCGCTATCCGTTTTAATGTCTGGGACACTGCTGGTCAAGAGAAATTTGGTGGCTTACGTGACGGCTATTACATCCAGGGACAATGTGCTATTATTATGTTTGATGTAACTTCACGTGTCACATACAAAAACGTACCCAATTGGCATAGGGATTTAGTACGCGTTTGCGAAAATATACCTATTGTCTTATGCGGTAATAAGGCTGATATCAAGGATCGCAAAGTAAAGGCCAAAAGCATAATTTTTCATAGAAAGAAAAACTTGCAGGTAAGTTTTTTCGAAATAATTTTTTTATTTATAAATTACAAATATAAACATATTCTAAATTATTTTTCAGTATTACGACATATCTGCAAAATCAAATTACAACTTTGAAAAACCTTTCTTATGGTTGGCACGGAAATTAGTAGGAGATCCAAATTTGGAATTTGTGGCTATGCCTGCGTTACTTCCGCCAGAAGTCAAAATGGACAAGGATTGGCAGCTACAAATCGAGAGAGATTTACAAGAAGCTCAAGAAACCGCATTACCAGAAGAGGATGAGGATTTGTAATTTTTTCCTTAATGCCGATTTCACAAGTTATCCAGAACACACAATTCTAAAGTTACTGCAAAAACGAAAACGGCGAGAAAAATAGAAGTACTAAGATTTACATTGCAGAAATTTTGATATATATTGGAAAATAGTTTTCCATACCTTTCTTTGTTCATGTAATTGGTATTTAAGTTTTTCTATTTTCTTATTTTTAGTGTACAATTTAAATAATTTTGTATTAAATTAATTTGAATAATACTTGGAGGAGTTTGATAAATAATTTTTATTCTGTTAATGTATCCACTCAGGCCTCAATAAACATAAGTAAATAATGGCTTTTTGGGCTAATAAAATGTGGCGAGTAATTATGGCGTGGAGGGGCTGCTAGTGAAATAAGAGGTTTTTAGCATGTTAAGTGCATTCATATTCACAATTTTGTAGTAGCGCAATAATTGAAGTCAAATTGACGCAGCTGTTTTAATTGACATTTGCAAATCTTTTTGCGAGTTTTAAACATCCCTGTTTCCCGATTCAGTCATATGTAGCGGAACCGGAATCATACTAAAATGGTAATGTCAGTAGTTAATAGTCCTCAGACTGGTAAAGTGTTCATTTTCAAAGCTGTAATTTTTCATATGTACATAGTTGGAATAGAGACCTATTTTCTTTAAAAGTTGTCTTCAATAAGTAAGTATATTAATAGAACGTCTACTATCCTTTCTTGATTTTATGTGGATTATTTTTTATTGTAGTCTATTGCGAGTTGAACACAGGAAACGAAAATGCAAAGTTCGATATAATAAAGATATATAGAATTTTGAGGTTAGCATTTTTTATTTGGTAAAATATTCTTTGTGCAAAAAGTTAAGAAATTACTAGTTATTAGTAAACTCTTTGAAATTAATTTAAGTAGAGAAAATCGCGTCTTATGTTTAAATATGCTAAAAAGAGTGCTAAACGTAAATCAAAATTAATTTCTATGTGCAAGCTTCATCAAGAAATACATACATATACACATAAGCATAAGCGGAAAATTTTCTAATGGCTGCCTGGATAAACAGGTATGTAGCTCTGCAAGTGTATTTACGAATATGCATCCTTTTTCAACCGTGGTTATATAATTATTTATAAATAATATAACATAAAATATGTCTGATAAGTTTTAAAACAAAAAATGGCAATGTTTGCCATAAATTTTGCTGTCGCTGATCCTATAACTACATAACCTTCAGATATATATATTGCTTTTCTCTTTAAAATTCACTGGAATTACTATTAGGTATATTGGGCCCAATATACGCTCTTTCCCAAAATTAAAGAATCATATAAATGGCTTTGATTAATATGTTTTTATTTATAGTATGAATATCTACGACTATTTATACATTATTGGCTTATGTATATTATGAGTATGTGTGCAAGAATATCGATCAAGTATTTTTTTAAAATACTACTGTTTTCAAAAGTAGTTTGTTTTTTCTCTAAAATAATGTTTCAAACAAAAACTGCTTTTTTTTAAATATTTTTCTAAGCACATCTGCGCTCATAACTATGTATATCATATACAATAATATTTTGATGTCTTATTACATTATTCCTTTTTACCAAAAGTTTAAAACTTGCAGCAGTAAAACTTTACTCGGTTCGTACTTAATTGAAAGTGTTTCGGTTGTATTATTTTTCAAACTCAAAAGCTTATACTAATATCACTATTTCTACCAGCAATTTTATAGAAATATTTTTTTTTCATTGTATATACACAGATCCAATATATAATGAAGAATTTTAACAAAACCTTTCTATTTATTACCTTCCATGTAAATTGCAGTATTATTATAAAACTAGTTCCAATTTTATATTTGAAAACGAAAAATTAGATATTTGTATTATAGTTGCACAAATGTACATTCATAAATTTTGTTATCGATGATTAGTTCTCTTGATTTGTAACGTTGTATAGTATTTCCATTTGCTGAATAGATAAAATTTTATAACTCTTAAGGTGCATATCAGAGAATGTTGTGCTTTACTTATTGCCCTCAGTATTGATTATTTGTATTATAAATCAAAATCGGTTCTCTTTAAATTCAATACAGAATTACTAAATATATATTCTTGTTGAGTATATAGAACTAAAAATAAGTAGTAAGTGGATATCATAAATAAATATAATATTATGATATTTTGTAACAAAATGCACTGAATACATCCAGACGTGTAAACATGGTCTTTTCTGAGAAATTAACCAATATAATTATAAAATCAACTGCGTTATTGCACATTCAAAATGCAGTACTGAATTTCAATATAAATATTAAAAATTGTTGAAAATATATATGATACTTAAAGTTAAACAAATATTGCACTAAAATCAGATTTATTAATAAGCGCCTAATAGCACATAACTTTTATATAAATTTGTATCTAGATTAGTTTTGCTCTTTGAGCTGCTCAACGAAACTTACACACGAGTGTGCAAGTAACAAACTCTATTTACAAGTTCGTTCTTTAATGTGAGAATTAAATTAAAATTAATAACAAATACTTTCAAACATTTTTTTTTCAAATATATATGAATATATTTATGTATATGTATGATTTCAATATGTGCGTAAATTTATTATGGATTTTGCGGTCTTGACGCTTTCGCATATTAGCATTCATGTAAATAGTGCTTATATAGTATATGTATGTAGTAGTAATGTAAATAAATATGTTTTGTGTATATGTACACTTTATTTAGTGTGTGTGAGTGGAAGTTAATGTACTTCTGCATGTGTATGTTTTGATCCTTTGCATCTAACTTTATTGGAATTATAATAACTGCTTATCCTCAAGTCACCTCCTATTTTCTAGCGTAAGCGTGTGACTATACATATGCATGTATGTCATTGATACGTTACTCCTGGTGCAAAGGCAATAGTTTTTTGTCACCTAGGAACACATGCATACATATTAAATAAATATATTTGCATATGGGTTTAATGCAATCGTATTATTTTACTGGTATTGTCTTATTATTTATCGTTTTCTGTTCCTTTAATTTTATCAGTAAACGTGAATACATTCTTGTATATGTATGCGTATATTAACAACTAAAAACTGCATTATATGTTTAATAACATATGCACATATCTATAGTTATCGAAAATTATCTCTTGTAATGGCCTATAATAACTGAACTATGACTGGCTCAATTAAGCACATATGCTCGGCTCCACGAACTGGCAAGCGATTTAAGCAAAAATGTCGGATCATATCGGGAACAGCTTCAAATGGACGACTAAACTGGCCTAAAATGTATTGGCCTGATTCGTTGCGTTGGATACGCATATGCATAAATCCTTTGGCACCCCTAAATTTATTTCAAATTATTATATATTATATATACATATAAGTATCTTTGTTTTCAAAACGTTTTCTTTTAAATACTTACTTAAGTGAAAGTGAATAGTCTTGCTTGGTGGATTCGCAGTTACGCACAAGGAAACTTCCTTCATTGAGTGGCCGTAAGGTATTTTCTGCTTCGATGCGAGTAATGGCTCCATGATACCAACTTTATCGAAAATATTGATTACTATGGTTTTAACATTAATATGTAAAATGCATCTTACCCTTGGCGCTCAAGTGGTATGGAAATGTCAATTAAATCGACAGCCGATGTAAAGCCTTTTCCTATGTTAAGATTGAGTTCTTTATTGTTGGATGAAAGGCCTCGTAAGTCGAGACTACCGAATTTATTTGTTGGTCGCGGTTCATTAAAGTTTAAAGTTAAGTTTTGTCGAAAGATAGCACCGTCTGAGCCAAAGAAAACAAATATTTATATTATACTACTCTGCAACACACATTAATCGGTATATTTTAAAAAATTACTTACCTAACTTTAAGGAGATTTTGTTTTCATCACGCATTGAATGACTAGAAGATGCTTGTGACAATCCGCTGGATTCAGTACTATGACACAAAAGCCCTGTTTCTGTTTGATTCGTGCGAAGTCGTCTTCTCAGTTTCGGCATGTCAAATGGTAACTCGCCCAAATCCACAGATGTGGCACTTCCGGATGTACAAGCTTCCTAAAAATAAGTAATGATAATCATTTAAAGTTAGAGCTATAGTTGTTTTTTCTATTTAGTTACCTGTTGCAGAGCTTTTTTTCGTCTTAATTTTGGCATATCAAAAGGTAAATCACGTAAGTCTTTGGGTACCCCGCATGAATGGCCAGCAGTCGCAGCTGCGCTGGTGCTACTCTCATTTACTTTGTCAGACTGTGGGAAGTTAAGCTTTGAAAGACTAAAATTTTGAATACCAGCACTCAATTTGGAGTCTTCGCGCGAGTGAAGTGAAATGCCACTGTCCGAACCAATAATTTCATCGGTTAAATTGAGAAGTGTTTTGTTTGCGGGCAGCTTCTTTTTCTTTAATATATCTATCGATGTTTGTTGTAGGGTTTTTGTAATTTCAACATTTAATGTTGAAGTGTGGGAACCTGTTTGGAGCTGTTGACCAATTTGCGTAATTTCCTCAGGGGAGGTATGTTGAGTTTTATTTTGTTCTGACAATTCGGAAGCTGGTTCTTGGGAAGACTTGTCTGATATTGGACTTAAGATATGTAATTTTGAGTGGACAACAATAGGTGCTCGCAAAGGGAGCGCAACGCTCGAGCTACCAGATTCAGAGCTATGTGAACTCAACGAGGTTGAGTTCCTTGATTCTGAACTGGAAGTACTTCTATTTCCTTCACTGGTACTCGACCGCAAAGATTCCATGCTGCCACCACTACTCGATGTGGCAATGCTTTCGGTCGAGGAATAATTATGTGGCCTGCGACCGTCATTTCCCACATGGTGGCGGTGAGAGACGTGGCTTTTTCTTAGTTCCAATACTCGTCCCGATTCAATAACAAATGAGCGAGGTCTGTTCCGACCTCTTGAACTGTGGGATTGTGTAATATTATGAATGTTTCGTGAAGTTGAAGATGGTGGATTAACGTATGCGCTATCTGTAATGCTATTTTCATTACTAGTACCCACAGATACAGCATGTTGATGTTGTTGACGCAAAGAAGACTGTAGTGGAAGACGTAAGTCTCGCAATCGTGGATGAGCTGGATTAGAATATGGCAAGTTCGGAGCACTTTTTATACTATTCATTAGAAAACGGTCATGTTTTCCTGGAAATTTAATCGGTAATGGAGCAGTTGACGGAGGAGATGGAGTGTATCCACGAATAGGTAATTGCGATGTAGAAGTCGATGGTAAATCCGTTTGTTGGCCATCAATTTGATCGCTAACAAGTACTTTCTCGATGCCTGCTGTTATTTTTAAAATATGAGTTTCATAGTCAGCATCTTTCGGAGGGTCACCTTCTGGAGGGAAAGTCGAGAGTGGCGAACCATTTCCACTGGCATTTCCGCCAGAGTTGCTGCTTTTCTCTTGTATGGCATGATTCTTTGAATTTTTTAACCTCTTACCTTCGAGACGAGACTTCACTTGTGTAGTTTTTGTAGGGCGAGGCTCAGGCTTTATGACTGCATCAGTACTACTGTTCGGCTGAAATAATACAGAGTGGTTTGTAACTCGATCAACCTCGTCAAGATCGTCGTCCGATTTAGCTATTTTACAATCAAACGCTGTCTCATACAATTGTCGTGTTCGGCTAGACATTTCGTCGTCGTCTGCCTCAGCAATTGTACAATTTAATTGAGTTTCACTATTCTCTTCAAACACATTTCCAATAGAGGATTTGAAATTGCTTATGTCTGGTACACAGTCAGGGCATTCATGTACGCCATTTGGATGGACATAAAATATACTACGTGGTCGAAAGAATTCGTCAATGTCGTCTCCAACAGTCGGTGCAACACAGGCGCAGATTGCCGGTCCGAACTGTTTATGAGGAGGCATCGACGAATTGTCTTCCGCAACTGGCAGAACCTGTAATTTTGCAGTCTGATGAATACAAGTTCCTGTGTTCACACCTGCGTTAATTGGCTGAATATTACATGTTTTTCGAACTAAAGCTAAAGCCCTTGCATGCCACTGTCTACGCTTCTGACATTCACTACAATCAGATTCTTCAGAAGTTGAAGTGGTAGGCGAATCACAACGAATTATATGTACTCCCTCCTCAGTAAATGAGTAGCGTTTTGGTGTATCAATAGAACCAATGTCTGACACTAAGAGTGGCTTTGCAGAGCTTCCATCTTGTTCAATCTGATTATTATCGTGCTCTTTATCCTCTGGTATGTCAAGACTTGTACTTTTACGATAAAAACCTATATCAATAGATGAATGTGTCAAATGCGGTGGTTCAGACACAGTTGATTGACGGCTTTTGTTTTTTGTATCCTTATCGGGCGGTCCTATCTCGTTATCTTTGGGTTTTAATATGTCCGAGTAGTAATATGGTGACGGATTTCTTTTGCTAGTATCTGATGGGGCAGCTACCAATTTACGAGGGCTTCGATATAATTGCGAAGGTAATGCTTGTACAAGGTCGTCAGAAATGCTATCAGGTGAATTAAGCTCAGGAACTTTTATTGATTCATTATTTTCATCACCCGAAGACTTAGGACCTGATGAATCTGCAGACAAATATTTCTTCCACAATTTTAATCAATATACTTGTATTATATTGTCTCGAACTTACCTGAACTGCAATTAAAACGCTTGGTTATTTTTTGATCTTTAGCGGCGCTAATCTGATGCGCAGGTCGTTGATGTTTGTTTATCCTTCGCTTTACTCTCTTTTGTTTCTGTTTCTTGTGACGCTTGGAATCTTTAGGATCTGAGTAACCTTCGATAAGTTTAATCGATGCGTGCTTTACTGTTGTGGGAAGAGGAGGATGTGGTTGAAGAAGGAATTGCGGTTGCGGTTGCGATTGCGTTTGATTTGTCTGGTTATGTGATTTTAATTGAAAAGAGTGGTTGTTTAATGCTTGTAGGTCAGTATGTTCAGATTGATTAGAATGTTGTATGCTATTCGAAACATGTGTAGATGGAAGTATATTTAAAGTGGTCTTGTTTGGCGGTAACGTTGATAAAGATGCTGATAGTGGTGGAGGTGGTAGTGCTTCCAAGTCTTGAAATTGAGGTTCTTTCCTTTCGTTTAACGTAATCTGCATAAATATTTAATAAAATAATTACAAAATCGCAAAATTGCATAAGTATGTATGTATTAGCTTACAAATTCTGTGTGTGGACTAGGATGAATCCAATGCTCTGGATTGGTTGGAATAGCTTCTGCTAAGCATGGATCAAAGCTGGACGGCCGTTTCTTAACAAAATCAACTGGTAAACTGTAATCGTCACAGATGGCAATCTGAAGTGAAAGCAAAAAATTGTGTTAATATTTGAATTTCTGAAGTGTGTATTATTACTGCTATAATACGAAGGGAATTTGACTTGCGCACCTCAAAATATAATTGTAAACGATATAGCTTCCGACAATCATAACAATACCACTCAAGATATTTGCTTTCGTGCATTTTCTTACTAGTAGAAGGCGATAACCCAATGCATTTGTCGTGGAAAAGACGAGAACATGGTCCAGCACATTGTACAGTCATCTCATTTGATGAAAAGTTTATCCAGCACCGACGACAAAACATTTTATGTATTTTTGTTTAATATTAACTTTTACGACTAAATGTGCACATCTTTACTAAAAGAGTTACCGTTTACTATTAACGACATTTCCTTAGCATTACAATATAGTATCTCCTATCACATAACATTCTATCCTAAAATAAACCGTACGTGAGGGGACACACATACATACATATGTAGATTTCAAGCTCGAGGGTATTAATACATTTTGTAGAACGAATGCTGTTCCTCTAAAGAAATACTATTGAATGTGCGTTCTTTACAAATACAAAATATGGCTTGAGTTATTTTTTTTTCGCTGTAAGGTGTTTACATTGCTTAGATGAATGCGTCAAAGGAGAGTAGGCGTAGCTCATGTTTTATTTCGCATTCTTTTCATAAGATGTAGCTTGCTCATTAAAGTGACCGCAACTACACTTACATATACATATATGTATGTAATATCTTAAGTTTTTAGGGTATATTTATATGCATATACATATGTACTTATTTAGGTATTGAAATGTAAAAAGTGTAACACAAGTAATGATAGTTAACCCAAATAAATTTTTAACCAAATACTTAAGCAAGCTATTTATTGAGACTTTTTCAATGATTCATTTTACCCAGATACATATGTGTGTTTGTGAATATTAATATGAATATATATGTATATTATATAATATTTATATTCCTAACTTTAACAGAAGAATATCAAATTAAATTCGCAGAAACAGAACTAGTTGTTCTATAACTAAACCACTACCCACTGATGTACGGGCAACCATAGAGGAGTACGTAGGTGATTATTCGGCAAATAAGTTTCACAAGTTTTGTGATGACAATCGACTGAGACATTGGGAAACCCCTCAAGCGGGTTCCAAATGTGTCCCTTTCTCTTTTTATCAGCAACGATGAGTCATGAAGGTCGTGACGAAAACAAGGTATATGCTGTGGCGCTGTGCCTAGTATTTCTTCGAAATTTCGAATTATTTGTACACATGTATGTATGTACATACATATGTATATTCATTGCATTATATTTACATTCGAAGAGAGTAAAAGCGTCTGTTGAAAAGTAATGGCGAATGCAACCGTTCTTTAAAAAAAAACTTCAAGTTAAAAAATAAACCATAGAAGTACTTACAAATTAGCACTTCGATGCTGGGAAAATCAATCTAGTCGTTAATACGTATTTTTTATTGTTTTTAATTAAAGATTCATGTGTTTTACATAAAGGGATCAAAAACAAAAATTGGAATCACGAAATCTTTCCACTGTCGATTTTTTCAACATGTGCAACACACAACGATAATCACTCACACACAAGCGGATATACGCAAATGAAGAGGTTTTAGTGAAATTATGCGGAAATGGAATATATTGTATATTATCTCACCTTTTACAATTTCCAAGATTCACGAAACCTCAAGACTAGTTATACAAATATAAAACTTTTTTTTACATTAACAATAAAGTAAATAACAAAAAGGAAAAATTTCCAAAAAATTTTGTATTGAAGATGGATGGACTGTGCAATAGTTAAAAGCCGTTCCACAACGTTGTGGTGATATGTACGGTTTGTGTTCTACTTTGGTAATATGCGACTTTTCACTGCTTCGCTTACAAAATTGGATGTATCCACACAATACATTTCGTTTGTAATTTATTTTCAATTTGAGTTATGAATTATATTCACGAACCGGAAGGTAGCTTTATGTTTTTGTTTTTCTATTAAATAGAATAAAATGTTTCACTCATAAGTAATCTGTTTATTTCACTTGACGTTGACTTTAGAACTGCGGATATAATTTGCAGAAAGACATTTTACATCAAATTCAACCCCTAACAGCGAAAAAGTGGGGTTGAAGAGCTGCGAGAGCGATATTCGATTGCGAAAGCTTTTGCAATACGGATTCAGACTCTCTTTTGAACATTATATTCGAAAGTATGGATGTGAAATATCGGATCTAAATTTAAAAAAGTAATTAGTTGTGAATTTTTTAAATTAAATATAACATATGCATCATCAGTTTTAAAATATATTTACATATTTATTTATCTATATCTTCAGACATGACGTGTGAAAACGCGAACTTTTAAAATTTGTTGTCATGTAATATTTTAATTAGTAGATAAATTAATTAATATAACATTTTAGTTTTGATAAGAGAGATAGGTCAATAGGAAATTGCATGTAATTTGAAGTATCCATCCACCTATGCTATGCTATATTATATGAATCCATATTTTATATTATTTTTTTATATTTCGTACGTATGCATCTAACCAAAAATTATAACAAATTTGAATGATTCTCCTAGTACATTTACGTACATGTATATATGTATGTATGTATGTCTATTGTCAGTAATTAAGACGAATGATTGTCAGGAAATCCGTTTATAATGAATTCAAAATGCTGCGTTTCAAATTCGTGACACATCCAAGCATCTTTATGAACTATAATTGCATGTCTTTAAGTATATACACACATATGTACATATACGAGTTTGCCTAAATATGTACACCTATCATGTGTGTGTTATTGGTCAAAACTTAGCATACAGGGAACAAATATGAGTAATTTGTGTATGTACATACATATGTACATAGTACATGTAAATCGCCAGTATTCAGCGATTACGCTGTCGCCGGTAGATATATGGCAAATAAGAGTTTGTTCTAAACGCATCTACTATTTTTTCGGTCTTGCATTTGTGCATTCTACCGTAGCTGTGCGCTTATTCACAGACAATTAATACGTTGTTAGTATGTTCCTACATACATACATATACATATGTATATATATATATATATATTATGTTCGACTTCTCAACGTTAAATTGGCGGAAAATTACAAAAAAAAAGTAAATTTACATATAAAGAACATACATTTGCATATTGTCTTCGTATTTTTTGAAGCAAATATTAAATCCAATGCCTAAAAACTCACATGTACATATATATTATTCTTCTGTCGTACATATTTATACTACGTCTGCCTATTAACAGTGCAGAACTATTTTGGTTAAAATGAACGCGTACATAAAATGTTACCTTTTTCAAAACAAACCACATCAATTTAAAATGGACGGCTAGTAAGAAAAAAATAGGGAATGCCAAAAAATAAGCGAAAAACATGTGCTCGACAATGATTAATAATGCATAATATAGTTTCGACTTGTTTGCCAATTATAAACTTCTAAATTCTTAAAAGCAGATTCTAATAATAGCGTTGATCTTTTGATCTTATTAACAGTAATACAAAATACAGTCAAGCCGGATCAAGTGAAACGTGAAAAGTCACAAAACTATTCGAATATCATAAAAATGTATTCAATTGGTTTATAAAATTAATTTTATAGTTTTAATTTCTTTTACTGAATATAAAGCAGAATTTTATGAAGTAAAGAAAAGATATTTTTTTAAAACAAAATGCAAGAGATATTAAATTTAAAATTGAAATGAGAATGCTAAACTTAACCGAGTTTAGCTGTACAGTGCATGTACATACATAATTTTAGCATATCGACTTCCTTGTCGAATTGTATTTATTAATTACATATAACAATTTGCTTGTATGTATACTCATAAATATCGATAAACTCATTTCGTGAACGCTTTTAATTTCAAAGCTTGATTAATTTGATTTCCTTTAACACGTTGAGATTTTAAGTCACAACACAAAAATAGTTATGAACTTATAGTAATTTCTATATTAAAAATAGTTCCAGAAAGGAGTTTTTATATATTATGCTTCAAGACTTCTTCGTATTAAATTGTATGTGTTCTTGTTCTTTCGATGTTAGAGTATTGGTGTCATCAACTGACAATGAAAAATCAAATTGCTTGAAGTTAAGCTAAATGAAAGAAGAATAATTTGATAATCCTATGCCATTTGCGATATTCTGCTATAAAAGAATGTACCGCATGGCTTACAATCGGCAGTCTCTTTACAGTCCCCGTCAGATGCGAAGTAACCGGAACAACAATTCGTCAGTCGTAAATAAAAATAACAGATCTTAATTGTTTATAAAAATGAAAGGGGTAAATAAAAAGTTAGTTGATATAAATACAATATGTACATATATTAATACTCTCATTTAGCAAATTGCATTATTTATCTTGTGCGAGTACGTGTTATTCTCAAAAGTTATGAGCCTAGCTCCGCCTTCTTTGAAGTATTTACCGCCTGGAAATATTGGTGTTCCCTCTCGCCAATATTTGGCATCTGATCGAGACAGAAACTTGCACTATAAGAGAGTGAATGAAGCGCCGAGTGTTACAGAATACGAACGTGGTACTGGTAGTGGACGAACAAGATATGTTGCAACAAAGCATATACAGGTACCTATCGTCAGACAGGACTACGTAAGCGATTCAAGCGGAAATTATAATTTTGGGTAATATGCTTAAAAAAAGCTGTAAACCTATAGTTATTCGACATGAATATTTTCATAACCCAAATATGTAGATTCGAAACTGCAAATGGTATTCAACGCGTTGAATCGGGGGATATTTATAACAAACCGCAAAGCTCACTAAACGTGGAAGGTTCATATTCTTACACAGGAGATGACGGTCGTACATATACCGTTAAATACAGAGCTGATGAAAATGGATTTCATGCAGAAGGTGATCATTTACCAACGCCTCCGCCCTCACATAACCAGAATGGTGTAGAAGGAACTTTCTCTAGCAGTGGTTCTCAAAACAAAGCCAATGTTTACTCACCCTCGATACAATATCTACCACCTCAGCGTTTTTATTCGAAGCGGCATTAGAAAGATATTATTGAAAGTGTTTTTTTTATATTTTTTTGAGATGGCTGGTCATCCAAAATTAGTATTATATTCATATTTATAAATATATATATATGTGTAGCGTAACAGATACTCCTTTCATTGTTTACGTAGATTTAAAATAAAAACTTAACACTTGCATTTTATTTAAAGTTTTAATATCCTACCTGTTTTTTCATCGTATCTGTTAGTTCATCGATACACTCCTTTCTTTCGAATCTTTCGAATTTGAAGCTATTAGAGCGATAAAGTTCGTTATCTTCATGCCGTCGATTCCGGCATAACCGTCGCATTATAATATTACCACTGCCACTTCCTCCAAGTCGTGGGCTAGTTTAAATGAAATATAGTAAAGTCTAATAAGATTTCAGTATTTCAACAAATAATAAAGTACATAATTATTTGGAACAATAAAAGTTCTCACATAAACTTTGCATATTTGCTGGTTTAATTGGGATCATATTGTATATAACCATATTTTAGTGACTGTAACGAAAAGTATAAATTGTTTTAAAGCCTTCACTTTGCTAGATGTTACATTGTTGCACAAAGGAAATTATTGAAGTTCCCTTAAGAGGGTTTGGAAGACAAAGGCATGCGTATATGCGTATGTACAAGTTTTTAGATAAAAAGTGTGGATACAAGAATCTATGTATATATGAGAGTAGCTGGGACTGGCTGAGAGTGTCTGCGAAAGTGAAAATAGTCAAGCAAAACAAACATCTGCAGAATTTAAAAAGACGTATTTGGGCCCTTCGTAATAGGTATGTACATACCTACATACATATGTATATGTACGTATATGTATGCAGTAACTATACCTGAATACATGCGTACATAAGTTATTTATATGAGTTAATTTATTTGCAGCTGCTGGCATCTTTTTAATTCGCAACTGGTCTTACAAAAACGGAACCAAATTAGTTATTTTTGAAGTTTTCGTTTATAATAATAAGGGAGTTCATATAATATAATTTAATATTAATATGCATGTTGGGAATAGTTCGGGTTTGTTCAAAGACACTAAATGCTCTTATGAATACAAAAACCTAAATCGTTTAGTAATATCATGAAGGAACCCTTAATAAATATTTAAACGGACGACGGACTAACAGAACATAATTATTAAGCATTAGATTAACTATGTCAAATATATTGAGTTCAAGATTCGAAATGATTATGTATCAATTTCATATTAACTACTATGCGTACCCGCATGGCTTGCAATGAGTCATGTGCAAATCCCAGTTAAGGTGAAAATTGAACATGCGAAGTTTCGCTACGGCTCGTTGCCGTAACGATATGTCTGGAGCAGCTGATATGGCTGTTGCTGTTGCTGTAGTGGTAGTACCCGTTGCTTCTTGGCTAGAATCCACTTCCCGACCTGTATTAGGGTACATCATAACTGTGCCACTGGGTGCAGAGGTAGCCATTACCCGGCTTGACGAAAGCCTTAATTGGCGGTGATGACGGTGACTTCCAATTGTGGCATCAGAAGAGTCTTTTATTGTGTAAAAACCACCAGATGATCTAAAAATAGTTTTATTTATTTTTATTCGTAACAAAAACACAAAATCAAATGAAGACTTACGACATGTTATCACCACCGCCTCCTCCGACACAACTGACTCCACTTCGTCGCGAACGACTTTTACGACGACGTCGTCTGCGCCGATCAGATGATGCATGGCTATGGAGGACGTGTTGGCTCAGAGATTTTGGATATTGCGATGGTATATTCTTTCCCTCGGTAGCTGTTGTTGGTCCACTGCCTACTGTAATTAGACCGCTTGCTGCCAAGCGACGACCAGTGGCAGTACTGGAGGGCATGTTGCCAGTGTTGTTTCCACTCGCAGCTGTCATTCCCATATTGCCATCGCAAATACCTCCCCCCGAACTTGTTGTGTCAGCAGCTTGTGTGACGGTTGCTGTTTTTGACGAACGACCACCAAAGCTGTGATTAACTTTGCGCCACATACGTTCCATTTCAAAGAACACATATGCTTATACGTTGATTGAAGGGGCTTGCAATATGCACGTGATGTTCGAAAGTAACTATGACAAATAATGTTGATAGAGCGCCGATCTTACTTTTTTAATATAGTAAGGAACCATTTAAGTTATTATAATTATTTTGTTTGAACTGTTTAGACAAAAGGAACCATACAAGTCGATTTTGTTTGATTATTTATTTATGTGTTTTTGATTTTCTAATTCATCAATTGTTACTAAAGCATATACATACATACATGTACATGCGTATATTTTGTAATTATTATATTTTTTTATTTATTCCGCACGTTTGCAGCGCTGCTGTGAATTTTTACATTTGAAATCTGCATTTATATACATATGTCTATGGGAAATTTGATGTACATGCTTATTTATTGGGGTATACTCTATAAACTCAATTTATTACAAGTAAAATTACCTCTGCAACATTTCAGAGAATAATAATTATTATTATAAAATAACACAACTTTTTAGAGAATTGCCCTAATAAAAAAATGAGTAGACACGATTAAAGTCTGTCTACTGAACTGAGCACCTTAAAGGAATCGCATTGTCATTGCAGGAACTTAGCTTTGTAGTGCACTACAGTTTCTGCCAGAATGTTGAATACATAGTTATTTTCGTATACTTTTGAATAGTTATTACACTACTAGTTTGAATTATCAAAGGCATTAATTAACAGGATATCGAATTGTATCAGCAAAAATGTAAAGACCATATACATAAATATCGCTTTTGTAACGTATACACCAAGGATAGGCCGACGGATTTTTTTCTGTGGTGAACACAATCACTCATTTTACCAAATCACACACATTTTTCCATAACAATCGTCGTAAAAAAACAAATATGCGCAATTGTGTTTTTATTAGTTTTAAAATATTGAAATGTATTTTATGTATTAATTGACAATTACGAAAATAGACACGTTTTTTGGAAAGTATTAAATTTTTATGCACTGATGTATACAGTACTCGATTCTCAGCAAACCCTTCTTCACGAATAAAATTTCCACCATAGGAAAAGGTTTGCTCTGTTGGCTCAAAGCTTTTGATAGAAAATATTTTAGAAAAGCTTTTGGTTCACTCGCCACCTGTCATATGGCAAACATCAACAATTTCAATGCATCCTTTGGAAGGTGGTGGAATTTCCTTTTCAATTTATTCGAAATCAACCCTCGCACAATTCAAACGGCTCATACTTATTATACTGAGAGTTGTATTTTGCTCAGTAGAAGCGCTTTTTTCTGTGAATAGACGTTTTTCGAAAATTATTGGTTTGTTTATTAAGGTTTTTGATTTATAAAATTATAAGCATGTGTGCATTCTATATCTGCATATACTGTATTTACTTTTGTCATACAAATAAATTTCGTATTTCGTATAATTTTCGTATTCCTTGGTTGCAGTCAGGCTGAAAAGTTCGGTGTCGTCCCTTCGGTGAAATTTTTGTGAGATCACTATTGACCGATTTACGGTGTCAAAAATCAAAATGACAATATTCTAAGATTTCGACTTCGAATTGTTTCCGCATCTAACGTATGCTTCATATATGGCCTTAAGCAACTTTTTTTTATCATTTGCAAAAATAAGAATATATTTTTAGAGGTGTTTTAAGGATTTGCATTGAATGCACATTTGTGTGATATTCCAATTGGAAGTTAATAAGCTAACAATAATACAAATCAGCTAATTTATTTGAATTATTACTTTTTTAAAATGTTCCAAGTCTTCTTAGTATGCAAATACATCTATATATTTGAATGTAATTATTTTAATGTATAAATATGTATACAATATGAATATTTAAATTAAATATGTACATACGTGTATATACTTGCACATACATATTATGTTAAGTGCTTATCAGCATTTATAATTCCTATGTATGTACATAGCAAAATTATACCAACTTTTGTTACGTACATGCATACATACATACATATATACAAATATGTTGAAATAGACAACTGGTCTTTGCCTTATAGGGGCGTTCTAATCTGATCAGTTTTATACAGCGTTGCTCATATTGCAGATGAATTTAGAAAATGCCTCCTAAAGATTATTTAGGCAGCTTCTGTATACTTTTTGTGTGTCTCTTTGGAATAAATTCGTTTCGGTTGGTATGGACTTCTGATATCGCGCGATATGACTACTATCGCGTTTATCATGTGGAATTATCTATGCAACAACACGTTGCTTTATTCCAACAGTTGGAGGAAAAGAGTGACAGTTGTACATTTTTTGGTCATGCACGGCACCCAAAACAAAAATTAACTATCATGGTAGCTGCGCATAAAGTCGCCGATTTTGCCGATTTACTACAAACTTACGATATTAAGTATGATGTGTTGGTAAGAAGTCAAAGAAATAATAGACTCAACTTTGTTTTGGTATATTTATTTAGATTTTTTAATTATACTGAATAGAGTTACAATTTTCAAGAAATCATTGATCGAAACCTCGCAGAAGTTCTTTCAAAAGATATTGATCCAAAAAGTATGGACTGGAAACATTATTTTCATCTTGAAACTATTTATTCATGGATGAATTTCTTGGTCCAAGATCATCCCAACGATTTGGCAATTATAAATATTGGAGAAAGCGCCCAGGGTATACCAATCAAAGGCATTAATCTCAAGAAAAACAAAAAGGACAACGCTACAACAATATTCATTGAAAGTGGTATTCATGCACGCGAGTGGATAGCACCTGCAACAGCAAATTATATCATCAATGAGCTTCTTTCATCAAATGACACGGAAGTTCAAAGACTTGCAGAAAACTACAACTGGATTATCCTCCCTGTTGTCAATACAGATGGTTATAAGTATACATTCGAAGGTGATCGCATGTGGCGTAAAAACCGCGAGCTCTTTGGGATTTGTCGTGGTGTAGATTTAAATAGAAATTTTCCATTCCATTGGAATTCTACTGGATCTAGTGGCGATCCTTGTCGTTATGATTATTCAGGACCTTCGGCAGCGAGTGAAACGGAAACCAAACAAATGATAAAATTTCTTCAAGAAAATTTGACAGTTGACAATATAAAAACTTTTATTTCGTTACATTCATATTCTCAAATGATTATGTTCCCTTATGGACATACAGCAGATCACGTAGAGAATTATAATGATCTTTCAGCGATTGGAAGGAAAGCTAGTGAAAAGATAAAACAAGTATCCGGGCGCACTTACAAAAGTGGTAGCATTTATGAGGTCATATATCCATCGAGTGGTGGTTCAAAAGATTGGGCCCATGGCGAACTGAAAATTCCCTTAACTTTTTCATTTGAATTGCGTGGACCGCCCGACAGTAAGGACTTATTTATCCTTCCGGCTGCAGAAATCGAATCTACTGCGCAGGAGACATTCGCAGCAATAATGACCATAATAGAAGAGTCTGAATCAAGAGGATATTATTCGTGAAATTATAGCGCACATACATATACATACATACACATATAAATATTTCAATACTCACTGTTTTATTAAAATCGAATTTTGTAAATTAGCGATTGATACGCTAGAATTTATATGTTTCTTAAATGCAATAAATATATTCTGATTTACTTCGATCATTAACAAGTTGCTTTTTATAACTTTCATTTCGTTTTAACAAAGATAAATACCATAAAGATTTAAAAATATTTAGCTTTCGTCATCATAGAGTGATTTCGAACTCAACCCTCGTTTCGTGGAATCTCCCTATGATATTTTAATGCCTAAAGATTAATAGTAAAATACTCGTAACATATACATACGTATGTACATAATATAATACTTTTCCACAAAGATATTGGTAACAAATTCCAGCTATGTTACTTTGTTTGGTAATTGTGAATTTTGTTTAGTCAAAAGTTTTTATGTACATACATAATTATTCCCAGCATACATAAATATGTTTACATTTAATCTGTGTTTGCTAATTTGTTTTTCTAATTTATTAGAATCTAGTCTTCATTTGGCACTGTGGTGTTGCGCACAGCATTCATTTGTATACGATTTTCCCATTCCACTATGAGCCGGTGCGAAGAGGGCGCCTCCTCAGGCGTAAGATCACACAACTGTGCCAATGACATAGCGGGGCGCATTGTGCCACCTCCATTCTTTTTCAAATCGTAATCAGGACTAGGAGTTGCTCTAATAAAAGGTTTATTTTTTTAATTGGTTATACAATAGAATGTGTGTATTCTTGCCTACCTGGGAGAGATGCTATTATTTAATGATGTAGAGTAGGAGATTTCAGTGACAGACTTCGCTGAACGCAGTTGTCTAGGTCCAAGACAATGTTCTACTTCGGAATCTTCGTCATCTGTTTGTTCATTGCTGTGAATATATATGTGTTTGTTTAAATTATGAAATAAAAACGTCTTAAAATAAATTAGGTGACTTACTCGTTTTCAATTGACTCTAGTAAATCGGATGTAGATTGTCGAAATTTGTTGCGCTTTTTCAGTTCATGCTCACGAGCTTGTAAGTCCTTTATCTCTTTCTGGATCTTCACCTCCGCTGGTACGTAACCTCGCCGAATTACTCTACCTTCTGCATCTCGTTCGATTTGTGGTGGAGTCATAGTAACCGTTGGTATGATTATAGGAGGAGTCAGGGCTTCAGGCGTCATTGCTGGGTGTAATGCACTTGACACAACTGTTGGTGGCGTGATAGATGATGTGGAAATATTATTGTTAAGCAAAACATTTGCGGTTTTTGGATTTAATATAATTTGATTTGCTGTTGTATTATTGTTGCTTGGTTGTAATTTTCCTCGAGAAGCTATAAAGCGCTGCATGACCCCTTTGTTTGCAGGATTAAAAGCAAAGATACGTTGTCTATTAAGAACTGGGGGTGTAACCGGAACCGTGCCCGCGATCATCATCTGACGGGGTGGTTCTGGTGTAATTGTATAGAAATTCGGACCAATATAACGTTGTTCTTTTGACGGCTTCATCGGTTCTATGTAAAGAGGAGTAGCTGAGATGCCATTTATTGGACTTGGCGACGCTGATATTCCTGAGTCCTCGTCAATACATTCTTTACTATTAATGCTATTTTTACCATGTGATAAGGAATCTTCGCCGTTATTCAAAGACGAATGTGGTAAGGGACTGATTGATAGGCTATTAGAGCTATCATTGTCATTATGACCGTTATTATCATTAGTAATGTCATTTTCATTGTGCATTTCGTATTCGTCTGTTGATATGAGGGAGCTACCGGTGATAAGTTGGCGATGTTCTTCTTCGCGACGTACAACTTCTTTTATTTCTTCTTGAATGCGGATCAACGGATCAATTTTCTGAAAGTGATAAAATAAGAAATATGTAGGTGATTATGATTGTGTTTTTGTATCGCACTAAGTCTCAAAAGATTCCTTTTTCTTATTATTACTTGCCAAATCATAAAAAGTGTGCGCACATGCACATGCATATATCACGGCAAAAAATTTATCAAAAAATCTGCCCTGCAAAGAAAAATATTAACAAAATAAGGCTATGTATACATTAGGCTTGAAAGAAATTGCACACATCCATTCGACTTTTGATTTCTAAATACCTGCCTACAATTTATTTGTGGGGATAAAATGAGGGCTTTTTTCTAAACTGCAATTATATCTATGTGCACACATACATAAGAATATATTGTATGTGTGTTCCCATTGCACCCATGATTACATTTCCTTTCAGTATCTTAAAATACATAAATATTTGCTATCGTATCTACCTTCCATTTGATGGAATTATTTTGACTGATAATTATTGGTTCTTTACGAAAGCTTTTGTGATTAAATAACAAGTAAGTTATACGCAAACGTCGAAAATTTATATGTCCCAACACGCACAGGTTCCGCATACGAGTACAAACATTAGATCGGGTCGATTTTCTTTCTATACAATCGCGTATGAGGGATCATTCAACAACAACAACTTTGCCTAAGAGACTATGTGTCTAAACCCAGTTTCAAGTCAGCGATTTTTAAAGCAAAGTTTACCTTTAAGGAAATATAAATGACGAAGAAGTCAACTGTATCATATACATACATATCTCCCATATAACCTATTATTATTTTTTTTTAGTATAATGCTTTCAATTAAAAAGCTAAGAACTCGTCATTTTGCAGAATAGTCTGGTTGTTCACAATGAGTCGAAGATTTATTGTATACACGATTTTTCCGTTTTTTTGGCTTCCTATAAGTCAACCCGCTCTAATATTATTACGTACATACATATGTCTTATTAGTTTGTCGGCAATTTTATACTTAATTTGATTGACTGTGTGTTGAGTTTGCACAGGACTCCGTTTTGATAGCATTATTTATACACTATTATGCAATTCGCTTACATACAACGATAACGAAGGAATTATCATTATTTCTTATTGATAAATATATTTAATGTTTTCTATTAATAATTGATTTGATTTAACTTCATAGATGTTTTGCTAATGTGACCTTTTGAAAATACATATGTATGTAAGTACATACATACCTTCCTACTTCGATAAATTTTACCATCTAAGTATGTTAAATGAAATTTCATATTGAATTCAAAACATTCGACTCAAAAAGCATATTGTTTTCGCATTTAACCAAAGCTATATTAATTAGCCTGTTTTCATATTTCTGCCAGCTGCCGAACATATTCCGTAATGATTGTATGATATTAAGAAAATATTACCATAAATACTTAAAATTGAAATATATTACTCCATTTGTCGATTGTGATGGAAGGTTATATTGCAATTCATTTAGCGGTCACTCCAGTAACACTGGAGGCGCATTTTTAAATATTGCCGCCTATTTTGTCTCGCCTACCGACCTAAATGCTGGGACTTGTTATGACGGTAATGTGTTTTAGCAATAATCTTTTCAGTTTGTTTATGGAATTTTCGATATATAGACATATAAATATTTATTTTTGAGTAATTGACATTGAAAGTACACTGGCAATAATCCCGGTCAAATACCTGTATATGCCAAAATCAAAAACAACATACATATATAGTATATATGTTCGGTGCTTCCAGAAAAAGTATGATATGCTGTGTAAGACTTTTAAATATTGTCAAATCTTTTATCGTACATATGAGAAAAATGTCTGAAAATAAACTTTGTCATATGTTTATATTAGATACATGTATGTATGTATGTATTATATTATATACATACATGTATGTATAAACAACGAGATTATCTTGCGAAATGTGTAATGATGTTTTTAAATATTGTTACAATTTTAGTTATTGCATTTATATGCAAATTACCTTTACTATTTTATGATCATTACTATTTGGTACAAAACTCCTTTCAAAACCTTGTAATAGGCTACCGAATATAAATATAAAAGTATGTATAACATAATTAGGCAATTATCTCGTTTGGCAAAGTTTTTCCCAAATAAAAGAGGCTTATTGACGAAATTTTAGAATGACTCATATGTACCACTTGCCATAATTGCTCTATTCGTCAATAATAATTACAACTGCACGAACTTCCATGTTCGAAATATGTCAATATCTTATCAACTCGCTCGGTACATTTTTTCATTTTAAATTGCACAGGCTTTTTTAGATAAAGTTGTGCAAATTCACCGTCAAACCAGTATGTATGTAGGTGCACAGGTACATATGTGGATGTACTTTCGGAAAAATTACATTTCTCGTACACATATTTGCTTTTTCCTCGAATTTTAACTTGCTTACCAACAATTCATTTATTGAACACTTTTGTTATCGGTAGAACTATAAAAACAAAAATACAAACACAGTCATATTTGAAAAGTTTCTAATTTGCGATAAGGTGACAATGAGTAAAAAGAGTATAAATAATTGTTTATAGTATATCTGTGTATGTATATGAAGTACCTGAATATTATTTCGAAATTCTCTTTAATAATGAAGGCTAAATTAGCTTTGGAGGTGTACATTCTATGTATTATATATATGCATATACTATATATCAATCCATAAAAGTACGTGATTTTAATTAAACATTATTACTACATTTCTTGATAAAAATATAATAGTTTTAACGTGAATATACATACATATATTAATTATAGGTATATGTATATGATAAGCTTGCGAAGTCTGAAAACTCATGAGTAGTGTTTATTTGTATTTGACTTATGTAGTTGCGTTAAACGAACGACACCCTAAAATTAGAGATTCCGTAACCATTATGGTCCTAGTGTATAGTAGTGGAGGTCTTTGTCTGGGCTAACTGTTGAGCGTTAACACTGCATTCACAAAATGTTCAACATTTGGCTGTTGCTGCATCCGACGGTAGCTGTTGTGGAGTGAAACTAACGTTTCAGTTTGCTTTAATTAGATGTGAAAATATTTTCGAAACAGTACTTTTGTAGAGGAATAATGAGAGCTTCAAACAAGCATTCACCAAAGCCATTTAGTTTTACTTTCGTTGCTTTTGAAACTATATTCATGTAACGGATACATATGTATGTACATATGAACACATTACCACATGGAACAGAATATATGTATGTAGATATATACAAGTAGATATGAATGAGATTTTGTTTAATTGGTGTATAGGAATTGACATCGCACATTGAATTGATTCCATAATACTTATGTATATCATTAGTGAATTTATGTTGCCTTAGTACATCTGATAAGAAATATTATCTAAATACACAGTTGAGTTAAATTTGGGTTCAAAGAAATATGTAGGAATGTACAATTTGTTTTACTATTTTTGGAAAAGTCAAATAAACAGAATTAATAGGTGACTAATCAAATCTGAGTGTACATCAAAGCTTGGAATAAAATTTGGAGACAGAATTCCGGTTCACAAATTATAAAAATGTGTTGTCACGGGCTTAGGTAATTGCAATGTTAACAAACTCTGTCACGTTTCATGTTCCTACTTTCTTATTTTCGATGATCTCGTGTTTTGTTTTTTATGTTTTGTTTTAGTTTACATTTTTTATAGGTCATGGACGAATAATAATTTCAACAAAATTAACGGTACGGTCGTTACAGTATACATAATATACTGAATTTTATATGAAAAAGGCGCAATATATCACTGTCATTTTTTGCCAGTACGTCTGCAAGTTATGGGAAGTTAATATTGTTTATAAATCACTTTAGTAACAAGTTTAAATAATACAAGTTCAAATAATGCATATCATTTGCCTATGTACATATGTTATTAAAATAGTTCAGAGGTGATTGAACTCCTTCAGTATATATATATATGTATATATATGTATGTATGTATGTATTTCTTATAAAAACTAAGTATGTACCCAAGTTTATCGTACACGCAAGTTTGTACCCACATTATTTACTTTTTCACCATTTCATTTTTCAGCATGAAAAGAAGTAAATTAACTTTCCGTCTTTTCTTTTTCGTAGGCCGATATACCAGTTTCTGCTTTGGTGGAACCTGTGTTGGCTTTGCCATTAACAGCATCAATACTAACGCGAAGCACTGCGGCTTACAATTGCCACAAGTCTTGGCATTGTTTGTTTACCTCGCTATTCAGTGGCACGATCTTGTACTCTAACTTGGTTTTGATCGTGGCGTTTGCCATTGACAATACGTTTATATGAATATGTGGAATTTTTTTTGCTTCTTTGTTTTGCAAACGATTTAGGAGCATAGTGAAATTTCTACTACATACTATATGTTAGTTGTTATACTCACAATAATTTCTAACTCTTGTCATGCTAATTATAAGCTTATTTCGAACAGAAAAGTTTTTTTTTCATTTATCATAAACAAAGCTTCAACTAACGGAAAGATCATTGGCGACGTAAAATAAGAAAGATCAAGAATAGTTTGCATTCTCTTTTCCAACAGTCACTATCATACTTTTACATACTTATATTATAGTATTTTTTTTTATTTATATGCGTGTGGTACGTACATAAGTACATGACAATTAAATTTTTATGTGGTCGAAAAGTTTTTCCATAGGAAAAGAGTAGTATATCTTTTCTTACACTTACTCTTGGAGGAAAATCGCTGATTGTGCATGAACACAAAAAAATTACTTGGTGTCAAAAATGATTTAAAACGTCCACGATTTTCTTGACTTTGTTAATTAGCTTTGGAGAAAATATGCCTTATTTTTACATACTTTCATTTATATACATAGATGTACCCCAGAAACACCCTTAACACAATCATTTATTAAAGCATACTTCTTACATACCTAGGTATGTATGTATGTATTTGGACTTACTTAAGTGGAATAACAGTATAAACAAGTGTTTCCTTATGAAAGAAAATATTTACATACATACGAATGTAAGAATGATTTTACGAATACATTCACATGATCGTGGTAATGAAGGTAAATTGATGGTGAACTGAAAAACACACCATCTGTCATAAACAGAAATACAGAAAACTTTGGCTTCAGCTAAACTAACTCGTAGTCACCAACCGTAACGTATCCAACCAATGAATGCGACCGGGATCTATTATGGAACAAAACTAAGATCGTTTTCATATGCGAAAATCTGTTACCGGCAGTGATGGCTTCTGGTATATACATATCTATCTACTTACATATGTAGATCGGAACTTCTGTATGTACGAATGTACAAGTATAACATATGCACCTTTGAAATCTTTTAAGGTTTCATTCTAAAGAGTTTTTTGTTAGCTTTAATTGAGCACAGATAAAATAACTGTATTTTAAATCCTTATCATGTACATATAAATGTACCCACATGTACTGATTTCTTATTTGATAAATATTTTCGATATGCAAAAACGCTTACCTCACTTTTAATTTGACCCATGATAATTAACTATTTATTAATGATAAAAACGAATGTATGTTTATTATAATATTAAATTTTTTTTCTATTCCGATTTGAAATCAAATTAAAAATTCCATTTTACAAAATAAGTATGACTTTAAGCGACACTGGCTACGGATCCGAACGAAAGTTGGCAACAAACTAAATTCGAATACGTTGAGAAAGCAACCAATTCTTCTACTTCCAACTTCACGCTCCCAAACATGTAACATAAAAATTACTCTCTAGATTAAATGCTTTTATAATGAGCTCTGAAAACCAAACAAATTCACCACACTTTAGTGAAGGCTGCCACTTTAACAGTTAATATTTAATAACCAACTTCTAGTATAAATAGTAAAATAATTAACTTTAGATTATTAATATTATGAAGGATCTAATTTTTTTTATGAAAATTTATTTAAAATACTAATGTATGTATTTGTATGTAAATATCCTAACGTTCTTCGAGGTTATGGGTTGTCGTCATGCATCAAGCAGATTTTGGAATATGTCGGCTGAACTTACCAAAAATTTTTAATAATTTTAAACAACATCTACATATTATATATTTAGGAAATACGTTGTTATGAAAATAAATTTGAAATAAGTTATGGGATCAGCTCTCATACACATATGTATGTATGTAATAGGTATAAATTATATTTGATTGTTTTTATGGGAAAAGAAAAACAGATTTGAGTACTCACCGCGAACTGTTATTCATAAATTAAAACATGAGATTTTGTGATTACGTCTACAATTTATTGCGATTGTAAATCTGCAACTCATATTATTATATATTTATATTAAAAACTTCATTTTTAAAGTTATTAATGCTAATAATTATATTAATTCTGATGAGCTTGCTTAGCTACAATAACATTAGCAGCTTAAATCTGCAAACGTATGTATGTGAATGTAGTGTGTGGGAATTTCAAGCTAGATTTCATTGTTAAGTGCAGCACAAACTTAAATGTAGTTATACGCAGTTCATTTTAAAGCCAATATAAATATTTTTTCTTCCAAATATTAACAACTCTCTTTCAAATTAAAACTGAAATGAAATAAAAAAGAAATAACTTTGCATATTCTGTACACGCGAATATTATGAATTGGCTTTGCAGTTCGAACTTTTTAATATGCTGTGAAAGAAGAATATAGATACAGATGTTCGGAAGTACAAGACTCTACTTTCAATCTTGTTTTTTTTTTTTAATGTAATAAACCTTATTTTAAATCGTATAAAAGTTTAGAACGACCTTTTTCTTCTGTTCGTTAAGCGCTCATTCAACAAGTTGTTGTTTACATGTTGCATGATACGGTACTTTTACGATTGTGAATTTAGTTTTCGGTAAATTGTCTGCTAGAATGAATTCCACTTTGTCTAACGGCAATATTTCAATTTGTGGAACATCGCTTGGCACTGGCTCCTCTTTTGGCTTTTCCATTTCTTCATCATCTTCATCGTCAGCGGTAGGTGCGCCTGGCACTGGTTTCAGTACCGGAATACATTCATCAAAGTGATGTTTCTCTTTTTTAGTTGATTCTTCGCACTGATCAACATACAAAGCAGTGACGCGCAACAGTTCAACCGTCACACCCCACGTAAACACTTTCAATGTAGAAGCCACTTGTTGGACAGCATTCAAAACTATGTGATTCGTGGTCGCTGATTGTGATATATATGTCGGAATGATAAGTAACTTCCGAAGATTGGTACAAAGTTGTAATTTTTCATCAAATCCTGCTTTAATGTCGAAGTTAACAAGCTCAAGTTGTGCAAGTTCTTTTAGTTGTGCGACGGCGTCTAATATTTCCAGTGTACAACAGCTTGTTTCTTGTCCATTTTCAAGACGTAAGCGGCGCAGATTTTTTAATTTGGGAAGTACAACCTTTGCGAATGTTGAATCAAAGTCGCCGCATTCACCTAATTCCAAAGAACGTAAATTCAAAAGTTCACCAAGAACTTCGACCCCTTTAGAACCCAACTCGCGTACGGCAGTTAAAGACAACTGGTTGAGTTTTTTTAATGATTGTAGGGATTGCAAGTTGCCTGTAATTACACCTGGTTCACATGTGCGGAGACGCAGCTCTTCAAGTCTTATTAACATTCCAATGTGTTCAAGATTTATAGAATCATCATTAATGGCAACAGCATTTAAAATGCGTAGGTTTTTGTTGCTTTGAAATAAACCTTCAACAATACGGGCTGAGCAACGACATAAATCGATAATTTCTAATGAAAAGACAGTTCCAATATGTTCAGAAAATTCTTGCCACATTTCTTCACCGCGCGTGCTAGATACCAACATTTTTCTAAGATCCAAATGCCTTGTTTCGCCTCGGCGTAATGCAGCAGCAAATCCCGCCCAGCTACTCACTCTGGAGTTTTTCATGCGAACTGTTTGCCATAAGGATGTATCCTTTGCAGCAAGATTCCACAGTTTACACACTGAAGCTGCACGTGGACGTTCCTGTAGAAATATTGTTGAAACTACATAATTTGAATTCATAATATTTGGGTTCATTGAGTTTTTTTTTTAATATATGTACTTACGTGAATTTTCAAGTACTTAAGAATGCAAAGTAATGCGTCATAAGCAAAAGATACATTTGCAAAAAAATTTGTGGCAAACGCTTTGTTTGATTGATCTGATGTAGTTTGGGTGGGTGAAATAACGAGAGTTTGAATAGGTGCATCTAATGAAACTGTGGATGTTTTACGATTATTTCGGATGCTTTCATTAATTTGTTTCAGATCATTTTCGATATCGTTGACATGTCTGTAATTAAAAGAAATATATCAAAATTTAATCTCAGACTAAACTTTTAGCTTTAATTATAAAAATATTTGGCTCGCTCTCGCTCTTGTTTTCTTTCTTAATTATGGGAGTGGAGAAAATTTTTCTTGTGGGACACAATACGTTCGCACACTCACTCAGTTGTGGGAGCAATTGGTTTGGCAACCATCACATACTTTTTTCCTTTTACTACGGCAATTGTTTGAGGATACTTATTTTCAGGACGTGTAAGGCGAGCGTTTGATGGCTTACGTGCTACTACTTTTGTTGATATCTCTGGAACGGATGTACAAGCCTATAATATGGGATAAAAATCAATGAAATTCACAGAAATATGAGATTGAATATTAAAGCGTCACCTCACAAATATATTCACGTCCCTTCGTTTGAGAAATACCTTCTCCAGTAATACGATATTCACTATTTGAACGGTTTAATCCGACACACTCATGATGAAATAGACAGAGGCATTTTACACATTTTAGTTGCGGAATATGTCCCGTTGCTCGTGAGCATTTGATTGTGCATGGTTCAAGTGTTGAAATGGATTTGATATTATTTACTGATCCTGCATTTGACTGATATGTTGCAGTCACATTTGTAGTGATAGATCCCCTTAAAACCAGAATTCAAACTTTCTAATGAAAATTGCCAGTAAAATATTTAAAAATGAACAAATGCTACTTAATCCAACCAAAAAATAAAAGTATTGGATTTTTGTTACATACAGCTACAACAGCTACAAAAAACATACTAACGAGAGCGAGAAATAATTATATTATATTTCAATAAAATAATACTTACTTCTTTAATTTACTACTTTTATGACTTGTTCCACTACTGGAACTGGCATGCCGGCTACTTGGAGGTGTACCAGGAGTCGAGTTAGTGATATATCTACTCGAGGCAGTACCACTGAGCAAAGCATTATTCACTTTAAGCGCTCGCGTTGGTGTCCATCCTTGAGGAGGCGGACTTGCCCCTTTGGGGCCTTTAGGTTTAGAAATTCGTTTACCAATATTAGGAGTTGGAGCTGCAGCGATTGTAGCCGCCGCTGCTGAAACTCGTGAAGACGGCTTTGCACTGCGCACAGTCTCGAAATCCGACCCAACACCAAGAGGCTCTCGAGCAAAACTGAAATGATCTATAGTTAGATCACCCTCGAGTAAAGGCAAAATATCACTCCTTGTTCGCAATTTTTTACCACCAGGCGATATAAAGTACACATCAGCTTTATCTTTACTTGATTCTATATTTGCACGCCATACTAATTCACGTTTCCAACCATAATCAAAGGGCTTTTTATAAAAATCATTTTGAGCGGATAATGGCTTTTTGGTCACACCTATTCCACTTGGGGTTGCGGAACTTGTTACCACATTGATATTTTTCGTAATATGGGTTTCAGTTTCTTCATTATCAGCCACTATATGCTCCGATTGCTCTTCTGAACACTTTTCTTCTTTTTTAACTTGTTCTTCCTCAAACACCTTTACCAATGACGAATCTTTCGAAGATACTTGTAATCCTGGTGAAGTTCGTGATGGAGAAGCATTTGAATTCTAGGGAAAAAATGTTTTTTACAATTATATTTGATCGTAATAATTTTAAAATTAATTAATTAAAAACCTGTTGAGAAAACATACTTGCTTCATTTTTTTGATGGTTCGGGAAATTAAATTTGGACTTTCCTTATTTTCATGTTCAATAATCGTAACTTTCATTAGTGTTTCTAAATCTGCCTTTATAACCTTGGGTTCTCCACTTTGCTCATCAAATCCTAACAAACATTCGTTTGAATCTGAATGGTGTATTTCGTACCGTTTACGTTTGAGTGACATATTAATTGCATTCATTTTCATATCTCTATTTTGAGTATTTAATATTGATTGTTGACGTTCTGCGGAGCCACCGTCCCGACTATCTTCATCCTCTGTACCGGATACTTCTAACTTTAATGCCGACTCCAAATAAGGTGAATCATCCTCGTTTTTATCATCGGAATGTATTTCCATATTTTCTTCTTCGGGCTGTGATTCTATCTCAAAAGAATCCCCCACGTTTTCGCTTTTCTCAACAGGCTTTGAACCATTACGTTGCTCAATGTGACTGGCTGTACGAGAACTGCCGTTCTCTGCTAACCAGCGTGGAGACTCTGCCCGTTCAGCGTATATCGCATCTCTTGTCAGGCTAGAGGCATCATCCACTTCCATTCTTATATGATGAAAACTTTGCTTCCTTTTTGGTGAAATTTTCGCAAGTTTTGCTCGAGCAACCGCTTATTAATTCCCAAATTATCTATCTGATACACTTCCTACAACAAAGGCAAAGGAAGGTGCTGACACTAATGCTAATGTTTGACGTTTGCTTTGCCCGCTTTTTCCACAATGATGAGGTTATGTTTTGTTTGCGACGTTACGTTTTTGTTATTCACCTTTCGTCTTCTGTTTTGTAATTGTGTCTTTCTAGTCGTAAATAATTTATTAATGTATATTCAAAAACTTTGATTTCGCGAGTGAATGTGTTCTTGGTCTAATTTAAAGAAAACTTAATTTCTTAAATAAATAAAACAATTATGTTGTTATAGTACATTATTTTTAACGCAGTGCAAAACAAACGGTTTAATCGAATTCTTTATTCTTGTTGTTTTTCTGACGCTTGTCGAAAGTGTTACCAAGTGCATCAACAAACGAAACGCGAAAAGGATGATAGAGAAAATACAGAATATAAAATTTTGCATCAATGTAAAGAATGTTGCCAGTACAATATTTTAGTTTACAATTTTTAATAGGCATTGTGTATAGGAATAAGTGTAAAATTTCACAATTAACTTATATTTTCGTATAAACCTATTTGTATCTTTGGTTTAATTCGTAACTCAATAAGATCACTTTGAAAAAAATTACAATATTTTTGAAATAGATTTAATGCCAGTGCTACCAATTTAGTGAAATGCAACCAATCAAATCAGGATGGTATCGCTATTTTTGCATTCGGATGCTAAACTTTTATTCGTTCCCGCTCATTTCCTATTGGAATGCAGCTACAAATTGTTCATATCGTCATCCATTTAATGAACTTAAATAAATTGTTTAGGAAATAAGTAAAAGTATTGTTTTGAAATAGTGCGTTTGGAATATTAAATCAACACATTTGAGTAAACAAGACGACCATATTTTATAAACAGCTCAAAAGCCGGGAATGAAAACTCCGTTCTTGGTTGCAGCATTGTAAGTAATTTTATCTAACCTATTTTTTTTAACTTCTGTAATCCATTTATCTTTTCTGGTTAGTTAATTTTCATTTTATATAAATGCGTATATAATGTAAGTATGAAAAGACTTATTTCGTTCAATAATATTGACACTAGTTTAAATTTATTTGATACACAATCAAGTAGGATTTATCTTCTCATTCCCCTAACTGAGATTATGTGATGAGCGCATGTCACAAAGCAGAGAGCAATGTTATATGTAGGAGCAACAATTTATGTTCAATTCATGTTACAGTCGTCCTTTTGCCATTTAATAAGATTGTTCGGTGACCGGCGTAATAGTGAAAATGTTAAGATAAAGAAATGCTAACAAATTTGCAAATAAATAAGTATAAAAAATCACTTCGCTTGAAAGGTGGAATATCGAATGTGTATTAGGAGAATTAATGGACTAGAGGCTAACAATCATTATTTATTCAAAGTTACAAATAATTAGATAATAATACATATATATGCAATTGTTTTGAAATTGTTATTTTGGCACTATCGCGAGTATGCCGGTTGATATAAGTATATTTGTTTTCTGCTTAGTTATGGCATAAAATAATATATAAAAAGTGAAAAAACATGAATAATTTCATGAACAATTTGATTTAACATGAAACGCAAATACCATTTCTAGGTAGTATATTTGATTAAGGACTAAATGCTAATAAATGTTCATAACACGCGTGTACATTATTTTCAGGTATAAATTTATGTATATGCACATATGCTGCATGTAACTACGTAATTGTAGTCTATAATCTATGTGATTTTATAATATTTAAGATTTAACTAATTTTCAACATCACTGTCGCTTCAACAACAATCAGTATTACTGATACTTGGTTCAATTGCGGAAACTCTTTAGTCAATTTCACGGAAATGTGTACAACACAGTCTACAATATCTCCGACATGCATCATATTTGTATTGTCTGCCATCCGTACTGAAAAAATGCACTATCGATGTTTTCACATAACAGCTCTTCTATTGGAATTATTGATTGTGGCTGTATTGCTATTGCAACCGCAATCAGTTTCAGCAGGGTCATGTCGTGAAGCGCAGCTCTGCTGCAATGGGCGTGACTCCTCTTGTGTTGTTCAAAAGACACCAATTAATGCAATAATTGAAGACCTAAACGAAAAACCATGTTATTGTGACCACGCTTGTCTGAAATTAGGCGACTGTTGTACCGATTTTAAGGATCACTGTCGAGGTAAATTTAAGTTACAAAGAATAAATTAATCAAATAAAACCTAATAAATGAAGTTAGTAATAATTTTAAAGAATGACTGAATCGATTAAAATTTAATATATAAAATTAATATTAAAAATATATTTATATTCTTATTATCCAAAGAGAACACACACTAATATACCATATACATAAATATGAATGTACATATGTACATACATAAGGATGATAAGCTATTCTAGGATTACATGTACAAAGTTATTAAAATTTCGCTTAACACCATAATTGAATATAAAAAGGTAGCAAACATTAGAAATTTACATCCAGTTTAACTGATAATGTTTTTTTATAATTGTAACACAGTTCACATAAATATTATATTACGAATTAGGTAGGGCAACCAACCATTTCAAAAAAGATTTAGGCAATGTAGATTGGGGATGGTTGTTGTCAAATTTTGATGTCATTTTTTATTTTGGTAGAGGATAAGAGAAATGTTATTTTCGTATGCGTTAGGACATATATTTAGTGCTTATGTACGTGGGTCGCAACTGGCTTGAAGTTTGTGTGGTCTTCGCCAGCTTTCCCCGAAATATATTTAAAATAACACAACACCCATAAAGTGGTGCTTTATACATTGTATATACATATGTATATAATGGTATATGTATTATATGTATATTACCTTATGCGTGAGATTGCGATTAGCAGAACAAAAGCACGTTTTAATACACTCCCAACATCAAAGTGGTGCAACGTAGAGAATTAAATTTTTATACATTCAGTCGAAGGTGTTCGAGCTCATTGATCTATTAAATTTATAATCTAAAAATATCTGTATTTTCTGGTTTTAAGATTTTATCTTAAATCTGTAAACTTTTTAGAAAAGCGAATAAAATACTTGGCTCGTCATGTAACCGTAATTATGAGCGTTTATTTTATATACATATGTATGTAGGTGTATTTACATATGTATATGCGTACATAATGGCTCTATATATGTACATATATAGGTTTGATAAACAGATTAAAGGTACTTTTGATAAAATTGAGGTAATCTGAATATTTAGCTGTCCTGAACCTTTGTAATGTACATCTACCTAGTAGTCACCAGAAAAACGTCGGAAATTTTTATTGTGTGTTGTGATAAGTTTTGATTTATCCAGAAGCTGGCTTTATATAGAAATTGGATCTGCAATGTTACCTCATACAAATAATTACATGTGCATCATGTATTTTCTTGATTAAAAAAGTACAAAAGCTGATATTGAAAATTTGGGTATGTGATTTTATTTACAGATAAAGTTTACAAAATAAAAACATAAAGTGGTAACAAATTTCAAATATATGTATGTAATAAGGAAGTTAAATCAAAAATAGTCTTAGTACTAAATATTTATATGTGCATATTTGATTTTTATTTTTTTATAATCTTTAGTGATTATGTATATATGATATTAATAGCCAATATTATTACCATTATTCAGTATTACGGAATTAAGTCGGGATGGCATCTAATCCACCAAGGATTTAAGGTGGGCTGGATCAATATTGGCCTATTCTTAGTCTATTGCCTTTTTAAGGTCCTTGCTGTCTCAAACCGTTTACCGTTCTTGAACACTTTGTCAGAGACGATACCCCAGAGGATCTCAATCGGATTTAGGGCCGGACTTAAGGCGGACCAGTCCAATACAGACATATTACAGAATTAAGTCGGGATGGCATCTAATCCACCAAGGATTTAAGGTGGGCTGGATCAATATTGGCCTACTCTTAGTCTATTGCCTTTTTAAGGTCCTTGCTGTCTCAAACCGTTTACCGTTCTTGAACACTTTGTCAGAGACGATACCCCAGAGGATCTCAATCGGATTTAGGGCCGGACTTAAGGCGGACCAGTCCAATACAGGCATTTTTCGCCCCGTAAAGATGGATTTGGTGACCTAAACTGTGTGTATTGAAGTATTGTCCTACTGAAAAGTTCTGTCTTCGCCTTATAAATTGCCACCAAATTCTATTAATTCACTCTACAGGAAACCCACATACATTTGAATATTCATTAGGGTAGAGATGTAGCACTTATTTCCTTTCCCCTATGGCAGAACGCAGCCCATACTATCCCACTGCCAACGCCAACCCTCGCTTAAAACAGGATCGCCGATCCTCGCGCATATCTCTCCAATATCTTTTGTAACTACTTTATTACTAAAAATTACGTTATGCCATTCTTAGCATCAAAAACGGTACTTATTTGCAAACTCCATGCGAGCCTTCAAGTGTCGCTGTGAAGGCTTGGGTTTAGGCACCATGGGGGTATGTTTCAGTAATGGATTTTTATGGGTTCTTTGCACTATTCGACTGTCAGTTATTTGGAGACCCATACGACATTAAATTTTTTCGCTACTCATTAAACCAACCACAGCAAACAGCAAGTCCTTGTATTTGCCGTTTGCAACGCAAATCGATGTTGCTTTTCCGCCCACTTCGTCGAATTGTACCATATTAACTTAAATTTTTTAGGTAATTAGAGATGCAGTTCCGGTGTCGGTTTATTTTTTTTGCGATATTGGTGATGTTCGCACCGCTATCATGTATTCCTTTAATGATACCTTGTTCAGGGTCTGTCAAACTGGTTTCATGGCATTTTAACTAATCAATGTCGAAATATTTAAATTAATTCCACTATTTTGAACAATTACATACATACTTATATTAAATATCTCAAACTAATTTTTGCAACTTAACTTCCGAAAACGCTATTATCAGCAGTTGCGATCATTTCGCACTGATGTGCACATATAATTATTTACTACGCAGTACCGAAAGCTCACGCTCGTTTTGAAAGCAACGGTACAACGAACGAAAGGAGAAAGAAAAAATTTTGGTCATTTCACAACAACAACATATCACCAAAGAATTAATCAATTTCAGAAACAGGATAGTTTTTCATATACATATAGCGAGAAAACAGGAAACCTAGTTATGCACATATAATTATTTGTATGAGGTATACCTAAATATATTAATGTAATGTGCCTAAGTGCACCCATCCACAATAAACGTAAAATGTATACATGTGTAATTACTTAGTTATTATCCTTTACTGGTGTAAATTCAACTTAAATATTGTATTAATAACTGTAATCTTCTCTCTTCTAGTGGTTGACTGTCAAGTGAGTGAATGGACTGCATGGAGTGAGTGTGATAAGAGTTGCGGTACAGGGGTCATGCTGCGTACCCGTAAAATAATTCGGGCACCGCAAAATGGTGGAAAGCATTGCCCATCTCTGACACAAAAGAAAAGCTGTTTAGGTATTCGATGTCACACCGAGAGAGGAAAACGAATCTTTCGAGGTAGGTGGAAGTTTATTTTAAAAAATATGATTTTGTCTGCATTTTGCTGAATTAAATTATGAATATTGTCAAAAAACGTTAAATACAAAAAAAAGTCCATACACATTTTTGCATACCCACAAACGATAAGTAAGCTCCTCATTGCCTCGTGTCTCAAATATAATTTTACATTTACAATTGCTATTAGCAAAAGTAGTCGCGTTGAGGAGTAAAACGCCACACTTTACAAATAGTGTTCAAAACGAACGCTTGGCAATAATTACGTAAAAAGCAACTCTTTGCTCCTTGCTCCTTAACAGGGCAAAACTAATTGCACACAAACTCGCGAGAGTGCAGAAATTTAAGTGTATTTATACATACAAATTATACTCTTGAATGTATTCATATTATGTTAGTACTTAGTAAATTCAACTAGTTATAAACTACTTTACAACTAGTATCAGGAGAACTACTAGTCCATCGGCGGTTTTTTGTATTAAATTTTTATTCATGTTTTTATGTATAATGGTTCGGAATGGTTCCATCAGATTCAGAAAATTGAAGATATAAACCGCTTTCACTCCTTACTAGTTGACCGCAGAGTGAGCAAGCAATTTTATATAACAGTTGCCTATTTATGAGTGTACCTATGGCTATGTATTCGTCTTTTTATACACATGCATATAAATATATGAATATGGCCACATATATGCATTTAAAATTGCACGCGTGGGGGTGACGTTGTGACCGTATTATGAGTGACACAGTAATCACCTCTAAATTTCGTGATGCTGCGGGGAAGCATACAACTGAATTCTTGCAACTTAAACACATCGAGACTACAAATTGTCAGCGATGAGCACACTTTGTAATGCGTAAAGGGACGCACACATCAGAATGTTTTAAAAGTCTGAAAGTGAGCTTTGTAGTAAGAAAGTCATTTTCATGCCATCAAATTTGCATGAGGCTTTTATTTTTTGCCCTTTAAATAATATACATGTGCGAGTTTGTAGATGTATAAGTTCCACTAACTTTAGCAATATATGTATAATAATTAAAGCAAATTAACAGATGCTTTTCCATATTAAAATTAGCAAGAAGTTGCAGTAAATGTTTTTACGTAATATTACAGATGTAGACGATAGTATGTATTATACACGTGCTAAGTAATTGAAACAAATAATTGTATTTGATAATGTTGAAATAAGTTTAAATTACATATATGTATATTCATTTCTGTTTCATCCACTACAGTTAAACTTTGGTTCCGTTATTTTTATACAATAATCAATACATTCCGCTTAGAACAACATTTCTACACAATATTCTTGCCGATCTTCATTGTGTTTAACTTGTTATCTAAATATTTAAATATTTTAAAAATATTAAAAGGCACTTTCCTTACACTTACATACATATGTATGTATATACTTATGTATGTATATTGTTACATACATAAACATCTACATATATCTATTTAAATATGTTTTATTTTTATTTTAATACTAAAATTGTAAGGATTTTGGTATAATTTCAGAAAATGCAGTTCTACTTCCATCTTCGGTATTCTATAATTATAATTCAAATACAAGTAAAGAATCTCTTCGGCAAACAAACAATCTCAAGAGGTATGTCTCAATTTTTTATTAGATATTTACAATTATTATTAATAAATAGCTCAAAGTATATGTATGCGGTATGATAGGATTTAAATAATTTAATATACATATATTATATATTTTAGTATATACTGAATAATAATGATTTTCGGTTGTTCCTCCAAAGTCTTCGATTAGGCGCGTCTTTTTTATATATTTCTCATTGAAAAACTTGTCAGAAATTTTGGAATTAGCGAAAATAAACTAAATATAACAATAATACTAAAATGGGAATAAGAGAAATAAGTAATAATTGGGTCTGTCCGCATTCAGTAAGCTTTGCATACCTCTTTACTAGCGCTTTCCGGAATTACATATGTACGTTTTATTACTGTGCTGCCGAAAACCATGTTACGAATTTAGCATAATTTGCTTATACCATACCTGCCAATTGGCGGTCTGTTCTTACTCATTCCTTCGGATAAGCAGCACGTGAAACTCTAGGGACAAAATGTAATCCTCAGGAAAAGCAAATATTCGTGTACGAGGTGTTGATAAAGTAACTGAAAACAACCGAAACAGATGTATGGCAATTCAAACTTGAAATTTCTTTGTGTGGGTTTGTGTGTGTTTTCGGTTCTTTACAGCATTATGAACTCTTGCAAGAAAGAGTGACTTGTGAAAAGTATACATACAGCTGTTAGTTTATCTTTTGCCAATTATTATGTAAATTTGTTTAATTTCAAATTAGCTTTTGCTTTAAAATTAAGTTAAGTTTCATAGAGTGCATCAAATGAATAACAAATCAGATATTAACAAGTACTAAATATTTTTAAAAGTTAGATGACATATATTTGTACAAATTCGAACATATTGGTTATAACATATAACGTTTCGTCAGTTCTTTATTGAGAATAAAATAAATACTCATATTTGTAAATCGGTTTGTTTTGGACGGGTTTTCATAACCTTGATATAGCTTCGTTAATTTGAGAGCTCATACCAATATTAATTACTTCTATTTCCGTTTCGATTAATTGAGAATCGTCAGATATTGTTTCAGTGCCGACGTCTTGATAAAATGTTTCCAACTGAGTTAGCAAGCTTACATTGCTATTTATTGGTTCAGTGGGAACTTTATGAGCTTTTTTTTTTGCAACCGTGAACATAGGAAATGTACTCAAACAACTTTCTTCCTGATTAGCATATACAGCATTATCAGAGCTGTCATTTGTAAATCCTAAATTAATTCGTCTTAACTCTGTTTTAATCCTTAACAATTCAACAAAACAATTTCCAAACGATGGACGGTCTTCCGGCGGTTTACTCCAACATTGTAACAACAAAGTAAACCTGTGGATATTTCGATAATAAAACGAATCTGTATAATATTTTGTATATTAAGACTTACAGTTCAGCGGGACAAGTTTCAGGCTTCTCTAGTCTTCCTCCGTCCTTCACGTAATTTAGGACTTCATAGTTATTTCTTGCAGCATAAGGCTGCTGACCCAAAGTAAATATTTCCCAACAAAGAACGGCAAAAGCCCACACGTCAGAATGTGTTGTGAAAATACCATCGACTAGACTTTCTGGAGACATCCAACGAACTGGCAAAAGACCTTCACCTTCTTTACGATAATAGTCGCTTTTATATATGTCACGAGCTAATCCAAAGTCACCAATTTTCACCATACGTTTACTTGGATCATTGGAAGATACCAAGCAGTTACGGCATGCAAGGTCGCGATGTACAAAATGCATATCTTCTAGATAACAACAACCTTTGCATACGTCAATACACATTGATATTAGGTCTAAGAGTTTCAGGGAAGCTATAGGCCTCTATAAAGATAGTTTGTGTAGATTGTAGTCTCAATTTAATGAAGATAAAATAGTATGTAGGTACCTTAGAGTTCGGTCTTGAATTGCGAACATAAGTCAGTAAGTCCCCTCCTTCCATATGCTCCATTATTATAGAAATAGACTCAGTGTCAAAGCAAACACCAATAAGTTGGACAATATTATCATGCTTGAAGTTGCTCATTAATTGAGCTTCTTGTAGAAGTTCAGCAAATTCACTAGCACCTTTTCGGAGGCTCTAAATAATGAAATATACACACTTACTTTCGTTTTATTTACTTATATCATTTTCAATACTTGCTTTAATAGCAACTTTTTCCTGTTGATCACTATTTTCGTGTTTTATTAATCCTTCATAGACTTCTCCAAATGCACCGCTTCCCAAAAAATGCAATATTGTTATTTGGCTCCAATTGATGTGAGGTAAAAGAGCAATATCGGCATCACTAAGAGGACCACCAGTATACAATGTCGAATGGCTTGTGGTAGAAAATGCTCTATTACGAGATGCCATAAGTTGCTGGTGCTGTAGTGTAGATATATTGCTCCATATACTTGGACGGCTTTTTTCAAGTAGTTTTTTAGCTTTTTGCCGTCTAACTTGTACTAAATATGTAAAAGTTAATGGAATTGTTAATTGATACAAACAACCGTTTGGTATGTTGCAAGAGTGCAAAAAGTATAAGTGCAAACTTACATGTACGTAATAGAATTAAAATAATCACGAATGTAGAAACAATAGCTGCCGGAGTTATGATAGCTAATACCAATGAATCCCTTTTCTCTGGAGACACAAAAGGTTCTGAAATTCGTTCGCTATCCACACTATATGGACCCCAACCATATAGGTCGTTTCTTGCGCGCACTCGGAACATCAAAAGCCTCTGTATATAAATTTCTCGTATAATGCAACTTAATTCCGTTGTACTACATGCAACTATCCATTTATCTTCAATTGGACTTGGTTCTTCCGCCCAAAGAACTTGACTGTAACCGTCTACTGAATTATTTATGTAGTCTAGGTTTATCGCTTGACTTCTTCTTATGCGTTTGGTTTTACGAGCTTGTAGCGCCTCCAAAGAATATTCAGTTATTAACTCCCCATTATTTGGAGCTGCGTCCCAAAATATCCTAAACACGTCACTTATGGTATGTTCGATCTGCGGTTGACCCGGTCGTCCAGGAGCTGCTCCCAGGGTTTCATAAATGAAATATTCATTAGGAACCTCTGGCCATATATAAGGATCTACAAGAGATCCATAAAATATTTCAAGGAAAAACTGATATTTCGTTTTTGGATCTAAATTTGGTACAACTATTAAAGAAGAATCTTCTGTAATATCAATGCTGAACTCATTGTCTCCATTTACTTCTTGACATGCTAGAACCGACCTTGTAACGTTATCCGAAGTAACCCAACTTAAAGTGAAGTTATGAGCAGATTTTTTGACCAGCCAAAGTCGAGAAGGAGTTTCAAATGTCTTCACTATGACTGAAAGTGTGCTGTTGAATTTGGATTTGGTGGAAAAAGCTTTCAACCAAAATTTATACTCTCGAGAAGATTCTAAATTCGTAACTAAGTAGTTTAGACCGTTAATTCGTTTGTATGCCCCTTCACTAGAGATCGTCTCTTGCCAATGTAGTTCATACCATACTTTTCCACAATTGGGTCGCTCCGGAGGATTCCACATAACATAAATTTGAGTGGGATTTAATGCATATGCCGTAAAATTGAGAGGCATAGAAGGCGTACCCACATCTGTGAGCACTGTCATAATGTCAGAATACCATTCATCTAATTTGAACTTTCTTTGATAATATGATGATATAGACAATTGTAATGTATAATTGGTAAAAGGCTGAATATTTGTTACGTTTAGAGTGTTATCGAATGTTATATGGCTTCGCGACACTTTGTCATTATCTGTAATCCATAAAGTATTTTTTATCCCCGGAACTTTTACTTTACATTTCTCAATTTCATCTAAGTTTGGAAAACTCAATGTCATATAGTTTTCACCCACAGAAATTACTTTGGGGTTTAATGATTGCTTATTTTTTAATAAGATATTATGATCCGGTAAAAGGCAGTTGCGCTCAGGAAAATGTTGATAGTTATATGCCTTGACATTTTTTATGTGTTCAATGTTTACTTGATATTCAATTTTTTTGTTTTGGACACTATAAGAATATACTTTTTCATTTTCCAATATATATATATAATTGCCATCACGGTCTACTTTAATTATTTCCTCTGGGTTGGCCAGTACTGTTTGAATTTGTGAACTACATACACGCTTTGAAATGTCATAAATACAAATATTTCCATCCTTATCTACAAGGCTAACTGACACTGGTGATGACACAAACATTTTGTCAATATATGTGGTTTCGAAATCTATAAAGGTGGAATTACTCAAAATTCGACCAGCAAGAGAAGAAGTATTAGCTTCCTTGTCACGTTCAAGCCAAAGAAGAATATTCAAAAATGGCATTATCGTGAGGTCTCGCACATTCTTCCCTCTGTCAAGAGTAAGTAATTTATGTGGTGCCATTACTTTTCCTTCGAATTGACATAAATCAAGCTCATATATGGAGACACTGGATTTATCTTCTGTATCCAATTCGGCCCAGTATACAATTCGTTGAATCCAGTCAACTGTCAACGACAGCACTTCAGCTCGCATTCTGGCTAATTTGATTGGCTTTAAATCAGATATTGTCGAAATAAGCTCTACATTTTCGTTTACCCACAAAATACGCTTTTCGCTTGACATAACTGCTAAATGCTCCACTTGGCTGCTGATTTGTATTAATACTTTGCTGATATTTAAATCCAGATCATATTCTGCAATATATTCACTTGTGGCATATATAAATGCGGGTTTGGGTTGAACTTCTGGATTAATGTGAAGTTGAATTGTACTGTTCTGCCCTTGTTTTTCAATTCCCGATATAAAAGATTGTACTTGAAAAACATAAGACTCCCCAATACGCAGACCATCAATTGATATTTCATAAAATTGTTCATTACTCGAATTATATATTCTTTCAGCGTGCAGTTCCTTTCCAAGCCAACAATAAATTTTATATGCCATTTTGGAAGAGGTATTTTCATTTTCCGGAGATTCCCAACGAACTGTTGCGGTAATATTGTTTATAGCCTCAAGTGGATCATTGAAAGGCTCAATAAAAATTCGCATTTGTTTTGGAGGGGAGATACTAGTACTAGGGATAAAAATCGGTAGCGTCGTGGTTGAACCAAAGCTCCAATATGTGAACGGTGTTATAGAAATATTAAAATGTGACTCCAACGTGTGAGTTTTATCCATTACTACGAATGATTCGTTAGTCTTATAAATTACATTTGTTGGATATTTAGAATTATTGAATTGTAAAAGAATGTTGTAGAATATTGTATAATTTTCTGAGGTATTAACTGGATGCCATCTAATAATCCATTCATTTGTATAGGCTTGATTAATACGAATACTTTTGATGTCAACAGCTTCAGGAACAACAGACAAATCAATGGATAGTATATAACTTGACTTCAAATAAATGCAGTTTATTTTGCTTAACTGAGGAAGTTCAATTTGCATTTCATTAGTTGAATTGCCTGCTCTTGCAAAAATAATTGCATTTGAATTCGATTTCAACCAAATAACACTGTCAATTTCATGTAAAAATTCTATGGAGCCCGTTTGAATGTCATTTTCTATGAAACTGTATTGCAAATCATCTATAAACATGTCAATGCTAACTCGGAATAACTGAACGTCTCCATCGCCTTTTCGAACAACCCAAAACAGTCGTTTAGCTATAATATCCAAGGCAAATCCACTTATTATGTCTTCATTTGTGTTCGTATGGTAATATTCATATTCATCCGTGTCAAGCGTATCACCTAAAAGTCGTCTCACTAATCTCGTTCTTGTTGAGTAGTAAATGTGACCATTATGTGAATCTATTGCAATATACTCAGCGCGGAATATGGGTAGCATCTCTTCTTGACTGCCATCTAAGTTCGCTCTCTTCACACAATTTCCCAGAGAATCTACCCAATACATCTTCCCACCTCGCCACTCATATGACAAGCTAATCGCATTTGTGGCTGTAAATGAGCAATTTATCTCAGGATTTATGATGTTCGCACATTGCAAGCGATTGTCCTGAGTTATGTAGTATATTGTTGCATTCAACTGCACAAAATCTCTTACGTTTTCCATTTGACCGACCTGCTCTATATGCTCACCGGTTTCATTAATTTCGTATATACCATTTAGGCTTGCCGCTAAAAATATATACTCCCCAAAGGGCCAAGTACGTGTCAACAGTGCTCTAGACCACAAGCCCATTGTACCACCAAGAACTACACGTACACGAAACTTATACACATTGTTCGGTTGCAATTTTTCCACATTGAAATAGTTTGTCTTTATATTGCGTATATTAAAAGCGCTATTACTTGCCAAGTCCATTATTTCAAGCTCATAATCCCACTTGCGCCAAGCATATTCTGTCTGGTATTCATTTAGCTTCGGTTCATTCCAAACAATTTTCGCCATCTTAGAAGTGACAAAAGCTCTCACATTTTCCGGGATTTTCTCTAGCGTTGGTTGTGCTTGTATAAAATTAGCTTGTCGTGTCAATGGCGTAATACTCCAACACCATTCCAACTCTCTCACCATCGAAATGTCATACTCATTTGAATTGTAGTTCTTCCTGAATAAATGTGTACCGTTCGTGCCGAGCAGATGAATCCCGTTGTACCAAAAGCTTTGAATTTGTTGCATGCTAGCAGATAGTTTTAAACGAAGATTTTGTTTATATTTCCCATCAAAAGTGCTTTCATATAATTCGTGATCACTTGTGTTATAAAATATTATTAAACTCCTTTGATAATTGTTTGAAAAAATACCAACATTACTCTTAATTACGATTTCTGAGTAATTAGAAGCAAGATTTGTTCGAATAAGGCTGCCATTGTTGATCCAAAATAACCAGCCATTTATGGGATCTACTTGCATTTGATCTATTGACTTAGTTACATTTTTTATTATAAAACTATGAAAGTTTCCATCTAAATCCGTGGAAATAATTGCCCACTCGGCAATAGGTGTCTAAAATGGTGGAAGAGTATTCAGCTTATAACTATGAAGAAGGCATTTGCAATAAACTTACTTGGACCGCTATGAAAAGCAATTTATTTAACCAATCCACGCTAATTTTCTTCGGTTTAAATTCAGTCAATTTGTCTAAAGTAGGAATCGCACCTTTTGGATTTTCATCATTCCAAGGGACTCTGTAAATAGCAGTGATTTCGAATAACAAACAATAAATTTCTTATTTAAAAAACTATATAACGTACCTCATAATATTTCCCAAATAATCAATTATATAAACAATGTACTCTCCAAAATATGAGTAAAGCGCATAATCTATTATAAGATGCTCACTTTCGAATACAAGTTCAGAGTCTGTTAAAGATTCTAGACTTTTAATTCTAATGCTATATTCCCCAGCTAAAAGCACTAGGTCAATGTTCTCTGAATTTCCATACAAAAGCGCAACTTTTGTTTGAATAAATGTTTCAACAAAACTACCTTCCCCCTCCGAATTTAACATGGATAGTTTTACAGAGTATTTCGTAGCTGGTAGCAAATGAGAAAAAACAAAACTTCTTCTGTCGTGCGATAATATCTATTTACAATGAGACTAGTAGTTTTATAATTAAACATTCGCAACCTTTGCTTTTAAATACCTGTTTTTGTGATGAATTTGCATTTTCCAATGTCAACACATAACCTTTTAAAGGCCCACAAGTAAAAATACCTGGTTCCCAAGTGATACTGATGTGATTGGGATCTAAAGCAATTGCTTGTTTCAACAGTGGTTTCGAAAGCGGTACCCCCTTGGCTTTGGTTCTGAATGGCTTTGTTGGTGGTGAATGTAAAATTTGATTCATATTCTTTCCAAATTTCAAATTGTAACGAAACTGAAGAGGAAAACATTTCAATACAGTTTGTACAGCTTTTAAGTTTATGCTTACCTTATATACGGCAAAAGGAATCAAATCATTTAATATTTCGCAGATGAAATGCCGGTTGCAGTTAAAATTTGTAAGATTTTTCCAAGCTTGTGGTTCGGATATGTTTTCTTTAATGTATTGGTATTGTATGTATATACTAAACTGGTGGCTTGCAAAAAAGGAATCAGGAAACAATATATTCCAAACCAATTTAAACTCATCTGTGTTATTTGACATTTTTACATAAGGTACTTCTAGTTTTATTTTCGGTTCTATCGTTTCCTTTGCGTAATCCCAGTATCGCCTTTGACCCATCTCGCAAGCAAACGTGCATGGTAAATCAAGGCTATGTAGTTGCGTTGAAACCTAATATGTTGTAAAAAGGTAAGTGTGGGAATTAATATATGAAGCCTGATAAATAGTGCATGTGATGTGCAAGACCATATGCACATAATATAAACACTTACACATATTTCCTGGCAGCCCTCAGGGTTGGTTAACGCTTCCACCCATTGTTCACATCCTTTTGTGCACTGTAAGAATTAGTCTTTATATTTTAAATATACATACATACATACATAGGTATGTACCTACGTTAAACGCTGCATACTATGTATTAAGTGATACATTCGTTTTTCTCGCAGCTATATACTATACATACTATGTATGTGTGCAAGCATTCGCTAATAAGTCAGGTTGCAACCTTTGTAAGCTTAAGAAATTAAAGAGGAAGTTGGGGATGTTGATTTGTGGCACGAGTATAGTTATAAAATAATTGATTAGGAAAGTGAGATTTTAGGTACAGTAACCAAAATACAAACATATATTACTTGCACAAGGTAGTTTAAACACTGCGAATTGTTGGTCCATTCAAACTGTGTTTTAATTTATATGTTCCCTTAGGTAAACTTCTTACTTAGTTTTCTTGAAAACTTCAATGTCTCTTAGTCCCTTTCGTCTTAATTCTCCTTTATTTGTTCCTTACGATAATTCCTGTTCTCAAATTTCCATTGGCCATTGCACGCCGTGTTATTTTGATTGCTTTATATATTCGATTAATTTTTTTTCTTATTTTTCTACGTATACAAATTTTTAAAGGAAAAATACGTTATATCTTATTTGCCCTCAAATAAATTTTAACTATGATACAATTTTTATTATACATGTACATACTTTTAAGCGACGTTTGAAAAAAAAATATTTAAAAGGGATCTGACCGTATTTTTTCATTTGTAAAACATGCGAAAATGTATACGATTTTAGTGGCTTTAACCTTTCGATGTGACTTACGGTAATTAACATTTTTACTTACTCGTCTCTCGAAGCAAACGGAACTCCCGCCTTTTTCACCACAATCCAATCCGTACTCATTGAAATAATTAGCCGCCTTAAAAATATATTGCAACAATCAGTTTCGTTGGTATAAGAAAAATCAGTTAGTACATACTGTTATAATTCTTATTTACGAAACTACAATAGTAGTATATTAAATATTAGTAGTAATATTCAAGATAAATACGTTATTTCATGTATACACACGTATCTATTGTAAAATTATTTGTTTTATGTACTTCAAGCTTGAAGTATTTTATTTTTGTGCAGAATCGGTAAACAAACATCTAAAACAAACATTTTAAAGTGCTTTTTGTTTTTTTTGTAATATGAATAACATATTTATGTAGTAGTCTCGTGTTGTTGGGTTACGAAATTTTGCTATACTAAAATATAATATAGTATAAATCTATAGATGCATGTGACGTGCATATGATAGTAGTAATAGAACTAGGGGAGAAAAGGTCAATAAAAGAAGTTTTGAAATGATAAATTATGCACAACCATGGTAATTTGGTCACGTGTTACTATTTTCTTCTTTGGCTGAATTATATCTTATAGACAGTACTAGACATTCGAATCTACCTAATTTTGCAACTAGTCCTCACCGTTACTCACAAATGCTGCTGCGATTCATCTTGCTGAGCTTACTTAAATGCAATTGTATGAAGATCTCTAATCAATTGGCCATTGTTGTAAAAGGAATGTGCATTCGACTACATGTGTACTAATACATATGTATATATTCGGTGATATAGTAGCTATTAAATGTTAGCATTCGTTTATATAATTCATATTACATATTTAACGACTGCCCAATGAAGATGTGTTCCACATTTCTAGCGCAAGCAAGCTGTGCTCGTAGAAATCGTGCAAAGTGTGGTAAGCGGCGCTACCATAATGGCACTGTGTTTTCTATACATATGTACATACATACGTGAGTATATACCATATGTATGTACATATACGCACGTATGAGCTTATGCTTCTTTGCGAATTGTCTGTTTTAATTGACAAAAAGTACATGAGCTGCACATATGTATGTACATATATAAAAATCTTCACTGCTTAAAGACAATTTCAAACACGTGAGCAAGCAGCGTACGACACGGCACATGAGATTGGTTGATCTTAGTTTAGATGCTACTAATTAGCCGTTAATTAAAGTAAATATTTGGTATCTAGTATGTACATCTACGCCTATGTAAAAAGTGTCAGCTAATTGTAGTTATGTCATTGTAGAAGTGACAATTTAAGAAGTGCTTTTGGAAAAATACATTTTCAATCCGTCAAGTTTTTATTTAATGTTAAGATAATAGTGCAAAGGTGAAAAAAATAAAATAAATACAGTGAAATTCTCCATTACGGACAGATCTCATAGACGGAACGCTCCCATAACTGGACGAATTTCATGAACAAAACGTTTTCATTAATATGTTCATACAAAACCAATTTTAATAGCTGGACATAAATAAGTACGTTTCAATGATTGGACACAAACACTAATTCGCTCAAATTATCTCCGATAAACGGACAAGGTTTCATAAAAAGAAAAGTGCGAAAAATTTATAGTTCCCAATTTTTTTTTCACAACAAATAAATTGACTTGCGCCGGCGCCGTCTGGTTCGCGGTAGCTCAACGGAAACTAATAGGATGACAATCATTCATTCACTCCTGGCTATCATTGGTTCGCAATTATTAGTTCTGTAGAAATATAATTCTGAGTTTCAGCTACTGACTCTAAAAAAAAAACATTTTAAACACAAATTTTTGCCACTTCCCCACATATAGAAATTCTCTTAACCGGACGAAACACCCTGATGTGGGTATCCGGCTATGAGGAAATTCAATGTATATGGTATGTAAATATTGAACTACTCTCCATATATAAATGCTGTGCTATGACTAGCGGGAATTCATCAAAGTTAATATCTATTTGCTCAGTCATGTATTAAAGTAATTCTCTAGCAAGATGCATAATTGTTATTGCAAATAGGTATGCACATACGAGTTAATTATAATTACAGAAATCTTGTATTGCAAAATTACGTTTGTTTAAATACAGTGAGTACATATTTATAATTAATAAAAACTAGTTGCAAATCGCTACGTTTGCATTTCTTTCCATTTACCAATTCTTATATTGTCACAGATGCAATAATGATGCTCAGAGGAATAACTTTTTTTATATAATTTTTACCGTAAACTTACTTCCAGTTTGCAGTGTTCCAAACACTCGTTTGTTACATTTATAATCGTTGCATTTTTTACATTTATTGTATCAAAGATCTCTCCTCTTTGAGTAGTGGCGTATTCAGATTCAAGGTCAATTTTCTGTCCAATATTTGCATCGAACAGATGTGTAGTAACATTCGTTACTTGCTCGTCACTGTTTGTGCTGCCAGTAACTGCTTTGCTTGTCACTGGATATTCATTTGATTTGCACATATCACAACTAACCAACAATAGGAGTATTATCAGCCAATGAAATGAGTTCATTATTGATGCCAATGAAATTCCGTCACATATTTTGTTCGCACATTTGCAGGATATGTGACAAATTGTATATAGTCGTGCCCACACATCAACATGAATAATCATTCTTAATTGTTCTTGTACAATGATCTACATATGCATAAATGTATGCATGCGGTAAAGATCCCCTCCTCACGCAAGTTGGTTATGCAGAGAGTATTTAATTTTTAATACAAGAAACGGTCGCAGTGTTTGCTATGTAAGTGGTTTAGTAAATTCATTATAGTTGTGACCTTATTCACAAACATATTGTAAAGAACATTCCAAAAGCTAGTCTTTTTTAGCAGAAATTTTGAAATTTTCGGTATATACCAGTGCGTTAATTGTTTTCTTCAAGTCAACTTGAGACGCCGCGTGTATTTTAGATTCAATTAATTTTTTGTGTCGTCAATTAATTTTTATTAATTCGTATACCATATGTGAGTTGATATATATTTATTTAGATTTTTCTTTGTGAGTATGCACACATGCGGTTAACAAAACTTATTTCTCCATTTGAGAAATTTTTGTTGTGAATATAATTACATCGATTATATACCACAGTTTGAGTTTATAAAAAGTAAATATGTTATAATTAGACCATTATTGTCATAATATTGTTGATTTTTTGTACTCTGTCAATTACCACACTTTTTTGACTTTCATCAAAAATTGATTAAGCTATAAACTAAAATTATTAAGTATTAATTGTTCGCTTCTCTGGCATTTTTAATAATTAAATTTTCATAAATCTCTTTTATATTCACTTTCGCTCATTTATAGTATATACATATGTATATAAATATGTAGATACAATCTAATATGTAACTGACGTATACTTGTATATCGTTTTTGTTCAATATTTATAAGTTAAACAAAGTACGCGCGTTCTCATAGGTTTACTTTAGTATTCACTCGCGCTACCTTTGTTCTGGTGTTCTTTCCCGAACCACGCTCAAATCACAACTGATCGCTCAAAGCCAGCTCAGCTCTTACTTGTAGCTCGAATGTCAGTATATTTATTCTTGCAATGTGGCCTCTTAGATTCAATTCCAAACAAATATCTTTTCATATTCAGAGAGCTTTTCGATATACGCAAAAATATGTTTATAAGTATACCTGATATATTTTCATTGTATGTATAATGTATACATATGTAGGCTTATTTAGACCTTTGACAATAATTTGAAGTGTGAAAATTACTTCTGTTTCAGTAAAATTAGATTAAATTCTTATATAAAAACGCTGTAGAAAAACAGGAAGAGGGAAGACTGAATATGAGCAGTATAGTATGTGAATAAAAACTTCCGAGCACAAACCAATATTTAACTTCATTTCTCTTAGTTTGTAAAACAAGAAGAAACAGTTAATACAGTTTGTAATTTATAAATTAATTATTTTTTAACACATACAATTGACAATTTTTATGTACCTGCAGTAACAGATAACGGATTTTAATGATTTCCGTTTCCGTTAAGAAATGAATGAAGGTGCTATATTTTGATTTCCTTTACCTTTTGTGTTTAAAGTGCGTTCATGTGAAAAAGAAATGGTTTATTTTAGCGAACGGGCTATTGAAGCTTAAAAAATAAATTGGCTGGAAAATCTAAATTTAATTGGCACAATTTAATCCTGGATGAACATGTATGTACATATGTATGTAAGTTTTTTTATTTTCTTTCATATTTTATGTTTAAAGAAGTGTTTTAGTGTGAAAAGTGGATTCAAAGGGATGAATTAATATTTTGAGATATTTACGAATAAATAGTGGAACTGAACTCTATTTTCATAATAATTTTTATACATAATCATATACATATATTTTTGATCTTTCAGCTATTGCATAGAATTTGAAGTAATTAATGCAGCAAAGGAGTGCAACAAAATTGCTCCCTACAATTTTCTTTTAGAAGGTGATTTTTTTTTCATATTTTCTCTAATTTGTAACTATATTTATATGAAGAACATGTACACAAATATAAATAAAAACATATACATACCTTTAAAGGTGATCGAATATCAGTGCGATGTAATATAAGGAAAATGTCCAACAAATTGACCTTATGGAATGACGAAATGAATATAGCCGCGCAAAACTTTACATTGCGAGACACTAACAGAGTAGCAAAATTGAATGCACCGCGTTTGATGCCTAGAAACTCTGCAGTTCATAACAATAATATTAAATACAGGGAAAATACGCAGTGTCGTGGTGAAGGTGCGACGGGTAGATCTTCATGGTGGCGAGCATCCGCAATTCCGTCTTGTCAAGGGAAATGGCTGCGACTCACTCTAGAGACGGCTAAATGTTCACATACACATTTTGAATTCGCTTAAAACTATAAGCATATCAAATATGTAATTTTAAAATGTTTATATTAATTACACGAAACAAAATATTTATTATATGTATAATTAGAAACATTCGCCACAGGCAATATTATTGTAATTAAATACAGATATACATATGTATGTATAAACATGAAAGCTCAGTCTTTCAGTAGGAATTGACATCAATTATATAAAATTTGTAAGTTGGAAAGTCGACCCGACTTCCAACATATACTTTTATAAATAGTGAAAGAAAGCAATACTTATAAATAGTAAAATAAATATGAAATAAAAAAATAATTATATATATTTTCATTATAAGATTAGCACCTGAAACATAATTTATGAGTAGGTTTTAAATCCCGTTTTGATGTGACTGTCCTGTGATACAATTTCTTAATTCAAAAACGTAGATATAGAAAATTGCTTTGAATATAGTTAAAGCCGATTTTGTCAACCATTTTTTATATTAAGTTCCTCCGATATTTACTACATTTTAGTATATTAACCATAACATAACGGTACGTCAAAATGGTAAATTCATTTTTGTTTTAGCCTGAGAACGAAAGTCTGATCATTTGTATTCGGAGCAACTCCGCGCAGTTTACTCAGTCGGTCTTCATGTGTACCTCATAAGATTGAAAATGAATGAAATAAATGATCTCAGTTAAAAAACGAATAATTTTAAAAGTTTGACATTCTTATAATCTTCAAAAGAAGATATCGTCATTTCGACATATCGTTATCTTTTCAGTGGTATACTTAAAATAGCGTTATCTTTCTAGAGTTAAATACCAATATACTTGTATCTACATATATAATATATTCTTATGTCTGCAATAAATTCATTCTATACAGCGAAAAGTTGATGCAATAAGTGCACTATGGCTTTTTCAAATATTTTAAGTTAGCGAAGTCTTGATTGTTTGATACGAACGATTACGTTTAAAGTAGAATATGAAGTTATTTGCTATAATATAATAGAGCGCATTAAGAATATATAAAAAATTTAAATTGATGTTCAATGATAGGGGTAGATTAACCACGAGATTTTATTCATTTTCATAATATTAAATACTATATTACTTTGATTAAATCACTTGGAAACTCTAAATTTACGCATTTACATACATATGCAAATATGTATTTACATATATGTACCTGTATACGTATACGTGTTGATTGATTACCCGTGTTTTTCAGAGCAGCATGAAAAGGCGATGCACACATGTGACCCACAAGGATTTATTCATTTTTAAATTAGCATATAAAAAGTAATGGAGAGTTTTAGAGCATATGTTCCTCATCAGCTGGTTTTAAAATCCAATCAAAGTGTTTTTGTTTTTGTTTATATGTTGGGTAAGTACATATTTTATTATAATTTTATTGAATTGTTTTTCTTTTTGATTTGCCAATTCAGTACATGTCACATATGTATATTGAATACATTGAAAAGAATTAAAAGGCCGGTAATATATGGATGTAAAATTCTATATTTTAACTTAAAAAAGCAAAATTACCAATGAATTTAATAACATCATAGCTAGTACATACACTCACATACTTTCGTATACAATCTTACATAGGCAACAATATTTTCAATATTTTCTGTAACTTAATTTAAGTAAAATTCTGAAATTCTGTTATGATAATTAGAGCTAAAAAAAAGAACTCCCACCGTGACAATGTTTTCGTAACATTGCCGTGACCAGGATTCGAACCTGGGTTACTACGGCCACAACGTAGGGTCCTAACCACTAGACGATCACGGCTACCGGGAAGTTATTACAATTTTGACAAATGCCACAAATGCCACAAATGCCACAAATGCCGCACATATCATATTTGCCAAATTTCCATCTTATATTTATATGTACATAATCTTTTCAAGCTTTGATAAAATATTCGGCACTTACGGATTGAAAGGTAAAAACATAACATAACAAAAGGAAGTCTAAATTTATCTACATTTTCGAAAGTAATGGGCGTAGAAAGTAGTATTAAAATCGTATTAATGCACAACTTGTTTAGGATTTAGCATTTTTATTTTTCATTTGAATATTTCATATCATTTTTGTATATATGGTCTTATCTACTATACCACTTGACTAGTCCACGAGGCAAATAGGGATAATTCCTTCAGGATATAAGAAAGGTTGAAGAGTATTTTCAAAATCACCAAAAAGCCAGAAATGTACCTTCCCGCTGAAGATAATTTAACGATAGGAATAGAAATGTGAAAATATTTGCAAGCAACATTAGCTAAAATGTCTAACAAGTTTATTTTGTTAGCTGGTTTGACAGATATGTATAAATAGATAAAAAGGCGCTAGAAATTAAAAAATGTTTGCATATAACAAGCAAAGATTTTGTAAATATACCATACATTTATTTTTCTGTCTAAAGGTTTCTCTTGTATATCCAATTTGAAATAAAGGTGCATATAAGAATGTGAAAATAGTGGTACACTAAAAATCAACTGCAACGAAACATTCTATATGCTATTGTTTTCATTAATTTCGAGTTATTTACATATATGCTTATAAATAATATTACTTACTACTCTTCAAGTGAAATACCGGTTTTAAGAATTATGAAAAAATATCTTCCTCCGTGACAATGTTGATTACAACATTGCCGTGACCAGGATTCGAACCTGGGTTACTACGGCCACAACGTAGGGTCCTAACCACTAGACGATCACGGCTATTGAAGACAATTTAAAATCTAACCAAAGTACAATTATGTTCATATATATAAATATTTACCATACCGTTATTATTTACCAAAATCAAAAGCTTACAAAGAGCTTTCAGTTGAATTTTTATCAGAGAATTACACATACATTTTCATAGCGAGGCAAGGACAAAAGGAAGGAAGCATCAGCTTATGTATATTTTAATTAAGCCACCTCAAAAAGGGAGCGCGAGCGCTTTAGCTACTACTTTATTGTAATTTTTGTCTATTAAGTATTCGACGTTTTAGGTAATCTTTTTTTTACACGTTTCATTATCTTTTTGTATCTTTCTAATAGAAATAGTTTTTTCTATCTAAGTCGTCAGTGAGGGTATTAATAACAAATATTTCGCACATTTTTATCTTTGAAAATGGAAATTTTCAAATGCACAGTGTGGGCAGAATTTACTACATTATCAAAAAAAGTCCAAACCTATTTTTAAGCATAAATAGACAAGGGCATCGATAATTCATGTAAAAACCATTCTTTGTGACTATTTTTAGCATTTTTCCCCCGCTTACCTGATGTATTTTTTGAAGGTATATTTTTCAATGATCTCGTTTCCGAAAACTATAAATTCATTAACCTTGTCTGCTTTTACAGAATTGGGTCTTCATTCCCAAAATTTCTCAAGATAGACAATTACTTTATAGTTTCTCTGGTCCTCACCACTATACTTACTGTCTGCGTATTGCTACAAAATGTTTCTTTGAAAGAATGAAAAAGAGTAAATAATAATACAGTTCTCGGCTGTTTTAATGCATTTATTTTTATTTTTGGTTTTAGTACTTCATCCTTTAGTAATTAGTATTTTATTTTTTAATTTTCCACGAATGTGCACCTGTCCCAAAATATGTTTGTATATAGTACGTAAGTACTTTATTGAGTGCCATTTTAATAACATTTTTTACAGTGTTTTTCATTTAAATACGGTAGACTTCTTTTCTTGTTTTGTCGAACTTATGTGAGGTCGAATATCTAACATCGAACCAATGCTGTTTTAAAAAGTGCATTATTGCGAAATTGGTCAATTATTCACTTTACAGTTGTGATAAATATACAGACATGTACATATAAATGTTTCATATTATTGTAAAGTTGACAAGATTTTAGTTGTATGTCTGCATAAATATACATACATATAATCTACTAAAACATATAATCCAATACAATCAAAAGTAAAACAAAATTAAACATAACAGGGTATTTGCCTCTAGCGTTTATTATTTGAGGTTACGGGTGTGCATTTTTTGGTTACGTATTAATAAGTTATTTTATATCAACAACATTTTATTATTTTGTACCATATGCCTTTATACAAACATAATGCAACAGAAAATAAATTCTTAAAACAAATAGTAACAAGAATTAAAAAAAAAACATAAATTGAATCATTCTATAAACAAACAGGCATATATTTAATATATGTATATATTTGTTGGCTTGGATTATCCTGGAGACTAGGCGTAATACAAATACATATATTTAAGTATGTTTTTGCACACGTCAAAAACATGTTAATATTATTTTATTTGTAAGCCCTTTGACACTCATAACTACCTCTTGAAATAAATACATGGAAAGCTTTGAATCAATCGATATTATAACATCGTACATTATGGACATTATAGACATTTTTTTTTGTTTTGTTTTTTATGTAATTGAAATATAAAACTACCAACAATTGCACATAAGATAATCTGTAAGTTTATTTATGAAAAAATTCTTTAGATTGTTCAAGCTGTTTTACGCCATTCAAAAGGTACTGTATACCGAGCAGGTACTTTTGTAGCGCTAAATTCTGACTTAATTTATTTGTTTATAAATTTTCTTTAGGTAATTCAATTTACAAAAAATTAGTGTAACCTAAAATTATTTTCCTATTTTGTACTTTTTTCCACTGGTGATAGGTTCAAGTTTAATATTTTGAAATAGCTGACTCAAAAATAGACAACAAATATTTATTTATGTTTCATTTTCGTTTAAAAAAATGTGCAGTTGTTGGCAATTGCTTATTAATAAGCACTGATTCAATGACTGTTATTTAATTTTATGCAGAATTATATATAATTTTCTTTCTTGTGAATTTTTTATTTAATTTTTTTTGTTTGTTTCTGTAATATTTAATTGCCGATTAAACATTTGATTCGAACATCATATAAGTATTTTTGGATTAGTTATAATTTGTTGTGGTAATTTTGTTGCCTAATTTGTTAATTAGAGTGCCTCTTAAATATACATATACACACATTTTTTGCGGCTCCATAGAATTCATGTCAATATGAATACTCAAATGCTTCTATATCTGAATAAATGTTAAATAGAGTGGTATGAAAGCCAATGATGATTTCCTATTCTATATACATATGTACATATGTAGGTCTGCCTGTCGTCACTTATTTTCACAAATAGGAAAGTATTTTATAGCTTTTCGCATTTCTTTGGCATTGTTGCCTTATATTAAACTAATACATTTCATATAATAAATTTTTCAAACGTTGAAACTTTAGTCATGGTATATTTTTGAGTACATGAATATGTACATGTAAAACATTATTCATTAAATAAGGAAAGCCATTTGTTTTGTATTTTGTTTTTGTTTTGCTACTGCCATTTTCTTTTCGTTTTAAATTTTTGTTATATATTATACCATACATACATACATTATTAGGCACTTATACATTGTGATTAAGTTCGTTTTGCAAAAATCTGCAAAACCGTAATAATTTGTACAACTATTATTCGGTCCCATCGTTACTTTTAGACCATAAACATGTGTATATCTGTATCTTTTATATCAATTGCATCAAAGAGAATATTAGATCCAAATATTTAACTTCATGCTCAATTCTGAATATAGTAAAATTCCAATGTTTTTTTTTTATTTACACATCACACATTTAATATTTTAATCGTTATTTACTAAAAAAGAAGCATTATAATGAAGGCACATGCAACCGCATATATTTTATTTAAAATGAGCCAAGTTGTGTCATTTATGTCTTAAGTGATTTTTATTAACACCCATACATGCAAATTTTGACCACTTAATTTTATAAACCGCAACCGGCGCATATATTTATTTCATTTTAATTCGTTGAACTTTTCTATTCTAATACAATTTTCGATGCAAAAACCTTTTTGTATTGATTACAAACAAATGTGCATGGCGATTTACATCTTTAATATAGATTTCTGTACGTGTATAATTTGAAAAATAGAAATATTTTATTTTAAGCGCACTTTTAGAATGGTAACTCTTTATTCAAATTCAAACTATTTCGTATTGTTGATTTGTTTTCAGATTATATTCGTTTGAATGAACATTTAAGGCAACATTGAACATCGCATATTTTTAACTTTCGGTTGTAAACATCATTTCTTTTTTGTTTATTTTAGTATATTAGTTTTATACATTAATATATTTATAAAATATGAGGTTAGCTGAGTTTAGTTTTAAGCAGATCGTATGTTACATTGGTTGTTGCTAGTTCTGTTTATATAAGGCATTCTTAAATTACTGCATATATATGGAACCTCATACATATGCGCACATATATCACTTATATATAATATCATAAATTTTTGTTTAAATACTAAATTGCAAAATAAAAATATCTGTACAATTAAAACCTACATAAAATAAATACAACTATACATAAAGGTTTAGAAAGCATATAAAAAATATCAATCACGTAGCTCAGTTATTCTGCATAACCTAACCTTCGCATATAGAAATCTTTGTATATAAGATTTTGAAATTAGTATATATAAAAATGATGGGCTTTCTACACACCTAATCTCATTAACATATTACCATAATTAGTATGTAATTCATTGCAGTTTGACTTTGATTTTCTAGAATTTCACTCAGATCTGTTTACTTTTATCGGACCTTGATACTCGTATAACAAAGTGTGCCTTTCATTAAGCATAAAATAAAATAAATATTGTTGCTATTAAAAATAGTAATTACTGCTGCGGATGTGATTCTTCAAATAGCTATGTTTATAAAATATTTAGCAATTAAATTTTATATCTACTGGTTTTGTAGTTTTGGAATGCTATGTATGTCAATAGAAAAAATATAAAACAAAAATTCCCTTAGTGCTATTCCCAATATATGAAAGCCCTACAATTACCAATTTGCAGATTGTAACGAAATTTAACAGATTATCTCGTTTCTATGAATCTTTGAGATAGTAAAGCCACCGAAAGTTCTCGTCTAAAATACTTGATTTTATTTGAATTATGTATTAAAACCACCAAGTCAATTAATATATTCGAGATTGGTGGTAACTGGGCTTCATTTATTTAACTGGTATGGAAATAATCAAATTGTTTTTGGAAGGTAATAATCAAATGTAAAAAATGTAAGCATATAAATAAATTCAGCATTACTTAGTGGAAGACTTAAAACACATTTAGAAGTGTATACGCATGTGTTATTGAAATCCCGTACCAGTTTTGTGAAGCCTAGACTACCTTTTACTTACTTCAATTCTAGGATGTTTTGATTGGAGAAGCATACACATACTTTGACTAACCTTTCATTTGTAGTCAGTGCTGCCTCTGTTTGACTATTTACCTTTTATTTACTTTAGCCTTAATAATTGCATGATTATCATATTCACTGGGATGCTAAATGTTTCAATTTAAAGAAAAAACATATTCTAATTTTCTCAATAACTATTAAATCGAATTTACGCCAAACATCCATTGTTTGTCATGAATGTTGCCGCAACACTAGAATCAAGGTCCACAAATTCAGCACCATCTCCGGTGAGTTGTGCCAACAAATCGGTGTCGTGCAAGTAGTCATTTTTAATCGATATTTGATCGTGGAAAGGTACAATCCCACTACTTCCACCTATCAGTGAGGTATTGAAATCCATAAGGTTGTTATTGCTGCTTTGATGTAGAGCTGTGATGCTATTATTGTTGTTGTTGTTATTACTGAGACTTCCATGATGTAAGCTGACAGCATGTTTAATGTCTACGTAACTGTCACAATTACTCTCAAAAAGGAAACGTTCTGCTGATTGAGCGGTGGTGTAGGGGCTTTGCGAGTCGACTAGCTCATTTTTTACGAATTCTGTCGCCGTCGTAGGTGTAGGCATGACTGAAATGGGGCTAACAATGTCACCAAGTAATACACTGCCGTCGTCGTTGCTTTGAACCGAGGTGGGAGTATTAGCTAATACCAAACCAAGACTATTTTCACAGTTAGGAATGTAATCAGAGAGCTGTTGGTTAATGGAAGAAACTACGGGGGCACTTCCAATTTGGGGGGTAGCAGAAGATTGTGACGAAAGTTTCGGTAAGTTTGCAGGCAAGCATATATTTTCTTGTGATGGAGAAGTTATATATCCAAGCTCCTGTGGCGTTGGTGACGGCTTGCAATAGCCATTTGGCAAATGCTGTTGTTGTGTTGGTAGTTGATGCAGTTGGTGATTAACAGCAGCGGCAACAGCTGCGGCATTCCGTGGAAATTTGATGGTTGACATTGGTGGGATTGCGGTGCGTTGTGTTCCATGAGTTGACTGATTACTGAAAGTGTTGTTAACTTGAACTTGTTGTTGCGTTTGGGACTGAATTCTATTAACTGTGGCGTTTGCTGTAGACATGTCTCCATTGGCAGTACTATTGTCATCCATATCAATGGCGGTGAGGTACTTATGAGCTGGTGAATGCAATAGTTTAGAAGGTAAATTTAATCCACCTGCATGTATACAAGTTGTTGAATGGCCTTGCAACATATCAAGTAATTTGCGACGTTCAACTTCTAAAGACCGAACTTGGGTTTTTAAGTCAACATTTTGGGTTTCCAATTGCTCCGACTCTTTTATAAGGTTTTGTGTGCGCTCGCGTTTCTTCATACGACATTTAGTAGCAGCGATTTTATTGCGTTCGCGGCGTCGTCGCCGTCGATCCTCATCTTCTGGTGTGAGGCCTTTTGAAGACGTCTTACATTCAGTTTCTTCATCCGTTGATTCCTCGCCATCTTCATCTGGACGGGAATATTTGGAGTTTGGCTGATCGGAGCTAGAGCTTGAATCGCAAGTTGACAGTTTTCGCTTGCTTTGAATTGAAAGCTTAAGTCCAGCCTTAATGAGTTGAGAACACGTCTGTAACCGAAAAAGAATTCATCAAAAGCAGATGCATCAGTAAGCTCGTTACTTTAAGTGAAATAATTAAATTAAATTCTTTTTTTATAAAAATTGTTATAATAATGATATAATGATAGTTTTCTTTTTTCTTTTAAATCTATGCACTATTTTTAATGGGTAATCTGAGTTTGAATTAAAAAAAAAAAATATTGCCAGGTTAATGTGTATATCCAATATACATATGTATGTATTTGTCGTCATTGGAAAATGAAGTAGTGTTTTTGGTTTATACAAAAAACAAAATACCATTGTTTACTTTTTTTTAAGTAAATCTTGCTTGTCGGCAATATCCATAAATGCAAAAAGGCTTATTTTTGAAGTAAAGTGGATAATACATATTTGGGAAGTATGTTGCACTGGTTTGAAGTTTCCAAGTATGGCAGCTTGTCCACTTTTCGTTCCATCTCAATACGCTGCTATGTAAAAGTGATTACTCTTTGGTATGGAACGAAGAGTGCAGTAATTTTTACGAAACTGAAATATAAATAAATCCATGTATTTACTAAACACCTACAACAGCACGTGACATACATTTGCTGATACACACATGCATATAGTTCGAATCTTGTTATGCATGCATTTTCTTGAAGAAATACATATGTCCATACGTACAAAGCTTATGGATGAGCTGGTTAAATCTTGACTGGTACATTATGTGATCGCCTGAGCCACAAAATATTTTTTTTTTTTACTTCTGTACGAAATTATTCAAGTTCAAATATAATACATATATGCAAATTTATATACATACATACATACATAAGTTCATATAAAATTTTAAAGGGTTCTTTAAGAGATAGAAAGGCATAATATGAAAGCAGACAGATTTTATACGTTTTTTGCAGTTGTTTCTGTTACAAAATCAATGCGGACTGGACCGCGTCAATCTTGATAAGAAAACTTCACACATCAATGTCACGAGGAGAGACTGCATGCACTGGTCGTTGAGTAAGCCCACACCTTTAAATGAATGAAGGCAAAAGCAATAAAACACCAGCACACACTTTTGTAAACGCGTTTTATGCATGTACTAAGTATAGGTGCGCACGCATATAAAGAAAACAGCAATGTAAATATTTGACCTAAATTTGGAAGCCGTTCGGGCTTTTGGTAATATTTACTATTTATTTGTTTAGTTAATATAATATTCTTAAGCTTTCAGAAAGATGACGGGTAAAAGTCGTAGAAAGGAGATATTATTCGGGGAGGATAGCCTTTTATATTTATGAAATATTAATGATTGCTTGTATTCTAGACATACATATGTACATATGTGCGTTAAGTTATAAAAATTTAGTTCGAATTATAAATAATAAAAGTGTACCTGTTGAACACTTGGTGTAGTATTTATCCCACTAGGCGAGTCTGCAGGTGATGTTGAAGAACTGGAATGACTACTATCTTGCGATATGATCTATAAAGGATAAATTTAATATGCACTATTTTCAAATTATCATAATAAAAAGTTTTTTTAACCTGGGCGATCGAGGTTCCATTAAAGCTACGCATTGAGACAGCGCTACCAGGAGTTGACGCAGCTGAATCATTATTTAAAGGTGCGAAGCTATAGTTGTCCATCGGATTTGTCATTGCGATTAAAGAGTTCACAATTTCAGGAGTTTTTGGTGTAGTGCTTAGGCCAGAGCAATCGATGCCCAGCAATGACGATGGTGTGTTGAGGTTAAACATTATGTTGTCTTATGGTTTTAATTTCGTTTTTAGACCAAAGCCCAAAACAATATATATTAATGCGAATTATTACAGCGCAAAATCACAGATAAAAGCGTTGAATGGCGTGTTTCAAACTTCCTTTTTGTTATTATTTCTTAATTTATTTTTATTACTTGTATCACATTCAAATTTATATTCATAAAGTATGAATTTTTTCGCCGCCCATATAATCCATCCTCATTTCTCTGTAACGTTAGACTAATTTTGAGTCTTATATAAAAATCTATTTACGAAGGCAGATCCAAAGACATTCAAAACAAAATTTCTGTAATAGAAAGACAGATACATTAATTTGGTTTTAAAGATATGCAGGGAAATAGATATCAGTGAAATATTTCAGCGAGGCAACATACAATAATTAGACTCATTCGTTAGAATTTTAATTCATTTAGGGCTAATTGAAATTTATGAGTAAGAATTTTCGTTACTTTTAATTATTCAATTAACTACAATATGTACATATGTACATACTGTTATACATATATACTGAAGGTCGCTGTCTTCTAATTTGTGAAAGGCAACATCGGTTGAGCAATGAAAAAATATATATTGCCGAAAGTTGTAGATGTAATTAAAAGTATTTCATATTTTTATGTTAAAAAGTATTGTCATAAATTTAAAAAATCATAATTTTTAATACAACATAACTTAATAATTTTGACATTTTTGCGATTATGTATGTATGCATGTATGTGGAAGTGTATGTGTCTATGTACATATGAATAAAAAGCCATAAATCATAATAGTTGAGATTCAAGTGGAGCTGAAATTATGACTTCTACATGGTTGGTGGCATTAGTCTTTTAAAAGTCTATTTATGACATTCGACAATGTTTATATAACTATATACTCACGGACTTATTACATATCTATGTAGGTATGTATGCATACGTACATACAAAAATATATATTAAGAATTTCTTCTTGGTTGTTATTGTGTATTGGATGGGCATCTATCTTTCTTTGTGCTTTTTTGGACTCACGCTTATTACTATTTATATACATACATATAAATATTATGATATTTATTGTTTACTGCTCATTATCAAATCAGATAATCATAAATTAAAAATGCCCGGTGAAGCAATTGTTACTAGTGGGTTATGACGGTTTACCGATTGAATTAGACGTATGTACATATGTATGTATGTTTAAACTATTTAGTATAATGAAATATATTACATAGAATGGTATTCATTTATATGTATACACATACCTATACATATGTATAGGTACGTTTTATTAATTTTTATTTTACTTCTGTTTTCAATAGATATTTTATAGAAAATGTGTACATATGTATGTATGTATGTACATATATTGTGTATTTTATTACAATATTATTATTTTTTAATTTCAGTGTATTTAAAGGCATGTAGTTCACTTAGGCACAAATCACGCTTTTGGTATGTACATAAATGTTTATTTCAATCATTTATTATTTATCATTTTATTATATGTATATTTATCCACATTTTCCGAATTTTGCACCACTATAATACATACATACACACATACATACATATGTATATGTTAATTTTGGGATTGTGAATAAATCTGAGCCATTAAAAGTTTTTATTAATTATTACATTGTAGACACTTTTATATAACTTCTAATATATAATATAGTAGTATTTATTTAGAATATTTGCTTATGTACTCATGGATTTGTATGTATGTACAAATTTTCGTATATGGTACAATACGTGAATTTATTTAAGCAAGAAGTCAGGGAATGTATATTATTTTGATGTGCTAATTGTGGTCACAGCTGTGCACTGCTGGCTTAAAAAATTTAATGGAATCGCGATGAACATATTTGATTATAAATACTCATGTACATACATATGTATGTATGTATAATTTTTGGGGAACATGTAAACAATGAATCAAACTAAATGCAAATTTACAATTATGTTTTTTTATTTTTTATTTTTTCTTTAATTTTTTAATGTTTAAACGGAATTGTCCAAATATTTATGAATTCGCATGCATGTACATATACTCTTGAACATCTGTTATGATAAATCATTATACACTAGCTGGATGGAAGTTTGTGCTTCGAAAAATACGAAGTCAAACGAACATGTGTACCTGTTTGCATGAATACTTATGTACATATGTACATAGTACAACTGCACGTATATTACATATAATACATATGTATAGTACGTTTCGTGGGTGTGGTTCATTCGCGGCCGAACAGCATGCGCAAAAGAGGGGCTCACGTTTTTAAATATTATAGTGCTAAATTTTGTAGATTTCGTTTTACTGAGACACAGGAAAGTCAGACCATACAAACAATATATGTAGGTATAACTTTATACATATTGTCTTTATTTTACTGAGTTTAATTTGTGAATATCGTTTTGAGAATAGCTTGTTGTTTTCAAGTGGGTGAATTCGGTGCGAAGAAAACAAAGCACAAAGGTGGAGATGAAATTTAAAACTTTGATTTTTATTAATTTTTGCGTTTTTAAGCTACTTATCTCCTAAGCGCGAAAACACGAAACCTTATACATACCCATAAACATAATTTGCATTTCTATGAATTTGTGTATAGTTTTTTGGTGGTTTGTCTTTTCTATTTCATTCCATCATTTTGCACACCGTTTTTTAAATATATTTGTTTTGAATTTCCGTATAATGTGAATAAATAATAATAATATTAAGCAAAATTCAATGTTTGAATTGAATAAACTCTATTCTTAAATTTTCCGGTTTGGAACAATATTAAAACGTTTTCTTGTTTTTCGCCTGCTGTTAAACAATTTGTTGCATTTTATAGCATTTTCTGCTAATTAAAATGCGACTCTAAAATTTCTAATTAAGCGTTATTTGTTCACTTCCAGTAATTAAAGGGCTATTTCATTTTTATAGAAATATACACATACTTAGGTGCATACATACATATGTACATACATACATATTTCATTTAGACTTGCTTGTTATTTTTTATTTTATGTTATTTACTATATTATTTACATACAAACATTTACCGCTTTTGTTCATTATTTCATTCAAATGTACTAAAGGGGTTCCATGACATTAAATGTATTTTTTTAGTATAGTATTTCCTTATTAGCATTTTAGTACTCTTATGATCATATGAGTGGGTATGAAGTTTCTATTCATATGTACATACTTATGTACATACATACATACATACATATGTATATCCGGTGAATGCGTGGTTGCTTGTATTTCTTATTATTTATACGCTGTGCTAAAACAGCAATCAATTCTAACGTCTATAACATAAATTTGCAAGTTCGGTACCAATTTTGGATATCGGGCATTAACACGGCTTTGCCAAAAAAAGTCATGTGGATATGTATTTGTCGCCATACATATGTATGTATGTACATAGATAGTTGGTGGACACATCAGTTATTTTCTATAACCACATTTCTTATATACATATGTATATGTATATGTATTAACTTTTTCCGATTTGTGTTAGTATTGTTTATTTTACATAGCGTTTATTTCATCATCAGACTGCGAAAAGTCAATGCACACAAGGACAGTGTTGATAGACACGTTCGCAGGAAGTGCTTCAGGGAGCAGCATATTTATTCGCTTTAATACGGCGGTAGAAGTCTAAAAATATTAAAAGTAATTTTTGTGCTTACATATGTATATACACAAGTTGTTATATACATATGTAAATGCACATAATCGTATAAGTCAATAACTTATTTTTTTTTAATCTGCAAGAGTATGTTAAGGAAAGTTTCAAACGTTTGCTAAGTCATGACATAGTTGAAAGAATAAGATTTTATACATAACTCTATCAGAACAGCACGTATCTAAATAATGTGCGCCTCCTTTCTAAAAATCAGACTGTTTCTGACTTTTCAAACTAAAATCCATTCCTTTTTTTTAAATTAGTAAGAATACAGCCTGAAAAAATAGTTGAGCATTAAACATTGATTAAAATGCATATTTTAAGCAATTCATGTGATAAAGAGGTCGGCACTCCTTTCAAATTTAGTCATTTAGCCAATCCCAATTTCATTTTTGGTAAAATGAATTATGTTCATGTGGCATGCCAATCGCTGTTTTGAAGATTTTTATAACATAGTTGCAAGTTCGCTAATAAGTTTTAATACGACTGGGGAATATCTGTGCTACCACAGAATAATGCGCGGGCTGTGACGGCAACAGTGCTGCCTGAATTCATATATCAAAGGAAGACGTATCCATACCAACTTATGTACATAAATACATACATACATATATAAGACGTCACTTCGGTTGGCCTTGACACACTTAACTCTATGAATATATTTATATATATATGTGCTTATACATACATAAGTATGCCCATGTATCTGAAAGCTCTCCCATTCCGTAAAATCTATACATACATACATATCACAAGTAAATGCGCGTATACTATTTCAAACTGTCTCCCATTAATTATATGCAAATGTAGCTTAGAGTAGATTAATCTGCTTAAATACAATAAGTTTTACTCACGCTTAATTTTGGGTAATATTAGATTTCTTGTCTTTAAGTTAAATATTGTATGGCTGCTTGCACTTGAAGTGATTTTAAGGAGCGGATGTACTAGCCACTAATTACCTTACATATGTATACATATTTATTTACCAGGTTTACAACTTGGTTTTTATAAAGGTTATTAAAGGTTGTACTTCATGTTTAAATAAGTCGTCATATTTTATGCATGTGAATAAAATTTGTTTCTTTAACATTTTTTTTCAGAGAAGGATAGCAAATAGATAGTATGAAAAATCTTTGTTTTATTTATTTTTTTATAATAGCCTGGCTATTTTCTGAAATTTCAAAGAGTCCAATTTTTTTCTCCTATAGAATATTTTATGTACATACATACATAAAATATACATATGTATGTACACATGTTTGTTCACATTAAGGGTGCCTTATAGTATCTATTACCCTTCGTGGTGCAGCCCGAAGTTAATTTTGTTGCGTGTAAAAGCCGACGTCTGTCTAACGCCATATAATGTAAAAGATATACATATACTATAATGAAATAGATAACAAATGGAAGAGAAATTGAAGTTTCTACGAATTTGAAGACGTTTTTAACACTAACATTTACGTAATATACGAATATAATTATTTAGATATACAGTGAAATGCCTTATAACCGGATTCTCAACGTCGCAGTATTTTTGTCCGACAATAAGAGTTGTCCTCATATCGAGGCGTGGCAAAAACGTGTGTTTAAAAAAGTTTTTCTTAGAGCCATAAGCTACAACTAATAACTAATTTCTACGGAACTAATAAATGCGAGCCAATGTCCCGCAGAAGTGAATGAATGACAATTATCCCATTAGTTTCCGTTGAGCTACCGCGAACTAGACGGCGCTTGCGCAAGTAAAGTTGTTTGCTGCATTGTTTTTAAAAAACTGTCGCAAAACTCCATAAATTATTAAGAATAAACCAACAAAACGGGAATACAAATAGTACACAATTTTCTTTGCACATTTTATGAAATCTTGTCTGTTAATCAGAGATAATTTGAACGAAGTATTAACTAAATAGTGTCTGTCCGGTTAGGAGAAGTGTTCGTTCATAAGGACTATCTGTAATGGGGAATTTCACTGTATCTACATACATACATATGTATGGTTAAAAATTGACAAAATTAAATTAAATCTATTGAAAGTACGTATAATACCTACATATGTGACCCTGCATTTCAGAATTACTAAATTAAGCTTTTCAATTAATTTCGGTTTTTGTGTTTTGTTGTTTGCATGTTTTTCTTTTTATTGTAACATTAAAGTTAAAAAGTAATGGTTTTCATAAAGCACAAAACGAAATTTTAGCAATTATCATTAATTGCAACTACTTTTTAGGGATATATCACCCCTTCTCCCATTTGCTTACATTTGTAGTAAAAACCATTTCGTGAAATTTATAGTTACATTTATGGTTTCTTTTTTATGACAGCCATCACCTTTGCCACCAGCGCAAAGCAACGTGAGACACGTTTATTGTCGACATTGTTGCATTGACGCACCCTACACCACCACGTACGCTAGCATGTCAGTACAGCGTTGGGCAATAAAAGTGGAAATATGTAGTATCTACAGCTGCAACGTCCCGCTATAGCGATAGCTCATCCCGCCTCTACACTTGCTGCAGTTTTTGTCGATCATAAAATTCACAGAGCTTTCATGCATCCTTTGACATTGAATTAACTATAATTTTGCACAATTCCCCAGTTCACCCTCTCTTTTTCCATTTTACTTTTCTACTTACATTTTTACAAATATCGCTATAAAAATTTGAGTACGCCCCACCTCCGCATGTGTGATGTGTTCTTTCTAAGTGAGTGTGTGTACATGAATATAGGAAAATACAATAGCATGAGCGTAATTAGACGAAATGCTAGTAAAATTCAAATTAAGCTGTACCGCAATCGTTCAAAGCAATACCGCCGTCAAACGCACAGAATCAAAAATTTTAACAACAGCAAAAATTGCAGTAATAAAATTTACAAAAATAAGTTACAATGAGGAACTTTGTTTTACTTTTTCAGTACTTTTATTTCGTATAATTTTTCATATTAAATTCATTTTCAAAACATTTCGCTTTGCTGTTTCATTTTTATATCTCACTAAATAAACTTACGGCAGACATGTCAATTTGTATATTTAAGCATATACATATGTACATTACGTATATGTACAAACAATTATGTATTGCATGCTTGACTAAATGGCGATTGCTTAGTAACTAGATTGAATACATCCTCCTTCTGCTCTATGCATATAATTTTTGTGAAGCCTGCGCAAGTCCGCTAATATATGTACATCCATACATATGTATATACATATAAGTAGGGGAGCAAAATATCTGGTATTCATGTATCATGACTTATTTATCAAATTTTATGCCATAGAAATTCTTGAGCATAAAATGAATGAAATTCTTTTGGCGTCAATACAGTCTGCGATTCTGTGACGGTGTTGCATCTGAATACATTTATAAATCAAGCAAAGAGAATTGACCCATCGTCGACCTTTCTGAATGTGTGCCAAGAAGGAGTCGGCATTTTTGTAATTCTCGTTATTTGTGAATTGGCAATGAATTTGTTATACATTTTGTTAGAAGTGGGTGTTTTAGAAATAAGTGTAACTTTTATTATTTGTTGCTGTTTGTTCACCTGATGACAATCATATGTACATATGTATATCGCTTGAATTTGCCGTTGACACGACCACTACCAATTACAGATTTTAGGATTTTTAGTTAAAACGATTCTAAATGAAACATATACATATGTACATACATATGTTTTTAAAAGGGAATACACATATTTACATTTTTTGGCGCTTGCTGTCTTTTGACTAATTTGAATATCAATGAAAACAGGTTTTTCATATTCAAATTTAGAAATCTAGAAGTAGCATTTCTTGTTACTTGATTTCACTTGATATTTCATCGACTAGATAAGAATTTGGCTTCCTCATTTTGGCATTTCCCCAAACTCTTAATTTCTAACTATTTCTGATACCATGCAGCTAAATTGTCATTAGAGTTTTTAATTCCAAAAATTTGATATTTCCTGTAAATCCTTATGTAATGACAAAATACGAATTTCAGGTATGCTACTAAGTACATATATACTCAGGTTCGACCTAACAACCCATGGAGCTCTTGCCTCGCGTTCAACACGTAAATATTATATTCATATCGGACCCAAAATTAAAAAAAAATAATAATCCAAATGTTAAAAGCGTAAAAACCTGTCTCAAACCAGATATCGAAACAAAAATATGATAATTTTTTTAATAAACCACGTCCAATACTACAATACCAGAAGTTTGCGAGAAAAAGCTTTAACCCTAGAATATGAATTAAGTCTTAGCTGTTGTTTAATTTATTATTCTTATTTTAACAATAGTAATTTTGCAATTTGTCCAATTAAATTTGTATACGAGATCGAAAACGACTACTATCATTACACATAGTCATATTTACGTCAGAACATTTGCAAATAAATACGCGAATATACATATGTATATATACATACATACATATGTATGTATGTATAAATACAAGATTCTTAAACACAACTAAACAATGTACATATAGAAAGTACTATTCAAATATTTTGGGACAAATGTTTAAAAAATGTTAAACCTAATTTGACAGTGTGCATTACATTACCCCTATGGGTTAACATTTATTACAATCATCCTACAAGTTTAACCAATTGCTAATGACAAACAGTGCACATAGGTATGTATAGTATACTCATGCGCGTAGACAAACCAACTGAGAAATGTTCGGAATAAAATATTAAACGAATTAAAGCGTTGCGCCACAATTAAAGTTAAATTAATTAGATGGCTGTTAGTCGCTCCGCTCTCTTCTTCTGTTACTCCATGTGTACATACATATATTTTGGGTGTGGTCGACGCATACTTATTTAGCTTTCGGGGTTAAAACTCTAGAAGGCCAAAAGCGAAATGTTTATGAAGCGGTTGTGCAATAGTGGCACAGCACGCTGGCTTGGATGGATTCTCACCGGATTTCCGTAAAACGCAGAACGCGGATCGCACCCACCATATCTAATTTCAATACTGCGCCATTCAAACCTTCTTCGCTTCTCTTTTTTCTTTGGTGCGCAAAAGAGTACTAATAGTTTTACATTAATGTTGGCTTATTTATCACCTTCTAATTAGCTGATTATCCCATCTCCTAATTATGCGTAGTTTAGTTTATTATTATTTTATATACGTTATATGTTGTGTATCTTCGAATTAAAGTGGTTGATTCGATCAATCTAATGATACATTCAATATGAATTTGTCTTTGTGAAAATTTGTTTAAAGTAGTAATCAAAACAAATCACTGCATTGGATTTTTGGTTCATATAGACCGGGAGGTAGTTGTCTTCATTATACAAATTTGTTCAAAAACGCTGATGCGTGTAATCCGGAAATGATCGCCCACCTCAATTGCTAATGTAGCTGATCCTAACCTCTACTTTAAAGTCAATTGTTCAATGAGCGAGGTGTATGGACGATAGCGGGCGGTGCAACTTGTATATATGTATTATTGCACTTTTTTTTTTATTTACTTCTCGTTTACCGCCGAATCGAGTTTTGCTCTATACCCACGCAAAATAAATCCCTCTATACTATAACAACCACCTACACAACACCTGACGATCTCTGAAGCGACAGTATTGCTTCCATTGCCATGGTGTTACCATTGTTACAGCACTACTAACACACATGAATGTTTAGTTGATTTTCAATTTATTGTGTATGTACATACATACATACATATTTACATACATATATACCTACATGTGCGCTCATATACATATAAATTGTTTTGTTTTTATTAGTATTCATCTCTTAATAATTATATACTACTGATGGCACACTTTGCAAATATTTATTATAAATGGTTGATGCACTACTTGTTGCAGCGTTAAACAGCTGATTTGAATATCCCGTGCTCAAGAGTGCTACATCGACTTGCATAAAATTCGAACATACATATTAATCACATTACAAACATAAATAATGTATCTTTAATAAAATGGTCCAAGTAAAGGTTAGTTCTTATAGAATTAATATGTTCGCAAATCATAGCACATATGTACATACATATATTAATATTAATAATCTGTTAAGGTGTTCAATTCAAATTAAAATTTGTCAGAGAATTGAAATGGAAAATTCTGACAATCGGAATATATAGCAAAAAACAGCATTTTTATTTAATTGTAAGCTAAAACATTATATATTTTTTTAAGCCTATGATTGAAAAAATTGCTTGATGTTTGTGTAGCCATGTTATGGAAGCAAACCCATTGTGATTATATACATACATATGTATTAGTAAAGTGCCATCACATACTGTTGAAATGCTAATTGTGTTTTGTTGTAATTTTTTTTTCGGTAATTAACATGTTATGCATGAATGCCATTTTGCTTCTGGTCAAATCTAAATTTGTATTAGTTTTCACTTCTACGATGTATGTTTGCTATCCATTGTAAACATTCTTTTTTTAATTCTTTTTGGAAAGAAAAGCTATACATAAATAAATTTATATTCAAAAACCTCTAATAAAAAATAAAAATATAAAAAAATTTAAAGGTTTTGAGCAATTTTCTGACAATATACATACATATGTATGTACTATATTTCAGTAATGTTATTATTATATATTCTACGAAGTACGGTTTTAAACGTTGCTTTTTAACTTGAATACTTTTAAGTTAGTAGTATTAATACAACTAACTACATTGAGGTATTCATTTAAAAAAGAAGTCGTATTACCCCACTGTAATTGAATTCAAAATGAAAGCAACGAAGCGATACATAATCAAAAAATAATAATGTACCACACACACTAATACCTTCAAACACTTTGCTAACGTAAATAAATTAATACTAAAGTAAGAAAAATAGAATACATAAGCAAATTTAAGCTACTAACTCTATATAATCATATATACATATATCTACATATATCTAGATACATACATATGTATGTATATACACAGACCAACTCACGCACATGTACTGTACTTAATAAAATATATGTACTTCAAGGTTAGACGGAAAGCAACAGAACGTCAAAAAATAAAAACCGACACTAAACCTACGGCAAAAGTAATACTAACAATAATAAAGCGAACACCAAATTAACAACAAAAACAAATCAACATAAAAAACACCGGCAAGAGCAGCTAACGTACTGAGTTCCAAATGAAAACAAAAAGTACGAACTCTGTTTGTACATGTTTTTCGGCGGATTTCAGTGGAGCTTTTTCTTGTCCGACAGCTAAGAATTAATGTTTGGTGTAGCGTCCGTCCGTAAGGAGGGTGGATTTAATTATAAATGCCAAACGAGTTTTCGTTTTATTAAAATGGAGAAATAGTCATACTAAATGTGAATGAGAAAAGGAAACGTAAAATTACGACGTGAATCAATTAATTCAAGTAAAAATAGCAAACCTTTTATAATTTCGTTTTAATAAGTTATTATTACCAAAATTTGTTGTTAAAATAGAATAATTTTGAGACGTAACACAAACATATGTATATACATTTGTGTGTATATATGAATGTATGTATGTATGTACATAGAAATTTTTTTTGCTAAAATATATGTATGTATGTCGAACTAAAAATAAAATATTTTTAAAGTAGACTCCGAAATACATGCATATGCATATTGGTGATTTTTTTTGGACCATATGGTCCACCTTTACATAGTAACATGAATGTCTGTCAGCTGGTATCTAGTTGTATACATATGAATGTATGTCCATACACCATTCAGCTTACTTATCTGTAGGTATATACATATGTACATACTTACATACATGTATTGCCTATGCTCACCATAGATTTGGGAACGCTCAATTGCATTCTACAGTGTTTTAATATGTTAAAAAACGATAAGATAAAAAACCTATAAACATGAGAATTACTTTACAAGTTCCTTTTGCACCGAGTCAATGAGAATTTAACGTCTTTTGTTAGAAATTGTCTAACCATTCATTTGCTTACAAGAAAAATTAAGCTTACGACCGCCTTTTATCTGATAAGTTTTAATCGGTACGTTTTTTTTGGTTAAAATAAATCGAAAATGGATTTAAATAAAAATGTAAATTCAAAATAATTCATTTAAGTCCATATTCAGCAATAGCAGATAATATCTAAATACTTTGAAAGTGTCTTTTGTCATTATGTGGAAAGTTTCTATATTCCATATACTACATACTTATACATACATAGGTAGTACATATAACTCATAATTAAAGATTTTGACTATTGCTAGTAGCTTGTAAAAAGAAAAATCGTATTGGCCTAATTCATTACATATTATATAGTATATTCTATATACATATGTATATTAAATTAATGTGCATTTGTAAGAGTTTGAAGAATCATCCCTTTTAATAACAATATATGTACATATCTATGTATATATATTATAATACATATGTACATATGAAGTTACTGTTGACTTGCCACCCTTGAAAATGTTATTCGCATTGTCCTTAATACAAACATGTACATAATATTTTTCTTTAAGCTTTTATTTCATATATGTATGGATGTATGTATGTACCTCCACATAACTCCGATTTTAAGTGAAATTACTACGCAATATCGCTTCGCTCATCTGGAGTTCCAAAACAAAAATTCTGGAATCTAGTTGTGCGAATAAGTGTACGATTACATGGGGCAACTTTAGTTGCTAATTCTCGGGCGATTCTCTTTTGCTGTCGCCCATTACCTTCACACGAGCAACTTGTGTTGCGCAACTCTGCTCGAGTTTTTTTCTCATTCTCTTTCACTTTTCTTTAACCCATTGTCTACTCTTTACTTTAACCCATTGTCGTTTCTTTTTCCTTATAGGTATTTGGGCCACTCTGTCACATATATTAATCAGTTCTGTCAATTAAGAAATACATTTTATTTATTAAAACAAATTTTTACTATCGTCTGAATCAATTTGTATGGCTTCCTCCATACATTTCACAATATCTTTAATTAATTCGATTTTTTCGTCATACTCCATTTTCTAAAATATTTATATTATATTATGTATATTTGTATACATATTTTCAAATTACTTACCAAAAGATGAAATTAAATTTTTTAAATATATTCAAAATATTAATTTCAAAAAAATAAGAACACGAATGCCGAAAAACGTCGCAGCGAACTGCTACGAATAAGAACACAAAGCGAGTTGCTGAACACTGGAAACTCGGCGCGAGTCCCCTCTCCTCGTCGCCCCCTCGCCTATAAACCAAGAGTTGCCGCAACAAAAGTTGCCTCGTGTGATAAGGCTCTAATAGACACAAATTTCGTTTTCCCAAAGCATTTTCCTCTAAATTCAAACTCATTTCAATTTTGTATAAATGTATATTATTATATATGTATGTATGTATGTATGTGTATACTATAAGACAGGGCACACATTATGTATACATTTTTGCTTAGAATTATGTATACTTGTATATAGAGGGACTTTTTTAATATTTATAATCATATTGTGAGAGATTTATTTGAAAGTGTGTGTTCATACGGAAATGTGTAGAAACGAATAGTTTTATTGATCAAAGAAGAAAATTCTAATATCTTTGGGTCCACGTTTTCCGCTGTTAGCTATAATTCATGTTTTCCTATTTAATACTCATTCAAAGATTTGCAGAAGAGAGGGTGGTTGAGCAAGACAAGGTGATTAGCTGATACGTCAGCGATTGGCAAGTGTGCCAAAAAATACATAAGTGCCCGCGGCGCACATCAAACAAATTAAGAATGATGAGATTATATTCCAACCAAGAAGATATCTTTTATAAAGCAGAATCTTATTCAAACTGATGGCATACGGCCACGAGAAAAGAAAAGTAAAATGAATATAAGTATGTAAATATTATTTTTTGTATACATACATACATACATGTGTATATGAGAATATATTTATATACATATCCATACATACATATATACATATATAGGCGCATTTCATACAAATATTAAATTATATACATATGTATCTATAGAATATGTATATGATGGAAAAATGTTCAAAAGTGGAGAATACTGTATGGACTTATGCAAATAGTGTGCACATACTGACAATACATACATACATATGTATGTATAGTATGTGTGAATATTTTCGAATGTATGCATTTAAAATTTACAGAGTGAATAAGTAAACACCTGTTGACAAAGATGTACATACATACATACATATGTACATTTATTTTTTCTAGTATTGTATGTACATATGTATGTATGTACATATATAATTATGATAAAATTCAAATTATTATTAAAGTTAATTGAATAACTTCATTTAGAAACTTACGATTTTTAAACAGATTTCAAGCTTCAGTTTTTATTGCGAGATTTGCATATATGTACATATGTATGTATGTACATAAATATGCATATTAGCAGTTTAGTAAATATACTAAATCGTCTTAATAATCCGTATTTCTTTAACACTAATTTGATAAGTCACTTTTTAATATACATGTATTTAATAAGCAGCTTTATAATTCTTAGTTTTTCATCTTATTTTTCTTATTTAGGAGACTTTTGTAAAAAATATTAAACACAAACATTAGGCACTTTTAGTTTTCAAACTGTATAAAATTGGTAACTTTCTTTTTTTTTAACCTTTACTGGTTGTTACAACTTGTTTGCACATTTTATTTGCATTCTTAATTACTAATAAATATTTGGTCTTGTCGTCACATTCCACTTTATCCACACAATCATAGGACACTTCAAATAATTTGAACCGATTTAAGACGAAAGGGGTTACTAAAAGTTTAACAAATTTTGTTTTAAAACAGTTTATTGTTTTTCATAGTTTTTACCGAAAATCAACAGGCAATCGGACTTATAAAGCGCGAGTGATTGTTGCGTTCACGACGAGTCCAACACATTAAATAAACTTAGGAGCAAATTTTGAATTTGTTTAATGCGACAATACATAAACTAACAGCAAAGTCAACGCTGACAACGCCAACGCCAGCGACAGCGACAACTGTTACGATGGCGGCACAATCGATGTCTACGAAGACAACTCGTAGAGTCGTTGAGTCAACCTATGGATTCTATTCTAACGGCGATAGCCATTTATTAACCGGCACCGAAAAATAAGAAGATACGGCCTCGCCTTTTAGAGAGAGAGAGCACGCTTCTCGCGTGTTTCTCGTCTAGCTTTCGAGTTAGTTGTTTATTTAGTATAACTTCTATGATATTGATATTTGTCCTACGGTTCGAGATTACGCTAATAGTGGTTGTTTTTTACTTTAATTTCTAAAGTCGGAGCAGAGAGCTTTGCACTCTCTTGACACAATTCGACCACAAGTACTCAAACAACCCCTATTATAGAGCAATAATTTCACTACCAATGTTGGCATTATTAACATTTCAAAAGAGAAGGCAATTGGCAATAAAAAAATCGATGGGAGTTAAACACTGAAAGATTATTTCTTCAATGACAAAGGTTGATAATGGTGTAATATTGGAAATCTCTTAATATATTCGCGAACGCTTTTACATTATGTAACGTCCGAGTTTACTGCACAATAATGACTGAAGTCAACTCGTGTAGTATTGAAGTCTGTTCCAAATGCCGAAGTAAATAGCATACCAAATGACCAAAAGCTAAAAGCTCTGGAGAGAATTGAATTACTATCAGTTAGCACCACGCCATCAAACAAAGCAAAAACGAAAACGAGAAACTTTTGCTACGCTCTTCGTAAATATTGGCTACCCAGTCAGCATTTGCAAACATAAATATTAAACGTCTAGAAATCGAATCTTCTTGTGTAATGCAAAATTGTATAATGAAATACATATGTATGTATATTGCAGACCCAACGCTATTATTTATGACTATAAGGTGAATTGTGAAAGCCAGCAAAAGATTACTCTAGAATAAAAACTGAGACATATATCTAAAGCAAAAAAATTTAGCCAGAAGTAATTATTTTTAATATGAAATTTAAGTTTCCGCTCAACCAAACAATGCTCCAAATGTTGGTTGGGTACATGGATGTCTGTATTTGATTGTATTTCGACGTGTTCATTAATGTCTAGATATCAAGAGTGTGCTCTCGTACGCACGTCTTCGTGTATGTATGCGTGTTTATGCACACAAAGCTTTATTCATATATGTATATAGAAACTTTAGTGACCCAAACGAAGCAAACAAAGTTAAATCGTTTAGGTCGAATCTGTAGCATACACCGCACAAGATGCTTTTAGAATACACAGTAATACAGTTTATAGGGCCGAATCAAAGCCAATAAAGAGTAGGCAATAATATACAGATCTACAAAAGTTGGTGAAGCGACGAATAGTAACAACAATCAGTATAAGTAGAGCTTAAGTAAATACTAACACTGCATTTATTAATATCTATATTAATTTCTAAATGTAAGCACATACATACATATACATACATATATTGGAAAAGTACGTACAAATGTACATACATAAGTTTGTATTTGCATGAGTGCATATGAATTATTGTGATCATTAGTCCAATGCCGGTATCTTGCATGAAAATTTTCTCTTAAAAATGTTTAATGCGTGTCCTATGATAGCTTAAAATATATAACATCGTCAAGGTTTTATAAAATATGTACGTTGGGTCGAGTCCATAAAAATAAGAATCCATAAATCTGGCAAAATTGTAACATTTTGGCTGAAAAAAATGTACAGTCAAACTTCCCTATAATGAATTCGCTCACGACCTGAAAATCATTTCACTATGTAAAAGCTATGACTTTTTGGCAACTTTATTTAAAATAATCAGTAAGTTTGGTTGGAATTACACTATTCCATTTTTCATTTGCAACAAAACATTCCAATTCATTTAGAGAGTATTTATGAAAACATTAATCGGTACGTTACGCCTCATCTGCACAAAGGTTCTGATTAAATTAATAAATGATGAAACGTGTCCGCATCTACCAATTCTTCTTTAACGGCCAAATCGTCTTCATCGTTATCTGTATATGTACATATGTTAAAGTATAAATATTGTTTTCTACATTTTTTGCTTAACTACAACCAAGTACAGCTGGAACTCCGCGACTTTCTAGAACATCGCTGAGGATATTTTCATCGGACTGGCTGTCCCAGGTCTTCGCACCAATATCAAAATTAAGGTCTATGATCATAACCGAATTTTCCTCATCCAGTTGATTTTATAAAATCATTTCTTAGTATTTCATAAATTGTTAGCATGAATTCCAAGCTGAACCATTTTATTTGTCTTACATTTTTTATACTCTCGCAACAAAGTTGCTAAGGAGAGTATTATAGTTTTGTACACATAACGGTTGTTTGTAAGTCCTAAAACTAAAAGAGTCAGATATAGGGTTGTATATACCAAAGTGATCAGGGTGACGAGTAGAGTTGAAATCCAGATGTCTGTCTGTCCGTCCGTCCGTGCAAGCTGTAACTTGAGTAAAAATTGAGATATCATGATGAAACTTGGTATACGTATTTCTTGGCTCCATAAGAAGGTTAAGTTCGAAGATGGGCAAAATCGACCCACTGCCACGCCCACAAAATGGCGAAAACCGAAAACCTATAAAGTTTCATAACAAAGCCATAAATAAAGATATTAAAGTGAAATTTTGCACAAAGGATCGCATTAGAGAGGGGCATATTTGGACGTAATTTTTTTGGAAAAGTGGGCGTGGCCCCGCCCCCTTCTAAGTTTTTTGTACATATCTGGGAAACTACTATAGCTATGTCAACCAAACTCTATAGAGTCGTTTCCTTCAGGCAGTTCCATATACAGTTCAAAAATGGAAGAAATCGGATAATAACCACGCCCACCTCCCATACAAAGGTTATGTTGAAAATCACTAGAAGTGCGTTAAACCGACTAACCGAAAAACGTCAGAAACACTAAATTTTACGGAAGAAATGGCAAAAGGAAGCTGCACCCAGGCTTTTTTTAAAAATTGAAAATGGGCGTGGCGTCGCCCACTTATGGACCAAAAACCATATCTCAGGAACTACTCAACCGATTTCAAAGAAATTCGGTATATAATATTTTCTTAACACCCTGATAACATGTACGAAATATGGGTGAAATCGGTTTACCATCACGCCTTCTTCCAATATAACGCTATTTTGAATTCCATCTGATGCCTTCTCTGTATAATATATACATTAGGAACCAAAGATGATAGCGGAATAAAACTTTACACAAATACGGTATTTGAAAAATATGTAAATGACGGATAATGAAATCTCGATTATCACTTTATGCGAGAGTATAAAATGTTGGGTGACACCCGAACTTAGCCCTTCCTTACTTGTTAACTTTATTAATAATCAACATTTTTTAAAGTGAAATGCTGTTTCAGTGCATCATTTTAACTTCAATCACTGATTACTACTCAAAAAGCTGAAATATCTTTTTTAATTTTGAGACAAAAACATATCAGGCTTGAATTTTCAGCTGTAAAATTTGTTCATTATATAGAAAACTTCACTATATAGAAATTCATTATAAGGAGACAAAAATACGCCGAAAGTGGATCAAAAAGCTGTGTCTTTGAAATTAATTCGGTTTAAGGCGATCTTCATAAGTTTATGGAAGTTCGCAATAAGGAAGTTCGAAAAAAACATATCAGACTTGAATTTTCAGCTGTAAAATTTGTTCATTATAAGGAAGTTCGACTGTGTGTATGTATATATGTATGTACATATGTATTTACTACCCGTTTCTTCACCAGATAATTATTCGCTATACATATCAATGCTGGACTAAGGCAAACCACATTGGTTACGATAACCGAGACAAGTAAGAAAAGATAAAACACCTCTGTCGCACCCAATATTGTACTACATACATATTTATGTGTGTATACGTATGTACATATATTACATATACATATGTATGTATATATAATGTAAGTGTTAATAAATCAATGAGCTTTTTTCAGTTTCGGCTTTTATATTGAAATTTGTGGCATTAAACCAAGGCATGGGATACAGAGGGGATAATGAGACAGTACGAAGTAAACTAAATGTTTTCGCACACAAAATATACATCTGGAAGTGTTGGGCGGCAGTGAAACAAAATAAATGACTGTGTGCGAACACGTTTAACAAACACCACTCACTATGTGTGAGTGGGTTAAAAGCATGACTTTGTTTCTACTGGTGTGTGTAAAAATTCAATAGAAGAAGAGAATGCTAGAGTGCCAACGCCAAAATTCGTATTTTTGTTAGATTTCAAATGTGCTATATGTAGTATCTACGTACATATACCCATACATATGTATGTACATATGTACATAAATACGTTTGTTTCTCAGAGTTTGTCTTGACTTTAGAATGTTTAATAACGCGATTGCGTGGATATATTTGTACGTAAATATTGTGTTCGTAGATCGTTTATGTATACACATGTACGTTATTAGGTACCGGTCTTTTCTTTCTACTTCTGTGGATAAGTCTGTATACATATACATACATACATACATATGCCCCATTGTACATAAGAGAAGAAGAATTTGAGCAAGCATTTAATATATGAAAATTCAACGGCATGGTATTAAGTTGTTTGAGTTGATTCCCAGGTAGTCCGTTTATGACCTTGATATTTTCCGACATTATCAAAAAAATTGGGAAACCTCTCATAGCGTAGAATGTATGGAATGTATGTACATACGTCAGAGTGCAAGTTGAAAGCTCTACAGGTGTATAGCCAAAAACACAGCTAGTTGTCCATAATATAACATCGTTCAGCATTAAAACGCGGAATACTCATTTATAAATGATTCCCTTACTTTATTGATTGCCTTTTTATTTCTTTGTTGTTATACAGAACACGGAGACATTGCGGCACTTCGATATCAAAATTGTTGCTGCTAAGATATTTATGTTCATACATACATACATACATATGTTTCGATTGTATGTACAATGTACATACAAATGTATTATATGTATGTACATATGTGTATGTGTTTGTAAAAATGTCTTTATACTTTGATCAGTAATAATTTTTGTTATCATTATTAATTATTGTTCGGTCAATGAATTGCAACATACATTAGTATGTACATACATACATACATACATACATATTTAGCTGTTATCAAATACCAATTGTCCAGTTGTGGCTGCAGCTTCAACTTCAATTATTGAATTATTAAAATACTAACTGTTTCCAATCTCCAACTTAACTTGTTATGAATTTAAATGTTTGATCATTCCTTGAGATATCAGCAAGAAAATATTTGCAGGATACAAGTACATTTACAAATGAGATAAATTGCTAGTGTTTCAGTGTTCGCATAACTGCTCTCTAAGAGATTGCTGGCTTGCCTATGCATCTCTAAATAATAACCCACACATTTAATGCAAAAATTGTAATATACTTACATACATATACATATGTATATATGTATGTACATAGTTGTGTATGCATTCTACTTCAAAACTTAAAAATGAGCCAGACAGCAATAATCGTCGGTCGTTGGTCGTCATGTCAACGAGTGCGGCAGTCGATGTGTCGACGGGCGTACTGTTAGATGTGCCATTCTAATGGTCAGGCACGAAATCAATTCGAAATCCGTACGTATGTATATACAAGTACATATGTACATATGCATGCATGCATGAGTAATAGGACAAAGTCGGCAAAGGGGGGTATAAAGAAAATACGACCCAACAAATATTCCAAAAGAATCGTATGTGTGTCAATTTGCTGCTCGTTTATTTGATGCCTACCCCGCTGCCAATCGTAATTCCCACCGATGTCTCCCCTACTCTTCTCTACTTCAGCATTTTTGCTACGACTATCACACAATCCACTGCTCCACCTCATTCAAGTACTCATACCGCTCTCTCCCTGTCCAAACTCGTATTTACCTATCGATATGCTGCTGAACAGCATTTTGCCGCGAACTGAGACAAGTGGTTGATAGGTTTACCAACGGTATGCGGGTTACAGGCAGTATAGTAAATATAAAACAACTAACAAATCGCATGCCTAAGCTTTTGTGAATGTGAAAATTCTATTTTTAGTAAATTCTCTCATCATTGCGTACCTCTGATTCGCCAACGATCTCGTCACCGATATGTGTGGTTGGCCACGACTCACTACTGTTTTCAACCGTAAAGTCGAACGTGCAGCCGAAGCTGTTCGGTGTATACCACAGTCAAAGCAAAAAGTGAAAAAATAAAATAAAACATAAAAGCGACATTTCATAGGGGATATGAACAATAAGATTGCTATGAAACGGAGAACACAAAATTGCAAAAGCAATTGCTTGCTTCGGAAACATGTGGCATGATAACTGAGGGGATTAAAGAGAGTTGTGTCTAACCTACCGAAGAAGATTGACGAGCCCACGAGTGTTCTAAAAACAACAACAAATTCACTATAGAAACAATTAAGACAAAGTATTAAAAGCACAGAGAAATTTGCAATACATAACTACCCTGACTGTTTTTTGTCAATGTTAGTTCAGTTTTGTTTATTAATTTATGTACATGTCGGTGTTTCGGTATGTGTGTTATTTTACATACAAATATATGTACATATGTATAGGCACAAATGTGTATATACATACATATGTATGTATGTCATAAAAAATGAATTCTCTTTCTTTGCAGATTCAATATTTTACTTAACTCATTGCTAGATTGATATATGTACATACATAAGTATTTATTCCCACTTTAAAATATCATTGAATTATGTAGCATCACAATATCCATATATTCATTGCCATATCAATCCCATCTGCTGTGTATCACATTTAGCTTATATTCGCCCTATTGAATGAGGTGTTTTGCAGTGAAGTGATCTGGTTGCCTGGTAGCATTACCTAATATACTTCTAGTTAAAATCTAAATTCTACTGCCCTGCCCATAGTGGGTGTAGTAGATTTGCTTTTGCGTGACCCTTCTTCCTATTTTGTGGTTATATTTGAATTTTTTGATAAAGACACCTCATTCCGAGACAAAACAAATTATGAGCCTTTGATACAATCAATCGTTTGATAGAAGACATCACCTCGAATTATGAATTGGACAGGCTAATTAATACAAAAATTAAGAATAAAAAACCAGGAGAACTCAAGAATATGTAAACACACAATTTGTATATTTTTAATTTACACATAAAAACATACATATATATATATACAATACAATCAATCGTTTGATAGAAGACATCACCTCGAATTATGAATTGGACAGGCTAATTAATACAAAAATTAAGAATAAAAAACCAGGAGAACTCAAGAATATGTAAACACACAATTTGTATATTTTTAATTTACACATAAAAACATACATATATATATATATATGTATATATACATATATGTACATACACATACATATGTATGTGTATAAGCATTAATTTTAAGAAGCTGCTTAAGAATTAACGTTTCATTGGCATTTGGTAATTCTACACAAAATATGTTACAAACCTGTTAATTATAAAAATGTCAACAGCCGTACATGTTGACTGACCCTCAAATATGTCCATGAATATTTTTGAATTACCACACCTTTTCAATAACATAAAAATATAATACTTATTTGAAATATAATCTATGAAATTTTGTTTCTATTGAAAATTTGTTTGTTAATAAACAACCCAGTGCGTGTATACAGGAAAAAACCTGTTGTTAAACTTGGAAAATGTTAAATTTGGAAAGTGTAGTTATTGGAAGACATTATAAAATATACTCATGCAATTTAACACTTTCAAATAATATTTTCTCGTTAAGGCGTGGTTTTGAATTATTTGTCAATAACTCATTAAACAATACCATCACCAATCGTAATGTTAAGTTAATCTTTTTCTCTTTAACAATAAAAACTCTATTGGTTCAATTGATGTTTTGGAGGATATATACACACATACATATACACATAAATATGCACATATGTATGTATGTATGTTAAAGGAAATTCAGCCTGGCCTTACTAGGCCAAAGAATGCTGGCGCCAGTTTTTGCATTGAATAAAGTAATCCCCGAACTGTTTTTGTTGTCTTTTATTGTCAGTGTTCGTTTAGTCATGTAAGTTTACTATCCTTCTAACCAAGGGACATGTATATGTTCTTACATAGTATATACGTATGTATATACATATATGTAAATATAATGTAACTTATAGTATAAAACTACTCTGCGAATGATTTTCATGTGCATGTGCGCTTCTTCAATGTAAATTCCCTGCAGTTAAATCAACAAGTTATAAAGCATTTTGTAACCAACTTTGAACACAGATTGAACTAGTTAGCCAACTGTCTTTTCTCCGTACAAACGACTTTATTCGAGTTTATGTATGTATATGACAACTCCTAGAGGGTTCAAAAATAAGACGAAAAATTCAAGTTGGATTTTGGAGTAAAACCATTAGTGTGATAAAATAGCACATTACAAGATCCTATAATAGGAATCTATTTAAAGTTCATCTAACATTTGGATTTCAGACAGGAAGATAGAATCTGGTAAATTTCATGACTAGTTTAATCCTTCACTAAAGGATTTATGTTCACCACTATTCAAGAAACTAAAGTATTAGCGTATGGAAGAATATGTGGGAAGTTAGTGAAGCTACGGGTATTTTCTCTACTTCAGATGTACGTATATTAATAAGTGGTGCTAATATCTGTCTTAACTGTTTCACCAAGCTTATCTTAAATTTCTTGTTTTCTGACAAATGGAGGGAACTACAAGTTTCAACCCGACATCAAATGGCTAATGAATTATATAAGAAGGTTAAATTCGTTCGACGAAAGATTTTAATATAATACTATAAATATAAAATAAATCTTTGGTCACCCAGTAAATTTGACACTATCTTACGGGTCAAGATTTTCTCCAATCTTATATGTTCCATAGATTCAAATATAGTCGAATAATAAACAAATGCCAAGTCAAGCTGAACAAGTTGACAACTGTTGGATAATAAAACACAATAAATTTCTTCAATGGCTTACAATTGAAGTAATCTATATAAATAAAAATGAATCGTCAAAATGTATGTACGCTCATAACTCAATAACGACTGGACCAATTTGGCCAATTATTTTTCTTAAATGTTCGTTGAAGTTCAAAGATGGTTTTCACGGCGAGAAAAAATCGAATAATTTCCGGAAAACCCCTTAACACAGCCCTTTCTTTTCCCCATACAAACGTTATATAAAAATGAATGTTTGTTTGTTAGTAACACTAAGAGAACGATTGAACCAATCTTGATGAAATTTTTAAAGGTTGTTTGTTGTGGATCAGGAAAGGTTTAGAAACAAAATACCTTATACTTTTCATGAGGAGAAGTCGGAAAATTGGACAATTCCAAAAAGTAACATTTTCCATACACTTTTTTCAATTTTTGTTCGTTTTGTTTTTCAATATTTTGATTTGTACATTATTTGAATCGTTCAATTGCGGTCGCTTGCTTTTTTATTCCGACTATCCAAAGGAAAAATTATTGAAAGTTATTCAGTGAAAACTTTATTTGTGTTTCAGACGAAGTGATCAATTATAGATTGAAATTTGTTACGAAGCCATGAAAAGGTCGCGCTAATATTGGTCGGCGTTCTTTTTGCCATCAACGTAAGGCAGCCCAAGGAAATGCAAGAATTACTCCCAAAATGTGATGACATACGTGCGGAATTATAGATCGCGGTCAATCAGCTAGCGATTGTAACGATATCACAGCACGACTTTTTAAACAATAGCTGCGATGTTTGATGGTCTTTATCTTGAAGCAACCTATGGTATATATGGTGCTGTTAGATGCTGAATGTATTCTGTTGAGTAGCAAAAAAGAGGTTAGCTGCACGCACACAGTCATCTTTGGATGCGGATGGTGATTACGCCAGATCAAATTGATTATATCATTTCAGCGGAAATTCCTTATTCAGAGATAGATCCAGAATTATACGAAGTGCTGAAAACCAATATGGTTCATGGACCTTGCGAACCTTACAATCCTACTTTGGTTTGTATGTCTGACAATAAATGTACGAAACACTACTCATGTGCTTTTCTTTCGGAAACGGAAATGGGAAATGATGGATATTCACTATATCGGCGTCGCTCACCAGACGACAATGGCAGAACATTTAGCATTTAGAGGCGTAAATATCGACGTTAACAACACATCGAAGTTGACAACACATGGATCGTACCATATTCGCCACTTTTGTCTAATTCACATTCAAAACTCATGTCAATGTTGAATATTGCAGATTGGTGAAATCGATCAAATACGTTTGCAAGTACGTCACCAAAGAAAGCAACATAGCGGGTATTGGAGATCAGCAGTATCAAATGGGTCGATATGTGAACTGCAATAAAGCGCTTTGTAGGATATTTACTTTTGCAATTCATGAAAGTTTTCCGACTGTTATGCGTCTCGCGGTTCAACTTCATTTAATTCATTGGTTATTGTGAATGGTACAGTGTGTGCAACTTTTTGAGAAGCATGCCAGCAGTTGCATTTGTTGGAGCAAGATAATCACTGGAATCAGACGAAGGACAATGCGATAGTTACTTCGCATGCCACTGAAGTTCGCATACTTTTCGCGAAGATCATTTCGACATATCAGCTTTCAAATTAGCGTTAATTATAGGATACGAAAAAATGACATTGCCGATGACATTTTACATTGTATTCGCTAAGAATTGGAAATGGGCAAATTTCGGTTGATACTTCCAGTGGTTTGATATCAATTTCACCTCCCTTTTGTCAATTCACTTCAACGGAAGTTGAACTCATCACGAATGTTTATCCGACCATTATTATTTATCGTAACTGCAATTGCTTGAGTGCACGCGCAATTTTAGCTGCCAAAAATACCGATGTTATTCAAAGTCAAATTCCGGGAGGTTTGCGCACATATAAATCGATCGATCGTCTTGACAAGAAAGACGAAACCGCAAATTATCCAGTGGAATTTCCAAATTCTTTGGAGAGACTTGGTATGCCCCAGCATCATTTGCGTCTCAAAATTGGATCTGTCATCATAATGTTTCACAATCTTCATGCACCGAAACTGTGTAATGGAATCCGACTGATTATGACGCAGTTATCGAATACAAGGGACAGCCATTTCAGTTCAAACGTATTCAATTTCCAGGGAAAATTGCCTTTGCGTTGACAATCAACAGGACACAAGGAAATCGGGAAATGCTATGTTTTTCGTACGGCCAGATATATGTGGCGTGTTGACGAGTTGGAAACCCATCTTCTCTGTATATTTACGCACCAGTACAGAAATCAAAAAATTATGTTTATTAAGCTGCGTTACATTAAAAAAATGTAGAAAAATCGAAAATAAATCATTTTCGACACAATATAATTTCAACTTTTTTCATTTCAAAACACATAATTTCACCCAGGACAACGGCTGCGGGGTCAGCTAGTATAAAATAAAAATTAAACTCTCGTAAACACATTTTTTCATGCTTTGTTGTTTCGTTTTTATGAATACTCGTATGAGCAAATAATCAAACAATTCTTAAATCTACTTTTTTCTAAACCATAATTTTTTTTTTGAATAAATTGAGTTATTTGTGCTCCTTAATTAGTGTTCAAAACTGAAACGAATAAAAATACAACTGAAAAACAGTATGTATCATATTTTAATCGCCTTTCAAGGCTGCCGTCGCTATAACATACGCAGACATAACCAGATTCAGTCAACCTTTTAAAAAAAAGGGTATGTAAGCTTATTTTGTTATTCAATGTATAGACCAAAAATTGAATAAACAACCAAACACATAAACAATAAAAATAAATAAGCCGAAATTATTTAATTTCATTGATCATTGATCATTCAAATGCTGGTGTTTCGCGTTTTCTAAAGACTAGAATAAATTATGCAAGCGCTTTATTTTTTCACATTTAATATTCCCGTTAAGTGTTACCGAGAGTGTGATATTGGTAAACAAAGACTCATAATCGCGATTATAATTCCTTATGCTATATCTGCTTGCTAGTTCAACGGATAACTTAGGTAACAAATGACATACCTTAGCAATCTGTATCTACGTGTCCCTTGGCACCATAAGAAACATTTGAAAATGGGAAAAATTTAGTAATACTCATTTCCCCCTATAAGGATCTTGTTCGGTCAGTTTATATGACTGCTAAATGCTTAATAGTTGGATGTGAACATTTCTTCGGAGATTACATTCAATATAAGCACTCGATTCCGAGCGTTCAGTTTGTATAGCAGCTATAGTGGTCCGATATCAGCAGTTCAGTCAAATGTGCAGCTACGTGGGGAGAAAAATTAAAAATTTTAGAACGGTATCTCAAAAACTGAGGATCTAGTTCGCATATATACATACAGACGGACAAACATCCAGCCAGGCAGTCTAGTTAGTTGCTACAAACATCGTGGCAAACTTAATTTACCCTGTTATGGTATACAAACTATTTTTTATTAAAATGGCTGACCAATTACACATTGCGTATATTACTGATATTGTTATCGCTAGCATCGCTCTTTATGTGATACCACATAAGCCTTTAAGAAATGTCAATAAATCGTAATATATGATAGAATTTATCTACACAAAATAAAAATTTTTTGGTTTAGCAAATGTTTAAAAATAAATATCATAATATTTTAACTATTTACCTGTATGTACTTATAAGCGGCTGCAATTATTGCGATTGATATTTATCCTTATCGCTAAGATCCCATTTATATACTATAATTTATTTGAATTTCCAAAAAATAATGGAAAAAGTTCGCACCGCTTAGTATAAATAATAAAGTTCTTAAGTTATTTATTACTCAAGTAGGTAATTTGTATAGTATTTCAACCGTTCGTAATAAATCAAGTAGTTTCTATTGACATACAATTTACTCAATTTCCATTTATGTGTATTCATATCAACTAACCTAACTTTTACTTATATTGATGAAAAAACTCTGCAAAAGTCTTAAAGGACTAAGAATACAAGACAAGTTGAACTCATACTTACATATTCCTTTCTTCTGTGTTATATGCATGAGTATATGTTCAATAACAGAAGATCATATAATGAATTACTAATGCATTTAAATTGATATATTAAAAATATATTCTACACATGAAAACCCAGGTTGAACTTCTGTTCTGTTGTTCATACAATACAATATATTATTCAGTTGTTATGTAAAATGTATATTATGTACTTGTGCAAAATGTATATATATTATTAAAGATTAACTCTCTCCCCACAAACGCTAAGTTTAACCAATACAGTAGGTTTACTTGTGAATCGGTAAGAAACTTGAGTAATGGGTATCTTTTGCTGCTAATTTTGTGGGCTTCTACTTGTAGTTTTTTTCAAGAATACTTTGATTTAATGTCTAAAGAAATTATACACAATACTCTAAATATTGTCTTTGTGTTTGAGTTTATACCGTATACATAGCTATTATTTCAATTAGTATTATGTGATTCTGTAGTAAAAATTAGTGATTTTGTTATTTAACTTCTCAAATCAATAATATGATACACATATTGGTATCTGCTAAATGGGATAATATTAGTATCAGTTAATAAGATACCAAATACAATTTTAATGCACATATTGTATAATAACGAAAGTGGAATTCTCATTATTCACTTTTTAGTTTTCTGACCAATATTAATTTTTATGACTTTTAGAGATACCAACTGCAAGAGTATAAAATGTTTGGGCGCACGCACCTTAATCTACTTCACAACTTTAAAAATAAAAAAATGCGTTCCATTCCATCAAGGCATAAACGTTCCATTTTCATAAAGAGAAGCAAAGTAATGGGAGCTAAGCAAATACTCAAAAATAGCCGATGATTAAGCATTTGGTGCCCAGAGTCACTCTTAAGCTGCTACTTGCTGTGTTTGTTGCAGCGCAGTCGTGAAAAATTGTTCGCATATAGAAAGAATAAAAAAATTATAATTAATATTTCAATTATTTTCAACGCCCACACTATACGGGCTGCTAGCTGTGAGCACATTGTGGCTCACCCAGTGCTATTCACGGCTTACAGCTTTTCTCTTACTTAGAAATCGTAGTTAGTTTTAGCATCATTAGCAATGTAACTAAGCACATAGTTATATAAATAGCAATAACAAAATTGGTACCACAATAAGCTTCTATAAATTACTAATGTGTGGAGATTCAGCATTTAAATTATTGGCGATGCGCAAGCGCCGTTTAATAATCGCCGATGATTAATATTGATTTTGCTATATATTTTTTGTTCACATTTTTAAACAAGCATTTGTACATATGTTTTTACGCATATATACATACATATAGGTATATATAGATGTATCTATGGCCAAAAGCTTACTAATTACTTATTTTATACATACAAATATGTACAAATATTTACACATCAAAAACGTAAATTATATAATATACATATATGTTTTACTTATTTTTATTCACATATGTATGTATGTACATATATACACACTACTGTTGTAAAAAAGTTTCACAATAGATAATACATATATCGCCGTTTCCCTATTTATTAAGTTTTTAAATTGGGGCATAGTGCAATACTAAATATCATTGCGCGCCGACTCTGTTATGTTAGTGATTCGAACTTATTTACTTTGGTATTTATTGTCAGTTCATGAATGGTTGAGACCATGGCGTATACGTAATTCGTACTCATCGAACATTTTTACGTATGCATGGTTATTAATTGGCGATTACGTTATGTCATTTGACTCCGGTAATTTTGTGGGGTTGACATACCAGACATATAGACAATGATCTATGCCGTCCATGTAAAAGAGTGGTGCAAAAGTACACAGAAAGGATAACCTCCAAAATTTTTAAACATGCAAACAAAAAACACAAAATATAGTGAATATTTAAGATTTACGATACTTGTAATTATGTTATCATTTACATACAAAAATTGGATACAGTCGCGTATGCTAAAATAAGAGAATTTATTTATTGATAAAAGCTTTAGAAAATAAATTTTACTCAGTTGTTATCAGTACCTATTATTTTAAATTTTGCTATTTCGTTATTAATATGAAGCGACATCTATTGGTGAAACTTTAAAATAACTAAAAGCATAAATAACATAAAATGTTAACAGAATATTCACTACTGAATAGGAAGGCGCAAATGTTAAAAAGTTCTAATTTTCAAATACAATTTCGAAAAAACAAACACCATGCCAAGAGGTAAACGGGGAAAGGGGCTAAAAATAGACATCAATGGGCAAAATATTTGATGTTACAATAAGAAAATATACTATACAAACAGCACCACAAATAACATCTGAATATAGTGTCTTTTGTGTGAAGTCAAACAGCTATCTTTGTTTATATGTTTCAAATGACAAATTTGAATGAAAATATTTTCGAATATTCTCTTCCTTTCATACGCATGCATATTTTTTCATATAGATAAGTACATACAATATGCAATTGTAAAAAATTAAACATTCGTGCAATCGATAAAACAAACGCAGACGCCCCATCATCAATCAATAACATTGCAGAAAGCGTTTGCCATATCTTCTAAATACGGTTGAACTTCCATAACTCGAAGTTTACTATAACTCGAACCCTTGAATTGATTTTTTTGAAATAAAACAATTGCTAAAACATTTCTGGTACAGCATTTGCGCCTTCTCAATTTGTTAACATTCCCTGATTGTACTTAGTTCAGATTAGAACCTAACATATTAAATTTTGTTATTTTATATAAGGAGGTTATATTGGTGGAACTTTTAAATAGCAAAAATCATAAAATTTATTATATTCCATTCGGAGCAATTCTAAAGTAAAATTACAGTTAAACAAACTTGCCTCTGTGACTACTCACCCACCTACTAATAACACACCATCGACGGTTTTAACGTAAATAAATTTGGTTACTTCAACCATTTAAGAAGTTTATTCTGAAAACGGCAGGAAATGAAATAACTTCGAATTAATTTTCAGATACAGTCAGTTTTATTGCGTTTGCAGTGATATATTGAATATCCATAATAACATCAAACACATATATGTATATAATTTATATTAACAAAAATAAGTTTCTGAAACACAAATTTATTCAACAAAACAAGCTAATATATGTATGTATATATTACAAGTTTCAGAATTTTTCGTGTGCAGTATAACTATTACAAACAGGTATGTATTTAAAAGTCCGATTTTATTTCTCCAAAATTCCTCCACAAAGGAAAATTCAGTGTATTATAATGTCTATGTCAATGAGCGCAGCGGTTGTTGAAATAGAAAGTTGAAAACAATTCTCACTAAACAGTGAATCGTGAAAATAACAGCTGACTGCATCCCATGACCATGATTCAGTACATTAAGAGCTAATTTTAAAAGCTATGTAAATTTTTCTCTAGCAATGTTACCAAAATTTGTATTGAAGGAATGCACATGCGCATTTACAATTTATCTTCTGTCATTTACATACATTTACATATGTATCATAACTCTAAATGAAATAATAGTAAGGAAGAATTTACGGTACTGTGCCCATTGTATGATGTCATCAAAACAGACTGGAAACATACATATGTACATATGTATGTACATATGTACATATGTATGTACATATGTAAATAAAACTTAAATATTTAAAAGCACGTGTATTTGTATGCAAATAACCATATTCGGCATAAAATCCTCAGACATAAAATATTACAAAAGCGTAGAAATGTAATAAAAAAGCTTTGGTACACCTACAAATACATATGTATGTACATGTAAATTCGTCACTATTAACTCGTCATAATATTTAACGCACTGAAGTCACTTACCTTACCGTAGGCACTAGCATAATTTTTTTTTTTAATTTCTACAAGTTTAAACATGTGTATGTACATATGTATATATGTATATTCAACTTATCATATCGAGGACGAATGCACTCAAACTATCCATATTTCATTTCAATCGCTGGCGCAATTTGTAATGTATATTAGTGGTTGGTGCATTCCTTTGCTCTAGTAGCAGTTGCTGGGGAGCTTATTTTGTGTGCGCACAAATAGTTACCATCGCAACCTTAAACATATATAACAAGAAATAGAATGTCAAAGGAATAAAATAATATTGATGGATTGAAGTCGCGTGAGGAGAAGGCAGTATTGGAGCGACGAGATAATGACGTCCACTAAATTGGTGTATGGTGTACTATAGAACAAATGAGTGATCCAAAGTTGAACAATTGCTTTATTTTCCAAATGTAAATATTCGCCTATTCTTCTTTGTCTACGAGTATATTAATTTCTATAACACCAATATAAAATCCATTTATCGTGGCCTGCAGGATTTGTGCAAAGATTTCGTACATATGTATGTATACAAACGTCATTTTAACGTATACGTTGTAACTTTTAAATGGAAATAACATTTTTGCGGAAACGTCAATTTGAGTAAGTTAAGTGTGTACAATAGGAAAACATATGTGCATAATTAGTCTTACTTGTTCTACTATATTGAAAAGTTCCAATTTTAATACTATTTACATATGTATGTACATATGTAGTATTTTCTTTTCTTTCGCATCGTATTAAGGACTCTTATACCGTTTATGAATGGGAATTTGAACAGGATTCATTTTCAACTGTACTCTACTTCTCTGCCATCTATTCTATTATTACCCATTCTGTGTTGTTTTTAATATCCTCTGATTTTTCTTTTTCTTTCAAAAGTGAGTCAGTTATATGTGTCGACTTCGTTGCTTGACGTTTCTACAATTATCTGTCAAAATTTGACGAAAATTTACCGATAGTTCGATAAATGTTAGAGGAGCATAAAACGAAGCATTTCGTATCCGCTCGGGTGTCCTAATGACCGAGTATTGTGAGCGTAAACGGGTTGGTGCTGGCAAACGGGTGGGGTCATTGAGTGGCCGCCAAAGGCTGACTTTATGATGTGTTTGTCGTTTGTTGTAAAGAAAAGACCGTGGCACATGGTCTGTGAGGTATTGCGTGCGACATGCAACTTATGTACATATGTGTATATATCCCAGGCGCCAATATATCTTTTCGTTAAATAATCACACGAACTTACAAACAAATTTATTGTTATTGCAACAAACTTAACGAAGCATAGACTTCCAAGGTATTCATTTCAAGCACAAGACGACAGTTTAAACGAACCACAGAGGCGAACGGATTTTCGGGTAAAAGGCAACGCTTGCAACACTTACTAACTGTTCATTTCCCTAAGTCAATACATAGAAAATATACTATAAGGATTTTTTCAAGCTGTCTAAAATGTAATTTAAACGGTTTATTTATAAAATTTTCTTGAAAATCGGTTCGTTTTTATGAAAGCGCAATATGTTAACACTAAGAATCAGTTTTTTTAGTGTTTAACATTGTGAATATAAAAAAGAAAATTGTTAAATAATATAGTGTATAGTATGTTCACAGAAAGTTTTTCTTGATATCAAAGATAACTTGAAAATAGTATAAAATTATACAATTTAAAGAAATGATATAAAAAAATTGACTTTCGATTTTTCTATCCGGGGTTGTGTATCTGGTAAAATGGTATGAGCATAGGTGGAGTGTGAAAAGGAAGGCACAAGCTTAAACGAAGAAAAAGCAATACCAGTTCCATACTCGCACGAGTAAAAGGCGAGCCAAGCACAAGGATATGTCATTATACGCCACCCAGAGTAGCAATACTATAGATGTACAATATATGTATATACATATGTCCATGCCCCTTATTGAATACGTATAGAAAAAATATCTATATACATATGTAATCTACATATATGAGTAAATATAAGTATGTGTTTTCACGAAGCACCTATGTCAGAAGACCGAATACATTGCCAAGAGTGAAACGTTTATTCAAATTTTATTTTTATTAGCCTGTACGACGAAGTTCTTTGAGTGTAGAACGAAAATCAAATTTAATTGTGGGTTACTTTCGTACAAGTTGAAAAATATTGCGTTTCACGACATTTATAACTTAAATACTTTTTTTTGCTAAAGTGGAACCAGGTAGAGTTAATAAAACAAGTGCAAGAAATTAGAAAAAAGTGCTACTATTTTTTTTTCTTTCATAGCAATAAGAATAGTGTTCAGGCCTTTGCTGATTCATTACTTCGTCATACCATGCTGTTCTGTTTTTTCTCGTCCTACAAATGGTGTCATATCTGTTGTCTTTCTGTCGTTTCTGTTGCCGATGGCACTGCTGTTGCTACCGCTGAGGCGGATGGTTGTTTCGAAGTTGCCGCAATCCCCAGTTAACGTGATCTTTGCAATAATAAATAAAGTGGTAAATTTAGTTGTTACTAAAAATTCGCGTAAAATAATATTTACTTGTTTTATATTGAGCAAAAACGAATGGCTAATAAAACATATAAAATGATATAATTATTAGTGACGAAAATTCTAATTTCCAGAAATATAAGTTTAAACAGTAATACTATAAATAAAATATAAATTTCTAGCTTGAACCGAAATCAATATTTTCTTCTAATATTTTCCAGATTATTTCGTTCTACAACACATTGCCTCTATTATTGGGCGTATGCATGACTTATGCATAAAAATCGATATTAGGGATTTTCATTGAATAATTCTATTTTCGTGATTATCAATGTAAACCCTTCGGCACTAGATGACGAAGCAATGTATGCATATGTACATATATACAAATATATATGGATACAAACATATATACATAAATATTAAATATCGTACTTTATTAGCACTTTTTTTTGAGTTTACTCAGAATTTCGTCTTTTTAATGTCCTTGTAGTCTTAATTCACATACATATGTACATATGTATGTTTATGTACGTACATATTGTATACTTACTGCGGTATTTTATGTACGTGTTCACACTCATACAATTAACCTACATATAGATATTTCAGATTATGTAATAAAAGTGCTTTATAAAATCAAATGGAGTAAAAGTTCGACGTATCCCAAAACAACGGTTATATTTTTTTGTTGATTTCTTTAAGTATATAACGAGAATGATATGTTTAAGTAACAGTTTCTTAGCCCCTCTAAATATGAAAAAGATATTAAAGTGAAAATTGTGTTTTAAAATTTATTAAAATTTTTTAACGTTTTTTAGAATGGTTTAATTTGGTATTTTTTGTATATTGTAAAGATAAAAAAAATCGAAAACAGAATTGCCGTTGAATATTTTTCTCAATTTGGTTAGTGTGATACTAAGATTTTAAGTGACACAGTGTATATAAACGAAATTAATACACATACATGTATGTATGTACGTACATACATACATACATATGTCCATATTTGCATACTAATAAAATATATATAATACTATACACTACTACTTTGGTATGAGTAGTAGATCCTGCTTCCGTAGATGATAAAAGTGATTACGATATTTATTTTTGCTATATACCTGTGTTATATATGCATTAATATCAGCTTACATATATTCAAACAAAGTCAAAGTAAGAAATTTAAAAAATTCCGTAAAAAGCGCATATCTCTCTTTATAAGGAATATAATTCTCAATATTTATAATGTGAAAGTGCTAAAAATGTGGTATATACATACATACATATCCTATGTATGTGTATATATATTCATAAGTGAAATAACAAGAATAAAAATTAAATGTTCTAATAAAAGTGAATGTACATATGTTGACACATATGTAAATATACATATATTTGAAAATAATGTGAAGCTATAAAAAAACATATATTTGGCGAAAAGTAATAAGTGATGTTGTTGAAAGTGATCTAAAGAGATATACATACATATTTCATATCAAAAAGAGTTAACGTTCGTAACAACAGTAGCAACAGCAGCAAAAATTATAATATATCAAATTATAAAAATTAACAGAGGCTTGGGCAGTTGCTTCTTGGTACCATTCCTCATAATTTAATCATAATATTATTTCTACCATACTTACGTTGTTATAATTTATGTCTATAAATCAACGCACTTAAAAACCAGTAGAAAATAAATAAAAATGAAACCAATAATTTATTTCAACAATTGATTTATGAGTGATGCCAAGTGTGAGCTGCTGTAGAAAATACGGAGCCATTCAGTTCTAAAATAGTTCACAACATTTACACAAAAGGACTTAATACGCTCTCCCGCTCACCTGAACAATCTCAGGTCAACCTTAAATAGGTTATTAGAAACATATAACCACAGCAAGGATCATTGTAATCAAAAGCAATTAATTTTGCTGGGATCAAAGGTATGTGTGACTTATCATATTAACAATATTTCATTAATTAATTTTCAAATAAAAGTATGTATTTGTAAAACGCCGTAGTTTTTAAGAGGTCGAGCTCATTTTCAACGTTTTTACCATTGATTGCAAAGCAGTTGAATAAGATCCTAGTAATTTGTTTACAGCTATTGAAACATACATACATACATACAAATACACTGGAATTTAAGCTGTTGTTAAGTATATATGTACATATGTAAAAACATATATGCGTCAATGTAAATTGGAACATAACATCCAATTCTCTCTCTCTCTCTCTCTTCTACTTCGCATAACAGACATCTGTAAATGAGAATTCAGAGAGAATGGTTCCGAGTTTCGTTAAGTTTCCAAATGTCATTGACTACGTACAAATAAATATATGAAAATGTGATAAAAACAAAAAGGATAACAAGTATTTATGCAAGTTCGCAATGCTCTCGGTGCACTTTTGATTTTAAGTATTATTGTTTTTTTATTTAGTAACAATATATAATCCTATAGAGGCTCTCTGACGGCGATAATTCTGAATATTCAATATCTTTAGTAGTTTACTATATAATATTTAATATCTTTTGTAGTTTACTGTATAATATTTCCCATATGCAAATAAATAGTTCGGTGTCTTCTTTGATACCTATGCATTTCTTTCTCGTCAACATATTTGACTTCTTAACTGTAAATTTTGCATTTCCTCAAAGGACTTAAAATTTTTTATTGCAGATTTATAAAAGCGGAGGGCGCTTATTGAAAATGGCGCCTCGGATATAGCTGTAATCCAAAGCTAACCCGCGACATCCATGTGCCTCATGTAAGAATTTTTAATCCATCCGTTATTTAATTTTTTTTTAATATATACATACATTTACTGCTATTGTGTAATTACTCGAAAAAATAACTTTGACAGGCCTTGGAAATCTGAGGCTCTCACTGCTGGCCGTATAGACAATGACAGAAGATTCCGACTCGATATCTGAGGAAGAACGTAGCTTGTTCCGTCCCTTCACCCGCGAATCGTTGATTCAAATTGAAAAACGCATAGCCGCTGAATATGAAAAACAAAAGGAGTTTGAAAGAAAAAGAGCCGAGGGCGAGGTGGTAAATACTTTAATTCAACTTTGTGTTGTAAAATTAGTTAACTTCTCAATATGTTTAAACTTAATGTTTTGTTTATTATTAAATCAACATCTTACGTATATTTGTGCATACACCTTTTATCTCAAAGTATTATTTACATTTTTATAATAACTTTATATACTCTTTACAAATGAGTAATACATAGTATTCATTGTTATTCAAAATGGTTTTGGTAATAATCAGACTTCACCAAATAATAATGTGTAACCATTAGTACTTCATTACCGATTATAACAATGTTTCACGGTTTACTTCATTTTACAATTGTACTGTACAGTTACTGTACCTAGAACATAAACTGGCATAGTGTATGCGATTTTTCTCTTAATAATCGCAATGTGTCTAAAGTAACTAAAATATTCCAAATTGATTTGTTATACCTATTCCTCAAATAAAGGATTTCATTAAAATATTATATACAGTTAAATTCCACATAACCGGACACACAACGTCGCAGCATTTTTGTTCGATGTTAAAAACGGGAACAAGAAATTGTACACAACGCAGGTGTCCGGTTATAAAGACGGTCCGTTATGGGAATTTCACTGTATACATGCATACATATAGCAATTAAGGAGATACTCTGATTAATAAAAATGTATATAAACATATATGTACATATGCATACCATTATGTGAAAATCACATTTTGAAGTCTCTTGTATATCAGTATCTCCTAATAGAACGGCAGCGGTTAAAATTTGGTTTATTAAATGTCCTTAATTTTCTCTTTTATTATTTAAAAACCTCGCACTTTTTTGAATTGTCGTAAATTTCAAATGCTTGCATTGAATTTAAAACTGTTTTGAACTAATGGAAAGAGCTTCTACTTGTAACTGTATTATAAAATAGTTATTTGCGTGTTATATAAAATATTTTTGTTTGAAACTACGTAATAATCTTAATAATATACTCGTATATGTAGATAACGTCATTTACTGTTTTGAAAACACCAACCTCTGTGTCATATCCTAATAATTTAGGGTGTTAATACTTCTACAAATAAATTAAGCATCTTAGTCTCTCCACATTCCCCATCATATTTTTATATCAAGTATCTATTAATGCCTCAAAATTACAAAACTCGATGGAAATTTCTTTACTAACATAACTATGTACAATATATGATTATACATTATATTCGCCATACATTTTATTTTACTTAAACTCATAATTTGTGTCAGAGTCGAATGTAAACGTTATTTTTGCTTATATTTGACATTGTTTGGTATATGTATATAAAATTGTATTATTTTATATAATGTAATATGAATTTAACTACTTGCCGATGTATATATGTACATATATACATACATGTTTCAGTTATTGGTTTTAAATATAATTTTGTTTCACATACTTTTTTGTTTAAGTTAATGGGTTACATTTTAAAAATATTTTACAGTGAAGAATATATTTTAACAAATTAGGCTACAAACAAAATTTTAAATTCTATATATATTTATATATTGTTTCTGTTAAAATAATTGTGACGATAAAATAATAACCCATATTTGAAATATGGTGTCAATCACTACGACAGAAATTATTAATTTACGAGCAAAGTAACATGTATATTAAGAATTCTTAATAAGTTTAACAAAACATTAATTTTAAAGGTTGCTGGCGAAAGTTATACACATAATTTTGTTTCTTATTTTTCTCTTTTTCTCTATCTTTTTCTTCCTAATATTATAACCAAACAAAACAACTTTCCCTTTTTCTATTTTCTCTTTTTCGTGGTTTCATATTACCTCTAATTGAAAATAATCAAATACTAATTAATGTTTGTGATATTGTACCAAATAATACAATATCACTCCTGAATAAATCATCATCGTACCGCTTATCATTCATCGGTTATCTTTTAAACAAAATCTTAATAATAAATTCATACCGTTACATTTCAAATTTCATTAAAATTATTCGATAAAATCTTCATTCAGCCGCAATATGGTCGCAAGAAAAAACAAAAAGAAGTAAGACTTTCAGAAATAGTAAATCAATTGTTTTATTCAAGCAGCTGTTTGCCTACTTTATTTTATTCCTACAAACATACTTATATGCACTTCTAATTCTTACTCAAACAAGATTTTACTTTTTTTGCCGATTTAGGTATAATTGTATATATGTAAAAGTCCAAACAATACAGTTAGGGTTTTAATCTGATAGTTATTTTAACCTTACTCTTAGGTCAGAGTTTTTTTTAATAAATTCGATCCAATAAGTCCTAACCATGCACACTTTAATCCATTTTGTATTCAATCCATAAATCTATGCAATTGTGCCTACGACAACTACGGACAATTACTTATTTGGTCTATGTATGTATGTACATACTAATTTTTTAAATGTTTCATTGAATCAAGTAGTTAACTCTTCAGTCCTCTACAGGAATACACTTTCTTGAACTGAAAACTTAAGTTTATTTGAAGAAACTGTATTAGAGAGTCTAAACAATTCGTTACTACATTTAATATATTAATTACATACATACATACATATATACTAACGAATGCATGTGTCATGATCATTACGTTTTTTTTCCTATATGTTATGTCGAATAGTTGTAACTATACTTAAATTTATCATTTCAAAAATGTAAGCAAAATTGTATGTGTAAAAAAGTGTCTATTTTAATCAATCATCCGTAATAATAATCTGCCGAATTATATATATTTTGTTAAGATACTAAGAATGCTAAATCAAAGCCTATATTATTTGTTTGAGATGTATACGTATCTATAAATAACTGACTGTCATCCCCAAATAAAAGTGGCAGCGGCGGCGGTAACGCTGAGAGTTGAACGCGACGCTCAACGGTTTTTGGGTACGCCAGTGAATCATATGTTTAATCGCATAATTTGGGAATTTACCATCTAAACCTCTTATATTTTGCAAAATGACGGTATATCATTTTCATTTCACGTCATAACATTTTTAAGCATACATATGAGCGTATTTACATTTATACTGACACTTGAATCACAACGAAAATATGTTAGTAGTTAGGTACCTCTAAAAAAATTGAGCAAATACGTGTTCACCTAACAACCTATACTTGCATAAGAAGAATATAGATTTACATATATAAAATATGTGAGTAAGAGTAAATACCTTCCAATTCGTAGGAATAGTTTAATATTTTACATGAAAATTAATTAGTAAACCTTAGGTTGTTCTACCTTGATATTAGGAAGTACTTTTCTTTTGACCATACTACGCAGATGTCTGATGATTTAGATTTGGGGTGCAACAATTTCCAGCGCTTTTTGCGGAAAATGCATACATACATATGTATATGTATGTGTATTATATAAATGTATAACGGCGTACAATACACATGCATACAGCTGGGTAATGTTGCATTAAATAAAGTGTTATAACATTGCAAATTTCATTCTTTCCGGAAAAGGTACAAATTTAAAAATTCCTAAGAAAATAACGTTTATGAGCAACAGGTAACTTTCAAGTATCACGTTTCTATAATAGTTTTTATTTGTAGTAATTATTATTCCTATTGCAGTTTTCCACCCTTATTATTATTTTTTCATTGCAATAAAATATTTTCATACTTAAAGTTATAACTGCGTCATATACGTAAATATATTTTATTAACTTCAAATTTAAGTTTTAGTTTTGTTTAACAAAACTAGCTGTTGATATAAATATATACATAAGTAGATTCTTATTTGAAAATAAATAATGAAGTATAGAAGTTTTCTATATACGCAGTGGCTGGGGCAGAACTACCTACAAATGTGTTTTTATGTAGAATACAACTTTTACATGTGTGGGACACTAAACACTGAAATAGCACACCTATCAATCTTGTCATAGGAGGAATTACTTGAGATTTATTTATATATGTATGTTAACCAGGATACCAGCAATAAAAATAGTATTGTATCGTGTTAAGGAAATTTATTTAGATTAAGTATAACATAGTATAACAGAAGGATAAGTTCCGACTATTCATGACCGCATGTCTTTTGAATTGAAAAATTAACCAATGGTTATAACATCGATTGCTTTTTGAGGAAATGTTATATTTCTCTAGCTACTAACTCAATCCAAGCAATATTTGGTGGACAATACTTATGTGTCACCTCCTTAACATCGCCACTTCTAATCGGCAATATCTTCGTCTAACTCTCATATGTCAGTTAAATGACATGTTTTATATATAACTACTAATTTGCGTCTAGTGAGTTAACTTTAAAGCGAAGGGGATAAGTAATATATTGGTTATTTGGTGAGTTCACAGAACCCGATCGGTTGCTTAATAACGATAATATCGATTTCGTATTTTTTATATTATCTTTTCCAGGATCTATGTCATAATAAATATATAGGGCTACATAACCTTTGTTTCTACCAAAATTAGCTCTTCCTTGTCAATTTTAAATAAGTCAGTGGACTGCTTCTCGGTATTTTTTATAAGTGTATAGTTTTAAAAACATTATTTGAGATTCAATTATCAGTAATTTATTTTGTACTTGTATGTATGTACAGCAGACAGTAGCTTTTATTGTCATTGTATAAGTATATTATATAAATGTGCTACGTTTGCAAATTTGTGTTTATGCCGTATCTACACCACTCTTTTGCTTTAGCTTCTCAATTGAAACAGCTGTGTATTATTAAATATAAATGAGTTTCAGTTATTGTTTTATTCAATATTTAAAAGCATTTTACTATTCTTATTACCTAAATACCTGATTCGGCCAAAAAGTTAACAGACAATAATTTCGAAAACCGAATACAAATAATAATATTAGGAATCAAAATTGTTTAAGTCTACCAAAATCAATATGTTGCCTTAACAAAACCCACCACTTAGTTTTATATTTAATTACACACTTTGACCTAATTTTCATTGAATATAATTACACTTTTGTATTTTTGAGACTCATGTCTTTGTATAGCAGAGTTTGCCATCAATCTCACATTCGCAATTTTTTACTAATCTATCATTTTCAACGTATTTTCTGTACTACCAAACATTCTTACAATTACACCTAATGGAATATTGAAATCGAAAATCACAGATCCGATATGATGACGAGGATGAGGATGAAGGTCCACAACCGGATCCTACACTTGAACAGGGCGTGCCAATACCTGTTCGATTGCAGGGCAGCTTCCCTCCGGAACTGGCCTCCACTCCTCTCGAGGATATTGATCCTTTTTATAACAATGTACTGGTATGTAATTTATGTAATTGGGTTTGGTCCTGAAATATTTAATGCCTTTTTTTTCTTTTTGCAGACCTTTGTAGTTGTAAGTAAGGGAAAAGATATTTTTCGCTTTTCTGCATCCAAAGCAATGTGGTTGCTCGACCCGTTCAATCCCATACGTCGCGTAGCTATTTATATTTTAGTGCATCCGTTGTTTTCGTTATTTATAATTACAACTATTCTGGTTAACTGCATTCTGATGATCATGCCTACAACGCCAACAGTCGAATCCACTGAGTAAGTATAACCTTCCAGTAATTTATATATCCCCATGTTATACGTTTTTGGCTAAAAAGGAGAGTAAGTGCATAAATGCATACATATTTTTTCTATGTAAACATATACACGCAAATATGTATTGATATAGGACTTCTGTGATAGTAGTACTTGATTACTACTCTTTAATTTAAACTTTACCAAAACTGCACTTACGCTCATGTATATTATAAATAAATTATTGTATACATGAGTAATATACAAGGAAATTTGAAACATAACTATATGTATGTATAGATATCCAAATTTAATCTAAGCCACAATCAAATTAATTTATACTTGCCATAGCATAGTACTTATTAATCATTATCTATTAGAATAAAATGATGAGAGTAGCAAATTATACGCGTTAGTGTTTGTGATGTAAATATACCTTATTATAATATATAAATTCCTCTTCTTATAATTTTGATTATAATTTCGAATAAATTTAGAAATTTATATAAACACACATAAGTAATTATGAAAGTAGAACGATATAATTAAATTAGAACTCGAAATATGTATAACAGTTTGATATAAATATGATTCCAATACACAAGTAGAATTTAAACATTATTCTTATGTCGTATATACAATTTTTGAAGAGTAAATTAGAAGTTTATATAATTATGATGATGAGTACAGTATTAAAAACAAATTTAGCCTTATTGAGTAGTTATCGTTATCAGTAACATTCAGCCTTTTTGGCGCGATATATACAATATATACATTTACGAGAGTTTTTACCCATTGACCACGTATTTATTTATGTTCATCCTCAAGTATACTTACTCAAATTTACATACATTTGCCTGCATAAAAGACCAATTTTGCTTTGACATAATATAATTTAAATTAGAATAAAATGTCAAGTACTGAAAAATTGTAATAACTTTTAAAAAGTATCGCTTCCATATAAAATTTTATACACACGTATGTATAAAATATACTCCGTTTTGAAATACTACCTATCATTTCAAAGGAAATTATGTAATAGTGGGTAATGTTTATTTGTTGTACAACGTCCTTATCACAAATGTAAATAGTTCTCATCTAACAGATTGTTAAACTTTGTTAGCTTTTCCTTATATAGATGAAAACTTAAATAGTAGGAGACCGTATTATATACTAAAGCAATTTAAATGGCTTGGAAATATATAAATACATACGTATATATTTTTTTTTTAATTATTCAAGTTCTTTACCAAAAAGTTATCCCATTAAGCTATCCTTTTATTTAATTAAACTGTAAATAGTAAAAATATTAAAAATGATCCCTTACTGGGCAGCGTAAGAGAACACTTGCAATACTATATAAAACAAATAAATGTAAAATTTTGTAACAGTCGACTTTCATAAAATATATATATATAATGTATATATAAAATATACAGCATAAAATACGAATTAAAAATCAATCCTTAATAGCTTAGTAGTAGTGTGCAAATAATAAAAGTATATACTCGTATTATTGTACAGTTTTCTAACCAACTAGATGCAAAAAACAGTAGTTGAATTGTAAAACAAATATATGATTTATGTTTCCAAAAAAAAAATAGAAATGTATTTATCTACGTAGAAATTATGTATGTTCATATTTAATGTATTAGAGCGGCGAAAAAGTAACGTCATTTTTTTAGCTGATGTCAATATTGTCATCGTAGATTTTGTATTTGAATGAGTACCCTAGCAGTTGCGGATAAACAAGTGGACCTGAAGTAAATAATGGACCTGAAAAATACTGTATTTTTTGCAGTTATAAAATATCTACTAATTACCTGCTATTGAAGAAAATATTCTGCAATTTCAGCTAAAGGCAAAGGTCGCCATCAAATACAAACTAAATTAGTCAAATCCATGTAAGAAGAACATTATCAATTATCACTTACAATATTTACTACTACTTTATCGAAGCTTTGGAAAATACCTTGATCGAATTCCGACTTCATGCGCTCTTTTAATTATAGATATTTATAGTATGTATAAACTTATGTATGTACTTACATAAGAACACAACGTGAATTACAATTTCAAAATGTACTATTATCGATCGAAAAAGATGTAATACAATGACAAATATGGTATTTACATATACATATGTATGTATACGAACACTATTACTCATAATTTAGTCTTTACCAGAATCAGCTCAAACATATAAAAATATCTATATAATTGAATAGATGTATTTAACCTAATGTGCTGAAAGTTCCCATGCAAATATTTGTTAGAGGTATTAGCTAAACATATAATTTGACAATTGAAATATTTCGTCATTTTAATGATGATAAAATGCAACTAGTTTTTCTAAACATTTATTATGCTAGGAACAAGTCATATCTTATTTAACTAATTTTTTCCATAAAACATTTTGTTACTGACAATTACAATGATAAAAAATGTTATATAAATTACATTTAAATAGGTACTTTGTAAGTAATTTTAAGTCAAGATTAAACGATTAAAAGAAATTAAAATATCGCATTTATAATAATTATAAACCAAAGGTGACACATTTAATATGAAGCTACAGAAAATTTAAAAATTCGTTTTTAGGGTGATATTCACCGGAATCTACACATTTGAATCAGCTGTTAAAGTGATGGCACGAGGTTTCATTTTATGCCCGTTTACGTATCTTAGAGATGCATGGAATTGGCTGGACTTCGTAGTAATAGCTTTAGCGTGAGTTTATAACAATATATATATATATATATTCAGTTGAACTATCATAGTGTATTTTAGTATTATTTTAATTGTTTACTTATTTTTTAACTACTTATATTTAGAAATGCTTATTCCACTTTATTTTCTTTGTGAATTAATTACATTATCTGTATTAAATATACATACTGTATACATATGTATAGCCGGAGTTACATATTTTCTGTAATGTAAAATAATCACACACATACATCACTTTCATACTAACTACTAAATACAATTTCATTCATTTTTCGTTTGCACTTTGACATATTTAATATATTTTTTCCCGACGCAATACTAAAGTATTAGACAACCGGAGTAGATTCATTACTTGAACATACATACCTACATACATACACCCATACACATTATTCTAAAACTTCATCATCATAGATAAAAATACATAAAACTAAGACCGATATTCATCGAGTTCGTAATTTGCTAAAAAAATTGTATTGCATGTTCTATCATTAGTCGCATATAATCATTACTCACGCATATATAATTAAATATATGTATATTCATTAGTTTTTACACCATACGGTCGCAATCTTTGATCTAATTTATAATCTTTATTGAAATATAAGAAATCCATCTTAGATTGAGCAAAGTAATATTTAAAACTTTTGAAAAATTCTTATTTTGAAAGTATTAAAATATTGTAAAAATATATAAATATGTGTAATTGCTCATTGCTTTTGCAGTGAATACAAATTTTGAAGTTAAATAAAGTTATGAACATCTCAAGAAACCGCATCGGTTTTTAAAATACACATTTACACACATTAATTAAAAAATTATATTGTATATATACTCTCATTTAAAGCAATTCCTTTTATGTTCACATATAAACACCCAAAGCGTTTTCAGAACTCTTCGTTTAATTTTGTAAGTGGCATTATCACTGAATACAGCAGCTCACTTATAAATATTACATAGAAGAAATATGCATTTTTTCGTAATACTAATAAAGCGTTTTAATTTTATTCCTTCATTTATAATACATATTGTTCGCTCTCGATGCTCTTCTGTAGTTATGTGACTATGGGTATTGACTTAGGTAACCTCGCAGCATTGAGAACCTTTAGGGTATTGCGTGCACTTAAAACAGTAGCCATCGTGCCAGGTAAATAAAAATATTTACTTTCTTTTCCAATAGGCTATATCTGGGAAATCTATATGTTTACCATTCTATTCAATTCATATTCTACTCTTAATATACTTATTTTCTTAGGCTTGAAGACTATTGTTGGTGCTGTCATCGAATCTGTAAAAAATTTGCGTGATGTGATAATTTTAACAATGTTCTCGCTGTCAGTATTTGCTCTGATGGGGCTACAAATTTACATGGGTGTTCTAACACAGAAGTGCATTAAAAAATTTCCCTTGGATGGTTCATGGGGAAATTTGACTGATGAAAACTGGGACTACCATAATCGCAATAGTTCGAATTGGTATTCAGAGGATGATGGTTATTCCTTCCCCCTTTGTGGGAACATATCTGGTGCTGGGTGAGTTAATACCTTCGATAAAATATGCATAAAATATGCATATATACATAGCTAAATAAATATAGTGGTATACATTTATTCTATAAATATTTTTAAACATTTATTCATATGCAGGCAATGTAGTGATGAGTACGTTTGTCTGCAAGGCTTTGGTCCTAATCCAAATTATGGATACACCAGTTTCGATTCATTCGGTTGGGCTTTCCTCTCGGCGTTCCGTCTAATGACACAGGACTTTTGGGAAGATTTGTACCAGCTCGTTCTTAGAGCGGCTGGTCCCTGGCACATGCTGTTTTTTATAGTCATCATCTTCCTAGGTTCATTCTATCTTGTGAATTTGATTTTGGCCATTGTTGCCATGTCTTATGACGAATTACAAAAGAAGGCCGAAGAAGAAGAGGCTGCCGAAGAGGAGGCGATTCGTGTAAGTAGTACCATGCATGCGAGTAAATATATTCAATTTTAATTTGGCACCGAGCGGCCAGGCTCGAGCAGGCCGATTAGAGTGGAAATATTTACTCAACCCATTGAATGTTGAGTGGTTTGTTTTGCCTTTGTTATAACTACTGTACAAACTTTATTTTCTTCGGAAGATTTTATAAATGTATGTATTAACTTTTATTGTGATATAATATCAATTATTATATATTACATTGTTAGTATGAGATGAGTTTCTTCATATAACAGCATTTGCGATATATGATAATTATTACAACCCCACGTGAACACATTCAATTCTACGATACTGAAAGAATCCGATTAAATTACGAAACAAACTAACGAGTACCTTAGTTTTCTGAAAAAAAAGATAATGTGCATGTGCGAAAGGTATTTATTATTCGGACAATCGAAAGGTTTCTTCAACTTCGTCCAATGAACAATGTTTGATGGCTTTGGTGGCTTTAATTTTTATTTGCATAGCACGCAGTTTGAAATATTCAAACGCACCTGAGGCTTAACCCTTCAACCTCAATTAATATATCCTTGTAGGAAGCAGAAGAAGCGGCGGCAGCAAAAGCTGCCAAGTTGGAAGAACGAGCAAATGCAGCAGCACAAGCAGCGGCAGATGCAGCTGAAGCGGCCGAAGCAGCCTTGCATCCGGAACTGGCGAAAAGTCCCACATATTCGTGTATTAGCTATGAGCTCTTTGTTGGTGCCGAGAAAGGGAATGATGACAACAATAAGGAGAAAATGTCGATTCGCAGCGTTGAAGTTGTATCGGAGTCGGTGAGCGTTATTCAAAGACAACCAGCACCTACCACAGCACCCGCTACTAAAGTCAGAAAAGTAAGCACGGTAAGTATATTACAGCTGGCTGATCTGCTTAAAATGTATTTATTTTTGCTTTTCTTTCCGCCTTGCCAACTTTTATTTTATATAAATTATTCGAAATTTTATTATAAAATATCCAGATATTTTTTATTGTATATTATATTATTTTGTAGTTTAATAATTTCTAACGCTGTACAAAAATTCGAATCAATCACCCTTAGATGTAAATTCGATTATATTTTGTTAAAATAACTAGTATCATTTCCTTATATAAATTTATATAATTATTAACGGATTGCATGTACAATGCTTGCTTGAATGCTTTTTTTTGTTTTGTTTTTTTTAAAGTTATATTGTACTTTTCAAATGACGAGAATAGAGTATCTATATAATTCAGTGGCAAGTTAGATTACTGATGAGGAGATGGATGCAAGATCAGTGGGTTTTTAACTGTATTCTGAAAAATTGTTCATATGTTTAGTAGTACAATAGCGATAGCTTGAACTGTTGAACGCGGTGTTCGAAATATTTCTCCACTCATTGGTCTAATTATGTTCTTAAAGGTAAATACAAACTTAGAAATCTGAAAGATTATACTGCAAAAATGTAACTTAATCTTACACACAGTTACGTAATTCCAGCCCTAGCTATTGATTAAACAATACTGTATAAAATCTCATGAACTATTTGTGCAATTGCAGCCCATTGAATTCTAGTAACCGTCCTTCAAGTTTATGTATTTAGCTTGAAAGAGTTTTTTATACCTTGAAGGCCCAATTTAGCAAATTTTTCCGATATTTTCATTTGTCCTTGATTTAAATATTGTAAAGTGAAAGAGTGACATGGAATGTAAAATAGTGTTATAAGAGTAGTAGGCTTTGTTGTTCTCATATTTCGCCCGCTTTCATGAATTTGGTTGAAATCGGTCGATTAGTTCCTGACATACATATAAATTCAACTACAAGCGGCTAGTGTTTGTTCAGCCAAATTTAACGCTTCTGAAGTGCATGAGTGACATAAAGTTATATAATTAGGTGGTGATTATTGTTATAATGAGGTTTTCCCCTGTATGTGAAAGTGCGGCAAGCACTTGTCCTCAGTTGTAGTTAATGTAGCTTTAATGATTTGTGAGATAGGTACATTAACCTATTGACAAGTTAGACATACATATATACATATGTATTTACATATATCTATATATATGTATGTTTATATCATATATACTTATCATGCATAGAAATTATTTTAAGCTTTATGGATACAAATAATAAAAAGGTTATGGTATGTACGCAATTGAAATGCTTTATTATTGACTATAAATGTAGCCAGTTTAGTGCCTACACATGTTGCTGTTAATATCAGCTTACGCCTACAACATAGTAAATCTACTAAATACCAAAATTTAGTTTGAAACCCTTTCTTCCTAAATGTAATTATTTATGTTTAAACTTAACGCTTTTAAATCTTACCCGTATAATACTGATAATATAAACGTTTTGTTACCCTTTAATTTGCCTTTCCCCGAATTGCTGTATTTTTTATCTGATTAATGATTGGAAATAATGCCACTATAATGCTAAATAGCTTCGATTCTTAGCGCTATCATATTTTATGCATTTTTGGGTCAAAATATTTCTCATATCACAAAGCTGTAATAAGTTCTACAAATTTTAAATGGTTTTTAAAAACTGCAAAGCTTTCATTATAATTTTTTTGAATAAAAATTAAATGAATTTTGGTCCATCATTATTGAAGGTAGGTGTAAATCTTGTTGTATAAAAATAATTTTATAATATACCTATAACTTATTCAATATCAAATATCTTTGCCCGATTGGGACACTTCTGATACATAACTATATATTTAAATATTATATTTATAACAATTATGCACTAACAAACCCGACCCTTCTCATTCTCCCATTGTTTTATACATTCATGCTCGCAGTTTTGATATTTGTAATTAAAAGAAAAAACAGGGACCGTAACAGTTATGAGGAAATGGGCAAAAAATCATGTTTAATAATTATTTTTCAGTTTTAATTTTTATTTTTCGCTTGCAAAATAAGTTATTTCATAATTTTTAATACTCTCCCGTTATTACTTTCAATTCGAAAAGACTAAATAAAAGCTTGCTATTCAACTCTTATTATTCTGTGAGCAATAAATAAAATATTATGAAATAACTCTTATTTTGTAAGCGAAAAATAAAAATCAAAATAAAATGATTACTTTGTGAGGAAAAAAATAAAAATCATATTTTAAAAGTTTTTGACATATTTGTGTACTCCTTCTTCAATATTTCTAAAATAATATAATAATTTGTATTTGCACATTAATATGCTTAGTGTAATAACATCCAAACATTTATGATCATATATTTTTACTCGCGAAGAATATATAGTATGTTTAAATGCATTGTTATTTAATTTTCTCATATAGAAAATATACATACATATGTACATAACTTTAGTTGATTATTTTTTCACTAAAATTAACCTTGGTTTTGTTTCTCCTTATATCAATGTATATTAAATCTGTTATACTAAAAGCATAGTACACAAAATATATATACAATTTTAAATATAATTTACTTCAAATTTTTCCTACATAAATTTAATGCACCTAAAATGACCAAATCTTAGATTGATATGTATCCAAGAAAACACGGAAATAATATGAAATAGTTTGAATATACAATTTTTTATTTACTTATATTTTTCTATTTCTTCTTCTATATACTTTTATTTGTTACAAAACATAGACATCCTTATCCTTACCTGGTTCACCGTTTAACATACGCAGGGGATCACGTAGTTCACATAAGGTAAGCGCTATTAATCAACTCCACCCCCGCGGCTAAAGAATACGGGGCATACATAAAAATAAACATAAGCACCTGATCATTCTCGTAATAATATTCCTGAACGCACCGTACGAATACTAAGCCATATATTTTAAGTTAGACGCACGAACTGAATCAAAAATTCAAAGTTTTAGTCAATGTCGATATAATTTAAACCTGATACAAAATAAAAACTTTTCTAAAAGAAATAAAATCATTACATGTATGTAATATGTGAAATATCTTTGTATACGAACTGATGTATTATCTTTTAGTAATAATTGTTTATCTGTAACCATATTTGTACTGTTTGATGCCCATGTTATTCATGTGATTTTCATAACACTCCCATATCACTCATATACATATTTACCGCAAGAAATTAATAGACCAATCAATATAAAAATAAATAACAGCTCTTGGTAAACTTACTGGCTGTCTCTCCATGTTTATTATAATTAGTTTTGTACTGACACTGCTTAAAATGTTTTATGATGATTTTTATCTTTATTTTTTAACTAGTTTAACCTTTTTTAGGTTTCGCATTTAATTTTTTCATAATCATTGTTTCAAAGAGTTGTTTTTTTCAACTTTTTCTTACAAATTTAAATATGTACATATTATAGAAAAAAACCTAGGTAAAATAAATTAAACTTATTCATGATTCGTGCATGTATTTCATTTTTAACTATTAGTACACAATTCGAAATGGGCGAGGTCGTTTCGGTATTCCTGGGAGTGATCGAAAACCCCTTGTACTGTCAACATATCAGGATGCGCAACAGCATTTGCCATATGCCGATGATTCGAACGCAGTAACACCGATGTCCGAAGAGAATGGCGCTATTATTGTGCCGGTATATTATGGCAATTTAGGTTAGTAATATTAATATATTTATATCAAATTAAAATTTCTCAAACCTTAATTAATAGTGTTAATAGTCTATGAAATATTTTCTTGAATTGTCATTCAATTTATGGATGTAAAATATTCCAGGTTCTAGACATTCATCATATACCTCGCATCAATCACGAATCTCGTATACATCACATGGCGATCTGTTAGGGGGTATGGTGGCTATGGGTGTCAGCACGATGACTAAAGAAAGTAAACTAAGAAGCCGTAATACGCGTAACCAGTCAGCAGGTGCATCAAATGGCACTAGTTATGTCGATACAAATCACAAGGAATCACACCGAGACTTTGTAATTACGTTGATTAAATATATATGAATATTGAAATAATGTGTATCCCTATATATTGTATATACATATATTTAATTTGTTTGAATTTTTTCTCTCACTCGTCGTTTCAGGAAATGGGCCTTGAATGTACCGACGAAACCGGAAAGATAAAACATCACGACAATCCTTTTATAGAGCCCGTCCAAAACCAAACAGTCGTCGACATGAAAGGTCATATTATATACATATATTTTCCTTTTCTTATAATCAAATATTTAACTCAAATTGCAGATGTGATGGTTTTAAATGATATCATAGAGCAAGCCGCTGGTCGGCATAGTCGTGCTAGTGACCGTGGTGGTAAGACAATAACTTCAAAAACATGATATTTTTTATTTTGATATTTTTTTTTTTGAATTAATAGTTTGATGATAATATTGTTTTATTTTCAAAAGGCATACATACCTACGCTTAAATTCATTTAATTGTAAATACAAAACATTTTTGTTATAAAGAAGTAAATTTTAAATAATGTGTTGTATGTATGTATGTTTATATGTGTGTGTTTTCGTGTGCGTTTTCCATTATACTGTTTTCTACTGATTGGACTGTTATGTAAATATCCTCCATATATCCACAGCAGTTTATTTGGACAATTTATTTTAGATATCTTTGCAAATGTACAAATTTATTTTTATGCTGCCAAAATATTCTATACTAAAATAAATTGTCTAATTGCGTATGCTTGTATTAGTTTACATATATAAATATATATGTACATATACATATTCAATTGATATACATTTTTATCAAGATGATTTAACTTAAAATAATTGTTTGCCTATTTTCCACCATTATAATTAATGTCACACTAATTTCAAGTGACAGGAATCTTTTAATATTCAGTCCAACACTGTCGCCTGCCTATAATAAAATGTACATACAATAAATATAATATAATTTGCAATTGCTTTGGAAATGCCATTGGCATGCTTCTTTCGAACTCCTTTAATTTACTACTGGTTTCAATTACTTATACATACCTGGTAATGCTGCAATTGATTTGAATATATTATCCAAAAAGTACGAGAGTGCTAGTATAATGACAACTGTTACCAGATGTTTGTAATGGATTTCATCATACAAACACATGTTTTGTAAGAAAAGCGGTAATCGTTTTTTCTATCTTTAACATTCTTGCATATGACGTTTAACTTCTGCATTTTTGTTATAAAATGAAGTATATAAGTCTCAGAAAATATATGTATGTATGTATAATAAATAATTATAACAATATTGCAGATAAAGGGATCCAAATCAAAGTTAATTGTTTTTCATAAATTTCATTCTAATAAAATATTGATTCTCTCGTAACATAATATACAACCTATTTGTCATTTCCATTCATTAAGATTTATATATTTTATTTAAGTAACATTTTTATATACATAATATACATTATGGAATCCTTCTATAAACTATATGACTTCTTTGACTCGTCTATTTTACTTGCTACGGTGATGCTGAAAGCAATTTAAATATTTTGAGACACAAAATTTTTAAGCTAATCACATTATTTTCGTAGTTGAAAACAAATTAAAGAATGATAGCGCATACTTATGTACTTGAAATAAATGAAACGATTTTTACCAATAAAAATTTTTTGCTTTTAACTTTTTATGCAAACACTTTAAATTAAATGTGGAAAAATGTTAGAATTAATTTTTTTAAATGTTGAATTTAATTTTTACACTACACTTACATATAAGGTAAATAAAAATGTTCGTTTTCTGAAAATTATATATTTTAATTTAGATTTAGTTTGATGTAGTTTGGTTAGTTTCCTAGCTGCATGATCGATAGTGATGTAAGATGTGTACTATTTCTTTATAGCCTATTTAAATCTATGCTCCGAATTTCGATAGCTTAAGTATTCTACCACGCATGAGTTTATATTTATTTGAACACGTAACTAGTTGAGAATATTTTCGTAGTAATTTCAACAAATAATATAAAATTTCTCAATTAAAAATATTAGTTTTTCACTTACAAAGATTTTCTATCACATATGTATTTATATTATCACAACAACAGCAGAAGCTTTTTGTTGCATTAAGGAAATAATTAATATATTTTTAAACTTTTAGTTATCCATCTAAATGGTTTAGTTTTGAAATTTGTATGCTTTTATTAGTTTTCTTGTATTTAAGATCGTCTTAAAATTAATTGGAAAAATAATTATAAATAAGTTTCAGTTCTTTAACAAAAAAAGCGGAAAGTAAAATGTCATTAAAGTTATATTTATCTTAATGAGACGATTTTTGATAACGATTTCAAAAAACGTTTTTTCAAATATTTAGTCAATGAGCAATACAACATGGAAATTACAAAAATATAATATATGTATGTCTGTATGTAAAGAGTCGCTCACAATTACTGTCATTAAAACTTAACTCCTTTATACAATATGAAGTAATCGAACGGACTTAATTTTACTAATCTTGCATACAACATGTCTAAATTATATCTATACATACATACATGTATATATTACCAAGACTTTTTAAACTTTTCCATTTTTATGAGTTTCCAATTAGTTTAAATGGTAGACAACATTAAACTTAAACTGAGCAAAAACGTTTAACGTTTTATATTACGCACATTTTGCTATTCAATATTGTTTTGAAACAATTTAATAGATGGCTTCATCGAAATATTCAACGATCAAAAGAAATATAAATGATACATAATTGATTACAAATGCTAAAAATGACACCTAAAATCGACGAAGTCAAAGCTGGTCAAAATTGACTAATCTGAAACTTTATGGTTCAGTCTCTGTTTACTATTTTCCAACAGAGGACGATGATGAAGATGGTCCCACATTCAAGGACAAAGCTCTAGAGGCCATACTTAGAGGAATTGACATTTTTTGTGTGTGGGATTGTTGCTGGGTATGGCTAAAATTTCAAGAATGGGTTTCGCTCATCGTCTTTGATCCATTCGTTGAGCTTTTCATTACATTGTGTATCGTTGTAAACACAATGTTCATGGCAATGGACCACCATGATATGAATAAGGAGATGGAAAAAATTTTGAAAAGCGGCAATTATGTAAGTTTAAATAATATAATATTTAATCTTGTTTTTGACATTACTTACATTGCAAATCAAGTAACATAAAGCCAAAGAGTTCTATCCTTACGATTGACTGCAATGATAAAATACTAATTTACGTTACAGTTCTTCACTGCGACTTTCGCAATCGAGGCCACTATGAAACTAATGGCTATGAGCCCGAAATATTACTTTCAAGAAGGCTGGAATATATTCGATTTTATTATTGTGGCACTTTCCCTTCTTGAACTTGGTCTGGAAGGAGTTCAAGGTCTTTCTGTTTTGAGATCTTTTCGCTTGGTAAGAATTATTGTCAAATACATATATTAAATACAAGTATATATACTATATATAAACATTTCATATAATTATATAAATAGTTATTTATAAATATTTGCCAAATTTGTCAAAACCTTTAGATCAATATGTAGTATATTATATACATATATATAGCTAAAATAATCTAATATTATAACGAAAATATAATAGATATGAGATAATGAAATTTTAAAACGTAGTAAAATATTTATAGTTTAAATAAAGTACAAAGTCTTTGTATCTTTAACTATTCTACAAATGCCTTGTAAAAATTGAGTATTGAATTGAGGCATAATCATAGTTACGACTTGCACTCTATTATACTAAATACTATAAACTTTTTTGGACACTGTAAACAATAAAATACATAACAAAATTTCACTACAATACAAAACTATGATAATGCACTCATTCATTTAATTTTTGCATTTAACTATAATGTATTCCATAAATTGCAGTTGAGAGTCTTTAAATTAGCCAAATCGTGGCCAACGTTAAATTTACTTATATCCATCATGGGCCGTACCGTTGGTGCCCTAGGCAACTTAACATTCGTTCTGTGTATCATTATCTTCATATTTGCTGTAATGGGAATGCAATTATTTGGCAAAAACTATACAGGTATTAGGAGCGTGACTAAATTATCAAGCAAAAAGGAATCGCTTACGTTAAATTTTAAATTGCAGTTCTTTAATAACAATATTGCAATTCACTTTTTTGCTAATTTACCTAACAGTTTTTATATGTACAAACGTGCGTTTAATATTTTCTTTTAATCACTTTTTACTCAAGTAATAAAATATAGAGTAATCAAAAAAGTTAAGAATGTCTTAAACATTAACATTTCTACCATTAACTACTTTAATATTTAAGCTTGAGCACGTTTTTTAGCTTACACAAGAAGTGAAGAACCCGCTTGAACGATTTTACTTGCTTTATTCAAGCCGCATTTTTAATACTAATTTTTTCTAAAAAGTTATACCAAAAAATTGGGGAAAGAAAACAATCAAATAGTGCAGCAATACATGCATATACTTATGTAAAATGTATCTACATATTATAAAACTGTTATTCCGGTAGTTGTTTAAATTTCATAAATTTCCATTAACACATATGTTATTTGAGATATAACATACCATACATAGTATTAGCCATTAGTTAGACTAAAATCCTTGGATATATTTTAGAAGCTATAAAATCAGGTTTCTTTCTTATAGCATAAAATGGTATCTCAATTTTTTTTTTGTACGTTCAGTTTTTATTGCAGCTATACCATATACTATATTGATTCGAACAATATACATTATTTGGAGTTTGTTACTTTGATTATTGATAATAATCTGTACTAAATTTCGTGATAATATCTTGGCAAATAAAAATTAACTTGATTTTGATCGGTCAATGTATATGGCAGCTTTTCGCTATAGTAGTCTGAACTTAACAATATAGCTGGTTGGCAGCTGACCTATATATATGTATATACATACATATACATATGTAGGCAGGCAACGTGCCAGGCCTGTATTTAAGTGACTCTCTTGCCTCGACATGATGAGATTTGGAAGTCACAAGGTAACTTCAGGGAAAGCTGGCTAGCAGCTGGCTTTATTTCACTAAAGGAAGCTGCGTGCCTGTGCCTGGCCAGTGTTTAGGTGACTCTCGCGCATCGATGTGATGTAATATGAATCTGAACAAGTCAATAATCCATGCCAAAGTGAGATATCCTAGTCAAATGAGAAAGTTTTTCATGTAAGCACTTGATTCCGATCGCTAAGTTTGTATGGCAGCTCTATGCTATAATGGGCCGATCTGAACAATAGACATCATGCTGATCATTTATGCATATATAGATACATTTTATAGATTTTCCGACCTTTCCTTCTGAGTGTTAAAAACTTCGTGGCCAACTTAATATACCCTCCAAAGCATAAAGATATTGCGAAAAAATTCGACATTCATTATTCGACGATTCAGTTTAAATTTAGTCATGTGAATATGCACACTTAGTATGTGCCTTTATCCAAACAACAACACAACAAACTATCTGTTCTTAAGTATACATAGGTACATCGTCTCAAGGTATAAATATGCATATGTTTGTATGTAAAAAACATAATCATTGACATATAATCTTTATTATTATTTTAGGACAATTATTGTATTTAACTTAAAAATTTAACTAAATCATTTATACAATACTGTATGCGTTAGTTTATTGTATTACCATTATCACAGAACAACACTTTAAGAAATAAGTAATTGAACAGTTTATTAATAATCATTCTATTATTCCAATATATTTTTCCTGATGCTTTGCCCGGCTTACTAATAAAATTCATGCTATATTTTATCATGAAACCTCTTCGGCACATTTTTCATCAACAAATAATTGCACAATTCATCGCATAAAACACATTGGGAATGTATGGCTTGTGATTTATATCAAATCTATTTGAATATATATCCCATATGTGAAATCGAAATTAATATTCTCGAAATACCAGCTACGAGTTTTTAAACTTGCTAAATCGTGGCCTACATTAAATTTGCTAATTTCAATTATGGGTCGTACTATGGGTGCATTGGGTAACTTAACATTTGTCCTTTGCATTATCATCTTCATCTTTGCCGTAATGGGAATGCAACTATTCGGAAAGAACTATACGGGTAAGTAGATAAAAGTTAGGTGGAGATTTTCGTTGTGGGAATTGTCGTAGCACATATGTATGCACAATCAAAATCATCTTATTTTTTCCATTAAATGGTAAACATTTCCATTTCCATTTTCGTTTTAAATATGTACATATATATTTTTATATCTACAATGTGATTCATACTTTTTCGCATTTCTATATAATCATATACTCACATTTTTTTAATTTTGTTACACATAAGTGTATACACATACTTATACTTACTTATATTTGAAAGCAAAATAAGGTAATTTATACAAAATCACCAACTTAATTCCATGTGGAGTTTTACATAATGCTTGTTGCACTCTTTATTATGTTTACCAAATCTATTTCTTCCTTCGCATTTTACGAGCTTCATTATTTGTACAATAATTACATAGTATTTTTAGATGTTTGCAATATAATTTGTGTATAATGCAAATAATTCTTTTTTTACCATAGACAATCAGGATCGATTCCCAGATGGTGATTTGCCTCGTTGGAATTTCACAGATTTCATGCATTCGTTTATGATTGTATTTCGAGTATTATGTGGTGAGTGGATCGAGTCCATGTGGGATTGCATGTACGTTGGAGATGTATCCTGTATTCCGTTCTTTTTGGCCACAGTCGTGATTGGAAACCTAGTCGTACGTATAAAAGGAAGACCTATTGTGACTTCTTATTGAAACAAATATACCTAATATAATTAAGTTAATAACAGTAATTGATTTCAATGTATTTTCTATATCTTTAACAGGTGCTTAATCTTTTCTTAGCTTTGCTTTTGTCTAATTTTGGTTCATCTAGTCTCTCAGCGCCCACGGCAGACAATGATACAAACAAAATAGTTGAGGCGTTTAACAGAATATCTCGTTTCAAAGCATGGATAAAGCGTAATTTTGCCAATTGTTTCAATTATATTCGTAACAAGTTGACAAATCAAATTAGTGATCAACCATCAGGTGAGAGGATCAACCAGATCAGTTGGATTTGGAGCGAAGGTTTTTATCCACATGTTTTCTTCTACTTCTTGTTATATAGAAATGTATTCGTAAACAGAAGTAACGATTAGATGAATTATAAGAAATGTATATCCGAATTAACAGTTAAAACGTTATTAAAGGCCTATAGTATAAACTCTAGACAATTATAAATAAATGTGCATAAAATGACTATGGTTGCCCTTATCTTTATTACATATCGTACATAATCATATTCTCCAGAGTTGCATACATAGGTAACTTACGTAGAGTGAAGTAATTTTGATTTAGAATATAACGGCCATATAATTTAAATAAATATTTTCTCTATTATGTTCATCATGTATACACATAATTCTTAAACATTTCATGACGCAAATTATCTAATGATTGCAAATGTTCAGAAAAAAACTAAACTGCGGTTTTACTGTAGCTCCCCTTGTTTGTTGAAAATCAATATTAGCTTGTATTAACGTGTTTTCGTTGTATATAATGGGTGAATGCGTGAATAAAGTTGCTTTGATATCGAAGATGATTTATATTTATGTTCGGATGAAATTATATTAATTTCTAAAAATCATAAATATCTAAAAATAAGATTTTACAAAAAAAATATCTAAACATTTCTTTGAATATTCCCCAATTATTTTTGTTTTTATAACTAGCATAATAATAGTGATTGTATTTGAAAGTATACTCCTTGCGTAATCGATTGATCGGAACTCTTAACAAAGACCTAACAGTTTAAGTTTATGAATATATAAAAGTAAATTCAATATGGCTAAAATTAGTTGCAATAATGTTTTAGGTTAGTCTGGATTTACTCGTACTTTATTAAATTATTTATGAAATTGAAAGTAAAACAGTGGATTTTACCCTTCTTATAATTGTTTTATTTTATAAATAATTTTAATGTTTAAAAATTCCCTTAATATTATAATACGAAAGCACAACAGCATACTTCTTTTTTGTACCTCATTGTAGTAACAGTACAAAAATAAGTTGATTATACAATTTCATATATTTTAACTTGCCAAAAAACTTTATTTGCATCCTATTAGTTTAAGTTGCTTTTTAAATAGTACTACATTATATGTATTAAATACTAACATATATAAATGTATGAGATCTATGCACATACATTTTACGTTATATTAACAAATATACAATACATATAGAGAATATCATTTAGTATTATTTATGGTTACTTATTGCACACAAACATCTACATTCCTACATTTGCAGGGCTTAATAAGTTGTATACTAATATAGATCAATCATTGACATAGTATTCAAAATTTATTAATTCTTTTTTCTCTGGACATATAAATGCAATTAAAAATCAAATAATTCGATCTTTCGCGCCTCATCATCATAAAATGAATTGCTATCCAAACGCAAAAATTAAAATGTGTTGTCTATATTCACATTTCGATAATCAATTGAATATACTTACATTCATATGTATGTATGTAACATCACAATACTGCAATCCATGATGCGCATCTCACTGTTCATATATCGCTGATCGATCGCTTAATGGCATGTCAACATTTTTACACAAATTTGTATTAAAATTGATTTACTTAAATTGAACGATTGAAAATTCTGAATGGATGCGAAGGCAAAGGGGTATGTCGTTGTATATCTACAGAACATGGGGATAACGAATTGGAGCTTGGTCAGGATGAAATTATAGCCGATGGTATTATCAAGAAAGGGATCAAAGAGCAAAACCAGTTAGAAGTAGCAATTGGTGATGGTATGGAATTCACTATACATGGCGATATGAAAAACAACAAGACGAAGAAGTCCAAATATCTGAATAACGCAACGGTAATATGCCACATTGTAGAATAACATATGTATATAATACTCACTTTGTTCGATTTCATGCAGATGATTGGCAACTCAATTAACCACCAAGATAATAGACTGGAACATGAGCTAAACCATAGAGGTTTGTCCCTACAGGACGACGACACTGCCAGCATAAACTCATATGGTAGCCATAAAAATAGACCATTCAAAGATGAAAGCCACAAAGGTAGTGCAGAAACTATGGAAGGTGAAGAAAAACGAGATGCCAGCAAAGAAGACCTTGGTCTTGATGAAGAACTTGACGAAGATGGAGAATGTGAAGAAGGTCCACTTGACGGAGATATTATAATACAAGCAAATGAAACAGATATATTGGACGAGTACCCAGCAGACTGCTGTCCTGATTCATACTACAAAAAGTTTCCAATATTAGCTGGCGATGAGGACTCGCCTTTTTGGCAAGGATGGGGCAATTTACGACTGAAAACGTTTCAATTAATTGAAAATAAATATTTTGAAACAGCTGTTATCACTATGATATTGATGAGTAGCTTAGCTTTGGTAAGTTTATTTCAAATTCAATTAATTTATATATATTAATTATTTAATCTAGTCAATACACTCATGTATATACATATTTATTGATGGTCTTTTTTATTTTTGTATAAATTTGATAACACATTATGGTATATTACCGTGTGTCTATGTTTTGCTGTATTATCTATCTCTATTTTTCAATTTATTGAATAAATTTATCTCATTCAGGCTTTAGAGGATGTCCACCTTCCACAAAGACCCATACTGCAGGATATACTTTATTATATGGACAGAATTTTTACGGTTATATTTTTCTTAGAAATGTTAATCAAATGGTTAGCTCTTGGCTTCAAGGTTTACTTCACAAACGCATGGTGTTGGCTTGATTTCGTCATCGTTATGGTAAGTAAACCCGTTATCCAATAATTTTTTCAAATAATTTTGAATATTTGGACTCAAATATATGTATGTATATCACATATAAATACTTACAAGTGAAATGAGTACGTGCGAAACAAATATACATTTGCTTACCAAAATACAGAAAAACTGTTACTGAAAACTGTTTTTTCAATGACGGACAAATATTTCTATACTGAATACACGAACAGAAAATTAACATAATATTTACAAGTATAAAAATAATTTAATTCATTTAAAATTTCTTATGTTAGTTGTGCTTTTACAATAGTTTCTTTTGAATCCATATTTATTTCTGTTGAAGTTTTTAGCATTACAATTTTTGTATAACATTATTTAAACTCTTGAATTAATTAAAATCCCAATAGACCATCGTTTAAAAAATGTGTAAATAGATAATAATATAAGGAAATTCCGTTTTGATTTATATTTAACGATATGTTAAGAGTAAATTAAATGTGCTTCTTCCTTCACTTTCACCTGTCTGATGCATTGTTAAAATGCGCGGTATATTAGCTTTCCCTCATCAATTTGGCCGCGGTTTGGTCCGGAGCCGACGATGTCCCGGCATTCCGTTCTATGCGAACTTTACGTGCACTTCGACCGCTACGTGCGGTATCCCGGTGGGAGGGTATGAAAGTAAGTAGTTGCTGAGTAAGCATTCCAAACAGTGCTTTCGTACTACGCCTAATTGAGTGTTGTGATGCAACAGTTTCTTCTACGTGTTCAACTCTAACTTAAACTAACTTACATGCTATTCTTCAAAACTTATATATTTATGTTGTTGTGTAATAACCATTAATAAATCTACGAATGTTACCATATTTTTCGTACAAGTTAAATATGTTTAACCAATATTCGCAATTGCGTAAACGATTTAACACTTTACTCAATTTAAAATGTAGGGAGTACATACATATGTATGTATCTATTTGTGTATTTTCTTCATGCCCTGGCATATAGTTTTTGATATATAAATATGAAGGGTTTCATATTACTTACATTAATATATACATATTTCCAAAATAAGATCAGGAAATTATTTTTGTTCTTGCTGCCACAGTTTGGAGAAACTTATGTTTTGTACATAAAATTTTCTTTGAAAGAAAAGTTGCAACTAATTTGTGAGAAATTTTTCTCAAATATTGTATTCTCAAAAAATAGCTACAAATAATTATCTTTTGTAAACAATGGACTAGACTAACTTTATACTAATTGTATTGTACCTGTAAATGCTCTGTGTCACTATCACGTCAATTGTATAGTATCTGGGCTTTTGTTGTATATGTTTGTGTTAAATATTCGGCCATAGTCGAAATTCATACTTTCCTGTTTCCAATCACATAACGTGCTCAAGACATCATTTAATATTTTCAGTTATATTGTTAGCTAACTTAACTACTTCACACATTTAAAATTAACTTCTATTTTTTGGTGTTGTTATATAACTTTGAGTGTGAAACATGAAAATATAAAAGGTAAAACACGTTCATACAATATTTATGAAATTATTGCAATTAGAAAAAAATTACATCCTAAATTTTTGTACAGTTATGTATTAAATGCCTACTATCTAATCTGCTTAAATTATATGAATATGTATAAGCTTAGAAAAAAGAAGGAAATCCTTTTAGCGCGTTGTAGTTGAATTTGGACAATAAGAGTGTATGCCATTTTGACGCGATCCCCTGTTAAAAGCATACTGATTCACATAGATAGTCACTTCTGCTTGTCTCTGGATACCACTTAAAAGAAAACATTTTCGCACTGTTATCAAATATGAAATAGATATAGAATTAGATAAGTTATCAAATATAATAGACTTAGATGAAACGATAGATTTAGATATGTCATAGTTCCCGAGATGCCTTAGTGTTCCTAATTTTTACATATCATTTATTCTAAGCCAAAACGAAAATTCTCTTAAAGTATGTGGTTTCTTATATATAGTATACCTATAGATGCAAGATAGATACTAGTTGTAATAAAGTAAAACCACTGACGGATATATTTAAATAAAATGTAAAGCTCATATTGTAAACGCATTATTCAATATATCGATTAATAGAAGTGACTGCCCAAATAAGCATCGTCTATTTAATCCTTGCTTCATTTATCATTGTTTGCTACTACATTAACAATAACCGAAGCAAAGACATCATGCAAACTAAACTACTTTTAAGTAAATCAAATCCACTGTATTATAGTTCAAAAGTCATAGAAACTTTCGAAACTTTTATTTCACTTTCTCCCTATAAGCGAAGTATCTTTGTACGCCATGTATAAATTTAACCCTGAAAAAAGGTGTACTTAATATTTAATTCCCATTTGTAACCGATTTGATTTTTATATAATATATGTAAATATTTTCAAAAGCACAAACACTTCTTTGCCTACGCAGTGGTGGCAGTGTTTTACTTAAAATAAAATTTTTACAAAATACGAAGTTACTTTACTCTCAGAATCGCTTGGTCTTGGCTTCTTTTGTGACTTATTCCATCGACAATTCTTATATTAATATAATATATACACTAAATCACTTCTCCATTGAGTCTGGCAGCAAAGTTAGAGCAATAATTTGTCAGAATTTCGGCAAGCCAACCTAGTTCCCTATACCGCTCCGCTCGGTGCTCCACAATAGACAAATGCAATATAATTTCATTTGTACATATTTGCATAAACGTGCACAGATTCTTTATATTTGTGCTTGCTTTGAAAACCACGGAAACATATTAGTTCTTGTGTCGAAATTGATAATCTACTCCTACCTAAACATGTAAATAAAAAAGTAGTCACAACAGGAATTACAACTTCAATAACCTCTCCCATAGCAACACGTCTTAAAAATTCGTTATTTGTGTTTGGCCATTGTGGAGCTTAACAACAGTTTCTGTAAAATAATCGATACAACAGCTGGAATTAAAATATGAGCTTTTTGAAACCGTTAGGCAAATACAATTATAAAACTCAAAGATATTATAAAATTATATGTGTAAGTATATCCAATCAATTAACAGACTAAGCACAAAGGCATCACGGAAATCGCTGATTTTAATAGGAAATTCGCAGTGTTTTTGATTTGACAGGAGTGTTGAGGAGTTACATCATGAATAGTTGTTACATGTTCTATAATTATATAAAACATAATTCTCATACTTTTTTCACATGACTTGATGTTCGTCTTGTGAATATGTAACAATATCCAAAATTAAAAAGTCATAGCTATAAGAAACATACATTCGTAAGAATTATTTTATTTTAAACATATTTCTTAGGCATAATAAATGTTTATTGATGAATTCTAAAAAGAGTTAAATTATGTGACATCTCTATTGTATTTATATTTATTTTTTGCAGTTTCCTTCCTTTCCTTTCATATTGTTCTGTTCACTTTATTTAATTTTATTTGGTATTGTTTTATGAAACAATAACTTTTCAGATTCAGTTGACGTTTGAAATGACAGTTCGATAAATACCAAATTCAAAAACACTAAGCCAAGAAGAAGAGTAACCCCTCTTCAGATTATCAATATATACGAAAATCACAATGTCACAAGCCACAGAATTTATAATGAAAAAATAATCCCTTTAAAACACATACAACTTCCGTTACTTGTATTGAATAGAATATTTGTTTATAATGACTTTCGAAAAACCGGTACTAGGTGTCGCTTATCAACTTCGTTGCTTCACTTGCTGGAGCTGGTGGTATTCAAGCCTTCAAGACTATGCGAACGTTAAGAGCACTGAGACCACTACGTGCCATGTCCCGAATGCAGGGCATGAGGGTACGTACTTTCATAAACATATTCTCTCGTTAATGCAATCGTTATATTCGTTTAACAGCAGTGAAAACCAAAATGCATCATAATATGTCAAATTTCATTCAAAACAAAAAATGCATCATTAACGTTAGTTGAATTATTCATTATATAATCAATTAACTATTCTACTAATTGTTGGATTGGTATGATTTTAGTTATCAATTTATAGTAAAATATTAGATAAGTAGTGATTTGTTCGAGAACAATATTTGTTGAATATACTTTTCCCTTAGTTTATTAACAATTTTCACACTTCATCTAATTCAAATACAATGTAAAAATTCACATTTGAAACAAATACTTATATAAAATATATTACTGCACATTCCAAGTCAAGTAATTATATTAATTATTTTACTTCACATACATAAAATCAGAACACCCGTGCGCGTACGCGCGTGAAATCAGCATATTCAAAATATGCACCATACATATACATATACTACATATTTTTAAGGGTGTTTTAAAGCCTTAGAGAGAAAATATGCACGTTTCAATACAAAAGATATTGTTTGAAACACGAACATCACATACATACATGTAACTTTAACAACCCATTATTTAATAAATTGTTTTTATTCTTCCTTCGGTTTTTTTTTATTTATTTCATATTTTCATGATTGTTTGTTGAGATATAATAAATCTGCAGTATTATGCATTGAAATTGAATTTGTTAAATTTATGTTATTATATTATATATCGTTATTGAATTCTCTACAGATCAGTATAGTCATTTTATTTTGCAATTTGATTTTTTCTACTTACATCCCGTACATTATTAATTGAAACAAATTAATTGTGGATAGTAGTTATTTATATTTTGATAAAAGGTTTTTTTTGTTGATTAACTGTCCTTCTTGCTTGAGGTAAATAAATATGTGTGTCTAATTTAGCTTTTCCAAATAAAATTTTACTGTGTCAAATTGTGAGCATGTAGATATTTTTATCATTACTATATACATACATATGTGTTTATTATGTTGCTGCACCTAACTGGATTCAGTTTATATGAACAATAATCATTGATTCCAATAAGTAATGCATATTGCTGCAGTAAACGCATTCAAAATCAATACTGTTGTCATGGTTGCTTTGAAATAATTACTCACATACTATTTATTGTTTATAAAACTAACTCTAATTAAAAAATTTGTTTAAATTTATTCTCCTATCGTGTTTTCTCATAACAATTTTAAAACCAAACTTCCATTTGCACTCAATATTTTTATATCAAAATTTGACGATTGGATACAATCATCAAACTAAATTTCTCTCATATGTTGTGCGCTGAAAAATTTGTTGACATCTCATTGTTTTTATTGCTAACATCACTTTATTGAAATGCGATCATCGACGAAAACATAACTGGCTTTGTTGCTGCCATCATTTCGAACCCACAGGTCGTCGTGAATGCATTGGTTCAAGCTATACCGTCCATCTTTAATGTGCTATTGGTGTGTCTAATATTTTGGCTAATTTTTGCCATAATGGGTGTACAGCTTTTTGCTGGAAAATATTTTAAGGTACGTTGAAATCTTATCAAAAAAAAAACAAAAACAACAGTAACAAATTGTTATTAAAAATTGCCACACACATGTTTTATTAAATCGCCTTAGTGGTAATACAAGTATATCCACTCAGTTGATTTACAACAACATACAAAATATGGCTTTTATAAGTGCTTTATCAAAGCCTAAAGTATGATCAGTAACCAATAATGCTAAAACCAAATTCGATCAGAATATTTGATCAGAAATATTTTTACCAATGAAAAAGTGAACTAATTTAGAGCGTATCTTTATATCTATTTTTCGTAAATAGTTGGATATTTCAAGTAAGAAAAGAACCGTGAGGCGTGTTTCTTATTGCCGCGTTAATTTCTAACACATTTATTCACACTCAAATATAGATTTTCTTTATTGTGATAAAAAACAGACACATATAGAATGCAATATTATTTAACGCGGTTTAAAAATATTCAGATTTTCTACAAATTTGAAGGGATATTAACCCCACCAAATTAAAACCGTTTAGATAAAACTCAACGTTTATAGTGCGTAATGTCAAAATTTATCTAATCGTAGCCATTTTTCCCACTCAAACTTAACACATAATAATCGTAGTTAAATGTCTCTCCAATATTAAGACATACATTTACATACATATATACGTGACATGGTACAGAGGACTTTTTATAATTGATTGAGAAACTAACTTTGGCAATAACTAGTAATAGTTATATAAATGCATACAAAAAATATAGATATTTTATGTACATAACCTGATAAATATTTACTATATACTTGTAGAATAAATATTGTAAACAGTTAGCTTTATAGCCATAAGTAGCTAAAAATATTAAAGTTAATTCACTGTGAAATGTCCTATTACATATTTTATTTAATGAAATAGGTATTTCGAAATGCTGTAATACATATATGAATTAAACGTGAACTCTATCCGTAAAAGTCTATTTGTTAAAATTAAAATACAAATAAGCTTATATAAAAATGTCATATTGTACAGTAATTTACGTTTTCTTTATTATAAAATATTTACATTAATTATTTCTATTTATTATCATTGCTAATTACTGCTCGTCTTCTCAGTGCGAAGATCAAAATGGTACTAAGCTAAGTCATGAAATTATACCAAACCGCAATGCCTGCGAGAGTGAAAACTACACATGGGTAAATTCAGCTATGAATTTTGATCATGTAGGTAATGCGTATCTGTGCCTTTTCCAAGTGGCCACGTTTAAAGGCTGGATACCAATCATGAATGATGCAATTGATTCACGCGAGGTAATTCAAAACTGTTCCGGTTCAATAAATAATTATATTTATATACATATACATATACATATATGCATCGACTTATTGAACATTTCTGAACAGTATATAATACTAACGTAAAAAATTTTCTTTTTTCTTTCCCGTTCACATATACAAAAATAAACAACCCTATAAATACAACAAATTACGTTACACTGTTCTCCCGTCATAATTGCACGTCCGAACTACACCTACAACGTAAATGAAATTAATCAAACACCAATAACAAAAAAATTATAATTATTACATTTATCAACACAAATAAAAATATATCAACACCACCACCAATTCCAACCTAAATACACATGGATTAAATGATTATAACCATTAACGTCCAATAGGTGGGCAAGCAACCAATCCGTGAAACCAATATCTACATGTATTTATATTTCGTATTCTTCATTATATTTGGATCATTTTTCACTCTCAATCTGTTCATTGGTGTTATCATTGATAATTTTAACGAGCAAAAGAAAAAAGCAGGTGGATCATTAGAAATGTTCATGACAGAAGATCAGAAAAAGTACTATAATGCTATGAAAAAGATGGGCTCTAAAAAACCATTAAAAGCCATTCCTAGACCGAGGGTAAGGCTTATATCTTTTTATCACAAAACAACAATACAATAATCGATCAATAAATATAAAAAATGATTATTAATTATTTACTTAAATCTGTGCCAATTGTTAATACTTTTTTCTAAGTTTCGCGATTTATTACATTATAAGTTTCCTCTTTTTATGCGCGTGTAAACCAATCAGTACGTCCTCATTTGAAATACTGATGACGTAATTAAATAAAATCAATGAGGGCCCAGCTATATATCTAGCAATATTTTAAATCATCAGCATCCATGGCAACGGATGTATGAGCGCGTGCATTATCCGCGTTGAGTGGTCGAATTGTATAGTCAAGCAAAACTATTCATCAGGAGTTATGCCATTCTTCCACTGTTATTTAAAAAAGTTGCTTTAGTATGTTAACACTTGGTATAATCCATACACATGCCAAAACGCAAACTAAGTTCCATGTTCGGTAGTCTGTCCTTAAACATTTTTATATCTGCCGATACATAAATCTACCAAAATTGATTACCTATAGATTTTCTTTACATATTAAAAACTTATTTTATTTGTATGAATTTGCATGAACTGCAAATTCAGGTCTTTTTATAAAAGGGTGCAAGCATGAGAACAAATATATATGTATCTACTTATCTATCATAGTAGATAGATACAGATGTACAATGCATTCTACTTTGCGACACATACTCGATTGCATGTTTTTGGGAAATTTTTCAACACCTATAAATATCGATTGCAATTTATTCAAATGCATTTTAATAACCCTACTATTAACTACGAGTGAACTTAATGAAATAATTGATTAAGAACTTTTAAAATTAATTAAATACACAGTTTAATCATAATCACTGTTAGTTGTCCTTTCTCTAGATAATTTTAAATGCAAATATATGCACGTTTCTTTTTATAGATACAGTACAATAAAAAATTATCACTCTTATTAAAGATTGCCAATCTTTTTCAAAATACCATACTCAATAATTATTTGTGACCTACATACATATAACTAACCACAATTCGGTTGTATTGAATAATTAATAAAATTTCATTTCGGAAATTTTAGAAAATTACCAATAATACAGTACAGAAATGCGTAATAAAAAGAATTGCCATTGAAACTTATTATTTTTTTTTATAAAAGTCGTACCAAATTCTTGAGAAAAAAGTTGCTTTTGGCACAGATCAACAATAATAATTTAAATAATATAAATGATGATTAATTTGTAACACTGGCATGTTATCGTAGCCTTTATAATAATAATAAAAAATAAGCTAACAATAGCTTACATGTACCAAAATAGCAAAATTGAAGTATTCCCAAGTAATTTTGAATTCACGGTTTTAATATTTCTCTTTCTTCTCTTACAGTGGCGTCCACAAGCAATAGTATTTGAAATAGTTACAGATAAAAAATTCGATATAATAATTATGTTATTTATTGGCCTAAATATGTTTACCATGACACTCGATCGATACGATGCGTCCGAAACATATAATGCTGTCCTAGACTATTTAAATGCGATATTCGTAGTTATTTTCAGTTCCGAATGTCTATTAAAAATATTCGCATTACGGTATCACTATTTTATAGAGCCGTGGAATTTATTTGATGTAGTAGTTGTCATTTTATCCATCTTAGGTAAGTAAAAGCCAAAAGTCCTTTTGTCTGGTAATTTTGCAATTATCGTTTAAATATGCGTTATATGTGTAAATTTGTAATTTGTTGTTGTTCAATATTAAAAATTTTAACCGTAAAATCCCACAATTGTAAATTCTAAATTTTTAAATAAAACCAACCGTGCTATGAATTGTTCGCAATCCGTATATGTGTATACGTATAAATATTTTTGTTCGAATTAAAATATGGCTTACATTATTCTTTTTCTAATTATTCATTCGCGTGTTTTAAAAATGTTTAATATACTCATATTATCCAGACGTCCTATTTTACTGAAAGCTATATGTTGTGCTTTGGTATTTCTCTTGGTTTTTTAACCAATAGATTTGCTTATTTATTTTTTTGGAATTTTTATGATACTATCCAAAAACATCAAATTATGTACAACTCCATTTTGTTTTTATTTTTAGTTTCTATTGGTGTCGTATAAAGGCTTCCCCTTTCTATTCACATGTACATATGTATATATGTATGTATGTGATTTTTGTTTTTATTAATTGTTGTACATACATATATTAGTTTTAATAATCATTAAGGGGTTCAAAGCCGTGTTATTTATCATATTTCTATTGTGTTTTTGCTGCACTGTTATAACTTTAAATATTTTGTATTACATATAAAGAGATTTATTTAAATTAAACTCTGAGGATAGTATGTAAAGAAAAGAAATTATATCTTACTAATGAAATAATTGCAGATTAATTTAAATCTATTATGGTAAAATAGTTCAAGAAATACCACAAGGCACTCGTTGCACTTTGCAACTACATATGTTACTTAATATAAAACTATAAAAAAGCGGTAAATAGCGCGACTATTGAATTCCATGATTATGTTGCTGTATAACATAACATTTTGTTTGTATTTTATATTGACTTCCATGAGGTTATGTTCTTATATTATATTTCTTTGCGTATATCTAATACCACGAATCTATCGAATAAACTTGGTAAAATTGTGAAACATTGTGTTCTGTACTTTAAAACATATAAATTAATTTATTTTTAAATTTAGATGATTTCAATATAAGTATGCTTGAGTAAAAGATTTAGTATTTTTTACAAATACAATATTTTCTTTATTTGATGTACAGAACTTTCTGGATTTAATTACAGATTATCTTTTTTATTGCTTCATTCGAAAAAAGAACTTCTTTTAAGTTCGTGGTTTGGAATAGAAATCTATTTTTTCTTTGTTGAAATGCTTTGAAACTTTTTTATTCATACTTATTTGAAATATTATACAAAAGCACAAACGATTACTTGCTTGGTTTTTATTTATACACTTTCTTAAATTAAAGGCTTAAATTGCCGGAATAAAACGGCAACTCATCAAAAATATGATAACAATATATAGCAAAAATGTAAAAGTCCTAAATTTAATGGAATTTACTTCTACAGAAGATGGCTTAAAATATGCTTTACTACATAATTAACCAAAAAGAGTCTTTTTCATAAAAATTTGGCTTGAAATACAACTAATGTATTTAGACATTTTATAATACGGGTGTGCTATTTATGGAAAAGATACTTTTTTCTACTATGAAATAGCACATATAACTTTCGTTAGGATCCAAATTCGTTACTGTTAAGATAGGCTTCATAAGTATATTTCTTCAGCTTTGAGTAAAAAACAGTTTACAGTACTTATTAGTAATAATGAATACACCTTTTCAATTTAATTTAGCAATACATTATTATGCCTTCACATATTAATTGGCTTCTATATTGTGATTAGAACCTTTTTATTTGCAAGCTTCAAAAGCGTTACAACTTAAACTATCTGCTTGATGCCCTATATCATACATATGTATAGATTTACGATTTCAAATATCCAATATATCTGCGGCTTTGCGCCCTTTTCAATTTGATAAATTAAATCGTCAACTCTAAATTATTTTTAGCTTAAAGCTTTACTTTAATAACAGATAAGCTTATGTAATATGTGAAAGTTTGCGGCCAGGTATTATGGTCGTTTCTAGCAGTAATATTATGCTCTCAGGAAAAAATTTAATAGTAAAGCATATACAAAATTAATGGAAAGGAATCAATGAATTTAAGGTGATATCAAATAGCGAAATATATTAATATACGTCGCCCTGAACCAGAATATCCCCTGAATGTATATGAGCGAGTCAGTTCTCTCAATTTAATGGCTGTGATTGAAAGTCTACAATATATACCCAAGAAAACATAGAATCAATCAGAGATATCAATAGAATACTCTATTGCATACTTCTGTTTGCTCTTCGCACCAGATTTTTTAAATGCAAAATATCCCATTAAGAGTTTATTATTTACTCTTTTTCCCCGTTGCATAATCCAATGGCTATCTCAATTAATGGTTTTTGTCCATTTTGTCGATGGAAATTATGTACTTTACTATGAACGCAAGTCGCAACTTAACTAAATTCATCTTATGTAAGTAGTTTGCGACCCCTTCGATAAATCACAGTTATAATTGATAAGCGTTATAGTACAAACTTCGTAGGTATAAAACAAATATAGAACATTACATATTTGTATTAATACATACACACTACATTTGTATATTAAACTACTATAAAATTAAATATACAGATAGAAATTCAGTTATAACATTATTAATATTACTAAGTAAGGAAGTTCAACAATTTGATTAATTATGCATATTCATAATGACGAAAGATTATATACTCTTACAACTTACAGTTACATCCGTATTTACATAGATAAACAAATTACATATGGTATACACAATGACTAATTAGTGTTATTAAGCCACGTTCTGGCCATTCCCAAATGTAGCCTTCATTTTGACAATTAAATAGAAATGAGTAAAACACTGAGTGTAGCTTCAAATGAATTAATTAATTACTATACATACATACATAGTATGTTTGTTGACATAAAAATATAAAATTTATATTACAGATTGGTATTGTCACTATTCATTCACGATATTTGGTACTAAATATATGCTGCGAATTATCGCTTAGACTCATGCATTTTCCAATAACTGAAATTTCTATTTGGCTCACTCTAAAGAAAGTATTTTCTTGTGAAACATAGAAATTGTTCAGTGTTGGTAGTAGGTAAGAAAAAATCTTCGAAGAGGATATGCTAATGTTTCCTTATTATTTCAACTATTATTTTAATAGATACATACGTAACGTAACTACGCATCCAAACTAATCGCTTGCGAATTGTAAATTTCGACTGCGAGCGCCTATATACACATTAAACGTAATAGAAATTTCGAAGAAGGTGCAATTATTTACACACACTGCTGGTGTTTTGCTTACGCGTTGAGCTTATGTTTTGTTATATTTCGAACAAAAATTGTTTCATATTAAATATATTATTAACAACTAATAATTTTAAATAGCCATTCAAACGATTGCTTCCTTCAATAAAGGCTTTCATTGGATTAAATATTTTTTATCAACAGTGCCAATAATTTTAAGTTATTTTCTTTTTGACATATGCATATATGTATATATACTTCTATACAACATTGTATCTAATTATCAATTTGGATAATTTAACAAAACTAACTTTTTATTTGTAAAACTGTCCTGCTTATAATATACTTATTTTTTTTTCCTCGTAATATGTGTAAATGTTCCAAATACACCACGTGTAGGTGTGCTTCAGATATTTTATTCATTCACTTTAGTAATTAGTAATTAGTATTTACTTGTGTATTCGTATATATAAATACTGGATACGGCCACGTAGGCCGTAACAGCGTTGAATATTGTGGCATCCTTTTTTTACATCTGACTTTGTTTTGGACGAAAATATTTACTCCTTCTCTAACAGGTCTCGTGCTTAGTGATATTATTGAAAAATACTTCGTATCACCAACACTCTTACGTGTAGTTCGCGTTGCAAAAGTGGGTCGAGTACTGCGTCTGGTCAAAGGTGCTAAAGGTATCCGCACATTATTGTTCGCACTAGCTATGTCGCTGCCAGCTCTGTTCAACATTTGTTTGCTGCTCTTTCTCGTCATGTTTATCTTCGCTATTTTCGGGATGTCATTTTTTATGCATGTACAGGAAAAAAGTGGCATTAACGACGTTTATAACTTTAAAACATTTGGCCAGAGTATGATATTGCTGTTCCAGGTAAGAAGCCACAATTCATGTTCCGTTCATGTTGTCTATTGTTGTTGTCGTTGGGTAATATTCCCGTTGGCGGTTGATTGAGTGTCGTTATTATGCGGCGCACCAATACTCATCAGTGTATTTCTCTTTCATCTATTGGTGCGTTGTCTTTCTGATCCATTCATCCAAAAGAGGGAATATTACATTGTTGATTAAGCTATGGTAGTTGTTGATAAAAGCTAAATTAGTAACATTGAACGAATTTTTCAAAGCATATTCATTTATTATTTAATTTATTTCTGAACAATGAAATACTACCATGAATTCAAATTTCTGATCATAATAATAAAAAAAAAATTATAAATATCATTCATTACCAGTAGAAAAATTAATCTCAGTGAAATTTTTATTTTAAAGTTGTTGTTTTCATCGTTTCACAATTTAAAATGTTAAAAAATTAGCAAAAAGTTAAAAAGCGTAAATAATTTCTCCCCACTTTAATTATCAGTTGTGTTTTTACATATGCCAGTATACAGACATACATACATACACATTTTTGCTCTCGCAACATGTTGCAACCGATCATAATAGTTTTGTTCACTTACCGGTTTACCTAATGTCAGGATGATGAAACGTGTTGGGTGACCATGTGTCCGTCTAACGATTATTTTGAAAAGCAAAAGAAGTATCTACATTTCACAACCAATTTCAATTGAATTCGATACGTACCCTTAATCCAAACATCCTTATGTTACAGTTGATTACAACTACGCCTACTTCCCATATAATATAATTTTGAATTCCATCTGATTCCTTCACTTTACTGCATGCATGTTAAGAACTAATATATATAATGGGTTACAAAATAGCAAATATGTACATATAATGCTCTAAAGGCATGCCATCTCACGTCTAAAAGTGATCAAAAACAGATAATAACTTCAAGTCTCTCGATCTTATATTTAATATAAGAATTTCAGTCTTCCGATTAGATTTATATCATTTACACCGGTCGTTGTAAGATATAGTATCGTAGCAAAATTAAGTGAAAGAATAATATACTAAGTATATCACTGCCGAAAATGTGTAAAATCGATCCACAAAGTACTATTTGGTTGAGTTTATATCGTATATTTCATTTGAGGTAATTGAATTGATTCTAAAATATCCTCGTATATCTCGGACACGAAACAATAACATATGTACTTATGTACATACATATGTAATAGTAATGAAACTAATCGAGTTCATGACCTAAAATAATGTATAAGTTATTAAGAGATTAAATATAATTGCAATACGTTTACATTTTCGTCGAATAATGATTGCTAAATTCTTACCAAACATTTTGGAATATAAAATTTTGTCTACATCTGCAAGTAATTTCACTTTCAGCTTTGATCCTTTGAATTTGCGAGAGAATGAAATGTTCGGTAACACCCGAACTTAGCGCTTCCTTACTTTTTATTATCATTATTCATACGTCATTGACTATTCTACACCCTCTTTTGCTTCTATCTAATTAAGCTCTTTCAACAATCGCCAATTTTAAAATTAATAAAAAATCCTCATAAATTTGCGCAACTATTGATTAAGAAGCTTTCTCAATGTCGAGTTACTTCATAAATAAAAGCGCTTTCCGTATAATTGCACAGAAATGCCTTCAATTTAGAGATATTTTGATTTGAAGCAAATTTTCCATTTACTGCTTCAATCACAGCTTAACTTTCAGTACTTACACGGAAAATTAATAACTAGTATAGTTATTTCTAATTTAAACTTCAATAAATCCTTGATTTCTAAAATATCCATTGTAAAGATTTTTGTATTCTTAGCAAAAAAAGAACCATTTATGAAAAAATACGTACCCTGAATCCAGCAGAAATTTTCAGTTTGCTGTTTCGCTAGCAACATTGCATAAGCTACAAATTATTTTTATAGAAAAATAGATAAAAAGGTATTACATTAAAATATATACTATATTTTGCGTCTATTCTGCTTTTTGTACATTGCCCAACTTCCAAAATACTTCGTTTCAAGTAGTTCATAAACTATTAATACGAGTATAATATATGTATATAGGTAGAAAAAATATGTAAATAGGACGAATTAAATTAGTTGATTGAATTTTGCTGCCATGTTGTTCTGTTAGCTTCAAACAACCCTTAAACTAATAAAATTAACTTATTCTAAACTTTTTTGCTGCCTCACCAATACGTTTTTGAATTAAATCACCCAATCGGACCTATATAATTGACTCTGTAACCGCTAAATGCACTGCGGAACACAGATGTCTACCTCAGCCGGTTGGGATGGCGTTTTAGATGCTATTATCAATGAGGAAAATTGCGATCCACCCGACAACGACAAGGGCTATCCGGGCAATTGTGGTTCAGCGACAGTTGGAATAACGTTTCTTCTCTCATACTTAGTTATAAGCTTTTTGATAGTTATTAATATGTATATTGCTGTCATTCTCGAAAACTATAGTCAGGCAACCGAGGACGTGCAGGAAGGTCTAACTGATGATGATTATGATATGTATTACGAGATTTGGCAACAGTTTGATCCTGAGGGAACACAATATATTCGGTATGATCAACTTTCTGAGTTTCTGGATGTTTTAGAACCGCCTTTACAAATACATAAGCCGAATAAGTACAAAATCATATCTATGGATATACCAATATGTAGAGGAGACATGATGTATTGTGTCGATATTTTGGATGCGCTAACCAAGGACTTTTTCGCACGGAAAGGAAATCCAATAGAAGATACTGGTGAAATAGGCGAAATTGCTCCTAGGGCAGATGCGGAAGGACATGAACCGGTGTCATCAACTTTATGGCGACAACGGGAAGAGTATTGTACACGATTGATACAAAATGCCTGGCGAAAGTACAAAGCACGTACATCTGGTCAAATTCAAGGAAACATCGAATGCAACTCTGCTCCTGAAAATGGCGATGGTACCGACCCTGGTGTCGGACGAAAATCTGGAGACACCGATCGTGATGACAAAGCTAGCGGCTTAAATAGCCCGGAAGGGTGCGTCTGTGGGAGTCCAGTTAGTGCCGGTCTTGCTAGTGGTGGAGTAGGTGGTGGATCAAATGGCAATAATGGTCGCCAAACGGCCGTGTTGGTCGAAAGTGATGGCTTTGTGACAAAGAACGGTCATAAGGTTGTAATACACTCGCGCTCACCGAGTATAACGTCGAGAACTGCAGACGTCTGAGCCAGGCCTCGCCCCTCCCTCCAGGATGCACCTTCATTGAACTGACTTAAATCACCATAAATAATTTTCTGCCACATTCAACAACAACGACAGCGTACAACAAAAACACAAATGTAATAAAGCTACAAGATCCAGCATCACTATAAATGTCTGCAGTGTTTGTGGAATCTGTAAACAATAATATGCGTATAGATATATACATACATATATTTACTCTACATATCTATATATAAACATGTATTTGTATATATATATATATATATATCTTGCTACGGAAATTAATTACAGGAAGCACAAACAACACCATATTACTGTGACTCTAAACAAATTGAAATTAATCGATTAAATGATGCTTATTTGTCTATTCAAATTTTAAATTATTAAAAAATTTAATTACTTCCTTACTTCTTATAGTAATTGTATACATAAGTATACATTTAACGGATTATTCCTATAACCGTCTTAATTGTCAAATGTTTTACGCTTAGTTTCGCTTGCCGCAATTAAGAAAAATTAAATACATTTTAAAATGTACTTATTGTTCATTCAAATGGTACATTCTAAACGTTTTCTTTTATGGCAGCGTTATGCCGCAATTTTTCTTTAATTTGAAGCAAATTTGCGGCCGAAAGTTAGTAAACATACATATATAAATTGCAATACAAAGCCTACTGCCATATCTCTAAACTCAAATGCACCGCAATTGAAGAAAAGAGAAATATTTACATACTTACACCACTATTCTTAAATCTAAATTAAATAAAAAAAGCATCATTCCATGTCCATCGCTATATCAGTGAATTTACGCCGCTCATTAAGAAAATTTTGCAAGTATGGTCATAAAATATTAAGATTTTTTGGAGATGGGGTACATGGAAAATCGTAAAACACATAGCAAATTAGAAGCAGTCGGTGAATAAGAGTTTATTGCAACGGCTGAAGTTAAAATTTATTATAAATAAATTTCACAAAATAATGTTTTCAAAAATCTAACGATTAAAGGACGTCTTGCTTGCAGTAAGCTATTTTAAAAAATTATATTTGAAGAATTATTTGACATGACATTGATGAGTTATAAAATATATTAAAACTACAAACTTGTAGAAAATATGAGTGAATAAGAGCATGGAGCCTGATCAGAAAAACTAACAATATTTACCATAGTTTACTACAACATTTCACGATTTATTCTGCATTACACTTACTTCAAAAAACATTTGAGAGCATAATAAAATATTGTGAATTAGTAACAAAACTAAGCAGTTAAAAACAAATGATCCATAATTCGAGTACGTCAAATTTTAAGCAATGTATGGTCATTAGGGTATGATTAATGAGTGTAAGAAATTTCTTACGGCTGTAATTGTTCGCCCATATGCAGAAATAATGAGTAAATCTGACACAGAATTTTAGACAACTCCTGATTTCAAAGAATAATACAATAGTACAATCTGAATTAGCAACAATGGCTATATCGGAATAAATTTGTGTCAATTGAAGATTCGAAAATTTTGGCACAAAATGACATACTTTCGTTGCTTAAGAACAGAAACGAAAGTGCTCACGATGAAAGTGGATGGGTATAATTGTTTGCGCATGAATATTATTACATTTTGAGCAACTATTCAAAACTAAAAACCAAAAATACGTATATACATATATACATATATGGTCACAAGCGTATTCTTTTGAAATGTTTTTATAACATATACATACATACAATAGCTGCAGGATATCGGTAAATAGTATATGCTCACAGCTAGTCAGAAAAAACTCTGTAAACACAATTACATTATTATGGCTTAAAACTCACAGACACTCAGTGACCCAATAAAGACCATTTCATCATTAAAATTATACGAATTGTATGTTTTTTAATGATCTTAATTACTTATTAAATATTGATTGACACTTTCGCAAATTTAATGCTTAAATCACCTAGATGTTATTACCAACTATATGTTCCAACGCGAACATGTATTTAACGAAAAAAGAAACGCTTTAGTACTGCTATGTATCATTTAAATAAATCTATATTCCTATGGCTTGCCATTAGTTGAGCAAAAATATTTAAGCTTTCGTTGTTTTTGATTGCGACTGCAGCGTAAACAATATGCAATAAAGAATATAATGAGCAGAAGCATTACGGCTGATGTGGCTACCGCCAATTCTAGCCCAAAAGCCAAGTTGCTTCACTAAATATTTTTTAAGCTGTTTATGAGATGCTACATACAGAAAATAAGTTCATTGAATAAACCAAAATCTATCAATTGGGTGCAAAAACTTAAAAAAATGAGGGGCGGGCGAGATGAAAAGTATGTGAATTAAAAATATTATAAACATTTTAATAACCAAAAAGAACATTAATAGTACATATGATAACGAAACAATTCATAAATGAGTAGAGACAATAGATAAAAATGTGTAATAAGTAGTAAAATTTCGTAAATATATGTAAATATTAAAAAAAGCTAATGAGGGAAGTTATTATCAGAAAGCGAATAGTCAAACAAAATCTGCAAAAAATTAAAATCCTGGACTTGGAATAATGTAGAGGCTTAATTAATAATTTACATTACAAGCGCCAACTTTATAGTTACAACGTTTAATGGTTTGTGTTACCAGGACACATTCACTACTTCAAAATAATTTAATTTTGATTACACCAGCCTTTACATTTTGGTAGTATCGATAATGAATATGTGAGCAATGGCTGATTGAAAGAGTTTAATACACATAATTAACTCGAAAATACATAGGCATATACAGTAAAAACCGTAAAAATATGAACCTAAAATCGATAACACTTAGAGCATAACAAAATAAAGCTGAATACAAAATGCTTTTTCATAAAAATTATTAAGCTTTATATATAAATGTATTTGTAAGAAATTAAACATACACAATATGTACATTCGGTAACTTTTTAACTCATACATGACATAATAAAACGTTCGTACAGGTTCACTCCTTAATACTTATGTAAATGTATAAAAAATGACATAATTTATGTGTTTAAGCGAATGTAAATGTAATGGCGGAAATTGTAATTAGCTATAGCTATCAAATTGCGTTAGATATTCTAATAAAACTAGCAAAAAAAAATTTGATAAATAAAAAAATAGGAACAAAAATGCTTTATTTCTTAAGAAAAATCTAAGATATTAAACAAATTGCATAAAATATATTAATTTCTATTCTATTACATTTTTAAGAGCTTGATATGTTTTTTTATTGAAATCTGTGTGCATACATCTCGTTCAAAATATTTGCGACGGTTAAGTACTACATACATACATATGTATATTGTTTAATATGGTAGTCTATTAAATTTACCTGCAAAAATTACGACATTTTGTTATGGTATATACTCAAAAGGCCAGCAGATACATACATATGTACATATATTAATCAAGCCGTGAAATTATTGGAATATTTCAAGTTTGCTTTATAGTTTTTATTATAATTTGTAAGGCATCAGAGTATTTTGGTCTTTTTTAAACTGAGCTTAAAACGTACAATATAAAATGAGGTCTAACGAATATAGTGCATATTAAGGACGCTATTGAAAGCTTTGCCCATAACAATGAATGTTGTATTTGCTTACAGAAGGATAAAGTGTTGATTTAGAAATGCTGTGATACGGTATAGTATCACTATATTTTCGTTATACAGGCCGAATTACAAAACCAATTTAAAGCTAAAATTAATCTTAATTTATGTGTTTGTTTCACCCACATCAGAAAATCGTTGGTTCGAAGAATAAATGTTGATAACTTCAAGGTTCAACTAGTATTTCTTATAGTTGCTGGCCTTTGGGTTTTCACTATAACCCAACATATGTAACTATATGTTAAAATAATTTTCACACTCGTACTTATATAAGTATAAGTGAATATATATGGGTATAGAAACTAATAATAGCGCATGAGTTATTAAGCTCGATATGTATATTTTTGTAATGCAAAAAAAAAAACTTTAAGGCAGAATTAAATATTACAAACAAATTAATAAATTGTTAAAATCAACAAAGAAGTCAAATAAAAAACATCTTCTAATCTACATTATGATAGTATTCATATCCAAATGCACTGGCAAATTAAGAAATGGCATGGACCTATAAAAAACTTAAACTGAAAAGTAGCCTCTGCTAATGAAATTTCAACTATGAATTATATTTTATCAATTTATCTTAACACCAGAATATTTATAAATCCTCGCATTCACTAAATATGTACATAACTGCAAGTACATACATTCATAACCATTTAAAATATTTAATATACGCGTGTATATACGTGTACTAATTATTTTCACTTTTTTTTGAGGGCAACTCAACAAACATGCCTAAGCTTTCAGCTATCGTTCTCAAACGTTTTGGCATTAACCGCTTTATTCAGTTATCATGACCCTAAGCTGAATAAGGGCTGAAATCTAAAAGGCCTAAAAAGCGTTGTATGGGGTTATAGCTTTCATAATAAGAGGATATATGTACATACAAATATGTACATTCATAAGTACACATTCCGGCGCTCTCTGAAATTTCATATAAGCATTTCCTATAGACTTTTATCACTTTACAGTTTCGTAGGTTCTTATACGAATAAAAAATTTTGACCTCAGTTAAATTTAACAGAAAAAATTAGTACCTTAATTATTTATAGATGTATTATTTAATTCTCCGACCTGAGGTCAACTTAAAAGAAATCCAACAATTTATTTAAAGATAAATTGTTTAATTTTTCGTACTCTTCATTGTAAATGTTCAATAAATACCAACGTAGGAAATCTTTACAAACAATAAATATTCTAAAGCAGGTTTTATCAAAGATTAACAAAGATTAAATTTATAATAAAACTCTATTAAATAGCAACTTCCCCGGCTATACTAGGGTTTAAGTAATTTTTATATTTAAGTTAGTTAAGAAATTCGAAAGTTTTAAAATTACCACTTTTTCATTTCTAGCTTTTCTGAACTTGTTTCAATGTCATAGTAGGGTAATAAAAGCTTCGTACCAGAATAAACTATAATTATTCGCAAAAAATATGAACTATCTAGCCCTTTCACTTCTTAACAATATTTTACATTATACCCAGAATACACGAGAAAATGCCTTCATTAAAATATTTCAGTGTCACACCCTATTGATGGACATACATTCATACAAACATATGTACATTTACACGACGCATGAATCAAGGTGCAAAGATTTATAGATGAAACATTAGTCTTAGCAGTGAAACGATTGAAAGCCAATGCACAATAATATTTTAAATGTCATTTAGTAAAAAAAAAAAAAATAATAATAATATAATAATAGCAATAGTTTCAAAAAATATGTGGAAGAATAGAGAAATAGGCGTGACAGTTTAAAAATAAAATCATCAGATTATATAATAATATGTAAAAAAATATTAAATTAGTTTAATATATAAGTAAGTACCGCTTTTTTAGTTTTTGAGAGTTGCGTATTTACATTTCTATATGATTTTCACAAGAAAAATCGTAAAATATAAATTAATAAGTAATGTAATCTAAAATATATACAAATATTAAAGCGAAATTTTTTTCACACTTTAGCTTAATAAATTGTAAAAAGGAGAACAAATAAAATAGATCTCTCATTGAATTTGTTATGCAAATGAATTCCGGTTTTTTATTTCATTGAAAAAATTATAATAAATTATTGCAGGCATAAACAAATCAGTTTAACGGAAATAATTTAAAGCCCACACTATTTGAATTCCAATACTCTTGAAAATAGTCAGGAAATCTGTAGTGACCAAAAAAAAATGTTATTTTTCCTAAGATACCGTGACGGTTGGAAATTTTCGATTTCTCATATAAATAACAAAGGAGTATTTTCTAATTTTGTTTGGATATTTAATGCATTAGAGCAAAACATTGTAAAGGGAAAATGAGTTATATGATAAATTGTTCAGGAATCAGTAAACGAAGTCGTGTTCGTGTTGAAACAGGTGAGGAAACATAGGCATACGGACATCACGTTGAAACTAAGACTCAATCTTATACATTTTACCAATATCTTTAGAAAACGAAAATCGCCAAGCGCATAAACTCATCTAATCTTAGCGGCTGCTACAAACAAAGTAAGCGATCAATACAGCTGAAGTTTATCTTACTTCAAGGGTATGTATGTAGTAAAAAATTTACAATTGGACACTCCAAACCGGTTAAATGTTAAATTTTTTGTTATATTCTGAACACACCTCGTCTACATACATATGTATATGCATATTTTCTTATATTCAAACAGTGTCTATGACATTTCAGGAATACTAGTTGAAGAGTGGGATTGAGAATTAATTTGAAATATGTAAATAATTTGGTCGTATACTACAAAATTTGGTTCTTACTAGATTTTATATCCCTTGCTATATAATAATTTTGTAATTCATAGAAAACAAAATATATATGTACATACATATGTATGTATATGTTTTTGCATAAAATCCCAATTCTTAAAATGTTTTAAATTTAAATGATATTGAATTGTGCATATGTATGTACATATGTATGTTTGTAATTAAATTTAGCTGTATTTTCTAGTATACATACATATGTTTAAACGACAACATTATCATTTGATATTATAATTTAAAAACAATTCGATTCGATTAACAATCGTCATGTTTTGCAAACTGGAGTAAAAAACGAAGCCCGTCCAGGCAGAAAACTTAAACCATACATATGTATGTCTTTAAGTTCTCTGCTTGAATTTCGTTTCGATTTTATTGTTTTTAAAGTGATGCACCGACTAAACTTCGTGTTTTCGTGTTTCAATTAAAAAAATAAAATAAAATATTAATTTCAATTATAGTGCAAATGAAATTAAATTAAAAAAATAAAAAATATAATTTTTTCATCGCATGCCAGTCTCTTACATTTCGAGCTCATTTTGTGTTTTTAATTTTTAATATTTTTGATTAATAACATGTCATTACCTTATTTCTAAATAAAATATTTCTATACCGCAAAAAGTACCCAAAGTAATAAAATGAACGATGTGGAAAGTTTCGTTATGGAAAAAAGCATTAGGAGGGTGACTCTGCAGCACAAAGGCAATGCAATTTGTAAAAATGTACACAATATATTTATTTTAGAAAAGTTACCTTCACATAAAATACCGGTTTCATTTCAATACCAGTTCAGAGTTTCATTCAAATTTCCTAAAATATTTCCAAACAAAATGTTTTTTAATGCATTTTATTTTGATTATTTGCAGTTATTGCAGCTCTTCTTAATTTTTATTGACATGTACAAATATACATTATTTGTTATTCATTGTTTTCGGTTCACATAGTTTTTAAAGGTAAGCAAATATATTTAGTATTATTCATTTATGTATATACATACATATGTACCCAAAATTACGTATTTATATATATTATATGTACTTATGTATATAGTTACATGTTAACATGTTTAAATAAACCTAGTTACCTTGGGACAAGACATTACAATACAATAGGGTTAATACACTTATGCACATATTTATAAATAAATAATTTAATTGTATCAGTTAGCAAAATATGATATTAAATTTATTAATTTGAGAACTGCTAAGGTTCCAATAAAAATAATAAAAGGAAAATAAGATTTAAGTGAAAAGTGAGAACGCGCTCGTTTTAGCTACTATTTTATTATTATACTGTACTTTTTTGCGACAACCGTTGATGTCATAAAACATATGTATGTACATACATCGTCATAATTTCACTGGCACAAATAAAAAAATCATTGCTTATAGTACTAATGTTTTTTAACTTTGCAATATCTTTCCTTTATTGCACATTAAGTTAAAAAAGTGTGTGTGTTAGCCTTACACTTGTATTGTCTTGTCTTGTATATATAGATATGTACGTCCTCTGTACATACATATGTATACACATGTGCATGCTACAGAGAACGTAAAAGAATATACGTTCTCTGCATGCTATACAAATCAGAGAACGTATATTCTTTTACGTTCTCTGCCTTCTCTATTCTCAGAGAACGTCTATGATAGACGTTCTCTGTCTTTTACGTTCTCTGGTTGAAACTTTCATTTAAACGTTGCATACTTTCAAGCGCCTCTTTTTGGTGAGTATACACTTATGTATGCTACACAAATGTCACCAACAATAGCTGAAACTTTTATGTAAATGTTGCGTACTTTTAAGTGCATCTTTTTGGTGAGTATACACATATGTATGCTATACAAATGTCACTAACAATAGTTGAAACTAACGTTGCATACTTTCAAGCGCATCTTTTTTGCGAGTATACATTTATGTATATTATACCAATGGCACAACAATAGGTGAAACTAACGTTGCATACTTTGAAGCGAGTTTTTATGGTGAGCTATTTCGCTCAAATATTCTAAGTTTCAACCTTGGGTTACCTGACTTGTAATCTCTTCTCCCTTACACAATAGAATGTTCTATTTTTTGAGACTTTGTAAGACATGTAAAACCAAAACCTATATGTACATATAAATGTAAACATTTTCATAACATCTTATTTACAAGTTAATATTTGGTTTCTAGCTTTTTATACTTAATAATTTAAGCTGTTTCAAAGACAAAAGAAAGCAAACCTATTAAAACGACAATGGCAACCAACCATTTTGAAACTACTTTGTCATCAAACATATGATTTCCAAACTGCCCTTACGTTGTATTCTATGAACGCGACGAAGTGGCTATACTTCTCAACCGTTTCCTACCACACTGCGTATAAAAGATGCGCACATCAAAATTACCAAATATTCGTTGAAACCTACCAAATTAGTGTGGTTAGGATTATAGAGTAGGTAGAACAGGTAATGGGTAGTACAATAAAATAAATCTCGAGATAGCAATAAAAATCACATATAGTAAAAAAAAAAAGACGAGATAATAGTAATTATGCAGAAAATAAAAATGTGATAATGAATATAGAGAAAATAACATTAACACATTTGGACGGGTGGGTTAAGGGGACAAAAATATATATATACACATACCCACATTTTGGGGAAAATATACATACATACGCACGACTTGAGAAACATGCATATATGCATATTAACACACGCACGACTTGGAAGCGAAGGCATACTGGTGGCCAGTGTCTCTCACTCTTGGGGGGGGCCGACATGGTGAAAACGGGGGTTATTTGATTCCCGTTTTTGTGCAAATGGCCGCCAAAAGTACATATAAATTTACCAATATTCTCGCAACCTCTTTTTCT